>NC_141139.1:135420706-136772384 GCF_053477565.2 Lygodium microphyllum
CCATGATACTTATAGAAAGGAAAAGGTGGGTGATTTGTGTACAAGTCATGATTTAGTTGATGTTATACATATGACTAAAACTGCCAATGGTAAGGTGCATATCTAGCATGATAAACATAGAGACCACTTGGAGGATGGCCTAATTAGATATGAGATATGCAAATAATGGGGGTGATGGATTGTTCCACAACCACCACTGTAAATCCCGGTTGACATTATGGATTGTGATCACTTTTCTCTACAATTGTGATCCAAGATTTGGATTCCTTGCTTGGTGGTGCAAGCCCCTCGATCCCCCTATATTTCACATGTTCTTTTTAAAGGATCTTAATTCGATTGAGATGGTGAAAGTCAAGTGAAAGAAAGCCTCCTAGACTAAAAATGGCCCAATTTGGAAAATCAATAGGAAAATAAGCAGTGTGCTTCTGCAATACGATGCAAATGCTAGTTCCACCCCATTTCCTATGCCAGTAGTAGACAACTCTCCATTGATGAGAAAAATTAATCTGTAATAAAAAGAGAACGCCTTGGAATGGTCTATTCTGTCAAGAAAAATTTCCTCTACTTGGCCATTCTTTTGTCTTCCATGTGGATCATTGAGTCATGGTCTATTTGGTCAAGTAGCAAAATGTCACAGGATGACTGGCTCGCTCGATCTTATTACTACAAGAATTTGATTTCACGATCTTACATTGACCTAATGCACATGTTCTTGATTTCAAGGTCATACATTGACATGGTGCCCAACATTGTCGACTTCTTGTCCTAGCTTGATTTCTGATGACTTTTGAAATTTCCCTTAATAAAACACAACAATTTTTCTATTCAATATGTAAGTAATCCCTTTATATGGGACCCTTTTGTATGTCAAAAATGCTTAAAATGGTATTTTAAAAATCCCTTATGTTGAACCCATGTGATACATATGTATATTCATGACTAGCCTCCTGGGAGACTATGAGCTTACCCCTTAGCGTGTGTAAGAATGGCTTCATCTCCCTATGGATGGTACAATAGAGGCTCCTAGTGTACTTCCAAACAGGGAGATGGATGCACTCTTCAGCTTGGTCTACAAAGGTGAATATTGCCTCAGTCCCATCTTTGACAAATTCCACAAACCAAAGCTTGAGATACTTAAAAATTTCCTTGAATCTCTATATGTATAGGCCAAAGCCTTCACCATGTCACACAAGGTGGCATCCCTCTTCTTTCTTCCTAACAACACTACTATCACATGGGCCAACATTTTTTTGGAGTGCCTTTGCATCGAATGTAAATGTGTGGCCCAATGTTTGAACAAGACCAAATCCTTGTGTGTAATATGTAGTGAGAATTTCAACTTCTTATTCCTTCTCCTACTATAGTAGCCCTTGCTTTCTCCCTTTGCACTATTGAGGCAAAACATCCCTCCCCTTCATACCCATAAACTTCTACATGGATTGTTAGAGATGGACAATCCAATGCTGTAGGAGGAGATAGCCTACACTTGTATGGAACAACTCCAACAAATAAGCACAAAAGGCATGTCTGTCATCTAGGGGATTACAAACGCCATTTTCCATACCATCTTAGAAGGAGCCACCCCCCCGAGTTTCAACCAAAGCAAGCTAGACTTCAAGTCCAACATTGTTCTACTCAAGCATTAGCTCATGCCTAGAAGTGCCCTAGAGAGGGGGAAGAGGAGAATGCCAGCCACTCAACAGATACTAGCATTGCAATTTCTATCTTGGTAGACCCTATATCCACCCTTTCCCCTCACCTCACCTCTACCTAAGAACTCATAGTTCCAATGGAGTTTCTTCTAGAGACTACCCTACACTACCTAAAGTGTGTGGCAAAAGGTCTCAAATGCCACAAGTTGTTGCAGCAACAAGTTTGGTCCTTGCAAAATAAAGTGTAGTAGAGGCGTGTCAAGATAATGAGAACCTTTGGTCCCATGTTCAATAGCATTAGTAGGAGCTTCATTGAGTAATGGCAACATCTCTAGGTTTGTTTGCTTTGAAGCTTGGTTGGATCAGGCTTCCTCCAGGACTAGTAGCAGCACCGGCAAGCCATAATGGAGTTTTCATTCCTACATGGAAGGCTAGATGCAGTTGAACATTAGACTAAACATTAGACAAATGGTCACTTCGTCAATTTGGATACATTGTAGGGCTTACAAGCTAGCTTCTAGATGGACCTATAAGATACCTGGGAAGATAGGATATTTTGGGGTACCCTATTGAGGCTTGAGGTAGAGGAGACCTCAAACCCCTTCTCATCCTTAGAGTGCAATAGCATGGAGAGAGGTGGCATGCTCTACAAACACCCTTTGCACAGCATGGAACCACCATGATGTTAAAAGTATTTGGCAAAGGAAAGACCATCATCAAAGAGGAGGTCATTCCCCTCAGTGATGACAAAGCCCCCCTTGTAAGCCTTGCCCAGAACTTCTTCAACTTTGCCACATCGACAATCCCTCTTAGGATGCCAAATGGCTCATGCTCATGGAGCACTATAAGGCTATTCAACAACAGTAAGATGAGGCTCTTGGACATGTCAAAGTCCTGTAGAGAGTAACCACTGGCTGATGCTAATGTTGCTAAGGTCAAGTACCTCATGAAGCACATCTTGCCAAAAATCCCAAAAAATTGGACCAAACTATATAGTGAGGATAAAAGTCCTTTAAATTGGGCCCCAATCGATCCGAAACCCCAAATCTGAGCTTAGGTTATTGTTGCTCTTTCCCCAATCAAGAAAAGTTGCATCTTGGTGAAGAAGTTCAAGGAGGAGGCTCAAGATTAGCACATAGAGATAAAAGCATCTAGTCATCACATAGAGGCAGAAGAGGTGGTGATCGACATTGAGCTCTGCTTAAAGTGGAGTAATTGAAGGGAAGATTGATGCAGTCCAAGGCCTTGGCATCCAAGAACATGATGCACATCTACTCCCTCCAAGAGGCTACTGGCAGTCAAGATAAACGAATGATGTAGTCTAAGGAAAGATTGATGCAGTCCAAGGCCTTAGCACCCAAGCACATGATGTGCATCTACTCTCTCCAAGATGCTATTGGAAGTCAAGATGAACGAATTGAAACCTTGATATGATAACTTACAATATTGAGGATGGAGCATGATTAGCTCTAGAAAGCTACGTGGCTCGACACCTATTACTTGGAATCCAGGTGATTGAATTCTATGCTCACTAAATCTTGCAGCCTCTGCAAGCACTAGGCTTGAATAGAACTCTAGCTTCAGCACAATAGCCTCCACTACTCCCTGCTCCCAGCCCTACCTCTAACTCCTCTTAGCCCTTGCCCCATCATCTAACTATACCCATTTCCCCATCTCGAATTGTCTATCTCACATGCTACTCTATCACTACTAGCATTGCCAAACCTTGGCCCCAACCCAGGCCCCAACCCAACACCCACACCACTTGACTCTGCACAAGATGCACATGCTCTAAAAGACAAAGGTGCCATCAAGGAATGATTCATATGGGTTCAATTCCTCTATGTGTACAAAGGTTCCATCAAAGAATGATTCATGTGGGTTCAATTCCTACATGTGCAAGACGGCTTGATTGGAAATCCAAAATAGCATCCATGGAAACACAACTAAAAGGGGTCATCAACTCTTACGCTAGTGGTGCAGCAATAGAAGGTGATGGATTAGCTGATGATTATGATAGAATGACTTCATGGAAGAATGGGTATTATAATCTATATAAGGATCAAGGAAGAAGTGATATGGTCTTCTTCTCTTTCTTTGTCCTTTGCATTCTTTCCTAAATTTTCTCCTCAAGTTGTCTTTACATGGACTCTCCCTTGGTTACCCTAGGCTTGTCTTTCTCCTCTTGACTTCACACCCATCCATCTTCCTCTTTAATTTCTCCTTTGACTTGTTATTTGGGTCTTGACCTTTCCTAAACCCTAATGGTCACCTTGGAACCCTTCACTACTATATAATGTTGCAAAGAGGGGCCAAGTAGTCCAGTTTATTGTCATGTATTTTGTCTAAGTAGATAACTTCAAAGATGAACTTTGTGTCCCAATGTCTCTAATCAATCCATATACACATTTGATGAAATGTATGAGCATTCACTCTTCAGCATGAATTTTCTTTCTCAATAGCACCATATGATGATTAAATTTTCGTTTGCTTTGTTATCTAAAATGCTAGCATACCTATGTGTTGGGTTCAGGTATGATAAGGCTTTGCTATCCCATAGAGTTGGTGCAACTAGTTTGCACTTGGAAACCACACCCAAAATATCGAGCTAATTACAAAGTCAGTGCTTAAAAAAATATTTTTCATGTGCATTTGGTGTATGGGACATCCATAATGAGTAGCAAGAGAAATCACAAGTCTAACACGTCATTTTTGTTATTGGAAAAAAGGTTTCATAAAAAACTCCTTCACATGTTTGACCAAATCCTTTAGCACATAATTTGGCTTTGTACCTATTGATTGTACTAGCAACATTCAACATGACTTTGTACACCCACTTACATCCAATGACCTTCTAAGCCTTTGGTAGGTCAATAAGTTTAAATGTGTTGTTTTCCATAAGAAGTTTGTACTCTTCCTCCATGACTGAATTCCATTCTTCCTACGCATGCTTCATTATGTGACTAAGGTTCAATGATGGAAGAGACTTTTGACATGAATGCTACATGTGTAGTAGCAAGATTGGCAATGTATATCACTTGTCATCTGTATATGTCTCCTTTGGAGTGAGATTGGTAAGTGCTTTTGTGGGATTTCTATTCATGAGATATACTGATTATTCACACCTTTAGCTCAATAAGCATTTGGAAATTCTCAAGAATAACTCTATTGTTCCTTTGTGGAACCCCATTTTGCTAAGTGGATTTGAACCACTGACCCAAGGATTTTTAGTCATTAAACACTCTACCTTGGGAATATGGTCATAAGAATGAAACTCAAAGGAAGGTATATCTGCACTTGTGTTGCCTTCTTATGCCATTTTTCCAACAAAATTCTTCGAATTCATTTGAGATGAACTCTCCTCAATGTGATTTTAGAACCTTAATAGATGCATTACATCCCTTCTCTACCATTGCTTGGAACTCTTGAAAATTAGAAAATGCTTCAGATTTCTACTTGATAGGATAAATCTATGCCTTCCTTGAGAAGTCATCAAGAAAATTGAAAAAATACTTATAGCCTCCTAAAGATGTTGTTTGACCTAGCCTCCATATGTCTATATGGATGATTTCAAGTATTTTCTTTGCTTTAACAGTACTAATTTGAACCTTGTTCTTTTTTGCTTCCTAAAGTAACACGAGGAACATATATGGTTGTCTCCATTGAACTAAAGCATAGGTAGTCCTTCTACTAGCTCCTCTCTCTTCAAAGCATGATGGTTTTGTTATTTATGTGTCCCAATCTTCTATGCCATAATGCCATTGAGGTATAGGGAGTCTTGCTAGAGTAGTTTGCTTGATGAGGTGTAAATGTCTTCATTTTGAACAATCTTCCAATCTTCTCTCCTTATGCAACTCATTTGTCATTCTCTTTGAACTCTTGTATAAAGCATCCATTTGGATTGAATCTAACTTCATATCCTTGATCAACAATCTAACTAATTGAAAGTAAATTCTTAGTAATGCTAGGAACCAAAAGAACATTAGACAAGTCTTTTACCTTGACCGATAACATTTGGATAGGAATAGTGCCTTCTCCTTCAATAGTACACAATGAATCATCTCATGTGTTGAGTGTTTGTGTGGTACTAAGGGCTTGAGCTAAATTGAACCATTAAGAGTGTCGAATCATGTGATTAGAGGCTTCATGATCCATGTACCATTCATCTTAAAGTTTTTGATTTGAGTGGCTCACACATGTAGATATAAAAAATTGCTCACCACCATTATTGGACTGATTTGAAGTTAATGCCATGTAGTTGGTGTTTGAAGCTCTTTCATTGGCTGGTCCATTTTGAAGTGGGGTTCTTCTTTGTTGGTTAGCTATTTTCTTTCTACAATCTCTTTCCCCAATGGACTTTATAGCTACCAAAGGTTGATTCTAGTTTATTGTACTTGGATCTCTCTTCTTTGAATATTTCTTCTTCTTGAATAAGGGAGATTTGAGGTCTTCAAACGATGGAAAATTTTCCCTCATAGCAATGTAAGTGAAAAAGTGCTTGTACTCTTTCTTCACACCTTGGAGAATAATCTACAAAATCTCTTCCTCTTTGACAGCCTCACCCAATGTCATCAGTTCATCCTTACTTTCTTTAATCTTCAACAAATAGTCATGTATACTTTCATTTGAGTTCTTAGTTGTTTCATTCAATTTAGACTTCAAATATGACTACTCTAATAGTGCTCTTACTCTTCATCTTTGCTATTAAGATATCCTATACCTCTTTTGCATTTGTTGCATTTCAAATGTAGCTTGCTATCACTTACATTGATGTTGATGAAACCTTGAGATTGGGTTTGTCTTCTATCCCAATCATTTATTTTTTCACATGGCATGACTTGGTCTTCCTTCTTCACTATAACAATCTTCCACATGTTTTTAATCAGTAGTAGAGTTTGTGTTTTGAACTTCCACACACTATAGTTGTTTGAACTATCTAGCTTGCTTACATTAGTGAGCAATGCGATGCCACTTGGAGCAATTTATAGATGATGAGGGGTTTGAAAAGAATGTGTTATGAGAAGGGATAATGAGAAAATGTGCTAGTAATAACCTCTAGCCAAGAGCTAGGAAGAATGCCTCTAGTCTCTTGCTAATCTTGAGTGAAGCAGAGAGAGTGATGATCCTAAAACGATGACCTGAGAGAACTAAGTTCTGATACCATGATAAGACTCTAAGAATGAGGTGCCCAACACTTTAGTTCACATAGTTCAAAGTAAGCAAATGACATAGACAATTGATTGAAATGAAGTCACAATCAAGTAGGCAGCAAAGTGGAAGCAAAGAATGTAGTGACAATAGAAGTGATTGAACCCACTCAAAGAGATAATGCATTGATCGAATATGAGAAGTAAAATGATAAGAAATATGAATCATGTCTACTTATATTTCATCACTCTCTATCTCTTACATATAGTTCATTATACAATTGATTGAGACTAGCTCAATATATACATAGTAGTGAATTTGGCAGACTCTTGTTTTTCCTCAAAGTTGTAGATTAGTAAATACTGATCTTATCTAATCTCGAGTAAGATTTCAACGATCACAATGGTTAGGATGTAGATCATGAGTAGAAGAATAACTTTATAGAAGAGATCAACTCCATCCAATGGTTGGGTTTTTCCAGATCTGCCCTCCAAGTTGGGCATGTCTTGCAATCCCTAAAATACAGGGAAAGTAGGTAGCTAAGATTGGAGCACCTATAATTCATTATAGAATAAGAATCTTCTTAATCCTAATGGTGAGAGTGTGGAGAGTGATCTTAGGAACATTTTCTCTTTTTACATAAGCAAAAGTTAATAGTTGGATCTCAAGTTATTGACCCTAGAAGTCTACACTATTCTAGGAAGCTCAGTAGTTGGAAAAAAATAAAGGCTAAAAAGTAGGAGTATTTTTGACCAATCATATCCATGTGTAAAGTAGGATAACTAAAGTTGAATATCTTTATTGAGATTTCTAGTAGCATATCAATATTATTTCATACCAATTATGCTTTAAAGCCACTGTGTGCTAGTTATTAATAGTCTCATGTATGCTAGTTAATAGTTCTTTTTACATTAACTTTTATGTAATAAGCAGTTGTATGCTAGTTAAAAGCATAGTTGTTCGTATGTCGACTTGTATGCTAATTAACATTTGTATATCAGTTAGCAACTGCATGCTAATTAGCAGTTTTTTGTATATTGATTAGCAAATGTATGTGTACTAATTAGCATATGAATTTTATCAATTAAACTAGTCTCTTAAGAGATTGGTGAATTGGATGCTAGGAAAAGAGAGGGTTGTTTCATCCTAAAATGGGCTCCAATTTCCAAAAGACCTTGCCAAAGTTGTGTGAGAAAGGAAAAACCCTTACCAAAATCATTTAGCCCAAGGTATAATGTCTAAAATTATGAAGAAAATATCAACTCAAATTTCCAGCAAAAGAAAATTTAGTGAACTCTGAAACTTTGATGTGTCCTCGGAGAAACCACCCTCGGCTAGAAAGGGGTGGGGTGGCAACCCAGCTGAGGAATCAGAGCCCTCGACGCAGCAATCAGAGCATCATTATATCCCGATTCCCAAGCATGCGCCCGGGCACTCTGACGAATCTTGCATTAATGCTTGCACCGCTCTGATGAATATATCCGTATTATGCTTGTGTAGATGTACCTTATTATTATTATTATTTTTAGGAAGCTTTAAGTATGTATTAAAAGGAAAATTTACAAGATATGTAGAAGTTCAGGCTCCATTATAGGGGAGCAACCTGGATCAAAAAAGACCATATCTTTATCATTGAACAAGTCCAAAAAAGCATGAGCTAGCTTTTTTTCTATTTTCCTAAACTTAGTTCTATTACTGCAGTCCTTAGAGAATGTGTCCTCTCTTCATTCTTCATGATTCTACTTTGCAGCCTTTTTTAAAATTTTTGCAAAAGCATGGCTGCCACCTCCATCTCTTGATCTTCTTTCTTGATGTCTTCACTTTGTTGAATGATCTTCTTTGCATCATTTTCATCCTGCAAAAATAAATTAGACTTAAAACCCCAGAGAGGATCAGCAAATTGCTTTTCAAATACCATTTTATTCCTGCATATCCATATGTTCCATAAATAGAGGCTTCTCAGCCAATTCCAGACTGGGGGGAGGGGGGGGGGGAACCATAAATTTCCCCTAACAATAATTCTTTCCAAGTGATCTTGGTGGGGTGCCACTTCAAGATTAAAACCTACAGTAAACAAAATATGTTAGTATTCTGAGAGCAATTAAGAAAAAAATGAGGGATAGATTCTACCTGGATACCACACCTTTGGCATATTCCATTTCCTATGCCAACTTTCAGAGCCCTCTCATTGGTCCAGAGGCCTTTCACCATGATCAACCACATTAGACAAGAAATTTTAGGTTGAATAGAGGAAGACCACAGGTTGTTGAATCTGTAGTTCCATTGATCTACATTCCAATTAATATGCCATCTAGCATTAAGTTTGTAGCACAGTTGAGCATTGTTTATCTTAAGACCAGGCAGTGGAAGTAGTGACTTGTCTCCTTGCAAACACACCCCTCTGTGGTTGAATTGTTGGTTGAGATTTATTCCTTTTGCTCTATGTTGGTCCCATAACATTTTCCTTCCCCTTAAGAAATCAATTTCATGTTGTTTAAGGTTAAACAGTTCACCCATCTTTTCCTCTTGAATCTAGTTTTTGTCTTTATAGTCCCATATGTCACCCCAAGTTTTAATTCCCTTTTTAGATAGTTTGTAGGCCAGATTGGCCTCTTGGTCTTCTATTGCTCCATGAAAGAAGCTGAACCAGATAGAATCTCTGGAGCTCCAAGGGAGTGTGAGATTGATTTGGGAAGAAGGCCTAAGGAGACCCTTGTATTTGAACCAGGCTTCCCGAATTCCTTTGGCTAGTTGAGAACAATTTTTGGTTTTTATATTAACAGGGCTTATTGCTACTGTTAGAGTATCAAGTCCCTTCCACTTGGAGCATATTGACACTTGGAAATGTTTGGTTGCAGCATGCAAGAGGTTTATCCAATCTTCCTCCTCTCTGTTCAGGCTTTTTGCAATCCACTTAGCCGCTAGCTTTTCAGCCAGGCTATGAATATTAGGAAGACCTAGCCCTCCCAACTTTTTGGATGTTGTACATATCTTCCAAGACACTTTAGGTACCTTGAATTTATCCCCATCCCCACTCCATAAGAAATTTCTGCCCAACCTCTCAAGTTGTTTCATCCCTGTCTTTGAGGGTTTCTAGCATGCAAGAAAATATATTGTTGAAGGGATAAGAATGTGTTTCAGCACAAGCACTCTTCCTGCCATATTGAGCTGACAGCCCTTCCATTTCTCAAAATTTTTGCTTATTTTATCTATCACCCAGTCCCACCTTTGCTTCATAGTCACATCAAAGCCCATGGGAATACCTAGCAACCTGAAAACTTTACCAGATTCTATTTCTTTGCAACCAGCTTCTATCAGCCACCTGGGAGAGGGACTTTTAATTCCTGTCTTTTGAGGATTTATGATTGACCCTGAAGCTCTACAGAAAATTTGTAGGCATTGCCAAAATGCAGCAAGGGAAACATGATCATTGCTGACTGTGCTGTTTGTATCATTAGCAAACTGATTAAGTACCATATCCTTTTTATTTGGAAGTTTGATTCCTTGAATATTCCCTTTATCAACTCCATCTTGTATTAACCACCCTAGAGAGTCTGCAGCAATGGCAAACAGGAGTGGAGCCAGGGGGCAGCCTTGCCTAATGGATCTTCTAAGAGGAAAAGAGTCTGTCATTTGTCCATTGACTGCAATCCTTGTGGATGCATTGCCAAACAGGGTGCTAACAAATTTAATAAACCTCTTACCAAGTCCCATATCTTGAAGGGACTGTAGTATGAAATCCCATTCTAACTTGTCATATGCCTTATCAAAATCAATTTTGAAGAAGACAAAATCCTGGTTTTCTTTCAGAGCATGCTCAATGCCTTCCCAAAGGGCAATGATAGCATCAAGTATAAACCTTCCTTTTATAAAACCTTTTTGTTCCTTTTTGATCCACTTATCCAGATGGTTTGATAATCTTCTAGCTAGAGTTTTTGCAAATACTTTATAAGCTGAGGTCAAGCAAGTAATGGGTCTCCAATTAGTTAGGCTTTCCTTCTCATCTCTTTTATGTATTAGTTTTACTACTCCTTCATTTATAATATGTGGCAAAGCCCCATACTTGAGAGACTCTCTCCAGACTTTTAGTAAAGGATGAATAAGGAAGTCTTTGAATTCTTTAAAGAATTCATTGGGCAGACCATCAAGCCCTGGGCTCTTTCCATTTGCTAAAGAATCTATGGTGTCTTTTAGTTAAATTTCTATGATGTCCCCCTCTAGGATGCTAGCTAAGCTAGAAGGTACTACCTTCTTCCTTACCCTTGCTATCTTGGCTTTAGCTGCAGTGTCATCCAAACTGCTCTCCCTAGGAGTACTAAACATTTTGGAGAAGAACTCCTTGGCAATAAGGAGGTTCTCCCCATTGTTCTGGGCATAAGTTCCATCCTCTCTTCTAAGCAGGGGGATTGTGTCTTTGTCTTTTTTCTTTTTAAGGATCTGAAACATTTCTTTGGTGGGTCTGTTAGCCTTTCCAGCCCACCAATGCCTAGTAAAGAGTTGAATACTAGAGGCCTCTTTCTCTTTAGCTAACCTCAGTTCATGTTTAACCCTTAGCAGTTGAGGCTGAATGTATGTTTCCCCTTGGTCAACCCTTATTTCAAGTGTTTGACATTCAGCATATTTTCTTGCTCTACTAATCCTTGTACTTTTAACTTGCTGTAACTTAACCTCTTTAAGGTATTGTTGGGTGTCTCTAATGGCTCTAGTCCAAGCTTGGGCAGGTGACCATTCTTGTTGAAAGGATAGAGACCATATCATGCAAAGAGTGTCTCTTACATTCTGGTTCTTGAACAGCCTAGGGTCTGTATGAAACCACCCAGCCTTAATGGTATGCCCAGAATTTGAAAGGACAAGTTGAATGGGTTAATGGTCTGACAACACAATATTATCTAGGACTTTAGACCTACAATTGACATATGAGGCCAGCAGCCCTGCTGAAACATAAAACTTGTCAAGCCTTGCATTTCTTAAGTGACAGTCACTTTGATTATTTCCCCAAGTGAACCCCAAATCCTCACTGATAATGCCCTTTTAGGGTCTTCAGCCCTTTTGTGTTATAAGAAATAATTTTCAGTTAGTCCATCATCATAGTAAATCTAGTTCTTTTTAGATTTTCCCTTCTTACTAGCTTCTTTACTCTGACCAAATGGATTACTAGCACTATGCCCTACTCTAGAGTATCTTCTTTTAGAGTTTTGTGCCCCAGTTCCATCTTTTCTTGGGCTTTCCCCTAAAGGGGGACTTAGGGTAATGTCTCCCCCATCTGGTAGCTCCTCCTCTTCAGCCTGAGTCAGTTCAGTGTCATCCTGAGTGTTGAGGTCTATGATGGGGTTCTCCCTATTTTTTCCTTCATCATTGACCTCCATTTGAGTCTCTTCAATAATCACATCATCATTATCAGATTCCGTGGGTTTACCCTCCTTATCTTTACTAGATTCTCCTTTCTCAAATGTACTAGTGGGCTCCTCCTCTATATTCATTAGAAGTGCTGAAAATCTATTGGCATTATTGTTTTTACTCTTAGTTGGGTTACTGTTTTTATGGGCTGACTGATTCTTGTTTTTCCCCTTCCTATTTACTGTCTGAAAGCCATCATCCTGGGCTTTCTCAGTTTGAGGAGGGGTTTGTTCCTTTTGGGGCTTTGACTTTTCCTTATTTTTCCATTTTGGGCAATTTCTAATAAAATGCCCTGTTTTGAGACATTTAAAACATGCGTTGGGAAGATTTTTATAGAGGACTGACTGGTCCTTTATAAAAATTCCCTCCGAGTCAGAGATTAACAAAGATTCTACAAGTTTTTTACTGAGATCTACTTCTATCAACAACTGGGGATGCCATCTAGGATTGATGTCCGTGCACAGTCTTTGTCCCAGAAGTTTGCCTATTGGGGATGATAACATCTTAAGGAATGGGTACAAATTCAGTGGGAGATTGGGAAACTCTACCCACACAGGTATACAAGTAGGCTTTGGGCCTGTAGGGTCGAATTTCGGGGCCCATTTGAACAGAGATAACGGTGAGCTTTTGAGCATCCATTGCCCATAGCTCAAGATGGTCAGGGTAGCTTGTTCATTCTCAAACAAGAAGAAGAAATAACTATTTGGGAGATAATGCATGACTATTGGCTTAGCCCCAATTGGTTCCTAGTTGGTTCGTACCCATGTCCTTAGAAATTCCATTGGGGGTTGGGCACCATGACATAATCCTATTAGGGCCCTAGATTGATACGAAAAATTGCATTTTTTAAACTCACCTGCTAGAACCAAAAGAGGTACTTTGTTACCTGCTATGGTGGTGGAGTCTGTTTCTGAGTTACTGGGAGTTTGGCCCGCTTTGGGGATGCCGTTGGTGTCAGATTGCCCTTTTTGTGGTCCACCCTCAGCCTGATGTTCGCTTCGTTGAGGAAAGCTCTGCCGACCTCCAGAAGCTGCATGGTTGTCAGACCTCTTAGCTTCTTTAAGGCTCTCCCTTTGGAGGTAGGGGCTGCCTTCACCGCTTCTTCCCAGTGGGTCCGAAGGGCCTCCCATGTAGATTGGTCCATTTCCCAAGGCCCATTTGCCTCCTCCACCTCCGAAACCTCCACTTTGACTCCTTTCCCAGATGCCATGGTGATTTTGATGTGTGTATTGAGCTGATAAACCATTGATGTGTGATTTTGATGTACCTTATTATTACTCAGAACATCAACCTGATGATCATGAGTACTACTACCAATTATAGTATGGGTTTGGCACCTACTCATCTGCATGACGATCAATATGATCGATATGCGCACTATAGTACAGCTAATGGAGCTTACCATTCTCTCTCTCTCTCTCTCTCTCTCTCTCTCTCTCTCTCTCTCTCTCTCTCGATGATCAATACGATCGATATGCGCACTATAGTACATCTAATGGAGCTTACCATTCTCATGCTCTCTCTCTCTGTCTCTCTCTCTCTAGTATAGCTAATGGAGCTTACCATTCTCATGATCTCTCTCTCTCTCTCTCTCTCGATGATCAATACGATCGATATGCGCACTACAGTACAGCTAATGGAGCTTACCATTCTCATGCTCTCTCTCTCTCTCTCTCTCTCTCTCTCTCTCTCTCTCTCTCTCTCTCTCTCACAGTCGAGTAGTGATTATAAGGGCAATGTGCCAAATATAACAGGTCTAATCGCCTCCTCCGAGGAATAGTAGATGGCAGCGGAACAATCAATGTAGCATCCCAAACCTCCGAAAAACCCTCTTGAAATATAATGAAACAAGGAACAAGAGTTGTAAGTCAGGAGTATCTCTCTCCTCTTTGTCTTCATGTTCCATATATTGAATTGAGCAGCCTAGAATTGATAGGCACCAGCTAGGTGCCTCCCCTTATTAAATCCAACTCGTGTTGGTGCTAGTTTGGGACATACGCCATCCATCCAGCATCTCTATCTCTTCTTTGAGGCTCAAGATTAGGCAAGTGTTTGTGCCTCTCTGACCATGAATTCAACTATTGAGCTCAACATATTGCAAGTCCCAATCACCCTAAAAATTAGGGGCAAATTTTATCCCAAAAGCTATTTTTAGGAGGTTCTCTTGGTCATCGCACTAATAGTTTGGGCTTCGAAATTCAAAAAATAGTACGTATGTACAAAAGTTTACATTTCCCCTTTTTCCTTTGAGGTGTATCCAATGTTTGGACTCACACACCCATGTACACATCCACACACTTAAACTAGTTGAGCTACAATCCCTTGGTAAAAAAATTATATTTAAGAAAAAAAATTAAGGGTATATTTAAATAAATACTTAGTGTCGCATTGAACTATAAAAGGTGTGAAGGCACTTGTACAAGTATCCTTTCAAATAATAAACTTGTCCTTTCACCTTCTAAAGCTTCTCTCTTATCCTTTCATGCTGCCATCCATCTCTCTCTTCTTTTCTTATCTTTCTCTCTTTTCTCCTCATATAGTCTATCTCTCTCTCTCTCTCTCTCTCTCTCTCTCTCTCTCTCTCTCTCTCTCTCTCTCTCTCTCTCTCTCTCTCTCTCTCTCTCTCTCTCTCTCTCTCTCTCTCTCTCTCTCTCTCTTAGGTCCCTTCATTAGAAGTGGTATTAGAGCCTAGATCTTTGATCCGTTCTTTCCTTATTTTTATATCTAGTCTTATTTTCACTCAAGAAATTCTATTTCAAAAATGTACTGCAGGTACAAAACATGGAGTGTGACTAGCAAGACAACTACTATTGGAAGTCTACATATTTGAAGGTTTCCATAAGAGATTGGGACAAATTTAGTGGCAACAAGGTCATTTTAGTATGTTGTTACTTAGTTTTAGATTTTTGATAGTTATTTTAAAGAAAGAGGCTCTGTTGGAGTTAGGGAAGACTTGAGGTTACTTTTGAAGATATGCCTTCACTTTTCTATTTTCAAGCTCTCTTTTAAGCTCCCAAAGTAGAATTATACTTGCATATCCATTTATCTTTAAGATCTTCATCCTTCATGAACAATGGATAGTGGGAGGATCTTCCAAGTACCATTGGCCTTGCATTGGCCACAACTAGAGCACCCTTTTAGTGAGATTTGGAAGGAGATTCTTCTTCTTCTCCCTTTTAATCTTCCATGAAAGCTACAGTAAGAAATCTCTATTATCTCTTTTGATATTCAAGTATTGATATCTTTGAATTCTAAACAGAACATGCACTCAATACTTCAAGAGAATAAATGATCATTTCTTGGTGACTGGAGAAGCAAGGTATATTTGGATAGATTTGTGCAATTTAGAGCTTGATCTGCAGTAGACCAACCATTAGGATCATTGTTTTGAGTGGCTTGATTTGTAGCAATACCATCATTCCATACATCTTCAAGGACCAAGGCACCAGGGTTTCCATGGAGACTATCAATTGAATCTCCACAACAGTCTTGAAAGAAACTAGCTAGCTGTTGCTCTACTCATCCCATGGAACCTCAATTTGGCAATGCCATTACTAAACACTAGCTCTTGTACACCTAGAAGATGAAAGGATAAGTTTATTGCTCAAAAAGGGCACATGTACAAGTGTCCTTTGTACATTTTATACTTAGATCAATGTGACACTAAGTATTTATTCAAATTAATGCAAGGACCTAAGTTAGGGACATAATTGAATGAGAACTTAATGTCACATTGACTTAAGAACAAAAGGTGGAGGACACTTATACAAGTGTTTTTTTGAACAATAAAATTATTCTTTCACTTTCTAGGTGTGCAAGAGTTAGTGTTTAGTAACGGTATTTCCAAATCAAGGTTCCAATATTCTATGAATGCTTGGGATGAGTGGAATAGTAGGTAGTTTCTTTTAGGAGTGTTATAAAAATTTCATAGCCAGTGTCCATGGTTAAGAAAATGCAGGGCGAACAACAAAAAAATACGATTGGTAATTAAATACTCTCATGAAGAGGATGACGTTGGTCATGTTGAAGACAATCTTGATGCATGTCAAAGAGGACAATGAAGGGTCTAAATTAGTAGCCTATGTAGCTTTTGAAGATTTTGTTGGAAAGTGACTTGAAGACCAAGATGAGGAAGATTATTTGAATCATGACTAGTAGAAGGAAGTCCATGACCATGAGTTTTTATTTGATCTGGTTGCTTATGATTTTGTGGGTCTAAAAGTACATGCATATGATTCCATGGATGATGATATGTATGCATTGGTGGCCACAAACTTAATGCACGGATAGGATCACACCTTTCCTTTGGATTTAGGCAGATAAGAGCTTGTCTTGATTCTCTGTATATACCAGTACTAGTTTGGAAATGATGTCCCTAACTTCAAGTATGTTTATGACAAGATCATGCCAACTAGTGGGCTCTATTTCAGTGCATGACAACTCTACATTTTGGGATATATTTAATGCTTAACTAATATCATAGATGCACAAGTTACATAAATTGAAAGTGCTCACAGAGAGCCATAGAACTTTTGATTTATATAAGCCAATCAGAAGTTATTACAGATTAAATGCAATAATTTTTGCAATGGATAGCATTATGTATGCATCTAGGAGGAACACCATATTAGAGAATTTGAAAATTTCTCAAGTCCTAATTTCAAATAAGTGACAAATATTTTACCACTAAATCTTGATCCATATTTGAAAGTGGGATTTGGGAAGGTAGCTTATATAGCATTTGGGGTAGACTCCACCTTTAAGTAAGACAACAAGATTTAATCATGTGGTCAAATAATAAAGGTATTGGGGGTTTCCAAAGTACATGGAAATTCCCAAATTCCCTAAGTACATGGTCTTGAGTATGATCAACAGGCATCAAATGGCACTTAGAGCATACCAATGGGTCTTGAGGATGCAGGAATACCAATTGGTGAGCAAATCTGTGCTCCTACCCTATAGCCCTCTCTCTCTCTCTCTCTCTCTCTCTCTCTCTCAAGCTCTCTCTCTTGACTAAATACACACAAATGAGCTCTCTCCCCTTCTTCTTGGCCTCTTAAACCCCTTCTCTCTTGCTCTTTTACTTCCCCCTTCTCTCTCTTGGCTCCCTTAATGCATTTAAGCCATTTTTCTCCATGTTTTACCCTGTTTTAACAACAATAACCCTACTAGTTGTTTCTCCTCTTTTTCTTGTTTCTTCCTATCTTAATGCATCTAAAACACAAAGCAAACACCTACTCTACTCCAACCTACTCACCTAAATCTTAAAAACCAAAAAACTTACTTGCAAAGGAGATCAAATGCCCTTTGACTCCCTCGCTTCCTACCTATCTCAAGCACTGGTTTGGGGGAAACCCTACTTCAATGCTCGATTCCGAGTATGCAAGCACTCCAAGCTTGAATCTGTTGGTCCTAGAAAAATGGAACCAAAAGGTCGGAGCTCACACACTCGACCGCCAAGACCCACGGCCGCTTATTGTTTCAAATATTTCAAGCCAATTGCAATGGCTACCTCTCACATAGTTGTGCATTCTCACACCTACGAGTGTAGTGAGCTTACCTTCATACCCTATCAAATTTCCTCCTTCCACGAGCTCTCCGGTAGCTTCATGATCCAAGGTGCAAACTCAAGCAAGCTTGATCCTCAAGCTCCAAGGTCCAAGCTCCATTGCCGTGCTTAAGACAAGAGAAGAGAAGAAGAAAAGAGAAAAAGATGGAGAGGTTCCCCACTACACTATCTCACCCTCACACACTCACTCTCTCATTCCTTCACACTCCCTTTCATAAGCACAAGCACAAGCAAGAAGAAGAAGAAGAAGAAGAAGAAGAAGAAGAAGAAGAAGAAGAAGAAGAGAAGAAGAGAAGAAGAGCTAGTTTTGGCCACACAATAAGGATGAGCTTCTTCATTCACTTTTTGCCTTTTATATATGCTCTATCTCCTCCTTGGGCATCCATCCCTTTTTTACATGACGAGCCATTTTAGCTTAGGTCATTTTTCCCTATTCCCTTTCTATTTACATTGTTCCTTCACCCATGCCCATCTATATTTACAAATCGCATAGGAGCAGCCTGGCGCTCTTTTATAAAGATTTAGGATGTGCTTTTATATTCAAAATGTGCCTTTTCCTTTTTCGACTTGCCTTAGTCTTTTAAAGTTTCTCCTACGATTTTGACCTTTTTCCTCCTAATTTTTTGTTGGGCTGCTTTTTTCCACTTTGCCTTGTGTTTTTTTTTCCTTTTACTTTCTTTTTTATTTTTGTTACACGGGGGCTAACAATAGGGTATGCCATTGCAAGTTTTGGGTGACAGAGCTTCATAAGTAAACATTTTGTAGGAGTTTCATGAAAGATATTGGCCAAGGTAGGATTGCAACCCACATATCCCTTATCTCTTCATTTTAAGTGGGTGGTGGATTTAGTCATGATGCCTACTACAGTGCTTTGGCAAATGAGGTATCTTGTACTTGTCCATGAAGACTTGACTAGTCAAGTGGAAGGGAGAGCTCTATATATCAAGAAAACAAATGCAATGTGTACTTTTCTTTTAGAAAGATCTTTTATCGGTATGGCTGTGTGGGAAAAACTACAACGGATAGGGGTGAATTGAATGTGGATGAAGCCCATGATTTCTTTGCACAGTTAGGGATAAATCTTGCTTTAACCCTAAAGGAAATGGAAAAAGTGAAGAGATCACCTACCTATTGTGAAGGCATTGGCAAAAGCGTATGGAGAGAAGGTAAAAGAGTGGCCACGATTGCTTCCTTATGCTTGTTGGGCTAACAGAACAACTCACAGTGCTGTTACAGGATATATGCCTGCGGAATTGATATATGGTCAAAAACCTATCATGCCTATAGAAGAGATGACAGTCATATGGAGTGTGCTACCTTAAGAAGACCAGTTCAACCGAGAGGAATTGTGACCTTATGTATTAGACAGTTGAAAATGAAGTTAAAAGACATAGAGAAAGCAATTGCAAAGTTAAGAGTAGTAAGGATATAGAACAAGAAATGGTTTGACAAAAGACATGAATTGAGTCTAAAAACCATATAAGATGGGGATTGGGGATTAATTTTTGATAGCAATTTGGAAAACAAGCATAGTGCCATGCATAAAGTCTCCAAACGATGGTTCAGATCCTATGTGGTAAGACATGTGTTGATAATGCTAGTTATGCATTAAATGAGCTAGATGGGACATCCATAAGAATTCCAGTAGGAAAAATAATCAAATGATTCAAGAGGTAGGAATTTACTGCCTATGAGTTGCCAGAATAGATAAAAATAGTGGCCATGATACAAGGGCTAACTAGGAAGATATAGAAATACACAAAGCATATGGTTGCAAAGGATGAGGATAACTTTGAATTTGGTGACAACTAGGACTTTGGCACATACTGAGGATGCGCAAGTTTAGAGGGGGTGGTTGTCATGCCGCCATGCTGACATAATGTGAAAAAACCTTGAGTGTATCATCATCCAGATTTCTTATTAATCTAGAGAGTCCATGTCATATTAGTCACTAGTGTTAGTGTCCATGGTATGGTTGGTTTAAAAATATGAGGTTTTTAGATTATTTTAGCATATTTTTGATATTTTGGATATTATTTCTTGTAAATATCTGAAAAAGGTGTAGAAAAATTCTAAAATAGGGTGATATGCAAAAAGCAAGTAGCAACTAGTTTGGGAGATCCCATGCAAAAAGAAAAGCTTGCGAATTCACGTGGCATGCGATCACAGTTTTCAAGTAGCAAACAATACTTGGGATAGGAAGAGAGGAGAAGGAGCAATTTAGGAGAATCCTAAGCAGGTGTCCTATTTTATTACCCCACTTTCAGAGCTAACGAAACCATCAGATTTGCCGTTTGACTAGTAGAGAAGAAGCTAGTGTTTGGTGCACGTTTTTGGTATAACAAGGAGCACAAGGAGATCTAATGCTTGGAGATTGTTTCCAAGTAGATAATCCAAGAACCATTTGTCTTGGAGTTTAGCCATCAAACAATCAGCTTATGACTTCTATAATAATCAGAAATACACAAGGCTGAAGTGTATTTGGAGTTTCTTAGAAGGATTTTGTTTACCTTCTCAAGTTCTATCAATAGATAGTGCTTCGAATCATGGAGCTTTGTCTTTATATTGTGTGAAGGCTTTGGCAGGCTTGGCAAAAAGATTTTATGATTGATTCATGATGTATGGACATGTCTTGAAGAGAACTTGATTTCTAGCATGCTTGGGATTCATTTGAATCACCTGCCTATTCTTTGTCTTCTCCTCCTATTCTCTACTTCCTTCCCTCTCTGATCCCTCGTGGATATGACCTTTTGACTAAAACTCATTCAATATGAGTTGAAATTAAAGCAGTTTTTGTTCTTCTCATATTTGTTGTGTGTCCTCTACTTCTTACTTAGTCCACTGTGCCGTGTAATTTCTACACTAGCAACTCCAATTGGGAGAAAATTAGAGCACATGTAAATATGTGCACAATACCATTTGAAAAAGATTATTGAAAGACATGGCCAAGAAGTGATATACATGTTTTGTAATGATAAGATCTTACAAATTCTTGAGAGTAGTGACTACGAGGTGGGTATGCCCTTGTGAATGTCTATTTGTGATGGCATTGAGACTAAGGACTCAAACATTGATGGGATTGAGCATGTCGAGAGTGAGAGTGACATCTTGTTGCAATAGAAATTGAGATTCTAATGGACCTACAGGTAATGCAAGCATACATTAAGGAGCATCTTGTGCATGAGATGACTCAATTATAGATAGCATTCATCAAGTAGGAACATCATGATGTAGTAGTGGATTAGTGCCACTTCACCTCTTCTTTTTCTTTGATGTAAAAGACTTTAATTGCTATAAATAATTGACCTATGGACATTAATTTTTTTTAAGAGCAATAAGTTTTTAATGTCACATATAAATTATACTATGAAAGACACATTTTATTGTTTCAACTATGAAAGTTATGGTTTACTGTTTCAACTTTCCATAATTGAAATACTTTGAAAGACATATCTTTAGAGAGATTTTCAAAAGTGCTATTGCTTGACATTCATTGTGAATCATTTAATGTTTGTACAAAGCTGACGTTTACATAAGCTCAATCAACAAAGAGGTTGTAGAGAGCATTAGGAGTACTATGTTAATCTCCCTCTTGAGATTGCACGTAGGGCATTATTTATTGAAGATCTTATACAAAGATTCAAGAAAGAGAGCACGTAGGGCATTATTTATTGAAGATCTTATACAAAGGTTCAAGAAAGAGAGAGTCGTAAGATGGGTCCTTGTTTTTCATAATCATCTACCACACATGAGGCGCACAAGGTGCTTATATTGCTTGCATGAGAAAAACTATGAACTCATTTTCCTATCAAATGACTTAAAGTAGCCCATATACATATTCCTCAAGATCATGGAGGCAACTGCATTTTGCGAGACCAAATGGGGATGGAATATGGTGCTTATAAGATGATCTTATGGTAATGCCCCTTGAGAAGTGATCTCCATGACATGGTACTCCAAATGCTCACCGGCCCTTGTTGGTATCTCAATATGCTCCTTAATGTGGACATGCAGTTGAGATGGAGTTTAGGATTACAGAAGTTATTGACACTCTAATTCCCTTTGAGCTACCTTATTCTTCATGGCCTTGTCTCTTGCATGCAAGTCTAATTTTGCACCTTGCAAAGACAATTGTAAATCATCACAGGTGATTGCTACATTGTGCACCTATATGTCAATACAATGGTGGGTCTCCTTTGATGAGAACTCCACAGGAAAAAACCTCAAGTGCTATGCAGTCAGTATTCTCTTTGATGCCATCATGAAGGCATTTTATCACTTTTCATCACCCTTTCTTAATCTTTGCATTTGAGCATGACCAAATGGTCTTCATCATTTTGATAGTCATGACGTGTTGACCTGCTTCCACTACATACACCCTCAGCAATGCATTGACCCTCCCTTTCATCCCTAGGGGGGTTCATTGTGGGATACTTATGGAATCATGTAAATGCAAGGAAGGGTTTTTTTTCCAAAAAGTACATAAGTGTATACATTAGGGGTAGGTCCCCATTAATTATCCCCCCTAAATGTAAAAATAAGAGAGGGGTGGGGTATAGATGGGAATGGGGAGAGGGAGGAGGATGGATATCTTACATAGTGGAAATTTTTTAGAACGGGCATTGTTTGACATGCAAAACTTTGTTTTTGGACCATGTATGGAGGCATTGTCTATGTGCATGCAATGCTCTCTCTCTCTCTCTCTCTCTCTCTCTCTCTCTCTCTCTCTCTCTCTCTCTCTCTCTCTCTCTCTCTCTCTCTCTCTCTCTCTCTCTCTCTCTCTCTCTATCTCTCTCTTTGTAACTAGTAGACTTTTCCCTCAATCATGATTGGAGCATCCATAGCTTGTGATAGTATTACAACAAGAACATGACATCTGCCCTCCATCCATGTCTTGTCCTGGGAAATCGTGGTAAACTATTAACTACAATCCATGGGAAGTCTCTCTAATTAGAAGCAGTGCTAACAAAAATGTCAAACCCATTTCAAGTTGGAAAAAGGAAAAAATGAGTCTCAATTAGGTTCTAGTCACACTGGGGCCTAGAGCTATGCTTGGGTTGTACCCAAGGTGTACCACACACTGTCCATGAAGGTTTATAGCTCATGGCTTATTCTACTTGCCCTCCATTAGCCTCATCCACATGCTTTAATTTCTACATAGGTCTCCTTCTCCATCTTCCTCACCCCCCATCTTGCATGCCAATATTTCTATCAATACCTCCCTCAATCGATTAAGTAGCTCCACCTTCTATTGCAGTATAGTAAGCACCTTGAGATTAGTTGATGATAAATAAGCTATGCATATACAATAACATAAGGCTTTTGGCTTCTAAATTAATGGAGACCATATGATATAATATAAGTTTTTTTCACTATACAATCAAATCTAACACACTCATTTATTGTTTGGATATATGTATTGTGCTTCTAAGGACTTGTTGCATCCATAATACATGGGAATATGACACATGATAAATCATAATATGGGGTCATTTCAATACATACTATGGTTCTATAATAAATTAACAACATGCACTGGACTGAATATAGTGTGATCATGGTACCTTTGTAAACTCTATCACAATGCACACCAAAATGATGTATCTATATCAAGAATTTGGATAACTATAATCATTATATAGGTCCAAAGTTTATGTTTCGATTTGGCTAAATTAAATAAGGTGTTAGATGGTTTCTAGCTTGCATCATGCAGCATGACAAGTGGGTGGATTCTCACAAGCATAATGATTAAGGTGAATGGCTCATTTTCTTCCCTTAATTGCAATTTACAAAGTATAACAATGATTACATATACATACCATCATGAATAGGTAGTGGTTCTCAAGGTTTGAAGTTTGTAGTTTCTTTTAGGTTTTTGCTATCAATTTGATGTGGTACTGTTTGCAGAGCATGCCAAACAAAAAGGCCTTTGTCAAATGTTTGTGATGAAAGAGGATATTATAGCTGCCAAGATAATTCTACATGATAGGAATAGGGTGCTTTATGTTTATTTACGTTGGGCTGGGTACCATCGCTTAGGTGTAAAAGACAGAAGCGTCAAAGTATGAGCACAGGCAAGCCTTCAATCAAAGTGCGAATGGAAACGATAAAGCTACTACTCCATGCATTTGTCAAATTTACAAGCATGACATATGCATTGTAAATTTTAAGGTCTCTCTCGTGGCTTCCAGCCACCTTTTTCCTCAATCTTCCACGATTCTCATCTCACATCCCTTCAATGAAGTTCTACATTCCTCATTAGGAGTCTCTAGCTGAGCTTTATTTGCCCCCTATTCATAGCACACATCACACTAGCAAGAACAAGTTTATATATGTAAACAAAGTCACACATATTACACAAACTTTTTCAAACATGAAAATGCAAAATTTTTAATTTTTAATTACTGATACATGAATGTACATATCAAATTAGAATTCTGGTACAAATTCATATATGCATAGTAGGCATTTCTCATGTATAGTAGGCATGTATTACACACACACACACACACACACACACACACACACACACACACACACACACACACACACACACACACACACACACACACACACACACACACACACACACACACACACACACACACACACACACACACACACATGTAGACACATACATACATACATACATACATACATACATACATACATACATACATACATACATACATACATACATACATACATACATACATACATACATACATACATACATACATACATACATACATACATACATACATACATACATACATACATACATACATACATACATACATACATACATACATACATACATACATACATACATACATACATACATGAGGCCATAACATAAGAGCACACCTCTATCCTTGCCTCTCATTCAATAAAAAGAGCCTACACTCCCTTGTGTCCTCTTGCTATCTCTTAATGTGATGATAGGAAAGGAAACCCAATCCTTTCAAAGAGCCAATCATTAGGGCACCTACACAACCCTCATCCTCATGCAATTGATAGATTGTATGACCCAATGACATCAAGGATAAGTTGAATATCAAAGATGCCCAAGCATGGGAAACCAAGGACCTTATGCTTCACATGGAAATTATCCTCTAGTGTGAAGACAAGCAAGTTCAAACGGTAAGGGCCCTTACAACTTCTAAAGAAATTTGGGAGTTCTTTAATAACAACTAGGAGCACACATATCTAATCTAACAAGTCTCTCTGATCAAAAGACTCATTAATTTTACCATGCAAAAAGAATAAGTTATTTCAAAATTTCTACATGGTTGGATCACTTTACTCGATGGTGTTCTCATTTCATGGACGAACATTTTTTAGAAATCCAGGCCATGCTTCAACTTGCAGTCCTACCATCTTTATGAAGCGCATTTATCACTACTAGAGCTTCAACTACAAGTCTTGCCTCTGTGAACATTCACCAAGAGGAGGCTCTATAGGATCATTCCAATGGTCCTAGATTACTGGCTCTTCCCACTCACATGAAGTTTCATAGAAAAATGGTTTTACTCATCCACATAATACTCCAAATCACAATACTCAATGTGGTTATTGCCACAGGTATAGACATACCACCAAAGATTGCTATAGCAAAGAAAAATTCCATGGATCCTCTTCTCATAGATCCCACCCTCACGCATGTGCCCACTACTCCGGACACTCCCACCACACTTAGATTGTTTATAGCCACTGTAATACATAAAGAACACAATCATTTAAGCTATAAATTTGGTGATAAACTTATGTAAGGTCATTATCTTGCTAATCTAAATGAATTTGTTTGAATCGATATCACCATTTCATGTTAATAATTGTTTTGACCAAAACCTAGTAGAAAGTACATACACAAGGTCCATTGAAAGATTGTGAGTACCATTATTGAGGTGATGGGTTATGTGCCAATTCCTAAGTGTGGAAATATTCCAAATGTTTCTTCTAGATACATATTGTTAATAGACTTTTCAACTGTGTTAAGATGAAAAATCCTTTACAAGGGAGAAGAAGCTAATGTAGAACATCAAGTCCCTCTCAAAAACTATGTTGTTTTGGAGAGTTGTGGCAAAACCACACTATATTGATGCAAATATGATACATTGTGTAAAGCTAGGAAAAATTTTCATAAAACTTAGAACATTTCAAACATATTGACATGCTAGCAAGGGAAAAGTGCCAAAAAATAATCATGAAAGTTGATGCAAAGTATCAATTTTTGTGAATATTATTAAATATTTTGAGAACTTGAGGCATTGCATCAAGTTCTCTAAAAATTAAACAAAATTTTTGGGCATATTGATGCATTGCATCACATTGCCAAAAAATTTTCTTAACTTCCCAAAAACTTGATACACCATAATAAGTTTTCCCAAAAGAAAACAAATTTCTATGCAATTCGGTGCACTACATTAGTCTTCTTGTAAAAGTAATAATATTTTGGAAAACTTGATGCATTACATCAAGCTAATTAAAAAGTTATACCAATAATTCATACATTGCATCAAGATAGGCTAAACACTATCAAATTATATTTGAAACTTGATGCAATGCATCAATTTTGCAACCATAAAGTTATAAGTAGTAATAGGAAACTTGATATGCTACAACAAGTTTGCTAAATGAAAATAAGAAATTTTATGCAACTTGATTCATTGCATTAAGTTGGCTAGAAAATTAACAATATTCTAGGCAACTTGATGCATTTCATTAAGTTGATTGAATATATATATATCAAAATTTGCCAAAAACTTGATGCATTGCATCGAGTTGGGCTTTTAATTATCAAATTTCATTAACTTGATGTAGTGCATTAAACTGTCCATAAAGTTGTAAGTACGTTTATGCAATTTGATATATTACAACAAGTTAAAAAAAAAGAAACATTTCTAGGAACCTTGATGCATCAAGTTGGCTATAAAACTTACAAAAAGTTTCACAACTCAATGCATTGCATCACGTTGGGCTAAAGATTTATCAAATTTTATTAGCAACATGATGCAATGCATCAAGTCAGCCATGAAGTTGTATGTAGTCTTTAGGAAACTTGATGTAGTATCCAAAAATTCTCAAAATCCCTTTGCAACACAATTCATTGCATTAAGTTGCCTTTAATCCATACAATATTGCTTTATTGTGTTCCTAACATGCTCAATGGCATGATGCATTGCATCATTTTGAGGTAAATTTATATCAATTAAATTTATGTCTAATACAAATTTATGTCTAACATAAATTTATATCAAGTAAATTTATGTCTTATATAAATTTATATCAAGTAAATTTATGTCTAATATAAATCTTGAGGCATTGCATCAAGTTAAGCTAACTGCATTTACTATTGGTTTCAATAACTTAAGTGTCTGAAAAGGTATGATGTAAACACTAATATCTAATGATTAGAAAGTAAATCTTTACTGTAAAAACTTTGGGAGGTTCAATTTTCTCTTTATGAATATTTTTTGGGAACTTTTAAAGTGGATAAAAATCACTTACATTGGCATTTTAAGAGATTATAATAGATTTGTATGGGTTGGTATTGCAAGCCTATACAAAACTCCTTAGTCTAGTTTCGTGATCTTCAACTTATCAAATTTAGAGAAATGAAATTAATGTTTGTACTTATAAACCAAGTAAATAAATCAATGAGGTCCTAAATGCAAATGCCGTCTTTATTTAGCCCCAGCCCAAACCCTAATCTTGGTGTTGATAAGTATGTTTCCTTTGCATACAACTTTGATGAATAAACTAAGATTTTTTAAATAGATTAAACAAAATATATTAAAATTTTGCACAAGTTAAATGAATTTAGTTTCCTAAATGCATTTTTAATAATGAAAGGAAGGTGATAGTGTATATTTATACATTAAGCAAAGCTCCTTTAATAAGGACCGGTTTCCTTCATAGAAAAGTACTTGAGATACATTTTCGATATGATCATGTTTGTAGCAAAAGAGGAACTACTTGATTCCATCAAAGAAGAAGTCCAAATAATACATCCTGAAGAAAGAAGAGTTTAGCTTAATAGAAGATCAAGAGAAATAAGTGACAATCTACAATAAATATGATAGGGTGATATGAATGATATACTTACTTTTTGTGGCAACATTATTTGTGTCATCCATATTACATAAACAAAGTATTTCAATTAAGAAAGGTGACACTTCATGAAAGATTTGCTCTATATAGGTGCATTGGTTTCAAAATAAAGTACAAGGATGCACATGTAGATAAGGACATATCGACCTTGAGCTTAGCAAGAATATCAATACAAAAAGAAAGTTGTTAATGGTATAATGAGATGGCAGCAAAAGTGCAAGTGCTGGACACTATTTTTTGGTGGATTATTATTTTTTGGAGCTTCAGTGTATTATTTTGGGCACTTGTGTATTATTTTGTACTCATGGACATCATCAGATTATCATGGATGTATTATTTTGTGAGAGTCGGGGCTCACTTCCATGCAAATTGTTTGATCTCATGCAATTGAGTTGGAGTCATCAAATGCAAGAATGTAAGTTAGGTGAGTTCACTACAACTCAAGCTAGTATTGTGTTATTGCTTTCTTGGGTAATTGGAGAGAAGGATGCTTGGTTAGTTAGAGTGGAGTATTGAGAGACAATGTGAGCAATTGTGGCCGAAGTGAGTTGGAGCTTCTAAAAAAATAGAAGTCCATCCAAAGTCCCAATTGTTGGTGCATTTGGCTCAATAAAAGTGAGCAATGTCAAGTTGATGCATAGACAAATTGAAACTTGATGAGCTAGATAACTTAATATATGCTTTTTCCCTTACGATTACTAAACATATTAGAAATTCAACCATCACAATTCTAAAGGATAAAGTTTCTAGTTTGAAAAAAGATGATGATGATCACCTACAAAAGGCAAATGTACTACAATGAGACTACAAATAAAGTGAAGGCTTAGGAAATCAAGGCATACATGTAAATGAAAGAATTTCATTTTTGTAGAGAGGAGAATTCATTTTCTTGCTAAAAGTTAAATTTTAAAAATCAAATGATACAAAATGGTATAATACAAGGGGAAGATAACAAGTACAAATGTCTTGAAATAGTAGGAATTTTTATCTTTTAAAAAACCTTTCATTATTGAAATTTCCATCTTTTTTATACTCAATACAAGCTCAATAATTGTTTTCAAATTGCATTACAATACCCATGTGGGGTTTCATAGAAATTAGTAAGCTTGGGTTAATAGATTTAAAAAGTACTCTTCTTTTTGTAGATATTTTTAATTATTTTTCCTAAATCATGAAACTTTTGAAGAGGGCATATCTCAAATGATTTAAAAATTAATTATTATTATATATTTTTTAAAAATGACTCAAAAAAGTGATTTTGAAAAATCTTATGAAAATCAGGCAATTTTATAGGAAATATTTAGAAATATTCCAATGTTTCTCCTAAGGTGAAATATTATCCAAAAGGTTTTCAATTGTGTTGAAAATGAGAAAGGTTACTTTGAAAGATATAGTGTCACTTATTAGTTTGCCACTTAGGGCAAGTGTTAGTACACAAGGTGTGCAAATAGAGGGTATAAGTGATGCTTTAGCTAGTGAGCAAGAAGAAGTAGGGATATTTATTGAGCACAAAATTGAGAGCCCTATGGTGCTTCATGAAGAGAGAGTGTATGCTAAAATTTGTACTTTAAGTTAGCCCACTTTGCTATGTAGATCTACTTGTATCTCTCATTTCCTTCAGAGATATCAACATGGGTTTTACTATGTGATGTTGACATATTGCAAGGAGCTATCTTATTCTAAAGAGGCCATGGCTCGTGATAAGCTTAAGTGGAAGCTAGCTATGTAGTCTAAAATGGATTCCATAATGAAGAATCAACCTTGGGAGTTGGTTCCTATTCTAAAGAGAAAATTTCTTTGCCATTCAAGTGGATATACAAGTTGAAGGTTATAGATGATACTAAACCAAAGTACAAGGCAAGGTTAGTGACCAAAGGTTTTAATCAAGAAAAAGGTGTGGAATTTGATGAGATCTTTAACTTGTGGTGAAATTGACTATTTGCATTATGCTTGCCTTGGTAGTTAAGGATGATATGGATCTTATTCAATTGGATGCCAATATAACATTTCTACATAGTGATCTTCATAATGAAATCTTAATTGAAAATCATCGAAATGAAGGATTTGTGACATGAAAACCTTATTCTTAGTGACATGAAAACCTTATCCTTCATGTCACAAATGAAGGATTTGTGACATGAAAACCTTATTCTTAGTGTGAAAAATCAAGGATAGGACAAATAAATAGTTTTATCTATCCCAAAAGGATTATATCAATAAAGAGTTGCAATGTTTTAATATGAAGGGGGAAAGGTAATTAATAGTCTTACCTCCATATGTGAAACTTAGTGCTAATGATTGTCCCAAATCTAATGAAGAGAAGGCTAAAATGGCCAAGATTCCATATTCATTATGTGTAGGAACCTCATGTATGCTATGATTTTCACTCACTTAGGCATTGCACTTGTAGTAGGAGTAGTGAGCAAGTACATGTCAAATCATGGCAAGAAGCATTAGGAATAGTGAATGGAAACTTGAGATACTTGATTGATATAAGGGATATGTGCATATACTTTGGAGAAGTAGTAATGGTGTATTGAGATACACAGACATAGACTATGTAGGGAATGTTAACATAAAAACGTTAACCATAGAATATGATTTTACCTTTTATGGTGGTGCAATGTTATGGATTTCTTGCTTTGCAAAAATGCATGGCATGATTTACCACTAAAGATGAGTATATTGTGACCGTATAGATGTGCAAATAAGGAGTATGACTTCCTTGTCTAGTAAAAGACTTGGGCCTTGATGAAGGCATGGCATTGTTGAATAGTGATAGTCAAAGTGCCATCATGTTGGCAAATAATCATATGTTTCATGGGAAAATCAAGCACATAGAAGTGAGGTATCACTTCATTCATCAGGTGCTTATGGATAATCGAGTTGGGCTTATCAAAGTTCATATTGATGATAACCTTGTAGCCTTTGTCACAAATAATTTGCCCATTGAAGTCTTTCCATATTGCAAGAACTAGGAGATTATTAGGCTAAATGTCAATGTGGCTAGTGGCAGTGACTGTTCATCCTACTCACCAACCCAAATTACATGTGCACACTCATTCTTTATTATTTGATTGATAAAACAATCAGGTTCTACTCACAAGAGAGCTATTAGAGGCACCATAGATACATTGTCTATGGTAGCTCTAATAGCTTATAAGAGAGCTATTATGTCAAAGAGAGGAACTGGGAGAGAGAAAGAGGAGAGAGAAGACTGCAGAGAAGAAGATGAAGAAGAGCAGAAGAGAGAGAAAGACAGTTACGAGGAGAGAGAAAGACTAGAAATAGATAGAGAAAGACTAGAAGATAGGGAAGGAAGACATGGAAGCTTGGAGAGCAAGGTGAAGGAGAAAGAAGACTTGTATATTTATCTGATAATGAAAAATTAAGTCTCTCTCACCTTATATACCAGCCACTGTAGCTAGTATTTCCCCGTTATTAAATCCCCCTCTCTTACATTCTATCCCCACCCGAAGGTTTTTGCCCTAAAAAACAATTTGGGCACGTGTGGTATTATAGGAAAACTCAGCTAAGTGCAACCATGAGTCCCAAGCATGTTGTACATCATGACAGAAATGCCTCAAGTAAGTTTCCAGCCATTTGTTAACCCTTTCTGTCTGACCATCTGTCTGTGGATGGTAAGCAGTGGAAGGGGCTAACTGAGTACCCATAGAGTTGAAAACTACCTGCCAAAAGTTACTCATAAACTTAGCATCTCGGTCATGCACAATTACATGTGGTAAGCCATGTAATTTGAAAACATATTCCATGAATTGGCTGGCTACTTGAGAAGCATTATACTAAGTCTTTGTGGGAATGAAATGGACTGCCTTTGTGAGTATGTCCACAACTACATAGATGCTGTCCCAACCTTTCTTGGTCACCGCTAGGCCAGTAATGAAGTCTATAGTGATGTGTGTCCAATTGCCTTCAGGCATAGGCAATGGCTAAAGTAAACCAACTCGCTTTAAGATGCTGTCCTTGTTTTGCTGACAAGGCACGTAGCCCAAGACAAAGTCTTTCACATCTTTCCAAAGGCCCTTCCAGTAAAAGCTTTTAGCAATTTTGTCATAGGTCTTAAAGACTCCCAAATGACCAGCTATAGGGGCTGAATGCATCTCCTGCATGATTTTCTGCTTGAATGGGGAGGTATGAGGGATGGCAATTCGGCCATTATACCATAAAAGCCCATTTTTCAGCTGATACGAAGAGTTTTCCACACATTGTCCTTGCTATAATTTCTGAAATACATTGTTGAAATCAGCGTCTAATAGGTAAGCCTCCTGAAGCTCATGTATCCAATCACTGTGTAACTCCATGATAGCAGAGACTTTACATGCCCACATCCTAGACAGGGAATCAGCCACTACATTGTCCTTCCCATGAGTGTGGGTGATGTCAAAGTCATAGTTCTGTAAGGTGGCTACCCATCTCTTTGCTTCGGAGTCAGATTTGACTGAGACAAGAAGTACTTGAGTACTCTATGGTCGCTTTTCACTCTAAATTGGCTACCATACAAATCGTGATGCCATTTCTTGATGGCATGAAGGATGGCTAGCATTTCTTGATCATAGACATTCATAACCCTCTCATTTTCAGCCAGCTTTCGGCTCTCAAAAGCTATGACCCCATGTTCTTGCAGCAAGACTGCACCAATTCCTCTCCCACTGGCATCACACTGAATGGTGAATTTCCTAGAAAAATCAGGGCGTACCAAGATAGGGGCTAAAGTAAGCAAATCTTTCAGCTGATTAAAGCTTCTATCTGCCAATGCATCCCAGAAAAATGCTTCTTTCTTCAGCCTATCAATGAGAGGGGTTGCAATAGTGGCATAGTGCCAAATGAATTTGCGGTAAACTGAGGAGAGACGCAAGAATCCTCTCAAAGAGGTAGTATTTGCAGGTGTGGGCCAATCTCTGACACACTGCACTTTCTTTGGGTCAGCTCTAATGCCTGCCTCACTGACAATGTGTCCCAAGTACTCAACCTCAATCTACATGAACAAACACTTTGTCTCCTTAGCAAAGAGTCTATGCTATCTAAGTATATCAAATGTCTGCTTCATGTGCATAAGGTGAGCTTCTTTTGAGCGACTATAAATGAGGATGTCATCAAAACATACCAATACAAATTTGAATAAGTAAGGCTGAAGTATTTTGTTCATGAGGCTCTAAAACGTGGCTGGTGCATTAGTCAAGACAAAGGGCATGACTAAGAAGTGATAGAGCCCACGATCAATCCTGAATGCAGTCTTTATCTCATCCCCTTCATGCATGCATATTTGATGGTAGCTGGATCTCAAATCAATCTTTGTGAAATACTTAGCTCCCTTCAACTCATCTAACAGGTCATCCACCCTAGGAATAGGGTATCTATTCTTGATAGTGATCTTATTCAGATCTCTGTAATCAATGCACATCCTGAAAGTGCCATCTTTCTTTTTGACCAGCAAGACAGGTGATGCAAAAGGGGATGAGCTAGGCTCAATGAATCCCATATCTACTAAATCTTTGACCTGCTTGGCCACTTCTTCTCTTTCACATTTGGACAACCTATAAGGGGGTTTATTGACTGGCTTGGAATGGGGCTCCAAATCAATGGGATGATTAACCGCTCTCTTGGGAGGTAATGCTATAGGTAACTGAAACAAGTCACCATACTCTGCAAGTAGATCCTTAAGGGCTGAATTATCATAAATTTTTCGGGATTGATCTGCATTTTCCTTGTTTAATTGTAGCACAAAAATATGGGAGCATTTCTTGAATTCTTTCTTGAGCTGTTTGGTTGTAATAAGCTGAAATTCACTGTTGTTTTTAATTCCCTGCAGGTGAACAAGCTATCCAGCCCTGAAAAACTACATGTACAGTAATGAAAAATCCATGGAAATGGTGCCCAAAGTTTTCAACCAATCACAACCCAACACAATGTCTATCGGCCCCATATTGAGTGCAATCAAATCCACTTTCTGTTCATAATTTTCAGCAAGCGTAATAGGTATAGCTGGGCATACATGAATACTAATTTCCTCACTCCCATTGGCCACTTGCACCCTCATTGGTTGCTATAAATCAGAGACAAAACATTTCAGCCTATCCATGACTGCTCTATTTATGAAACTGTGTGTGCTACCACTATCTACCAAGACAAATACATCTTTCCCGTGAATCTTGCCTTGAAGATGAAGAGTGTTGGGGCTCTTAGATCCTATCCAAGCATCTAGGGAGATAGTACAAACAGTGGCAACAGTATGTGAATCATTCTTATCACCTATATTTACATCTACATGATCGCCAGGGTCAAATGGGAAGGTGTCAGCCAAGTCAAAGAATTCTTCTTGCCCACATTCCTCTTCAACCTCATCATTTTCAGCCGTGATTGCAAAGGCACTAGCATCCTCATGATCCTCATCAGATTCATCAAAGACTAACATGCTATGTACCCTTGCTTTTGCATTCCTATACGCACATTTAGATGCATGCTCAATTGTATACTTTTCCTCTCATTTAAAGCAAAGTCCTTTTTCTTTCCTCTCTTTGTAGAGGTCCATCGGGATAGAGCGTTGACCACCAAAAGCTGAAGCATTTTTCCCATTGCTGTCCCTTTGTCTATTTTCAGCTCTTCCTTGGTTTGCAGTCCTGAAATTACTGTTTTTCCTAGAGGCATTAAAGGTGGGGTATGTGGGGATCTTCCGGGTGTTGAATGGCATATTTCCACCACCATAACCTGCTCCAAACTGCCCGAGTCTTATAGCACTTCTTTGCTGTCCAAAATGTGACTGCATAGGTCCTCTTTGCTGCCCAAACAGTGGCTGAGATGCCCCTCTTTGCTGTCCATGCTGAAATGAAGCATCTCGGCGGTACTTACGAGAGTACCTCTCAGCCAACTCAATAGCTTTGAACAAATCTGATGGGCTTTGGGCTGAAACATCAGCTGAGAGTTGGGGATCCAAACCATGAATGTACTTGTGGAGCTTTGCATCATCACTAATGGACTCAATATCATTGTGAGATTGAGGAACTGGTTTGTGTAGTCACGCACCATCATCCCACATTGCTCTAATCCATACCATTTCCTTGCAAGCTTCTCCTTCTTAACCTGAGATACAAATACTTGAATCATAAGGGCTTTGAATGCATCCCAAGTGTCAACAAGCTGCTGATTTTCCCTCTTTATGTACTGCCACCACATGTGGGTAAAGCCCTCCAAGTGTATCGTGGCAATGTGTATCTTTTGATCGTCATTTCTTGGCATTATGTCAAAGTAGTCTTTAAGCTTTGAGAGCCATTCTTCTAATTCAACGGGGGAGGACGATTGGCCATTGAACTTTGAGAAAATGATCTTGTCTCTCAACTTCCTTTCATGGTTGGGGGCTGTCCCATATACCCAAAGTTGGGCTGATCCATTGGGCTGCCAAGAAATGACCCAATGTTTGAGTGATTCCTTCCAAAAGATGGCTGAGCACGCATAGGTGGCATGGGCGCGGTTGGTGGCTGAGAGTTACTTCTTATCCCATTGTTTGTGGGCTCCTCATGCCTTTGTGAGGGCTCTCATTGCTCAAAGCTAATGTTGGGAATGCCAATTCTTCCCAAAATACATTGAGTACTTGCATAGGCTGCATTCACGGATAGGATAGTCACTCTTTCAGCTTGCATGCTTCGTCTATCCTCTTTTTCCTTGCCTTTTATTTGAGACTCCATCCACATTGAGAACTTGGCTGTAAGTGCTTCCATGGTAGAGGTCATTTGGCGCATCTCCGTCACCATTTGAGCTTGACCTATTTCCCTATGCCTCTCTGCATGTCTAGTCTCGTGTGAACTGAGGGTATGATTGCGTGCACTAAGACTTCCCATGGAGTGAGAGAGGTCTTCCTCTTCAACCTCCAATTTGGTGTCATCCCTCAGGGTGTGCGCATCCCTTATCTGTTGTTGCTGAACATCTTCATTTGCTTTGTTTTTCCCCCTGTTACCTGCCATGTCTAGGTGCAGTCCCGTGAGACCACCTGTCACTGTTTTGGCTATAACTAGAGCTAGACAACTCCGATTGACTTGCTTTTTTGTTCAAAACGGAGGTAACAATGTCATCTTCGAGATGAGCATATGCACTTGTTTCCAAGTTTTATACAGAAAATTCTGTAATCAGAAATGTGAAACTGTTCTGTGCAGTCCAGCACCCTGTCCACACCTAGGAAAGGCCTGTTTTGGGTTGTAGGTATTTGGTATGCTCCAAGTGGGTATCCAAAACTAAATGGGGTTCTTGGCAAGGCCTGAAAGTACTATCTAAGGTCAGCACCTCAAATCTTGGGAGTGGCAACACCTCTGCAAATGCAAGTAATTTCTCCAGTACTCTGAAATAGTCACAAGAGAGCTGAAATTGGGTTCTCCTTCCATTGCACTGTGTGATTCACTATTTGCTTGGTATCATGCATCACTTGAGCACCCCTTAGCATTTTTGGCATCACTTCAACATTACTGAGCACAAGAATAAGCATTCCCATGACCATATCAACAAGATAGGCTCTCATACATGCATAATCACTGCCATTACTGCATATATGACTGCATAGGTGTATCCAATGATACATACATCCATCTTCAACCCAAGTAAGGAAATGCATTCCCATACATCACTGCATACATAGTTGCATGTGTATCTAAAGATACATTTGCTGAGGTACATCCATACATCCCATGCACACAAGAGTGTGTCATGTCATAGTCATCAAAATTCCATCATGCCAAGTCAATTTCTCAATCTCCCAAGAAGTACCTGCACCTGCAAACAAGTTTTGGGCTGCGGATCACCGGGAGGTGTGCAAAGTCCCCCCCGGGCTGGGTTGTGTACCCCTTTAGGGTCTTTGATGGCAAGGGGGGTCACCCCTCTTTTGTCTTGCCACCTCGCTTGGCATCGGGCTTTTCCTCACCCGGAATATACATGGCAAACATTTATTAATTAAACACCCAGCATGAGATGCATTTTAGGAATGTAAATTTTGGGCTTTTCATGAAGTGCATGGAATTGGAATGGGAAATAGGGATAGAGAGCTTACCGGCAGTGACTCACTGCCTACTCACCCTTATACAATGGATTTCTTAATCAATTCTTGGCTCAGCCAATTCATAAGAAGCCAAACGGGTTATGGGTAAGCAGAATATAATCTCAATGAAGCTTCAGCATGAATAAAATCCATTCCAATGCCATAAGATCAAATGAGAATGATTGAGATTAATATTCAGCATGCTTACAATGTTTGGGACTCCTATTACCTACTTGGACTCATGCATCCTCTCAAACAAGTGGATAGGATTCAACAAGAGGCTTAATGGGAGAGAATGAGAGCCAAGAATCGGTTACCTTGAGTTGTTTGATGAAGAAGGCAACCATTAATGCCACTTTAGTCCTTCATGAGAGCTCCAATTTGATCCGGCATGCTCCATAGTTCCAAAATGGTTGTGCTCCGTCAAAAGAGGATAAAGTCAAGCTTGGGGAAGAAGGATTCTTCCATGGGGAAAGGGCATTGCTTGCATAGACTGATCAAGGGGATGATTCCTTCCAAATGGGCACTCCATAATGCCTTCTTGCTTCCAAGAAGCCTTCAAATCTTGAGAATGAGCTCCAATGTGGCTATAGCTTGGGGATAGGATGGCTCAGGACCTTCCTATGAAGAGCTCTTGTTGAAATTGAAGCTCTACTTCCATAGCCATGGCTGCCCACAAGTGCATGTCTTCAAATCTTGCTTCTAATCTTCTTCCTATGCTTCTTGGTGGCCAAATCTTGAGCTAGGCTTGAAGAGGGGACTCCCAAGACCAATAAAAGACCAAAATCTTCAAGATTTTTGAGCTTGATGCCAAGCTTTCATGGCTGCCATGGAACTTGGAGAGAGAAGACTGCAGAGAAGAAGAAGAAGAAGAGCAGAAGAGAGAGAAAGATAGTTACAATAGAGAGAAAGACTAGAAATAGAGAGAGAAAGACTAGAAGATAGGGAAGGAAGACATGGAAGCTTGGAGAGCAAGGTGAAGGAGAAAGAAGACTTGTATATTTATCTGATAATGAAAAATTAAGTCTCTCTCACCTTATATACCAGCCAGTGTAGCTAGTATTTCCCCGTTATTAAATCCCCCTCTCTTACATATTAAAGGCACCATATTATATCATCCTCTTTGTCTCTGTCTCTATCTCTGTTTATCTCTGTCTCTATCTCTCTGTCTGTCTATCTGTCTCTCTCTCTCTCTCTCTCAGAGTGGATATTAAAGACCATTTTTGAAGCAGAAAAGAGCACCAGAGGCTGTTAAGGACCAAAATTTCATGCAAAATTGAACAGTGGCAGATGGTTGAGCTAGATTTTTTCTAAGTGGATTCCAAACAGCGAGAATCTAATGCAAGTCTCGGTTCGTCAATGGGAGTCTGTGACCCCCCATTTAATCCGCGCAAGGTTTCACATTATGAAGCAGCTACATGTTTTGGGAGCTAGAAAGTACATAGAGGGTACCAGTATATAGATTTTGACATCACGAAGCCAACCATCTAGACAGATCTCAAATCTGAGCTCGTTTGCCCATCAGAAAGCAAAAAATTCACTTGCCTACAGTGTGAAAAATTGAGGATTGAACTAGATATTTTAATATTAAGCCTTAAGGGGCCATAAACACAAAAAAAAAGGAGGGGAGGGGGCACCATTTTTTTCGGTGTATCCTTTCATGGCCAAAAAATGAGTTTTTCCAATCATGGGAATAAGTAGAAATGCTATGGGGCATGAGATCCTAAATTTTTTCACCTGTCATCACTCCAGAAATGATCGAATTTGATGCATTAAACAAAGAGATCTATTTTAAGTCTTTCTCTCTCCTCCCTCCTCTCTCCTCTTGTGGATTACTCTTATGGATCAATGTAAAAGAGAGGGGGATGGTGTAAGATGGACATTTTTTGTCAAATGATGAAGCAGAAGTGGAGAGACATGTGAATCAGAGTTGGATGGATTTTCAATATCCATGAAAGAGCATCAGCGGGCCTCCAACGTCGAAATACGCGTGTCATAATGAGTAGTTTTATGAGAAAAATGTAGATTTTATCATTTTATGATGGATTCTTGTTTGAAATGGTTAGCAATGCTTGGATTTTATTGCCAATCCTCTATTTAATCAGTCATGTTGAAAGAATCATAAAAAATCAGTCATATAATAATTGTATGCAAAACACACAAAACCCGAGACTAGGCAGTTTAAGAGAAATGCGGTTTTTGGGTTTTTGGTGTGCATTTTCTGTTCCTATGGAATGAATATACTAGGAAAATCATTTTTTAAAAGAGTAATCAGTATACATTTGAAAATCAGTAATTTTTTGTAAATAAATAGAGAAAATTAAAGAAAATAGAAAAAATTAGGTTTTCACGTCATAAAAATAAGGAAAACTAAGATTAATGTGTGTGGATGTATAATGGAATTGAAGTATCAGGTTTAGCCTCAGTTTAGCCCTAATTCTTTGTTTAAGTGAGTTTTTATGGCTTCCAATAAAGAAAAAATACATGAAAAACCATGGTTATACCTATCAACGCAAGCAAAATCCTAAGTGGTAGGGAGTAGGGCAGATTGTTGAGCGGTTGAAGTGTGTTAAATTCTGATGTTTGATGTTGCATATCATATAGAGTTCGTGGTTGTTTGAAATTAAAGGGACTAGTAGCACAAGGAAACTCGGTGCTAGTCCTTAGCAAAACAAAGCACTCGCATAGAAAGGAAAATCATGAAAAAACTTATCTTCGCACTTTCACATTGCTCATTTTCACTGAATATTTGTTTGATCACGATGGTCATATTCACCCTTACATGGATGCACCTCATGGTATCGTATCCTGGATGCATAACACCTCTTTATATGAGTGATGACCTGACGCTGAGAGTGTGAGGTATCCCAAGCCATAGGGCTAGATATTTGGTTCTTTGGGATTTATTTTGTGAGGATTGTTCATTTATCTCTTGGATCATTTATCAAAAGAGTAGACTTTTGAAAGTGTTTTATGTTCATGGTGCATCTTGGGGTCAATCCCCAATGTGTAGGAGAGCCGTAGTGGAGCTGTAGTGTGATCAATCGAGGGGTGCTCCATGTATGTGTGCTACATGGTGTATAAAACCGAGATGTTTAGGGACTCCCTTTGAGGAGTGGGATTATTCGTTGGAATACAAAATCATACAAACACAAAGTTCTTAGACACTCCTGGTTGCCGTGTGGGGTGGGACTCTGAGGAGGGGGATTATTCGTTGGAATACAAAATCGTACAAACACAAAGTTCTTAAATGCTCCTGGCTGCCGTGTGGGGTGGTTTTAGGTGAGTAGTAGAGGCCCGGCTAGTGCTTAGAGCCAGTGTCGGGTCCATTTTAGGTCCTGACACACACTCTCTCTTTGTAATATGCATGACATCTCTTCTCCAAACTCTAAAAATATATTCTAAAAGAGAAAATCATAGCATATTTAGTGTGGTTATATAACAACTTGCTTCCCTAATTAACCCATGAAGCACAAGTTTAGTTCACACCTTTAGTAGATGTTTATGAAAACAATAGAAAATAATCTTTTCAAAATAATGCTTTACTTCAAACAAGGTAAATACGAAGACCATTGACCCATAGCTTTATATCATAATTGGAACATGAAAGTGGCTCTATGCAAAAAACTCCCTATATGAGATGAACTGTCCTAGATAGATGAGCAAAAAATGCTTTGGACAAGAACCACCTTTAGCAAGTCAAAAAGCTTTCCCATCAATTGATAGCATCCATTTGTGGATTGTTATAGGGATCTTCTTTACCCTATTTGGGTTTGTAAGTCATTGATGCCATCCTAGATCCCATGAAAGCTCACCTAGATTCATGCTAGTTATCATAATTGTCAATTATCATCCGTACCTTGTAGAGAGACCTTGCATCAACATCTCTACTCCCCCTACTATCTATATGAACTTCTTTTCTCAACGTGACTCAATACGCTCTTTATAAACCATAATAAAGCTAAACAATGACCATAATATTCCATCCGTTAATTAAATTAAATAAGGTGCCAAAAAATCCTTTGTAAACAAGTTCTTTTCTATTGTATTAATACTATAATTCCAACAATGACAAGCAATGATTTGCAATTGCATCGTAAAAGATAGGGTTTAAAATTAACATTGATAAACTTGGGTTTCCTCTCAATGTCGTGTGGCTATATGTTCAATAAAGGAGAAATAAGAAAAAGATATCCATATAAATATTCCAAATATATACCTTGCTCATGAATCTGATAAATTTTCTAGTTTCAAAACTGGTCTCCAAAATAGTTTGAATATTGATTATTGAGTCTTATTAGCTTAATGACAATTTTGGGTGGGTAAAAACACATGCAAGGGGTTATATCTTAAGTGCTAAAGGGGGCCCGATCTAAAAATACAAAAAAGAAATATATTTTATGAAAAGTTTCATGTTCAGCTAGGAAAAGACAATTCTCTCAATGATGCATATGTAGGATTGTAGACTAGGTCTGTTCCGATCAAATTGAGTATTCGGATGACCATATTTTGAGTTTGAACGAGACAACTAGAGAAAAAACAAGTTAGAGAAAGTTGAAGATAGGATTGTTGACCTCACGGTTTTGATACATAGTTTCTTCCTTAATGCTTCTACTTGCCTATTGTTGATGGATGCTTTGGGCTATCAAAAGAGTGTAATTCAAGAGGGTATCCATAGCAGAAAAAGTCTTTTGGAAGAGTATCATACATAGTATTTTTGGTTCTCTTAATTCTTCTTTTCATCTTGTCTATTCTTCTAAACCCTTGTGTTTTTTTGCTTGATACATACCCCCTCTCAGCATTTGGTGAATCGAACATGAAAATCCATGTCCAAGCTACAACAAGATGGAAGATTTAGAAGTACCTTTAGGATCTCTACAACCTACAAGATTGGGAGATGCTTCTAACAAATTAAAACAAATGTTACAAGCTTTTAATATGACATACAACAACAACAACAATAGCATAAGCTTGGGGGGGGGGGGGGCACCTTATAGAACATGTAAGGTACCATGTTAATTTACAAGAAATGATATTATGTTTAGTAAAGTGTAATCCATTTCCAAGCACAACCACCACATGAATGATGGTAAACATACTCAAAATAAACACTAATGCACATTGACATCACTTTTGACATTTATTGTCGAGCGATACATATTCACAACACAGAGATCAAACTCCAAATGTACTCAAGACTCAATCCAAAATATATTACTGAAGTAAGAATCAATACAACTATTAGGGACTGAAACTATCACAATGCTAATCTTTGGGAACAAAAGACACTAACAACTAGTGGGATACAAAACCAAGATAGTACTACTATCAAATACTATGAATGGGGATAGTACAATGTAAGCTCCACTATTAGGGAGCACCCAAGATGCAAATCAAAGAATACTAGCACAATAGACTCATGAAGGATATGGCATGGATTAGCTTTTATTGATTGACCTCTAGGGATATGCACATGCTTAAATGATTGCATAGACCTCTAGGGATATGCACATGCTTCGATGAAGAGATCATTGGCATCATCAAGAGGAAAAGGTAAGTGATCTAGTCTGCAGAAGGGCCTGTCATGCGAGATATATAGACCTGGGGAGTCCACCTGTAAGAAATCATCTATAATGTGTGTTCAAAGGGTATTAAGAAATACCCTTTCTTTACATGATATAAGACCTTAAATGAGACCCTTTACTTTACTAACATTATGGATTTTTTCAAATTGTAATTAAAAAATCCTTCATGTAAATATAATCTTGTAAATTTTACTAAAGATAATATCCTTTCTTTTGAACTCATGTGGTATCTTACATGTTTTATAAGGTGGATCCCCTGGGTATACATATTGAGGAGATAGATGAGAGCAATGATGAGGATGCTCTTGTTGATCACACTATAGTATATCAACTTGTGCGGTATTTTTGGAATGAGACATGTATGATGGTTTTCATAGAGTCATTACTTTAGGAAGCATTAGACTAAAGCAACCATGGAGACAGTAGTCAAGATCAAAGAGTTGGAGACACCTTGTGTTTTCTTAATTGATCATGGTTCTAAAATTAGTATTATGCCAGTTCATAGTCTTTATGAGAATGGCAAGTTGCAAGTTGATGTAGAGCACAGCTGATGGAAAATGCAAGGAACCAATAACACTAATAGAGAATCTTATGGGACATGCCCAAATGTGAAGGTATCCATAGGGGATGTCTAGGATGATCATCACTTTTTTGTTCAAGACTCATGCTCATATCCTATGATTTTGGGATAGCCCTATATCACTACAACTCTAATGGAGGCTGAGATGATGGATGATAGATCTACTTACTCATGGGTTTGAAGCAAGGATGGAAAAAGTGATCTCTAATTCATGAGAATTTGTGTGAATCATATGTGGAATAGGGATTCACTAGTACACAATTTTCATTTACCTTCTACAAATAAAGAATTTCACTAGTTATCACTATCCAATAGGATAATGGTGGTACAAGAGGAGAAAACCTCTCCCCCTAGTAGTGATGCTTTTCTTTCAGGATTCATTAGTCTATTAGCAAAGAGTTCAATTTATTTTCACAAAGTGTTAGAGTTGTCAAGAGCTACTAGGAGATATGTATGTAAAAAAGAGAGAGTTGACAAGAGAAGGTTTCTTGTAGGATGATGAGTGCATTGATGATATGTATCAAGTGCTGTCTTGTTCAGACACTATTGTAGAGATGATAGAATTGCTAAATTGTTAGAGGTGGAGTGGTTCATTTGTGGACATGCTTATTTTCTTGAGATGTCTAATGAAATTTTAGATTTCATACAAAAAAATGAGTTGATGTCTGAATTTTCTTAGAAAAAAGAGAACTTTACTAATATACTTCAACAAATGGAGTAGAGGGCTGAATTATTTTATTCAATAGAGAAGAAGAGGGATGGTTTATGTCAGTCACCCAAGAGACTTGCAAGTTGATGTATTTCAGTCCAAAGAGTTGAGGGTTAATTTATTTCAGCCAAGAGTGATACAGAGGGATGATTTATTTTAGCCAAGAGAAAAGAAGGATGTTTCTATATAGCCAACAGTGTAGGGGGACTAATTTATTTCAACCAAAAGAGAAGGTTGTTTTTATATAGTCTACAATGTAGTGTTGATTTATTTAAGCAAAGAGATATATATTGTTCATTTACAATAAGAATTTTTTTTCTAGAGAAAGAGAATGAAGCCAAAGTGTTGGCTAAATATAGAAGACCACTACCTCTTGATAGTGCGATCAATTGAAGATAATTGCAAGGTAGCCAAAACTTAGGAATCAAGAGCATATGCATAAATTTACTATAGAGACATTGAGAGAGCTGAAGATTGGGAATGTGGAGTTCTTATGTTTTGGATGAACTTTTGCCTTCTCTCCACATGAGAATGGATTTGTAGATCCAAGGATTGTGCTGCCTATGGTGATCTTTACCATTCCTCACATACCTTGGAATCTACTTGCTATTCTAGTGCTTAGAGTCCACTTGTCAAAGTTGATTGAGATGTTGATGTGAGAAGATAAGAATGGGATTTTTTGAGCCATCTTCTGCACCTTATTCCAATTGATAGTTTAATGTATCCAACAAGAATGGAGCACTCATATTCATATAGGACATGTAGCTAGTAATAGAGTAACCATCTGGAATGTTGGAGTAGGACCAATTTTGGATAAGTTTGATAAGGCTTTTGCACACCAAGATATATGCTTCATAGGAAATTTTTACTCAAGGTGTGACTAGTTTTAACTAGTATTGGAAATCAAAGATTTGATGGCAATGAAGACTTATTTGGATTTGTCAGGTTGTGCACTCTACTTGAGGGGGATACAAATTATGTGGCTCATATGATGAGTGCTATAAATAAGGTCCTTAGAGATTTCATCCCTCAACTTACTATGCCATTCCTAGATGATGTGCCGATTAAGGGTTGTCCAAAAGAAGATAAAGATTAAACATGAGATGATCATAGATGTGGGTACTTTATTGCAATGCACATTGCAAATTGTGAGAGGATCTTATCTAGGTTAGAGAAGGTCTATCAAGACAGAAGTCTATTTTTGGTGTGAATGAAGGTTTTTATTGTGGGATATATGTGTGACTCATATGGGAGAAAGCCTTCTCCCGTGAAGGTTGATGCCATCAAGAAGATATCCACTAAGGCTTCGTGATTCTTGATTTGGTTTCTACACATAGCTATCATGATCATCATCATCATTTGATGCATCACCACTACATGCATACAAACTACTCATCTCATAAAAAATAACGTCCTTGCTCACTCTGAACTCACATGTGATAGGATTATAACAACAATACCCTTGTTGCTCTAAAGGTTATTCAATAAAAATATATTTTTCAACCTTTGGAGATCAAACTTCTTTCAAAGCTCATCTGGTACATGAACATATGTGATGCAACAAAACAATTTTAAGTGTGTGATACATCGGGCTTCTCACATGTAAAGCATTCTTCGAGGGTCGTCTCATCAACTGCAGTTGTGGGAGTTCTCTTCATAACATAGACAATAGTATAAATAGCTTTAGACCAAAAATATTTTGGTATATTATTTTTAGCCATCAATGCCCATGCAACTTCAGCAATATGCCTATTTTTTCTTTCTGCAGTCCCATTTTATTGTGGGGTATACCTACAAGTAAATTGTCTATTCCATGAGACCTCAAGAAGCCACTAAACTCATTAGAAAGGTACTTTCCCTCTCCATCTTATCGCAAGCACTTTTCTTTTAGGCATGCTTTTATTTCAACAATAGTCAAATATATTACTCTTTTCCTTTAAGAAATATACCCATAGCTTCCTTGAATAATCATCAATAAATATGACAAAGTATTTGTTGCTACCGAGAGATACATTCTATGTAGGCTCCCAAACATTTGTATGCACAACATCAAGTATATTTTTTCTCACATCTCTATCATGCAAAAAGGGTTTTCTTGCATGATTATCAAACTAATATACTTCACACACTTTGTGAAATTTTACAACTCTAAAAGCATGCAAATCTTAACTAATCCTTTGGATTGTATTAATTTTAGTCTTTGCACATTTGCATGTCCAATACGGTTATACCATATTTCAATGTTTGCAATCACTCCTTTCTCTTTACCATACATAGTAGCATTTATAGCAGAAATTCTAACATCTAAAGTGAACGTGTGACCAACTCTACTTTCTTTTGTGATGAATTTACACTTATCATTAAATTCTTCTATAAAACAACCTTTTGCATTAGATAAACCTACAATCATTTCTTACCATTTGGCCATATATACTAAATTCTTTGTGATTGATAGCACATGTAATACACTAACAGACTCTTTGTCTAACCATCATGCAAGGACAAGGAAACCTTTCCAATGTGTAAAATTGGGTGGCATGAATAATCACCCGTCTACACATAATCTAGATTTTGTAAATCTTACATCTTTCTAGATTATTTAGCATGATTGGTCATATGATTAGATGCACATGAATTAATATATCATACATCATTATGTATCCCATATCCTGTAACAGCATTCATCATATGCTGCACAACAAATAGATACCCATTTTTATCTTCATTCTATTGTGAAGACGGTGCATAGTTTTCTTGCTTGAATTTACTATTGCATATATCATTCTTCTTAGCACCATAACAATGGGCTGCAATATGATCTATTTTGCCACAATAATGGAAAAAAAAAAGAAAATTTTCCAAATCCTCTATTCTACCATCCACCTCTTCCTCTAAAGCTCCCCCTACCTCTCAAGTTTCTAAGCCTCTTGAAGCTTGCATTTCACTGAATTGCTAATTTAACATGTTTTCCTAGTTATCACTAGCATGTCCCATACCACAACCTCTCAAAGAGAATCTACCATCTCCCCTTCTTGAACTTGAGTAAAATTTTTGGACATGTTCACCATTTCTTTCACATGAGTCACCCTGCATATTGATCTCTTCGGTAATCATGAGAGAGACCAACTCATCAAAATCTGAAAATGGTTTCCGTACATATACAGAAGTGACAATTGATTTCCAAGTCTACTCATTATTAAGGCTACCCAAAGTAGATGAGACCAAATCATCATCATCAGGTATTGCATCAATTGCTGTCAAAGCATCTATAATACTCTCACCTTCAAAACATATTCATTGACATGCATTTTCCTTTTCTTCAAAGTATTCAACTCTTGCTTGAGTTGAATCTTTTGTGCCTTTGTATTCATTGAAAACATATTCTCAAAAATTATCCAAGATGCATGCGAAGTTTTTGCATTATTGATATGCCCCAGTAGAGTATTATCAATGATTGTAGAAAGCCAATACATCACCTTTTTGTCCTTTTCATCCCATCCTTTACATGCCTTTAATTCATCCATAGTCACAGGGTTACTCAACTTTGGCTCATTTTCTTCACTTAAAATGAACTCTAGCCATTTCCAATAAGGAAGTTCGACACACAAAACTTCTATGATAGGTAGTTGTTTTTGTCTAGCTTCTCAATCATGGGATTTCCATTGTTCTTTATCATTATCACAAAGATGATACAAAATAGTAAGCAAATCTTCTCCAACCTTTAACAACAAGTACGCATCAATACACCAAGAAGCCTTATTCACTGACTACTCAACAGTAACATAATATATAACCTATTTGCAGATAAACTTATGTTTGCTTCTTAGCAAACATCTCTCAAAACTTACATATTTGAAATTGCAATATGCTCTGAAATTGTTGTCCAAACCTTGGTAAAAAACGGAGCGCAAAATGGTCTCAAATGGCCAAAAGACATATGGGAAAGCAATAAAGGGCTTATTTGTAGAATATAAAATGATATGCTAGCACAGTAAATTTCACAGTAATCAAAGATTTTTACTCTGCCGCGCTGCTTCCGATGCCTCCACAAGTACTATCAAAGAGAAAGGGTGAAAGAATGGGAGAGCTTCTTACGTGTTTCTTCTTTCTTGAATCCTTACTTCTTCTCTTTCACATCTTCCTTCAAAACCAGTTTCTCTTAGTGGCATCACTCTATACCATGTCAAGAATCATGTGGTAGGGAGACTTGCTTGAGTTGTGCCAAACACACACCATACATACAAAGGAGGAGGCTCACTCAAGAGCAAAAGAAGAGATATGGAGGCCAAAACGTTTCTTTTTGGTTTCTTCTTCTTCTTCTTCTTCTTCTTCCACACATAATACAATGTACACAAAGTATAGACAAGATATAACATAAAGGAAAATGGCCTACTAAGTCAAATAGTGCAAACTAGCTATAGTAATTGATTGGCACTATAACTATGCCAATTATAAGTAGGTGCAACAACCTAAATATAATAAGCGATAATAAGAGAGAGTCCCCTTTGTCTAAGAGACTAAGGAGTAGCTCCACATCTTTAGGTGGATCTAGAAGTGTTACATGTAAAGACAAAGGCAAGAAGATAGTATTAGATAGTAATGATGCATCTACTAGTCATTCGAGATTTAGTGAAGATTCTCATGGTTTAGATATTTTGGATGATAAGCTTGGTATTTCTTTAGTCATAAGACACCAGGTGTATAGAGAGCACATGCTAATGTAAAGGTTCCATTAATTGATCCAGTCATATGCAAGTCTAGCATGGTTAGATATCCTATTAAAAAGTTTTATTTTGAAGGTTATGTAGCTCACCATTATTTTTATATGGTAAAGGTTGTTGAGGATGTTGAGTTCACTTGTTTTGAGGATGTTGATGGTTATGCTTATTGGGATGCAATAATGGATGAGAAGTCGATGGCTGCATTAGAGGCCAATAAGACTTGGTATTTGGTATCCTTACCTAAGGGCAAGAAAGCTATTGGCTGTAAATGGATTTGAAAAATCAAGCATAAGGCAAATGGTTCAATTAGAAGGTATAAGGATAGGCTAGTTGCAAAAGGTTGTGCTTAAACATATGACATAGATTATCAAGAGACATTTAGCCCAGTTGCTAGGATAGAGGTCTAAAGAAGAGAGAAGGAGGAAAGCAAAAGCAAAGGCAGAAGAGCTGCGTAGGAAGGAAGATGAAGACATGGCTCAAGCCATTTATATGTCAGTGGAATAGCCTTCTAGGGAGGAGGAGTTAGCTACTATGAGTCCACTAAGGGAAGAATCACTACAAGGATATGGGGGTATAGCAATGACACTTTCCGATGCAAAATAGCGGCGTCGCTATTTGCATCGCTATTAGCATCGCAAATGCGGCACAAATAGCGATGGTGCTCAAACGAAAAAAACACGGGCCGAAAATCGAGCGTGTTATTTTGCACGAGTACACAAAAGAGAGAGCGAAAGGTAGAGCGAACTCCATCTTGCATTTGAGAGGGAGAGGAAGAGAAAGAGAGAAAGAGGGAGAATGAAAGCTTCTCACTGCCAATGCCGCCGTTTGCGAAGAAGAGGAGGAAGTGTACAGAGGGCGAAGAGGAGCCGCCGTCGTGAAGAGGAGCCGCTGAATCCATCCTTGAGCCTTTATGGTGAGTTCATTGTTCCTTCTTGCTTTGTTTTTGTGTTTTCTCTTTCTCTTTTACTTGCTTTTGTTAAAATTCACGTGTATTGAGAGAGGGAGAGGAAATAAGAGAGAAAGAAAGAAAGAGAAGGAGAGGGAGAGGGAGAGAGAGGAAGAGGGAGAGGGAGAGGGAGAGGGAGAGGGAGGGAGAGGAAAGAGAGGGAGAGAAAAGAGAGGGAAACATTAAACATAATAGGGAAAGAGATAAAGAGAGGGAGAGGGAGAGAGAGGGAGAGGAAATGAGAGAGGTAGAGGAAGAGAGAAAAGAAAATGAGAGGGAGAGGAAGAGAGAAAAGGAAAGAATGAATGAGAGAGAGAAGGAAAAAACATTAAACATAATAGGGAAAGGGAGAGGGAGAGGGAGAGGGAGAGGGAGGGAGAGGAAATGAGAGAGGGAGAGGAGAGAGAAAAGGAAATGAGAGAGGGAGAAGAAGAGAGAAAAGGAAATGAGAGAGGGAGAGGAGAGAGAAAAAACATTAAACATAATAGGAAAAGAGAGAAAGAGAGAGAGAGGGTGAGGGAGGGAGAGGAAATGAGAGAGGGAGAGGAGGAGAGAAAAGAAAAGAAGGAATGAGAGAGAGAGGGAGAAACCATTAAACATAATAGGGAAAGAGAGAAAAAGAGGGAGACGGAGAGGGAGGGAGAGAGAGGAGAGAGAGGTTGTTGTTATTGTTTTGTTTCTTCTTTTCTTTTTTTATTATTTGTTAATGTTGTGGTAGTCGTGGTAGTGGTAGTGGTAGTGGTAGTGGTAGTGGTAGTGGTAGTGGTAGCGGTAGCGGTAGCGGTAGTTGGAGATTAATTTCTTAATTTCTTGTTTATTATTTTTGTGGTTGTCGTGGTAGTGGTAGTGGTAGTTATTGTTTAATTTCTTATTTTCTTGTTTGTTGTTGTTGTGGTAGTCATAGTAGTAGTAGTAGTAGTAGTAGTAGTAGTAGTAGTAGTAGTAGTAGTAGTAGTAGTAGTAGTAGTAGTAGTAGTAGTAGTAGTAGTAGTAGTAGTAGTAGTAGTAGTAGTAGTAGTAGTAGTAGTAGTAGTAGTGGTAGTGGTAGTGGTAGTGGTAGTGATAGTAGTAGTTGTTGTTTAATTTCTTCTCTTCTAGTTTGTTGTTGTTGTGATAGTCGTAGTCGTGATCGTAGTCGTCATAGTTGTGATTGTAGTAGTAGTACTAGTAGTAGTAATAGTAGTTTTCTTGTTTGTTGTTGTTGAACTAATAGTAGTTTTTTTTCTTTTCTTGTTTATTGTTGTTTAGTTTTCTTATTTGTAGTAGTAGTAGTAGTGGTAGTAGTAGTTTTTCTTCTTTTCTTGTTTGTTGTTATTGTAGTAGCAGTAGTAGTAGTTGTTGTTGTTGTTATTTTTTCTTCTTTTCTTGTTTATTATAGTGGTAGTGGTTTGTCATAGTCATAGTCATAGTCGTAGTCGTGGTCGTAGTAGTAGTGGTTTTCTTGTTTGTTGTTGTTGTTATTCTTGTTATTGTTGTTGTAGTAGTTTTGTTTCTTTTCTTGTTTATTGTTGTTTAGTTTTCGTGTTTGTTGTTGTTGTAGTAGTGGTAGTAGTAGTTTTTTTGTCTTTTCTTGTTTGTTATAGTAGTAGTAGTAGTAGTAGTAGTAGTAGTAGTTATTGTTATTATTGTTGATTTTTCTTCTATTCTTGTTTATGGTAGTGGTAGATGTAGTCGTAGTCGTAGTCGTAGTCGTGGTTGTAGTAGTAGTAGTGGTTTTCTTGTTTGTTGTTGTTGTTGTAGTAATAGTTTTTTTATTTTCTTGTTTATTGTTGTCTAGTTTTCTTATTTGTTGTTGTTGTTGTAGTAGTGGTGGTGAGGTCCGATACAATACCACGAGACGGAAAACACTCCGACATAAGTTAATTTGTGGGTGGGTGGGTGAAGACTCTACATACGTTAATTTTTGCTGAGCTACAAGAGAAGAAATCCCTTCTCAAACAATTTAAGAAAGAAAAAAAGAATGATAACAAAAACAAATTGTTTGTCGTAACATAGACAAAATGGAAAACGATAAAGGTCGTGATATTCAAGATCGTGAGGCGTATCTTAATCAGTGTGTCCCATGTCCTTGCTCTCAATGTAAGTTGGCAATTAGATGAAAACGTCGATTGTCTATAGAACACGTATGATGCTTCGGTGAGTTTCAATCTGAGATCATTGATCAGATGATCTTAGATTTTTAGCAAATGGTAAGAAAAGTTAATATCAATCATGCATTGTACTCGCAAGCTAATTGAATACCATATACAAAAAGATTGGGTGTGGCTGGAAAATTTTCTATCGAGGGAGGTGACGTCTCGTCCCAAGGAGGAGTGCACCCTTTGCGGCCAATTAGAAGAGTTCATGGGCGTGCGATGGATGGAGTGCCTGAGCCAATCCACCACTTGGAAGGTACTACCCAATCTATACGGTCAATACCAGAGGGGAGACAGACAGCCTTCGAGACTTACCTACAATCTTGGAGCCTCAGATGGAGGCAATGATCGATGCATTGATTCCCATGGATGTTGAGACTTTTGATTCGAGGAAGCATCCATACCATTATATGATGGGTGCTGAGTATCTCGCCTAAAGACACTGCTTGCACTCCTAAGTGTGCAAGAAAAATACAGGTGGAGCGATGTGAGTGTGACCGAGTTGATCAGGTACCTTGTACGTACACCGTTGATTTCTTTTCAGTACTATCATTAAAAACATTTGTGCTTTTTCAAGGTGTTTTATGATTTTTTTCAGGTTACTGAAGTATCATATATTACCACTTGTAAATACCATGTCTGAGTCTCGTGATAATGCGCGACATGTTTTACGAAAGCTTGGCATGGACTACAATAGCATCCATGTATGTATCAACGATTGCATACTATTTCAAGGAGAATACGAGACTATGGAGACATGTCCAACGTGTGGTTCTCACTAGGTATCGATAGGACTTTCAAGGGCAAACCATCCCTCAAAAAGTTCTTAGACACTTTCCGCTTATCCCCTGCATAAACCACATGTTTTGTATGTCCGGCATGGCAAGCTTGACAACATGGCATGCACAGAATAGGTCCATAGATGGAGTTCAATGAATATCAGTGGATTCACGTGCATGGAGCCACATTGGCTCTACCTTCCTAGGCTTTGCCCGAGAGCCAAGGAATCTTCGGCTTGGTCTTGCAATGGATGGCGTGAACCCATTCGGTCTACGCTCAACTTCTTACAGTGTGTGGCCTATAGTCCTTGTCAACTACAATATCCCTTCATGGCTTTCTATGAAGAAAGGACATCTCATCCTTAGCTTACTCGTCCCCGACCGCTACAAAGTCAAAAATATGGACATGTTTCTTTGTCCATTAGTCGATGAGCTTAAGATTTTGTGGGAGGAGGGGGTCACCGTGCAAGATATGAGCAAGCGGAATGGTCGACGGTCCGCCAATATTCGAGCCATTCTTATGTGGACGATGCATGACTTTTCGGGATTCGGAGAGTGCTCAAGTAAGTAGACTTCCATTCTTGTTGGTAATATCTATCATAGCTCGTTCAAGTTTGTATTCATTGGATAGAGGTGTTGGGACAGGTCTGGTTACCTTAGGTTATCATGCATGTCCATTGTGCGGGCCACAATTAGACTCCCAAAGGTCACGAACCATGAAGAAGATGGTATATCAAGGATACGCCGCTTTCTTGCCAGAGGGTCATGAACTCAAGGAAGGCTTTCTTAGACGACCTCCAACACGTATGAATGCTCAAAGCTGGTACAAGCTGAAAATGGTCCACACAGAGTCACATCCAAACGGAATGCGACTGTTCTCAGTTTTCTACGAGTTGGCATATTGGACCCACTTACAGATCAACCACTTGTTGGATCCCACACATATTTTCAAGAACGTGGGTAGCTTGCTATGGGACCACATCACAGGAAAGAGAGACACTATAGGGGCATGAATGGATTTGAAGGAGGTAGGCAAGATGGAGGCACTCTGTCCGTAGTCGAATGCTGATGGTCACTTGCAGCTACCTCGCGCTCCTTAGGCTTTGTCCACTAAAGAAGAGCGCATTGTGAAGCAAATAGTCAAGTCTATCTGCACTCCGACATGTATGATGCGTTCTCTCAGGTCTGCGTTTTCTAAAGACGACCAATTATCAAGGCTAAAATCCCATGATTGGCATAAGATATATCATATTTATACTAGAATGGATTATAAGTGGCATGCGTATTTTGCTATTTGGACTGTAGTCATTGTTCATAATGCTTTCTCATTTGTGGTAGTTTGTTCTACCGATTATGATCACAGGATGCCTTACTCCAAAAATACACAGGGTAATTTTTACAGGTTGTCGACTTTAGTGCAATGGATCTCACAAAAGGAGATTAAGACATCCTCTATTGAATCCACGAGGTGGGGAGCAGTGGAGACGGTTTGTCTCTTTAAGAAATAAGTGCTTACCAGCATGCTCACGATACAAATCCACCTTCTTGTGCATCTTGTAGATGAAGTGGAGATTGCTGGACCTGTCCATACACGATGGATATTCTTCTTGGAGCGCTTCATGAAAACCTTGAAAGGCTTTGTGCAACAATGAGCTCGACCAGAAGGTAGCACGGCTGAAGGTTGATTGGTGTCTAAGACGCTAGTGTATATTTCACAATGGCTACCAATGGTGGATCCAAACAACAGTATGCTATGGTCGCTACAGGATTATGATAGATTGACCGGAGATGTGGTGGTTGGAAATGGGGTAGAAAAAAGAATGGATGATACAATGGAGGAGAAAGTGAATCGCTTTTATATGTTGCACCATGCCTCTATGGAGACGTGGCTCGCTAGGTACCAGCAAGCTAGGCAAGATCGAGAGGAAGCACGATCTAAATTTTGACATAGTAAGCACCATTGAATGATTTGATATCCCGAGGGCATGGATGAGATGCCGCGGTTTATGTCAATGCAATGGTTTCATGGAGCTTTGACCACAACATCTCGCGAAGAGGCGGATGTCTCAATCGAGGAATGGAAATTCTCAAGGGGATGTAGTCCAAAGGTGATGACGTGTTTAAGATTTGTCGTATCTATATTTTATATGGGACAACTAATTGAGTGTTTCAATGTACAGTACAAAATATATAGTGCAGCATGGTCGCGCAGACGACATTTTCACGTGGAGAGCGTATTGACAAAATGAGCTCTACAATAAACTGTGGTATCATGGCAAGGTTCGAGCAAGAGAGCCACTGACGAGCAACGGATCCAAACACTGTTATAGATGAGATGGAGTACTTTGGGAACTTGCAAAGTAGTGTTACCGTGGATTACCGTAGCTTCTCCATAATACTATTCAATGTGCAGTGGTTCAAAGTGATAACTTGAAGGAGCTGGAGCAACAGTTCGACGAGGTTCATCTGGATTTCTCGAAATAGATTCTGAAAAAAAATGGATGGATTTGCACAACACCTTTGTGTTGCCGGCCCATTGTGAACATGTGCATGAACTCATTTGTTTTTTAATTGTATTACGACATGGTACATGTCACAATAGTTAAATCTCTCTTGTACGTGTTTGTGAACAGGTAATCTTCTATCCAAACCCCTGACAACCTCGATGGTGGTATGTTATACCTTCAGCTCCCCAAAGTGCTAGAGTATATGATCAAAGTAATGCTCCAAGCATAGATGAGGACAATATGCAAATAGAGGGGTCAATATTGCAAGGGATGGAGGCCACCGAAAGCTTGGAGAATGTAGAGGAACCAGTATCGGGTAACAATGATGGAAATAGAGGAGTCCAAGAATTCTTTGAGAACGAGGTGGACTCATCCTTTTGTGGTGACATATCTATCGACCTTCCAGTGTATACCGAGTTGTGTCGGGAGATTGACATGGGACCATAGGATACTTCATACTTGGAGCATCCACCTACTCAATTTGTTGACGAATCGCTTATAAGGGTACATAATATGTGCATTTTAAGTAAGATTATTTTTTTAAGATTTATATTATCGTGCTTTGTATGATTTAAATTGATTATGCTAACATCATTTTTTGTCTGTGCAGGTGATCTTTGTGGATACTTAGATCATCAGGATGAGTCAAGGGATGAGCAATGAGGAGCTGCAGGAGATCTTCACATGCATATCTACTGATCAGATGGTGAGATTGAGAGACATGGTGGACCAGGAGCTGTCTCGGACACCGTCAAGCCACTCTATTAGATCTACTTTGACATACTTTAGTTTCGAGCAGACGAGGTCGACGCTCCATACTTGGGCCAGACGGAGGGAGTGCTTCAAGGGGATGCTGTAGAGATCTAGATGCAGCGAGCTTGCGGTCGGCTCGGGATACAGGTGCTACTCCTCGCTCTCATGGTGGTTCTAGAGAGTGTGGCTTAGGTGGTTTGCTGTGGAGGCACGGACGCGGTGTCTTCGTCTCATCGTTCAATAGTGCTTGCGTCACCTCCAGGATTTGTCACACCTGTGGGGATGTCTACTCCAGTCACTCTCGGCTTTTGCTCAGCCATTTGCAGGTGGCACCCCTATGGCTACTACTCCGATAGATACTACCCCGATCGGTACACCAGATGTACAGGGGTCTCCTGGATATGCCCAGGAGCGTGGTCGCAGGTGGGAGAGGATCCATCTTAAGCATACCCCAGAGGGGTATGCCTACCTTGTAGATGATAGGTCATGAGCCATAATCATGAATGATGAGGGGAGGAGGGTGATGGCTCGCATGAGAGAGTTGTGCCAACAAGTTTTTGGCACAACGTCTTAGATCATTGGAAAAACATACTGGAGGGGATCAAGGACTACATAGTAGCATCCTTGCATGAGGAGTTTCCGGTACCAACTGCAACAGATAGGTTTTCTATGAGCTAGATGATAGAGTGCATGCGTGCATATATGTCACGCAAATGATCGGATGCACGTAAGGCACTCAAGAGTGGGGTTGCAAAGCCCGAGTGGCTAGACGCGGACGACTGGCGCTAACTTAGGGAGGAGGCAATAGGTTGTTCAAGACGTTGGAGACAGCAGCGCGAGACAACGAGGTCATGACTAGAGGCTAGAGTGGTCCATCATCTTGGGAGTGGTGGCCACATGACATATCTGGAGGACTTTGTAAGTTTTTCATTTGTTTTGCTTGCTTATTTTTTTGCAATATCCTTTGTACTGACAATCGTGTTTCTAACAGTTAGTATTTTGTTTTCTTTGCAGTACTCCATTACAAATCGCGATCCGACTAGCCTTAAGACTCGATATGCAGAGAGGCACGATCTCATTGCATTGATCGACTGATTGTATGGACGGGGTGGCCTTATAAGTCACTCATCTTTCTTGTCTGTAGTTACCATGTTTAATTAGAATGCATTATTGTATAGTGGACTGATGTGTAGTTGTTTCTTTTTTTGCAGAGTTCATTTGATGCTCCTTTTTGCACGGGACGAGGTTTCGGATGGCGATGATCTATAGCTCGCTCTTGGATCCATGGAGCTCATACACTGTTCTTTTTTGGTCATGTGATCTATGTAGACATTTTCTATGTAGTAGTGATATCTTTCCATGATTGTACCAGTCACATTCATTATACGATAATGTATTTATTTCATGTATCAGTGTTATGATTTAAGTACACTTTGTCTTTATTTACACGAGCATTTTACACAATGCAGAAACTATTTTGTATGGCCCAAATAAAGCACATAGTGCTATATCTGCCCTGCCACAAATTTTTTTTCCCCTGTTACCATCGCTATTAGCGTTGCAAATTTAATGTACGCATTGTTATTAGTGTCATTATTAGCATCGCAAAGCATCGTTATCAGCGTCGTTATTTGTGCCGATATCAGCGTCGCAAACGCGATGCTAATACCGACGCACGTAGCGATGCTGTGATAATGACGCTAATACCTACTATTCTATGGTGTCGCCAATAACGACGCTTTTTGCGACGATGGGGGAAAATTTCTTTATTAACATTTTTATCGCTTTTAATGTTCGTATAAGGCCTATATCTTGTAGTGAATGCCCAATCACGAGTGCCAAAGTACCAAAGATCAAACCACCACTGATGACAGAAGGCAAAGGCAAGGGCATGTTGTATCCAATCCTGCATGTTCTCGTGGCCCAAACCATAACTACCACAAGCATAGTTTGATAAGTGCAATGATCAGATTAATTTTATTTAGAAATTATTGTGTACTATAGTGCACGTGAAGGAGGAAAATTAAATGGAACCTTGCAATGTATGGGGATATCCACAAGGTCTAATGATACGGTAGCAAGAAGTGCAAATCCCACATCCAAAAATCCACAACAACAAAAAATCCACAAACAATAGGACACCATGTTAACTAGCAAAGAGTCAATCTCCTAGACAATTTAAAAAAACAATTAACACTAATGCTTGTGGGAAAGAACAAAAGGATGGGAGAAGATATGGGTTTTTAAGTCTTATTTATTCATTTAGTTTGTTTGATTGTGACTTTGAGGATTTTATTTTTATTTATTTTATTTTTTCTTGTTTTTAATGTTTTGGTTTTATTTTTAATTAGATAAGAATGTATAGTTTGAAAAGAACAAACAAAAGGAAAAATGGTTAGAATTTGTAACAAAAATATTTTAAAATTTATAGGAAATTTAAAGAATTTTTAAATAATTTATTCAAAATTTTAAGGATTTCCATGGAATTATCAAATTTTGTTAAAAATTTCAAGTTGTTTCTAAAATTTTCATGTGAATTTTCAATTTGAAGTTATGGTCTCAAAATTGTTAGTAACTTTTTCTAATTTTTTTAAATTTTAGTAGTTTTTTTCTATTTATTTGAATTTTTAAATAGATATTTATATTTATTTTGTAGTTTATTGTGTTTTTATTTCTAAATTTTAATTTTGTTGTTTTTCTCATTTAAAAAAAAATTGTGGTTGTTGTTAAATGAAGAACTATATGGAAAAAAGATGGACACTTTGTTGTGTGGCGTGGCAAGGTTAAGATCCCACGGGTGTCCTCGCACATGAATGAGAGCTTTGAAGCAATCAAGTGGTTTATTTAAGCCTCCCACCTTGACCCTTCTCTAGCCTTTGGACTGAGCCTCCATGAACAGTCTACCAAGTCTGAACAAGAGAGGTCGAACTTGTACAAATAAAAGCTTTTACATTTCATTGATAGCCTTCAAGCTCCAAGATAGGTGCAGATGGAGTTATCAAAACAAAAACCAAAAGTGGAGTAGCTTATGGAGCTTCAGGCAGAACAGCTAAGCAGGCTTTGGAAGAGAGTGAAAGAAGCATTGCAAGCCTTGACAGAAGGTATTCAAGAGCTATTGCTACCTTGAAAATTTGCTAATGGCCTAGTCTAGGGTTTCTAAGGATAAAGAAAAGCCCAAAGAAATTGAAGTTAGAGCTCGAATCTCCATCACATGAAGTGCTAATGCCATGGCTATGATGTCTTTGTTGATTAGGCTCTTCCAGTGGAGGTTCCCTGCTGAAGCAGTGAAGAATTTTCCTATTGTCCTAAACCAAACGTTTGTTAAACACTCCATAAAATGGTGCTTGATCTCCTCTAAATCATGAAGAAAGGTTCTCCAATAACTCCTTGATGTTAGCAGGTGAAGATGAATGAGAAAAATGAGGTAGAGCATGTGGTCTACCATGCAACTTGGAAGAGGTTTGCAAAAGTTGAAGAAGAAGAAGACTCTTTGAAAAGTAAATGTGTCTAAGTCTTCCCTAACTTCAGTGAAGCCTCTTTCTTCAAAATTCTTGTCAAAATTTACCTAAAACTAAGTGACAACTTGCTATTTTGACCATCTATCACTATATTTATCCCTTCTAGCTTCAAAGATCTCCATATTTGTCTTCTTCCAATTGTAGGTATCTTGCAAGTCATTGCTAAACATAATCCATGTCTTGTACCTCTATAGTACTTGTCTAAAATAGGTTTTATGATGAAAATTGAGACTAAAAATGACAAAAAAGAGGAGAAAATGGATCAAAAACCAATGCTCTAATACCACTTGTCATGAAGGGATCTAAGAGGAGAGAGAATACTATAAGAAAGAGAGATAAAGAGTGTAGAGGGGAGAAACAAAGAGAAAAAGATAGAAAAGAAGGAAAGAGATGGCTGGAAGCCATGAAAGAACAGGAAGAGCTAGAGAGAAGAAGAAAAAAATTGCATATTGTGTTTTAAAAAATGATCTCATGTACATATGTGTTTTACCCTTTTATATGCCCTTAACTCAACTTTTTATACAACACTCAAAATATAAATCTTTCCTCTTGATGTATGATGTAAAGGACTGATTGGATCAATTCTCCATTTTTCAAAAATGTATTTAGGAATAATTACTTTTCTTGTTCTAATTTTAGAATATTCTCCCTATTTTCTAACATTCATGACATGATCTATACAAGTGATTTACATATTTATGCAAACTTGGCCACAAATATCCTCAATTTGAATTTTCTAGAGTGTGGTTTTGTAATAATAATGTCCTCCAAAAGTTCCCTCATGATTACCTTTAAGAATATGATATATTTTCTCTTTCCAAGCAATTCTTCTTAAAATCAAATTCCCCCCTTTAGAGAAAAGGATGTCATTCACTAATTTATACATTAGTTCTCTTCTAAAAAATCTATACATTTTTTTCTTTAGGAACACTAGATGCTACCTTTCCAATCAAAAGAAATTCTTCTTCCAACTCAAGTGTTTTTCTTGCTCTATACAAAGGAAAATTTCCTCTAATAGCAAATACTTGACAGATTGTAGCTTGGGCAACATTATGAGCTTCTTGATTTTCTTCTTTAGCTATGCAAATGAATTTTTAATTTTTGGTTTACCTTGTTCTTTGTTTCCAAATTTTTCTTTTAATAAGAATGAACTCCCCGTATACATCAAAAGGTCCGCTATTGTACCTTGAGTTAAATCCTAAACTTGGAATTTATATTGAAAATCTTGAAGCTCAATAATCCATTTTATAACTCTGCTCAAAAGAATTGAGTTATTTACTAACTATGGCAACAGTGTATAGCTTGTCAGAATTGTAAAAGGTTTAGGCAACAAATAGCTCATAAACTTTGTGCAAGCGAAGGTCACACTAATCTCACTTTCACTATGCATTTTTCCAACTTGCAACTTCACTTGCAAAATAAATGGGTCTCATTATCAAGAATTCCTTTCTTGTTGCATATGAACTGCTCCAATAGTATCTTCTTAGATTGATGGATTCACAAATATATATTTTTTCTAATCAAGTGCTTGGACAAATGATGAATGGCCTATAGTTTCCTTGATTTACTGAAATACTTCCTTAGCTTCTTCTATTGTCCATTCTAAATTATCATTCTTAGCTACCATCTATAATGGGCAGAGTAACTAAGAAGCCAAAGGTATGAATCTTGACAGATATCTTACCTTATGAATGAAAGTCATAAGCTCTTTAGTATTTGCAGGTAACTGAGAAGCCAAGGGTATGAGTCTTGATATATATCTTACCTTATGAATGAAAGTCGTAAGCTCTAGTAATCAAAGCTTTAATTTTTCAAGATCCAGTGCTATTCCATTTTGAGAAACCACATGGCCAAGAAGTTTCACTTTTGGTTGAGCTACTTCATTCTTATTCACTTTTTCCCTACACCATGAGTAAGCCTACTCCACATGTAAATTGCATGTGTTGTGCTTGCAAACGTGTGATAAGTGTTGACAAGATTTTATCATAGGATTTAGTCTCTAGTTCTCTAGTAATTAATGGATACACTGAGTAGAGACACAATGAAGATTTCAAGTTTATAGAAGCAACTAGCAAGGGAATAGAAGTACATGGAAATATTTGTATGTTGGGCCTATTGGAAAATCATAATGCTATGCAATCCATTGGTTAGTATGTCTGCAAAGTGTGGTGCGCTCACAAAAAGTTTTTGAAATTGATAAGAGATGAACAATTCAAGAATAGGTGATCATAGAAGTCTTGGAGTTTGAGGTAGAATTGCATCATGTGTGGTGTGTCTTTAAAGTGCCATCATAGTAAAAAAAGGTGATGAATGCACTATTTGGAAGATCAACATGTTCTTAGAAGGTTTGAGTTACTTGGAAGGTCTATGTACTTTTGACTTGTAGAAAGCAGTAGTTAATCTATAGACTCTTATATGAAATTATGAGGCTAGCATGGTTTCATTAGTTATGTCATAGAAAATATGAGTATCATGGCTAATATTTTTTATGGCAAGGCATGACTACATGGGATCAATATTTGCAATCAGACTAATGGAGTGTTGCTCAAGTCTAGCATATAAAGTCAAACTCAAAAGAAGCTACACCTTTAAGAAAGCATGGAAAGTCTTACAATGACAAGTGCTATTATATGGTCCTACACTCTGATCCAAGAGAACAAAGAGAGGGACATCTTGTATTTTCTTAGTTGGGAGATCAGAGCATGGTGGTAATCAAACATGTTTTGTTTGATGCAGTGGTGTGTGTAATTATCTTCTTTTTTCACAATTGCAAGCCTATGTATTGTTAGGAGACCTATTCTTTAACAATACAATATGCCAATGGAATTGCAAGTCCCATGCTCGAATTCATAGTTTAGACAATGCCTTTTGTTGGAATGTAGTGCTTTTAGATTTTCTTGTCATTGTAATTGTGTATCATGGTTTGTAATGGAGTGCTACAAAGAAAACAAAAAATACAATTGTTAGAAACACGATTGTTAGTACACAAAAAATAAGCGAGAAAAACAAAAGAAAAACTTACAAAGTCCTCCAAATAAGTCCTATGACCGCCACTCCCAAGATGATGGACCACCCCTACCTCCATTCGTGCCCTCGCTGCCTCGTGCTGCTGCCTCCAATGTCCTGGAGAATCCGTAGCCTCCTCTCTGAGTTGGCGCCAGTCATCTGTGTCTAGCCACTCGACTTTGAGGCCCCACACTTAAGTGCCTTACGTGTATCCAATCGTCTGTGTGACATGTATGCATGCATGCACTCCATCATCTAGCCTATGAAAAACCTATCTACTATAGTGGGTTCCAGAAACTCCTCATGCAACAATGCTACTATGTAGTCCTTGCTCCCCTCCGGTATGTTCTTCCAATGATCGGATGTTGTGCTAAAAAACTTGTTGGCACAACTCTCTCATACAAGTGATCACCCTCCTCCCCTCATCATTCATGATGACGGCTCCTGTCCTATCATCTACAAGGTATCCATACCCCTCTAGGGTATGTCTAAGATGTGTCCACTCCCACATACGACCACGCTCTTGGGCATATCGAGGAGACCCCTGTACATCTAGTGTACCCATGGGGGTGATATCTCTCAGAGTAGCACCCATAAGGGTGCTACTTGCAGATGACTAAGAAAAAGCTAGCGTGACTCGAGTGGAGGTCTCCATAGGTGTGACAAATCCCATAGGTGACGCAACTCTAATAGAAGGACGAGACGGAGACACTGCATCGGTACCTCCACAACAACCACCTAAGCCACCCTCTCTCGAACTTTCACATGAGAGTGAGGAGTAGCACATGTATCTTGAACCAACTAGGGGCTCATTGTATCCACGCCCCTGCAATATCCCCTAGAACCACTCCCTACGTCTGGCCCAAGTTTGGAGCGTCTACCTCATCTACCGGAAATCCAAGCATCAGAGCGTGCCAAAGTAGATCTAACGGAATGGCCTAATGGTTTTTGAGACAACTTGTGGTTTGCCATATCTTTGAATAGAGCCATCCAATCTAGAGACATATGTAAAGATCTCCTGTAGCTCCTTGTCACTCATCCCTTGACTCATCGTGTTGTATCCAAATATCCACAAAGGTCACCTGCATAGAAAAAAATTGATGTTAGCATAATAAATATAAAGATTCAAGAAAATCATGGTAATATAACTCTTTAAAAAATGATCTTACTTAAAATGCATATTCTAGAGTACCCTTATAAGCGATTCATCAATGAATTGAGTAGATGGATGCTCCAAGTATGATGTAGCCTATGGTCCCATGTCAATCTCCTGATACAACTCTACATACATTGGAAGGCTGATAGAAAGGTCACAAAAAAAGGACGAGTCCATCTTGTTCTCAAAGAATTCTTGGCCTCCTGTCTTTCCATCATTGTTTCTTGATTCTACCTCCTCTACATACTCCAAGCTTTGGGTGGCCTCCATCCCTTACAATATCGATCCCTCTATCTACATACTATCCTCATCTATGCTCGGAACATTGCTTTCATCATATACTCTCGCACTTTGGGGAGATGAAGGTACAACATACCACCATCAAGGTTGTCGGGGGTTTGGATAGAAAATTATCTATTTAAAATCACATACAAGAGAGATTCAACATTTGTGGTATATACCATGTCACAATAAAATTAAAAAAAACATGAGTTCATGCACCTGTTCACAATGGGCCGACAATATAAACGTGTCACGCAAATCTGTCGATCTTTTTTCAGAATCTATTTTGAGAAATCCATGTGGACCTCGTCAAACAGTTGCCCTGGCTCCTTCCAGTACCACTTTGAACCACTGATAGATGATTTTTTATGCCGAGAAGTGCTTAAAAATAGCCAAAAATTATGAATTTCAGGGAAAAAATAAACTTCGTCGAAGGCGGCGGTGGCAATCAATACGATTTTAAGCGGCAATGCTCGAAAAAGGCTTAAAAGACCCACTTGATGACAACTGATGAATTTTCATAATTATTTGGCATGTTGGATGATGAGACCGTGGGAGATGCGCGGCAGTGGGGGACTTCAAGACGAATGCCCAAAATTTTTCGGATTATAGTTCGAACACCGAACACGGAAGAGGGAGTGCTCGGGAGGCCAAGGTCCAAAGGAAGTGTGAATGGGACTTAAAAGATACCAAAGGTTACCCAAAATTTTTGTGTTGGGGGGGCGGGGGGGTTTCACCACCTGTTTTGCAGGAAAGAAGGCGCCATCATTTGTGGGTAAGAAATGAGATAGGGGGACCTGAAAGCAACCCCCCAAACTGATCTTGGGCCTGTTCTACTCTTGATCTTCACCCTCTATCACTCCAGTCCACTCCTCGAATGACTGCCCGGTTCAAGAGATCAGATTTTAGTCTTTCTCTCTCCTCCCTCTCTCTCTTGCAAGGGGCAGTTCCTGCGTGTGAAGAAGAATGAAGCACGATTGATGAATGCTCGTCCGGCATGGTACCGAATTGCTGTCCAATTGAATGTGGGATGAAGATTGTAGTATGGAGGCAGGCTGAGCATCAAGCAAGCCGTGATTTGCACCACAATAACTTTCAAAACCCGAGATAATAAAAAATACATGTCAATGACAGTTTTACAAAGAAAATAGATCTTTTTTCGCATTTGATGAAGTTAGCAATGTTCATATGGACTAAAAATTGATGGAAATGTTGTTTGCTATTGGTTTTAGTCTTCCATAATTAAAAAATAAGAAAATATACACTTAAAGTGTGGGAAATATATGGAAAAAACCTAAAAAGCATGGCTTTTAGAGTAAAAATGGGGTTTTTGGGCTTAAAATCGGATAATCATGAAACAAAAAAACCAATAAAATCTACATGGTTGCTATTTAAGGACTCAAGAGCCACAGCTCTGAAATAATGCTAATTTTCTTCCATTTTAATGATAAAAAATAAGGAAAAATTGGTGAAAAATACTTTTTAAAAGGGGAAAAAATAGGGAATGGACAAGGACAATTATGGAAAATTATGGATGTGTCTGTGAGTGTATAATGAGGACAAAGCATGAGGGTTTTTCTCAGGTTATCCCCATTTGTATGTTTTTGTGAGTATTTACTACTTATTTCGTGTGAAATACACATGAAATTACCCATTTACCTATCATCGCAAGCAAAACCCTAAACGGTAGGGAGAGAGGGGAGTTTGAGCGCTGAAATATGATATAAAATCTGATGTATTTGCTGCATTATTCATATAGGATGACGTTAAGTTGAATAAAGGGAAGTACAGCATGAGTGTAAGGCTCGGTGTCTTCTCTCATCGAAGCAATTATGCGTTAGTGTATGGAAACATGAAAAGAATGGATTTGCACAATGCACGAGGCTATTTTCCAATTGTTTGAGCACTTATTCATCTACACATTTGCATCAAGCATCGTTAAATGGTATCAATTACAATCTCCTAGATGCATAGCACTTGGTTATAGGACTTGACCCACGTAGAGAGAGTGAGTAACCCGGCTGTAGGTCTACATGGTGGGTAAAAAGGGGTGAGTAACCCGGCTGTAGGTCTACATGGTGGGTAAAAAGGGGTGAATAAGTGAGGATAAGTGCATTCCTGGAACGTTAAATATATTGGCACTAAGAGGGGAGTTTGTTTCAAATGTGTCTATGTGTGGAAGCAATGCATGGAGGGGCCAATCCCCAAGATGTAGGAGAGCTACAGTAGGGCCACTGTAATCAACTGGTGGGGTGCCCTTGTGTGTGTAATATGTGGCATTCATTATCGATATATGTATAATACCCCTCTAGGGAGACGGGGGATAGGGAACATTCATTGGACTACAGACTATAAACACGAAGTGATTAGTGTTTAGGACAGTGTATCCCTCGAGAGACGATCTTGTTCCGTGAGGCTGTGAGGTGGGGTTGTCTGTTGAGGGCATGAGGTCCGACTAGTGCCTTAGCCAGTGCCAGCCTATTTTAGGTCCCCATCAACCACTGCACATCGAATCGAATCATGGAGAAGATACGGTAACCCATCGTGATAATACTTTGCAAGTTCCCAAAATACTCCATCTATTTTATAACGGTGTTTGGATATGTGGCTCGCCATCGGCTCTCTTGCTAGAACTTTACCATGATACCAGAATCCATTGTGGAGCACATTTTGTTGATACACTCCACGTGGAAATGTTATCCACGTGACCATGCTGCATTATATATTTTGTACTATATATATATATATATATAATCTAGATACAATAGCTTATAAAACATGTGGTCACCTTTGGACTACATCCCCTCGAGAATTCCCATTCCTCAGTAGAGACCTCCACCCGTTCAGGAGAGACTGTGATCAATGCTCCATGTAACCATTGCATACACATAAACCATCGCATACTACGTTGAAATTCGGATCGCGCTTCTTCCCGATCTTTCCTAGCTTGCTCGCACCTAGCGAGCCACGTCTCCATGGAGGCATGGTGCAACATACAAAGACCATTCACTTTCTCCTCCATTGCAACATCCATCCTTTTTTCTATCCCATTTCCAACCACCACATATCCGGTCAGTCCATCATCATCCTTTAGCGACCATTGCATACTATTTTCTAAATCCACCATTGGTAGCCACTATCAGATATGGACTAACACCTCGGACACCAACCAACCTTCAGTCATGCTATCTTCTGGCCGAGCTCGTTATCACACAAAGCCTTTTAGGGTTTTCATGAAGTGCTCCAAGAAGAACATCCATCACGTATGGATAGGTCCTGCAATCTCCACTTCATCTACAAGATGCACCACGAGGTGGGTTTGTATCGTGAGCATGCTAGTGGGCAGGTACAAAGAGACAAACCGTCTCCACTGCTCCCCGCCTTGCAAATTTAATAGAGGATGTCTCGATCTCCTTTATTGAGATCCACTGCACTAAATTTGATAACCTGTAAATCGCCCCCCATATTTTTAGAGTGAGGTATCCTCTGCGATCGCGATTAGTAGTACAAACTTCTACAAATGAAAAAGCATTACAAACAACGACTACACTCCAAATAGAAAAATATGCAGGCCACTTACAATCCATTCATAGTATAAACCTAACATATCTTATGCCAATCGTGAGATTTTAGCCCTAATAATTGGTTGTATATAGAAAACGTGGATCTGAGAGCACACAGCATACCCATCGGAGTGCAAATAGATATGATAATTTGCTTCACAATGCACTCTTCTTTAGTGGACAAAACCCAAGGAGCGCGAGGTAGTTGCAAATGACCATTAGCACTCGACTATGGCCAAAGTGCCTCCATCTTGCCTACCTCCTTCAAATCCATTCATGCCCGTGTAGTGTCTCTCTTTTCTATGATGTGGTTCCATAGTAAGTTGCCCACATTCTTGAAAATGTGCATGGGATCCAACAAGTGGTTGATTTGTAAGTGGGTCCAATATGACAACTCATAGAAAACTGAGAACTGTCGCATTTCATTTGGCCGTGTGGACCATTTTCAGCTCGTACCAGCTTTGGGCATTCATTCATGCTGGAGTTCATCCAAGAAAACCTTCCCTTAGTTCATGACCCTCAGGCAAGAAAGGGCGCGTCTTTGATATACCATTTTCTTCATGGTTCGTGACCTTTGAGAGTCTAATTGTGGCCCATACAATGGACATGCATGATAACCTAAGGTAACTAGACCTGTCCCAACACCTCTATCTTGTGAATACAAACTTGAACGAGCTATGATAGATATTACCAATGAGAATGGAGGCCTACTTACCTCAGCACTCCCCGAATTCCGAAAAGTCATGCATGGTCCACATGTGAATGACTCATATATTGGCAGACTGTTGATCATCGTGCTTACTCATATCTTCCATGGCGACCCCCTCCTCCCACAAGATCTTAAGCTCATTGACTAATGGATGGAGATAGATGTCAATATTCTTGACTTTATAGCAGCTAGGAACGAGCAAGCTAAGGATCATGTGTCCTTTCTTCATAGAAAGCCATAGTGGGATGTTGTAGCTAACAAGGACTATAGGCCACACAACATTGTAAGAAGTTGAACGGAGACCGAATGGGTTCACGGCATCCATAACTAGACCGAGCTAAATATTCCTTAGCTCTCATGCAAAGCTTGAAAAGGTAGAGTTAATGTGGCTCCATGCGCATGAATATGTTGAGATTCGTTGGACTCCATTTGTAGATCTATTCTGTGCATGCCACGTTTTCAAGCTCACCAAGCCCGATGTACAAAATATGTGATGTATACGGAGGATAAGTGGAAAGTGTGTAATAAATTTCTAAGGGGTGGTTTGCCATTGCAAGTCTTGTTGATACCTGTGAGCACCACACTTTGGACATGTCTCCATAGTCTCGTACTCTCCTCAAAACATCACGCAATTGTTGACACATGCATGGATGATGTTGTAGTCCATGCCAAGCTTTTGTAAAACATGTCGTGCATCATCATGAGACTTAGGCATGGTGTTTGCAAGTGGTAATATATGATACTTTAGCAACCTGAAAAGAAATCATAAAACACCTTGAAAAAGCATAATTGTTTTTTATAATGGTGCTAAAAAGAAATCAACGAAACGTATGTAGATACCTGAACAACTCGGCCACACTCGCATTGCTCCACCCATATTTTGCTTGCATACTTAGGAGTGCAAGCACCATCTTCAGGCGAGATACTCGGAACCCATCATATAATGGTATGGATGCTTCCTCTCTAAGCGAATCAAATGTCTCGGTATCCATGGGCATCAATGCATCAATCATTGCCTCCATCTAAGGCTCCAAGATTGTAGGAAAGTTTGAAAGATTACCTGTCTCCTCTAGTATTGAAGTTATAGACTGGGTAGTGCCTTCCAAGTGGTGAATTGGCTCAGGCACTCCATCCATCGGATGCCCACAAACTCTCCTAACTGGCCACAATAGGTGCACTCCTCCTTGGGATGAGACGTCACCTCCCTATAATAAATTGTATGGCCACATCCAATGTTTTTATATATGACATTCAATTAGTTTGCAAATATAATGCATGATTGATATACACTTTTCTTACCGTTTGCTCAAAGTCTGAGATCGCCTGATCAATGATCTCCGATTGAAACTCACCAAAGTGTTGTATGTGTTCTATAGACAATCAACGTTTTTGTCTAATTGCCAGCTTGCATTGAGAGAAAGGACATGTGACATGTTGATTAAGATACACCTCGTGATCTTAAACATCACGACCTTCATCGTTTTTCATTTGGTCTATGTTACGACAAACAATTTGTTTTTGTTCTCATTTTTTTTTTCTTAAATTGTTTGAGAAGGGATTTCTTCTCTTGTAACTCAACAAAATTAATTTCAACTAAAGTCTTGGTTTTCTCTCCCTTTCTTTGTTTCCCCCCATTTCTTTTCACCATTCTTTTCGCTCTTCATTTTATGTTCTCTCCCCTTTCTCTTTCATGTTTTCTGTGTCTTTCATGTTTATTCTCTCTTCTTGATCTCTCTTCCTCTTCCTTTCTTCTTCTCCCTCTCTTATTTTCTATCTATCTTTTTTTCTCTCTCTTTCTTTATTGCCCCTCTCTTTGTTTCTCTCTAGCTCCTTACGGGTGGGGCCTACAGTATGTGAAGTCTAATATGCTATGCATAGGGGTGAGGGACTAGCTACCCTACATCGGAGTGTTCTCCATCTTGTGGTATTGCATTGGACCTTTCCACCTTTTTTCCTTTGTGTGTGACTCGATATGCAGAGCGTAGGAGGAGGTAGCACAAAGCACATCAAGAAAACCATCCATTCACCTCCAAGTCCAATCTCTCTTTTGCTTTACCAGGCCTGGAAACACAGGCCTTGCACGCCTTCCCAAAGTGTTAAACACACCCAAGGGGCACCTTTAACAAAACCTCTCTCTCTGTCTCTTCTACTACTACTACTACTGCTGCTGCTACTACTGCTGCTACTGCTGCTACTGCTACTACTGCTGCTGCTGCTGCTGCTGCTGTTGCTACTGTTGCTGCTGCTGCTGCTTTTGCTGCTACTACTACTACTACTACTACTATCACAACCACCATCCCACCTTTCATATATTGCTCAACAGTTTCAGAACACGAGTACAACAGACGTGACGACCATTTCTCTCTTCCTCTTCCTTTCTTCTTCTCTCTCTTATGTCCTATCTTTCTTTCACTCTCTCTCTTTCTTTCTTGCCTCTCTCTTTGTTTCTCTCCACACCCTTATGTTTTCTCACTCATTCTCCTCTCTCCCTCCCTCCCTCTCTCTCTCTTTTCCCATTTCTTTGTTGTCTTTCATGTTTCTATTCTCTCTCTCTCTCTCTCTCTCTCTCTCTCTCTCTCTCTCTCTCTCTCTCTCTCTCTCTCTCTCTCTCTCTCTCTCTCTCTCTCTCTCTCTTCCTATTCCCTTCTTCTTCTCCCTCTCTTGTTTCCTATCGTTCTCCCTCAATGCACCACATTCTCTGCCCTCTCTCATTTCTTATCTCATTTTCTCTCTTTCTCCCTCAATGCAAATTCAATCGTAAGAAATATTTGATTAAGTGAATTCCTAGATGGTATTAAAGTTAGGATTTAATTGTAAATGAACCAATTAATGCTACAATTCATAAATTGACTTAGAATCAAATCAATACGGTCATAGATCTCTACCCTAGTGATTAGCTCGTGATAACTCCAATAACACTCTTAGAGGTATTGTTTTAGACCATGACATAACTCGATGTCGAAGCGAAAAATCCAAATGTCGTATCCACATGAAAGAAAGACAATTCTCAATGTGACATTCAATACTCGCAATTACTCAAAGATTGTGAAGGGTTTAGGTTACTCATGGCTTGCAGGAGAGATAAATGAAACATTTCTGCCATGAAATCTTGAGGGAATGAAACCCTAGGTCAAACTTAAAGACCCTGATATAGTTCTAAGAAAGCAAGTGGTTACCAAATGATCAACTTGGATCTTAGATTGAATCATCTAGATCTCGAAACAAGAAACCCTAATCTAAAAGTAAAAGATTAGAGTAATTACCATCCAGGAATTATTGGATGTTACCAATTGAATATAAATTCAACTATGAGGATTCTCACTCTAGAGATAGGGGATATATTGAGGGTATTTTCTACCCCAAAGCACGGGTCTTCTAGATGATATCAAGGCAAGTAATAAGAGGATTGTGCAAAAGACTTCCATCATGGAACCCTAGAGGAGAAAAACTCTTAACGAATGTTGGAGCGGAATTGAAATTTGTAATAGATTCTCAAGAGAGTGGAGCCACCCTCAAACAATCCTTAAGGATCTTAGATTGGATTATCTAAGACCTTGCCAGAAAACCCAACCCATGAGCTATGGAACTTAGGAAAAAATTTACCATCCGAAAACTAATGGGAGATGCTAATTGGATGTAAGACCAATTGCGTGAATTCTCATTCTTATTGCATAACAATGAGGGACGAAATAAGGGTATTCCCTACCCCCACAATGGGCCATTGCAATTGACACCAAAGTAAGAAAAATCCGAAGGTTGAATGCTAAGCGTTCCAGAAGAGAACTCCACCTTAGTAGGTGTTTTGAGCACTAGCCCACATTATTGTTTGTGCTTGTAAATTTTAGGAGCACTATTTGTGAAAGGTTTGTTAGACCAAAACTCTCATAAGAATATTGTATAATGAATCAAGTTAAATTCCGAAAGGGTGCTCCAAGCCACCCCTAACTGGCTGCCAACCCTATCCAAGGGGATCCTAAATAACCGTGATGGGAACGTGGATCGAAACCGCCACGAGAGATCTCTCTATGGATTAGTTTGATTGTAGGAGGATGCTTGGATGTCAGGGGGCTCTTGCTGTAAATTCCCTACCTCCGGGTCCTACTCAAATAATCTACGTGACTCGAGATGGAATTTCAATGCCCTGTTACTAGTGCAAGGGCGGAAAATTTGAGGAAAATAAGGGGCATCCTTACGGATTGCAGGAATCGGTATTTGTATCTCAATTGAAATTTTGATATAAAGTTTACCTTTCAAGGAATTTGTCTAAACTATTTTTGTGTGAGTGCCAGGCAACGTCTTTAGATCAAATGTGTCAAGGACCAGACATGTTACACTTGTTTAGGCATCTTACCTACTTTGTGGGATCTAGGTTGGCAAAGCATAATTGTACCTTGATCCAATCATACCTAGCCTACACTATTGAAATAATATACTTATGTGTGTAATCCACACAATAGTTACACATGCAACGAATATAATGTGCATGGGGTAGTTAGGTAAGTTCTCACATTAGAATAAAATCATTCATATAAATAATATGCTTAAGGAATCTAAAAGTAATATCTACTAAAAAGAATTCAAGTACTTGTGCTTTGACATTGCATTCCACATTTGTTATTAACATTACCACCTTCAAGATGAGTCCTAGGTCCTTCACACTCATGTCAAAGGTAGATGGGGAATCTTGGACAATCAATGAGATAGATCTAAGGAAATAATATCCTTGAGGGAGAATAATGCATGTTGCTAATGAAGAGCTCTTGATAAAGATGATGGTGTCCCTATTTTTGAAGGTATGGATGATGATGGGTTAATATTATAAATGGTAAGGATGATAATCTTGTTGGTGATAAAACCTATAAAAGTTGGTTTAGTTGCTTGTCGTATACTTGGTTACTGGTCCTTTGGATGAATACTACTTGAATGGTTGTTGGAAATGGAATTCAAACTACTCCAAAAGATGCCACATTTGAGATTGAAGTATAAGTGACGACTCATGATCTCCATGAATTTTTCTACTTGCAAAGTAAAATCGTATGTATATTCGCTTCCTATGAGAGAGTACTAGTCTTTTGTCTTGGGCACATGACATATGATGCTTTTAGAATTGGTTCTTTACATTTTATAGTGTGACTAGAGGATTGCATTGAGATTTATCCAAAGCTTGCACTTTTAGCCACAACATTGTCTCAATCTAAGATGATACTACACTCTAAGAGCTATGTGATAATGAATATTATCTTTGGTGAATGTAAATATGTTAGACTATCTTCTTTCATATCCCCCTTTTCTGAACTCACTTAATACACATTTTTATACATAGTTATCTCCCTAGATTATAGTTATGATTTTCACTCAATGAGTTGAATTTTTGAGAATGGATTGATTAGTGGAATCAAATAAAATGAAAATAAGGTAGAATTTGGAAGCAAAGTCGTTACTAGAGGAGAGATCCACGAGGAGTTGTGAAAATTAGATGCAATAAGTATAATTTCATTGCACATGCATCTCAAGGTGCCCTTTGATAATATATCACAATAACATCCTTACTTGGCATTTTCCCTATTTTCCTAACATAATACAAAAGAAACTGACCCGAATCATTTTACAAAAGGGTATGATGAGCCTCAATAAGTAAACATAGTACTTTTATTTTTCAAGATACTAAGTCCACTTTTCCAAGTCATGAACTTACAGAGTCCTTAGGGGATTCATTATGGGATACTTATGGAATCACATTAGTGCAAGGGTGTCGGGTTTCCTCAAATAGTACATAAGTCTATATATTAGACCCATACCCGCCCCTAATAAAGTTTGGAGTGCATCATCATTCGACTTCCTCATTGATCAAGAGAGTCAATGTGATCTGAGTCATTAGTACTTGTGTGAGTGGCATGGATTATCCAAAAATACTAGATTTTTGGATAATGTTAGCCTATTTTTATATTATTTATTGTAAAAATCCAAAAAGTTAGAAAAGCTTCTAGATTAGGATGGCATGCAAAAAAGAAACTTGTTTTTTCAGCCAGTTATTGGATTTTTCACAAAAAAGAAGACAGATTGGCAAAATCGCATGTGTCGCGATCATTGTTGACAGGCTGAAAATTGTAGTTTGAATTGGAAGAGGAAGAAGAAGTGATTTGAGAGATCCGTGATCAGGTGTCCTACAATTCTACCCCCTTCGGAAGCCAACAGAGCCATCAGATTTGGGTTCCAAGTAGCAGAGAAGGAGCTATTTTTTTGGATCAACGTTTTTGTTCTACGAGGGAGCTCCAAGAGATCTAATGCCTGGAGAGTGCTTTTGAGTAGTGTTAGACAAAGGATTTCAAGTTTTGTCAATACATATTGATTTGATTCATTGTGCTTTGTCATTATTGTGTTTATCTCTTGTGTATTCTTTATCTTCTCTTCCATCTCCTATCTCTACTTCCTTCTACCTCTGATCCTTGGTGGATTCAACCTTTCGACAAAAACCTCTTCAACATTGGTAAACTTGATGTGAAAGGTCGTTAGAAGGAAAAACAAGATGGGGGAACCTTCGAGCACAATCTCCAGTGATGCTTTGCAACAATTGGTGCAAAATATGAATATGCTTATGCAGGTACAACAACAACAACATGTGATGTAGGCTTCTGCTCCAACAGAAAGTGTTGTGATGAATGCTCTACAAGCAGTTGAGCATGAGATGAAGTTATTCAATTGGCAGGAATGTATCTGCATATGTACATACCTATGCTCAAAAGATGGAATTCTTTGGAGTGGCTCAACTCGCATGGAGTTGGTATTTTGTACGTGTTACTGTACATGAATTGAAAGGGCGAATCATTGAATTATACATGCAAGATGCTGATTGGGTAGCTTTCAAGAAGACACTTAGGGAAGAATTTTACATTGAAGATACTAGTTTGATTACGTGTAAGACTTTTCAGGAGCGGGTTGTCTTACAACCCAATAAGGGTCTTGTGGCTACAAAATTGTTAAGAGAATTTGAAAGTTAATTTGAGTAGTTGGATCTTGCAGAACATCAAGCTCTTGAAAGTCAGAAATTGAATTGTTTTTACAGGTAGCTGATCTTGAGCTTTAAGAGAAGCTTGATGATTTGTTGGAGGATCAGACTATAGAGACAGGTCTAAAAAAAAAGTGGAGACATGTCAAGGAAGCTATTATTGCACTTGTGAAAAAGCATAGAAGAAGAGAAAGATTACATGTCTCTAGCCTGCTCATTGTTACGAGCAAGACAGTGGATGTATCCAGTAAGCCACCCACTTCTGTGGGTAACCCTATGGTTGTACCTGCTATTGTTCCCTCTGTTAAGGATGATATCTTGGATGAATTGGTCAAAGGCATACATGAGCTTCAGTTGAAGGTCACAAAATTGAATGAGAAAGGACAAGAGGAAAGGGGACAGCCAGCAGCCCCTAAGCCAAGAAAAAGATGTATGTGGTGTTATAGTTTGTAGCATGAGAGAAAGGATTGTGCTACCTATCAAGAGGCCTTGGCACAACATCTCATCTTTTGGAAAGATGGCAAGATCCATGCACAAGAAATGGGATTGCCTCTTACTTTGAATTTTGGAAAGGGAGTTATGCAGAAGTTGGTGGAAGACTTGGCTGTCCGAAATGCTTATGCGGCAATACATGCTTCTACTTTTGGTCTACAGTTGGATAAAATGCATGACCAAGTGATGGTTGGTCCAAAGGATGAAATATGGACACATAATTTGCATGCAATTGAAAAGAGAAAAGTTACGAATAGTGAAATATCTCATGTAGGGCAAGAAATTTATGACATAATTGGCTAGGAATCACCGATAGATGCATATTCAGTGGATGCATATTTAGCAAAAGGGCAAAACACAAATGTATTTGTGGAAGAGAAATAGAAGAGAGATGAAGATAACGTAGGGATATCTAAGGAAGTGACACAAAGAAATGTGAATTTGTCTAAAGCTACAAATCAACCACCTCCCAGCATGTTCTGGAAAAGATTGGGCATGAGCAAAAATAGGATAGCGAGCAAGAGGACAAATAGCTGGGATATAAGCTGCAGTCTGATATTGAGACAAGTACAAATGCTTTGGAAGATCATGTACTAGAAGATTCAGCCATTACATGTATAGATTTTTATATATCTGAAGAGATTTACAAAGATCATGTTTTACTTGATGCAGGGAGTCAAAGGGAGATTGATGACTTGTTGGATGCAAATTATTTGCAGGATAAAGTTATTACCTATGAGACAGTTCATGAGCTTGAGGATATGTCTATATTAGAGGACGTTAGATATAATGCTCCATAGTTGGAAATTATTTCAGATGCTTTATCAAAGGCCTTGATAGAAAAATTAAAGATGCTTCAAGATATGGATTGTTTCACTATTTTCGGTGATGGTGAGAATGTGTTGAATGTATGTGAGACTCAGTTTATGTTGGATGAGGAGCAAAAAGGTTATAAGAAGCAACTTTCCATGCGATGGACTTTGAAAGAGCAGGCATGTTGCTATGTATTTCTTGATGGGTGTATTGATAGCATGTATATGGAGATTCAACAACCTCTAATGTATGATATGCACCTAAGGCCTTATGACCCTAGATGGGGTACTAAGTATGGCTCAAGAGTAGTACAAATGGCGAGTATTTTGATCTATGATCCAGGGGGATGCCTTCTTATATGCATGATAAGAAACAAGTTGATACTATGGGTGTTTGATCCAGGTGGTGCATCGGTGGCACATCTCGAAGATGTGCAAGTTCAAAGTGTCAAGATTGTGGGAGAGAAGGAAGGAGTCTCACTTGTAGCTTTCTTGCTTGCACAATGGGGGAATACACACAAAGGTGGAGGCTGAAAACAGTTTTCCTCTTCTTAGTTGTGTAAGCCAAAAAGAACTCTAGTACATAGAAATAGAAGAACCCTATATATGGGTCTCAAACCAAACTCAACTAACTAAGGTAGCATACTAACTGAGCCACGAACTAGAGTAGATAAGGATAGCTGTGATCTAGCTATTATTCATGGGCGGTGTACCAACCGCATCTGCAAAACTGACAAGTCGGTGACATAAATACACAACGGTCACCCTGGCATATCACGAGTGGAGCTCGATATCTCAACACTCCCCCTCGAGCTCAATCCCAATTCCTGCACATCAAGCAAGTCTCTGAACTTGCGCAGCTTCTCTGCGCCCAATGCCTTCATGAATATGTCAGCTACCTGATCCTCTGTGCTGACATAAACTAGATCAATAAGACCTAGTAAAACCCTCTCCCGCACATAGTGATAATGCACCTCAATGTGCTTTGTTCTAGCATGATAGACTGGGTTATTTGCCAAGTGTATACTACTCATGTTGTCACAATAAATGACAACTGGCCCATCTGTAGACTGATGCATATCATAAAGTAGCTTATGCAACCAAGCTACCTCACATGCAGCCATTGCTGCACCCCTGTACTCAGCCTCTGTCCTCGACAAGGCAACTGTAGGCTGTTTCTTGCTGCTCCAAGTGACTACAGCACTCCCAAAAGAGAACGCATATCCACTGGTAGATCGTCTATTAGAAATACTACCAGCGCAATCAGCATCAGTGTATCCATGCAACTGTATCTGAACCCTAGTCTCATAAAGTAGTCCATACTGCAATGTGGACTTCACATACCTGAGTATGCGTCTAGCCGCATCCAAATGCGGTTTCCTTGGAGCCTGCATAAACTGATTTACCAATCCAACAGCATAGCTCAAATCTGGCCTGGTAATAGTCATATAAATCAAACTTCCTACTATGCGTCTGTACATAGTAGGGTCTTCCAAAAGCTCACCTGCATCTGCGCTCAGCTTCACATTCTTCTCCAAAGGAACTAAAATAGGCTTACAGCCTGTCATCCCATATTTGGACATCATGTCCAATCCATACTGCCTCTGCAAGAGCCGTATCCCACTTGGTGATCTAATCACCTCAATGCCCAAGAAATAACGCAGCTCTCCCAAATCCTTCATCTCAAACTTCTGCTTCAATAGCATTTTCACATGAAGGATATCTTCATCACTGCCACCTGTCATAATCAAATCATCAACATAAATGACAAGTAGCATAATACCTTTCTCTGTTTTTCTCACAGAAAGTGAGAAATCTGCCTTGGAAATCTCAAAGCCAATAGTGACAAGATACTGTCCTATCTTGTCAGACCATGCTCTAGGTGCTTGCTTCAAGCCATACAAGGCTTTCTTCAACCTGCAAACAAACTCAAGATGAACAGCATGCACATAACCTGGTGGCTGCTCCATATAGACCTCTTCTTGCAAATCACCATGCAAGAAGGCATTCTTTATATCCATCTGATGTAAAGACCATCCCTTTGATGCAGCCATAGCAATGACTGATCTTGCCTTGTATCTGTTCACAGAGCCATCTGCATTGTGCTTCACCTTATAAACCCACTTACAACCAATTGCATTCTTATCTTTAGGCAAAGGTACCAATTCCCATGTAGCATTTGCTTCCAAGGCATCCATTTCTTCATCCATGGCTTTCTCCTATTTTTCTTTTCCCATGGCTTGCTCAAAAGAAGTGGGTTCTGGTTCCTGTATCACTTTGACCATATATGCATAGTGAATGGCTGTAAATCCATCATATTTCAGCCTATCCACAGGATACCTAGCTCTAGTAGACCTGCGCAAAGTAGGGTCACTCCCAGGTGCTCTCAAAACATCCCTGGTCTTCCTTACTCCAGGTGTAACAATAGAAGGAATACCCAACTCATCATCAATGCTCTGTTCTGAGCCACTGGATTCACCATCCACATAAGAGTGACCTGCATTCACATCAAACATGGGCTGATCTACCTTCTCTTTTCCTTTTCATGATACCTGCATACCACTATCTGCATTGCTTTGAGAAGATTCTCCTGATCTCAATCTGCCTGTCCATGGCGAAGAATGTGAACTACTGCTAGAGGACGTTCCAGGTCCACTAATATCTTGTGACTGCTGCTGTGAATTATGTGCAGCATTACCATTTTGTGCATCTACATTATCAATCACATTTACTAGTTTATACCAGCTACTCATCTCATCAAAAACAACATCTCTGCTCACTGTAAACTTACGAGTAGAAGGGTTATAGCATCTATATTCTTTCTGCTGCAAAGAGTAACCAATAAAGATGCACTTCTCAGCTTTTGGATCCAAGTTGGATCTCAACTCATCTGGCACATGAACATAGGCAATGCAACCAAAAATTTTCAAATGAGAAATATCTGGTTTCCTACCAGTATACCTCTCCTCTGGAGTCATCCCATGTATTGCTGCAGTGGGAGTCATGTTCATTATGTAGACTGCTGTAGCAACTGCCTCAGCCCAATAAAAATCTAGCAGGTCTTTTTCATTGAGCATGGCACGAGATACCTCTCCAATATGCCTGTTTTTCCTTTCTGCAATTCCATTTTGTTGTGGGGTATGACTGCATGAATATTGCTGCTTTATGCCATGCTCCTGCAGGAACCTTGCAAACTCATTTGAGAGGTACTCTCCCCCTCCATCTGACCTTAGGCATTTTATTTGGAGGCCTGTTTCTTTTTCAACCATAGCTTTAAGAGTTTTGAAATGCCCAAAAACTTCACTTTTCTTTTTCATAAAATACGCCCAAACTTTTCTGCTATAGTCATCAATAAAAGTGACAAAATAATGACAGCCTCCAAGTGATGCAGCTTTAGTAGTCCACACATCAGACTGGATTAATTCCAATGGCTTCTTACTCTCTTGAACAGGTCTAGGAAATGGTTTCCTTGCCTGTTTTCCAAATTGATAGGCTTCACATACCTTATGCATTTTTGCAACCTTGAATTTAGGCAACCCTGCAACAATGTTTTGGGCTTGCATTGATTTAAGTCGCTGTACATTAACATGACCAATGCGTTTATGCCAGATATCAATATCTGCAACTACACGGTCCCATGTGCAAACATTGCTGCACTCAGTTCAGGCATGTCTGCATCCAACGTAAACATTCTGTCCTTCTTCTTTCCTTTTGCTATCAAGTGACCTTTATTTTTCATATCCTTAACAAAGCATCCATGAGAATTAAATCTAACCTGCAAGCCCTTCTCAACCATTTGACCGACAGAAATCAGGTTCTTGGTGATATTCGGGACATGAAATACATCCGACATGTATTTCTTTTTCCCATCCTGCATAGACAAAGGAATTTTTCCAATCTGCACAATAGGATGTGCAGTATCATCACCACTCTCCACAAATCCTAGTTTTTCCATTTTCCTTGCATCCTGCATCCATTCTGCATGACCTATCATGTGGTTTGATGCACCTGAGTCAACATACCACACATCATTACTTTCTTTTGCACTTGTCACAGAATTGGTCATGTGCTGCACCATAAACAAATGCTCATTTCTGTCATCACCCTGTCTACTAGAAGATGCTTTATTCCCTTGCAGTTTTCCATTCATGATGTCATTCTGCTTTTTATAGCAGTCTCTAGCCATATGACCCATTTTACCACAGTAGTAGCATTCAACATTGCTGTTTGCATTTTGCCCTCTTTGCCATCCACCACGACCTCTTTGGCTCCCCCTGCCTCTAGAGTTACCACGTCCTCCTCCATAGGACTGGTTTTCTTGAGTTTGCTGCATATTCTGATTTCTACCACGGCCTCCAGATCGGCGTCCTCTACCTCTGCCTCTACCTCTTCCAGAATTTGAGTAGAAGACAGCTTCTTTTGAAGCTCCTCCTGAAGAAGATGCACCACCATTTCTCTGCTCCTCAGAAATTAGAAGAGCAATCAACTCCTCAAAATCAGGAAATCTTTCACGAACGGAAATGGATGTTCGAAACTGTGCATAATCCTTTCCTAGACCATTCAAGGTCACAGGAACTAAATCATCATCTTCCACTGGTGACCCAATGGAAACAAGTGCAATGAAACTCAACCTACAATTTAGATGCCTTCTATCTCTTGTTAAGCCGTATGTGGCTTTGTGGCAACAAATTTTGGCTCTTTTTGACATGCTTCCTCTGAAGCTTGTCTTCTACAACTAGATCATTTATGCCTGGTGCATCAAACATCCAATAGGCCATGGACAAAAAAATGGCCATTGCATAAAAAGACAATGTCCAGATGACCACCCCATAACGCACATTCTACGCCTATGGGCCACTAAAATTATTCAATTTACTCAGAAGAACTGGAATATCCTAACAGGGTTCCTTTACGGTAGGTTGCCAAGCTATAAGCCCTATGGAAGCAGGATTTTTCAATAAGCAAAGCCCTGATATAATACACTTACCTCGAGACTTAGGATTCTAGTGATTAATGAAGGGAGGCATAGAGAATAAGTAAATTTTTCACGGAGAATATCTAAACAATATTTTAACATTCATTTTGATATGCTTCCTTAAGTTTGTCTTCTGCAAGTATGTGCTCTCTACACCTGTTCTCTACACCTGTACTACAAGGACATACTACTGGTAACCTGAATATTGTCCACTCTTCATAAGGTTTGAGTGGAATTTATTGAATCAATGTTTTTGTAAGGGATCCCCTTGATGGTCCTAATTATAGCTAGTCATCTAGTTAGTACATCAAGGGCACATGTTGTGGTATCGTCTAATGATTTTTGTATTGTAAAGGGATATTGTGTGATCTTGAATGTTATAATAGTCATGTAACAAGAAAAAGAAAAGTAGTACTGCCTGAGTAATTGGAGCCCCAAGAGGAACACCAAGGAAAAAGGGTTTCTACTGCAAGAAAATCTATCTTGTAATATCAACAAGCTTTTTTTTCATTCTTCAACAAGGAAAAGAACAAATCTTCATACAGCATTATAGTAGATATCTCCCACGGATTTGATAAAATCAATCATAATTTTCAACATCTTCATAAAATTCATCAATAGAACAAGGAACAAAAAATAAAGACACCACTTTTGAATGGAAATAATCACATAGTATTCATCTTCATTGTCTTCATAGTTCTCTTCTCTCTATCTCTCATAGAAAGATACATTGTTTTGATAGAATTGGCTATCTCTAACATATGATCTCTCTCACAATAGCACACTTTCAATAGTACATCAAAACCTCACTACAATGCTCAATAATCACTCACAATAATCCTTCTTAGGTCGTGGATACACCTCCCAAAAGGTGTGTCAGATGCAAAGAGGCACCAGAGACATCATAGTGTCCTGTGAGATCTAGCTTCTATCACTGTTCTTCTGTAACCTTTTGTGAATCTTCATCAGCAACTTCTTCACTTAAATTAGCTTGAATAGAGCTTCCATTCATCCTTTTCTAAGATAATAACACTTCCCAAAATATCCATACATCCAACATAACACTCAACAAAAACAAATAGTATAGACCACAAAACGATAGGACAATAGAAGAACAAAACTACAGAAGCTACAAAGCCTTATAGAAGATCAACAAAGACCATAAAAACGACAAAAATCAAACCAAAGCCAATTCAATATTTCATAAACCTTTTAACACAACCTCAACCATCTCTCAAAACATCCATTCAACCATCTCAACTACCAAAACAGAAACACAACAGAATAAAACAGAAGAAAATAAGACATTACAGAACCAAACAGAGAGAATCACAGAACCCTTTAGAACAACATATCCTCATCAAAAAACAACATAAACTCTTCAAGCATACTCAAACCATTCCAAACACTTCAAAACATCTTCAGATTCAAACAATCAATCACCAAAAACAACCATTCAGCAACAAAAATAACAAAATAATTGGCCCAAAAAACAAATCATTTCCACACTCAACATATCCCCACACTTAGAAAGGAAGCGTCCTTGCGACCTCAGAAAGAAAAGGAGAATAAAAGCTCTAATATCTGCTAAAAAGAATCTTCAATCCATCAGAAGTCACCAACTACTATCACTTTCCCAACATATCAGCTTCATAGAACTTGTATCTAAAACACATAGGAAAGGAAAACCAATAATACCAAGAACCATTCCAACATCATAAAACCAAAATAACTCAAATTATTAAATGATATAAAAGTTTGGCATCCAAGTCTTCAACTGCAACCATGTTATAACTAACATCATCAATCTTCACAGCTTCATCTTCATTAGCTCCACACGATCAAAAACAAAAAAAACACATCACCCAACACAAAAAATACCCATATACAAATATAATCTGAATGGCATGGATCCCCAAAAATTGGAGAGAAAAAAGAATTTTTCATTAATAAAAAGATAATACAATCATGAAAAGATCCTCTGCTAAGTAGGATGAAGGTATCTCTTCTTAAACTGCATACTAAGCTTGAGGCGCTCCAAAGCTTTACTCTCACCAAAAAAATACTGAGGCATATTCTGGAGGAACTGTAAACAACATATCCTCTCCAGTAAGATGATGAACCTAGTAGGGAAGGCTTGTGAAAAGTAGTACAGTACATCCATTTGAGCAGCAACTACATCCACATTTGGATTGATGATCAATGGGGGGATACTCTTTTGAGCATTCAGGGTGGACTGTTGATGCATAAAAGAAAGATACCAACAAAAATGAGCTACGAGACAGATAGTGGTATCCTCAGAAGTAACATGCACTGTAGCAAAATGAAGGTAAGAGTTCTAACATGTAGCATCCATTGTCTTGACGGAGTATGTCATGATCATATCCAGGTGTATCAAGGACTGTCTAATCGGAGGGAGAGGGTAATGTAATAAGAGGAGAGCATTGTAAAGGAGGATAAGATAAATCATAAAATGAAGGTAAATGAAGAGATAAGGAAGATGGAAAAGATGGAGAATTCAACAAAAAGGTTTGAAGAGAATCCGTTGAGAAAATAGAAGGAATAGGAGGAATAGTAGGTGGAGGTTCAGAAGGGGTAGGAGATAAGGTGGGATCAGCAATAAAAGAACAAATGGTAAACACATGGATATGAGATTATCCAGAAGGGGTAAAAGATAAAAGCGTAATGGTATCAGGATTGGAGGAAAGAAGGGAAACAATATGCCATAAGAGAATAAGAAAGGAGATCAGCAGGATCCAAATAATAAAAGAACAATGAAATTTAGATCCTGAAAAAAGGACTTAGTAAATAACGGATGATCAACAATAAAGCTCAACAAATGAGTTTGTAAGGGCTGGATATCAAATTTATGAAATACACTCCTGAGACAGCGAGGTTCCAAAGCATCGGCCTCCAAAGGTGGGTGCCAAGCATGTCCTCTACACCAAGATGCCTGCTCATGATAAGTCTTCAAACTCTCTGCTAGCAAAAGCTCAACTAAATGCACATACATGACATCTTGCAAGATCACATCCCCCACATAAACATTCAAGTTCTCTGCATCAGGGATTTGCAAATGGCCTGTAAGATACATGAAAGATAACAACTAGACCTCATAGGATACCAACTTGTCCACAAATCTATCGAATACCACCCTCAAGAGATCCACAAACCACAAATTTGACCATCCATCCTCTAGAGGTTCCAAAACCACATTACTTAAAGAAATATACAAGGCAAACCTCTACTGATTGTATTTGATCCAAAAAAATGGAGGCGGTGACACCAAGTTAGTATAGTGAATAAAATCTTGTTGCATGCAATCCATACGTTGCTGAAGGCGGGTCCACTTTAGCAGAAAGCCCATCACACAGTTTAGCTTTATGTTGCAACATATCAGGCTCCTCTTTGGAAGACAAAATAGAAGATACAGGAACTGGAGGAGGAATAGAAAGAACAACCACCTTTTGGTGAAGTTTTTCAATAATTTTCTTTTGGGACTTTACACTTGCCTGAGAGTGATGCAATTAACCCTCACTAATACCAAGTTTACTAGCCAAAGTGACCATTTCCTCAAGGGCAGAATTTTTCTCAATCGTCAGAGATGCATTCTCCTCCTCCAATTTAGTGACCTTAGATTCCAACTCTTTAATGATTGACTTCTGTGAATCCATTAAGGTTGTGGCAACAGTCATTTGTTTATGGATATCATTGAGTGTAGCCCTTTCTGAAGACAGATCCTCCAATGCCTTACTCAATTGACTCGTTAAGGAATCCACCTTGTCTTGCATGGAATTGTAAAAACTCTAAAAACTTGTGTACAGTGTTTGAAGACAAGAAGTGAGGGAGGTTTCCAAAGTAGACTGGAAACTTGAAACCATCTGTGGAAGCATGGGTCTAGATAATATGGTTTGTAAAGATGAAGGGATCTGCGAATCTAGTTGTCCTTCCCTTTGTGCTACAAATAAATTGGTACAAGAAAGAGAGGAATGAAGGAAGGGCGCTGTAAGAAACATCATGAACAAATGCTCGTATAAGGGAATCTAATACAAGAGGACTGGAAGGACCCTTCGTATGACGACGCTTCTATGAAAAAAACAACAACAAGGGACTCTTCATCTTCTGAATTAGGTTGCATGGAGGATGGAGGAGAAGGGACAAAAGGTGGAGGCTGCACCCAGGATTAGGCACTAGTACACCACCAGGAGGAGGTGCAAAAGTGATAATGTGCTGTAAGAAGGTACCATAGGAGACATTACTAAGTTGACCCTTTCGTACTCGTTGAAAATTTTGATCCATTTTGGATAGTAGAAAGCTTGCCCAATTGAACTTAGCACCCTCTAGAATCTTCACAGAAGATGTAAACAATTTCTTGGATAGATACTTAGATACAGATTTTCCCGGTCCTGGAGGAACTAACATAGATGATTCCATACGAGAGAAGAGATATGGACAACAGATACCCCTGAACTGCTAATAAACTGGTTGAGAAGCAAGGGGGTAGAAGTTTCCTTCTTCAAGAGTGTGACAATCTCTTCAGCAGTAAGTAACTGGTTACCACTAGGCACACATGAAGTAGAAATGGGTAAGCATAGTGCTTCATTGATATTAGTGGTAGATAAACAGAAGGTGTGGTTATAAACCAGACTAGACTGGTTTTTATAAGAAGCCAAGAAGGAGTAACAAAGCTTCTCATCCACAAGCGGAAATGTGAGGGAAACAAATGGGCGGAGGCCTACATGTCGGATGCAATCCGCCTCTAAAAGAAAGGAATAATCATGGACTGCGAGGGGAACATGTTGTACCATAATCGGAGGGGTAGAAGAAGGTGCCATTCAGACTGTATCAAAAACCCACACAGACACAAAACCAGGAATAAAGAGAGAAAACCTGCAAAATCCACAAACAAAACTACCATTGAGACCATCGATAGGAGAAAGATTTATGACAAGATTGATTGGACTGGACCAGACCATCCCAAGCAAACCACATCCTACAGAAAATTTGACATTACCTATGCACATATGCGACAGAAAGCTTTGTGATATGCAAACAATCAAGCACCTTGATCCTCGTAGACAAGTAGACAACAGAAAACAAAAGTGTCACGCATACCCTAACCTAGACACAGACTCAAAAAGTCATGACTGAACCAAAAACTTTGACCGAAAATATAAAATCACAGACCAAGGTCAGACTAATAATCCTGAATCCCACGTAACGTTCAGCATCCTACAGTGCGGTGAAGTGGGTGGGTGAAACTAACAACTCATTTTTTATTAGATGATCAATTAAGCATAGTTCATTTTGTTAATTTAATCCGTTAATGCATGGTGAGTCAGAAACATAGCCCTAGCTCCGCTCAGACTAGACACGCCTTAACTTGACTGGGTCTCTACTGATGTAATTCATTTTTAGAATTAGATGATGTGTGTGGCATTTGAGTGCATGCATGCATGACTTCGTGGGGTTCATTTTAATTACAATTTAAATGTGTCAGTAACGAGTGTGCACGTGCACTTATGAATGGTTGTTAATTTACAAAAATTAAGTGGGTTATAGTGTAAAGGTGTGCGTGCAACAACATGGTTTCTTTTACAATTAACATTCGATTTATTTTATTTATAATTTTATGATGTGCATTTTGTTAATTTGGTGTGTGCAACAGTTAGTTGATTTGTATTACAATTAAATGTGTGTTATGGTGCAATGTGAGAGAGGGAAAAAGAGAAAAAACCTAGTGATGTGTGGGTCTATTTGCAAAGTCTGCTACCACGTCCTCAAAGATGGAATGTGCAATCCACAAAAATCCACAAAAAACTAACAGCAGAAGGTCAACTAACAATAGTTGTCCTATAGTTAGAAAAAACGGAAATCAATTAACACCTGGACCAAACCAAAAAATGACACGCATGACCAAAATAAATGAAAAAATGGATGCTTTGGATTTCGTTTTGTATGTTTTGATTTGTTTGATGGTTATTATTATTATTTCATACCATGATGGTATAGTATGGAGATGTTTTGTTTTTGTATTTTTTGTTTTAAAACATTAAATGGAAAGAATTTGTGAAAATATGATGGGATGGCTATGTGTTTTTGTTTGATGTGTTTTTTTTTCTTTCTATAAAAAAACCAAGAAGAAGATTGTTCCCACCACGAAGGCTAAAAACCTTTTTTGTTTCAGATTTCTTGAAAAATTTTCGGTCATGTTTTGGAATTTTCAAAGGATTTTCCATAATAAGTACATTTTTAGAAGATTTTACATGAAAGAATTATGTCTCAAAAAATATATTGACATTTTCCATTCCAAAAATTTATCCAAAATATTAAAGAATATACATGTGATTTTTGGGATTTTTTTTCTCTTTTTTTGGAATTTGTTTGATGATTTTTATGCATTTTTTATGAATTTCTATCATGTTTTGAATGATTTTAGCCAAGTTTGATTTTTCAAAAACTACTTAATGGTATTTTTCATCAACAAAAATTTTCACATGTGGAAAAAGGTTTCAGAAAATTTTTTGTAAATTTTTGGAAATTTTTATGATTTTTTCAAATTTTTAAATGTGAACAACAGCAATCTCGCACGCTCACGAACGAGTCCGATGCGCGTCCGTGCACATGAACACCCGTGAAGATCACAAACACACGGACCACGCATGTGCACAATTCCACACGAACCACGCACAATATCGCATGAACCACGCACGGACACACACGTAATCTCATACGAAACACATGAACACACATGAATGGTTGGAATTGAGGTACGGGTAGAGGGGGGTGTCTACGAGGGTAAATGGGGGAAAGGTGGGAAGGGGGGGCTTAGGAGGAGGTGGGTTTACGAGAGAAAAGGGGGCTTAGGAAGGGGGTGTGGGGAGAGGGTAAGGGTTACAGGGGGAAGTGTGGTCTTAGTGGGGGGGGGGGGGAGGGGGGGGGGGGGGGGGAGGGGAAAGGGTGGGAATGGGGGGCTTAGGAGGGGGCGCACTACAAGGATACGAAGGCATAGCAATGGCGCTTTCCGACGCAGAATAGCAGCGTTGCTATGCATCGCAAATAGTGATGGTACTCAGATGAAAAAATGCGGGCTGAAACCCGAGCGCGTTATTTTGCGCGAAATGAATGAAAGAGAGAGCGAAAGGGAGAGCGAACTCCATCTTGCATTTGAGAGGGAGAGGGAGAGAAAGAGAGAAAGAGGGATAAAGAAAGCTTCTCGCCGCCGTTGTTTGTGAAGAAGAGGAGAAAGTGTACGGAGGGCGAAGAGGAGCCGTCGTCGCAAAGAGGAGCCGCCGAATCCATCCTCGGGCCTTTGCAGTGAGTGCATTGTTCCCTCTTGCTTTGTTTTTGTTTTTTCTCCTTTTCTTTTACTTGTTTTTGTTAAAAATCATGTGTATTGAGAGAGAAATAGAGGAAATGAGAGAGGGAGAGGAAGAGAGAAAATGAAAGAAGAAACGTGAGAGAGAGGGAGAAAATATTAAACATAATAGGGAAAGAGAGAAAGAGAGGGAGAGGGAGGAAGGGAGGGAGAGAGAGAGGGAGGGAGAGGTTGTTATTGTTGTTATTGTTGTTTTATTTCTTTTTTTCTTTTTTTCTTGGTTGTTATTGTTGTGGTAGTGGTAGTGGTAGTGGTAGTGGTAGTGGTAGTGGTAGTGGTAGTTGTTGTTGTTTAATTTCTTATTTTCTTGTTTGTTATTGTTGTGGTAGTCGTAGTAGTAGTAGTAGTAGTGGTAGTGGTAGTGGTAGTGGTAGTGGTAGTGATAGTAGTAGTAGTAGTTATTTTTTAATTTCTTCTTTTCTTGTTTGTTGTTGTTATGGTAGTCGTATTCGTGGTCGTAGTCGTCGTAGTCGTGATTGTAGCAATAGTACTACTAGTAGTAATAGTAGTTTTATTATTTGTTGTTGTTGTAGTAGTAGTAGGTTTTTTTCTTTTCTTGTTTATTGTTGTTTAGTTTTCTTGTTTGTTGTTGTTGTTGTTGTAGTAGTAGTAGTAGTAGTAGTTTTTTCTTCTTTTCTTGTTTGTAGTAGTAGTAGTAGTAGTTGTTGTTGTTGTTGTTGTTGTTTTTTCTTCTTTTCTTGTTTATTGTAGTGGTAGTAGTAGTGGTAATGGTTTGTTGTTGTGGTAGTCATAGTCATAGTCATAGTCATAGTCATAGTCGAGTCGTAGTCGAGTCGTAGTCATAGTCGTAGTCGTAGTCGTAGTCATAGTCATAGTCATAGTCATCGTAGTCATGGTAGTAGTAGTAGTAGTAGCAGCAGTAGTAGTTTTCTTGTTTATTGTTGTTGTAGTAGTAGTAGTTTTTTTTCTTTTCTTGTTTATTGTTGTTTAGTTTTCTTGTTTGTTGTTGTTGTTGTTGTAGTAGTGGTAGTAGTAGTAGTAGTTTTTTCTTCTTTTCTTGTTTTTTTTTTTTGTAATAGTAGTAGTTCTTGTTGTTGTTGTTTCTTCTTTTCTTGTTTATTGTAGCGGTAGTGGAAGTGGTAGTGGTAGTAGTAGTGGTAGAGAGAGAGAGAGAGATGTTTTGTTAAAGCAAATGGGAGAGGGAGAGGGAGAGAAAAAGAAAGAAGGAACGAGAGAGAGGGAATAAATATACAACATAATAAATAAAGAGAAAAAGAGAGAGAGATGGAAGGAGAGAAGAGAATGAATGGATAAAAAACAAAGAGAGAGTGGTGGTGAGGTCCGGTGCAATACCACGAGACAGGAAACACTCCGACATATATTAATTTGTGGATGTCGGAGTGTTTCCTGTCTCATGCAATACCACGAGACAGGAAACACTCCGACATACATTAATTTGTGGATGTGTAGAGACTTTACATACGTTAATTTTGTTGAGTTACAAGAGAATAAATCCCTTCTCAAACAATTTAAGAAAGAAAAAAAGAATGATAACAAAAACAAATTGTTTGTCGTAACGTAGAACAAATGGAAAATGATGAAGGTCGTGATATTGAAGATCACGAGACATATCTTAATCAACGTGTCCCATGTCCTTGCTCTCAATGTAAGCTGGCAATTAGATGAAAATGTCGATTGTTTATAGAACACGTACGATGCTTCGGCGAATTTCAATCTGAGATCATTGATTAGACGATCTCAGATTTTGAGCAAACGGTAAGAAAAGTATATATCAATCATGCATTGTATTCGCAAGCAAAATTGAATACCATATACAAAAGCATTGGGTGTGGCTGGAAAATTTTCTATCTAGGGAGGTGACGTCTCGTCCCAAGGTGGAGCGTACCCTTTGTGGCCAATTAGAAGAGTTCGTGGGTGTGCGATGGATGGAGTGCCTAAGCCAATCCACCACTTGGAAGGTACTACCCAATCTATACCGTCAATACCAGAGGAGACAGGAAGCCTTCCAGACTTACCTACAATCTTGGAGCCTAAGATAGAGGCAATGATTGATGCATTGATGCCCATGGATGTCGAGACTTCTGATCCACTTAGAGAGGAAGCATCCATACCATTATATGATGGGTGCCGAGTATCTTGCCTGAAGACACTACTTGCACTCCTAAGTGTGCAAGCAAAATACGGGTGGAGCAATGCGAGTGTGACCGAGTTGTTCAGGTACCTTGTACGTATGATTCGTTGATTTCTTTTCGGCACTATCATTAAAAAAATTTGTACTTTTTCAAGGTGTTTTATGATTTTTTTCTCAGGTTACTAAAGTATCATATATTACCACTTGCAAATACCATGCCTAAGTCTCTGATGATGCATGACATGTTTTACGAAAGCTTGGCATGGACTACAACAACATCCATGCATGTATCAATGATCACATATTGTTTCAAGGAGAATACAAGACTATAGAGACATGTCCCAAAGTGTGGTGCTCACAAATATCGATAGGACTTGCAAGGAAAACTGTCCCTCAAAAAGTTCTTGGACACTTTCCGCTTATCCCCCGCATAAACCACATGTTTCGTACGTCTGGCATGGCGAGCTTGACAATGTGGCATGCACAGAATAGGTCCACAAATGGAGTTCAACGAATATCAGTGGATTCACGTGCATGGAGCCACATTGACTCTATCTTCCCAGGCTTTGCCCGAGAGCCAAGGAATCTTCGGCTCGGTCTTGCTATGGTTGGCGTAAACCCATTCGGTCTGTGCTCAACTTCTTACAGTGTGTGGCCTATAGTCCTTGTCAACTACAATATCCCTCCATGACTTTCTACGAAGAAAGGACATCTCATCCTTAGCTTGCTTGTTCCGGGCCACTACAAAGTCAAAAATATGGATGTGTATCTTCGTCCATTAGTCAATGAGCTTAAGATTTTGTGGGAGGAGAGGGTCACCATACAAGATATGAGTAAGTAGATGGTCAATGGTCTGCCAATATTCGAGCCATTCTCATGTGGACCATGGATGACTTTCCGGGATTCGGAGAGTGCTCAAGTAAGTAGGCTTCCATTCTCATTGGTAATATTTATCATAGCTCGTTCAAGTTTATATTCACTGGATAGAGGTATTGGGACAGGTCTGGTTACAGTTAGACTCTCGAAGGTCGTGAACCATGAAGAAGATGGTATATCAAGGACACACCGCTTTCTTGCCAAAGGATCATGATGAACTTAGGGAAGGTTTTCTTGGACAATCTTTAGCACGTATGAATGCCCAAAGCTGGTACGAACTGAAAATGGTCCACACAAAGTCACATCCAAACGGAATGCGACGGTTCTCAGTTTTCTACAAGTTGGCATATTGGACCCACTTACAGATCAACCACTTGTTGGATCCCATGAATATTTTCAAGAACATGGGTAGCTTGCTATGGGACCACATCACAGGAAAGAGAGACACTATAGGGGCACGAATGGATTTGAAGGAGGTAGGCAAGATGGAGGCGCTTTGGCTATAGTCGAGTGCTGATGGTCACTTGCAGCTACCTCGTGCTCCTTGGGTTTTTTCCACTAAAGAAGAGCGCATTGTGAAGCAAATAGTCAAGTCTATCCACACTCCAACGGGTATGATGCGTTCTCTCAGGTCTACATTTTCTAAAGATGACCAAATATTAGGGCTAAAATCCCATGATTGGCATAAGATATGTCATGTTTGTACTATGAATGGATTGTAATTTTTTTTTGCGTATTTCGCTATTTGGAGTGTAGTCGTTGTTCATAATGCTTCCTCCTTCGTGGCAGTTTGTACTACCGATCGCGGTCGAAAGATGCCTTACTCCAAAAATACGCGGGGCGATTTACAGGTTGTCGACTTTAGTGCAATGGCTATCACAGAAGGAGATTAAGACGTCCTCTGTTGAATCCGCAAGGCGGGGAGCAGTGGAGACGATCTATCTCTCTGAGAAATACCTACCTACCAACATGCTTACAATACAAATCCATCTTATTGTGCATCTTGTAGATGAAGTGAAGATTGTTGAACCTGTCCATACGCAATGGATGTTCTTCTTGGAGTGCTTCATGAAAACCCTGAAAGGCTTTGTGCGACAATGAGCTTGGCCAAAAGGTAGCATGACTGAAGGTTGGTTGGTGTCTAAGGCGCTAGTGCATATTTCACAATGGCTACCAACGATGGATTCAGACAACAATATGCTATGGTCACTGAATGATGATGATAGACTAACCAAAGATGTACTGGTTGGAAATGGGGTAGAAAAAAGAATGGATGTTGCAATGGAGGAGAAAGTGAATCGCTTTTGTATGTTGCACCATGCCTGTATGGAGACGTGGCTAGCTAGGTACCAGAAAGCTAGGAAAGATCGGGAGGAAGCACAATTTGAATTTTGACATAGTATGCACCATTGACCGATTCGATATCCCGAGGACATGGAGGAGATGCCATGGTTTATGTCAACGCGATGGTTGCATGGAGCTTTGACCACAGCGTCTTGCGAAGGGGCAAATGTCTCAACCGAGGAGTGAAAATTCTCGAGGGGATGTAGTCCAAAGGTGATGACGTGTTTAGGATTTTTTGTATCTATATTTTATATGTGACAACTGATTGAGTGTTTCAATGTACAGTAGAAAATATAAAGTGCGGCGTGGTTGCGCGAATGGCATTTTTGCGTGGAGTATATTGACAAAATGCGCTCCACAACAAATTGTGATATCATTGCAAGGTTCGAGCAAGAGAGCTGACAACGAGCAATGGATCCAAACACGGTTATAGATGAGATGGAGTATTTTGGAAACTTGCAAAGTATTGTCACGATGTCGCAGTGCGTAGGGTTGAAGGTCACCACAGGGGTTTGGCAAGAGAAGAATGTATGGGGGTTCAAGAGCTTAGACTCCAGAGATGGTAGAGATAAGAGAAGGGTTGAAGGTTTCAAGCCAAGTTCTTGACGACAAGTGACAGTAGGATGAAGGTAGATTCAAGGAGAGGAGTAGACAGAAGAGAAGGGGTTCGAAGAGATTGAAGATGTAGAAGAATACTTCCAAAAAAAGATTCAGAAAATATAGAAGAATACTAATAGAGATGAAGCTTGTCAGTTTCTTTCAGTATTATGAGAAAATATAACTCTAATAGATAAAAAAACGTACAAAATAATACCTTCCTCTATGCTGCTCAGATCACCAATTTGATGCTTCCAATGGCTCCGAAAGGGGGGTTAAATACCAGGACACCTTCCCAGAATCCTGTCAGATCACTCCTTCGTCTCCCACTTTCGGAGTGTTGTTCACTGCTTGAAAACAGCAATCATGTGTCGCGCAATTTCGCTAAACTCTCTTTTTACATAAAATCTTCTCAAATTAGTTAAAAGCTACATGCTTTCTTTTACATATCATTCTCATCTAGAAGTTGTCTATAGTTTTATGGATTTTTACAAGAGATAATATCTAGAATATCAAAAATTCACTAAAATCTAATATTTTTGAACCATGGACACTAACACTAATGTCTAAAAGGGCATTGGCTCTCTAAATCTAAAAGGAAGCCACACTCTAGATTTTTTTACACAGTGTGTATGTAGTGGCACGATCCATCCCCTACTAACTTGCACATCCTCTAGCATGTGCCAAAGTCTTACGGATTTGCAGTGCCAGAAAAAGCGTCTTCTGCCATGTCAATGTCTTCATCTTCTACCTCTTCTTCTTCCTCTATGTCTTCATGCTCTTGAATTATATTCAAGTCTACTAGCTCATATATTGAAATTTCTCTTTTTTTGAAGAGCTTGATTCTTTCTCCAGCTATGGGTATCTTCATGCTTGTTCCATCCAATTCAGCCAATGAATATGTGGCATTGTCATGAACGACCTTTACCACATATGGACCAAACCAATGCTTCCATCTTCCTAGAAGCACTGTATTGATTGTCACAAGTATCTAGTCATTTTCTTGAATTGCTCTTGGCCGAAGTCGATGTCACTTATCAAATCTTCTTTTGTTCTTTAGTTTTGCTGTCTTTAGCTTCTCAATAGTTGCTTGAATATCTTCAAGCCTTCTTTCTAGCTGCCATATGCGCTGTTGTAATGTTATGAGGACACAGTGTGAAAAAGTATGGAACACATCATCATTTCAACTTCTTTATTGATCTAGAGAGTCAATGTGATCTGAGCCATTAGTACGTACTAGTGTGAGTTGCATGGATTATCCAAAAATACTAGATTTTTGGATAATTTTAGCTTTTTTAAAATATTAGTTATTGTAAAAATCTGAAAAAGTTAGAAAAAGCTTCTAGATTAGGATGGCATGCAAAAAGCTAGTTGCTTTTTCAGCCAATTAGGGGATTTTGACAAGAATGACAGATTGACGAAATTGCGCGGGTCGCGATCGCCAAAAACAGGCTAAAAACTGCAGATTGAACTGAAAGAAGGAGGAGTGATCTGGGAGATCCATGAGCAGGTGTCCTGCAGTTTTACCCCTCTTTCGGAGCCAACGGAGGCATCAGATTTGGATTCTGAGCAGTAGAGAAGGAGATGTAATTTTTATGCACGTTTTTTTCTAAGAAGAAGCTCCAAGAAATCTAATTCCTGGAGATTGCTTATGAGTAGTGCGAAGATTCCAGGTTCTTTCAATACATATTGATTCAATTCATTGTGATTTGTTTTTGTAGTGTTAACCACTTGGATATTCTCTATCTTCTCTTCCATCTTCTATCTCTACTTCCTTCTACTTTTGATCCCCGGTGGATTCGAGCTTTCGACAAAAACCCCTCCGACATTGGTGAACCCGACGTGAAAGGTCGTCAGACGAAGGAAAGACAAGATGGGAGAATCTTCGAATACATTTCTCCAGTGATGTTTTGCAACAGTTGGTACAAAATATGAATATGCTTATGCAGGTACAACAACAACAATAGGTGATGCAAGCTTCAGCTCAAACAGAAAGTGTTGTGATGAATGCTTTGCAAGTAGTTGAGCGTGAGATGAAGTTATTCAATGGCAGGAATGTATCTGCATATGTACATACCTATGCTCAGAAGATGGAATTCTTTGGAGTGGCTCAATCTACATGGAGCTAGTATTTTGTACGTATTACTGTTCATGAACTGAAAGCACGGATTACTGAATTATACTTGCAGGATGCAGACTGGGTAGCCTTCAAGAAGACACTCAAGGAAGAATTTTACATTGAGGACACCAGTTTGATTACACGCAAGACTTTTTAGGAGTGGGTTATACAACCCAATAAGGGTCTTGTGGCACAGAATTGTTAAGAGAATTTGAAAGTCGATTTAAGCAGTTGGATCTTGCAGAACAACAAGCTCTTGCAAGTCAGAAAATTGAATTGTTTCTATAGGCAACTGATCCTGAGCTTCAAGAGAAGCTTGATGATTTGCTGGAGGATCAGACTACAGAGACAGGTTTGAAAACAGAGTGGAGATATTTCAAGGAAGCTGTTACTACACTTGTGAAGAAGTATAGAAGAAGAGAAAGATTGCAAGTCTCTAGCTTGTCCACTGTTACGGGAAAGACAGTTGATGCATCCAGTAAGCCAACTACTTCTGTGGCTAAACCTATGCCTGTACCTGCTATTGTTCCCTATGTTAGGGAAGATGTCTTAGATGAATTGGTCAAAGGCATGCAGGATCTTCAATTGAAGGCTGCAAAATTGGATAAAAAAGGACAAGAGGAAAGAGGACGGGCAGCAGCCCCTAAACTTGGAAAAAGATGTATGTCGTGTAACAATTTGCAGCATGAGAGAAAGGATTGTGCTGCCTATCAGGAGGCCTTGGCACGACAGCTCATCTTTTGGAAAGATGGCAAGATCCATGCATAAGAAACGGGATTGCCTCTTGCTTTGAATTTTGGAAATGGAGGTATGCAGAAGTTGTTGGAAGACTTGGCTGTCCGAAATGCTTATGCGGCAGTACATGCTTCTACTTTTGGTCTACAGTTGGATAGAATGCATGGCCAAGTAGTGGTTGGTCCAAAGGCTGAAATATGGACACATGCTTTATATGCAGCTGAAAAGAGAAAGGTCATTGATAGTGAAATGTCTCATGCAGGGCAAGACATTCATGGCATAACTAGTTGGGAATCATCGGTAGATGCATATTCAGTGTATGCATATTTAGAAAAGGTACAAAACACGGATGTACTTGTGGAAGAAAAAAAAAAGAGATGAAGATATTGCAGGGACATCCAAAAGAATGACAAGAAGAAGTATGGATTAGCCTAAAGCTGCAAATCAGCCACCTCCTGAGCATGTTATGGAAGAGGCTGGTCAGGAGCAAAAACAGGATAACAAACAAGAGGACAAAAAGAAGGGCAAGCAGCCAGGATGTAAGTTGCAATCTGACACTGAGACAGCCACAGATCTTAAGAAGGTTCTTGAAGAATGAATCTTAAACAGTCGGGTGGAATTTACCTTGGGAGAGGTGCTTGGCATTGCCAAGCGAGAATTTCATGATGAGATCATTGACATAATTAAAAGAAAGTGTCAGTTTCTTCGTGATACCATTAGTGCATTGCTGCAATTTGAAGAGGAAACTGGTTTGTTGGGTATTCGGGCTGAATATGAGCATGAAGTAAGTACTGGATTATCTATGCAGGATGCTACTAATCTGTGGACAGCATGTGGAAAAGAGAAGAAAGTGGCTGAAAATGCATTGTCTTGTAGCAATATGCATGGTGGAGTAAGGCAAATGCAACAATATGGAGAAGAGACTCTAGGATTTATTCCTCGAAGTCACTACATAAGAAATCATTGGGCTAGAGCTACCACTGAAACGGTAGTGAAAATAGGGGAACGTGAAACTCCTTGTGTTGCTTTACTTGACCATGGGTCTGAGATAAATGTCATTGAGCGGGGATTGTATGAAAATGGTGCATGGCCTATGGACAATGATCATGGTTGGCGTATGAGGGCTGCAAATAATTCTTCAGGGGAGCTCTATGTTGCATGTCCTAATGTAAAAGTGACGATTGGCGATGTACAGGAAGAGCAATACTTCTTTGTGCAAGATAATTCCTCATATGCAGTGATTTTGGGACAACCCTATATTACAGGTGTGCGTATGGAAACAAAGGTGCTTGATGATGGTTTTACTTATGCAAGAGTCAAAAGCAAGGATGGGAGAAAAGCAGTCCAATTTCTTATTGTTTGTGTTAATCATCCTAGAAATCATGATACGCTTCGAGAGTCTCCTTCGGTTCCAAATGCAAGGGAATTCAAAGACCTGGATTTTCATTAAGCACTACTGTAATGCGGGGCTATAATAATGTTTTTCAGAGGGTGTACTCACCTCTTGATGAAATGAAGCATGTATTTACTACTGGTAATTCTCAATTTACAACAAACAGTTCATGTTGGTTTAAGCATTTGGAAGCTATGTGTAGGACTGAATGCATATCTATGAAATAGGCTATTAAGAAACTGAGAGCATTGGGGCTGCTAGCTAAAAATGATGGCATTTCAAGCATCTTTTATGGGCTGAATATTACTGAGACTATTGCTGAAATTTCAGCAACTATACATGCAAAAAATGAGGCTAAAAATAGAGTGTTGTCAGTATGTTCTTTGGATATGTATGATGTTATAGCATTGTTTACTCAGCAGGAAGGATTACAATGGGCTAAAGCACTTGTCGAGACAAAGTGTACGACAATTGACAAAAAGAGGAAACCAATTGCTTTGCCACTTCCACCAGAGAGTGAGGGTATGTATGAAAAAGTGTCAAGGCAGCCAAGCTTACGAGATCCTAAAGATATAGGTCATCAGTTTACATTTGAAACATTATAGAAATTGAAAGTTGGTGTAGAAGGGTTTCTTTGGCCTGCTGAGAAAGACTATTTTATGCAGATGTTGGCTAGATATGGGAAGGCATTTGCATTTCAGCCAAGTGAAATAGGTTGTGTGGATCCAAATGTTGTCTCTCCTATGGTCATATTTACTATGCCACATGTACCATGGAACTTGAGGCCTATTCCAGTGCCTAAAGCTTACTTGCCAAAGCTGATGGATTTGCTAAATGAAAAGATCTGCATGAAGATTTTGGAGCCTTCCTTAGCCTCGTACTCAAATTGTTGGTTTCCTGTGCCCAAAAATAATGGGGCTTTGAGATTTATTCAAGACATGCAACCGGTCAATAAAGTGACCATAAGAAATGTGAGTGCAGATCTTGTGGTTGATGAATTTGTAGAGGCTTTTGCAGGCAGAGCGATCTATTCTTTGGGTGATCTTTACTTGGGTTATGATCAGTTTCAGCTTGCAATTGAAAATAGGGATATCACAACTATGAATACTCCTTTGGGGTTAGTACGGATGTGTACTCTCCCACAGGGTGCAACAAACTCAGTGGCACACATGACAAATGCTATGAATAGGGTACTCAGGGATTTTATACCACAATTGACTATGCCCTTCTTGGATGATGTTCCAATCAAAGGGTGTGCAGTGGATGAAAAGAATGAAGAGATGGATGCTCATGGATGCAGACAATTTGTTACAGACCATATTGTGGATTGTGAGACGATTTTAACACATCGAAGTGCATTTAACTCTTTCTGGACAAAAGTCGTCTTTGGAGTTGAAGAGGTTTTGATTGTTGGGCATATGTGTGTGCCTTATGGGCGAGGGCCATCACTAGTAAAAATATATGTGATTGATAGAATGCGAGATGTATGCACGAATATATCAGAGGTGCATAGATTCTTGGGTGCATGTGTGTTCTATTTGATATGAATTCCTCACTTTGCACATGTAGCCAATGCTCTTTATCAACTTCTAAGGAAAGGTCAGAAATTTCATTGGGAAAGGAAGCATCAGAAAGCAATGAAGAAATTGAAGCAACTCTTAAAATCTGCTCATACATTGAGAAATGCTGACTATTCACATGGAAAGCCTATCATTATTACTGTTGATACAAGCCCAATCGGGATTGGATGGACAATTGGGCAAGATGATGAGGAAGGGCAAAGATATGCAATACGCTTTGGTGCAAAAGTATTGATTGAATGATAGAGAAGATATCCACATGTAAAAAGAGAATTATGGGGAATTGTGACAGCCCTTAAATGTGACAAGGAGTATTTTATGGATACTCATGTAGTCATTGAGACCGATTGTTTGCCGGTATTGGGTATGATAACTAGTTGTGCTACTCCAGACATTGCTATGCTCCGGTGGATTGCATACATCAAATCTTTGAACCCTGAATTTTAGCATATTACAGGAAGAGATAACCCAGTGCAGACATGTTATCTCGAGCACGTTATGAGAATGAAGATGGGATGATGGATGAGGAGGAAGAAGATGACTTTCTTATGGCTGAAAATGATGTTGCAAGAGTGAAGTTAGCAATGCAAGGTGTTGCTATAGCATTAATAGAAGCTTGGACAACAAAGAGAAGACACTTTAGATGTTTTGTATCTTGTGTACAAGTCTTTCTGGAAGACAAATATGCAGGAGAGTGGCTAAGAATTGGTCAATACCTCAGTACATTAACAAAGAGAGATGAATTGTCAGATGAGGAGTTTAAGAAAATCAAGAGGAAAGCGTATGGGTTTTTATTTAAAGATGGATACTTATGGAAACATGCTAGAAAGAAACAGGGTATGCCATTGAGAGCTTTGGGTGATAGAGTTTCACAAGTAAAAGTAATGCAAGAATTTCATGAAAGCTTGTGGGCTGGTCATAGAGGTGTTTGGGGTACTTTTACAAAGATCAAAGAAAGATATTGGTGGCAGGGTATGTATAAGGATGTTGCTCACTTTGTGGAAATATGTACGACATATCAAATGTATTCATGTGTGAGACGTCGGGATAGATTGCAACCCACATATCCATTGTCTCTTCATTTTAAGTGGGTGGTGGATTTGGTCACAATACCTATAGGTCTTTGGCAAATGAGGTATCTTGTGCTTCCTCATGAAGACTTGACTAATCAAGTGGAAGGAAAAGCTTTACGTACTAAGACAACAAATGCTGTGTGTACTTTTCTCTTAGAAGAGATCTTTTGTCGGTATGGTTGTGTGGGAAAAACTACAGCAGATAGGGGTGAGTTGGATGCAAATGAAGCTCATGATTTCTTTGCACGGTTAGGGATAAAGCTTACTTTAACTCTAGCCTATAACTCTGAAGGAAATGAAAAAAGTGAAAGAGGTCACCCACCTATTGTGAAGGCATTGGCAAAAGTGTATGGAGAGAAGGTAAAAGAGTAGCCATGATTGCTCCCTTATGCTTTGTGGGCCGACAGAATAACTCATAGTGCTATTACAGGATATATGCCGACAGAATTGATGTATGGTCAAAAACCTATCATGCCGATAGAAGAGATGACAGTCACATGGAGTGTGTTACCTTGGGAGGAGGAGTTGAATCGAGAGGAGTTGTTGGCCTTACGCATGAGACAGTTGGAAAGAAAGTCAGAAGACATAGAGGCAGCAACTGCAAAGTTAAGGGCAGCAAGGATAGGGGTTGTTGGCCTTACGCATGAGATAGTTGGAAAGAAAGTCAGAAGACATAGAGGCAGCAACTGCAAAGTTAAGGACAACACATAGGGGTGAGGTGGATGCAAATGAAGCTCATGATTTCTTTGCACAGTTAGGGATAAAGCTTGCTTTAACTCTAGCCTATAACTTTGAAGGAAATGGAAAAAGTGAAAGAGTTCACCCACCTATTGTGAAGGCATTGGCAAAAGCGTGTGGAGAGAAGGTAAAAGAGTGGCCACGATTTCTCCCTTATGCTTTGTGGCCGACAAAACAACTCATAGTGCTATTACAAGATATATGCCTACATAATTGATGTATGGTCAAAAACCTATCATGCCGATAGAAGAGATGACAGTCACATGGAGTGTGTTACCTTGGGAGAAGGAGTTGAATCGAGAGGAGTTGTTGGCCTTACGCATGAGACAGTTGGAAAGAAAGTCAGAAGACATAGAGGCAGCAACTGCAAAGTTAAGGGCAGCAAGGATACAGAACAAGAAACGGTTTGACAAAAGGCATAGACTGAGACCAAGAACCACACAAGATGGGGATTGGGTATTGGTTTATGATAGCAGTTTAGATAACCAGCATAGTGCCATGCGTAAAGCTTCCAAAAGATGGTTTGGACCCTATGTGGTAAGACATGTGTTTGATAATGCTACTTATGCATTAAATGAGCTAGATGGGACAGCCATCAAACTTCCAATAGCAGGGAAAAGAATCAAATTATTCAAAGAATCTACTACCTATGAGTTGCTAGAATTGGAAGAAAATAGTGGTCCTTATATAGGGGCTAGCCAGGAAGCTATGGAAGATGAAGAAGTAGAGGATATGGTTGCAAAGGATGAGGACTCAGAATCCAGTGACAACTAGGATTTTGGCACATACCGGAGGATGTGCAGGTTCAGAGGGGGTGGATGTCGTGATGTTATGAGGAGACAGTGTGAAAAAGTATGGAATGTATGATCATTCGACTTCTTTATTGATCTAGAGAGTCAATGTGATCTGAACCATTAGTACTAGTGTGCGTTGCATGGATTATCCAAAAATACTAGATTTTTGGATAATTTTAGCATATTTTTTATATTATTTATTGTAAAAATCTGAAAAAGCTAGAAAAAGCTTCTAGATTAGGATGGCATGCAAAAAGCTAATTGCTTTTTCAGTCAATTAGGGGATTTTGACAAGAAGGACAGATTGACAAAATTGCGTGGGTCGTGGTGGCTGAAAACAGGCTAAAAACTGCAGATTGAACTGAAAGAAGCAGAAGGAGTGATCTAAGAGATCCGTGACCAGGTGTCCAAGGGTTTTACCCCCTCTTTTGGAGCCAACGAAGCCATCTGATTTGGGTTCCGAGCAGCAGAGAAGGAGCTGTAATTTTTATGCATGTTTTGTTCTACGAAGAAGCTCTAGGAGATCTAATGCCTAGAGATTGCTTCTAAGTAGTGTGAAGATTCCAGGTTCTTTCAATACATATTGATTCAATTCATTGTGATTTGTTTTTGTAGTGTTTACCACTTGGGTATTCTCTATCTTCTCTTCCATCTCCTATCTCTACTTCCTTCTACTTTTGATCCCTAGTGGATTCGACCTTTCGACAAAAACCCCTCTGACATTATGCGCAAAGTCACCAACTCTTCTCTACTGATGCCTTCCTCCCAAGGTAGAAGACTCCATGTAAGAATAGATTTTTCAATTGGCATAATTGGTTGTTGTCCATGCATAAGTTCAACTGGCATATAGCCAGTCACTGAGATGTGAGTAGTCCGGTCAACCCATAATGCAAAAGGTAGCATTTTAGGCCATTCTTTGATCTTTCCTCTACAAGACTTTGCTAGAGCTTTGAGAATAGGTTGATGACTTCTCTCACTCTTTCCATTGCCTTCAGGGTTGTAGGCTGATGTTAAAGCCAACTTAATACCCAATTGAGCAAAAAAGTTACGTGCCTCATCAACATCCAACTCTCCTCTATCTGCAGTTACTTTACCCACACAACCATATCTACAAAACACTTCTTCAAGAAAAAAACGACAAATAGATTGAGTGGATTTGGTTGTTAAGGCTTTGTATTCAACTTGATTGGTTAGATCCTCTCTTGCAACAAGCACTAAATACCGCATATTCCATATTCCTGTAGGCATGGTTACAAGATCAATAACCCATCTATAATGCATAGACAAGGGATAAGTCGGCTGTAACCCATCTCGATGCTTAACCATAGAATACATTTGACACACATAACATGTTTCAACAAAATGTGCTATGTCTCGATACATGTTTTGCCACCAATATTTTTATTTGACTTTACTAAAGGTTCCCCATATGCCTTTATGGCCAGCCCACAAGCTTTCATGAAATTCCTTCATTACTTGTTGTTGCAATCTTTTGTTACCTAAAACTTAGACAGACGCTCCTTTCTTCTTCTTTGCGTGCTTCCATAGATGTCTTTCTTTAAGAAAAAAGCCATAAGCTTTCCTCTTGATATACTTGAACTCCTCATCAGTCCAAGTCTCCTTCTTCTTCATTGTGCTCAAATATTGGCCGATCTTCAACCAATCTTCTTCATAATATTCTTCAAGAAAATGAACTAGAACTTGAGCAATGCAATGAGCATGCTGGCTTCTAGTTGACCATCTTGCTGTTTTCAGCTTTGGACCAGTATATGCAGTAACTGAAAAGGTATTTTCAATAGCCATGGAATGAAACTCAGCAAGTATAGATTCTTCAGCTTCATCTTCTTCCATCAGCTCTTCTTCATTGTCATATCTTGCACGTGATAGCATGTCAACAACTGGATTCGCCTTTCCTACAATATGCTTTAATTTGGGATTGAGAGACTTAATATATGCAATCCATCTTAGCATAGCAATGTCGGGTGTAGAGCAGTTGGCAATCATGCCCAAGAGTGGAAGACAATCAGTTTCTACCACTACGAAAGCACCTATAAAATATTCATGATCACACTTTAATGCTGTTACAACTCCCCACAATTCCCTTTTTACTTGTGCATACCTTCTTTGATGTTCATTGAGAACTTTTGCTCCAAAACGAATTGCATGCCTGTTACCTTCAAGATCCTCTTGGCCCATGGCCAATAACCCATCCTATCCCAATGGGACTTGTATCCACAGTAAGGATGATGGGTTGACCATTTGAATAGTCAGCCGTTTTGAGAGTGGGGGCTGAAATTAACAACTTCTTTAATTTGCACATAGTGAGAGTATGCTCTTTATTCCAAGAGAATCTTTGGCCTTTTCAAAATAATTGATAAAAAATTTTGGCTACATGAGCAAAATGTGGTATCCATATGAGATAGAATACACATGCGCCAAGAAATCTTCTCACCTTTGAAACATTTGTGCATTTTTCTTGCATTTTACTGATGGCAACTATCTTGATTGGAGAAGGTTTGCGTCCATAGGGGCCACATAGATGACCGACCACTAGGACTTCTTCTACTCCAAAAATCGACTTAGCTCCAGAAAGGGTAAGATGTACCTCTCCTAGCCTTGTCAAAATCATGTCACAATCATGAATATGGTTAACTACAAATGTCCTTTGTCAAGCTCCTCATTATTTTCATTGACTTCACATCCCTTGATAGGTATATCATCAAGAAATGGAAGAGTAAGTTGTGGAATAAAGTCCCTTAAGACTTTGTGCATGGCATTCATCATATGGGCTACGGAGTTTGTTGCACCTTGTGGTAGAGTGCACATGTAGACCAATCCAAGAGGTCTCTTCATTGTGATAATGTCTTGGCTTTCTTATGAAAGCTGAAATTGGTCATATCCTGAATATAGGTCACCCATAGAATACATTGCTCTACTTACAAAAGCTTCAGCAAACTCATCAACAATTGGACCCGAACCAACATTTTGGATTGTGACACGATTAACAAGTTGTAGATCTTGAATTAATCGTAAAGATCCATTTTTCTTAGGCACGGTAAACCATCGGTTTGAGTAGGGTGTTGAAGAAGGTTATAAAATCTTCATTCTGATCTTTTCATTTAAAAGTTCCAGTAATTTGGGCAAATGCACCCTTGGAATAGGAATAGGCTTGAGGTTCCAAGGCACATGCGGGACCGTAAAAATGACCATAGGAGCCACAATATTTGGATCCACACAGCCTATTTCACTTGGTTAAAATACAAAAGCTTTTCCATGTTTCATTAGCATTTACATAAAAGAGTGTTTTTCAGCTGGCGAAAGGAAAGAATTTGCACCTATTTTGAGCTCTTTTATACTTTCAAATGTGAACTTGTGACCAATTTTGGAAGGATCACGAAGACTTGGCTGATTTGCTGCCCTATCAGCCAGCCCTTCACTTCCAGGAGGCAGTGGGACTGCCACAGGTTTGACTTTCTTATCCACAGTCTTGTATTTTGTCTCCACTTGTGCTTCAACCTTGTTGAGTAAACCAATATCTTCTTGCTCAATAAATTATTGAATTGTTCGATAAAAATCCAATGTACATACTTCTATGGACTGATTTTCTGCATGAGCAACTGCATATATTTCAGCCAATGTGTCAGTAGTAATCAGTAAAAAAAAAAGCTAGAAATATCTACATTTTCAGCCACCATGTCATAAGTTTCCAGCTCCCTTTTTACATGTCATAAATATTTTCTTTTAGCCTTAGTCATGGCTCGAAGAGACTTATAATAACCCATACTATTGGCTGTACATACATATAAATTTGCTGGAGACACAGTTTCTATTGCATGAGGAGGTTTAATCTTTTTACATGATGCACTACCATAGCCTCCTTTTATAGTAGTGCAGCCTGAAAACCCTTGAATTCTCGGGCATTAGGAGGCACAGGATAATCATGCAGTCGATCTCTATTTCGATGATGGTTAACACACAGAGTAAGAAATTGGATAGCTCGTTCATTATCCTTGCTTTGGATTCGAGCATAGGAAGAACCATCATCAAGAGCTTTTGTTTCCAAGCGGGCTTCAGAAATGTAAGGTTGCCCAATAATGATAGGGTAACTACAAGAGTCTTGAACAAAAAAGTGAAAATTGTCTTTTATATCTCTAATAGTTACCTGCACATTAGGACATGCAGCATATAACTCTCCAAAAGAGTTGTTTGCAGCTCTCATTCACCATCCTGGATCAACATCTATGGGCCATCTGCCACTTTCATAGAGACTCCTTGCCATGACATTTATCTCCGAGTCATGGTCTAAGAGTGCAATACATGGTGTTTCTTTTTCTCCAATTTTGAGGACTGTCTCCATTGTTGCTCTTGCCCAATGCGTACGGGAGTAGTGACTGCTTGGAATGAACCGAGCCTCTTCCTCCTCATGCATGTGTTGTAGATGGCCTTCTTTTTGAGAGGTGGGCTGCCCAACTGGTTTGGACTAGCCGACCATTACATTTTCAGCTTTCACTTCTTTAATTTTTGCATTCATGTTTTCTTTATCTTCAGCTTTAGTTGCTGCAATTAATTCTTTAACTACTTCAATATGAATTCCTTGTGAAGTTAGCTTCTCTTCATAAAACTCGAAGACCTTGCAAAAAAGCATGCACTGTTTCTTCAATTTCATCACCAACATATTGTATTTTCCTTTTGATCACATTAATAATTACATCATTGAATTCACGTTTGGCAATTCCAAGAATTTCGCCTAAGGTGAATTCAATTTTGCTTCCTAGAATTTGTTCTTCTAGGACTCGTTTGAGATCGGTTGCAAATTCTATGTCAAACTGCAATTTGTAGCGTGGCTTCTTGCCTTTCTTCTTTCCTTCAGTCTTCTTTCTTTGTGGCGCATCTTCCATCTCTTGATATGGGGTTATATTTTCAGCAAGCTTTGGTTGTTCAAGTGTTCTTCTAGTTACCCGTTTTGGAGGGCCAGAAGAGGAAGGCCCTGGTTCATCTTCTCTTCTTCTATTTTCTTCAATCAAGACTTCTTTATGATTGACATCATCCAAATGTGCAAAGGCAGAAAAAGAATATATCGGTTCTTTCCAACCGATTATTCCTCGAATGCACTGACTGGTGTTAGCCAAATCTTCTTTGGCTGCTTTACCACGTTCCATTTGATCTAGTGCCTGCATCTATACTTTAGATTGCACATTAGATTTACATGCTTTCAAACTTGATTTAGTTGGCTCAATTTGTAGCCCATAGGTAGCTGCGTCAATTGCTGCATAGGCATTCTTTACAGCTAAATCTTCTAATCTTTCCTTCATTCCACCATTGCCAAAATTTGGCTCCAATGGAAGACCAGTTTCAGCTGCATGGATTTTTTCATCTTTCCAAAAGACAAGCTTCTGTGCTTCAGCCTTATGGAAGGCAGAACACTCCCTCTTGTCATGATGTTGGCTGTCACACCAAATACAGTGCCTCTTAAAGCGTTCTCTCATGGGTCTTTGAGTTGATGATCGTCCTCGTTCTTCAACTTTGACATCCAACTTCTCTACTTTTGAACTAATTTTTGTAAGATTCAAATGAAGGTCATGCATGCTTTTAATAAGTTCATCCATGACATCATTTTTAGAAGGAATAGAAGAAAAAAGAGTTGGTTGATTAGTCAAAGGAATAGGGGATTTTGAAGGTGGAACAAGCTCCATCAATGGAGTTGTTGAAGGTGAAGTAGAGTCCAATCTTAGTCACATCTGCTCTCTTTGAGCAATCATGTTAACTGTATTAGTAACATCTATCCATGCAATCTTGACTCCTGATTCGGAGGTAGCATCTTCTAGGCGATCAGCAAGCTTTTCTTGCAGAATGGGATCTGCAGCCTTAAGGAATAATTAAATCTTCTAACCTTCCATAATTTGTTGGTCTTCAGCATCAAGTTGTCCAAATTTACTTTCTAATTCATGGTATAGAGCTATTGCAGCTAAACCTTTGTTGGGTTTTTCAACCCATTCAGTGAAACTTTTCTTCGTCATTAGGCCAGAGTCTTCTAAGAAGAATTATTCACGTAGGGATTTTTTGAATATAGCCCAATCTGCATCTTGTTGAAAAAGACCATGGATTCTTTCTTGAAGACCATGCTTGGCTAGTCTGGCAAAATAACGGCTCCATGCATATTGTGGTACACCAAAGAAGAGCATTTTCTCAACATACAAACGAATGAAAACAGAGACATTTTGACCATTAAATTGTTTTAATTCACGTCCAACTTCCTCTAGGGCCTTGATAGCTATGGAATCAATCTTCTCTTCATCTTGCCTTTGTTGTTGTTGTTGTAACATTTGGATTTGTTGTTGATGAGTATGTTGCAGTATGCACACCAATTGTTGTAGAGTATCTCCTGAAGAATCCCCCATCTTGGAGCTCTCTTACACCGACCTTCACTTCGGGTTCACCAATGTCGCAGCGTGTAGGGTTGAAGGTCACCACAGGGGTTTGGCAAGAGAAGAATGTATGGGGGTTCAAGAGCTTAGACTCCAGAGATGGTAGAGATAAGAGAAGGGTTGAAGGTTTCAAGCCAAGTTCTTGAAGATAAGTGACAGCAGGATGAAGGTAGATTCAAGGAAGGGAATAGACGGAAGAGAAGGGGTTCGAAGAGATTGAAGATGTAGAAGAATACTTCCAAAAAAATAATTAGAAAATATAGGAGAATACTAACAGAGATAAAGCCTGTCAGTTTCTTTCAGCATTATGAGAAAATATAACTCTAATAGACAAAAACGTGTACAAAATAATACCTTCCTCTATGCTACTCAGATCACCAATCTGATGCTTCCAATAGCTCCGAAAGGGGGGTTAAATACTAGGACACTTGGCTAGAATCCTGCCAGATCACTCCTTCTTCATCTCCCAGTTTTGGAGTGCTGTTCATTGCCTAAAAACAGCGATCACACATCGTGCGATTTTGCTAATCTCTCTTTTTACATAAAATCTTCTCAAATTAGCTGAAAGCTACATGGTTTCTTGTATATGTCGTCCTAATCTAGAAGTTATCTAAAGGTTTATCGATTTTTACAAGAGATAATATCTAGAATATCAAAAATTGACTAAAATCTAATATTTTTGAACTATGGACACTAACACTAATGTCTAAAATGGCATTGGCTCTCTAAATCTAAAAGGAAGCCACACTCTAGATTTTTTTACACGGTGTGCACGTAGCGGCACGACAATAATGGATTACCGTAGCTTCTCCATGATCCTATTCTATGTGCAGTGGTTCAAAGTGGTACTTGAAGGAGCTGTAGCAACAATTCGGCGAGTTCCATCTAGACGGATTTGCGCGACACATTTGTGTTGCCAGCCCATTGTGAACACGTGCATGAACTCATGTGTTTTTTAATTATATTACAACATGGTACATGTCACAATAGTTAAATCTCTCTTATACATGATTGTGAACATGTACTGATTTTCTATCCAAACCCCCTAACAACCTCGATGGTGGTACGTTATACCTTCATCTCCCCGAAGTGCGAGAGTATATGATCAAAGCGATGTTTCGAGCATAGATGAGGACATTATGCAAATAGAGGGGTCGATATTGCAAGGGGTGGAGGCCACCGAAAGCTTGGAGCATGTACAGGAGCCAGCATTAGGTAATAATGATGGAAATACAAGAGTCCAAGAATTCTTTGAGAGCGAGGTGGACTCATCCTTTTGTGGTGACATGTCTAGCGACCTTCTAGTGTATGCGGAGTTGTGTCAAGAGATTGACATGGGACCATAGGGTACTTCATACTTGGAGCATCCACCTACTCAATTCATTGACGAATCGCTTATAAGGGTACATAAGATATGTATTTTAAGTAAGATCGTTTTTTAAAGATTTATATTATCGTGCTTTGTATGATTTATATTGATTATGCTAACATTAATTTTTATCTATGCAGGTGACCTTTGTGGATATTTAGATCATCACAATGAGTGGAGGGATGAGCGACGAGGAGCTACAGGAGATCTTCACGCATATGTCTCCAGATCAGATGGTGAGATTCAGAGATATGGCGGACCAAGAGCTATCTCGGATCCCATCAGGCCGCTCTATTAGATCTAATTTAGCGCACTCTGATGCTTCAGTTTCCAGCAGACAAGGTTGACGCTCCAGACTTGGGCCAGACAGAGGGAGTGGTTCAGGGGGAAGCTACGGAGATCTGGATGCTGTGAGCCCGCGGTTGGCTCGGGATACATGTGCTACTCCTTGCTCTCATAGTGGTTTGAGAGAGCGTGGCTTAGGTGGGTGCTGTGGAGGTACCGACGCAGTGTCTCCGTCTCGTCGTTCTGTTGGAGTTGCATCACCTCCGAGATTTGTCACACCTGTGGAGACGTCTACTCCCGTCACTCCGGCTTTTGCTTAGCTATTCATAGATGGCACCCCTATGGATGCTACTTCGAGAGATACTACCCCAGTAGGTACACCAGATGTACAGGGGTCTCCTGGATATGCTGAAAAGTGTGGTCATAGGTGGGAGAGGACCCATCTTAGGCATACCCCAGAGAGGTATGCCTACCTTGTAGATGATAGGTCAGGAGCCATCATCATGAATGATGAGGGGAGGAAGGTGGTGGCTCACATGAGAGAGTTGTGCCAACAAGTTTTTTGACACAACGTCTTGGATCATTGGAAGAATATACCGAAGGGGAGCAAGGACTACATAGTAGCATCCTTGCATGACGTGTTTCTGGTACCAGCCGCAAAACAGATAGGTTTTCTACATGATGGATGATGGAGTGCATGCATGCATACATGTCACACAGACGATCGGACGCACGCAAGAAGGCACTCAAGAGTGGGGCTTCAAAGCCCGAGTGGCGAGACGTAGATGACTGGTGCCGACTCAGGGAGGAGGGTACATATTCTCCAGGACGTTGGAGATAGTAGCACGAGGTGGCGAGGGCACGACTAGAGGCCAGAGTGGTCCATCATCTTGGGAGTGGCAGCCATAGGACATATGTGAAGGACTTTTTAAGTTTTTCTTTTGTTCTGCTTGCTTATTTTTTTGTAATATCCTTTGTACTGATAATCATGTTTCTAACAGTTGTATTTTGTTTTCTTTGCAACACTCCATTACAAACCGCGATCCCACCGGTCTTGAGACTCGATATGCAGAGAGGCATGGTCTCACTACATTGATCAACCGATTGTATGGACGCGGCGGCCTTGTAAGTTACTCATCTTTCTTGTCTGTAGTTACTAAGTTTAATTAAAATGCATTATTGTATGGTGGACTGATGTGTAGTTGTTTCTTTTTTTGCAGAGTCCGTTCGATGCTCCTTTGCAATCAACGGGACGAGATTTCGGATGGCAAGGATCTATAGCTTGTCCTTGGATCCCTAGAGCTCATATACTCTTCTTTTTTGGTCATGTGATCTGTGTAGACATTTTCTATATAGGAGTAGTATCTTGCCATGATTGTATCAGTCACTTTCATTACGTGATCATGTATTTATTTCATGTATCAATGTTATGATTTAAGTACACTTTGCCATTATTTACATGAGCATTGTACACATTACTGAAACTATTTTATATGGCCCAAATAAAGCACATAGTGCTCTCGAGAGGAAGAGGAAGAGGAAGAGGAAGAGGAGGAAGAAGAAGAAGCAGAATAAGAAGAATAAGAAAAAGAAGAAAAAAAAAGCGAGAGAAGAAGGAGAAGAAGAAGAAGAAGGTAGTTGGGAGGGGCTTTCAGGAACCGGGAGGGAAGGGGGTGGTTGTTGTTGTTTTTAAATATATATATAAATTAAATAATAAATAAAAGAAAACCATTAAAAAGGGTGGTGCGCCCCCGTTCCGTGCGCGTGCACGGGGTGGGGGTAAAAAAATTTGCATTAGCGGGATCAACCAAGGCCAAGCTGGTGGCGGGAGAGTTGCGGATGCAATGAGAGCATCTTCAGCCGCGTGAAATCGAAAACACACACGTTCACGCGCAAGGTGAGGCGCGCGGGAACACAATGAAACAAAGAAAATTTAATAACATGCAAACTGTGCATCTAAAAGAAATTCCAGAAAAAAATGGGCTAGGCAATGAGGAGAAGATGACAGAAAAGCACAACAGGGTGTCCAAGGCGAAATCAGGGTGTTCATATGGAAAAAATGTGAAAAACAGCTTTGAAAATACATAAGGGGATTAATATCAGAAAATTCACTCGTCGAAACGCAGGGTGAAAAGAAGGAAAGAGGTGCAAAATAATGTGCTCGAAAAACCTATCATGTCAAAATACGGTTCCGACCAAGATAGGATGCGTTCACATGGGAAAAACCCAAAAAATAAACTCGAAAAGGGACTCAAAAATTATTACGGGAATAACCAAGTATCAGAATGAAGGGTAGTAAAGGAAAAATATCCAAAGGAAGGGGATTCATAGGGCGGTCACATCAAAACTCATGACCGATGGAATGAGGTGGGGTCACATGCAAAAAACACAAAAAATACACCCGAAAACACATTAAAAATAGAATAACTAAAAATCCAACAGGAAAAATAGGGTGGAGAAAAAAGGAAAAATCTGGAGAAAGGTTGACTAGACACGGTGTCAAATTGAACTAGAATTCTAGTGAAAATAGGGCATGTTCACATGAAAAAATATAAAAATACGCATGAAAATGTCTTGAAAACCTACAAAAATTAACAATCGATGAACCGTGCATCAAAATGATGGGTGATAAAAAGGAAAAATTGCAAGGGAAAGGTATAGGGAAAGGGTGTCACATCAGATTGTTGTTTCGAAGCAAAAAGGATTCATTCACATGGAAACACGTCCAATTGACAGAAAATGGGTCCAAAATTAATAACTCAAGATCCGTCAAGCAGAACAGGGTTTAGTAAAAAGGAAAAATGGTCAATTCAAAGGGACAAACATGGCTGTAAGGTTGGATTTGGGTTCTAGTGAACGTAGGATGCGTTCACATGAAAAACTTCAAAACAAGGGATAAAGAGAAATATAGAAGGAATGACCCCAAGGGTGGGTTGAAATTGGACGGGTGGGTGGGAAAGGGACCTTATCAGGGTAAAAAAAAGTCATGTCATAGATGCATGATCAAATTGAGGCATATGCAGGGGGTATGCATTATAGATGTGCAGGGATGCATCCCTACACTTAAAACCTGAACGGATAGGGTTAGATGCATCAAGACAGCCTAGGACTCATCAACCAACTAGACCTGGAAATCCCCACACCTAACACATAACATACACTTGCAATCATAAGGATAGGGTTAGAAAAACTTGGCCCATTTCGTGTATGGTCAAAGGAACCGTCACTACTACACAGAAGGGTTGGAGTCGGCCGCAGGAGGTACCACGGCTCACTCCAGCGTTCAGCCAGCATGGCAAGGATCATGTAGTAGCACCCAGGGAGGTAGCTAGTTGATAAAGACGGTTGAGGTAGGTATCGTGGGACGAAGGATAGTCACTCAACTCACGGGAACTCAGATGGGATGAGAGAACAGTCACTCGCCCCATAACTTACATCACTCGAAGTAATATTGATGGAAACCCAAATCTCACACCCGGTTTACGAATCGACAAGGGGGATGGTGTAGAGAGAGTATGCCAGGGTGCATAATTGATGGTGCATTAGTGCATCCAACCCCGTCTGACATAGGTGCAAGCAAGAAGGCCAGGGAGCCTTGTTGTGCAGTGTATAGAAGAGGATGATGTGTCCTGTGGTGATCGTAGAGACAATCCTGTGGGTGCATAGGGAAAGGAAACCATACCTTGCGCCAAGTGTCGTAATGTCCCTCAGTCTCACCTTTCGATGATTGTTGTGAGGCCACACCAATCAGACTCAACCCCCCCTCTGTCTCACTCTCTATAGATAGATACAGGAGGGAAACCCGTTTCTAAAACCCATTGATGTTAGCCTCATAGTCACTTGTGCAAAGGTTGCATGCATGCATTTGATGGTGCAACTGTGTATCCCGCTCTGTGTCGGTATACGGTGCAATAAGGAAGGCTAGGGAGCCTTATAATGTAGTCCACATGAATAGATTGTGCTTTGTGCATTGAGAAGCCCAACCCATGCGTGCAACACTCCATTGACACATCGCACCTCTCATTTGAATTGAAGGGAAATGATTGGTTACTCACCCCATCCTCTGTCTGATGCTCACTAATAAATACAAAGGGCAGACCATACTCACATCCCCATCCGGCTAGGATGAAAGCTCGCATCACTCAAGGGGTTGTTGATGAAGATCGCTTTGTCCATTATTGTCATCAGGGTGTTGAAGATGAGGCATACTTAGGGAGGCAGCCAACATGTCTGGTACTTCAATTAGGTTAGAAAAGAGTTCGTTTGTTGAAGGGCTCAGACGAACTGATGAAGTTGTAGAGACAACACACCAAGGGAGGTGGCTTGAAATTGTATCTGAAGAAGTTCTGCTAGTGAGTTAGCTATCCTGAACTGTGGGTGTTACCCCCTTTTCCACAGCCAGCTTCCCGCCCAAGGGTGTTGCTATCTTTTTGCGGAACGAGGCCTCCTATGGCGGGGAATTACATCCTTTTCTCCCGTAGTAGTTTTTTTTTCATTTTTTATTTTTTTCTTTTTCTTTTTTTTTTCTCTACTCCTAAGGGTGTTTTCACATTTTCTCAAAGAATTGGTTGCATGACAGGGACCTAAGTCTTTTTCTCCAATGACATATTTTTTGTGTTTTTGTTTTTTTTTTGTGAATAAAGAGAATGGTAGAAATACCATATGTGAGGACCATCCTCATCACCACAGTTGGATTAGACGAGAGGAGAACATAGTAAGGATGGAAGGGGTCTAGGAGGGGCTAGCAGAAGGATGCCACCTTGTAAAGAAGAGCATAATGGCTATTAGTAGCACAAGGAGAAGGACAATGCAACGCCCAAAAGGGGAAGGGTGGGTCGAATATGATTGTCAAGATCCCCAGGGAGTGAAGTATTTCTTCAGGCGATAGCCATTGATCAGGAAGGGATCATTAGAGGCATCAGTTATCTGAACTTGGACTAAGCCATTGGATTGATGGCAAGTACCTTATAAGGACCCATCCAACTAGGAAACTTTCCAAATCTTGAGTCATAGGCCAGGATGAGATCACCTTCTTTGAACTCCTTATGCTTGATGAAGCTGCCATGATAGACCTTTCTGTGAGCTTATGTGGTTTCCATGCACTGTAGGGCCATCCTGCAGATCTCATCAAGACACTAAAAGTTCAACAGATGGCATTGCAAGGACTCGGCATCTCCCAAGCGTTCATTGATAGCCACGCATAGAGAGGGTAGCTCGAGTTCAATAGGAAAGACGAAATTTATTCCATATACCAACTGGAAAGGGGTCTGTCATGTAGCTACCTTATGGGAGGTTTTGTACGCCTAGAGGGCCCCTATAAGTCGATCATCCCAATCACAGTGATGTGCAGCAATTGTCCTTGTCAGGATTGAGCAGAGGATGTGATTCGTGACTTCAACTTGGCCGTTGGCTTTGGGGTAATAGGGGGTGAACTTGTGATGGCAGATCTTATATAGTTATGTCAACTCTTTCATGATTGTGTTAAGAAAGTGGGTGCCTCTATCACTGACAAGCTCTAGGGGATTGCCAAAATGAGTGATGATATTCTCATATAGGAACAAGGCCATGCTATTAACATTGTCTTGCTTTAGAGCTTTAGCTTCCCACCACTTGGTGACATAATCCGTACATACCAAGATGTATCTATTCTGCTTCTATTTGGTGGGGGGATCGATTGGACCTACGAAGTCGATGCCCCACTTCTCGAACTGCTTTAGGGAAAGAATGGGTTTCAATGGCATGGCACTGGATTTGGTAGGCTTTCCCATTCGTTGACAAGCATCACATCTCTTACAGTAGTCATAAGCATCCTTATAGAGGGTTGGCCACCAATATCCTGCAAGTAAGGCATTTTTGGGTGTCGCTTCTCCTGTAAAGTGTCCACCAGATGGCTCATCATGACAAGCTTTAAGAACAATCCCAATCTTGTCTCCTGCAACACATCTTCTGAGCATTTCATATTTTCCTTTATTGTACAATGCGCTATCTAACAGGGTGTAGGAGGCTAATTCTAACAAAAGCTTCTTCCTGTTGTGACTAGAGATGCTAGGAGGATACTATTGGGTTGCCAGTAGGTTGGCGATGTTTGCATACCAGGGGGTGATAGTGTCAACCAAAAACAAGGATGCATCAGGGAGGTCTGGATCATCCTGCTCCTCTTCTGCAATCTGTGGGATACACGATAGATGATCAGCCAAAATATGGGAGCGACCAGGTTTGGTGACTACCTCGAAGTCAAACTCCTAGAATAGAAGGAGCCATCTCATCATTCTTCCCTTCACATCTGTTTTGTTCATCAGGAAGGATAGGGCTTTATGATCCACATAAAATTTGAAGTGAGTTGACAGCAAAGTAGTGGCAAAACTTCTCTAGGGAAAACACCATTGCCAAGAATTCCATCTCTGTCACTGTATAGTTATGCTCTCTATCAGTGACTTTTCGGCTTGCATAGTAGATGGGTTAATCCAACTTTGAGGAGCCTTTTTGGCATAAGACTGCGCCTAAGCCTTCAATTGATGCAACAGTGTGCACATGGAACTCCTTCATCCAATCAGGAGGTTGCAGTATAGGTGCCTCAACTAGGCACTGTTTCAGAGTGTTGAAGGCCTGATCATAATCCTCTGTCCAAATGAGCTTTGCATCCTTCCTTAGAATCTTATGCAGGGGGGCTGCCTTTGTTGCAAAATGGGCTATGAACCTTCAGTAGTAGCCCACATGGCCTAGAAGTCCCCTCAACTGTTTGAGGTTGGTTGGTGATGTCAAAGCTACAATCTTCTCAATCTTTGCAGGGTCTTTTGCTATCCCTTGTGCAAAGACAATGTGGCCCAATAGGACTCCAGAAGAGACTCCAAATATGCATTTGTCAGGGTTCAGGGAGATCCCATACTCCGGACAAAGAATTGCTCTAAATGTCTCCAATGTTTAAGGATCAAATTATAAATGTAGAAATCATCCAAGTATACATCAATGAAGTTGTGTAGATGATTTTAAAATGCGGCCATCATGACTCATTGGAAGGTAGCAAGGGCATTGCAAAGCCCAAATGGCATCACTTTGGAGGCATAGGTCCCCCACTCTATTGTAAAGGTTATATTGGACTAATCTTCTTTTGCTATTTGCACTTGGTTATAACCATTGAATCCATCCAGGAGGGAGTAAAGCTTATGGCCTGCCACTGTGGCTAATGAAAGGGATAGGAAAGTGATACTTCTTCATCTTTGAATTCAACTTTTGAAAGTCCACACATATTCAAAGTTTTCCTTTCTTCTTGGGTACGACCACAATGGGTGAAACCCATTCACTGTTAGCCACTGAATAAATGAACTTGGCTTCCAGAAGCTTCAATAGCTCTACTTTTACCAAGTTAGAGTAGTTTGGGTTCATTTGCCTCTGTTGTTACCGGCTTGGCATCAGGCTCTAGATCAATGTGATGCTGACATATTGTGGGATCAATCCCCTTCAGATCTTTATAAGACCATGGACTCACATCCAAGTTTTCTTTCAATAAGTTATGCAGAATCAATAGTTCCTCTTCTGGCAAGCTGCTACCCACCTTTAGGTGGAGTTCACAGCCATCTGCATCCACAAAAGTCAACTGTCTTTCACCTTCCACTTCACGGATAAAGGTCCCACACGGATTTCTTTTGGATATAGATTCGACTTCTTCAAGGGAGTGGTGTCCTCATCGGATGCTCCACTAGAACCGACTTCTTCTTTGGGTTGCTCCTTGGGATGTTGAAATGGGATTAGGGCTATTTCGGATTTGGTTTCAAAATTAGTTACCTCTTGGCTCAAGGACTCATCTTCTAATGATGCATTAAAAAATGTCACATAACAGGGACCCTCTGACGTCTGTTGGGGCCATTGGATTGGTGATTTTTGGCAAGGTGCATCATCATCATTTTTTCTTGGGAAGGATGGTTGAGGGTGGAAAGAGCGACTACTGAAAGACGACTTATTATTTTTAATCCATTTCTTATAACGATTTTGCATATGAGAGGGTCCATTTACCAAACCAAACAATACCATCGCCATTCTGTCCCACAACACAAGATCTTTTTCTTCTAGTGCTCCTGGAATGTCCTCCTCCTATGTATCCTCTTTCGGTGGGATAGATTCTTCCAGTTTTCTTTCATAACCGTCTTCCTTAGTATCATCTTCCTCCTCTTCAGATTTTGTATTTGTAGGAGCTCTGTAAGAGAAGAACATGTTCCCTATTTCATCTTTAGCCTCTGTCTCTAGGCCATGTATCAGGGAGACCAATACATCCAAGTCTCTATTTTGCTATCAGAGGCAATGTTGGAAGTTATTCCTGGTTCAGGCAAGAAGTATTCACCAATGGACATGGAATTTGCATCTTGAGGGAGTTAGCTTACAATGCCCACTGTTAGGGACTGTGCCTCTGTTTTCTTTTGAAAGATCTGTTCAACAGGTTCTTCTTCTGCTAATGTGCCATCTATTACTTCATTAGAGGATTCGGTTATGACTTCAATGGATGTGGATCCATTACCTTTTTGCGATCCATACAACTTCAGTACTACTTTGTTGGGTCCTCTGCCTAGGGTCGGGGTTCCTTTTAACCAATCTGTCCTCGCTCTTGCTTCAAAAAGCCATGGTATCCCTAGCAATAGAGGGTATGAGGTTCCATAGGAATTTGGTTTGACCACCAAATATGTCAGCCAATAGTCTCTTCCCACAAGGGTTGTTTTTATATATGGAAGGATGCCCAATGGTTTGAATCTTCTTTGGTTTGCCAATCTGATAAGCCACTGTGTAGGTTGAATTCCTTGCAAACCTAGATCCTTCATTGTCACATCCATCATTATGTTTACTAATGAGCCTATGAAGAATCAATGTATCTGCAATAAAGCATCCTTCTATCCATATGCCAATATCTGAGGTTCCAAGATCCACGAAGGTGTTGGCCACATCTACTTCCTTCACAGGTTCTGAGGCTCTGTTGGACTTTATTGTTGTTTGGGGAGCAATCCTTAGGCCACGTCTTCTTATTAAGATGCTTTTAAATCTTTTTCGCAACAACTGGGAGACAACATCAGTAACTATCGCAATGTTAGGTTTGGTTAAAAGGTTTCTAGGTCTTTGACCAAATCATACTCTTTGATAGGATCCACAGGCTTTTCCAATCGACTGGGAAATGGGGCCACGCCCACTTTCATTTTCCCTTTTTCTTCTAGCAGGGCCATCATGGAAACTTCTTCTCTCACTTGTGGCACTTCCTCTTCTTCTATCGCTTGGACTTCTGGTTTTGTCTCTAGGACTGTCTCTATGACTTGCTGTGGCACAATAGTGCTTTGTACTACACTATTCTATTTTGATTTTTTGTTAGAAGATTGAACTTCACTGTTTTGGTAGGAGGATTATTTTCTTTTTGGACAAGTGGTTCCTTCTTCTTGGCTCGTGTGATGGCGACAACCTTCAATTCCACCAAATTGGAGGCAGGCTCTTAGACCTTGGACTGGTTATCAACAATGATGTTCTTCACTGGAGCTCGGCTTGGATAGTATTTTGCAATGTGGCCTTCTCCTTTGCATCGACTGCATAAGGGCTTGTAATCCACAGACCTTCTAGGGTTTGGACAATTTGGTGAGATATGATCCTTTTCTCCGCATCTGTAACACTCCACCTCTGATCTCTTGCCATCGCTAGACTATCTTCCTTTGTAACTTTGGGATGGAAATTGTATGGGTCCAAAATTAGGACCAAATTTCCTAAGCTTTTCTCCAATGTCCTACGTTGTCATTTGGATTCCAGCAAGTTGAATCTTGTGTCTTCATCTTTCTTTCTTCGTCTATGCATCTCTTTTAGAGAACAAATATCCTCTGTATGGTTATTCCTCAAATAGTATAAACAAAAGGCTCTAGGAATGGTTGGTTTTTGGGTACATTCAATGGCTAATTGTCCCACTTGATGGCAATTTTCGCACCGTTTATGAGAACACATAATGTCTTTCCCACCTCTCGTAGGAGTGGATATATTGGTGGTATTTACTTTCAGTGTCTGTAGTTGTTCTGTAATCACATCCATAAGCTCTTTATGATACTTGCTACTAAATTGGATAGGTAATCCTTTAGATTTTCACCTCCTGGAGTACTTGTAGTAGGGTTTTGGGAAGCTTCTGTTATTATTGCATACATTGGTTGGGTTGATGTAGGAGGTCCTCTATTCTAGTTCTGATTCAAAGCTCCTATTGCAACTTGGGGTTGTTGATTCTAGTGGGTAGGATCCCACTATTGTTAAGTCACCATTGGAGGAACTGTTTGAGACCACTGCTATTGTGGTTGAACCATCATTTGAGGCATTATCGTCTGCGGTCACCGTGGATTAGGTGCATTGTATTGCAACACTATTTGCATCTAGGGGTAGGGGTAGGGGTAGGGAACTATCCCTAGAACTACATTTGATGGGTATAACATTCCTAGCATGGGAGGAGGTAAGTCTCCTCTTCATGAGGTCATTGACAACATTGCTACAACTTTGTCATATAGTCTTGCACCTTCCACTGTAGCTTGTAGATTGATTGGTCTTCTCAATTCCACAAACTTGCAAAATTCTGGTTGTAGGCCTATGAGAGAAACACTCCTTTCTGGATGCCTTCATCCAAATGATGGTTCACGAGACATAAGTTTCTACTCTTTCTCTAGAGGACTGACTTAGGTTCATGAACTCCTCGCGCATCCTCTCTTCAAAATCTTCACGCCTGAATCTAGTGAGGAAGGCCAACTTCAGGTCACCCCATGTGCCAAAAGTTCCTACTGTTTGTCTCTCATGCCACTGAAACGTCGCGCCCTTGAAAGTGGCAGGGAATATTGCTAACCAATGCTTGAGGGTTCTGGCATTGTTAGCCACACATGCTACCATAAACTCTGCTACATAAAGATCAAGGTCTTCATTGTACTCTCCCTTAAAAATTGGCAATGGGACTACGTTTGCTGGCCTGCCATCAATATTTCCAAGACGAATCTGACTAGGAAGGGGACCTTGAGTCGCCATGGGGACTTTTGTAAAGAGTGATTTTAAGGCGTCAAAGGAGGCTTCTACTGCAAGCTCATTCTCAGCCTTGATTTTTTCTTTCTCTCTTCTCACGTACCTCTGGACTCATTCTAGTGCTTGTCTCCTTGTGGCATAATTCATGAGGGGGTTGGCTCCACCAAGTTGTTAGTGCTCCACAAAAGGATAACAAAAGGCTTTAGTCTCTGGAGGACTCTCTTGCCAACATTTCTTCTACTTCTTTTTTTTCAACATCTCTGAATTCTGCTTTCATGCCACTAGAGAGGGGGAGATATTCCGTTCTGAAGGTATCAAAACTCATTCTTCTAAGGATAGTTATTGTGCCATTATCATAATAATGCTAGCTTCTGATGGTTTCAATCGTGTATGTTGTGCAGAATACATTGTCTACCAACTTCTAGTGGGTTGCTAATTGAACAAATAGGAGATTTTCAATGCACACGCATCCCACGTGTCCTGCTATTGAGCATCCATGAACAAATTTCAACTCTTTTCTTTCTTATTTTCGTGAACCTCCACTGACCACGACACCTGAAGCTTCTTCACAATCTTCCACTTGATGATGTCTTGAAACTTCTCAATGACTGCCAAATCTTTCATGGATGGTCATTCTCTTTGCTTCTGCACTTTAGTTTGTTCCCAAACAATTTGCCACCAAGATGCATGTCTTTGTTGCTTCAACTGAAAGAGGAAATAGTCCACCACATAGAGCTTGCATCATGATGGTAATATGTTTTCGCCATTGTGGGATGAACTTCTTGTGGAAAGTGGCTTTGGCAATGAGAATCTCCAATTCTTTAGTGGAAGAAGGAATGTTGCAAATATCCATTGAATTCTTCTCTTCTTGGTAATGCCATTTCCTTCATTTTTAGCCTCTTTTGATGCTTGTTGATGGCAAGTTTCCCCAGTTGCGCACCAAAAAAATGGAGCCCCAAAAGGAACACCAAGGAAAAAGGGTTTCTACTACAAGAAAATCTATCTTGTAACATCAACAAGCTTTTGTTTCATTCTTTTGTGAACCACAACAAGGAAAAGAACAAATCTTCATGCAGCATTATAGTAGATATCTCCCACGGATTTGATAAAATCAACCATAATTCTCAACATCTTCATAGAATTCATCAATAGAACAAGAAACACAAAAGAAATACACCACTTTTGAATGAAAATAATCACATAGTATTCATCTTCATTACCTTCATAGTTCTGTTCTCTCTATCTCTCATAGAAAGATATATTATTTTGATAGAATTGGCTATCTTTGACATATGATTTCTCTCACAATAGTACACTCTCAATAGTACATCAAAACCTCACTACAATGCTCAATAATCACTCACAATAATCCTTCTTAGGTCGTGGATACACATCCCAAAAGATGTGTCAGATGCAAAGAGGCACCAGAGACATCATAGTGTCCTGTGAGATCTGGCTTCTATCACTGTTCTTTTGTAACCTTCTGTGAATCTTCATCAGCTACTTCTTCACTTCAATTAGCTTGAATAGAGCTTCCATTCATCCTTTTCTAAGACAAGAACACTTCCCAAAATATCCATACATCCAACATAACACTCAACAAAAACAAATAGTATAGACCACAGAACGATAGGACAATAGAAGAACAGAACTACAGAAGCTACATAGCCTTACGGAATATCAACAAAGACCATAAAAACCACAAAAACCAATTCAATATTTCATAAAACTTTTAACACAACCTCAACCATCTCTCAAAACATCCATTCAACCATCTCAACTACCAAAATAGAAACACAAGAGAATAAAATAGAAGAAAATTAGACCTTACAGAGCCAAACAGAGAGAATCACAGAACCCTTTAGAACAACATATTCTCATCCAAAACCAACATAAACCCTTCAAACATACTCAAACCATTCTAAACACTTTAAAACATCTTCAAATTCAAACAAACAATCACCAAAAACAACCATTTAGCAACAAAAACAACAAAAAAATTAGCCCAAAAAACAATTCATTTCCACACTCAACAGTAATGTGTACCATGAATGCCCTGGACAACATTCGGTCATTGTCCCTAATTGTCATGGATGTCCACATTATTCCACATTAGTTTCTGGGTTGTTCAAATTGAAATGACATCAATCAACACTAAAAGAAACTTGACATGATTATCAGTATATGGCTTTTCATCAGTGTTTGAGGGGACATTGTTTACATGTGCATGATCTTTGAAAGGAGTTTGAGACAAGGGAATCAGCCAGAAAAGTAAGTCTCAAGAATTAGCATGTCTTTTCTTGTTTTTTTATATACACTGTATTACACAATAAATTATCATGCTCTGTGTATAAGCATGTTTCATGCCTTTCTCTAGAAACTCGTTATGACTAGAAGATCAATTCTTTGTAATTCTATCATTGTTTATTCCATTTGATTTGTGTTGTTAAGACATGAGTAAGACACATAAGAGTTAGAATCCTGAAACCCATTTGATGGTTTAGGTTGCTGGTTACTTTCTGCAGATTGGCTTTTAGCTTCATTGTTGGTGGCAAGTAAACATTTATTAGGATTTTGTTTTTAGATCTGCTCCAAGGTTTGGGCAAAAGTAGTGAGTGTTGGCAATTGCCATAGTAAACTTTTTACTAGTATTTACTGTTGTAGCATGCCATGAATTTTCTATTTCACTTGGCAAATGAATTGCTAGAGATGCTTATTGTTGCAATTTTTAGCTAGTTTTGCTAGGAAAATGTCAAAATTTTAATGGAAACTGCATCTTACATTTGCATTTGACCTTCATGATGTTTACAAGTGAAATTGTGTGCTTGGATGCTAGCTTGGATGCCCATTTTTTAGTCCAAATTTTTCGAATGTTTTTGGTAATTTAGACGCTCTACATTTTGATGGGTAGTGGTGGACATTGGTAGAAGTTGTGGTAGACAGGTGCGAGTGGGTGCATGGTGACAAATCTTTGCTCTAGGCATTAGATGTGCGAAGACTTTATTGTTCCGGGGGTTAGAGAATTGAAACATTTGATGTTAAGGACTAAGGCTAATGGAAGTTTGAATGCTTTCAATGCCATAGGGTGTAGGATTTTAAATGTGGATGGGTAGTGGCCAATTTTGGGGCAAGGCCAAGCAATTTTTGATTTTCAACAATTAGTTAATTTCTGAAAATTCCTTTCTAGAGGCTAAGTTATGCATGGGTAGGTTTGCTACTTGGGACATAGTAGGAGAACATGCCATGGAAGGTTGGGGGCAGCTAAGGAGAGCAATTTTAGGTTGGCTGTATTTTTTTGTTTGGGGGGTTGGGGAAAGAGAGAGAAAGAGAGCGAGTGCAATTTTGTTGGGTGGTTGCTGTCTAGTGTTTTGGATAGCAGGCAAACATCATACTTAGTGAGGTGACAACCGATCTAGAGGTTTTTGAGGTTGTTGATCACCACTTCCTTATAAGTGACCCAATCCGATGACATCTTGGCTGCAAGCAACGTCGTTCATGGTCTCTAGGAGGACATTAGGTGTCCTGATTTTGGCACTGGGTGGTAGCAAATGACTGTTGTTGGAACTCTAATCTATAGAGCTAAAATTTCATTCTCTCTCTTTGCTACTCTCCTCTTTTATCTCTGCAAATCTAAAGCTTTTTAACACGTTTTTATTGTATTCAAACTTAATTTTAGTTGTGATCAAGGTTTTTAGTTGTCTTGGGTAGTGTGCCATGAAATCTCAACCATGCACCAAGGAGATTTGCTAGAAAATTAAGGATTTACAGAAGATCTAAGAAGAATTGCTCATCTAGAGAAAGTTTTACTTGCTTGTAAGAGAAGATGACCCAATGCGTGTAAGAGATTTGGTCACATCCCCTAGACACACATAGGCAAAGAATTTTGAATACTTTTGCACTTTTTCTTGAGCTATATGCACAGAGAGAGAGAGAGAGAGAGAGAGAGAGAGAGAGAGAGAGAGAGAGAGAGAGAGAGAGAGAGAGAGAGAGAGAGAGAGAGAGAGAGAGAGAGAGAGAGAGAGAGAGAGAGAGATTTTAAATTAAACACCAAGCATTTTTCTTAGTGCAGATCACATCTTCCTGGTGAGCACCCTTGGTCGTTTGGAGTCTATAGACTGTATGTGTGTGTGTGTGTGTGTGTCTCCACATGTTAGCTCTACATTTATCTATATTCTATTTATTTATTATTTTTCTTGAGTTTAAAGTAATAAAGCTAATTTCTCTTTCTTTGTTGTTTACATTAGATTTAGTGATTAATCATTGATTATTAATTGAATCAATGTTAAATGATAAGAAGATACATTTTTTGTTCTTGTGAATTTATAAACCATTTATCTATTTTCTCTTTCTTTGTTGTTATTGTTGAAATTAAAATTAATAAAGTGGCTTTCTCTTTCTTTGTTGTTTATATTGACTTTACTGATTAATTATTAATGATTAATTGAAGTAATATTAAATTAGAACAAGAATTAATATCAAAGAGCAAGTAAATAACAAATAATTAACTCTCTCTCTCCCTCTAGGATATTTTGCAATTTGATAAATTAAATAATTAAACATTTCTTCTTTATTGTGAATTAAAATAACAATTAAATTCAATAAAATTTTAATGAATGAATGGTAATAAAGTAAGCAACAAAGAATAATCTCTCTCTCTCTCTCTCTCTCTCTCTCTCTCTCTCTCTCTAGGATATATGGCAATGAATACTTTGTCTCTCAACTTTTCAAAAATTTAATTAATTAATTAATTTTTTTCCTCATCGTTAATTAAAGTGATAATTGAATTCAATAAATAAGATCTCTCTAGGATAATTGTAGGGGATGATATATGGTAATCATCAATCCAAATATCAAGGACTTCACTAAACATGGTATCTATGTCCCAAGTCTTCATGGCTTAGCACTGCGGGATACTTTATTTAGTGTTGTCATTTTATCGTTAAAAAAAGATGTGAAGTTTACTTGATATTACTATGCAATGCGTGTTCCAATCTAGTAACCATACCCTAGATACTCATAACCTAATGGGAATCTACATGAGAATCCAAAAGGAGAACCTTACTACAGAGAGGTGAAGATTAACAAAAAGCATGGGGTTGGTCAACTTATGGAATTCACAAAGAATAGCAAGACAAGAGTGTCCTTAAATATTGCATCAATGTCCCATGTCTTTACAGCTTAACACTAACTTGGTATTATATTTAGCGTGGTTAATTTATATGTTATAAAATATAACTAGAGAAAAAATTATCAAGCTAATAGAGTAAAAGTCAAGATTGTGATGGGAAATTCTGTCTTTAGTTGTGCAAAATTTTGCTACAATCATTGCTACAAGAATTTGATTATTAGAAATGTCCATGCCAATTATTTTATAGGCTCAAGAAAGGGTTTCAAATGTCGTGTTGAGCTAGGTGAAGCATTCCATAATGGTGGGATTTGTTTAATTGGCTAGTTTTGTCATTAGTTGAGATAGAAAGAGTGACAATTGTTATCTAAGTGGCTTTGTAGTGCTAGTCTAGTGGCGGATCTCATCCTTGGTCTATAGAGATTTATCAAGATATCTACTGAGTTTTGTTTTCTCATTTTATTGGTCAACGAGCATTTTAGGCCATTGGTGTGATAAAAGCTTGGTTATATTCTACAATTTTTGTTTCAATACTTGTTGACACCATGTAAAATGCTCTCTTTTTATGGGACAAGAGATAGGATAGCCAAGGACTATGGGTATTGTGCATTTAGTGTGATAGATAGGTCATTTTGTTATTTCGATGATCATGATAACAAGTGCTAATTAGTCATACAAATGAATCCTTTTGCTTATACACCATTGTAGGCTTCAACGGTTGAGACTTTGGCCTTGGCTTTTAACCTAGGTTGTTGTTCTTGATGAACACATTTAGTTGTTTTCTTAGAAAGTTATTGTTTAAGAATGGTGTGTTTGGGAACCTAGAGTCTTAATGTCTTAGTAGCTTAATTTTTCAAAATCTCATTATCAAGCTCACAACTTGAGATACACTTTTGAGGTTAGAGAAATGTACTAGTGTCATCATGTTGGGATCACTAGATGTAGATCAAGCTATCACAAAGGTATTCCCAACCTCCATCAATGAAAATCTCTTGTGGTGGTGTCAAGGATAGCGGATCACCTTTGTAGATGCTATCACTCGGATGGAACCTTTGATCATAACTCCAACTACTAGGTCAAGAGGATAGCCATTGAAGAGGGTTTGGATAAATCTATTGTAATAGGAGGTTGGCTAGATCCCTCTCTACTTAGATAGCCATTGAAGAAGGCTGACTAGAGCTATTAGCACAGGAGGTGGCCATGTGAGTATTCTTAGCCTTAAATGCTCAATATGAGAGAGAGAGAGAGAGAGAGAGAGAGAGAGAGAGAGAGAGAGAGAGAGAGAGAGAGAGAGAGAGAGAGAGAGAGAGAGAGAGAGAGAGAGAGAGAGAGAGAGAGTGTGTGTGTGTGTGTGTGCCATTGAAGATAAATAATATTAATATGCTCTATTGGTTCTATTTGTCAGGTATGGATACTAAGGAAAAAGCAAGCACTCAAGGAAAAATGAGTAAATTAGATTAAAAAATACTTTTGGAAAGATGTAGGTATGAGCTCCTTGAAGAAATTTGCTCTATGAAAGAGGAGGAGATGAGAGATGCATGTTGGAACTTTGGGAAAAGAGACATACTAAGATATAAAGTGATTTCACAAATAAAGAGATATGTAGAAAATAAAGAGACTGCATATTCACTTCAAGATGTGGGTTTGTATGCTATTGCCACCAGATGGATCTCTAGCATGATTGGAAATCCTTTGGAAAGTTGGAATGCTGCTTACCTTAACTTCCAATAAGATTTTGATGTTGAGAAAATTCAAGCATGGGATGCATTATATGCAGAAGCACGATCTATAGAATGTAAATCTAATAGGAGAGTCACTAAGTCAATATCATGGGACAAGAAGATGTGGTCTACATATGTTGCTCTTGGACGAGATTTTACCACTTCAATGATAGGTTCTGAAGTAGAGGTCCTTCAAAGTAATTATGCATGTATGTCTCATGTATACTTTATGGCTTACATGAGCGAATATGAGATAATTGTAGGGGAACAATTGGGAAAAGGTGCCTATGGTGTTGTTTTCAAAGTGAAGATTGTAGGTGTTGTAGGATTTGACCGCAATAAGATTTATGTAGGAAAATGTTGTAGAGGAAAAGACTACACAAGGAAAATAGAGCAACGAAGAGAGATAGTGATGCAGATCAGACATCCAGTGTTAGTATGGGTAATCACAGCCACTGTAGAAGAGCCCTTGTGGACAATCACATCGTATTTTAATGGTGGAAATCTTTAAAATTTCATGGCTCAACTTCCTCCATCTCATGGGCAATTCACAAGATTATTCTATGCTTGGGGGGCATGCAAAAGAAATAATGATGAAGAAACTCAATTGAGGAGTGATGAAATAGTGCAAATAAATATATTTTGCAAATGTATCATGTCCATTATGCACGCATTAATTTTGGGAATGTGCATTTTGCATAAAGCAAGATGGTTACATACACATTGAGCTACAACCTGGTAATATTGTATTAGATTTTGTTTGGTGATGTTTGTCATGTGGGCATTATAGATTGGGGCAAAACTTTGGATTTCTCACAGAGAAGAAAGGCATTTTCTAAGCATAGGGATTTTCTAAGCCACATCGAGAGTGTACTGATGATGAGACAAACTATATTTATAGAAACTAGAACAATGTAAAGTATACTATGCACGAAGAAAATGGTTAGCCCCGGAATTACAATATCCTACATTGAAGGGTTGTTACAGTCCATAGATTGATGTTTATGTGAAATGACAAAGGATCAAGTTTGTATACTAAATTTTTCCCCTTCATCTTAACAAGATTACATGGTATTCCCTCTTTCCCAGCACATCCATATGTTATCTTCTCTATCACACCATCTTGTTGAAAAAAATGCAATATCACTCTTTAAAGTAAATAAGAGAACATTGTTAGCCCTTTTGCCTTGACTATCATAAACATCCACATACCATGGATACACAAAATCACCACTAAATCCATCAATGGTTTGCGTCTCCTTTTTGAATGTGCTATCTTTCTTTGCCCATTGAATAATTCTATAAAGAGAAAAAGTTGTCAAACAAAAGTGGATCTACAAATAGTCAAAAATCACAAAACCTAAATAAATGTATAAGATTTCTAGGTTGAAAATTGAAAATACAACACCACAAGATTTTACAAAATACAAGATAAATATACTGCAAAGGGACTCTTCCATAAGATGAAATATTAAAATTTGAGATTAGGTGTGGTATGAGATCTAACCATAAATAGATGTGCTTATGTATCACATCTCATGGATTATTTTGTCCCTAAGTTAGCATTAATTATGTTTCTCTTGCAAGAATGATATAGTAGAAACTTTTCCATGGAATCTAGTCAGAAGATCAAGTTCTATTAATAGTAAGACTTGCTGGCCATGGGCTTAACCAATACGACAATGTATTGCAGAAAGCCATCTATCCAATGTATTGCCATCCCATATGTCTCTTCTCCACTTTGGGTGGGATTCATAGCCCTTGATTGCTCTAGTCTCATCCATCACTTTATCCTCCCAGTACCTAGCGGGTTCCCTCTACCACAACATTGGGTGTCTTTCCCTTTTCTCTAGCCACCTTTTTCCCAATCGCATTGAAAGCTTGATCGCCTCCTCCACCACCCTTGGTGACAACACTCGATTACGTAATCGAGGGTAGGAAAAGGTGAAATCGAATGGGTTGCAATGGCCTTCATACTAGTCCTATAGGGACAATTCTTGTGTCAAGTTGGCTAGTAAGCATTCTTCACATTGAGAGATAGGGGTTTTAGGCTCTAAGATTTCTTTGTGAGGACAACTTTGCCAACCCTCTTCTTCTACATCTCATATTCATAGTTCTGTCTAGGGTAGTGGGATCTTTTTCATATACTTTTAGTTGCAATTCTATTTGTGTGGGTAGGTTTGGCGCATTAGGCTACTCTTCCTCATCATTCTCTTGCTTAAAATAAGGTCCTTCTTGCAAATTTGGCTCTACAAGCTCCTAAGTAAGGGTGTATGCTTGTTGTTCTTGCTTCCCAAATCCTAGCAGGTCAAGCTCTAGGCAACTGCCTTGATCAGGTGTTGCCTTTGCTCTTCTATGCTTATGATGGTAGGGGCTTTGGATGTCTTTTCATGAAGCCTATATTTTAATGCTCTCCTTGTGAGTTCTAATTTTCTTTTGAGCCCTTTGATTGTCTCTTCTCCTTTGCTCGAGTGATATGCAACAGTGTGTTCAAAAATGCCTCCTACTATGCTAGCATCTCCATCTCTATCGCTTATAATTTTCCTTCAGTCATCATACGTTCACTTTTTGATAGTGCCAATTGCTCTACTAAATCGCTAATTCTAGAATTATTCCTTTCTACCCATCCTTTAGCCCTCTCTTTCATCTATTTGAGTCTTTAATTTTGATCTTGTGAGAGGCTAGTTACTATCTGCTCTTGCTCTTTTCATATCATAAGAATCATTTCTTTGTCTTGGCCATGGTGTTTCACTTGCTCCCTTAGAATATCTTGCTCATGGAGTGGTGCTTGGGGCAGATTATGCAATTCCACCATCTTCTTCATGGGCTCTTCATCTTTTTGTGTCTTTGTAGCATGCAGCTCTTGTCTCAACTCCTCTCTTTGTTGCTTCAACTCCTTATTTTCTAACTCTAGATGTTTGTTTTCCTTGGAGTTTAAGGCACATAGTTGCTCTAAAGCCATAGAGCTTTACCTTGCTTCTTTGTACAAGTCCAAATTTTCTTCACCTTGTCTTGCCTTCAAGGCCTCTTTCAGTGCGGTCAATTCCTTGGTTTTTATCATCATTTACCTTGTTTTTTCTAGTTAGAAGGCTGCAAAAGCACCCTTTTCTGCTTTTAACTTGGCAAGCACATCTTTTCTCTCCGCCTTCATTCTCTCACATTGACTTTGGAGCTATTTCACTAGCTTATCATACTCTTTTGTATTATGCACTGTCGATGGTATCAAGATCCTACATCATCTGCTTTTGGTCTCTTGGCTCCTACCATTGGGGCCCCTTTTGATGCTATTGATGCCAACTCATGCACTTTTCCCAATAGGTATTGCACCCATTGCATCATGTTACTTTGATTGACCACTACTTCTATGGCTCCTTGTGTTGGGGTGGGTGTGGTAGCCATGAGTGATTATATTTCATGCATGGGAGCCTTTCCCTTACCTTCTATTACTGGTCTTTGTTCATCATCCTCTATGGCAGCACTTGTGCTAGCTGCAACTTTATGTGTCGAGCTCATCATGGCTAGCTCCTAGGATTGGGAGGGTTCTATTGATCTTCTATTGGTAATGGCCACATATCTTTCCTCCTTTTGTCTCTTTTCATGTTCTTCTTCAAGCTTTCTTGACTCTTGTTCTCAACCCTCTACAAATCTCTACTTTCTTCATTGGTGGATCTGGTCTTCCTAATGCAAATCCTTAGCATAACTCCCCATCTCTCTCCTTGGCTAGATGGTGTTGAGCCTTGCTCCCCCCTCCCTAATTGTTCTCTTGCTTGAGGTTCTTTGTTGTTGAGTTTTGGCAGTTACCTTCCCTCTTCTTAGCTGCTTACTCTGCTTCTTCTTGTTGCACCCTATTAGCTTCTTCTTCCCTAAGGTTCCCTATGGAGACACTGATGAGAGGGCTCACTAGAATGGGTAAGTGATGCTCATGGATTGACGACTGTTCTAGTGTTTCCTCCCTTTCCTCTTCTCTGTCCATCTTCCCCATGGCCTCTTGGATTAGGGTTGTTAGCACTCCTTCGAAACCTATGTTTGATGCATTGGACATGAGTTTTTTTCTTTATGACTCAACCTTTGTCGTCGCTAGGGATTCTTCACCCGTGGCTCTTAGAACTAATGCCAATACCTTAGCTAAAACCTGGATTGTTGTTCTCAGACATAGGAGTTCACATTTACTTCTTTTGGTGCCTTGGTGTACAAGACCTTCAAGCAGTGGTACCTCTATTCTTTTCATAAGTCCATTGTACCTATAGCTAAAAAAGAGAGCATGCCCCATCTTAGCTTGCAATATAATAATGGGCTCGAAGATGTCTGTTATGTTGATTTCACCATTCGTGTACACTTGTTGCTTATTCAACCCCAGTATGCCATACACATCCCTCTTTGGCCTCTATTTTGGCTTTTCAACTAACCTTAGAGCCTTCTCAACCGACTCTAGGCTCAACACAACTTCCATGCTCCTGATTATATCCCCTTTTTAAATTGTCACTATATTGCTATTCTTCTTGGCATTGAAAAATCTAAGAAATTTCATGCACTTGTCATGATCTATTTGTTGGCCGACCTTCTCGACATACTTGGCTAAATTGCATTTCTCAACAATTTGCTTGGCCACGTGCCACGAGTTTTCTAGGTTGTGTATGCTCTAGTATCATAGTTGGTTGAATACATGCATCTCCATGGTTAAGTGATATTTGTTCCATTCTTTCTCGGTAAATGGAGCCCTTCCATTTGGAATCCTATCATAACACAACAACTCAAACTGAGTTCTCTTGAAGGACAAAATTTGCTTTAAAAATGTAGTTAGAAGAAACACGATCAAATAGTGAAATGCATAAGTTAAGGAATGTAAATTTTTCACATCAAGCAATCCATACATTCACGCAAGAACTTTGTGAAGAATTTTTCACTAAAATAAAAATTGATTTCATTCTTTTCTTTGGAGTTCAATCATATTTTTATTCATATTCTCCTTTCATCTTACTTCCTCCCCTCTTCAGAGTGATGAGAATCCTTCCTAGGATTGGAGAATGGAGGGATAAGGGCATTTGATACAGTCTTGGTGTGCTCTAGTATTTCAAGAGTCAATCGTAGAAGTTTGGATTATAATCCAATATAATATAATGGTCCATGTATTGTGGGAAGATGGCCACATGAGAACTATATTTTAGGAGCCGATTTTGAGCCGTGCTTGAAGCATTTGAGGCTATTTTTGGAGCAGAAAGTTCCCGAGAAGCACCCAAGACCAAATTTTTATGAAAATCAAATGGTGGCGGATAGCCATCTAGAGTTTTCCTATATGCTTTTCGATGTCAGGAATCCAATGTAAATCTTGGTTCATTGATAGGAGGTCATTTGACCCCCCATTTAATCCCCACAAGGTTTGGTGTTATAAAGCAGCTACTGGATTCAGGAGCCGAAAAGTGCATGACGAAGGCCAAGATGATGGATTTCGATGCTACAAGGACAAGATGACGAAGAATCTAGAATTTGAGTCTGTTTGTCCACTCGAAATCAAAATATCCACTTACAGGGAAGTGCAAACATAAAGGACATGAACCGGTTATTTTAGTGACTCAACCTTAAATTGATGAGACAGTGGGGTGTATTTTTTTTTGCATCCTCTCAAATCGGATGATTGATGCCTCTCCGATGCTCAATCTTCTAAAGAGAGAGAGAGAGAGATTGCTGATCCATGTAGAGAGAGGAAGATGATGGTTGTAATCTTGTCAAATTTCATGAAGGAATGAGAAATCTGATTGTTTAGTCTTTCTGTCTCCTCTCTCCTCTCTCCTCTTGATGTTGTTCGTATGCATCAATTCAAGAGAGAAGGGGATGGGGTGTGATGAAGAATCTGGAGCAAATGATGATGCTAGAGTAGTATAGATTATAGATCGAACCAAGAGAGTGCGCCAACAGCCTTGTGACCATGACATACGAGCCTCAAGCCCGTGGGTTTCTATGACATGTAAGTGAGCATGGTTCTTTCGTTTTATGAAAAATGGTTGAAGAAAGTGCTTGATTTTGATTGTTCTTGGTTTTTCTTGTTGCATTCTCTCTAAAATGTGAAAGAAAACTAGAATTCAATGTTATAATAATTTCGTGCGAAACACGAAAAAATTCACAAGTTGCAGTTTTTACAAAAATAATGGAATTTGGAATTTTCGTTGAGTATTTTGGGGTCATATGGGATAGAAATTGATATGAAAAGAATGTTGAGTGTCCTTGATTAGTAAGAACTCATAATTATGAAATAGCACATTTTTTGAACAAATAAATGGAAAAAAAGAAAAAAAATAGTTTTTACGCCTAAAAAATTAGAGAAAAATACATTTTATGTTCGTGAATGCATAACAAGGCTGGAGCATGAGGATCAAGCCTCAGTCAAGCCTTGTTTCTATGTTAGAGTATGTTTTTATCGATTTTCACATGAAAATTTATATTAAAAATGAATGTTACACCTACCCAATGAATGCAAAACATGAACAGTAGGAGGAAAGAGGGTTCTTGAGAGTGGTTAGTTGTTGAAAATACTTCAAATTCTGATCTACTTGTCTATGCATAACATATAGGCTGGACTATCATTTGAGTCAAGGAGACTAGTAGCGCATGAAGAAATTCGGTGCTAGTCTCTATCAACGCCGCACGTACGATTAGTTGGAAAATCATTGAAGGGTTGTTTTTGCACTTCACCTAGCTAGTTTTTAATGATACAATGCTTGAGCACAATTAATGGTCATCCACACTTGCATTGAGCATAACATGGTATCAAACCTAGACACACTGCAATTGTTTTCCAAACATTGACCTATGTGGAGTGTGTAAGGAAACCTGAGTTGTAGGGTAGATGAACTATTTCTTCGGGTAGGATTGGTAAGGAAATATCAAATCTTCTTCATTGTTCAAAATATATAGGAGTGAAGATTGTTTGTATGTGCTTTATGTTAGATCAAGGCATTGAGAGGCCAATCTTCTTGGTGTAGCAGAGCTCGAGAAGGGCCACGACATTCAGCTGAGGGGTTGCCTCCTATGTTTGTGTTACATGGTATATTATACCAAGATGTATGGGATCTCCCTCTGAGGAGTAGGGAAGGGAAATTGTTGGACTTTGTTCTACTACAAACGCAATAGCTATATTAGCAATTAAGGCAATGTTTCCCTTGGACACTCTTAGCCATGAGGCCATGTGGGGTTGTCTTGTGAGTGTTAGAGGCTTGGCTAGTGCTGCCTATAGCCAGTGTCGGGAGTGTTTTAAATATTCTCGATAGTTGGTGCGTTTGCCAAGAGCTGCCTACAAGTGGCAATTTTTGTATCTTGGCTGATTGGGACCTATTCTTTAGTGTATGAAAAAAATTAGTAAGCTAGACTCATAAGACCGTCAAGCAGAGCTCCAAAAGCAAGAAAGGGTTGAATGAGCTAGATGGTGGGACGAGATAAACAAAAGATACTCTCTGCAAGGAGTGGCCCAATACCATTGCAAGGGAGGGGTCTTAATAACCCTAGCTCGGTGCATAGTCCATTAGGTAGAGGAAGCTCTAGTACTTCCCTCCCTCTAGTCAATCCCTCCACTTTGAGTGGAGCTATAGTTCAATTGCTCAAACCCTTGTAGCGAATTCAGTTGTTACCATGGCAACACAACCTATGGCTATACCTGCTGGAACGACAGATTTTCCAACTTTGGGATTCCCTTTATCCATCTTCAATGGGTGAGCGGAAGAGGATGCGGAACTACATATTAACAAATTCTAGAAGTTGATGTTCAACTGTTGGATTCAAGATGAAGGATACTTAATGATGTTCTTCAATATGACTTTGAAAGGACGCGCCATAGTGTGGTATAATAGCCTAGAGGCTGGAACCATTACCACAATCAATTTATTCTTTGTGGCCTTTCAAAGGGAGTTTTCCCCTGAAAGGGGTGGTCAATATTGGCTACGCGTACTAAATGTGACACATCAAGAGCCACATGAGGATATTCAAACATATGCCAAGAAGTTAAAAGAGGTCTTTCACAAATTGCAAGCCTCTGTCCCTATCCCAACAACTGCCCAACTGCAATATTTTTTGCATGGTCTGGACACAACCATTAAACAAGCACAAGAAGTAGAATCTCAACTACAAGTGGCCTATGCCTGAACCAATCTTAATATGGGTCTAGTTTCGGAAAATAACTTGGGATTGACCAATGGCAATGGACTATGACCAACCCGAATGTGAGAGGAAGCATGGTCCAAAATGTTCCTTTATTGCCAACTCCTCCTAGTGTTACTATGCCTATGGCTAGTCAGATGGCTCCACCAAATGTTGGAGGCCAAGCATCGAACCCTAACGTTGTTCATGTGAGTCAGCAAACCAATGCCCAATACCCTCAAGATTTAGTTGTAAATGGTGTGGCGACCAACACTACCCTAGAAATTTGTTAACCTCTGACCTCAGTTCAAGATGGCATAAAAATGAAGCAAAAAAGGAAAAACAATAGAAAAAGAGCAAATGTGCAAAGGTGGCCCCTAAAAGCTAAGTTGAGGCGAAAGCAAAATTTTAAATAGAAGGTGCCTCAAAAAACTCAAAAAACTCTTATAAAAGAGCGCCAAGCTTCCTCCTGTGCCATTTGTAAAGGAATATACGGGTGTAGGCTTAAGGGATGAGGCAAGAAAAGGGAAATAGAAAAAAGGACCTTGCCACAAAGGTTGGTCATGTAAAAAGGGATGGGCACCCATGGAATTTTAGGGCTTATATATAAAGTTCAAAAAGTGAATGGAAGCTCATTCTTTTTGGTGTGTGGCTAATAAGAGACCTCTTTGCTTCCCTTCTTCTCTTCTCCTTGCTTGTGTGTGTGCTCTTGAGAGAGGGAGTGTGAGAATGTGAGGGAGTGAGTGTGTGGGAGTGAGGGATCAAGAGGGTGAAGCTCTTCACCATCTCCTCTTCTCTTCTTCTCTTCTCTTCTCTTTTCTCGTGCGATGCACGGCTATGGTGGATGAAGCTTGATGGAGGAGGCTTGAGGATGCTTGAGCTAGCATCTAGGATCGTTGAGCTACCGGTGTGTGCGAAGGAGAAGGAAACTCATTTCGACATCGAGGTAAGCTCATTGCATTCGTAGGTTCGAAGGCGCGTTGGCTATGTGAGAGGTAGCCATTAGAGCTCGCTTGGAACGCTTGAAATAATAAGCGGTCCGTGCATCTTGGCGGTTGAGCAAGACTTCCCACATTTTGGTTCTGTTTCCGGGACAAATGGATTCAAGATTGAGCACTTGCGCACCTCATATCAAGCATCAAAGTAAGGGACTCATCCCCAAACCGGAGCTTGAGATAGGTAGAAAGTTGGGGCTTTTGATCTTCGATACAAGTAAGTATTTTGGTTATTTTGGTTGTTTAATGATTGGGAAAGAAGGGGAGATCATTTCAATTATTTGCTTTTGATTCTTGTTGCATTTAGCGTAGGTTAGAATTACGAAATTAGATTGGAGACGCGTAGGGTTTACTGCTGTAAACAAGGTAAAACAGGTACAAATCAAGGTAAATGGGAAAAAAGAGTGGTTGGAATGGTTAATACTGACAAGGGAGTGATTGGGGATAGCAAGACCCTACTCGGGAAGGGGTTTAAGGGCTAGGAGACCATAGAAAAGCTCATTTTTCACCCTAGTAGTGAGAGAGAGAGAGAGAGAGAGAGAGAGAGAGAGAGAGAGAGAGAGAGAGAGAGAGAGAGAGAGAGAGAGAGAGAGAGAGAGAGAGAGAGAGAGAGAGAGAGAGAGAGAGTTTCTAGCATTGATTCGGTTCAATCTTGCCATCGGGGAGTTCTTCGCACAATTCAGGTATATCAGAACCTTCTTGCTATGTATTTGTTGTGATCTGGAAGTCGTCATGCCTGGTGATTGTGTGGATCATTGGATTCAACGAGATCATCCTCGGTGCAGCCGTCGTCGCGCGCAACTCGGCTCGTTTGAGTGGCTTGGTTTTGGGCCGAGTCTCAGAATCAAACCATTTGGCCCTTGGACCACCCAATCCATTTAGCCCTCGGATAACTCGGACCACTTAATTCAAACACCCGCTGGTTGGGCCATCCGAATCGACCACTTGGACGAACTTAATATTTCACCCAACTTGGCACTCGGCCCACTCGGCCCAACTTGGCGTTCGGCCATATCTGTTTGGCCATCCAAGTTGCAAGTTCCAGCCGATGTCCCTATTCAACCATTCGGCTCGTCCGAGTCTATCACTTGGCCCTTCCAATTCAAATGAGTTGGGCTCAATCAGACTTTTGAAAATTTTGTCAAAATTTGCGCCAAACCTAGTTAGATCTCAATGGCGTCAACCTTTGTGAGCCATCCCAATGCCCATAACTCGTGATGGGACCTAAAATGGGCCGACACTGGCTATGGCACTAGCCGGACCTCATGCATACGACAGAAAACCCCACCATACGGCCTCGCGGGCCACGAGCATCTAAAACTCACTTTGTACTAGATGCTTATGACGATTTTGTGTTTGTATCCAATATGTAGTCCAACGTTCACCTTCTCTTCTTCTCAGAGGGAGATCCCATAATATATAGGCATAATGCCTTATAATACATACATAGGGAAGCACCTCTCGGCTAATTGCCGTGGCTCCACTGCGACTCTCCTATACCTCGAGGATTGGCCCCAAGATGCGTTGCTAACACATATAACATTCGCACAAATTCGACTCTTTCATAATTCAGCGTTCCAGGAGATTTTGATTTGCCTCACAAAACTTTCCCCAACGAAAGCACCCGTCTAAACTTACGGCTTGGGTTTCATGTCCTCTCAGCGTTGGTCAAAGTTTATCAAACAAGTGTAATGCATTCCAAGAGATAGCACGTGGCATGCTTGATGCAAGGTGTATGAAGATTGTGCAAAACCATTTTATGATTAAAAAACCAGCCATGTGAGGTGTGAAAAACAACCCTTTCATGAATTTTAACTAGGCGTTACGTGCTGTGCTGCTTTAGGGACCAACACACAGGAACTTCCATGCTACTAGTCGCCTATATTTGATTATGGAATGATCCCTAAATGCTATGCACAAAGAGGAAAATCAGAATTTGTATCTTTTCAACAATTAGATCATCACACAAACTTTATCCCCTCCTTACCGTTTAGGTGTTGCTGCGTTGCATAGGTGTAAATGGTTGTTTTGTGTCATTTTTGTATGTAAAAAATAATAAACACGTACTATAATACAAAGGAAGAGGCCAAAATGAGGCTTCACCTCATGCTTTAACCTTGCCAAATATTCACCCACATAAATATTATTTTTCCATATTTTTTTAGTGCAAAAATCCCAAATTTCTCTATTTTTTGCTAATTTTTCCTATTTATTATTCATAAAAAATAGGTATTTTCTGATTTATTTGTGTTGACTTATTATTTTGGCTAAAAATTAACATTTTTTCTGATTTTATCCCATTTCCACTCCTTTCTCCCAACTCAAAATGGAAAAAAACCACTAATTTCCATTAAAAATGACATTTTACGGGTTTTAAAGAATTAATAACAGCTCTAAATCATTACGGGTTCTGCATTTCTATAGTTATAGCCCTCAAACATGATGCAAACAAAAATTCATCGCATATGAACAACATTTGGACCATGAAACAACAAAAGTAAGCCTATCTCTTCATAAAATTGGAGCATACCGCATGTCTTGAGTGTTGCGGGTTTCTAATAATTATTCTGGGCAGCCCACAGACTAACCAACAACCATTCTTTAGTTCTGAACCTCTTTCCTCGGCCTCCTCTTCATCTTAGAGCAATCCGATCACAGCCGGATAAGCATCCTTCAGCCCCTCTTCTTCTTGATTTCTTGCACATAAATTGCCTCTATGTAGGAGAGAGACGGAGGAGAGAGAAAGACTTGTTTTTTATCTCTTTAAGCAGTGCATCATTCCTCGCGTGGTCTGGAGCGATCGAAGGTGTAGAGGATAGAAGCATCTCAGGGCCAAGAGGATTCCTCCTACCTCAGACCGATCATAAATTGATAAAAAAAATGGGGAAACATGGGGCACAAAAAACTGACCTCCCCTCCCCCCCCACAATGTTTCAAATCGTAAGTTTATTTTAAGCTCTCAATTAGAGCTTAAGCTTAAAACCCCAATTATCTAATTCATACCTTTTGCTTTCACACTTTCGGTAAGTGGTTTTTTCGCTTGGAGGGGCAAATGACATCGGATTCAAGATCTATCTGGACCGGTGGTTTTGTGATGTCGATATCTACAAAGTGGGCCCCATCACACTCTTCTCAGCTTCCAGATCTAGTAGCCGCTTCACAACCACGAACCTTGCGGGGATTAAATGGGGGATCAAACGACCTCGGAATTGAGATCTGAGACTTGCGTTGGATTCTTGACGTCGTTTTGCATCTATGAAAACTCTAGCTCGGCCATTCGCCACCGTTTGATTTCCATGAAAATAAGCACTGGTACTTTAGGGACTTGCCACTTAAAATCGTACAGATTGCAACCACCGCCTTCGACGAAGCCTATTTTTCCCTTGATATTTGTAATTTTTGACTATTTTTAAGCACTTCTTGGCATAAAAAATCATCTGTCATTGGCGACCATGGGATGGGGTGACTCAGGTTGTCGAATCCCATGAAGAGATCTGCACATAAACAATAAAAAGGAGCATCAAGCTGATACAAAAAATACACAACACAACACAAGACAGCTCATACCCTACCCCCTGTCAAAACCAAGGCATGAAATCCAGGAGGAGTAGGCCTAGCATAATCTGATAGAAGGCACGAAGCTAGTCACTAACCAATTGCTCCAACATGACCAAACTAAAAAGAACTATCAAAGAGGTCGCCCTAAGTGGTGGTCTGACCTACCTTCTTGACTAAGGAAAACTCAACCAGGAGCTCCTACTACTAGGCGAGGTCTCCTACTGATCAAGAAATATTTTCTTTTAGCACAGTTTTTCTTCTTTTAGGCTTTTATTTTTCCACACTCGGGCATGTAAAAAGGAGGGAGCTGAGTGTAATGACCCAAGGAGAATAGGGCATCGGCCTCAGGTCCTGTCTCGGTACCCAAAAACCTACAAGCCCTTGCGAGATGACACTTAATTCTTTTCTAACGCTCACTTTTATTTTTGCTCCAACCTTCTTTTATTTTCTTCTTTTATGGCAAGATGTCACCCCTAGGAAGACAAGGCATCGGCCCGAGATCGTGTCTCATCCCCAGGAACCTACCAAGCCTTCGCAAGGCGATAAACAACAGCTCAATAATTTTTCTTTCTTTCCTTTTCTATTTTTATAGGGGTCAAACCCCTTTTTACACACCTTCGTATATTCATATATTGTCTTTCAGATCTTTAGGGTTTTGTCTCTTTCAATCATTATTTTAGTAGGCTTCTCTAACTCCCTCACAACTAGCATGAACCCCTAGAACGGCCGCCTAGCAAGTTAGCAGAACAGGGCCACTAGAACTCCCATCTAAAACAAGTCTTTCAACCACCTGACAATGCCTGGCAGGAGGCAATGGCTACTCAGACCTCCCCCAGACATACCTAACCTAAACTTGGGACTTCATGCCTCGATTGCCGGTCCCCAACAAACAAAAGAAAGTAACCCTCACCCGCACATATATCATTAATTGCTTAAGGGAAAAAACTCGAAAAGAGAATGAAACCACTTGGAATGGCCACAAGAAGCTTCTTTGCAGCAACACCTCCCTCCAGCGACTTTGTCAACTTGTATGGTGCAACCACTAAAACAACAAAGCATTAAACGTACTTGCACCAAATAGAGATAGGGCCCTCTTGGCCTAAAGAAATAGCACTTTTCACTACAACCTAACTGGCCCTCTTTGCCTAAAGAGATAGATTATTAAAACTTGAAAACAAAGGGACCTCTTGGCCTAAAAAATCAGACATTAGCTACTTAAAGCAACTGGCCCTCTTGACCTAATGAAACAAACAAACTAGCTCATAGAAATCCCTCCTTGGAAGAAGGCAGATATATGCAAAGACAATCCATTCCAAGGGGAAAAATAGGGTTTTCAGTCCTAAACTAAATGCATCAAATTATGGCCCATACCTCCTACATATAATATAGCAAGAGGCATACGCATAACATGTCTTCTGATCAACCTATGGGTCCAAGATAATAGTGGTAGATGGGTCTCGGCCACTCTTCTCATTACCCGTATCAACCATCGCCTGCCATATAACACGTGGTCTGATAACATTCCCCACAAGTGGCCAGGTCCTGTCTCATTATCAATAGCAACATCCGGACTAGGACCACAGTTGAAAAAGAGGTCCTCTTCATAAGCAAAATTAGCTAAGAACTCCCCAAACTGATTCCAATAATGTGGAATCAGCTGAAGAGATATGCTCTCAAATTCATCAAGTAGGGTTATAGCAGTTCGATGATACATACGAAGGAGAGGATTCCGGACTGTATATGTCCCATTGAGTTGATTTAAGATCAGCTAGGAATCCCCTTTTATTAACAATTGCCTAATGCCACCTTTCTTGGCAATATTCAATCCCATAATTAGAGCTTTATACTCCTCATGTTGTTAGTGAATCCTACCCCGAGATAAGTAGCTAATTTCATTGTAACTCCACGTTGGGGATCTCGGATAACTACTCCAACACTTTCTTTTCTATTAGGGCCCCTAGACACTCCATCAAAGTATAATGTATACGTCCATAATGGGTTTACATAGCAGCCATCAAGAACTCCCCTATTCATAATTATGATAGTCAAAGTTCAACATATTTAGAGGACTGCTCCATCGCACCTTCTTCATTAAACTCAACAGGGATGCTTGTCAAGATTTGTAAGCAGTGATGGAAGAAAACTTTAATTTCCCACACAAAGGTACCGTCTTCTTGCTCAATCACTTTATATCCCTTGCTCCACCATATAAGCCTCCCCTGATGATATCTTTGCTCGAGATATGGGTGCTCCAAATAAGGAATTAACCGCCCCATCAACCAATTTAAGCTCTCATGCAGGTCTCCAATCAGCCCCAGCATGGACCTGCAATGCATTTTTCTGTGTTAGCATACTTAGAAATAATAAGGTTTAATCTTATTAAGATTAACCTTATTCTTAAATTCCACCCCCTGTAGATGAGCTAATAGAACTGTGGACTTATTTTTACCTATCCAAACTATCTTGTAAGGGCCATCCCATCGAGGTTCCAACTTTCCTGGAAATAGCTCCCTACGTACATCGTAATATAAAACTAACTGTCCCATTTTAAAAATATATTTCTTCACTTTTAGATCATGCAACCGCTTCATCCGACGTTTAGCTACCTCCTGGTGCAACAAACTCTGCAATTTGAGCTTTTCCAAGTGGGCTATAGTCATAAACCGCTCGCATAGGGCATCTTCATCACCCAGAGAATGATTGATTGCAAATCTAATGGTCGACAACTCAATTTCTAAGGGCAAGACACACTCCTCCCCGTAAACTAATTTGAATGGGATGTGGCCAGTGGCTCGTTTAAACGTCGTATTATACGCTCACCTACCACATATAATTTTGTATCCCAGTCCCGCTTCTTTTCAGAGACTATCTTGGATAGGATACCCATAAGCTGCTTATTGGTACTTTCGACTTGTCCATTTGCTTGTGGATTATAGGGAGTCGTCTTTTCATGCGTAATTTACCATGCTTTAGTCAAGCTTCTAATTACCTTATTTAAAAAATGGGTTCCATGGTTCGATACTATTTCCTTTGGTGGACCAAAACGGCAGATGATTTGCTCAAGTAGGAAACTGGCAGTCTCTTTTGCATTGTTCGCCCGTGCTGCTGATCACTTTGTAAAATAATCAGTTGCTACTATAATATACCTCTTCTGAGTAGTAGATGATGGAGTAATTGGTCCCACAAAATTGATGCCCCATTTCTCAAATGGAAGGATAGCCATGATAGGTGTAAGTGGACATTTCCTATTCTCTCTGCTGCATGTCTTTGACATGTATCACATCTCTTAACATACTCAAAGGAATCTTGGAAGATGGATGGCTACCAATATCCAGCTCTTAAAGCCTTCTGTGCTGTTAACCACCCAACAAAGTGCCCTCCACAAGCGGAGTCATGTCACTCTTCCAAAATAAAGGGAACCTCGTCAGGCATCACACATCGGCAATAGATGTCATCAACACCCTGCCGATATAATGTGCCTGTGATCAAGGAAAATTTCAATTCCTAATATTTAATCTTCCTCTTCTCTAATTTTGATAAAGTAGCTCCAGTCTCTCCCGTAGAAAGATAGTGTGTTATAGCAACATACTAGGAGGGAATAGATGCCATATCAATCTTGAAAAAAGTCTCCATGTCATTTCCTTCAACCACAACCTCTTTTGGCTCTCTGAAATCCAAAAGACACTCTACAATGCCCTAAAGCTTTGACGGCTTGTTCTTAATCTCATAATCAAATTCCTGCAAAGTGATTAACCACTTTGCTAAACGGTCAGGCAGCTGTAACTTATTCAGAAGCCCTTCTGCCTTCGTATAAAAAACCACCCTCTCATAAAGAATGTAGTGCCTGAACTTTTTGGTCGCAAATACCATCGCAAGGCACAACTTCTCCATATAGGTGTAGTTAATTTCCGATATGCCCAACTTTCGATTGGAAAAAGCTATCGGATGGTACCACTTTTCCTCCCAAATTTGGCCAAACAGCACAGCTGATACTATACATGGTTAATGCTGAAAATATATAGAACATTTTGCCCCTTTTTGGTGCTTTTAAAATAGGTGCTTTGGCAAGCTCCTGCTTCACATAATCAAAAGACACTTTGCAAGCATCACTCCATGTAAACTGATAGTTAAAGGACAATAGGTTGGTTAGTGGCAACGTTCTTTCTACCAAGGCATTGATAAACCTCTAATAATACCCTACTGATGACAGAAAGCTATGCACTTCCTTTGGAGTACGTGGCGGACTCATGGAGACTATGACCTTGATCTTTTCAAGATCAGTTGTAATCCCTACGGAACTGACCACATGTCCTAACAAGAGCCCATAAGGGACTCCAAAGAATGCACTTCCGTGGGTTAAGAGCTATGCAAAATTGTCTGCAACGCTCAAAACAATTCTGTAAAATGGTCAACTGTCTATCCCTTATGGTGGTTTCCCCCAGATCATCAATGAATACTTTCAACTCCTCTAGGGAGATGTCACCAAATGTCCTGTCGGCTTTTCTTTGCCACAAACTAGGTGCATTACACAACCCTAATGCCATCACATGGTACGCAAAGGTACCAAAGATTGTGATAAACGTCGTTTTTAGCTTGTCTTGCTCAACAATCGCCATTTGGTTATACCTTGCAAAGCAGTCCATGAACGAATAGATTTCCCTACCCGCTAGTTGATCCAAAATTTGGTCAATAAATGGAAATGGGTAGTAATCTTTAACAATTTGCTTATTCAACTCTCTAAAATCTACACAAAGACGGATTTGATTATTATTCTTCTTCTAGATCACAACTGGTGAGCACCATTCAGTATGATGAACAGGGAAGATCAAACCTGCTTTACGCAACTTCTGTAGTTCCTCGTACAACCCATCCCTTAATTCAAAAGGCATACGCCTTAATTTCTGATGTACAGGGTAGGTACCTTCCTTTATAGGAATAGTATGCACAGCTAGACTGGGAGGGATACCCCGAAGTTCGTCATAGCTCCAAGCAAAGATATTGCGAAACTCTCGAATTAAAGACACATAATCCTCTCTTTCTTCCGAACTGAGCATGGACCCTAATTTAATCGCCTGCAAATCATTTCGCGTACCAAGATCCATCTCAATAACATCCGCGTCTCTTATTTGATCATGAGGCTCTATCGGCTCATTCAAGATTATCTTATAAATATCCTCTATAGTGGGCCCTTCCTTAGATCCATCGCTTGATGACATCTCACTACCATATGGATCATCTATTGTTTCTAGTTCAGTGGAGGATAGTGGAGCTCTCTCACTCTGAGGAGACTCAGGGTAAGCATCCACTATTACATGATGGGCACCTCGACCTAGAATCACTCAACCAGTGGGTATATCAACTTGACAGCCTGTCCGTAAGATCCACGGCCTACCTAGCAAAACTCGATAGCTAGGATGTCCTGCAAACCTTATCACCCTAAAGTCCAGATAGCATTCCATGCTCACAACTATAACGTGGACCTTAGTAATGCAACCTTCTAGTTGTCTTAGACTATCATCAGCCATCCTAAGAAGTGTGGAGCCGTCTTTTTGGATGTCTAGACCTAACCTCTCCATCAAGTCTGAACTTATGATATTGACGGAGGATCGAGTGTCCACGATAGCATGCTCCACTAATATTCCATCCACATATGCTGGAACCATAGGGCAATGCTTTTCAACATGATCAAACCAATCTTCCCCCACTCTAGCTATGCCCAAAGGTTCTACTATATACCCTATACGCAAGATTTTCTTGAATTTCTTGCGTACTCCTGGAGAAATTTTAATCAATTGCAGGAGATTCACATCTAGTTTGAATTTGCAAAGGGAACTTGCTAGATCAAAGTCGTGGTAATTTCCAAAGTTCTCTTCTCGCACCAAACCATTCTCTCCTTTGGTCTTTCCATTGGCTTTGGTGCCTCTTTTTTAGCCTTTACCTTCTTTGTCGGCAATCCTTTATCCCCCTCGGGATCGACTTTACTACCAACAGGTCTTAACGGTCCACCTTCCATATCAGGATTCAGGACTCGCTTTTCCCTAGTATCTTGTTTAGGGCTTCCCTCGACAGGTTTTACAATTCCTTTGTCACCCTCTTTAATCTTTTGACCTCTTGTTACGGCTTGTAGATTAGAAGTTTCAGCATCGTTGACACGTACAGCCTCAATAAGGCTGACTCCACTACCATGAGGTAACTCCTCTACAACAACATTTCCTCTTTGCAGTATTTGCCTTGGTCCATCGTCTTGTTGGAGATTATTCCCTTGTGCGTGATGGTTAACTGGGCATGGTTGTCTACTCCCTTGTTGTTTGGAGAGAACTGATCTTACTCCAACAGGTAGCAGCCAAGTGGCCAGACTTCCCACAAATATCATATTTGACATTCGGGGAATTCCTAGGAAAATGTTGGCCCCCACACCACTTACAACTGAATCTTGAGGGGCTACCCTCTTCAGGGCATCGGCTCCCTATCAAATTATGTTCATTCTTAAGGAAATTGGCATCCACAGCTATTTGTCGATACTGTTCAGAGATCATATCAGTGTAGTGCTTCATCATGTCCTTAACTTCACCAAGGACATTAGAAGCACTCGACTCATAGCCGCGATCATCAGGCTGTCGTCCCATGGGCCTAACGACTTGATTAGGGATTGGCTGTTGACCAACTGGGACAACATTAGGATTCATTGTTTGATTTCCACCACTATTTAGTGAGGCCGCCTGACTAGCCATAGGTATAGTCATGCTAGGAGGAGCTGGTAACATAGGAAAATTCAGCATAATACTCCCTCTGCTACTCGTATTTAACATGGGGTCCCCTTGACTCCCATTGGTCAAGGCCAAATTATTACCATTCCAATTTATCCTTGCTGCATAAGCCGCTTGCAACGACTCTACTCCTTCTGCTTGGGTAATGGTAGTGTCAATATCGGCCAAAGCAACACTAAGCAGCTGCTACACTTGGATATTAAAATCCAATCCATGTAGGAAATATTGCAACTGTGCAGCCGCTGGAATGGGAATATAAGCGTTAAGTTTGCAAAGAACTTACTTTATTTTCTTGGCATATGCTTGGACATTCTCATTTGGCTCTTGGTGTGTTACGTTCAGAACGCGCATCCAATATTGTCCACCCTTCTCAGGGGAAAACTCTCTATGGAAAACTGTAAAGAATTGGGCACTACTAGTTATGGTTCCAGCTTCTAGACCGTGATACCAAACTATCACTCTTCCTTTTAACGTCATGTTGAAGAACATCATTAGGTATCCTTCGTCTTGGATTCGATAATTGAACATGAGAGTTTGAAACTCCTTAATGTGGAGTTGTCCATCTTCTTTTGCTAACCCATGGAAAATGGGCAACGGTGCTCCTAATGCCAGTAAATCCGGTGTACCTGCTAGAATTACGATAGGTTGTGCCATGGCTACAACCGGATTGACAACAGGAGTTTGTGTAGGTTCCACTACAACCCCCACTTGTTGTGGGTTGATTAACTGGAAATAGGGAAGTACCAAGACTTCCACTTGCACTCGAAGAGTTGCTCATAAAACCTAGGTTACTAGAACCACTGCCACTTATGCGTAACGAACTGCTCCTTTGAGGAGAATAGCGTCTTATAATCTCCAACCGCCGTCTAGCCCTCTCAGCACGTTCTGCTTTTTGTATTTTGACTTGACCGTCCTTGTTAGAGGACATAAACCAACTATTTGGTCCCTAAAAACCCTAAATTTAAGAACCACCGCTTGTTGGTGGCTCCTGGCAAATGCACCATTGATGGGACCTAAAATGGGCCAGCACTGGCTATGACACTAGCTGGGCCTCATGCACACACGCCCTCGCAGGCCAGGAGCATCTAAAACTCACTTTGCACTAAATGCTTATGACGATTTTGCGTTTGTATCCAATATGTAGTCCAACGTTCACCTTCCCTTCTCCTCAGAGGGAGATCCCATAACATATAGACATAATGCCTCGTAATACACACATAGGGAAGCACCTCTCGGTTGATTGCCGCGGCTCCACTGCGACTCTCCTACACCTCGGGGATTAGCCCCAAGATGCGTCACTAACACATATAACATTCGCAAAAACTCCACTCTTTGATAATTCAGTGTTCCAGGAGATTTTGATTTGCCTCACAAAACTTTCCCCAACAAAAGCACCCGTCTAAACTTACAGCTTGGGTTTCCTGTCCTCTCAACGTTGGTCAAAGTTTATCAAATAAGTGCAATGCATTCCAAGAGATACCACGTGGCATGCTTGATGCAAGGTGTATGATGATTGTGCACAACCATTTTATGATTAAAAAACCAGCCATGTGAGGTACGGAAAACATCCATTTTATGAATTTTAACTAAGCGTTACATGCTGCGCTGCTTTAGGGACTAGCACAGGAACTTCCGTGCTACTAGTCGCCTATATATAATTATGGAACGATCCCTAAATGCTATGCACAAAGAGGGAAATCAGAATTTGTATCTTTTCAGCAATTAGATCATCGCACAAACTTTATCCCCCCTTACCGTTTAGGTGTTGCTTCGTTACATAGGTGTAAATGGTTGTTTTGTGTCATTTTTGTATGTTAAAAATAATAAACACATACTATAACACAAAGGACGAGGCCAAGTTGAGGCTTCACCTCATGCTTTAACCTTGCCAAACATTCACGCACATAAATCTTATTTTTCTATATTTTTTGAGCGCGAAAACCCCAATTTTCTCTATTTTTTTTATTTTTTCCTATTTATTATTCATGAAAAATAGGTATTTTCTGATTTATTTGTGTTGACTTATTATTTCACTGAAACTTAACATTTTCTTTGATTTTATCCCATTTCCACTCCTTTATCCCAACTCAAAATTGAAAAAAACCACTAATTTCCATTAAAAATGATATTTTACGTGTTTTAAAGAATTAATAATAGCTCTAAATCATTACGGGTTCTGCATTTCTGTAGTCACAACCCTCAAACATGATGCAAACAAGGTTCAAACAAAAATCCATCGCATATGAACAACATTTGGACCATGAAACAACAAAAACAAGCCTATTTCTTCATAAAATTGGAGCATACCGCGTATCTTGCGTGTTGCAGGTTTTTTAATAATTATTCTGGGCAGCCCATAGACCAACTAGCAAAACCATTCTTTAGTGCTGAACCTCTTTCCTTAGCCTCCTCTTCATCTTGGAGTAATCCGGACAAGCATCCTTCAGTCCCTCTTCTTCTTGATTTCTTGCACATGAATTGCCTCTATGCAGGAGAGAGAGGGAGGAGAGAGAAAGACTGTTTTTTAATCTCTTTACTCAGTGCATCATTCCTTGCATGGTCTGGAGTGATCGGAGGCGCAGAGGATAGAAGCATCTCAGGGCCAAGAGGATTCCTCCTACCTTAGACCGATTAGAAACTGATAAAAAAATGGGGCGCAAAAAACTGACCCCCCCCTCCCCACAACATTTCAAATCATGAGTTTCTCTTAAGCTCTCAATTAGAGCTTAAGCTTAAAACCCCAATTATCTAGTTCATGCCTTTTGCTTTCACACTTCTGGCAAGTGGTTTTTTTGCTTTTGGAGGGGCAAACGACATCGGATTCGAGATCCGTCAGGACGGGTGGTTCCATGACGTCAAAATCTACAAAGTTGGGTCCTGTCACACTCTTCTTGGCTTCTAGATTGAGCAACCACTTCACAACCCCAAACCTTGCGGGGATTAAATGGGGGATCAAACGACCTCGGAATTGAGATCTGAGGCTTGCGTTGGATTCCTAACGTCGTTTTGCATCTAGGAAAACTCCAGCTTGGCCATCCGCCACCATTTGATTTCCATGAAAATAAGCACTAGCGCTTTAGGGACTTGCCACTTAAAATTGTATTGATTGCAACCGCCGCCTTCGACGAAGTCTATTTTTCCCTTGATATTTGTAATTTTTGGCTGTTTTTAAGCACTTCTCCGCATCAAAAATCATCTGTTAACTCGATTCTGACGCAAGGAAAATGCAAATTTGCAAGACGTGACTGTTTAGCAGCTTGAGTAGGCTATTGAGATAGTCAGCCCCTTAACGGCAGTTAGTGGAGACATAGACTCCAAAAAAACCTAAATCGAGTAAGACAACGCATCAAGAAATCCTAAAACCTACCAAGACAGCCATTGATCAAACAAGCCTATCAAGCCTAAGATAAGACGAGAGTGCACGAGCCACTTAGACACTTGCTCTTTGCACTCATCTTGACTTCCAACACTTGAAGTACACCTAAGAATAGTCGAAAGCCTGATTGAGCACAAGTGCATGGAAAAGAACACACTCGCTGAGTGGAGGTAACTTGAGGATTGTATGCAATAATTAAGGAACTCACTCAGATAAAGGAACTTGAAGGAACCCACCGATAAGAGGAGATCCCAAGACATAGACGGGCGATTAGAGCAGCCCAACATAGGACTAAGCGGATAGCAACAGAGATGTGGATCTACCTAACCTCCTTAACCTTATCGACAACTTGGTGGAGCAAGAGAACACAACCATGTCAAAAGAAAGCCCAGACCATAGGGAGAATGAGGAATTTGACTTAGGTTTTTTTCCAGAAGCAATCCAGCAATTGGTGAGTAACGACTCTCATGCTCGGTATAAGCATCACGGTAGAGTGGCAAAAGCCATCATAGCTGACCTAGAGGAGGAAAGGAAACTAGGCCACAAAGCACTGCAAGGCATAATGGAATACAACCGAGACCAACAAATTAGGAGCCTGAGGCAGAACACAGAGATGCGAGAGATACAACGAGTGCTGAACCTAGTAGGCAGAAAGTGAACTGACCATGAGAGAGAGCTAGAAGGAGACTTGACACTAAGTGAGCTTCTCATGAAGCGATTGCTAGACAACACAAAAGCAAAGCAGAGCACTGCAGCATTGGCCAGTCACTACTAGCGGGGTTAGGGGTGAACCAAGGCTCCAAGAGCTAGCCTAAGATACTAGTTGTCGCTAAGCAACTCAATAAGTACCGGCCCCAAGATGATCCATATAGCTTTAAAGAGCAGTTTGAGCAAGTCTATGAGGCCAACGGTCTCACCGAATTGACTCAACACTCTCAAGCATTTGGGCTTTGTTTAGGAGACAAGGGTTGGACTTGATACACAAGTCTAGATGCTGCAGAGTGAGTGAACTTCTATGGACTGAAAAACCTCTTCATTAAGAGGTTTTTCGAGCCCAGATACTCTTTAGTATGACTTATGAACATCAAGCAGAAGGAAAAAGAGGACATCTAAGACTATGTGACCCATGTAAGGAGTCTATTCTAGAGAATCCCGACGGGCGAACGACCGATCGAAAGAGCAGTGTCGATGTTATTCATCATTGGAATACAAAATGAGGAGCTTTATAAAGCCTTGGTGGGAAACTTGAGCTTGAAACGAGATGCGCTAGCGAGGGTGTTCAAAGAGGCCATTCGAGTCGACAACCAATTGAAGGAGAGGAGCTCTAAGAACTCAAACCAAGACAAGACCAACTCAAGAAGTTCGGAGAGAGCTTCAACATCCAGCGAGCGATCAAGGGCAAGTACCCAAGATAAGGAAAAGGCTGCATACACCAACCAACATGAAAATGGAAATAGCCAAGATGTAGGAAATGTTAAGACAACCAACGCGACCACATGTCCATTGTGTGTACTGTGGCGGGAACCACTTACCGGCTGAGTGTCAAGACCCCAAGTCATGACCTTGTGCTAATTGTGGTAGGTTTGGTCATGATAGTGTGCATTGTAGATTTCCTAGAAGACTTTCGTACTCACAACCGTACGGTCAACCTTACCTAGCGAACATGCCGCAATAATTCTTAGGAAGGGGAGCGACATTGACCCTTCCCATGCCAAACAATGCTAAGCCGGCTATTCCTAGGATGGATATAAATCCTATTGGAATACCCAGACCACTTGGTCCCTATGTGACACATCCACCGAGCAATGCTCCAATCCACTATGTGGAAGAGCCAAATTATGAAGAGCCTTACATATATCCTTACGTCTCACATGACAATGAGGGAAACACAGTCTTTATGGACTATCGACCCAGTCCGGTGATGGCATTAGGTAGGGGATGAGGTAGAGGTCTAGAAGGAAAGACCCAAGATCCAAACTTGCGGCCACTCAGGACATATCTCATCATGCTGTCCTGAAAGGGAGCAACAAAATAGAGACAAGGCTGACCTAAGGTGTCCTAAATGTGGAATCACTAATCTCTTCATTGATTATCCAAAGAGAAAACCATCCTCGAGCTCAGTTAACGTGCCATCCATCCCATTGGGACTGTTCGGTGTTGAGAATTTGGACAGGGAGGCTACATCTATACCTTTGCTTGTCATGACCTGTGCACAAATGAAGCAAGCCGGCTTATCACTGCCAGGTCCTAAAAATCTTGACACAGCCTCGATAGGGAAGAAGAGCCATAGGCAAAGGAAGAAGAGACCCAAGGCTAAAGTCACGCTAAAAACTCAGAGTGCCACAATGCTATCGGCTGGAAAGAAAGTCACTAACGCTGAGGCAGAGACATCAGCCCCAAAGTCTACTAAAAAGGGAAGTGCTAAGGTGGGAGAGTACCCCAACCGGAAGCGCCAACTAGAGGCCATCGAGAAGGTGAAGGAATGGGTAAAGGAGGCTGAGGAATACCCAAAAGATACAGAGCCCATCATGGAGGATGAGATCGAGAATCTCTCCAGCATCAGCATGCCACTCTCACCCCCTCCACCGAAACCGAGAGATGCAGCTATCCCACAAGCAGTACCACTTAGGCAAGGCCTTAACTCTACGGGCCAGCAACCCAGTCAGGGCCACTGGCTAGGACAATCCAGAACAGGAGAAAGACGAGCAGCCAGAAACCTCCTTATCACTCTAGTGACCATCATCATGACAGTAAGCCAGGGAGATCTACTCTTAGGGAGCATCCGATCCTATGGCAGGTCTTGAAGCAGTGGGTTGAAGGGTCACAAGAGCAAGCTACCTGCAGGCCTACAAGAACATGATGTAGAGACGAAGATATCGAGTTTGACGTTGCACTCCATGCCCAAATCCTTGCACATTAATAATTTTTGGGAAGGCACCAAGAAGCACGCAGTCTTACCTATCTCAGCCCTAGGCGATACAACAAGGAAAGGGATTGTAGACACAGGGGTGGGAGTCAGTGTACTGAGCCATGCAGTGCTCCTGACTTGGGGCAACCCTCCTGTCGAGACTGCTAGGTTCAACGTCACATTAGCTAACAGAATTAAAGTAAGCCATTTGGGGTGCTAAAAAACTAGTCGGTGAAAATTGTTGGAGTCCAATTCTCAGTTGACTTTATAGTCATGAAGGGAGTGGACTACGATGTCCTATTGGGCCGACCCTAGATGCGCAATGCCAAAGTGATCAAAGATTGGGGGAATGGTCTTATTTTCCTAGGAATAGAACATAAGTCGTGAGGGTGGAAATGGACTCCTAGAAAACTGCACCATTTGACCTCGACACCATCTCCGCGATGCTCAAGGGTGATACCCAGATCAAGAAATCCTATGGGCCCCTAATTAAGTATATCTCATGTCCTCCTGAAAATGAGCGAGACTGGATGCATGTCCTTGCTACCATCGACCTATCGTTCTCAGATATGACGAGGAGTATGAATAGGCCATATGATTGGCAAGCCCAAGGGTGCACCCTCAATTCCAATCTGCATGATGGCAGCAAATCTCCACAGAAGACCCAACCTTATCACCTTCCAAGTGCCAACCAATTGGAGGGAGCTCTAGGGGGTTTTAGAGTATTTGATCAGCAAGCTAGCAGGTAATCTAGCAACAAACTTCAAGCCACTCCAAGATCTCTTAAATGAATTGAGGTGGAAATGGGCCAGGGTGCATGACCTAAACCTCAAGTACAATTGGGCTCTGGTTCCCGATCAAACACACGACATACCAAGACCTGGGAGATGAGACGAAGATGCTTCCAATGACAAATACAAGGACTGTCGCTGCTTCAGTGACGAGAGTGAGGACGAGATAGATAACATAGAATATGACACCGAAGGATGAGTGATAGAACATATATGGACAGACTCCAGGCCGAAGAGAAAGAACACCTTTAGGATAGAGTAAGTGGTCATGTGGATGGATTGTGACCGCACCCGGTTGGAACGTGTAAGAGCCATAGATTTGGGACAAGTAGGCCTAACCCAACCAGGTAACACACCAGTGCTTAGAATAGAGTCACCCTTTGAGCTACGACCACCAGGGGAGACTACCTCATCTAGCAAAGATGGAGAGTTCGATTCCGAGTCGAAAGTAAGCTTAGAAAGTGACCTAGAAATATCGAGGCATCCCAAGACTAGATGTACCAAGGGGGACTTGCCCGTCCACTTGAGGCGCATATGCTTAAAAGAAGAAAGGGTAGAACAATCTAAGGATGGAAGAGAAAACAAACAGTGAAAACCCCATGACCTCCCCAAAAGATTTACGAGGTTCAAAAAAGGTGATAGGGTAGTGATCCTACTGGGTGCCAAACATCAAGGGCAAACAAGTGAACCCATTGAGGGACCTGCCAAGGTCAAGGAGGTGAACCTAGCCTAGGAAGGGGAGACACCCCAACGTGTCTTTATTGCCGATGACCTAACAAAGGAGGAGGAGACACATCTTATTTTCCTCTTACGAGAGTATATAGATGTATTCACTTGGTCCTTAAAAGAAATCAAGGGGGTAGATCCAAGTGTAGTGACTCATAATGTACCCATGACGCCAACACAATGCCGGCCAAGTAGTGACCGTACCCCATGAATCCAAAGCACGCTCATGCAGTCAAGGAAGAGATTGACAAGCTGATGAGAGTGGGATTCATCTACAAAATTGAGCACACAGACTGGGTATCACCCATAGTCATTGTAATGAAGAAGAATGATAAGATTAGGGTATGTGTCAATTACAAGAAGGTGAATGCTGCAAGAGGGACAAATACCCATTGCCATACACCGAGCACATGCTCGAGAGAGTGGTGGGCAAAGAGGCCTATAGTTTTATGGACGGCTTCTCTGGATACAATCAGATGCAGGTGCATCCTGGTGATAGGTGTAAGATTACATTCGCTGTAAGTAGGGTGTCTTCGTCTACATAGTCATGCCCTTTGGGTTGACGAACGCTCCAGGCACCTTTCAATGCCTTATGTGCACTATATTTAAAGACATGCTGAGGAAAGAGTTGGAGGTCTTTGTAGACGACTTGTGTGTTCACTCGACTTGGAGAGAACATTTAGACAGACTTCGAGTGGTCTTTGAACAGTGTCGCCTATATTGCCTCTCTCTGAATCCCTTAAATTGTCAGTTTTGGGTAAAGCACAAATGTATCTTATGGCACGTGATGTTGAAAAATGGCATTGCCACGGACTTTTAAAAAGTTAGGGTCATTGTTGATCTTCCATCCTCGACCAACTACAAGGGAGTGCAATGCTTCTTAGGCCATATGGGGTATTTCGATGGTTTGTGCTGAATTATGCATTGTTTGCTAGACCTTTGTACAAGCTATTGATTATATTTGAGTGGACTGAAGAGTGCCAACATGCATATGAGGACCTAAAAAAAGCTATGACCACAACACCGATTCTATGAGCCCCAGATTGGGCCATTACCTTCCACATGCATATTGATGCTTTGAAATTCGTTGTAGGGGAAGTTTTGTGTAACTTGGGGAACACAATCTTGACTATCCAGTGAGCTTTGCTAGCAGACAACTCACTGAGACTGAGATGAACTACTCGACAACAGAAAGAGAAGGTCTGGCCATGGTATTTTTCGTGAAGAAATTTTGGCATTATTTTTTATCCACTCCTTTCACCTTCTTTGTGGATCATCAAGCCTTGCTATATTTAGTAAAGATGGGCTTGTCCCTTGACTAGGCCATGCATCAAATGTAGGGAAGATGATGTCCAAAAAGTACAAGGGAAAAAGGCTATGGGACGATGATGATGATGACACCTCTAACAAATATGATGATACCTCCAAAAAGTACAAGGGAAAAAGGCTATGGGACGATGATGACACCTCTAACAAATATGAACTATACAACCCATGTGATGAGAGTGAAGATGAGGGGCAAGGAGATTAGCAAGAGAAAGATGAGGAGTATGAAGATGAGCAAGAATAAGATCAAGAGGAGGATTTGATGAGCAAGAAGAGACACATTGATCAAGAGAAAGGAGATGAATAGTCACACCATGGCCATGGAAAATATCTTATGGAGGGAATTCTTAGGGGTGAAGGTCCCACTCCTATATAGGAACTTGCATGACTTTTTGCACCAACAAGCAACCCCCTCAACAATAAGAAGCCCTAGTGGTTGTACCATGGCCACCACCTCCCTATGGATGCCAATGAAGTCCTTTGACAATACGAGTGGTAGGGCAAGTGCTGGACAAGGCATCATAGGTGATTTGCCAAACGTGCACTTGTTTAGCCTGTCTAGCGAGAGAGAATTATTTTGAACCGACTTGATGCTATATTGGTAGACGACATAGTCTAGGTGCTTGAACATGGACTGCTGAATGACCAATAGAGAAAGCTTGACTTAGACGAATCATCCTCAAGATCCAACCCTATTAGTTGATAGCAGGTTAGTTGTATAGGCTAGGGCAAGACGGATTGTTGCGCAGATGTGTATGCGAGTACGAGATGCATGAAGTGCTCTCAGGAGCACATAGCAGAATTGCTAGAGAACACTTTAGCGGAGAAACAACAGCCCGCAAGGTGTTGCAATCTCAATTGTGGTGGCCCATGCTTTTTCGCAATGCGGCATGGTTTGTTAAGAAATGTGACGAGTGTCAATGGACAAAGGTCCAAATTCGCAATGATCAAATGGAGCTAACCCCGGTAATTGCACGACAACCCTTCAAGAAGTGGGGAATTGACTTCATAAGACCTGTTAGTCCTGTGGCACAATACTCTCAAGCCAAGTATATCATTGTAGCCATAGAATATCTAACAAAATGGGCAGAAGCACGGGCTACAAGAAAGAATGACATGAGAACAACTACCAAGTTCCTATGGGAACAGGTAATCTCACGATTCGACTGCCCCATTGAACTAGTTAGCGACCACGGCACACACTTCATTTATGAAGTGATTGCGCATCTTCTATCCACCTTTCTAATTATCCATCGAAAATCCTCACCATACTACCCTCAGGCAAACGGCCAGGTGGAATCCACCAAGAAAATTCTAGTAAATGTCCTAACCAAGGTGGTCTCTGCTTGGCGCAGTGAGACTGGGATAACAACCTAATGGCAACCTTATGGGCTTACCACACTGCCTACAAAACGGCTATAGGCCAGACACCTTTTAGGTTGACCTATGGATTTAGAGCAATTCTACCTGTAGAGTTCTTTGTTCCTAGCCTGAGGATCTCACTTCATGAAATATGGGAAGGAAAGGAAGCATGGATGAAATGTCTAAAATGCCTCTCGAAAACTCGCCTCCTAGCTACTCATGTGCTCATATGCAAGAAACACGATGCAAAAGTTGGTTTGACAAGCATGTCAAGCAACGCGACTTTGAACAAGGTGACTTAGTGCTCTTGCACTTCGTCAAGGGGCATAAACAGAAAATGAAGTTTAAAGGTCTAGGGCCCTTCAAGGTTCGTGTTGTTAGCTGAACCAGTAATGCCAAACTCAAGACTTTAGAAGGTGAGGGCGTAGGCTTCTTCAATGGCAGTCGCATCAAGATGTATTATCCCCCCACGTATCCCTTGCATGAACCACCAATGTTAGAACTGCCTGTCAAAGTACGTGTAGCCACAATCACGTAGATTGACGATGAAAATGAGGAAATCGTAGAACCTGCCTACCTTCGCATCACAATCACTACCAAGAAAACATGCATTGTCAATGCCTTAGTCAATGAGGGAGCAGACTTCAATGTCTTAACCCATTATCATTGGACCCATATTGGCAAACCACAACTACATCCCACTACCGCCAAACTGAGCCTATATGGGGGTCGATCATATGCACTCCTAGGGAAATACAGGGCTGCATTTTCTATCGAGTCTACGAGCATACCAATGACATTTTATGTGTTGCCAAACACTGAAAATGCAGGCACCGAATCTCTACTAGGTCGAATCTTTAAAAAACAAGCTCACTACAATGTTGATTATGAGTTGCGACGTATCCACTTAGCCATTGGCAATGTCTGCATAATGGCGGCTTTTGGCAAGGACTGCGCGACTCCCACCAGACCCGCAATGCCACCGGTAAATCCGCATTCAGCCAAGTCCAAGGAGGAGGGTTGTGATTTGTTACACCCTCCCAAGCCTCTATGCCAATAACCTACTAAAACCAAGCTCAATGCCCATGAACACCAGTTAAAGTGGGTGCCTAAACATTAGAACCTACCGGCAAAAAGAAATTGGCCATGCCTTTGCAAGGATAACAACACAACCTCAAAACCTAGGAGGCCAATACAAAGCTACAAACAATGACGGGTGGTCAAGTGGTGATGGCTTCCTAAGACCCTATTGCAAGCACAAGGTTATTATGAGGGTAATGTGTGGATATGGATCCCTAAGTCTAAAGTAGCCAAGAGCACTGAGCAAGTGCCACCCTCACATGTAACCATATCCCACCATACAATGTGCCAAGGCCTAATGCCGTGTAGAAGACTCGAGACACCAAGCACGTTGACTCGCAACTAATTATGCACATGAAGACCGACACCAACTTTGAAGGCCCCCATCATCCACTCGACACACCTTTAATTCTCCATCCAAATCATAATTGAAGCTTCCCAATCAAACGAGTCCCCCAGCCCTAGCCCAGAATCCACCCTTCCACAACAGAGACCTCGAAGTGCCATGGGACTGGCACCCGTCTCGGAGGGGGGTAATGTTAACCTCTAACCTCAGTTCAAGATGGCAGAAAAATGAAGCAAAAAGGGAAAAATAATAGAAAAAGGGCAAATGCGGAAAGGCATCCCCTAAAAGCTAACCTGGGGCGAAAGTACAATTTTAAATAGAAGGCGCCTCAAAAAACTCAAAAAAAATCTTGTAAAAGAGTGCCAATCTTCCTCCTGTGCCATTTGTAAAGGAATAAATGGGTGTAGGCTTAAGACATGAGGCAAGAAAAGGAAAATAGAAAAAAGGACCTTGCCACAAAGGTCGATCATGTAAAAAGGGAGGGGCGCCCAATGTGGAATTTTAGGACTTGTATATAAAGTTCAAAAAGTGAATGGAAGCTCATTCTTTTTGGTGTGTGGCTAACAAGATACCTCTCTGCTTCCCTTCTTCTCTTCTCCTTGCTTGTGTGTGTGCTCTTAAGAGAGGGAGTGTGAGGGTGTGAGGGAGTGAGTGTGTGGGAGTGAGGGATCAAGAGGGTGAAGCTCTTCACCATCTCCTCTTCTCTTCTTCTCTTCTCTTCTCTTTTCTCACGTGTGCACGGCTATGGTGGATGGAGCTTGATGGAGGAGGCTTGAGGATGCTTGAGCTAGCATTTAGGATCATGGAGCTACTAGTGTGTGCAAAGAAGGAGGAGGAAACTCATTTCAACATCGAGGTAAGATCACTATATTTGTAGGTTTAAAGGCACGTTGACTATGTGAGAGGTAGCCATTAAAGCTCGCTTGGAACACTTGAAACAATAAGCAGTCCGTGGGTCTTGGTGGTTGAGCAAGACTTTCCACAAAATTATACAAATGTCAAATACAACATATGTGGGAAGTTTGGCCATTTGGCTGCCACATGTTGGAGTAAGATTAGCTCTCTCTAACAAGGTAATAGAGAGCCAGGTCCTGTTAACCATCGTGCACAAGGGAACAATCTTCAGCAAAATGATGGGCTGAAACAAATACTTCAAAGAGGTAAGGCTATTATAGAGGAGCTACCTAATGATAGTGGATTAGCCTCATTGAGACTGTACAAGTTAATGGAACTGAAGCTTCTAATCTGTGGGCCATTATGAGAGATCAAAAGGATAGAGAAGGCGACAAAGATAATGTGAAACATGTCAATGGAAACCCTAAGCAAGAGGACAAATGGACACAAGTCCTTAACCCCGACAAGGAAGGGGGACCTTTAAAACCCGTAGAGAGTAAAGCTGATTCCAAGAAGCATAAAGAATTACCAAGGAGAAAGGAAAAAGTTAAGAAGGAAGCACCAAAGTCACTTCAATGACCCAAGAGAGAATGGTCTGGCGAGAGAAGAGAGCTCTAGTGAATCATCATGAATTCGATTTAGCAAGCTCTCTTTGTGAAGTTAAATGATACTTGAATCTCTTGCAGCTAATTAAGTTGTCTCTAGGAGTGCGCAAGGAATTTAAAGAGATCCTCCGTACTAGGTATATACCGTAATGCGGTAGCAAAAGCTAGACAACCTCTTTCTATTTCAATATAGCAATAATCCCCTTAGGTTAATGGACTGAAATGACCATGCCTGCTCATTCAGAACTGTGCATGAAGTTCTTACTTTTGTAGAAGCTTTGGGCAGTGATAGATGAAACCTTGCATGCCCACATGCAAGGGGAGTGAGGTTGGGCTGAGTCAAGAATTATTTGAGCACATGATGGTCACTTTTCACTTTAAATTTATTGCCATGCAAGTAGTGGTGCCACTTTTTAATAGCAGGAATGACTCCCAACATCTCGTGATCATAGACATGCAACTCTCTCTCTTTATCATCCAATTTCCGGCTCTCAAATGCTATTACACTGTGTTCTTGTAGCAAGACTGCACCAATACCCCATCCACTAGCATCACACTGGACGGTAAAATCCATTGAAAAGTCGGGGCATATGAGGATGTGAGCTAAAGTGAGCAAGTCTTTCAACTGCTGTTGAAAACTGCGATAAGCCAAATCATCCCATAAGAAAGCCTCTTTTTTCAGCCTGTCAATTAATGGTGCTGCAATTGTGGCATAATGGTGAATAAATCTCCGATAAAAAGAGGAGAGGCCAAGAAAACCATGCAAGGAGGTAGTGGTAGTGGGTGTGAGCCAATCTCGGACACACTACACCTTCTTAAGGTCAGCTTGGATGTCTTTTTCACTAACTCCAAGTACTAAACCTCTGTTTACATGAAGACACACTTGCTTTCCTTGGCAAATAACAGGTGCTCTCTTAGTATATCAAAAATGTCTGACTTGCTTTAAATGCTCATGCAATGACTTGCTGTAAATGAGTATATCATCAAAGAATACCAACACAAACTGGAAAAGTCATGGCTGCAATATTTTGTTCATTAGGCTCTGAAATGTGGCGAGGGCATTAGTGAGCCCAAAAGGCATGACAAGGAAATGGTACAAGCCACGGTCTGTTGGAAGGCTATTTTAACTTCATCACCTACTCTCATTCTGATTTGGTGGTAGCTGGATTGCAAATCAATCTTGGTGAAGTAGTGTGCTCCCTTGAGCTCATCAAGTGCATCAAAATATTCCAAGCATCCTCTAGTGACTTACAATTCATTGTCTACATGACGATTACATCAGAAATGCACAAAGACAACCAATGCAACACTCGTCCGATTGTTTCCATCTATGCTCAATGTGCCCGTCTCTGTTGTTCAGTTGTATGCTTTCTATTGTCTAGAAGTTTGGGTTTAGCTTCAACACCCGTAACTAAATCCCAATGACCCTTTCTAATCAGGAAGTTCTCCATACAAAACTTCCAAATAGCATAATTGTTGTTATTAAGTTTGTGGACCACTATCTAAATTATATTATCTATTCTCTCTACATCTGCCATCTTAATAGTTCTATATATTCAATGGAGTAATAAACTATTACTACCTAACACCTTGCAAACCAAGATACACTTTGCTCAGAACAATTATTCTATTCACTATATATTCAGGATAGTTTCAGTCCTTTAGTTTTCAGCAATAAATTCATTGTAGTATGCACATTATCTCAACTTCCAAACTTGTCCAAACATGTTCCAACATGTATGCTCTTAGTTGAGCATCAACACATAAATATTCCTATCATAATAGTAACACAAGCTTCTCATATTCATGTAAGAGAAAATCTTCCAACAATTAGAAATTGCAGGAGTTGTAGTATTCAATACAACCTTAGCTCACAATTTGTGCTCATAGCAACTCAAATAGCATGACATAATCATATAGCAACACCCAAGCATGTATGAGCATCAAGTCATGCTTTAATGAGCTATTGGTAGTGGGAAAAAACTTGTCTAGACTTCCTTACAACATATGACATGCAACTCTCTCTCCAATTTGTTTGCCCGAGTATTCAACTACATATGCTGCATGACAAGTTCAATGCCAACAATTTTCTCAATGTCCAAGTTCTATTCCTTTTTGCATTAATAATTGAATATGGCTGGTCCTTTCAGTCATACATAAGAGCAGATTCTGATCATGTCACTCTACTAAATTGTAGTCATCAAGCTCTAACAAGCTTAGATTGATGTTGACACATATAACCAAGGAAAATCAACTAATGTTTGTAGGACTTTTCTCATCCACAATGAGAGTCTAGTTGTACAACATACTTAGATCATGCAACTTATTTCATTGCCAACTCTTCAGGAGATAAGAGGCTTAAAATTTTCAACTGGGTTACCAGCTAGCTCTCTTGTGAGGTACTCAAGAATTCCATAGAGTTCAAGTTTATTAGTTGGTACATGGTAGGTGATAGGTGTTGGTTGGCTGGTGGAACTCATGGCCATTATGTAGAGAGGTACTTATGATCTAGAATCATTCTTCGATAACTAAAAAGTTGTGACTCTATTGGGTTTACTAGCTGCTTTTACAACTTGCTTATAGTCATCCTCATCATTTGAGAATGGCAAGTCAATGGTTGCCAATACATACATCCAATTATGCTCATCCTCAAGGCAATGAGTATAACTAAGAGTCCACATTTGCACTTTTCTTGTGAGTCACCCTTTAGTATTGTAGAGATAGCATCAAGGTCAACTAGTGAGGTTTTACAAATATCCATCTCTACTCGAACAACTTTTGTTATGTTTCCCAAGAGTATCATGCCATTATCCCAATCCTCTCTCACTCAAGCATTTCTCATCCATGGCCTACCTAACAGAATATCGTAGTCCACTCCCTTCTTCATGACTATGAAGTTAACTAATAATTGAATTCTTGCTATCTTTAGAGGCTAATCTTTTAGCACTCCAAATGGTCTGACTTTCATTCCATTTTCTAGTATAACATTAAACCATGCACTTTCCACTTGTGGGTTTTTCCAAGCTTGCAGAACTGTGTGGCTAAGCACACTAACTCCTACTCATGTGTCCATAATTCATTTCCATGTGGCATCACCTAATGTAACAGTAAGTAAGACTAATGCATTTTCGTGCCCTCCCAAAAGACATTCACTTGTAGGGACCTAAATAATGGGTTCAAGGGTAAGCTTGGTATATGCATCTATGCGTCATGGTTTAAAAAGTTGGTCACTCTATGTTCATCAGGTCTTTCTACGCACACTGCTTCAACACTTGCCATAGCATGGAGTCTTTCCTAAGGAATTCTTACAATGACAACGTTATAGGAGTTGATTTAGTGTTGCGAGAAAATTTCCAACCTTTTCCTTTTCCTCTAACTCATGGCTTTTCTACCAATTCTCTTGGGCACAGCATCTAGGATTTGTTTGTATGGTGCTACATGGGGTATTTATGTGTCTCTTAATCTTAAGTGCATAGGGGAGAGTGGTGGATTCATGCTAGAGAGTTCATTAATCTCATCTTCCATGATAGGCTCTACATCCTATAGGTGCGCTTCTCTCACCTACTCTTTGACTTTGTTTACAACTTCTATTTGGTGTTTTGGATTGGGATATTGATCTCCAACCTTGGCACTTACCTTTTCCACTATCTTAGGAGGAGGTGTTTTTGCCTCTGTATTTGTGACCTATTTCCCTTTGGTCATTGTGGTGACACTATTAGTTTTGAGTGTTATCTTGGCATCCCCCCTCATTCTTCTCCCTCTTTGGCTCATTTTTCCTCAGATGTTGCATCAAAATTGCTAGGTTCAGGTACTAAGATATTAGCTTGCTTTGTTTGAGATCGGGTCATGACATTTAGTGGGATTGGTGTGGCTCCATTGCCAGGTGTTTCAATGCTAAAGAGTCCAAGTGATATTGATGGCACAATTGATGTACTAGTGGAGGGGTTCTCATTTAGGGCAATCAGCATACAAATGTGTAACTCCACACTCTGGACATATCAAGTTGGCCTTGTCCTTGTTTTCTTGCTACATTTCACGGCAAAAAGACAAAATGTGGCCAAGATATCCACAAGTCCAATGTGCTAGTGGCTCTTTGTTCGGGCCTCCTCCTGGACCTCTACCTTTTCCCCTGCGCCTAAAGCCATAAATGGCACTAGTCTAAAGTCCATTAATATAGGATTACCCTCCTCATAATAGGATACATAAAGATTCACATACATTTCGTCCTCTAGTGTCTGCTTTATAAAGTATATTGGAGCATCACTCGATGGATGGGTCAGTATGAGTCCAAGTGGACTTGGGATTATCGTGGGGTTCATGTCAAATCCTATGTGAAATTGGCTTTGAGTCATAAGGCTATGATGTAGGGTTGGGACATTTAGCTAGGAGATGGTTCCCACCATAATGTACACACTATATGTGGGGTTGCATTGGCCTTCTCAACATGTCTTGTAGCTTGGCCAAATCTAACTTCAAGTTAGCTATTTCTTGGTTTTGGTTGATTTTTTTTCCATTTTCCGTCATGCCATGGCTTCATCAATCACTAGGGATTATGGTTCTCTCGATACTCCTAGAGGTGATGTTCTCTTGCAATGTGACTCTTGAGCTTCTCTCTCTTAGTAAGTCATCCATGCATATTGCCTCTTCAAAGACCCTAGCTAACACATCTCTTTGCATGTTTGAGTTACTAGCTAAGCCCTTATAGAGCTCTTTGTTTTGGATTTTGTTGATAAATATGGTGGAGATTGCTCTCTCATTGGGCTGCTCATTGGAATCCTCTTATAGAGACTTCTCACGTGAGTGACATAGTCTCAGATTTTCTCTGTGTCTTTTTGGTTGACATTCATTAGCTTGACAACGAGGTTGTTTGAGTATTTGGCCTCAAAAAATATTTCAATGAAAAGATCATCTAGGTTGTTGAAGTTGTTGTGCTCAACGTTGTCTAGGCTGGTAAACCAAGTTCGTCCCTTGTCTCCTAGGCAAAGTCCAAGATCTTGAGCATGTTGAGTAAGGTCCATGAGGCCATTTGCCTCACACTCCTACATAAATTACTCAATGAATCTACAAGGATTGTTACTATTTTGATACTACTAATTAAGTTACTTTGCAACTATAGGTAACGTGGTCTAGCTTCTACCATTTGGGGTGATTCCTAGTTCAGCTAGCAACGAAGTTGCTAGGGTTGCTCCACTTTGGTATGTGGCAATGTTATCTAACAATCGCTTTGTGAGAAGATTATGCAATGTAAGATTAGTATCTAAGGCTCTCTCCCTATTGGAATTTCCTCCCGCTTTGTTTCCACCTACAATGGCTAGAACTCATTAAACCTCGTTAAGCTCTATTTCCTAGTGTAGCCTCTGAGCATGTTGGTCCTGGTTGTAGTTGGCTAGCCTCCTCTCCTCCTTGAGATTGGCTATGATTTCATTAGTGGATCTCCCATGGTTCTCAAAAATTCACTATATGTCTACCCTCTATATCACGAGCATTCAAGGCCTATTTATAAATATCCTTATGTGTGATTTTTTCTATAATAAAACATAAATATTTTCTATTCAATCTGTAAGTAGTCCCTTTATATAGGATTCTTCTATATGTTAAAAAAATTGCAAAAATGGTATTTAAAAAATCTCTTATATTAAACCCATGTGATATATACATATATTTATGACAGATCTCCCTAGGCCCGTGGTGTGCTATTTTTGTTTAACGATCATATTGTGATATGAGCTGTTGTATGTTGATTGAAAAATCACTTAGGTCGAGATCTTGGATGCCTGTGTCCGTGTTAGCACCTACTATGTTAGTGGTCTCTTAAACCACTAAGATGTCAATGAGGGTGATTAGATTGTCTAAGGATATGTCTCTAATTGTCATTCGTTTCTTTTTTCACTTAGTTATCAAGTTGTTTAAGGCTATTCACTTCTCAATGTTGGGTTTCTTGGTTTGTCCCTATGGTCCCAGGAATGTTGTAAGTCCTATTGTGGATTCATTTCTTAGCTTACTTTCCATTTAGTGTTTTCCTTGTTAAAATCAAATCACTTCATAGATTTATACTTACTCACTTACTTGGATGGTGCAATACAAGGTGAGCTATGTTAGAATATCAAGCTCCTGTTACTCTTCAGTCAATCTATCTTTATGTGTGTGACCGACATTAGTTGGATATAGCTGTACACGTGTGTGACAATCAATAAGTCAGCGTAGTCAGTGACTCAACCACATTTAGTCTTGGTTAGTCATACCTATGTGTGTAAGTCTCTTTCAATTAGTATGATGGAAGAATAATGAAAGAGAAAAGAAGAACAACAATGACCTCAAGCTCATCTTCTGCTCCACTCTTTCTCTCTCCCTCTCTTTCAACATGGTATCAGAGCTTGAACGCCTAAAGACTGAAGGCTTGGTAGTGGCCATTTGACATCAAGACGTCAGATCTGAAGAAAACGTCATCAAAGGAGATTGTGCCTACAGCCCGTTTTTTTGCAAAAGCTATATCTTTCTATAGAAATGGTTTTTGGAGAAACGTCCCTCTCTTCTGGGCCGTTTCGACATGGTCAACAACTTTCAGAAGAAAGTGTTTTCGAATTCCTCACAGATTTTGAGATATTGAGTACCAACCTGTGCAGACTGGATGTTTACTGCAGTAAATAGCATGTGATTCAAGGGAACTAGTGGCTTTCATCCTAACAATGTATATGCCCTTATTATCATGCATTTGAGCATGATATTGGAGTATCAAATGCTCAGTTTTGGAGCTTATTTGTAGGCTGGAAACATGGAACTGGTTGCTATCCTAAATTTGGAAACAATATACCTACAGGGTTGAAGTATCTGTGATGCTTATTTGCTACTAACAAATGCTTGGATCATACCACTTGAGTGGTAGATGATTTTTGGGATATTGTGAGTGCTGAAAGTCTAAATTTTGGACTGATTTTTTGCTGGTTATACCAGGGTATTGACTAGTTATTGTCTGTAGGAAGGATACCTATCATCTTCACTTGACATACATGCAATATGTTTTGATAGGTTGGACATGTATCAACTCCTGCATAGAGTGGCAATTTAATGAGATGTTTTGGGGCTATTTTGAGGTATGAATACTCTTTTTTTAACAGAGAAAATATTGCTAGTTATAGTAGTGGACTAGCTGTATTTGCTACTGCTACTTGCATACATCACAAACATTGATCCTTGTACGGATAGTTTGTTGCTGGGATGTTTTGCCACTACAATAGAATGTTTTGAATTGATTTAAGCTTGATTTATGCTCAATTGATTGTGTTTTTTCATTGTTGGAATACCGTTTATAGCAAGCAGTTTGTTAGGAAAACTATTTTGAATTGTAGGAAACTATCCTAAATAGCAGGAAACTGGTCCTGAACTGTAGGAAAAGGAGTCAGATACTTATAGGTTGTATACATCAACTGAATATCTAAGCTGCAACTATGGCAAATGCTCAAGGCACTAACTATCACTCAAATTGTGGAAGAAAAGCTAGACAACAATAATTTTGGTTTATGGAAGTTTCGTATGAAGAATTTTTTGGTTGGAAGAGGTTATTGGGACTTATGTACATGTGATGAGGCTGAACCTAAAATGCATGAAAGGAATCTGACAAATGATAAAAAAAGGGCTCATAAGCTATGGACTGAGAGAGCATGCAACATTTTACATTGGTTTTCATGATGTATATCAGATGATTTGGTTATACAGATTATTGGATGTAATTCCCCAAAGGATGCATGGGACATACTCATGAAGAATTATGAAAATGTAACACATGCAAGAAAGATTCAACTAAAGCAACAGTTCAATAACATGTCTAGGAATGACAGAAGCATTCAGGCCTATACTACAGAGATCAAGAACATAGTGGATCAGCTTGCCACCATTGGATCTTCAGTGTCTGAGGATGATATGATTGCAGTGACATTGAATGGACTTGGCAAAGAGTATAAAGCATTTGATATGTCTATTTCTATGAGAGCTTAATCCCCTAATTGGAATGAGCTGATTGCTTTGCTGCTGCATGAGGAAGTTAAGCTTGGGATGAATGTAGGTTCTAGTACATCTCAAAGTAGAGATACTATTCTTTACTCTAGCCAGCGTGGTAGAGGCGGCAGAGGCCATGAATTTTTTTGAGGTCAAGGAGACACTCGAAACACTTATGGAAAACATCAGCAGAATGCCTGGCATGGCATAAATACTCAAGGCCAGCGTGGATCTGGTGGCTTTAGAGGCAAAGGGAGATCACCCCATGGTAGAGGTGGTGGATCTAGTTCATGGATGTCAAATGATCAATCAAACAGAGATAAGGATTGTCATTACTGCGGCAAATATGGACACATTGCAAAGGATTGTTACAAGAAGTAGCGAGATATGAAGGCAAATGTCAAACAACATGGGCGCTATGCATCTCCTAGCGTGTGCTCATGATGAGCAGGTTGACAGGTTGTTTGCCATACAACATGTGTCTAAGAATGCATCTAGGCAGAACAGAGATGAGAGATGGTACATTGGTTCAACAGCTTCAAATCAAATGACAGCTTATGGAGAATGGTTTGATGAGATGGTTGCAGATTCACATGGACATGTTTGTATTGGAGATGACACCCAGTATACTATTCAACATAAAGGAGTTGTACCTTTATTGATGCTTGATGGCAAGAAAAAGAGCTTGCATGATGTACTCCATGTACCTACAATAACCAAGAATCTATTTTTAGTTGGACAAATGGCCGAACAAAATCTGCATGTGAGATTTAATAGAGATGTATGCTTTGTTGAAGAATATGGTAATGACTACAAATTGATTGCTAAAGGCCGAAGAGATGGTAGAATGTTTACTCTTGATGCGTCAATTCCAGAATTGAAAGCATCCATGTTTGCACATGATGATGGTGCTATACGGGATGTGAGATATGGGATAAGCAGATTGGCCATGTGAATGTAGAAAAGCTGAAATCTATGCAGTAGAAGGAGATTGTGCTTGGAATACCTAAGTTCAAGTATCATGACTTTGAACATGTATGTGATGCATGTCAGTTTGGAAAGCAAGCACGGTTTCCATTTACGAGACATGTATAGAATAGCTCATGACCCTTATAGTTGGTACATTTAGATGTATGGGGTTCGTCTTATAATGCTTCATTTGGTGGTGCTCATTACTAAATATCCTTCATTGATGATTTCAGCAGCAGGTATACTGGGCTTTACATACTCAAACATAAGGATGATGTGTTTGATGCATTCAAGGACTTCAAGAAGAATGTTGAAAATGGGTTGAGCTATAAAATTTCATGTCTTAGATCAGATGGAGGTGGAGAATATGTCTCTAATTACTTTGACAGATACCTTGCTAAACATGGGATCATAAGACACTTAACTTGCAGCTATATATCACAGCAAATTGGTGTAGTAGAAAGGAAAAATAGGGTGCTGATGGAATTGGAAAGAGCTATACTAAATGAGAAGATTTTTCCAAATGGCTATTGGGTTGAAGCAGTAGTGAATGTTGTCTATGTGCTGAATAGAACTCCTATAGTAGGGATTCATGATGTAACTCCATATGAGAGGTTGTATGGTCATAAGCCTGATATTTCACACTTGAAGGTATTTGCCAACATTGCATATGTGCATGTTCCTAATGAAAAGAGGAAGAAATTGGATCCTAAAGCTGTCAAGAGTGTGTTCCTTGGTTATGCACAAGACGGGAAAGCTTACAAGTGTTATGTACAGACTACACATGAGACATTGATTAGCAAAGATGTTGTTTTTGATGAGCTGACATCGTGGTATGGTAATCCTGTTGCAATGGCTACTCAGCCAGCACTAGTAATGTTGAAAATACACCTACAATGAGTACATCTATGAGTGGTCCTACAGGTGACGGGTCACCTACACTAAGTCCTTGGTCAGGATGCTTGCGAAGTCATACTCCTATGTCCATTGACATAGATATGTCAGTGAGGAGGATATCGGATAAGGGAAAATAAAATATGCTTGAGGATGTGACAGGTCCACTTATAGCAGGTTATGAGTCATCCCGTAGTGATAGTTTGGATAGTGAGTTGGGCATTCCGTCTATTATGACACCTGGAGAAAGGCAGAGTCATTATGTACCACCTCATGAGAGGCAAGCTCAAAGTGAGCCATAGTTACGAAGATCTGAGAGAGTCAGAAAACCAATTAATAGGTTTACATGCATTGGTTATTCAGCCCGCCATTATGCATATATGGCTAGTGTGACAGGTTACAAAGAACCTACATAGTTTGATAATTCAGTTATAGATGATAACTGGTGTGCTACCATGGATGAGGAGTATGCAGCCCTGGTTGAAAATGAGACATGAGAATGGGTTGAGTTACCTAAAGGTAAAGTCCCCATTGGCTGCAAATGGGTATATAAGGTTAAGTGCAAGCACTATAAGACCAGGCTTCTGCAAAAGGGTATGCATAGCAATATGGCCTTGACTATGAAGAGACTTTCAATCTGGTGGCTAAAATGGCAATAGTCAAAATTTTCATTGCTTTGGCAACATGCAAAGGCTGGAAATTATGGTAAATGGACGTCAAGAATGCTTTCTTGAATGGTGATTTGGTTGAGGAAGTATATATGGAGGACCCTGAAGGCTATGTTCACCCGGGCTTTCCTACACATGTATGTAAGTTGAAAAAGGCTTTATATGGACTGAAACATGCACCTAGAGCATGGAATGCTCAGATCATCAGTTATTTATAGCAACACGGATTCAGATTGGGTGATGCAGATCATAGTTTGTTCACGAAGAAGACAGATCATGGATATGTGTTTCTAGTGGTTTATGTAGATGATCTTATCATCACTGGAGATGATGAACAGGGCATTGCTGAAATTAAATCATGTTTATAGGCTGAATTCAGAGTCAAAGACCTTGGTGAACTAAAGTATTTTCTTGGGATTGAGGTAGTCTCTATGCCTCAAGGTATATGGCTACACAAAAGCAATAAGCTCATGACATGTTATAGAACTATGGTATGGCTAAATGCAAGCCTATGGAGACACCTCTTGATCAGAATGTCAAGCTACAGATTGATGTTGGGAATGACATAGAGAATGTGACCATGTATCGACAGATGGTGGGCAACTTGATATACTTTGACTATTACCCGTCCTGACTTATGTTATGCAGTGGGGCTAATCAGTCACTTCATACAGAAGCCTCGCAAACCACATTTAGATGTAGTCAAGAGGATCATGAGATATGTAAAGGGTACTACAGATTATGGGATATTTTATGCATATGGAAAATATCTTGACTTAATAGGGTTTACTGATGCTGAATAGGTTGGTTGTGCCTATGACAGGAGGTCAACCAATGGTTATGCATTTGGATTGGACAACAGCATGATCAGTTGGCAGAATAAAAACAACCTATTGTTGCATTGTCTAGTACAAAAGCTGAGTACAGAGGAGCTGCCTTAGTGGCTTGTGAAGCAGTTTGGTTAATGAAACTGTTGAAAGACTTGGGAATACAGCTAGAAAGTAGAGTGAGATTGCATTGTGATAATCTCATTAGTGTTATGTTGGCTAGCAATCCTGTCTACCATGCTAGGTCCAAATATATTGAGGTTCACTACCATTTCATCAAAGAAATGGTTCTTACAGGGAAGATTGACTTGATTCATGTGAAGATTGAAGACTAGGTAACATATATATTTACCAAGTTTCTTAGTCAAGAAAAGTTCATATATTTCAGATAGCTAGTTGGAGTTTATCAGATGGTTTGAGCTTGAGGGGGAGTGTTAGAATATCAAGCTCTCATTACTCTTCAATCAGTTTATATTTATGTGTGCGACTGACATTAGCTGGATACAACTGTACATGTATGTGACATTCAATAAGTCGGTGTAGTCAGTGACTTAGTCTTGGTTAGTCATACCTATGTGTGTAAATCTCTTTTAGTTAGTATGATGGAAGATAAACGAAAGAAGAACAAGAATGAGATGAGGATCATCTTTTGCTCCACTCTATCTCTCTCCCTCTCTTTCAACAAGCTATGCATAATCAGGATTTCAACTCTTCTCATGCACCTAAGTGCCTACAATGCAATGTGCGACCTTCAATGAAATCATACACATACACATACACCAAGCAATCAAATAGTATCTGTTTAAAAGAGAGAGGTAGATATTTGAACCAACAAAGAGGAGCTACATGCTCTCTTATCTTTTTTTCATTATATCACTAACTCATCTAATTGAAGTGAATACAACACACTAAGGTTTGCAAGACCATTCACACCAAGTACAAACTAAGTCTAAAGTCACTAACTTATTTAATGTCTGCATGTAGTATAGCTGGACAAAGCTAAATGTTGAGGACACAAAACCTAAAGATCGTGGAGTTGAGGTTGAAGCCTTAACACTCCCCCTCAAGCTCAAGACATCATTTGTACACCAAGCAGTTGTCTAAAAACCACTGAACTTATCTTTACCCAAAGACTTGGTAAAGATATCTGCAACCTGTTCATCAGTCCTCACATGCATGAGATCTACTCTCCTTGAAAGAACCATCTCTCTGATAAAGTGATAGTGTATCTCAATGTGTTTAGTCCTCGCATGATAAACTAGATTTTTTGCCAAGAGTACACTACTGAGATTGTCGCACAACAAGGTCGTTGGAGCATCCACCTGTATGTCCAAATCAACCCTAAGCTTGAGCAGCCATGCAATCTCACATACTGCCAATGCAACACCCCTGTATTCAGCCTCATTACTAGACAATGAAATCAAATTCTTCTTGCTGCTCCAGCTGATCATTTTTCTTACAAAGCCAAAAGCATAACTACTTGTAGATCAGCGATCATATGAGCATCCTATCCAATTTGCATATGTGTATCCAACTAGTGTCAAGGGCTTATCTTTCACATAGAAGAGCCCATAATCTACAGTGGACTTAACATATCTCATAATATGCCTAACAACATCCAAATGTGTCTTTTTGGGCTTCTTCATGAACAGATTTATGAGCCCAATTGCATCACTCAAGTCCGACCTAGTGATAGTCAAGTAGATCAGACTACCAACCATGTGCTTGTACATAGTCAAATCATCAATTTTTAGCTAATGTCCAACTTGACATTCTGATCAAGAGGTGTAGACAGTGGTTTACATTCAACCATGCTATATTTCTTCAGCATTTCCATGGCATAGTATTTTTGCATCAGCCATAAACCATTTTTAGCTTTGATCACCTCAATACCCAAGAAATGCTTTAGTTCACCTAAGTCTTTCATGTCAAATTCAGATTTCAACATCTGCATAACATGATGTATCCCCAAGTCATCATCACCTATGATTATCAAGTCATCAACATAGATGACCAGCAGTACCAAGCCTTTCTTTGTCTTTTTCATAAATAGACTGTGATCAGCCCTGCCAACAGTAAATCCCAAACTCTGCAGAGATGTATCCCCAAGTCATCATCACCTATGATTATCAAGTCATCAACATAGATGACCAGCAGTACCAAGCCTTTCTTTGTCTTTTTCATAAATAGACTGTGATCAGCCCTGCCAACAGTAAATCCCAAACTCTGCAAGTAATTATTGATCCTTGCATGCCAGGCTCTCAAGCTTGCTTCAACCCATACAACACTTTTTTCAGTTTACATACATAATGATGAAAATCAGGGTGTGCATACCCTTTGGGCTAATCCATATAAACATCCTCTTCCAAGTCACCATTGAGAAAAGCATTATTCACATCCATCTGCTGCAATTTTCAGCCTTTAGGTGTAGCCAATGCGATCATTCTTCTTATGGTTGCCATCTTGGCAACAAGGCTGAATGTTTTCTCATAGTCTAACCCATACTGCTGGGCATATCCCTTTGCAACCATCAGCCTGGATTTGTACCTCTCTACACTTCCATCCGACTTGTATTTAATCTTGTAGACCGATTTGTAGCCAACGGTCTTCTTTCCTTCTAGCAGTGGGACAAGATCCCAAGTACTATTTTTAGCCAAAACATCTATCTCCTCATCCATAGCCGTGCACCAATTTTTATATAAGAAAAGTACTTTGTAGAAAAACCACTGTAAGTCACCCTACTATCCATAGGCTACCTGACTCTCGGAAATCCTCTAAGTTTTGGTGCACTACTCGATTCCCCTCTCTCATGAGGTAGAATGTATCTGCTCTAACTAGTGCCAGTGCCTAGTGCTAGAGGCGATATACTATCGGAATACTAAGCTTACTGTCTAGACTATTAGTTGAGTCATAACCTGAAGTGCCAAGTGTCATCACACCAGATGCATTATCAGAAGATTTTTCTTTCCCTTTGCTGTCCATCACATCATATCTCCCCCTCACTAACATATTGCTGTCTATGGACGGTGAGCTAGAGCTCCGTAATGTCCCTGTCTATGGAGATATCATCGGACTGCTAGAACATGTCAAAGAAATACTCTACTATAGGTACATGTGTAGAAGGAATATCTGATAGCACTGTAGCCGGTGATGCATATTAAGAGGACATCTCATCAAAGATGACATCTCTGCTCACTAATGTATCCTAAGTAGAGGGATCATAGCATTTGTATGCCTTCTTCTCCTGCGAATATCCAATAAAGGCACACTTATGTGCTTTCAGATCTAGCTTTTTTGCTTTTCTCATCAAGTATCTGCACATAAGCAAGATAGTCAAATACTTTCATGTGACTGACATCACAGTTGTAGCCATATAGTTTCCCAAATGGTGTCATCTCATGAATACTTGCAGTGGGAGTGCTGTTCAAGATATACATGGTTGTCATAACATCCTTAGCCCAATAATAGAGTAGCATACTCTTCTCATTCATCATTGCTTGAGTAGCTTTCATCAATACCCTGTTCTTTCGTAGCTATCCCATTCAGTTGAGGAGTGCAGCTGTAGGTAAGCTACCTACGTTTGCCATTTTCAACCAAAAAACTGTCAGACTCATTTGACACATACTCCCCACTACTTTCATATCTCAAGCAAGAGATGTAATAATAAAATTCCTTTTCAACCTACTTTTTAAGCTGCTAAAAAATAGCAAACACTTCCTCCTTTATTTTCAAGATATAAACCCAAGTATAACGATTGTAATCATCAATAAATATCACATAGTACTTAGAGCCTACCGTGGATGCGCTATGGGCTAGCCCCCACACATCAGAATGAACTAACTGCAATGGTCACATACTATTTCTTACATGCGTGACAAATGGCAACCTTGGTTGTTTACCAAATTGGCAAGCATCGCAGACATGACCAATATTTGTTTACTAAAACTTGGGTAAACTTGTCACAAGTTCTTTCTTTTGCATCATTGCAGCTATACTGAAGATTAACATGTCCCACTCTCTTATGCCATATTTCCAAGTCTCTAACTATGCTAGAGCCATGGACAAACATTGCTGATTTCAGTTGTGGCAAAGTGGCATCAAGAGTAAACATCTTGCCATTCCTATGACCGCGAACAATCAATTTGCAGCCGTTACCAAACTCCTCAATGAAGCATCCGTGCTTGTTAAATCAGACCTAAAAGTTTTGCTAAGTCATTTGACCCAATGACAATAGATTTTTAGTAATTGATGGGACATGTAGTACATCATGTAAGTTCTTCTTCCCGCCATTGTGGATTACCAAAGGTACTTTGCCTTTATGTTCTATGCTATGTTGCGTGTCATCCCCTATGCATACATAGCCATTCTTCTTAGGCACCATATCTATAAACCAGTCACCATGAGGTGTCATATGATTCGATGCCCCCAAATCAATGTACCAAACTACATCCTCATGAGACTTCTTAGTAGCCCTATCTTTCACATATGTCATGGGAAACAATCTATCCCTAGATGCATCTTTTGCCAGATTGGAGGATGCATAATGCCCATGCTATTTGCCTCTTTGATTGCCCTACTTCTTCTAGTAGTCCTTGGCAATATGACCATACTTTCCACAATAGTGACAATCCTTATCCTTATTAGGATTATAAGATGGGCACTGCTACTGCCAAGAGCCTCTACCTCTAGGGCTAGATCTCCTACTGCCTCTGAAATTTCCACCTCCTCATGCATTTGAACCCTACTAGTTATTATTGCCATACGAGACATTTTGCTAGCATGCTTTTCTAGAAAACCATAACCTCTACCATGGTTGCACAACCGCGTTGAATGGAATAAAAGACAACATCCTTGTTCTTAGAATTGCTAGAGCTTGTAGCCAAACCCAATTTAACTTCCTCATGAATAATCAATGCAACTAGCTCATTAAAATCTAGCATTGAGGTCCACACAGGTACATAGATATCGAATGACTTATATTCATGCCCCAAACCATTTAATGTCATTGCAACCATGTCTTCATCCGCAACCTGTGTGCCAATGGATGCTAGCTGATCCACAATGGTCTCTATGACATAATCCTATATAGATTTGCATTTTCTGTCTATGTTATTAAATTTCTACTTTAACTATATATTCATGGCACTTGTAGTTGTGCCATAATATCTGATCAGAATGTTCCATGCATCTTTTGGTGACTTGTAGTTCATGATCTACATCACCATAGCATCCGAGATACATAGAGATAGCCAATGTAAAACCCTGTGAGCTCTTTCTATCCAAGCTCTGTGTGCTCGTCTTTGATCAACTGTAGGCCTCTCTAGGAGCTTGGGTTCAACTTTTGCTCCAGTCACCAACTCCTAGTATCATTTAACACCATATTGGGGAACATGGGAATTTCCCATAAGTTTGGGACACATGGTCAAATCTTTGGATTTGTCATAACTTGAACACTATAACCACAAATTGAGCACTCTAAAGCTCAATAGATTCCATTTTTCAAGCGCTTTCCAATGATAGGTCATATCATATGTTTTTGAGAAGTTTTGAGAAACTTATAGGCATGTTATCTGGATGCCACCTTTTTAGTATTCAAAAAATGGGAATTCGGAGATTCCCAAACTCACTAATATTGTATTCTTTACATATCAAAAAGTTCTCCATGTGGAACTTCAATATGGCATAATTGTTACTATCAAGCTTTTCCCCCACTATCTGGGTTATGTTGTCGGTCCTATCTGCATTAGCCATACTATACTAGACAATATCTAGTCACTGCTTGACTTCTTGCAAGCCAACAAGTCTAATTGACAAACTGCATTCTTTAACTGTTTATGAGAGTTTTTTGCAACAAATTCACTGCTGCAACCAAATTTTTTTAGCCCCTTAACATCTCAATTCCATCCACAAACATGTGGCATAACCCGTAGGTACATCAGTCAACACATAGACCATGTAGGTGCTTTAGCACTGTCTCATGCAACCTTATTGCAGTCAAGTAAACATGCATTCTAAAATTTGCAGATTTTCAATAACCAGTAGCTAATTCACAACCAAAACATAAGTTTATACATGTCATATATGCTCCAAAAAGTCCCAAACATTTGCTAGTACATGTAGAAGTCCATACATGATCATACGGGCACAAATTGGTGCATATACATCAAGTACAAGTGTTATCAATCTACTCATTGGTTGTAGACAGTCAAGGCACTAAAAACCAAGGTGTAATTTAGCTCAAGAATGCCCTTAAATCACTTCATGCATTTGCTACTATGCGTAGGGATCAATACATGACCATACCAGCATCCATAAACTATGTCTTCAAGAAGCAATATCATATAATGCATTTACTATTTGTAACCATTCAAGTAGATGTCAATGCATGTGTTTCCATCTTCAACCTTCAGCATTTAGTAGTCTCCAATACTCTTCTTAATCCACCAAACAATTAGAAGACATATGCCAGGTTATACAAATGACAGAAGCATTCTAATGTCATGTATTGTCTCATTAAAAGATAATGTATATGAGTTGCCTTGTTGCTATCATGAATTATAAACATATGGGCACATCACAAAGTTTCAGTTTGGTAAATATTTTTTACTTGTTAATTTAACAATGCATTTGATTTTTGACTTCTGTGTATGGCCTTCCAAGATTTGGTAAATACTTTTTGTTTGTTAATTTAACAATGCATTCAAGTTTCGACATCTATGTATGGTCTTCCAAGATTTGGCCAATTTTCTTTTCCATGTGTTAACTAGTATATGAGGGTATAGACCTTTCTATTTCATCACTATTTTGGCCAAAGTCCTTCTTTTTCTTCATTTTAACCACAAGTTTTCCCTGGTGGTGGAGGACGCTCTGCCATATACTCTTGAGGCCAACCTTTGAGGCCATTGGCTACCTATCAACCTTTCTCTCCAAAACTTCCCCAACAAACTTCTTACCCTCTTCTTCTAGATTGAACTTGTTTGTTATTTGGTTTGCATTCATAATGCTAGTATCTATTTTCCAAATATCTATCCTCACCTAACCATCCTTATAATTTCCATTTTAACATTTTATGTTGGATTTGTTGGATTCGAGGTTGGTTTATGAGCAAACGAAAATGGGCAAGACCAAATACTTTGTAGTAGGCTGTAGGCTGACATGCCCTTTTTTATATCTTCTCCTTTCTAGCTTAGATTTTGAAGAGAGGATCAACATAGATCCACCAACTCCCTTGTAGTCATTAGTCTGGCTCTTAGAGCCAATGCTTGTCCCTCCTAGTTAAGCTTTGGCCATTTACATTCTAGCAATGTGGCTTGTCTAATAGCAAAATAGCAAACTTGAAAATACCCACCTAGGGTTTGGCTCACTGCCTTGTTGTAGACTCAAAAATAGCTTAAAAATTAGTATCCTAATATTTCATGCTCCTTCTCCAATCGCTATCTTCCACTCCTTTAGCTACAAATATGGTTGTCCTGGAGAGGATCTTATCCAAAATGATAAAGTCTTCCTCCAAAGATAGTGGGGGGATTGAGCCAAACCTAGTCACCTTCATTTGCATTCTCCTTGAGAGCCATTGCATCTTCCTCCCATTAGAGATTCCCACCCCTAGCACAACTCTTAAGTATTTGAAAAACTTCTTTAATCTTCAATACTTTAAACTTCTTTATAAATGTAGATGCCCTTGCTATATTGGCCAAATTCATTCATTTTATTCATTTTATCCACGAGTTTTTCTCGTTGGTGGAGAATGGTTTGCCTTGTACTCTTGAGGCCAACCTTTGAGGCCACTAGGTACCTATCAACCTTCCTCTCCAAAACTTCCCCAACAAACTTCTTACCCTCTTTTTCTAGTCTATTGAACTTGTTTGTTATTTGCTTTGCATTCATAATGTTGCTATCTCTTTTCCAAATATCTATCCTCACCTAAGCATCCCTCTGACTGCTATTTCAGCATTTTTTATTGGATTTGTTGTATTTGAGGTTGATTTATGAGCGAATGCAAATGGGCAAGACCGAATACATTGTAGTAGGCCGACATTGCCTTTTTTATATTCTTCTCCTTTCTAGCTTATATTTTGAAGAGAGGATCTCCATAGATCCCACAACTCCCTTGTAATCATCAGTCTAGCTCTCACGACCAATGCTTGTTCCTCTTAGTTAAGTATTGGCCATTTACCTTCCAGCAATGTGGCTTTTGTCTAATAGCAAACTTGAAAATACCCACCTAGGGTTCACTACATTCCTCTCTCGGCAATAGCTTAAAAATTAGTCTCCTAACATTTTATTCTCCTTGTCCAATCATTATCCTCCACTCCTTTAGCTAGAAATATAGTTGTTGTGGAGAGGATCTTATCCAAAATGATAAGTCTTCCTCCAAAGCTAGTGGGGATTGAGGCATACCTAGACACCTTCATTTGCATTCTCCTTGAGAGCCATTGCATGTTACTCCCATTAGAGATTCCCACCCCTAGCACAAGCCTTAAGTATTTAAAAAACTTCTCAATTCTTTCGTACTTTAAGGCCAAATTCATTATCCTCCACTCCTTTAGCTACAAATATAGTTTTCGTGGAGAGGATCTTATCCAAAATGATATGTCTTCCTCCAAAGCTAGTGGGGATTGAGGCATACCTAGACACCTTCATTTGCATTCTCCTTGAGAGCCATTGCATGTTACTCCCATTAGAGATTCCCACCCCTAGCACAACCCTTAAGTATTTAAAAAACTTCTCAAGTCTTTCGTACTTTAAGGCCAAATTCATTTTGCCAACTAGGCATGTCATCCCAACCTACACAAAGTTACTCGAACGTAGCTTTGTTGACCATTTCACTTAAAAGTTAAGTATATCGTTCAAGAACTATCAATATCTATAAGTTTATAAACAACAAATGTGCATTATAATGGTAGTGATGTCTGTGCTCTTAGTAGATATTATGATCAAGAAAGTTAAGCTTCCACATACCATACTATATATGAGTTGCCTTGTCACTTTCATGAATTATAAACATATCGGCACATCAAAAAAGTTTGAGGGTTTTGTAAATACTTGTTGTTTGTGTTGTTTTGTATATAATTTTGGTAGGGATTTTTCCATTCTCACACAATTTTGGCAAGGTCTTTTGCTAATTAGAGCTAATTTTAGGAATAATCAAACCTCATTTTTCCTAAATATTGCATTCAATTTACTAGGCTCTCAAAAAGCTACTTGAATCCTAAACATGAAAAGTTGATCTACTATAGTCATGCATGGTGCACTTAATCTTGGATGATTGGATCCAAGGGAAAACTCCCAAAATGCCCCTTAGTTTCTAAAATTCTCTAAGATACCCGTAAAATCTCAAAACTTAACAAAAGTCATTTGTGTGTCTCTTTCTTTCCAGTTGAGCTTTAAGTCTGACCTATCCCTCTTCTTCTATACTAGGGAGCTATCTTTGTGTGTCTTGGACAATGCTCTCCATTGAAGAAGCTCACGAACATTAGAATTTATCTCCATAGCTCAAAAGCTTTTGTAACCCACTTATGCATACCACCATAAAAAGTGCTCATTCTATCCTATATTTATGATGCACACATTCATTGTAGCAATTAATACCTAGATTCAATTTTTTTCAGCTTGGTGTGGCCTCCCAAGATTTGGCCAATTTTCTTTTCGATGTGTTATCTAGTATTTTAGGGTATAGATCTTTCCATATCCTTGATACATTGCTTGAAATCCTTTTTTCTCTTCATTTTAACCACTGGTTCCCTCCGACAATAGAGGCAGCTTTGGCATGCACTATTAGGGTCAACTTTGGAGGCCACTCACCACTTATCAGCTACCTTTCTCTTCAAAACTTCCCCAACATACTTTTTATCCTCTTCTTCTAGATTGAATTTGTCGGCCATTTGTTGCACATTCATAATGCCACTATCATTTTTCCATATATCTATTCACCTTACCATCCCTCCCTCTAATTGACACAAAACCAAAATACATTGTGGTAGGCTGACATCCCCTTTTCTATATTCTTATTCTTTCTAAGCTTAGTTTTTGAAGAGAGGATCCCCACAAATCCACCAATTTCATGAAAATGTCATATCCTTTTAATCATTTTTTTTTCTCTCAAAGCCAATGGTTGTTCCGCATAGGTTAGAATTGGTCATTTACCTTCTAGTAGAAAATGCCCACCTAAGGTTCACTATCTATCTATCTGGATAATATCTTGAAAAATAATCTCCTAACATATAATAATCCTTCTCTAATCCTAATCCTCTATTCCTTTAGCTACTAACATAGCTATCATGGAGAGGATCTTATTAAAAATGGTAAGTCATGCTTTAGAGGTAGTGGAGATTGAGGCAAACCTAGCCACCTTCATTTGCATTCTCCTTGAGAGCAATGCCACACATCTTATGCGAGGAAGTTCGTGAAAGTCACTCGTCGTAGGTACACTTAGCAAGATGGGAGCAAAAGATGATGTTAGAGTACTCATCTCAAGATATAGTACATGGAGTAAAAAGAATGCTTGGGTTTCACATTCGATCAATTACATATGTCGGCATAAAAAGAAGAAGTGGGAATACAATGAATTCAATCTTCACAATACATCATAACACAAGATCTCATACATAGAATTCTTGATTTGATGCATGCAAAGGATAGATTAGAAGAAGTTCAATGAATCAATTCACAAGAAATCTTCAAAGTTTTATCACAGGAGAGCATAATATGTCATGGATATGCATGAAACGAGAAGCAAATTGAAAGTGCATTTGACGATGTTGATATGTTACTTCTAAGTAATAAGGTTCCAAACGTTGAGAAAGGCCTCTTCCTAATAGAAATATTGATTACGTCACTTAGCATGCCCATCAACATTACTTCAGGACATCATCTTCAGAGACAAAGCTGACGTTGTCACCACCTTGCAATGGTACATGAACAGCTAATCTTCCATGCATGTTGAGGACTATTGTATCACGCGGCGGTTATTGAAAGACAGTTAAAGTTTAACACAGCCCTCATTCAATCTTAGCCATCTTTCCTCCTATTTTCCATCGTGATAGTGTTGCCATCTGCCATACTTCGACTGTAGTATAAGGCTTCATAAAACCACGGCCCGATGCCACTTGTAGTGCGCATCACCACCAAGATACATCTACAATCCGCTTAGCGCTGATTCACGACGCTTCATGACGGCGGTCTTCCAAAATTAGGCAGCCTCCACAGCCCAAGAAATCATGCCCTAATCACGACGGCTCTAATAACTTGCTTTCTCTGCTTCACAACCTCTGTATAGTGGTGAGCTTTGCCACCTCCCATTAAGCATGCATCATCTTAACCTTCCTCGTCCTACATAATCCGGCATATGTCATTGACTTTTTTGCGGGCATGAGGGACTTCTTTCAGATTTCTATGCAGAGCTCTCCCTACAACTCATGGCCCTTCATGACGGCGGTCTTCCGGAAGCGTCAAGTTGGCTGAGGCGTTCATCCTTTAGGGTGACAAGATGACATCGTGTGCAGGTGCAGTCCATCTTACGAGTTAAATTGAGCATCAGAATTTGAAATTTTACCCAGAAGAACAGTGATTACGGCACTAGCATTCCAGGTGGGATGCTTCCTGCAATCCTTGCCATGCAAGGGTCTTCTTCTCCTTTCTCTGATTCTTCTCTCTTTTCCAACCTGCAATCATTCCGTGAAGCTTTTTTTTACAACAGTTGCTATGATCATGCCTCTTCCCTTCAAACTTTCCCCTTTCCGCGAATCCTCACAGATCCACTTTAGAGCGCGGTTGCCGAAAAGCTTGTAGCTTTTCTTATTAAAGATAAGGCTTTTAAAAGCTATTCTCCTCTATCGTAGGTATTGAAGAATTTCAAAACCATTAATTATGATATTTTTGTGAACCTCCTCTACCTGCATTCAAGCTTTTGCTTGAGTCACTGCCCTTGCTTTTCTTCAGAACATCATCTCCCATGAATTTCCCTGACAAGAGAAGAGTGTTTAAGTTGGTTTGTGAAGAGAGCATCCTGTAGCGGGGTGCAATGTTCCTCTCATTTTGGAGACTTATTGCATGAACAATTGTTGCATCTGAGCTTGATGAGATTCCACAAGTCATAGCATCATTGTCTGTGGGAACCAAGAGACTACCACATAGAAATTCTAGTTTCAATAGACATTGAACTTGAAGACTTCCCACACAATGTAGTGGTGCCCCATCAGACTCTATTGATTCATTTTCATTCAGTTGTTGACTAAACGGAGCATCCAAGTCCATACTCTGCTCTTGCTTGTACAAATCACTTTTGATCTTAACTTCAAAAAACAAAAGGGAGACCAATTAACAAAAAGCTGTAAAGCCAGTGTCCAAGTTTGTAGTGGGGTTGTATCCAAGATTCAAATGTTTCTCCCATTTCTTTCCTTCATTGCTTGTGCTAGGAAGAGCCGTATCCAAAGAAGCTACACTGTCATCACTTCCTGGTTGGATTCATGCATTGTGCGCCCTAACAAGAAAATATGCTTTGAAATAGAACTTTGTGCTCATCCACTCATGATTCAAGAAATTATGCAATGTTGGATCCATGCGATGCAAGCAATCAAACAATGTCCACAAAAAAATTATGAATGCATTGAAAAGGATGTGCCTAACCTAACTACATGTGCTCGTGTGTCATGCAAAATGCAAACAAAAAGACACACACAATTGGAAACAAAATCCTAATGACACTGACTGATGTGTTCAAATTCTTGGCAAAAAACTCCACCCTCAGGTTCGCAGTGGTGTGGACGTGCAACGTCAGGACAGCAATTGCATCTTACTCCCATTAGAGAGTCCCAACCCTAACATAACTCTTAAGTATTTTAAGAACTTTTCCAATTTAAAGAAAATTTCATTTAGCCAACTAGGTGGGTGATCCCAACCTAGATAAAGTTACGTCTGTAACCTAGCTTCGATGACCATTTCACCTAGAAGTTCAAGATATAGTTCAAGAACTTCCAATACACCTTCTATATTACTCTTAGTTGCCTTTAGAACACTTGAGATTTCATACACAAATAATTGGGTGTAGCACTTTGGCCATCTAGAAGAGGCAATCCTCTAATTATACCTTGGTGAATTTGAAATCTAACATCTTGATTAGAGGATTAAATGCATAGGACATGTACCCACTCACTCTAACCTTAGCTACTATAGTGCTTAAAAACATTTTAACTAATTGGAAAAATCATTGACCAAATACTACTTTAGCCAATCCATGAATTAGGAACTCCCAACTAAACCACTCATGTGCCTTGTCTAGATCCATGTTTAGTAGTATAAACTTACCACTTATAGATCATGTATGCTCCATAGCTACCATTATATTTAAGTATAGCATCTATGATATTTGTTTCATATGGACAACAATATATTGAGCAAGTGCCTTAGATGTTATCGTGTATTTATTCTTAAATTGGCATGATCAATGTTACAAAATGGCAAGCTTTTTTTGCATGCACTACAAGATATAGACCTTATAGCGACGTTTAAAGCGACGAAAATACAAACAACAAAATTTGCCCCCGTCGTCGCAAAAAGCGTCGTTATTGACGACGCCATGGAATCGTCGCTATTAGCGTCGCTATATGCGTCGCTATATGCGTCGCATTTAGCGACGCAAATAGCGACGCATATAGCGACAGTTATATAGAATTTGCGACGCTGATAGCGACGACAATAGCGACGCCTGCAGTAAATTTGCGACGCAAATAGCGACGGTAACAGAGGAAAAAAAAATTTTGTGGCAGGGCAGCAAGCTGCCCTGCCACATATAGCACTGTGTGCTGTATGAGAGCCATACAAAATAATTTCTGCACTGCTGCATACAAAGCGTTTGCAAACAAAAAGAATCTATACTGAAATCATAAAACTGATAGATGAAATAAATACATGATATCGCATAAAATGCGATTGGTACAATCATAAAACAATATCACTAATACATAGAAAATGTCTACATAGATCGGGCGACTAAAAACTAAAGGTATGTGAGCGCTAAGGATCCGAGGGCGAGCTACAAATCGTCGTCCCCCGAAAGCTCGTCCCTCTGCAAAGGAGCATCAAACGGATTCTGCAGAAAAAGAAACAACATATCAATCCACCATACAATAATGCATTCAAATATCTCATGGTAACTACGGACATGAAAGATGAGAGACTTACTGCGCCGCCGCGTCTGTACAATCGGTCGATCAATGATCTGAGACCGTGCCTCTCTGCATATTGAGTCTCAAGGCCTTGCGGATCGCGATTTGTAATGGAGTGCTGCAAAGAAAACAAAATGCTAACTGTTAGAAATATGATTGTCAGTACAAATAATATCTCAAAAAAACAAATAAGCAAAACAAAAGAGAAACTTACAAAGTCCTCCAAATATGTCCTGTGGCCGCCACTCCCAAGATGATGTACCGATCCGGCCTCGATTCGTGCCCTCGCCGCCTCCCGCTGCTGACTCCAACGTCCTGGCAAATTTGTAGCCTCCTCCCTCAGTCGGCGCCAGTCCTCTGCATCTAACCACTCGAGCTTTGGAGCCCCACTCTTGATTGCCTTGCGTGCGTCGGATCGTCTATGTGACATGTATGCACGCATGCAATCCATCATCCAGCCCGTAGAGAATCTATCCACTGCGGCTGGCACCGGGAACTCCTCATGCAAGGATGCTACTATGTACTCCTTGCTCCCCTCCGGTATGTTCCTCCAATGATCCAGGACGTTGTGCCGAAAAACTTGTTGGCACAACTCCCTCATGCGAGCTATCACCCTCCTCCCCTCATCATTCATGATGATAGCTCCTGACCTGCCATCCACTAGGTATCCATAATCCCTAGGAGTGTGCCTCGTATGGGCCCTCTCCCATCTCCGTCCACGCTCCTGGGCATATCCAGGAGACCCCTGAACATCCGGTGTACCGACGGGGGTACCCTCTCCCGGAGTGCCACTGAAAGGGGTGCCACGAGAGGGGGTGCCACCAAAAGGAGTGCCACCAGAGGGGGTGCCACCAAAAGGAGTGCCACCAGAGGGGGTGCCACCAAAAGGAGTGCCACCAAAAGGCGTGACATCTGCCGACGGCTGCGCAAAAGCCGGAGTAACTGGAGTGGACGTCCCCACAGGTGTGACAAATCCTGGAGGTGACCGAGCTCTAGCTGAACGACGAGACGGAGACACCGCGTCCGTGTCTCCACAGCAGCACCCCCCTGATCCTCCTGCAGTCGCAGTCCCTCCCTCTGGCCCAAGTCGCGAGCGTCGAGATCGTCTGCTCGAAGCTGAAGCATCTGATCGCACTGAAGCTGATCTAGCAGAGCGCCCTGACGAAGAACGAGACAGCTCCTGATCTGCTATCTCTCTGAATCTCGCGAGCTGATCTGGAGACATACGTGCCATCATCTCCTGAAACTCCTCATCGCTCATCCCTCGACTCATCCTGAAAATAAAGATACCTGCAGAGATAAAAAATAATGTTAGAATAATCAATTGAAACTATACAAAGCGCATTAATATAAATCATTTTTGAAAAATCCATCTTAAAATGCATATCTTATCTACCTTTATGGAAGATCTAAACAACGAATTGAGTAATACAATTCTCCAAGAATGAAGTATTCTATGGTCCCATGTTAATCTCCTGACATAACTCTGCATACACTGGAAGGTCGATAGACATGTCACCACAAAAGAACGAGTCTGCCTCGTTCTCAAAAAATTCTACGACTTCTGTATTTCCATCATTGTTAGCCGATGCGGTCTCCAAGCTTGCGGTGGCCTCCACCCCTTGTAATTTCGATCCCTCTATTTGCATATATTCTTCATCTATGCCTGGAACATCGCTTTGATCGTATACTCTCGCACCTCTAGGAGTTGAAGGTATAACATACCACCATCGAGGTTGTCGGGGATTTGGATAGAAGATTACCTGTTCACAAACACTTACAAACCGTCTTCAAACCATTGTGACATAAAGCATGTCGTATTACAATTAGCAAGCAAATGACTAGAAGATTACCTGTTCACAATGTGCCGGCAACACAAAGGTGTCGCGCAAATCCGTCCATTTTTTTTCGGAATCTATTTCGAGAAATCCAGATGGACCTCGTCGAACCGTTGCGCCAGCTCCTCCAAGTACCACTTTGAACCACTGCACATCGAATATTATCATGGAGAAGCTACGGTAATCCACCGTAATAATACTTTGCAAATTCCCAAAATACTCCATCTCATCCACAACCGTGTTCGGATCCGTTGCTCGTCGCCGGCTCTCTTGCTCAAACCTTGCCATGACACCACAGTCCATTGTGGAGCGCATTTTGTCAATACGCTCCACCCGAAAATGCCGTCCGCGCGACCACGCTGCACTATATATTTTGTACTGCACATTGAAACACTCAAATTAGATGTAGCAAACAAATTCAGATACGACACATTCTAAACCCCTCATTACCTTTGGACTACATCCCCTCGAGAACTCCCACTCCTCCATTGAGACCTCTGCCCCTTCGCTGGATGCTGCGATCAAGGCTCCATGCAACCATCGTGTTGACATAAACCGCGGCATCTCCTCCATGCCTTCGGGATATCGAATCGGTCGGTGACGCGTACTGCGTCGGAATTCAGCTCGCGCTTCCTCTCGATCTTGCCTTGCAATCTGGTACTTGGCGAGCCACGTCTCCATGGAGGCATGGTGCAACATACAAAAGCGATTCACTTTCTCTTCCATTGAGGCATCCATTCTTTTTTCTACCCCATTTCCAACCACCACATCTCCAGTCAGCATGTCATCGTCCTTGAGCGTCCATAGCATTTCATTGTCTGGTTCCACCGTTGGTAGCCATTGTGAGATATGCACTAATGCCTCTGACACCAACCAACCCTCCGCCATGCTACCTTCCGGACGAGCTCGTTGTCGCACAAAGCCTTTCAGGGTTTTCATGAAGCGCTCCAGGAAGAACATCCATCGCGTATGGACAGGTCCGGCAATCTCCACTTCGTCCACAAGATGCACAAGAAGGTGAACTTGTATCGTGAGCATGCTAGTGGGCAGGTATTTCTCAAAGAGACAGACCGTCTCAACTGCTCCCCGCCTTGCGGATTCAATAGAGGACATCTTAATCTCTTTCTGTGAGATCCATTGCACCAAAGTCGACAGCTTGTAAATGGCCCCGCGAATTTCTGGAGTTAGGCATCCCGCGATCGCGATCGGTAGGACAAACTGCCACAAATGAGAAAGCATTAAGAATAATGGTCACTTTTCAAATTTCAAAATGTCCACGCTAATTAAAATCCATTCTGTTCACAAACCTGACATATCTTATGCCAATCATGGGATTTTAGCCCAGACATTTGGTCATCTTTAGAAAATGCGGACCTGAGAGAACGCATCATACCCGTCGGAGTGCGGATAGACTTGATTACTTGCTTCACAATGCGCTCTTCTTTGGTAGACAAAACCCAGGGAGCGCGAGGAAGCTGCACTCCCCCTTCAACACTCGACTGCGGCCAAAGCGCCTCCATCTTACCTACCTCCTTTAAATCCATTCGTGACCCTATAGTGTCTCTCTTTCCTGTGATGTGGTCCCATAGCAAGCTGCCCACATTTTTGAAAATATGCATGGGATCCAACAAGTGGTTGACCTGTAAGTGGGTCCAATATGGCAACTCGTAGAAAACTGAGAACCGTCGCATTCCATTTGGATGTGATTCCGGGTTTACCATTTTCAGCTCGTACCAGCTTGCAGCGTTCATACGTGCTGGAGGTCGTCCAAGAAAACCTTCCCTGAGTTCATGATCCTCCGGCAAGAAAGTGGCGTGTCCTTGATATACCATCTTCTTCATGGTTCGTGACCTTCGGGAGTCTAACTGTGGCCCACACAATGGACATGCATGATAACCTGAGGTAACGAGACCTGCAAGGCGATCCACGACCTAGTGAATACTTGATTGAATGAAATAAAATATAGATATTACCGGCGTGAACAAAGGTCTGCTCACCTGAGCACTCTCCCAATCCCGGAAAGTCATGCATCGTCCACATGAGAATGGCTCGAATGTTGGCTGACCGCCGACCATCGCGCCTGCTCATATCTTGCACCGTGACCCCCTCCTCCCACAAAATCTTAAGCTCATCGACTAATGGACGAAGATACACGTCCATATTTTTTACTTTGTAGCGGCCCGGGACGAGCAAGCTAAGGATGAGATGTCCTTTCTTCGTAGAAAGCCATGGAGGAATGTTGTAGTTGACAAGCACTATAGGCCACACACTGTAAGAAGTCGAGCGCAGACCGAATGGGTTCACACCATCCATGGCGAGACCGAGCCGAAGATTCCTTGGCTCTCGCGCAAAGCCTGGGAAGGTAGAGTCAATGTGGCTCCATGCGCGCGAATCTGCTGATATTCATTGCACTCCATCCGTAGACCTATTCTGCACATGCCACGTTGTCAAGCTTGCCATGGCAGACGTGCGAAACATGTGGTTTATGCGGGGGATGAGCGGAAAGTGTCTGAGGACTTTTTGAGGGATGGTCTGCCCTTGCAAGTCCTGTCGATACCTGTGAGCACCACACTTTGGACATGTCTCCATAGTCTCGTATTCATCTCGAAACAATATGCAGTCGTTGATACATGCATGGATGTTATTGTAGTCCATGCCAAGCTTCCGTAAAACATGTCGTGCATCATCACGAGACTCAGGCATGGTGTTTGCAGGTGGCAATATATGATATTTCAATAACCTGAAAACATCATAAAACACCTTGAAAAATCCATCCATATTTACAATAATACTGTTTTTAAAAAAAACAATGAAGTCTATATGCAAGGTACCTGAATAACTCAGTCACACTCGTATCGCTCCAACCGTATTTCGCTTGCACACTTAAGAGTGCAAGCAATGTCTTCAACCGAGATACTTGGCACCCATCATATAATGGTATGGATGCTTCCTCTCTAAGCGGGTCAGATGTCTCAACATCCATGGGAATCAATGCATCGATCATTGCCTCCATCTCAGGCTCCAAGATTGTAGGCAAGTCGGGAAGGTTGTCTGTCTCCTCTAGCATTGACGATATAGATGGGCCTTGCAAGTGGTCTATTGGCTCCTGCCATCCATCCATCTCACGTCCACGAACTCTTCTAATTGGCCGCAAAGGGTGCACTCCCCCTTGGGTCGAGACATCACCCCCCTGGACACAAAATTTGCCAACAAGACCCAATCTTATTGTGTATGGTTTTCAATTAGCTTGAGAGTACAATGCATGAAAAATGCTAACTTGAAAATACCGTTTGCTGAAAATCTGCAATCGCCTGATCAATAATCTCAGGTTGAAACTCGCCAAATCGTCGTACGTGTTCTATAGACAATCGGCGTTTTCGTCTAATTGCCAACTTGCATTGAGAGCAAGGACATGGGACACGCTGATTAAGATACGACTCGCGGTCTTGAACAATAGGACCTTCTTCGTTTGCCATCTTATCTACATTACAGCAAACGAGGCTTAAATGGATAGCTTTTTGGAGATGTACGTCAACTTGCAAGTTGACCATAAACCTTGCATTGTATATAGTAGTCGAGAGATTTTCCGATGTTATATCTCGGCCTTGTATCATGCTCAACAATTTGTTTGTCCCGGTAGATAATTTTTTGTTATATCTCGGCTTTGAGTATAAGTAATCCATTTTAAAATTAATGCGCGCCATCTATGAAATTTTACAACTATAGAAATAAAATTTATTTCAATCAATTCTACTCATAGTCATAAGACCTGAGAGAAATTATCCTATACTCAATTTAAGGGATCTCCACTTCTATAACAATAATTTTGGGTTAATTTTGATGAAGTACGTGGCCGTATGCAAAGCACATTGCATACCATTATCGATACGTATATTATCTTAAATTTCATTCCCTTCCCTCTCCCTCTCCCTCTCCCTCTCTTTCTCTCACCCTCTCCCTCACCCTCTCGTTCTCTTTCTCTCCCTCTCTCATTTCCTCCCTCCTCCTCCCTCTCCCTCTCCCTCCCTCTTTCTCCCTCTTTCTCCCTCTCCCTCTCCCTCGCTCCCTCGCTCCCTCTCCCTCCCCCTCCCTCTTTCTCTCCCTCTCTCATTTCCTTCCCCTCCCCCTCCCTCTCCCTCTCCCTCTCCCTCTCTTTTTCTCCCTCTCCCTCTCTATCTCTCTTTCTCTCTCATTTCCTAAACAAGCAAAAAATAAAGTGATTTAAACATCCTCCAAGCAAAAGGGAGAGGGAGAGATACAATGCACTCTCCCTCTCTTTCTCTTTATATCCCTCTCTCATTTCCTTCCCCTTCCTATCCCTCTCACTCTCTTTCTCTCTCATTTCCTCTCCTAAACAAGCAAAAAATAAAGTGATTCAAACATTAAACAAGCAAAAGGGAGAGGGAGGGAGAGAGAGAATGCACTCTCCCTCCTTCTCCCTCTCTTTTTCTTTCTCTCCCTCTCCTATTTCCTCCCCCTCCCTCTCCCTCTCCCTCTATTTCTCTTTCTCTTTCTTTCCCTTTCCCTCTCCCTCTCCCTCTCTTTCTCTCTTACTCTCTCGTTTCCTCTCCTAAACAAGCAAAGAAGAAAGTAATTTAAACATTAAACAAGCAAAAGGGAGAGAGAGAGAGAGAGAATGCACTCTCACTCTCTTTCTCTCCCTCTCCCTCTCTTTCTCTCCCTCTCTCTCCCTCTCCCTCTCCTTCTCTTTCTTTTCCTCTCCTAAATAAACAAAAGAGAACGATTTAAACCTTCAACAAGTAAAAGAATGAGAGAGGGAGACTCACCAATGAGATATGGCGAGCGTGGGCGGCTTCTCTTTGCAACGAGGGCTCCTCCTCTCCTTCGCGAACAACGACGGTGGCGGTGGCGGTGGCGGCGGCAGCGGCAACAAGTCTCTTCCTCCTCTTCTTTCACAAAGCCTTGGCTCTCTCCCTCGCTCTCGCTCTCAAAAGGCGAAGAAAACAAAATGAAAACGGCGCTCTGGTTTCGGCCGCGCTTTTTTTCCCTGCGGCGTCGCTATTTGCGTCGCTATATGCGTCGCTATTTGCGTCGCATTTGCGACGCAAATAGCGACGCATATAGCGACGCAAATAGCGACGCCGATAAACGCCGTCGCTAATCGGCGTCGCTATTGCCCCAGTCCCTTGTAGTGATGTCTAAATCTATGTCAAAGCTCGAGATTGCCTCTGCCATGGATTGGTTATGCCTAATATTTCTTTTGTAGTTTGGTCATTTGATCAACGACATGGATGGAGGATCATTTTGATGAATTTTGTCATGTTTAGCTTTTCTAATGAAGGGGTTGGTAGATGTCACTAAATTGCCTGTTACTCTATATCATAGACAAATGTTTGCGTTCCTCAGACAATGTTGTCCATTGAATATTGGCATTTATCTCCATAGCTCGTAACCTTTTCTATCTCATTTTGATTAATTTTGTCATCCATGTTTAGCTTTTCTAATGAAGGGGTTGGTAGATGTCACTAAGATGCATGTTACTTTATATCATAGGTAAATGTTTGAGTTCCTTAAGCAATGTTGTCCATCGAATATTGGCATTCATCTCCATAGCTCGTAAGCTTCTCTATCTCATTTATGCGAATTATCACATAATCTAGTCATTCTATTCTATATTTATTATACTCACATTCATCTTAACAATTAGAATATTCAAAACCTAGTGCATTAAATAGCTTTTAAGGCTTAGGAGGGTAATACTTAGTGATTTCGATGAAACTCTCGTGAAATTTGAGGAGCATTTTAGGAGTTCTCACCAAATTGGTGGGGTGGCATAATGGGATCAAAATTTAAATAGATATAAGCTATACTTTGAGAGCTTATTTTCAAAAAATGTAAGTAGTAATTTGGGAATTTGATCAAAAGTAGGCAAATTTGGATAATTTTCCCTAGATCTAATTGATATGTGTTGTGCTATTATATGCATGGCATGAATCCACATACCAATTGAGCTCAATTACCCACTCAAAGTACTTGGCTAAAAATCGATTGGCTATGATGTAGTACTTTTTGTCATCTATTATATTTTCCAATCCCAATGGTGACTTTTATTGGCATCTCTCATTGATAGCATTGATAAGACATTGAACAATTCCTAAACTAAATTTCTATCCATAGACAAGATTTGGAACAGGAATTCACACACTACTATATGAGAATTACTACATTGGCATGGTTATGTTGCTATGACGATCCTTGCTATCGATGCATATATCCATAAACTAGGTGTTGCGTGCCTAGATTCTCCATGTGGTTTGTAGTGGTGTTAGTAATAATTAGGGATCTCTACATCCCAACACATGCTTCATGTTGCAAGAGGCTTCACACAAATGTATCATCTTTTGGTTCTATGACTCACATAAAAAGTCATGCCATATACCCTCCTAGTTGTTACAAACTACTTAATATTATTATGTGAGCATCCACTAAAGCAATGGATGGTTGAGGCACAAAGAAACAAACCTTGAGAGACCCCCAAAGCTTTTCTCAAATTGTTAATATAGAGAAACTTAGGGGCTCTATACTAAGCACCACACCTAGTTTTAGGTCAGTACTTTGTACTAGTGTTACCAACAATTAGGGCACTTCATGTCCTAAGACACATTTCGTATGGCAAGCAAGTTCACATATAGGTTGCATAAAGCATAGCACCAAGTGGGTGCTTACACTAATGTTATTGATATGCATTGTGGATCTAAGATCATTCATGAAAGACACCTTTTGAGGCTTAGAAGTTGTTGCTATTATATAATCAAATGTATATAGACCTCTATATATCCTCATACATGGAATGTGTAAGGTTTACTCTTAAAGAACCTTAGTATGTAGCTAGTTATAAGATCAAGTTCATAATGTGTGCCAAAAATGCTTATAATTTTTAGCTCATAAAAAGAGCTTGGATAGATGACCATAGTGAAAAAAGATGTTGTGCAATCAAATGTTATGATTAAGAAGCTCACTCTACTCCCCATATCCATGCTCCATAGTAAGCCTTTTTGTTTTTCACAATCATCTCCATCTAGCATTTTTTGGTCATGGATTCATCTCTCAACCTTTCTTTATCCAAACCTACACTTTATATGAAGTATTTTAACATAAAGTCATAGGATCTGTCTAATTGAAAGCCTAAAAAGGCATAAACAAGATTAACCAAGAATTGTTGGGCAATCCAACCATTATAATTCTGTGGTCTTTTAGGAAATTCTAGCAAATTAGGATGTGAGAGATTTGGAGGCTATCTAAAGAGATATCTTATGCCATATCAAAGCTCCCTCATCTCATTGTTTGCCATTTAGATTCTCTCTCTATGATTTGTAAACTATTGTAACTATTATTCTAAGTGAGTCTTAGATCATACAAGGACACACCCTTCCCTCAATAAATGCTAATGGGATCCCATAAAGATGACGTTGCACTATGAACTTTTTACATTTACAAAGAATATTATGTGCTCCATTTTTCTCTCATCATTCCTCCACCTCACTCGTACCATACATTCAAAGAGCCTAGATCTTGGTTGAGTCTTTCACGTGTCTTCTTTCCCCTATGAATCAACTTATAGTTTATAGCCACATGTTCTAAAAATGAGAATCCAAGAAGAAAAAGGCAAAAAGAAGTCATAATATCAAATACTATACGTAAATACTATAATTACATTTATTACATATGATAATTGATATTATATTATTAATATTACAATTATAAAAGTTTATTTATTTAATTATCTATTTATTTGTGTGTGTGCATGTGTTTATCTATGTTAGTATGTGTACACACACATACACACACACATACATATATAAATGTGTGTGTGTGTGTGTGTGTAGAGAGGGAGAGAGAGAGAGAGAGAGAGAGAGAGAGAGAGAGAGAGAGAGAGAGAGAGAGAGAGAGAGAGAGAGAGAGAGAGAGAGAGAGAGAGAGAGAGAGAGAGAGAGAGAGAGAATGAATGCAAGAGGAAAATAGACTCAAGGGAGGGATAAGGATCCTCTATGTATATATATATATATACAAACACATGCACTCACACACACAAAGGATGAAAAGTAATAAGGAAGTAGGCTCGATGGGATGAGAGGGCTATTGCATGAAGAGAGAGATAGACAAAGAGAGAGAACTATTCTTGCACAGGAGAGAGATATGGAGAGAGAGAGAGACCATGGGTGGCCTTTTGTCAGTGGCCTCATTTCCAAGAGGGCATGTTTCACAAATGAGAGGCCTTGAATTGTGTGTCAGTTGGTGCAAATGAATTGCTTGTACAAGCATGCACGGGTGTGAAGCCATGTTTTGCAAGAGGGGAGAGGGTGATATTTGGCAATCCATGCAAAGTGTTGGATAGTGTGTACAAAAGATTACCTACCATAACATCCATGAATTACAATGGCCAATGTTTTACTAATGGAAAACTACCATGTATTGCTTTCTCAAGAGTGGAATCAACCTCTCTATATCACTTTATAAAAAATAACAAGATAAAACATGAAAATGATGAAGATGTTGGTGTGTAAAAATGCTTAAGCGTGGACACATATGACATGAGGACAAATTGAACAAGTGGTGTAAATGTCATTTCTTTGACTTTTCAATGCTTACCCATTGCAAGAATTTTAGTAATGGATGGGAGTCTTAAGTGGTAACTCGTAGGTTTGCCATGTGTTTTTGTTACTTAATTTTAAAATGTCTCTATTATGGAAAGTTAGTCTTAATGGCAAGATTTACAATCTTGATGCAATAATTGGAATCTCAAGTGGAACTTGTTAGTGTTTAATGGTATTTTTTAACACTTGGCATGGGAGAACGACCTTACTAATAAATGAAAAATGTGGAAGATGTGGGAAGAATTTTAAAAACATAGTGTGAGGACAAGAGATCTACAAGATGTGATTGAAGATTGCATGTGTTTTCAGAGAGCTAATGGCACTAGGCTAAAGAATGGAATCATGGGATGAATTCTACTACTACAATTCCTTTGTTCTCTGACTATGACAATAAAGGTTTGCTTTTAGGCTCTCTTTGCTATCCTCCTACTATAGGAAATGCAATGAGTGCAATCTTTTGTTAAAGGTGTTGTTATCGATGAGAGAGATAATAGGAGGGTTCTTTCAATTTGTATTGTTGATGGTATATGTCGCAGATCAAAGGTTTCTCATCACTTAGAGAAGGAAAATGAAAGTGTTGGTGATTGAAGAATTGGTGAAGTGAGAAGCTCAAGTGGAAGCGTGAGCAAGCAGAAGCAAGGGAGGTATGAGCTATAACAAATGGAGCAAGAGAGCAAGAGAGAGAGACTCAAGATGTGGGAACTCCAACAGTCACAATGTGTCACCAAAACTCCCTTATTCATTAGTCCTTGAAAGAATAAAGAATGAAGTGATAGTGATGGGTGCCCACCACTTATATTATATAGGTGTATAGATACCATTAGTATAGTGAATACATAGGCGATGTGTGTAGGCACAGCCACCTTTACTCCCAACAATTGTTATCTCCAAAGATTATGTATTTCTATTGAAGGTTGAATATATGACTTGAGTTAGTGAAACATTCAAAGGATTTACGATAACAAGAGTAATAAAATTGTAGGTTTCTTGGAAATGGAAAGATTAGCTCACATGGACATGTTTAACACTCCCGCATGATCTAAACTTCTTCAACTCTTGAAGTTTTACAATTTTTGAAGATTTGTAGTACTTATATTTGAAAAGAGTATGCTAAAATGTATGTATTTTCATACTCAGTCCATATTTCAAATAGAAAGAGATAGTTTTCTACTTGATATCCTACATTTTTCAAAGTGATACTATATGATCATGTAGCAGCAATCCTACAATAGCTCTTGAAACTTTGTGCTCTTCTATTAGTGAAGAGTATATTGAAATGTGTATTTTTCCACAATGGTGTGGTGCCCCTAGTGAGGATCTTTTGTTGATCATATCAATTGGAAAGTGTAAGTTTTGACAACAAGCTTGTACACAAACTAGAGCATGGTATCGATTGGATATGAACCATTTTATGGTACTAAAAATGAGGATGCAAATAAGTTTATCAGGAAATGGGAATGGATGGCCCAAAAGATTGCAAAGACAATGATGTTGATAACCTTCGAATGATTGATATGCTACTTGAAGTTTTGCAAGTCTGTGGTGGGATTTGTTGAATCGGGAAACATTTAAAGTAAACTGAAATGAATTTAGAACTAGTTTTATTACCAAGTTTGCACTGAGGAAAACTCCTAAGAGTATATGGAAATCTTTGAAAAAAATATTTCAAGAAGAGAATGAGAAAGTTTATAAATTTGTTTCTAGCTTTGAAGAGAGATGAATAGAGATTACATAGGTATAGAGCAAAGTCCAGTCATTATAGAAATTATATGGCACACAATCTGAGAAAGGAGTAGAGAACACACAACAAATATGAGAAGAATAGAAACCGCTTTAATTTCAAACAAGCTGATACAAAGATAGCTTTATCCACCCATGCGCTTCCACTATGAAGCTTAGATGGCGATCCAAATAGATGATATGCGAAGAGCTTAGGATAGTTGGAAGAACTCAGATTGGGTGAAGGATTAATGATGGCTTTAGAGGAGTCTTTCTTTTATGTCCCAAGAAGGTAGTCTGGTCAACATGTCTGGCCATATTATGAATCTTTCCTAGTCGACCAAGGAATATTCCAAGGAACATTTCAAGGCCCCTGTTAACTCCCACATCCTATGACTTGATGCGATGCGCTTTGAGCCCGAGGGGTTCACTATAGATGTTGTATGGTATCATGTGAGTGTAAGGGAGGGGGTTATTGGAAGGGGCCACTTAAGCATATAGATTAGAGGTAGACCCCTATTAATTTCTTATATGGAACTTAAATTTAAGGAGGGCATAGAGGGAAAAAAGAAGAGGGGGATGCATTTTATCACCTCTCTCCATAGATTGGTTTCTCCATGGCATACAAGAGAACTGTGAATAAGCAAACTGTGAATAAGCATCGACTGTTGTTTCTCCTCCTACTGCAATTTTGGATCATCGTCCTTCGTAACTCCAGATTCTTTTCCTTCATCTGCTAGCTTGAGCATGAGAACTTTAGACTTCCAAAAAGAGAATGACTCACTTCTTGTGTCACAGATCAGCAATTGTTTTCACTAGTAAGTAGAATTCTTATGCTAGGTAGTGGTCATTCTAAGCCAGAGCAAATATTGCCTTTGTAGAGATGCGAATACAGAATTTGCGTATTAACTAAGGGCAACAAAGGAAACCTTACCTATGATAGAAGTTCGGTGTCATCAATGGAGTGCACGTCCAAAATTCCTACCTCAATCTTTCCACATAGCTCAGGGGATGACAACCCACCTCCTACAACATTTTTCCATCGAGCTTCATTGTGAGGAGGTGTGAAGGGTTCGAAAACAAATTCTACTCCACTACTAATTTGCAATTTTGTGTTGCAGTAGCAAAGCTACCACATTGTTCATCAACTTGATGGGAAGGTAGTTACCTGCATCAACAAATTGGGGAGGAGACAAGGATCCAAAGCAGGGGCAGCTCTAAGTCATCACATTTTCCCACCATGGATAGTGTTTCCATAGATTTCTCCTTTTGCAATTCTGTTGTTCCTTTCTCTCTACAGGTCTTGCTTTTGTACAACATGATCAACCTTCTCTCTTTTGGTCGATGGGTTGCAGGTTGCAAAGGTTTTTATTGGGCGGATATATGCTATCTGAGCTTCCACAGAAAAATGGCACTATTCCATTCTCCACAAACACCCTTGTCTTCATGAACAGGTATGCAACTTCCCTTGACCACTCCATTCTTCTTGCGAGCTTGATTCTCCTCTCTAAATAGCATTGCTAACTATCTTCTCTTTTTCTCGAAGCTCCTGTAAGGATCCTCGCACTAGCTTTTGTTCGACCTACTTGTGTTGCAATTGATCTTGTTCGTAATGGACCCAAAAAAAATTTCTTCTCTTTGGTTGGCTCTTTGGTTGGTTTCAAGCATCCCACTATTCATTTTGAATCATCGATCAACACCATCTCCTCTCCTTGAGACATCTGCTCTTTCTCAATATCTTTGATTTTTCCTTCTTGCTACATTTATAAAATAGTACGTAATTTGACACATTGTCATGAGCTCACAATGACAGAATCCTCTCTCTATTATGAAAGTTACCACATTTGCACTGAATATACAAAATTGTGCCTACCTTCAGTGACTCCTTTGAAGCAACCATTCCTTTTTTAGTTCTTGATAACAACAACAACAATATCTTTGTAGCAACACATTCTTGGCTTCATATTTGTAGTAGCATTTCCTTTATTATTGATGGTCCTTTCTTTGAACCAACATCCTTTGGAGCACCATCTGTTCTTTTGTAGCAACAAAATTTAGACATTAATTCATATTGTCTCTTTCTTGGGCATCAACCTTTGTTCATGGCAGCTTCTTGTCTTTTGTAAAGATAGACCTCCATATATAGGCAGCCTCTTCATCCACTTTACACATCATGAACTTATGTGGTTGAGAGCAACTCCTTGTGGGGGATGCACCAAGTGCAGGGGCAAGTGAGGGGAATTTTCATTTTCTACATGTTGATGTCGTATCAGCATCCAATATTTGATATATCCTTACACTTGACCATTGGAGTTTTAGCTATGGGATTGCTCATCAAGGCTCTAGGTCTCAAAATGACAATAAGAGAATGGTTTGTGAGTGTTTAGTCAACACTTGCATCACACTTCAGCCTGCCAATTTTTGCTTTCTACATTGAGATCTGCTCAACATTTGTGTGCCTTTCCCTGGTCTATGTTTTTGCAGCCTCCAATATGACATGTGAAGCCTCATTGTCACACGTGCCCTCATTGTAGTTGGCACCCTTAGAGAAACCTTAGGAAAAATGAGGTCATTAACTGATTAATTCATTCTTCCTTCAAATAACTACAATTCTCAACTCATGGGCTGCTTGAGCTTGTATGTCAACTTCATATACCCCTCCATGTGGATGCAAGTGGTGGATTGCTCCATGAGGCTCATATGTACTCCTCCATCATTAGAAAAACACATGCATGATACTCTACAAGTGGGTGCAATGAGGAAGGTGATGCTAGCTTCTGAATAACTTACTGAACTCATCCAAACTTGGTGCTACAAGTGTGTAGGCTGATGGCTGGTAATCGAGATCTCCTAGACCTAATACTAAAATTTAGAGTAGGAACCCAAGAAGCAACTAGGTGATTGATATAACAGGAGAATTATTGCTACCTGGTAGGACGATGACTAATGCAAATTGATGTGCTATAGTCAACAACCTTTTGATTGTATAATGCTAAGGGAATTAATCCTACTCTGTTGGAGGAAGGAGCGCTCAAGATGGGCAACTGACATTGGGCTACTACTACTACGTGATAGAATTTATATACTGTGCAGAGGAGAGTTTTCTTGCTGCTCTTTGTTGGGGATTTTTGCAAGGATCATATAAGTTTAGAAACCACATGATCAATGTAAAGTGTTTCTTTGATGATAGTAGAGGAGGTGTGCATTGGACTTGTGAGCCAAGCACAAAGGAAATGATTTTATTGGGAACAGAGTTTGTTGAGATCAATGGCAGATTTTGTCATAATGATTGCAAGAGGGTAAGTTTGGAGGGATTTCCCTTCTCCAATCTCCACTGCTCATCATGTGCATCCATTCCCAAGGAGAGAGACTTTTGCATGGGTGTGTATCGAGACATGCACTCTAGAAGGGAAAGAGGATTAAGAGACACTGGAGATGGTAGAAGATTGGATTACTTGACTCATTCTAAGATATTGAGAATTTCTAGGACTAAAAACATAATGGTTCGACGACTCAAAAAAGAAATATGGTTCACAAGGACAAAGGTTGCTACTTTGAGTGTACAGGTGAGGAGTCTTCAAGAAAGTGTTTCTGAAGCCTTGGTACGAGGAGATGTAAAGAAGTTTTGCACTGATATTGTGAATGCACATAAGCATGGCTTATTTGAGGGGAAGAAAGCTTTGTGGGACCTTTTCATCAACATCTCTCAAAACATAGGAAGAGTGGGTCAAGGAAAGTGATATTCTGATACAACAAAAAATCTCTTTGAAGTTGTCAAGATTTAGGGAGGTACAAGATTGCATAAATTTCCCTCCATGAGGCCCACATCTTTCAACTACATCTAGGGCTATGAGAAAATCCATTTGTTATAGGACCGGATTGAGAGAGGATGTATTCAAGAATGTGGCAGAAACATATAAGCATCATATGTTGAAAAATGGGCTTTGCATGGAAAGTGTACTTGTCATTGTTGCTGAAGATGAGACTATGATCAAGAGGATGGTGAGATGGATAGAAACTTGTTGGTTTTTGTGGAAAGAAGATGGATCACACATGTGTTTCAAATTTCGTAGTACTTGTTAGAGATGGTGAAAATGGTTATCATAGAATTGTTGATGCATTTGAGCATAATGTGATTGCCCACTATGCAAGAGTATTGATTGCAAATCCTCTTGCTGAATGCTTGGCAAAGTTAGTTCTTCTTATACAACTAACTTGTAATAGGTTTGACTCTATGTCCATCAAGAAGCAATGGAAAGAAGTCAAATTGCATTGGAATATGTATGTGAAGGATGTGAATGGACCAATACTTGGTCATGCTTCTAATGGAGATTGAAGATTATAGCTCTCTTACACGTGTTCGATACTCAATTCCTTGGAAAAGTTGGCCATTCACAGCTTCTATGGAAGATGATGGAAGCACCATTGGATTACATGACCGATATTATATACATAATGGAAAGAAGACGATTAATCCTCTAGATAATGCATCTAAATGATTAGTGATTGGTAATGATCTTGTCACCTTGAATCATGTAGCCTTGGTATATCAAAGTTTCAAGGTTGATGATCATGGTTTGCAAGAAGGAGATATAGAGAGAAAAGATAGACAAAATTGGAGATTAGCACAAAGGATAGCCGAACGTAAAGTTCAAAATTGTATAGAGCTCTTGTAGATGGGATCCAATCATCATCAAGAGTGAACACTTGGTACAAAGGTGTGTCTCTCAATTGTGGCAACATAGATTGATGTTTTTCTATCTCCTACGCTCAACTTGTATGAGCGTGTGAAAGTTGTCGGAATGGTATCTTCTTTTTTAGGTACAGAATTCATGTTATCTATTGAGCATATATAAATAGTTAACTGATATTGTATGTTCATGTTGTTGCTATGGTAGCACCATTATGTCTTATTAATCACTTGATTTATGATGTTTTATTAGGATTTGGCGCATGTGGATCACCAAGCATGATGTATATATTCTCAAGTAGAACTTCATTAGTAGAGAAACTTTCATGGACATCCAATTGTCATGTCACTTTTTGGTTCTTCTCATAAAGATCTTCAGAGACAGATATAGTCACTTGGCAGTTCCTTTATCTTTTAGGAGATCTGATGCTTGTGAGAATTTCTTTAGTAAAGTAGGTGGAATGGTTAGCAATGAGAAGTGTTATGATGGTTATGACTTTTTGAGTAGTGTAGGAGCATTGAATAGAATTTCAGAGTTTCAAGTAGGTTCAAATCTAAGTTTTCTAGCAGCTCACTCAAAGCAAGAAAACATATGGGTTGATATGAATCATATGCATGGCATTCCTTTGGCAAATTTAAATGGCTACATGGTTGTGAGTACTGATGAGCAAATTATATATATATTGAAGGAGGGTTTAACAAAAGCAAAGTTCATGTGTCGCGAGCTTGGTATGGAAGGTGAAGCTTCATGGGGTGCCTTATGGGAAGAAAAAGATATCTTAGAGTAGCTTGAAAACAATGCACATGACAATCTTAAAGAAGAAGAAGAAGTTTCATTGGATGATTTTGTTAGAGATGTAATCGTGGATACAATATTGGATGTTGATGAAGAGGATACAATTGCACAAAGTGAGCTTCGCCATGCCATGGATTCTATAGTTGACAATGAGGAGAATGTGGTGAGCCAAATATCACCTTTTGTGGAGGTTGATGGGAAGACTTTGTGCAAGAGCACACTTGTGAGCCAATTGAATGGAAATCCAACGTTATCAAAGGATAGATTAACAAGGGTAAAAAGTGGAGTATATTTCTCATTTCAGATGAAGTCAAAACCTCAAACCAGTGCCTTGGAATAAGATATGATTGGGCGGTTCTATTTGAAGATATTATACTTAGAGATAATACAAAGCTCAAAAGAAAAGGAAAGGTTGCAAATACTAGTCAAGGGGCCAAGAAAGGCATATGGTACCTCAGAAGAGTAACGAGTATGAGAATGAAGCTAGGAAATGGTATGAAATAGACAAGGGGCCCTTTTGATATTCTAGATCATCCTCCAAATGTGGAGATTCATCTAGAATGGTATCAAAAAAACAAAGGAAGTAGATGCTACACATATGATCTTGTTGATAATCAATCAGTGTCCTTGGAATCTATAATTGCTCTGGCAAATTTGAGCTATGATCCAATATCAAAGAAATATCAGCTTGACCCCAATGACTATAAGATTTTCAACGACTATGTAAAAGATACATAAGGTAATTTGAAGCACATGGAGTAAAATACAAATCTATAATAGTTTTAATGTGTTGTCCTTATGAATAAGTATTAAATTAATAATCATGTTTTTTTTTGCAGATTGAAAGCTGCTATGTATACATCATACATGCTACCAAGAAATATCAAATAACTTTTGTGGCCATCTAGTTATTGTGTAATTTGAGTTTTAGAGTCATAAACATTTATGACCATTTTGGGTGTAATTTGAGTTTTAAGGTCATAAACTCTCTCCATCACTCATGTGCACGAAGCAACTTGCAACCAAACTTGGCAATAGCGAGTAGTTTTGGGTCCATCTCAGCCACCAATATGCAATAGAAAAGGCATATGGCTGCATTGGCAATCCTTTGATGGTGAAGAAAAGTATATGTATTGATAATCTTATGGTAATGAAGCAGCATTACAATTCTGGAGGTATCTTCAACATGTACTTCATTCAAGGATATCTATGAAGGGAAGTACTTTTAAACACTTACATGCGATGCTTGTGTTATTGCTACTCTTTGCTGAGTTCACTTATTCATGTATACTGTAATTTGTGACTACTAACTAGATATTAGTATCAGGAGTTTCAAGGTGCTTGGTAAAAGGCTAAACCCAAGTTTTTCTTAGAGAAAAAAATTAAATCTTTAATTATTATTTTTTCTCGTATTAATCATAGTGTGGGAGGGGGGAGCTGGCACTCTCCCATGGTTTTGGTAGAGAGATTCAACTCCCCTTCTTCCAAAGAGAGCTTGGCGTCTGCTTGGTATGTGTAGTCACTTTAAGTATAAAGGGGTTCAATTCCCCTACTCTCTCTCCTCATGTGGTAAGGGGGCACAGTCACTCAAAAAAATTGCGACACATACTTTGATGGTATCCAAGTGCCACTACATAAATCACTTTGTGATATGACCATTTTGATACTTTTAATTGCTTAGTATAATTCCAACTTTTAAAAAGAAAGTTAGTATATGTTCTATGAAGACATACATTTAAGGAAGGGGATACATAAAAAGTCATACATGTATATATCTTATAAGCTTAAATAGGGGGATATATTAGTCTTACAAGCTTCATAAATAGGGTTTTTTTAAGAATTCCTTGCATGCAGGTGACATGTCTTCTTTACTATGAGTGAACCCCCCGTGGCTTTGAGTTGCTACTAGCATAACTACTTTATCTAATCCAAAGGCTAGATCCACAAAGGTCACCTTTTTTCCATCCAGTCACATAGATATACGAGCCATCAGGACCAACCCAACGTCTATCCTCACACATGGCTTCTTCTCATAATGGGGGTCTTATAACTTAGAGTACCATGGGGCATTGGCAGCATCTTACGAGGGGGGCGGGGCATTGAGTATATCTAATATCCACACCTCAATGTCCACCCACATGTGAACTACATTCTCAGCCCAATGTCGAGTCTCTAAAGATAAATGTGAAGGAGATTCTTCTTCATAAGAGCTTTACTGAAGTTATCTGCTCCACTCTCCTCCATTGGATAGTAGACCTAGATAGTAGACCGACTCTACTATCTCATCCTTGATCAACTCATGCACATAGTGATACCACATCTCAATATGTTTAGTGTGCGCATGAAAAACTTGATTTTTGGCAATGGTGATGCCACTCTCATGAGTCATTATCACATCTTAGAACTATTGGATCTTCATCATGTACTCCCATATGCCATAGGATCCTCCTTAACCATACTACTTCACATGTAGCAAAGCAAGCTACCCTGTACTTTGCTTCAATAGAAGACAATGACACAATTGGTTGCTTCTTGCTAATCCAAGAGAAATTTATTGAATCTAAAGAGAAATAATATCCATAATTTGATTTCTTGGAACTGCTGTGACCTTCCCAATCTGTCATAGTTTCCCATAAGAGCACTTTTGGAACTATAAATGATAGCATAGTCAAGAGTTTTCTTGAAGTATCTGAGCACCTGCATCCTAGCTTTCCAATGAATTTCTTGTGATTTGTTTGAGAACCTACTCAAAACCCCAATAGAAAAACTAATATCTAGCCTAGTGTTACACAAGTAGATGAGGCTACCAAAATCAACCTCTTGTACTGTGTTGTTCTTTAGATCCTAACTTATATGTCAAGTGCTACAATGATAATTTTGTTATTCATGCTCTATATGTGGATGATAATCTCAACTTCCTCCAACAAGTAAAGAAGGGTTCGTCTTCTGCATTTGACATGGTGGATCTTGGAGACATACACTCATGTCTTGGTATTCAAATTCAACACTCTGGAGAAAAGGGTATTTTATTATTCCATCAAAAAAAGCTCATTGAAGATATTATTGAGAAGTTTGATTTGGCTTATGCACATCCTACTACTACTCCTTGCCTTGTGAGCTCTATAAAAAACTCTCATTTTCTAAAGAATGATGCAAATTAGCATTACATCAACCTTATGGTAATGTGTTGATGTATCTTCAATGGATAACTTCACATTGACCTCCAAAGGTGTAGCTATCTTCTTACACTCAGTCATGCCAAATGCATTTAAGATCTCCTATGTATACTTCTTTTGAGAGATGAAAAATTTGCAACTTCAATCCCCAAACAATAGTGCAACAAGCCCAAGTCTATCATTTCAAACTCTTAGAGCTCAAAGCCTTTTGAGTCATATGGATCATATCTTTATAGTCACCTATAATAAGAAGATCATCAACATATAGAAAAATCACTACATGCTTTTTATTATCCGTGTAAACATATAAATTAACATCTAAGGCACATCTTTTGAAATTTAAACCTAGAAAGAATTTATCTATATGCTAGTATCGTGCTGTAAGGGCTTGTTTTAACCCATATAATGCCATCTTCAACTTACAAACTTTTTTCTCAAAATAGGGGGCCTTAAATCTTGTGGGATGAGCCACATACACCTTCTCCTCCTTGAGGTCACCTTTCAAGAACGTTGATTTGACATCCATTTGCAAAACCAACCATGTATAATGAGTACCCACTACAAGTACTATGTGAATAGTAGTCATTCTAGTAGTTGGATTAATAATTAAATTATTCAACTTGTGAGAATCCTTATGCAACTAATATGTATTTGTACTTTTCTAAGAAGAAGGGTCTAAAATTTCCACCATTGTAGATGTGATCTTTCATATGCAAATATATTGATGTCTTTCCTTCTTTTGATGGCCCAAAGATTTTTCCATACACATGTACCATTTATGAGACTCCAAATATTAAAATAAGTTTAGATATCATCTTTATAAAATGAGAAAAAGAAAAGATGTCATATTTAATTTAATAATAGGATAAGAAAAGTTAGACATATAAAAAGATAAAAATATAAGAGAGAGAAAAAGGGAATAAGATATATGCACCACATGGGAGAGTTATTGGAGTATTTTTTTAAAATACTCAAAGATATGTGTGTCCAAGCCTAGCCCCATCTTCTTTCATTTTCAAAGATCTTGGCTTCAAGTGAGTGACAAATTTGGAATTTTTCTAGGTGTCATCATATCCTTATCCTCATGTTGACTTCCTTGTATGCTTGCACCATTTCTTTAAATGTGAGGAGACTTTCATCATATCCTTATCCTAACGTTGACTTCCTTGTATGCTTGCACCATTTCTTTAAATGTGAGGAGACTTTCATGATCAACTCTAAGGTTTTTTAATATTATGTGGCCCACCTCCAAATCCATCCAAGCCCAATGCTAGAATCGTTGTAGATAAATATTTTTAAAGAGGATTACTTTCAGAAACAAATTTTCCAAGGGAAAAGTAGATGACTCTTACTTTGTAGAAATGTGCAAGCCTTTATAAGCATTGGTTCCTACATAAGACTTAAGCTATATACCCCAAAGTCATATACACCTTACATAATTCTAAGAGAAAGGATCACATGGAAATAATAAAAGTTTGTGAAATGCATCCATCATAACCATAGCACCCATCCCATGGTCTACTCACATGTAATATTATATTTTGTTTCTCAAAACAATCCACTTACCTCTAAGAAATGTATGTACCTCATGAAATTGTAACCTTGGGAATATTGCCAAGTGATCGCTAGTGGCCTTAGCTAATGAACTCATTTTGCTTAGTAGTAGTCCTCCCACAAAGGGCTCAATACTATCAAGATTTTTGAGGTTTAGAGTAATTCAAGGCAACTTATTGTCATGGATCAACCTCTGTTGCTTAGAAGTGGCCCTCCCTTAGTGCCCCCCCCCCCCTTTTGATACCAATCATTGCCAATGAATGGGCCTTATAAGGTTGAGAGAGGCATCTATTTTTTAGTATTGACCTACCTTGCTACCCTCTCTTTGAGGTAACCATCAATGCCAATGCATGGGTCTCACAAGGTTGTGATTATTCTAGGAGTCATTGTCAAGCAATTTCTTGGATGAGTTTATAGTCAACAGCCCAATTTCACTTAATGATGCTCCTCCCATGAAGGGCTCGCTATTATTAGGGTATTGGAGGGTCACCATCAAGTGATTGAAGGAAACACATTGTCATGGAGCAACCTCTCTTACTATAGTGATCTGCTCTTAGTGCCTCCTCTTAGAAAAATTTAGTTCTTTCATGATATTTGAGAGTCAGAACCAAGTAGTTCATGCCTCATAAGCATCCACAATCTCTATCACTTTGAATTGGCCCTTTTTGCTTCATTATTTAGGGCTCATAACACATGGTTGCTTTCACCCAAGGCATAGAAGATATTAGGTACACCAAATGGTGCTTCCAAGGTACATAGGATACAATGCCACATGCAACGTCTAACACAATACCTTTTCTTCCAAAGTTTGGTTTGTGAAATATATGAGTGTTAGAGATTACTAAAGACATCTTGTCTAATATTTTTAAGATGCATATTTTCTTAAAATCCATGCTCAAACAGTAATAGTTATGCTCAACAATCTCCACAAATTGTGCCACTTATGACTTTGCTATAATATGGATCTAGATCCCTCAATGCATGATGCAAAAAATTCTAGTCATCCTCTCTCTTCATCCATGAGCTAGGCCAATATCTAATGTCTCCCATGAGAGGGACATAAGCTCACAACATGAAGTAGCACTTGGGGGATGCTCTCAACCCTTGCTTGAGCCAAAGCCACGATCAAGCACCAACCTAAGCCCTAGTCTCATTATGACCCCAACTTAGGGCATTCCATGCCCATGCTATAGCTCGAGACCCAATCAAAGACCCATCCCATGTAGGAGTTGTAGTTTGAGACCCAATCTAAGCCCCAACCAAAGGATGATTTATATCCTCAAGAAGATCCCTATCTCAATCCCAACCTTAGGCCTATTGATATCCATCTCAAAAGCTAGCCCATACCCCCGACACTCATGCTAGCACCCATGCTAGGATCCCATCATGCACATGTGTGAGTGCTCAAGCCCCAATTTGTCTCAAGCCCCAATTTGTCAATTCACACCTTTATGAAAATCTATCATCAAGCCCCATCCTACATTTGTGTCAATGCCCAAGCCCAAAATCCTGCTTATCCTAGCACTAAATCCCTAACTTGTACCTATGTGAAAACTCATGCTTGAGACCCACCTCTTCCTAAATCTCTGCTTCAGCCTAAGCCTCCTCATCTAATTCAGCTCGTTATATACCTCAATAACTACCAATTTTGATAGGCAATATGTTTTAGCCTTCAGAGGGCAATGGGAGAGGTAGTACACTTCAAAATTGTTGATATTTGGGTGCTTTCTCACACTAATGAAGAGAATCTAATTGATTTTATTGTTCTTAGCTCTAGTCATAATTTTTTACTATTTAACATCTAGATATCTTTATTCTTATTCTAGCTAGGTATGCTGACTCAATCATCTTTTTGTTTTCTTGTTTCTAATAGATATGTCTTGTTGTTTTTGGCTATACAATATATTTACTACCATTGGAGATTTAAAGGGCCATATATGGCATTCATCCATTGATTTCAACTCATCTTCAAGTAAATCCCTCAACGCAAAAAATTCTTGTCATCCTCCCTCGTCACCCATGAGCTAGTCTGAGATTTGATATCTCCCATGAGAGAGACACAAGCTCACAACACACAATAGCACTTGGGGGATGCTTTCAACCCTTGCTTGAGCCAAATCCATGATCAAGCACCAATCTGAGCCCTAGGTTGATTATGACCCCAATCCAATCCCTTTCATGCCCATGCTATAGCTCGAGACCCAATTAGAGATCCATCCCAAGATTGAGTTGTAGCTTGAGACCCAATCTAAGCCCCAACCAAAGGCTAATTTAGATCCTTAAGAAGAGCCCTATCTCAATCCCCAACCCTAGGCCTAGTGATATCCATCTCAAACCTGGCCCATACCCAAGCTCTAACCCTCACTCATGCTAGCACCCATGCTAGAATCCCATCATGCACATGTGTGAGTGCTTGAGCCCCAATTTTCCAATTCACACCTTTATGACAACCTATGCTCAAGCCCCATCCTACATTTGTGTCAATGTTGCTCGAGCCCCAAGTCCTGCCTATCCTAGCACTCAATCCCTATTAAACTTGTACCTACGTGAAAACTCATGCTTGAGACCCACCTCTTCCTGAATCTCTTCTTTAGCCTAAGCCTCCTCATCTAGTTCAACTCAATATATACCTAAATAACTACCAATTTTCACAAGCAATATATTTTAGCCTTGAGAGGGCAATGGGAGGTAGTATAGTTCAATATTGTTGATATTTGGGTGCTTTCACACACTAATGAAGAGAATCTCATTGACTTTGTTGTTCTTAGGTCCAATTATAGTTTTTTACTACTTAATATTAGGATATCTTTGTTCTTATTCTCACTAGGTATGTTGAGTCAATCACTTTTTGTTTTCTTATTTCTAATAGATATGTCTTATTGTTTTTGGCTATATAATATATTTACTACCATTGGAGATTTGAAGGGCTATATATGGCATTTATCCATTGATTTCAACTCATCTTCAGAACAATAACATCTCATTTTTGTGAAATTTGAATTTGTTTCCTACAATTATCCTTGATGATTTTTAAATCATTTACATATCTAAATGGGGAGTAAGTGTGTAATCAAGACCATATCTTAATTTTGTATACTAGCTTCTCTACTTTGACTCTTGTACATGCTTTGGAAATATTTACCCGATTTAATTGATTTTATAGTCATCACTAGAATTTCATAATGTATGATCTACATACAAGTATATCTTAGTTTAGAAATACTATTGGTAGGGTTTAGCACACAAGAGTAGTCTAATAAAAGTATCTAAACCTCTTCTTCAAGATTATTTTGTGTTTATGAATGGTGTTATTAATATCAATAACTTTTTATGTATCATTAGAGCTACATACAAAATTTTATGCTTCATGGATCACCTTTTGGTACAACACCACCTTGTAAAAAACATGACTACATGGGTTATTCAAGTCCTGCAATAGCCTACTAATGGTGTCAATTGTGGGTGGAGAATGGTCACAATAGCTTTCTTCACATGAGATGTATATTTGAACTTCCAAATATGAGTGGATTTTATTATACAAGCTTTTTGAGCAATCAAAGATCACATTTTGTAACAATGTTTTGTTTCCATGATATTGATGTACAAATGTTCTCCCACTTTAATGTAAATAAATTCAAGGTCATTTTCATTCAATATTTTTTATTTGCAATTGCCAAGCACCATAGAGAAATCGTGGAGCAAATATATGAATTTGCTAGAGAGAGAGAGAGAGAGAGAGAGAGAGAGAGAGAGAGAGAGAGAGAGCAATGGAGGAACTCGGCCAAAGAATCCCTATTAAGGGCTGAGCATATCCAAGCCATGTGAAAATTTGACATTGATCAAGCAACATCCCACAATGGTTGCAATCGAGGGTGGTGAAGATGGCATTAGGGCAATGGGTGAATAGCCACAAACCACAAGGATTCTTAGTCAACAAGATGAGAGTTAAGCAAAAATAATAATAGACACTAAAAGATCTTTGTATTTCTCATAAGGAAATTTGATAGTACAATGAGATGAAAATTCTCCAAAATTTTTGTTGTTACAAGCTAGAAACTCTTCTTTTGAGTAGCTTTCTAGGCTAAGGCTATTAATTACTGCATCCTTGAAGCCAAAGACACAAGCTACTTCAACTCAAAAATTTCATAGGCCTTCTCCTTCATCATACTTCTACTTATACAACTCGATACCTTGTTTACAAACTCAAAATCATGCTTTCCAAATTACTTGAACTAAAAATTCAAGCATGGGACATGCAATTCCATTCACATATTGTGCTATTGAAAAAGGGGTCTCCTACCAAGACATAGGCTTGCAATTGTGAAAAAAGAAGATAATGACATATACACACCATGTCATCAAACAAAACATCTTTGATTACCACAATGCTCTGGTCTCCCAACTAGCAAAATACAAGATGTTCCTCTCTTTGTTCTCTTGGATCATAATAGAAGACTATATAGAACTTGCCATTGTAAAAATTTCATATTTGCTTGAAGGTGCAACCTCTTTTGAGTTTCACTTTATATGCCAGACTTGAGCAACACTCCATTAGCCTAATAGCAAATGTTGATCCCCTATAGTAATGCCCTTTCATAAAAAATATTAGCCATGAGTAAGTCCATTTGGCTGTGTAGACACACCCAAGTGGATTTTCCATCCTTCGGCATCGAGTTTAGCTAGCTCCTCACCTACGAGATGTATCCGAGTATGATACTCTTGTTTTCTGTGACATAATTGATGTCCATGTCAGCCTCATAATTTTAGATAAGAGTTTATCGATTAACTACTGCTTTTTGCAATTCAAAAGGACCTAGACCTTTCAAGTAACTCAAACCTTCTAAGAATAGGTTGATCTTCCAAATAACTCAAACCTGTCTCTAAATAGTACATTCATCACAATTTTTTTAAAATGATGGTACTTTAAAGAGACACCACATGTGATGTAGTATTGCTTCAAACTCCAAGAATTTTGTGATCACCTGCTTTTGAATTATTCAGCTTTATCAATGTCAACAACTTGAAGATCCATTAAAATTGCAGGCAAGTGCAATCTCATACATTAAATCTAATATATACAACCAAAATTTTGCCCACACCTAGCCAATCATGGAATGCTTGCCATCAAACTAGTTCTCTATACTTAATCCCACAAACAACTAGCCCTTATTTCCTACTTATCTGGCATATACCAATTGAAAAAAACTGGAGACCTTCCATAATCTGAGGTCAACTAGGAAGTACATGTCAAGATTGTGGGAGAGAAGGAAGGAGTCTCACTTGTAGCTTTCTTGCTTGCACAATGGGGGAATACACACAGAGGTGGAGGCTGAAAACAGTTTTCCTCTTCTTAGTTGTGTAGGCCAAAAGAACTCTCATACAAAGAAATAGAAGAACCCTATATATGGGTCTCAAACCAAACTCAAATAACTAAAGTGGCATACTAACTGAGCCACGAACTAGAGTAGATAAGGATAGCTATCATGTAGCTATTATTCATGGGCGGTGTACCAACCGCGTCTGCAACTGACAAGTCGGTGACATAAATACACAACGGTCACCCTGGCGTATCACGAGTGGAGCTCGATATCTCAACACTCCCCCTCGAGCTCAATCCCAATTCCTGCACACCAAGCAGGTCTCTGAACTTGCGCAGCTTCTCTGTGTCCAATGCCTTCGTGAATATGTTAGCTACCTGATCCTCTGTGCTGACATAAACTAGATCAATAAGACCTAGTAAAATCCTCTCTCGCACATAGTGATAATGCACCTCAATGTGCTTTGTTCTAGCATGATAGACTGGGTTATTTGCCAAGTGTATACTACTCATGTTGTCATAATAAATGACAACTGGCCCATCTGTAAACTGATGCATATCATAAAGTAGCTTATGCAACCAAGCTACCTCACATGCAGCCATTGCTGCACCCCTGTACTCAGCCTCTGTACTCGACAAGGCAACTGTAGGCTGTTTCTTGTTGCTCCAAGTGACTGCAGCACTCCCAAAAGAGAACACATATCCATTGGTAGATCATCTATCAGAAATGCTACCAGCCCAATCAGCATCAGTGTATCCATGCAACTGTATCTGAACCCCAGTCTCATAAAATAGTCCATACTGCAATGTGGACTTCACATACCTGAGTATGCGTCTAGCCGCATCCAAATGCGGTTTCCTTGGAGCCTGCATAAACTGACTTACCAATCCAACAGCATAGCTCAAATCTGGCCTGGTAATAGTCATATAAATCAAACTTCCTACTATGCATCTGTACATAGTAGGGTCTTCCAGAAGCTCACCTGCATCTGTGCTCAGCTTCACATTCTGCTCCAAAGGAACTGAAATAGGCTTACAGCCTGTCATCCCATATTTGGACAGCATGTCCAATCCATACTGCCTCTGCAAGAGCTGTATCCCACTTGGTGATCTAATCACCTCAATGCCCAAGAAATAACATAGCTCTCCCAAATCCTTCATCTCAAACTTCTGCTTCAATAGCATTTTCACATGAAGGATATCTTCATCACTGTCACCTGTCATAATCAAATCATCAACATAAATGACAAGTAGCATAATACCTTTCTCTGTTTTTCTCACATAAAGTGAGAAATCTGCCTTGGAAATCTGAAAGCCAATAGTGACAAGATACTGTCCTATCTTGTCAGACCATGCTCTAGGTGCTTGCTTCAAGCCATACAAGGCTTTCTTCAACCTGCAAACAAACTCAGGATGAACAGCATGCACATAACCTGGTGGCTGCTCCATATATACCTCTTCTTGCAAATCACCATGCAAGAAGGCATTCTTTACATCCATCTGATGTAAAGACCATCCCTTTGATGCAGCCATAGCAACGACTGCTCTTACGGTTGCCATCCTTGCAACCGGACTGAATGTTTCTTCATAGTCAATGCCATATGTTTGTGCATACCCCTTGACTACTAATCTTGCCTTGTATCTGTTCACAGAACCATCTGCATTGTGCTTCACCTTATAAACCCACTTACAGCCAATTACATTCTTACCTTTAGGCAAAGGTATCAATTCCCATGTAGCATTTGCTTCCAAGGCATCCATTTTTTCATCCATGGCTTTCTCCCATTTTTCTTTTCGCATGGCTTGCTCAAAAGAAGTGGGTTCTGGTTCCTGTATCACCTTGACCATATATGCATAGTGAATGGCTGTAAATCCATCATATTTCAGCCTATCCACAGGATACCTAACTCTGCTAGACCTGCGCAAAGTGGGTTCACTCCCAGGTGCTCTCAAAACATCCCTGGTCTTCCTTACTCCAGGTGTAACAATAGAAGGAATACCCAACTCATCATCAATGCTCTGTTCTGAGCCACTAGATTCACCATCCACATAAGAGTGACCTGCATTCACATCAAACATGGGCTGATCAACCTTCTCTTTTCCTTTTCGTGATACCTGCATACCACTATCTGCATTACTTTGAGAAGATTCTCCTGATCTCAATCTGCCTGTCCATGGTGAAGAATGTGAACCACTGCTAGAGGACGCTCCAGGTCCACTAATATTTTGTGACTGCTGCTGTGAATTCTGTGCAGCATTACCATTTTGTGCTTCTACATCATCAATCACATTTACTGGTTTATACCAGCTACTCATCTCATCAAAAACAACATCTCTGCTCACTGTAAACTTATGAGTAGAAGGGTTATAGCATCTATACCCTTTTTGTTGCAGAGAGTAACAATAAAGATGCACTTCTCAGCTTTTGGATCCAACTTGGATCTCAACTCATCTGGCACATGTACATAGGCAATGCAACAAAAAATTTTCAAATGAGAAATATCTGGTTTCCTACCAGTATACCTCTCCTCTGGAGTCATTCCATGTATTGCTGCAGTGGGAGTCCTGTTCATTATGTAGACTGCTGTAGCAACTGCTTCAGCCCAATAAAAATCTGGCAAGTCTTTTTCATTGAGCATGGCACGAGGCACCTCTCCAATATGTCTGTTTTTTCTTTCTGCAATTCCATTTTGCTGTGGGGTATGACTACATGAATATTGCTGCTTTATGCCATGCTCCTGTAAGAATCTTGCAAACTCATTTGAGAGGTACTCTCCCCCTCCATTTGACCTTAGGCATTTTATTTGCAGGCACTCAATTCAGACATGCGTGCATCCAACATAAACATTCTGCCCTTCTTCTTTCCTTTTGCTATCAAGCGACCTTTATTTTTCATATCCTCAACAAAGCATCCATGAGGATTAAATCTGACCTGCAAGCCCTGTTCAACCATTTGACCAATAGAAACCAGATTCTTGGTGATATTCGGGACATGAAATACATCGGACAGGTATTTCTTTTTCCCATCCTGCATAGACAAAGGAATTTTTCCAATCTGCACAATAGGATGTGCAGTATCATCACCAGTCTCCACAAATCCTAGTTTTTCCATTTTCCTTGCATCCTCCATCCATTCTGCATGACCTGTCATGTGGTTTGATGCACCTGAGTCAACATACCATACATCATTGCTTTCTTCTGCACTTGTCACAGAATTGTTCATGTGCTGCACCATGAACAAATGCTCATTTCTATCATCACCATGTCTACTAGAAGATGCATAATTCCCTTGTTGCAGTTTTCCATTCATAATATCATTCTGCTTTTTATAGCAGTCTTTAGCCATATGACCCATTTTACCACAGTAGTAGCATTCAACATTACTGTTTGCATTTTGACCTCTTTGCCATCCACCACGACCTCTTTGGCTCTCCCTGCCTCTAGAGTTACCACGTCCTCCTCCATAGGACTGGTTTTCTTGAGTTTGCTGCATATTCTGATTTCTACCACGGCCTCCAAATCGGCCTCCTCTACCTCTGCCTCTACCTCTTCCAGTATTTGAGTAGAAGACAGCTTATTTTGAAGTTCCTCCTGAAGAAGATGCACCACCATTTCTCTGCTCCTCAGAAATTAGAAGAGCAATCAACTCCTCAAAATCAGGAAATCTTTCACGAACTGAAATGGATGTCCAAAACTGTGCATAATCCTTTCCTAGACCATTCAAGGTCACAGAAACTAAATCATCATCTTCCACTGGCGACCCAATGGAAGCAAGTGCATCTGCAATCTTCTTCACCTTCATGTGGTAGTCATTGATGCTCATATTTTCTCTTTGCACATTGTGCAACTCTTGCTTGAGCTGCATTTTCCTGGCTTGCGTATTTGTGCTATACATACATCTTTGACAGAGTATCCCATGCCTCCTTTGGCGTACTTGCATCCTGAATATGCACAATCATAGAGTCTGAAATGCTGATAGATAGCAAGTACATAACTTTCATGGCTCTCTCATGCCATGCTTTGAATGCTTGCATTTGCTGTTGATTGGGAACATCAGGAAGAACTGGTTCTTCTTCATTTCCTGCAACAAATTCCCAATATCCTTTTCCCATAAGGAAATTCGTCATTCTAAACTTCCATGCCTGGAAGTTGTTCTTGTCAAGCTTTTCAGTGACAATCTGTGAAAGAGAATCAGACGCCATTACAGAATACTGCAAAAAAAATTATGTCACTGCAAAAAACACAGCTTCACCCTCACAAGGGCAAATGTGCAAAACTGGCGAAAGTGGTATTTGACCACACAGTCACTTCCTAGTGACGATTTTGCATAAACAGGAACCAAGGATGATTCTGAAACTCCCAAAGTCTCTGCGCACAAGCATACGATGCAATTTCTACAATAACTACTCACCGACCTGTAAAACAGTGGCTGCACAGCATAAAACTGAGCCTTTTCCTGAGTGCGTGCAGAAAACTTTCACCTCCAAAACAGGCCCCGAAATGGCCTCAAATCAAAAAAACAAGGTCGCGAAGGGCGTCTCAACCTGAGACAATGCACTCTTGCAATTTCCGGCTGTGCTACTTGCAGAGATCTGCTCCCAAAACAGAAAATGAAAGCAACACTGCTCCTCTTACCAGAACACCGCGAGCTTGGCTTGCTTTCTTGAGCTCCTTACCACGAACAAGGCTCTGATACCATGTCAAGATTGTGGGAGAGAAGGAAGGAGTCTCACTTGTAGCTTTCTTGCTTGCACAATGGGGGAATACACACAGAGGTGGAGGCTGAAAACAGTTTTCCTCTTCTTAGTTGTGTAGGCCAAAAGAACTCTCATACAAAGAAATAGAAGAACCCTATATATGGGTCTCAAACCAAACTCAAATAACTAAAGTGGCATACTAACTGAGCCACGAACTAGAGTAGATAAGGATAGCTATCATGTAGCTATTATTCATGGGCGGTGTACCAACCGCGTCTGCAACTGACAAGTCGGTGACATAAATACACAACGGTCACCCTGGCGTATCACGAGTGGAGCTCGATATCTCAACAGTACACTAGTTCTCACTTTCAACCAATCCACTCTCTCCTTCAAGAATGATTAGGTCGTTACTATAAAATGGAAGAGGAAGAAGATTAGGCACACTAACATAGAGGCCATTTTAAGGCCACTATGATAGTGCGGTTGCATATCTCAATACAAAAAAAATAAGTTGAGTGTAGCTTTGCCAAGATAATGCAACAAGTGCAACTAGAACCAACAATATAGTGAAGTTAATATGCACAGAGATCAATCATCAATGCATAGTTTGTAGCCATGTGTGCACATTGACAACTATAATTACATATGCATGGTTGTGCCTATATAAACTATAGCTTTCCAAGTATGGTTGCCTCAATGTTACTTAAACATGCCAGTAATGAATTGTTGATAAGTGAATCCTACTTTGAGACCACCTACAACATGCATACATGGAATGCTTAAAAGTCTCTCACGACCGCTTCTTGTGGAATTAACTTTGAAGCCCACTATGTGTTGTATATATCATGGTGGATATCTTTGCTTTGAGTAGTGAGATTGGCAACCATTCTCACAACATCTTGAATTGGAAAGACAAAAGCCTAAGCTCCAATTTACATGTAAGAATCAAGATCATGATGATCTTATTGTTAGTTTTCAAAGACTACTTCTATGGCAAAGAAATGTCTTTGAAATTTTTCACTAGATAAAGGAATGCTAGTGATCCACACATAAAAGGGCTTGCTATGACATATAGAAGAGCCTACTATGATATTGGATGTCATGCCATGGATCCCCATTCACACATTGCCTTTGTGCATACTCTCAAATAGAAAATCAACCCACTACCTAAAGACATTCAACAAGTTGCCACAAATACCAAACATGGATAATGCTCATGCATTTGGTCAACTAGATAATAGAAAATAAGACAAACAAGAAAACTCTATACGCAAATATTTATGCTTACAAAAATGTATATACAAACCCTTTTCATCAGGGTGTTGTAGGGTATAGACTATTATCTTTAGTACATGAGGCCTTGTGGCAACCCTATGGCACACATGGATTTGTCTCTACATGACTTTTCAACCATACGAACCAATGCAACCTATCCTATAGATGCACAAAACTTTCCACAAAACAAGCATCAATGTCTTGGGTCACAGGAAGAAGTGATAATAGAGACGTTGACTATTATTCAAGTAGGAGGAGTTGCTCCTAATCTCAATCTTCCATCTTCACTTGGAAAGCTAAATGCTACTCATCATTTTTTATTTCATGGCTACCCCCCTTACTGCATTCTGTAGTAGACATGTGCGTAATTTTTTTTGTCAAAATCTTTGCATGTAGCTGTCTTTTATATATACTTGCTACCCACATTTTAATGATGCCATAGTAGCTGCCTTTACCTTCTCTACAACAACATGAAGATATAGCAAATGATAATAGATTGCACCTATTTTTTCATGAATGAGTGTTTCCTCATGTAAGCTTCACTATATCTATCTTGTACCTTTGATTGTACTAATAGAACCTGGCAAGGTAAACAAAATCCTTATATGGAACTCCAAAATACAATTCAGCCTTGTGTATTATTGGTTATTATAATAGCCATAAGATGATTGTTTGATGGGTAAACTTCAAGACAAATGATTCTTGGATTATCTAGACAATGCCTACTACTGCTCGGAAAAAATCTCTTAGCATTAGATCTCTTAGAGCTCCACAAAAATGTGCACCAAACACTAGCTTCTTCTCTGTTGCTCAAACAATAAATCTAATGGTTCTCTTGGCTTCGGAAGGAGGGTAAAAACTTAGAACACCTGATCAAAATTCTTGCTCCTTCTCCTCTCCTCCCATTCGGAGTGCTATTTGCTACTTAAAAACTACGATCTCTCGTCACAAAAATTTGGAGCCCTCTTTTTTGCATGAGATCTCCCAAAACTCGCTAAAAATCAACTTTCTTTTTTGCATGTCACCCTATTCTAGAAGTTTTCTATACCTTTTTAGGATAATTATAAGAAATAATATCCAAAATATGAAAAATAGGCTAAAATGATCCAAAAATCTTGTATTTTTTGTAATATTCCCCCCTCCCCCCGTGCTTCCCCCATAAGAACCCCCCCCTTAATGATTTTTTTTTTAAAATTTAAGGTAAATTTTTTTACTCTCCCTCTCTCTCCCCCTGCCGTGTGCATGGCAGGGGGAGAGAGAGAGAGAGAGAGAGAGAGAGAGTAGTAATAAGAGGGGGGCATGCAACCCCCCAGGTGGGGGGTGGCGGCCGTTAGACGGCTGTCTCCCCTCCCCCTTACCACCTCCCCCCCACCTTAAAAGCAGCAAGCCCTCCCCCTCCAACGGTAGTACACCCCCCCTCCTTTGGCGTTGGTAGCAGCCCCTCCATTCCAGGCTGCAGCCCCTGCGATCACACAGGCACAGCCCCCCCCTCTAGCCGTGAAGGAGAAGAAGAAGAGAGAGAGAGAGGAGAAGAAGAAGAAGACAAAGAAGTAGGAGAAGAACAAGAGGAGGAAGGGAGAGAGAGAAGGAGAAGAAGAAGGAGAAGAAGAGGGAGAGAGAGGAGAAGAAGAAGAAGACAAAGAAATAGGAGAAGAAGAAGAGGAGGAAGGGAGAGAGAGAAGGAGAAGAAGAAGGAGAAGAAGAGGGAGAGAGAGGAGAAGAAGAAGAAGAAGGGAGAGAGAGAGGAGGAGAAGAAGAGAGGAAGAAGAGGGAAAGAGAGAAGGAGAAGAAGAGAAGAAGAGGAAGAGGGAGAGAGAGAGAAGGAGAAGAAGAAGAAGAAGAAGAAGAAGAAGAGGAAGGGGGAGAGAGAAGGAGAAGAAGAAGGAGAATAAGAGGGAGAGAGCGGAGAAGAAGAAGAAGAAGGGAGAGAGAGAAGGAGAAGAAGAGAAGAAGAAGAAGAAGAAGAGAGAGAGAGAGAGAGAGAGAGAGAGAGAGAAGGAGAAGAAGAAGAAGAAGAAGAAAAAGAAGAAGAAGAAGAAGGAGAAGGAGAAGAAGAAGAAGAGGAAGGGAGAGAGAGAAGGAGAAGAAGAAGCAGAAAAAGAGGGAGAGAGAGGAGAAGAAGAAGAAGAAGGGAGAGAGGGAAGGAGAAGAAGAGAAGAAGAGGGAGAGGGAGAGAGAGAGAAGGAGAAGAAGAGAAGAAGAAGAAGAAGAGAGAAGAGAAAGGAGAAGGAGAAGAAGAAGAGGAGAGAAAGAGAAGGAGAAGAAGAGTAGAAGAAGAAGAAGAACAGAAAGGGAGAGAGAGAAGGAGAAGAAGAAGGAGAAGAGAGAGGAGAAGAAGAAGAAGAAGGTGAGAAAGAAGAGAACTTGAAGAGAAATCAGAAGGCCAAGCATGAAGACTCATTCGCGGCCATCGAGAAATCAAAGACACTAAGGGTTACGCAGACGCATGAGACCGGAAGTCTGTGGATGGCTCATGACACCTAGAAAGATGACATTGACTACCCACTTGAAAAGGGTGTCCTCTAACCCTCCCACTATTCTTATCGCTTATTGTTCATGGTTTTTCTTCCATACTTAAAGTGCATGATTATGAAAAGTCAAGTGCATGAGTTGCATGAAATATTGACTAGCCTAGTACATGAAATATTGTTGCACAAAATATTACAAATACGGGATGATTGCATGGGAGTCAAGTGGACAAATAGAATGGATTCTTCATGGATTGACACACATGAAATGATAAGGTTTTCATAAATTTTTACATAAAATGATAGACCTTCACGTAAACACAATATTAATGAGTTTGGGAATCTCCCAATTCCCACTTTTTGAATACTAAAAAGGTGGCACCAGGATAACATGCCCATAAGTTTCTCAAAACCATATGATATGACCTATCATTGGAAAGCTCTTGAAAAATGGAATCCATTGAGCTATAGAGCGCTTGATTTGGAGTTAAGGTGTTCAAGTTATGAAAAATCCAAAGATTTAACCACGTGTCCCAAACTTATGGGAAATTCCCATATTCCCCAATATGGTGTTCGTAGAGCAATGCTTAAATTAACAAATAAAAATCACGATTTACATCTGCATAAAAATTAAACACACGAAATGTTAGTTTCCATTCATAGGATGCAATTGCACCGATGGATAGAAACCTAGACTTTCATATACACAAGTCACATGAGATCCGGTGCATTAGGAATAAGTATTCGCTGCCAGGTATGAAGAGAGTTAAAGGTCGTTTAGAATGTACTAATATATTAAATGCACCATGTGCATGATGGGTAAGTTTGATTGGAGAATTCTACATAGTACCGCACTAAGAGAGATGGAAGGGACACATGCATCTAGATTGTATCCTGAAGGCCTAGGTGAAAAGTCTTGTGTTGCCAAGTGTGTTAACTTTACTTGGTTAGAGAGAGATGAGTAAAGAAATGGAAGAATAAAAGGCTCTTGTATGGGTTGCGAATAAGGCTTGCCCGTTGCCTTGGTTGGCCAATCAATGCTTTAAGTTAGGGCTAAGTTACCACAAGGAAATGCCCAAGGGGAAGAGAGCTTCAAAAGAAGTTAAGAGGTCAAGTATAATTTCCTGTGAATTTTTTTATCACTCTTTCTCTAGACCATCACAAATGGATACGCTCCTAGCTTAATAGAAACTGGTGACCTAACTCTAAATGGATTGTTGACCCAAGTTATGCTTGGTTGTTTGAAAAAGGTATCTCCAAGTGGATATCGACTAGTTGTGTTGATAAGAGGAGAGAATCTTACTAAGGATTGGTGGATCATAAGAAAGGTGAATGCTTGATGTGGTTTTGGATGAATATCCAAGTGATTATATTTTCATGGTGGGAACTGTAAGGATAAATTGCCATGGGAACAAAAGGGATGTTTTCCCTAGTAAATGTTATAAAGCTGGTTGCTACAGCTATGGATGATTTTCTACAGGGATAATTAAGGAAGGATGGTGCTAGCCACCCCCACAAACCGCCAAACCCTAACCAAGGGGGTTATGAATCTGCGCCGAGAATGTGGACCGAACCCACCGCTGTCGAACTGCTGCGCATCCGAGATGTGGAATCCACCAAAAAGGTTATGCTGAACATGGATCATGTGTCAAGGCACTTGCTTTTTATCATCACATGTAGTTAGAGGGTGTCTGTCTAGATGTTGTCAGCCATTGGACATGGGTTTTAACTATATTACAGTCTGCGAATAAGACTTTTACATATGGAATAAGTGGATCTTTTTGGTATTAAGCGAAGGGTACTAAAGGTTCATACTGTTTTGGAACTTGTTTGACATGCTGAGATCCGAAGGCTGGGGCTAATGGAAACTCATGATATTGTGCTAGGCAATGGATTGGTGAGCATGTATGCTAAGTGTGGTGCATTCGCAAAAGCAGAAGAAGTGTTTGATAAGCTAGCAATACCAAATGTTGTCTCTTGGAATGCCCTAATCTCTGGGTATCCTTGGCAATGCTGAATCTGGGCTTTGTGAGGATGCTCTGAATCTTTTTCAACTGATGGAATTGGAGGGTGTTCAGCCAAACTTAGTCTCGTGGAATGCACTTCTCTGGGCATATGAATTGGTGGCACAAAGGTTTGAAGAGGATGCTGGTGCAATTCAGGAGTGTCTTGAGTCTCCACAAACATCTTTACGTGAAAAAGCGAAGAAGGTTTTCAATTTGCTTAACGCAGTGGGGAATGGTCCTATTAGCAATGAATCAGAAGGCTCAGAGCATGTTAAGAATGTTCCACAGCGTTCTCTGGTACATGATGTGCCTGATTTAATTGACACAAGCGAGCCAGATTTGTTAGGTGATGCTAAGGGCAGCACAGATGTTTCTTCAAATGTAGGGGATACTAGTTTTACAGCTCCCAATCCAGCTGGGGATCTATTAGGTGATGGGTTGTGGACTGAAATAGTAGAAGCCAGTCCAGAGGCTACTTCTGATGACTTATTTACTGGAGTAACATTCCATACACAAGTTGGTGGAATAGAGGACTATAAGGATGATTTATTCTCAGGTATGGACCGTCAGTTGAAGGGGAGACCTTCACGAGATGTCCATCTCCTCTACTAATTACACGTGCCTCCATTAATTATTTCCACAGAGCAATCGTAGCTTTTCTGTAACAAAAAGCTGCGTGCTGTATGGCAAAAAGGGGGGGGGAAAAAAACACTATTTTGAGAGGGACATGATGATCGTCGTCTGGTCTGAGGAAAAGAAGGGGAATCTCAGCAAAGGGAAAAAGGGGACGCTGAAGAAAACGACGGGAGGATGAAGAGGAAGCGACAACCGACGCTTTGTTTATGAAGATGGAGAAGACAAAGGGGGGGATTAAGAGCATTATCGTCACGTCAGCCACACTCCGCTTTACCTCTCTCGGCACTACTGCGACATCATCAATCTGTCCATCCTGAGACACATTGTCTCACTCCACTACGTCAAATATTTGTGCTCCAATTGCTACGACTAGCTTGACCTGTTCGGGTGCCATGCTTACAAAGTAAGCAAAGGACAATCCTCTACCATAAAAAAAATCATCAGAAGAATACGCGCACAAGTCAAAGATTGTGAGGCACAGAAGAAGGAAAGACGATGGTGAAAGTGTTGGAGGATGGAAGGCGTTGAGAAGAATTGGTAGGAACAGCAATCTTAAGAGTGATGCTGGCTTTGAGTGCTTGGACTGCAATCAAAGATAGAAGTCAAGAGGGTAATATGGATCAAGACCATGAGGAAAGCTTGTCTATAGTAAGGGATTTGAATACAGCAATTGAGCTTTTGTGGCAAGCTCTTAGCAATTGTGCTGGTAAGATTGAGGCATCTGCAGTAAATCAGGAGCAGTGATGTTATTCCCAAGGAGGAACGCATTGAAGCATCAACTTCTGGCTCTGAAGAAAAGTTGGATCCATGTGCAATTCTTTTGAGCTTACCGAGTGAGGAGCTTTGAAAGCTTTGCTTGCTTCTTGCACGTGAAGGGCTCTCAGAGCTGGCATATTCACGAGTTTCAGAGGTGCTCAATAAGCTAGCTGATTTGGCAGCCCCACATCGACGCCTCTTTATTACAGAATTGGCAGATGCTACTAGAAACCAAAGTAGCTCTGCTGTCGACGATCTGAAAAACCTTGCAGATGCAGACTCTTTACTGATAATTACCCCTTTGTAAACATTTACTTTGCTTGGACTGTGTAGCTCTGGATAGGGAAACATGCACCTTGCCTGGCTGTGGAAATCCATATAAAATTCAAAACTTTGAAGATCTAACTCGGCCTGAGAATCCCAATCCAAAAATGGCCAATGCCACAGGATCTAATTGAATTGCAGCCTTCATATGTTCAGGACAATTGGGATCCAGATTGGCAAGCAACTTCAAGCAGCATGGTGGCTTATCTTGTTGACAGGCTGAAAGAACTGAAAGGCAACAGACGATAATCCAGGAACAGGGAAGATTGAAGGCTAACATTATATATAAAAATGGAAATTTTGAAAACTGTTTCTAACCGTAAGCCATCTCAATATCAGTAAATAGTCATCATGATGGAACTTGAATCAGAAAATTATCCATGTTCATCCACTTTCTCTTACTCATCGATGAAGACCATACTCTTGAAAATTTTCTTTGAAATGTATAGATGATCTATGCAATCCAGAGGCTGCTCGGGTTTCTTCATCTTGAATCTTGAATCTCTTATTGACAGAAATAAAACAGAGTCTTGACATTATTTCCTCATCTTGCTTATTCATCTGTTTGATCTTTTATCCTGAAATTTATCAAGGTCTTCTGAAGATGCGACTTTGCTTTCACAAACCCTTCGACATCTTTGGTGAACCCGACGTGATCGCGTCGCAGAAATTTCAGGATGGGAGATACTTCAGCCTCTATTTCAGCCTCTTCCAGATTCCAGCTGCGTCCTCTACTTCAGCTCCATCAATGACTGCTGCGTCAAGTACTTCAACAGAGGATCTAAAGCAGATTTTGCAGAATATGTCCATGTATATGCAGCTCCAAAATCAGCAGACACAATTGTATATTCAGCAGTAGCAACAATTGCATCAACAGCAGTTGTCTCAGCAAAGGCAACTCTATTCGGAGCAGGAGAATGCAAATAGCGCAACTAAAGCGATTGAAGCAGTTGAGAATGAGAAGAAGCTATTTGATGGCCGTAATGTTTCAGCATATTTGAAGACATATGAGATCAAGATGGGTTTTTTTGGAGTTCCAGCTGGACTTATGAAGTAAGTACTTCCTTCGTCTTGTCACACCCGCTTTGAGGGCAAAAGTGACTGATCTTTTTATTCAAAATACACATTGGCAAGATTTTAAGAAGGCCCTAAAAGAAGAATATTTCCTTGAGGACTTTGGTATGGCTACTCGGCGGTCATTCCGAGAGTGGGTCTACATGCCAAACAAAGGTTTAGCTGCTTTAGAGTTGATTCGAGAATTCGAAGAGAGGTATAGTCACCTTGATGCCATTGAACAAAGAGCATTGGATGTTGAAAAAGTTGAGCTTTTCTTACAAGCTGCAGATCCTGCTCTTCAGGAAGAGTTGGGTGACTTTGACCAAGAGGAGGATATGGAAGACCCGCCTACAGAATGGTTCCATGACACCGACATCATCATCTGCTCCTATGCCTGCTTCTATCCCTGTTATTTCTTCTCCTCCTCAGCCAGTTTCTTGGCCTATGCCAGTGCCTACTGTTTCCACTCCACCTATTCCTCCTGTTCCACGACCGATGCCTACACCTTCTGCTCCAAAACCATCCGCTCCATCGGTGCCTACCTCTCTTGATGACATAATCAAAGGCAGCATTGCAGGGATTGTGACTCTTTTCAGAATGCAAGGAGGAAGAATTTGGTATATTGGGGACAAGATGGTAAGATTTGGTTGACTGAGACAGGAGCTCCACTTGCTACCAACTTTGGTAAAGGTGGAATGAAGAAGTTAGTGGATGACATGGCTGCGCGTACTTCTTATGTGACAGCTAGAGGTGATGTTTCTGCATATGGAGTACAAATTGAGAAGGGATCAGAGACTCAGTCAGCACTATGGACTTATGCTATGGAGACTGCAAACAAGGGAAAAATTTAGCAAACTGTTTTGACTAGTGCAGGCTCTAGCATCAGATCAGAGACAGGTTGGGATTCGCCTGTTGACAGGTACTCTATTTATGCTTCTTTGGCTAAGTCTCATGGAGCAGATGTACTTGTTGAGGAGAAGCGTAAGAGGGATGAAGAAAATCCAAGTGCAGCTAAAAAGACTAGAGGGGGTGAGTTTGTTACTCCACCTACTGCAGGACCGTCTTCAAGACCAGGGCCAGATCGACAGATGGAAGATGCTCAAAAGAGAGAAAAGAGGCAAGAGCCTAGAGAGAGAAAGCAGCCAGGGTTTAGATTGATGTCCGATATTGAGACATCTACAGACATGAAGAAAATCTTTAATGACAAGATACTTGGCAGTGAGGTGACTTTCACTATTTCTGAGGTTTTGGGCATCTCGAAAAGAGAGTTTCAGGATCAGTTTCAGGAGGTCCTGAAGAGGAAAAGACATGCATTGCCTACCACTAATACACAGGGAGTTTTGATTGGGGAGTTGGATGAGGATGAGGATGAGGTTATGGTTGAGAATGCTTCTGTTTTTCCGCAGGTAGAGAAGAGGGTTCAGCCTATGCATTATGCTGAAACTGATGAGCCTGTCTTAATACCGCGTAGTCACTTTTCGCGGAGCCATTGGGCTAGGGCAACTACAGAGACGATGGTAAAGATTGGAGAGAAACAGGTGCCTTATGTTGCATTGGTGGATCATGGTTCAGAGATTAATCTCATAGTTCGTGGAGTTTATGAGAGTAACAGATGGCCTATGGATGTAGAGCATGGGTGGCGTATGAGAGCCGCCAATAACACTGCAGGTGATTTGTATGCTGCCTGTCCTAGTGTCAGGGTTTCTATTGGTGATGTAGAGGAGGATTTCCATTTCTTTGTGCAGGATTCATGCTCTTATCCTATAATTCTTGGACAGCCATTCATCACAGAGATGCGCATGGAAACAAAGGTAATGGATGATGGATCTGCTTATGCACGGATTCGCAGTAAAGATGGTATGAGAGCAGTTCAGTTTATGACTGTGTGTGTGAACCATGTTAGAAACAGGGATACTCTCAGAGATGCACCTTTGCCCACTGTGAGGGATTTGGATTTTCATTAGGTACCGCCGTTTCGCGAGACGACGGTGGTACAGAGCAGAGGAGATTGGAGTTCTCGCCTCCTGGCAGTAGTGTTTTCTCCTCCGGTTTTGTTGGGATTTCAGCAAACAGTTCGATGAGTTATCAGAAGATTTCTAGGTTGCCTAGAGCTGCCAGGCAGTACATATGCAGGAAGGAGAAAAATTTAAAAAATGCAGGAATTTTGGAGGATGATGAGCACATAGATGGGATGTATGACAGTATGATTTGTGCAGATACGATGGAAGAGATGGAAGATATGCTGAAAACTGATATGCAGAATTGTCACAGTAATGTATTAGTGCAATCCCTGGATATGTTTCATGAAATTGCAGATTTTGTGTCACAGATTGAGTCAGAGGCTGAGGTGGCTCAGCAAAAAGTGTTGAGTGCTGAAGAAATTCAGCAAACAGAGTTTCCAGCTGGTTATGATCAGCTTTCAGAGACACAGAGGGCTGAAAACTTTCAGCCAACAGAGTTTACTGCTGAAATATTTCAGCATCCAGAGTTTAGGGTTGTTTCTATGCAGTCCATAGAGCAGAGGGCTGAGGATATTCAGCCATTGGAGTGCAGAATTGCTGATTTACAGCAAGATTTGAGTAATGCAGAAGAGCATAATGAAGCCACGGTTGACACGAAATACAAAACTGTGGATAAGAAGGTGAAGCCAGTAGCTGTACCGCTTCCACCTGACAGTGATCAGCAAATAGAGAGGGCTGCTAAACAGCCAATTTTGAGGAATCCGGAGCATATTGGTCATAAATTTTCAGCAGAGACTCTTGCTGAATTGAAAATTGGAAATGGTGATTTCTTGCTATCCATAGAGAAGCAATGCTTTCAGGAGATGCTTGTGCGACATGGAAAGGGATTTGCTTTTTTCCCACATGAGATTAGATGTGTGAATCCTGATATTGTTGCTCCTATGGTCATTTTTACTATTCCTCATATTCCATGGAATCTCCGACCTATTCCAGTGCCTAAAGCACACCTGCCAAAGCTGATTGATTTATTGAATGAGAAAATCAGGATGGGAATTCTTGAGCCTTCATCTGCACCATACTCAAACAGGTGGTTTACAGTTCCAAAGAAGAATGGTACTCTCCGATTTATTCAGGATATGCAGCCAGTGAACAGAGTTACTATCAGGAATGTTGGTATAGGTCCAGTTGTGGATGAGCTTGCAGAAGCATTTGCTGGACGTGCCATCTATTCTTTAGGTGATTTGTATTTGGGATATGATCAGTTTCAGATGGCTTTGGAAAGTAGGGACATAACCACCATGAGAACTCCTATTGGGCTTGTTAGGATGTATACCTTGCCTCAAGGTGCCACTAATTCTGTTGCGCATATGATGAATGCCATGCATAAGGTCCTTTGAGATTACATACCTCAGCTTACTATGCCTTTCTTGGATGATGTGCCCATTAAGGGGTGTGCAGAAGAAGAGAAAAATGAGAGTCTAAATGAGCAGGGATGCAGATACTTTGTGGCTGATCATATTTCAGCATGTGAGAAGATTTTGGCCAGGTTAGAAGAAGTGAACTTGACACTTTCAGGGAAAAAATCTGTTTTTGGAGTGAATGAGGTTGTCATTGTTGGACATATGTGTGGGTATTATGGCAGGAAACCCTCACCTGATAAGGTGAATGCTATAGGCAAGATTGCGGAGTATTGTTCTACCACTTCAGAGGTACAAAGATTCATTGGAGCTTGTGTGTTTTATATGATTTGGATACCTCATTTTGCACACATAGCAGATTGTTTATATCAGCTGCTTCGAAAGGGGCAGAAATTCTATTGGGATGAAAGCCACACTAGAGCCATGCGGAAATTGAAGAAGTTATTGCAGAATGCTCCTACTCTTAGGAAAGCGGATTATAATTGTGGGAAGCCTATTGTATTGACAGTTGACACTAGTCCAATTGGCATAGGTTGGGCTGTGGGTCAAGATGATGCAGATGGAAATAGGTATGCTATTCGGTTTGGGACGAAAGTCCTAAACGAGAGACAGAGGAGATATCCGCAAATCAAGAGGGAGCTACTGGGGATTGTCACGGCTCTCAAATGTGACAAGGAGTACTTTATTGGAGCTTCAATTGTGGTAGAGACAGATTGCTTACCATTGATTGGTATGATTACGAGTTGCTCTACTCCGGATATAGCTATGCTGAGATGGATTGCATACATCAAGTCTTTAAATCTGGAATTTAAACACATAGCAGGGAAGGATAATCCAGTGGCAGATATGTTGTCTAGAGCCAAATATGATGATGAGGAGACTCTACTTGCAGAAGAGGATGATGCAGAAATTTTAGCCACTATGGTTGATCATGTTTGTCATGTCTATGATATTGTGGCTTTCATAGAAGAACTCTATGGAGATTGGTTGCAGATTGGCAGGTACCTTAGTACACTAAGCAAAAGAGATGAATGGACAGATGAAGAGTTCAAGAAGATCAGAAGGAAAGCCTATGGTTATTTTCTCAAGGACGGATTTCTTTGGAAGCATCCGAAGAAAAGAGGCGGATTACCTTTGCGGGTTGTCTGCGATAGAGAGACACAGTTACAGGTGATGAGGGAGTTTCATGAGAGTCCTTGGGCTGGTCATAGAGGAGTGTGGGCTACTTATGAGAAAATCAAGGAGAAATATTGGTGGAAAGGCATGTATAGAGATGTTTCTCACTTTGTTGAGACTTGCAGAGACTGCCAGATATATTCAATAGTGCGTCATCGAGATGAGCTTCATCCAACTTATCCACTATACATTCATTATAAGTGGGTAGTTGATTTGGTTACTATGCCTATGGGTCTATGGCAGATGAGATACATTGTTTTGGCTAGAGAGGATCTTACCAATCATGTTGAGGGCAGATCTTTGAGAACGAAGACCACTAGTGCAGTGTGTAAGTTCTTATTGGAGGAAATTTTCTACAGGTATGGTTCTGTGGGTAAGATCACTGCGGATCGCAGTGAATTGGATGCAGATGAAGCTAGGGAGTTTTTCTCTCAGCTAGGAATCAAGTTGGCTCTAACTACAGCATATAATCCAGAGGGAAATGGGAAAAGTGAAAGAGGGCATTCGCCGCCGATAGTGAAAGCATTAGCCAAAGCATGCAGAGGACGGATTGGAGAATGGCCGAGACTTCTACCATTTGCTTTGTGGGCTGATCGTACGACTCATAGTGTTACCACAGGATATATGCCTGCAGAGTTGATGTATGGTCAGAAACCTGTTATGCCGACTGAGACTTGTGCTTTGACTTGGTCAGTTTTACCTTGGCAGGAGGATTTGACGAGAGAGGAGCTCTTAGCTCTTCGGATTCGGCAGTTGGAGAGAAGACCAGAGGATATTCAGGTAGCTATTGATAGGTTGAAGGTTGCTAGACTAAGAAATAAGGACAGGTTTGACAGCAGGCATCGCTTGCGGCCTAGAGCAATAGAAGAGGGAGATTGGGTATTAGTCTTTGATAGCAGCCTTGAAAATCAGTATACTGCACTTCGGAAGATGGTGAAAAGATGGTTTGGTCCGTACATAGTCAGACATGTTTTTGATAATGCAACATATGAGTTGACAGAATTGGATGAGACAGTGCTTACAGTGCCTATTACTGGAAAAAGAATCAAGATTTTCAAGAAAAGAGATGATGAAGATTATGCATTGGAAGAATTTTCAAGAGAAGAGCAACGAGAAGAAACTTCAATGGAAGAGACAGATGATATGACAGATAATCTTGTTGATATACTGGAAATGCATAATGAAGAGATTGATCTGTTTGTGGATCTTGATGATAACGATCATGGGTAGTTGGCCCATCCATAGGATGCGCAGGATTAGAGGGGGTGGATGTCGAACTGCTGTGCATCCGAGATGTGGAATCCACCAAAAAGGTTATGCTGAACATGGATCATGTGTCAAGGCACTTGCTTTTTATCATCACATGTAATTAGAGGGTGTCTGTCTAGATGTTGTCAGCCATTGGACATGGGTTTTAACTATATTACAGTCTGCAAATAAGACGTTTACATATGGAATAAGTGGATCTTTTTGGTATTAAGCGAAGGGTACTAAAGGTTCATACTGTTTTGGAACTTGTTTGACATGCTGAGATCCGGAGGCTGGGGCTAATGGAAACTCATGATATTGTGCTAGGCAATGGATTGGTGAGCATGTATGCTAAGTGTGGTGCATTCGCAAAAGAAGAAGAAGTGTTTGATAAGCTAGCAATACCAAATGTTGTCTCTTGGAATGCCCTAATCTCTGGGTATCCTTGGCAATGCTGAATCTGGGCTTTGTGAGGATGCTCTGAATCTTTTTCAACTTATGGAATTGGAGGGTGTCCAGCCAAACTTAGTCTCGTGGAATGCACTTCTCTGGGCATATGAATTGGCGGCACGAAGGTTTGAAGAGGATGCTGGTGCAATTCAGGAGTGTCTTGAGTCTCCACAAACATCTTTACGTGAAAAAGCGAAGAAGGTTTTCAATCTGCTTAACACAGTGGGGAATGGTCCTATTAGCAATGACTCAGAAGGCTCAGAGCATGTTAAGGATGTTCCACAGCGTTCTCTGGTACATGATGTGCCTGATTTAATTGACACAAGCGAGCCAGATTTGTTAGGTGATGCTAAGGGCAGCACAGATGTTTCTTCAAATGTAGGGGATACTAGTTTTACAGCTCCCAATCCAGCTGGGGATCTATTAGGTGATGGGTTGTGGACTGAAGCAGTAGAAGCCAGTCCAGAGGCTACTTCTGATGACTTATTTACTGGAGTAACGTTCCATACACCAGTTTGGTGGAATAGAGGACTATAAGGATGATTTATTCTCAGGTATGGACCATCAGTTGAAGGGGAGACCTTCACGAGATGTCCATCTCCTCTGCTAATTACACGTGCCTCCATTAATTATTTCCACAGAGCAATCGCAACTTTTCTGTAACAAAAAGCTGCGTGCTGTATGGCAAAAAGGGGGAAAAAAAAACACTATTTTGAGAGGGACATGGTGATCGTCGTCTGGTCTGAGGAAAAGAAGGGGAATCTCAGCAAAGGGAAAAAGGGGACGCTGAAGAAAACGACGGGAGGATGAAGAGGAAGCGACAACCGACGCTCTGTTTATGAAGATGGAGAAGACAAAGGGGGGGATTAAGAGCATTATCGTCACGTCAGCCACACTCCGCATTACCTCTCCCGGCACTACTGCGACATCATCAATCTGTCCATCCTGAGACACATTGTCTCACTCCACTACGTCAAATATTTGTGCTCCAATTGCTACGACTAGCCTGACCTGTTCGGGTGCCATGCTTACAAAGTAAGAAAAGGACAATCCTCTACCATTAAAAAAATCATCAGAAGAATTCGTGCACAAGTCAAAGACTGTGAGGCGCAGAAGAAGGAAAGACGATGGTGAAAGTGTTGGAGGATGGAAGGCGCTGAGAAGAATTGGAAGGAACAGCAATCTTAAGAGTGATGCTGGCTTTGAGTGCTTGGACTACAATCAAAGATAGAAGTCAAGAGGGTAATATGGATCAAGACCATGAGGAAAGCTTGTCTATAGTAAGGGATTTGAATACAGCAATTGAGCTTTTGTGGCAAGCTCTTAGCAATTGTGCTGGTAAGATTGAGTCATCTGCAGTAAATCAGGATCGGAAGCTTAACTCTACCTATGTTGGGATGATGACAAGGCAACTATGTCTACGTTGGGATGACTTACCTAGTTGGAAAAATGAATTTCGCTTTAAGGTACTGTATATTGGAGAAGTTTTTCAAATACTTAAGAGTTGTGCTGGGGTGGGAATCTCTAATGGGAGTAATTTTTTCTAGGTTGGGAGGAGCTCTTTGTGTATGTGATACAAGGTGTTGACCACCTGTATGTTTAGATACTCCCTCTCTTGGAGTTGGGATGGCCAAAATTGTTGGACTACAAATTGATACAAATGCATGATTTATTTAGAGTAGTGTATAGTCTCAAGATGCTCTTGGCCACAAGGTTGTGAGGGTGGTTTGGTGAGCATATGAGGCCCGGCTAGAGCCCTAGACCTAGTGTTGGGCCCATTTTAGGTCCTCACATCTAAATAAGTTGTGGTAAGTTTTTTAACAAATACATCCAGATACTTGACTCCATAAACTACCACAAATATGTTGTATAATTTTGCTTTGTGTTGTTATTTATAGAGCCCTTATAAAGATGATAGTCATTATTGTGGTTGGATGGTAATTCTAAATGCCAAGAGATTGGCTAAGTTAATTTATCTTAACTATGAAAACAAAATTAAGATAATATGAAAGATATTTAATAGCGCTTTTGCAAATTAGCACTGAATTAACACTATTTTCTTTAAAATGTGTAATAGTTTCCACTGATTGTTACAATACAGTGACCATGTTTGGTATGCACGAGCAAAGATTTTCAAGTACATACTTGTCAATTTCATACAAGAAGAACAAGGGGACAATTAGGATGCCACATATAAGAAGATGATAGAGGAGAAGGTAGAGAGTGTGGCAGTAGAGATCAAGGATGGGCCCTCAAACCCAAGGCAACCAAAGCATCGAGGAAGAGAAAAAGAAATCCTAAAAATGATGTTCCTCTCAAAAAGAAATAGTCTTTGTGTATTATCTTCTAAACCTCATGTATATAGATTGTAAAGAAAGCACATATAAATTTTCTAAATTATTTAAACTTATATTTATATTAAAAGTAAAGAGATATTTTTTTCAATGTCCTTACATCATATATTTTTCTATTTTCTCTTTGATATTTGTAAATAAATTATCATAACTATTTACTATTAAAAAAGTGAAATTACCATATATGACTTGACGTACAAACTTACTCTTTTAATGTTAAGTTAGAAAGCAAATGAACATGGTAATTCAATATCTTCATTCTTTAAAACCAGTCTCACTTGATGTTTTGTGCATGATGATATAACCTTCAATATTGTAATAATGTTCTCATTGAGCCAAACAGTAAGATCCACTCTAGGATCTTTGCTAAAATCCTCAAGATTTTGATCTAAAGAAACTAGACTACTACCAACATAATGATGTCTTCTATAATAAAACTAAGGATCAAATTTTTAGGAGCAAGCATGTATTTTCAAGAAACAAAGTTTTCATCTATCTTATATGTTGTCTTTCTTTTTATCTAGATATCCCAACTTTCATCAACAAATTGTAGGACATGATCATATGCCAACCTCTTAACGGTGATAGCATTGCCTTTGATATTCATATCTCATGATTAGAAAAGAAATCAATAAACACATTAATATGCATAAAGAAAGTAATCTTACTTAGCCTACTTGAGATATTAGATTTTAATGTTTTTTGTATCTCCAAAAAAAAAAACGTCTATAGCTCTCACTAGTGGTTAGACTTTGTAAAGACCACTCAATGCTTGTAAAATCAAGCAAATGATAATATAAGAATGGTTATTTAAAAATATTCCATTCACTATTACCTACATTTTTATCTTGCCTTTGTACATTTCTTCTTCAGTCAAATCATGCATAACATCAACAACATTAATAATAGACTCTATGGGATGTTCCTTAAGATTAAAAGAATAGATATCTACATTTAATAAAAACAAATCTTGTCATTAAAAAAATCTAATACCAAGTTTAAATTTAAAAAATATTGAGAATAAAATACTTGCAATTTGGTCAATGCAATGGAAGATTTAATGCTCTAAGTTCCAAATACAACTCTCTATGCATAAATGCATGTTGTACTAAAATCTATTTTATGCTTTTCTTATTTGCTCCAAGTCTAAAATCTTTGATCCTATCCTTTCAAGTAGAGATGGAGGAGCTCTCATATCTTTGCCGTTTTCTATATTTTACTTGTTTCATAATAATCCAACTACCTTTGCTGATGATGGTAGGTATCCATTTTCCATTTGTTTGTAATGAATTGAACACTAATATGGCTATGATTTTATAGCTTGCACTCCTTGTTGAAGGTCAAATTTTTGTATCCATGGGGCAAAGAGAGGAGAGAGAGACAAACAAGCTACTACAAAGGAAGTAAAGAGATAGGAACATCAAAATAGGGGAGGGAAAAAAGATGAATACTAAGCTTTTTGGTAGTTTAAATTTAGTTTTAATTGCCCTTATCATACAATCCCAGATATGTTATTAATGTAAAATGGTTGAGACCATATATCACTAATGTAAAGGATGTCATAATCACAATAATCAGATGATAAAAATAGATATTCATAATAAAAATTCATAGTAATATTGTATCCATGTCTATTTATGAAATACTTTTTTACTTTTTCAAAATAGAACTTCTGTACGAAGGCTTTGCTCTCATTATTCTAGAAAACTCTCTCTTTATATCTTAAAATGCATTTTTGAGAGCTCAAATTTTCCCAAATGAGAGTCTATCAAATTGTGGCTAGGGGGAAAGGAAGTGCTTTCTTGATTATCAAGAGTGACATGAGGCCATTAGAGATCCAAATAAAAGAGGAAGGATATGGGGAAAATGCAAAAGTCTTCGTTAATAAAGTACAACATGAAAATTGGGCTACATATGGGTCACTAGTATCAATGAAATTTGTGTAAATTTGGCTGAAAGTTCAAGGATGCATGAAGCAAGATTTCACATTGGTCATAGGGGAGTGGAACATGGTTATAAGTGACAATAATAGGTCACACACAAGAAGTACCATGATACTTGTAGAAAGGAAAGCTAGGTGATTTGTATACAAGCCATGATTTAGTTTATGCTATACATATGGCTAGAACTACCAATGCTAAGGTGCATACCTAGCATATCAACATAACGAGTTCTCTCGGAGAACATTGTGATTAGATATGAGATATGCAAATAATGGGGATGATGGATTGTCCCACAACCATCACTACGAATCCTAGCTAATGTTCCAGACTCTAATTACTTTTCTCTCCAATTGTGCTATAAGATCTCCACTCCTTGCTTGGTGGTGCAAGGCCCCCCCACCCCCTATATTTGACACATTCTTTTTAAGGGAACCTAATTTGGTTGAGATGATGAAAGTAAAGTGCAAGGAAGCCTCCTAGACTATAAGTGACCCAATTTTAAAAATCCAAAAAGGAGTTGATGGCATAACAAAGATAACCAAACATTGTAGTAGAGCTAAGGTTAAAATTAGCAAAAGCCATTTCATTTCAACTATGTCAGAAGTAGAAGATGTGTTACATGTGCTATTGTTGGTGTCGGAGGTAGAAGATGTGTCACATGTGATGTTTTTGACCATGATAATGGATTTTTTATTACCACAATAAGAAGGGAAGAAAATTGTGATGATCAGAGTAGCACCAATCTCCTAGAGAGAGATGCTCCATGTAACATACTTATTGAGAAGTTATTAGTGGTACAATTTAATGGTCTATCAAAAGTCTTTTCCTAAGCCATGTTGCTTAGTTCTCCTTAGAATACCACAATGTTTGTCACCTTGGCTCTTTTGAGTCCACTTTGCAATAAAAGGTTTTGACCCTAACCCATCAAAGGTTTCTAATTCAATGCTGTGGTCACCTAACACCTTAACTAGCATCGATCCCTAAGAGCCACTACATTTGCAAGTCAACTCAAACTAAATCATAATAATGCCGCACTTGGTTCAAAGAGAGTGACACATGAGGAGAGTCATGCACGTTGACCCCTCTACCTATATGATATAGTCTTGACGTTGTTCCTCTAAAAGGGCATTGATCGAGGTCTAAAATGACACAATCAGTAGCCACCTATTCAGCCACCTCCTAAATGTAACACCTTGAAGGAAAACTCTTGGCTTGTGAAGACCACCCATCCATAGGAAAGATCTATCAAGGATCTCTCCCTCCTACTTTCATCAATGGTTTTTTTTTATTATCTCATTTTTCTAACACGGTTAGGTTTGACATGCAAAGATAGCTTCCTTCATTAGCCATTAAATATTGATTCCTTCATGTAATTTATGTTATAGACACAAAGACAATGCCAAAGCAATATTTTGAAAGGAGTTATAAAATAATATTCTTGTCTCACACCATATCCAAGATATAATGTCCACAAATTATTATGTCCCTTAATTCAGGACTTCTATCTAATCTTTTGAAAGTAGTTATAAAATAATATTATTGTCTTGCAGCTTACCCAAGATATATTGTCCACAAATTATTCCGTCCCTTATTTGGGGACTCTTGTCTAATCTTAGGTACACAATCCACCAATCCAACCTTATCTAGCATTAGGACCTTCCAAGAAGTCCGTCCTGGGTCACACAAGGGTTAGCGATTCCTAGGAGCATAAGGGGTTTACTAGCCAAAGCCCCACACACCCCCTTCTACCCCCAAGGGTCCCGTATGGAGAGACCTCTTGCATTTGGGGTTGGGTCCTTACCTTTAGTGCCATCTAATAGTCCCTTGGTGAAGGGCTCCTACCACTAATCTTGGGGAATATTTAGTGTTTGTAACTATAAATCCACCTGTGAGGGCATAAGAACTTTGTGCAAACATAATCAAGTAATCAGCTTATCAAAAATAGTTAGTAAACCATTCCTTTTTCCATCATATCAATCCAAATAATATCTTTAAATATTGCATAATAAAATTCATCCTTTCTTAAAAGGAAAAATTTAACACTCAAAATAAGCTCCTTTGGATGCTTTGGAAAAAAAGATACAATGCACACTAACTCATTCATCCTTAAGGTGCAATCACATAAAGTGTTACATGCCACTTACCTTAGGTCACAACTTAAAATAATACATCACTAGTCTTCTTGTTATAGCATAAGATTTTCTCCAAATTATTCAATGTACATAAGGTTTATATCCTATTCTAATGAGATAAGCTTCCAAATGCACGTACAATGTCCTAGTTGTTCCACTCAATTAAATTAACCTAGCTTCCCTAGAATGCTAACCTAGTTTTATTAGATTGTAAAATTATTATTTTTTTAAAAAAATGTACATAAAACATAAAGCTCTAGATTACAAGGATTTTATAGAAAATAGAAAAGCCTGAGAGATTTGTAATGTAGGAGGTGTATTTAACGTATTCATAATCACGTTTCCTTGACTTGAGATATTCCTCTTTGATGCCATCTCATCCTTTGTTATTCCAATCCTTATTTGCCTCTCACCACATCAATGAGCTTCTTTTGAATGATATTCCTTCACTTCTCTTTCATTAACCTTATCCTTGTGAGCTTTAGATGCCCATAGTTATGTCTTTTAGTAGCAACTTTTGGTGGATATAAAATAGAGATTAAGTGGATTAACATTAGGGTATTTAGCTTATGTGTGGGCTTAGGGAGGATATCTTTACCACACACACTCTCTCTCCCTCCCTCCCTCCCTCCCTCCTCTCTCTCTCTCTCTCTCTCTCTCTCTCTCTCTAACCTCTTTCCTTCCTCTCTATCTCTACCCTTTCTATCTCTCTCTTTATCTCCTCTCTCTTTCTCTTCTTCTTCTTCTTTTTATCTCTCCACTCTACTCTTATTCCCCTACTCTCTTCTCCTACTCCTCTCCTCTTCTTCCCCTACTCTCTTCTCCTATTCTTATTACCTTCTCATATATCTCTCCACTTATTTTTCCCTTCTTCCACCTCTACTCTTCTCCCTTCTCCCTCTCTCCTTTTCTCTTCTCCCTCTCCCTTACTCTCTTACTTCCCTTCTTCTTTCTCCCTACCTCTTCTTCACTAGTCTTCCTCTTTCCTTCTTTCTCCTCTCTTCTCATCTTCTTTCCTTCTCCCCCTTTTTTTCTTTTTCTCTTACTTTCCCACTACTCTCTCTCTCTCTCTCTGTCTCTTCCCAACTTTTCTCTCTTCCTCATATATATATCCCCAATGTAGCAGCATGTCCATTAAGGATAAAATTCAATGACTAAGGTTTAAATAGCCTTGTCAAGGATTATTTAGTTTTTCATTTCCCTTTTTTGCATTATCATATTTTTTATTATTATGGTATGCATGGTGATGAGTGCTTGTTGATCTACAATGGCAGGGATTTGAGTTAAGTAGTAGTGTGAAGATTTGCATGGAAAATTTTCTTTTGATGTGGGTGGTGGTGAGCGACAAACTGATTTGCATGGCAATAGAATGGGAGGGGCTAGCACAGTGCAGGATGTAAGCTCATCAATGATAATGTTCTCTTTCTTATTTTCATTTACAATTGTTTTTTAAAATATTAAAGTTGATAGTTTTTTACTTTTTCCACTTGTAAGCCCTTATTTATGTAGTCTAGGTGAGAGGGATATTAAATCCTCTCCCCCTTAGAGGAATTGAGATACCCTCATCTCGAAGCTAGGGAGTAAGTTTGATTTTAGAACTTGTGGGTTAGGACCCATCATGCTTTCATTGTATTACTCAAATATTAGGACTCACTTTTATTAGAAGAGTATGGAATAAGTGCAAATATTAGGTTTAATACATTCCATAAAGATATTTCTAAAACTTCTAAGCATCCTTAAAGATTTCAGTGGGCTGTAGACCTTCATCATATGATTCTAAAAGGGAGCCAGATGTTGTACTTGTGCAGCTTCACTTTGTCATGGATTCCTCATCTTCTTGACCCAATTTAGGCCAGTCAGTTTGGATATGTCCTAGCTCATTACAAACAAGCATCAACGATTAGGGCATCTCTTTCGAATATGACCTATCTTGCTACACTCATGATACTTCTTTCCTTGGTCCTTTGAATCATCAATTGACTATTATAAGAGAGTCTTACAAGTCAATTGTCTTTATAGATTCTAAAGCATGTCCAATGGTAAAGATATGCAATTTGGTTTGGTGCTAAAGTATTGTGACTGAACAACAGAGAAAGTATCCACATGTAAAAAGAGAAGTATGGGAAATTGTGACAGCCCTTGAATGTGATACTGAGTATTTTATGGGTGCTTGTGTAGTCATTGAGACTGATTGTTTGCCAATATCGGGTATGATTACTAGTTGTGCTACCTCAAACATTGCTATGCTCCAATGGATTGCATATATCAAATCTTGGAACCCCGAATTTCAACACATTATAGGAAGAGATAACCCAATGGTAGACACTTTATCTCGAGCATTCTATGAGAATGAAGATGGGATGATGGATGAGGAGAAAGAAGATGACTTTCTTGCTACTGAAAATGATGTTTTGATTGGTGAAACGAAATTGGCAAGCCATTGTAACTATGGGTATAACTCTCATGAATGCAAGTACAACATTAAATGCACTGAATTCAACACTTGGTTTATCAAGTACAAGTGTTGTAAGAGTAAATTTAGCAATGCAAGGAGTTGCTACAGCACTAAAATGGAAGCTTGGAAAACAAAGAGAAAACATTTTAGATGTTATGTATCTTATGTAGAAGTGCTTCAAATATGCACGGAAGTGGCTGAGAATTGGTCAATACCTTAGCATATTAACAAAGAGAGACGAGTGGTCGGATGAGGAGTTTAAGACAACCAAGAGGAAAGCCTATGGGTTTTTCTTAAAAGATGGGCATGTGTGAAAGCATGATAAGAGAATCAAGGTATGCCATTGCAAGTTTTGGGTGACAGAGCTTCATAAGTAAATGTTATGCAAGAGTTTCACACCCGAGGAGTCCACCTATAAGAAATCATCTATATAATGTGCATTCAAAGGATATTAAGAAATACCCTTTCTTTACATGCTATAAGGCCCTAAAATGATCCATTTTACTTTACTAAACTTACCAATTTTTTTATATTGTAATTAAAAAACCACTTTTGTAAATATAATCCTTTAAGCTTTACTAAATATAATACCCTTTCTTTTGAACTCATGTGGTATCTTACATGAGGTGGACTCCTCGGGGTTTCATGAAAACTTAGGGCTGGCCATAGAGATATTTGGGGTACTTTTGCAAAGATCAAAGAAAGATATTGGTGGCACGGCATGTATAAGGATACTGCTCACTTTATGGGAACATGTATGACACGTCAAAGGGATGGATTGCAGCCCACATATCCCTTATCTCTTCATTTTAAGTAGGTGGTGGATTTAGTCACAATACCTTTAGGTCTTTGGCAAATGAGATATCTTGTACTTGCCCATGAAGACTTGACTTATCAAGTGCAAGGGAGAGCTCTAAGTATCAAGACAACAAATGCAATGTGTACTTTTCCCTTAGAAGAGATCTTTTGTGGGTATGGGTATGTGAGAAAAATACAATAGATAGGGGTGAACTAGATGCAGATGAAGCCCATAATTTCTTTGCATGATTGTAGATGAAGCTTGCTTTAACTTTAGCTTATAACCGTGAAGCAAATGGCAAAAGCGAAAGAGGTCATCCACATATCGTGAAGGCATTGGCAAAAGCATGGGGAGGGAGGGTAAAATAGTGGCCATGATGGCTCCCTTATGCTTTGTGGACTGACAAAACAACTTCTAGTGTTGTTATAGGATTATGCCTGCTGAATTGATGTATGATCAAAATTAACCTATCATGTGGATAGAAGAGATAATAATCACATGGGTTGTGCTACCTTGAGAAGAGGAGATGAATTAAGAGTTGTTCGCCTTACATATTAGATAGTTGGAAAGGAAGTCAGAAGGCATAGAGGTAGTAGTTGCAAAGTTAAGGACAACAAGGATACAAAACAAGAAGTTATTTGACAAAAGACATAGATTGAGGCTAAGAACCATACAAGATTAGGATTGTGTGCTAGTTTATGAGAGCACTTTGGAAAATCAGCATAGTGCCATGCGTAAAGTCTACAAACGATGGTTTTGACTTCAATATCATTATCAACATTGGATCGTTTGTAGACTTCAATACCTACTAGCTTCATTTTGACTTCAATATCATTATCAACATTGGATCATTTTTCTGTGAACTCATGTACTTAAATTGATTCAAGAGAAATTACTTTTCTTGGAACTCAGTATCCATCTTAATATACAATGCTTAGCAATTCAAACTACATCATTGAGACTATTGTATTTAGGATAACTTCAACTCTTTCATTGTTGAACTTACAAGTAAAAATGTCAAGGTAACACATTCATAGCTTATTGCTAACTTATTCATTTCCACTCAGATACCACATGTAATCAGTGGCATGGTTTAGTGGTTCATTGAAAGACTTTTCCTAAGCAATGCCTTCTGATGCTCCTTAGAATAACACGAGGTTTATCACCTAGGCTCTTTCGAGTCCACTCTGCAACAAAAGGTTGTGACTGTAACCCATAAGAATTGACCTGAATCCGGGTTCTTAATTCAAAGCTAAGGTCACACAACACCTAGACTAGTATCAATCCTTGAGCCAATACATTTGCAGGTGAACTCAAACTGAAGCAAACCAATACTGCACTTGATTCAAAGAGAGTGACAAATGAGGGGGAGGGATACATGTCGATCCCTCTATCCATATGATATAGTCTCAACTTTTTTCTCCCAAAACAATATTGATTGGGTCTGAAACAACACACTAAGTAGTCACATATTCAACCACCTCCTAAATATAATACCTTCAAGGAAAACTCTCGAACTTAGCAATACTACCTATTTGCAGGACAAATCCATTAGGGATCTTGTCCTCATGCTTTCCTTGAGCGTTTGTTTTAGTTGTTTGAACACATTTAGGTTTGACATGTAAAGAAAAATTCCTTAATTAATCATTAAACACTAGTTCCTTCACGTAAATTATGTCACAGGCGCAAGCAACGCCAAAGCAATCTTTTGAAAGTAGTTATAAAACAATGTTCTTGTCCCACACCTTCTCCAAGGTACAATGCCAAATTGCCATTCTATCCCTTAATCCTGGACTCATGTCCAATCTCAAACACACAATCCACCAATCTACCCTTATCTAGCATTAAGTCCTTGTAGGAAGTCCATCCTAGATCTGAGCATGTCCTAGGAGCATAAGGGGTTTACTAGCCAGAGATCCCCTAGTACCCTAACCTCCTCCTACCCAACAGTTTCATATGGAGAGATCTCTCACATCGTGGGTCGGCTGGTCCTAACCTCTAATATTGTGCCACCACTAGTCTTGGGGGAAGATTTAGTGTGTAACTATAAATCTGTCCATGAGGGCACAAGAACTATTGTGTAAACACAATCAAGCAATCACCTTATAAAAAACAATTAGGAAAATATTTCCTTTTTTATCACATCAATCCCAACAATATCTTTGAACACTCCATAAAATTTGGCCTTTTTAAAAGGAAAGATTCAACACCCAAAACAACATCCTTTGGATGCTTTGCAAAAAACGATACAATTGACAATAACTTATTCATCATTAAGGTGCAATCAAATAAAGTGATACATGCCGCTCGCCTTAGGTCACAACTTGAAATAATACATCACTACTCTTTCTATTAAATCAAAAGCTTTGTCCCAAATGATTCAATGTTTTATCGTGCACAATAGATACATAGCTCTCTTCATTCTGACGTAAGTATGTCATATATAAGGTGTATATCATATTCTAAGGATAAGCTCATAAAAGCAAGTACAATGTTCTAGTCGTTCCACTCAATTAATTGATCTAGCTTCCCTAGAATGATAACCTACTTTTCTTAGATTGTACAATTATTCTTTTCTTTAAAAAATGCACATAAAACACAAAGCTCTAAATTACAAGGGTTTTATAGGAAACAGAAGAACCTAAGAGATTTGTAATGGAAGAGGTATATTTACGGTATTTGTAGTCAAGTTTTCTTGACTTGAGATCTTCCTCTTGGGTGCCATAATGTCCTTTGTTCTTCCAATCCTTATTTGCTTCTCAATACATCAATGAGTGTCTTTTGAATGATATTCATTCCCTTTTCATCTAGTGACCTTAACCTTTTGAGCTTTTGATGCCCTTAGTTACGACTTTAGTAGGTTGCTGCTCATAGATAGAAAGTAGAGATGAAGTGGATCAATATTAAGGTGTTTGGACGATGCTTGGCTTAGGGAGGATATATTTACCACACACACACACACACTCTCTCTCTCTAACTTCTTTCCTTCCACTCTATCTCTATCTCTTTTCTCTACCTTACCTCTTTCTCTCTTTCCTTTCTCCTTCTTCTTCTCACTTCTCCTACTCCTCCTCTCCTCTTCTTTCCCTACTCTCTTCTCCTATTTTCCCGCCTCCTCCTATCTCTCACTACTTTTTCCCTTCTTCCAGCTACTCTTCACCCTTCTCCCTCTACCTCACTCTCTTACTTCCGTTCTTCTTCCTCCCTAACTCTTCTTCTCTACTCTTCATCTTTCCCTCCTCCTATCCTCTCCTCTTCTTTTCTTCTTCTCCTGCTCTTCTTCCCGCCTTCTCCTCTTCCTCTTCTCATTTTTCTCTTTCTTTTCCACTACTCTCTCTCTCTCTCTCTCTCTCTCTCTCTCTCTCTCGCATAGCAGCGTGTCCATCGCGGTTAAAATCCAATGACTAATTAGGTTTAAATAGCCTTGTCAAGGCTTACTTAGTCCTTCATTTCACGCGTTTACGTCATCTTGTTGATGACTATGGTACGCATGCCGATGAGTGCTTGTTGATTTGCGATGGTAGGGGCTTGAGTCAAGTAGTAGCGGTGATCATTTGCGTGGCTGCATTCCTTTTGATGTGGGCAGCAACAGACTGATCTACATGGCGATAGAACGGGAGGGGCTGGCGGTGCATGTCAGCTCTTCAAACGGTATTATTCTCTTTCTTCTTTTCATTTTTTTAAAAAAAGATTAAAGGTTATAGTTCTCTAATCCCCCCACTCATAAGCCCTCGAGAGGATGAAGCGGGTAGTAGACAATCACTTCTCCAACATAGTTGGGCTGCACAGTTATTAGGAGAGTATCAAAAGGTTTCTTGGAACTTGTACAACCAACCATCAAGAATGAAGAAGAAATATAAGATAATATCTAAGGCGTTTGGTCAATATATACATATCTTGTTGGAGAGGGTGACTTATAGAGCTATCTTTGTCCATCAAACAAAACACAGATGCTATACTTAAATATAATGGTAGCTATGGAGTATACAATAGTCTAAATTAGTGTTTGGTTATGGATTTTGCCAATAAGTTAAAATGCTTTTTAACGATATAGTAGATAAGGTTAGAGTGAGTGGGTACATGTCCAATGCATTTAATCTAAAAAGGTCATGAGACAGGGTTGCCCCTTGCACCATTGCTCTTTGTAGTTGTCTCCAATCCTCTAATCAAGATGCTAGATTTCAAATTTAGTAGGGTTGCCCATTGCACCATTGCTCTTTGTAGTTGTTGCCGATCCTCTAATCAAGATGTTAGATTTCAACTTCACTAGGGTATAATTGGAGGATTGCCTCTTCCAGATGGCCAAAGTGCTACACCCGATTATTTTTGTATGAAAACTTGAGTGTTCTAAAGGCAACCAAGAGTAATGTAGAAGGTGTATTGGAAGTTATTAAACTACATGTTGAACTTCCACGGGAAATGATCAATGAAGCTAGGTTAGAGTAACTTTATCTAGGTTGGGATGACCCACCTAGTTGGCTAAATGAATTTGGCTTTAAATTGGGGAAGTTTTTAAATACTTAAGAGCTATGTTAGGGTTGGGATTCTCTAATGGGAGTAAGATGCAATCGCTCTCAAGGAGAATGAAAATGAAGGTGGCTAGGTTTGCCTCAATCTCCAGTAGCTCTGAAGGATGACTTACCATTTTTAATAAGATCTGCTCCATGAAATCTATGTTTGTAGCTAAAGGAATGGAGGACAAGATTAGAGAAGGATCATATGATGTTAGGAGATTGGTTTTTAAGATATTACCCAGATAGAAAGGCAATGAACCTTAGGTGGGTATTTTCTACTAGTAGGTAAATGGCCAATTCTCAACTAGGAGGAACAAGCATTGGCTTTGAGAGAAAAAAAGATGATTAAAAGGATATGAAATTTTCAAGAAATTGGTGGATATATGGAGATCCTCTCTTCAAAAACAAAGCAAGAAAGAATAAGAATATGGAAAAAGAGATGTCAGCCTAGTACAATGTATTTAGTTTTGCCCATTTGCATTGGCTAATAAATCTACCTTGATCACAAAAAATCCAACAATAAATGTAAAATGTCAATTAGAGGGAGGGATGGTAAGGTGGATAGATATTTGGAAAAGTGATCATGGCATTATGAATGCAAAGCAAATAGCATACAAGTTTAATCTAGAAGAAGAGGATAAAAAGTTTGTTGGGGAAGTTTTGAAGAGGAAGGTAGTTGATAGGTGGTGAGTGGCCTTCAAAGTTTGCCCCAATAATGCATCCGAGAGCCTCCTCTACTATTGAGGGAAACCAATGGTTAAAATGAAGAGAAAAAGAATTTCAGGCAGTGTAGCAAGGGTATGGAAAGATCTATACCCTAAGATACTAGTCAACACATGAAAAAGAAAATTGGCCAAATCTTAGGAGGCCACACCAAGCCTATGTTTTGCACTCTGGTAATAAATTAGCAATTTAAAAGGTTGGCTATGCTTTGCACTCTATATGTTGTGCATAGAGAGACAATGACCCAATTGTTATGGCACTATTGAGAGGCAAGGATGATATGGAGAATGTATGAAGAAATTGTTCAGCTAGGTAAGTCTTAACAATACTTGAACATGAGAAAAACCTTTTTTGGAGAGAAAGGTAATTTAGGTGAAGAGATTCTCATAGTTTCATATGGATTAATGGAAACTAAATACATATGCAAACAATAAAAATTCCTAATGGAAAATTATAGTTCTGAGTTGTAATGTAGAAATCTTAGCCTTTTTGAGAGCTTTGAGCCAAAATCAAGGGATTCGCTATATTAAAATCCCCCATTTCACGTGCAGCCAGCACCTTTTTTAAAGTATCTACATATGTGAATTTTTGAGAAATAAAACTTGCCCATTTTCTCTTGAATCTATAATCGGTTCCTTTATGTGGCAACTTTCTATATGTTAAAAATTTGTAAATTTTGTATTTTTAAAATCCCTTCTTTCAAACCCATGCGCTATCCTTGCATATTTGTGAGTGACCCCTTGAGAAACCAAAAAGGACCAATTTTTAAGATAGCTTAGAAAAATCTATATGGGTGCACATAAGCTTAGGGCAAGGCCCGATAACCTTTTCTAATGTACATATTCTCATTATATAAACAATGATATTATCTTCTTACAAAATATATGTTAATCAAAGCTAGAGAAAATTCTCCAAATTATTGCTTGTATTTCTCCAAAATTTTATCCCATTACACATCCTTTTTTGATAAAATTCTCAACTTATTGCTTGTATCTGTTTCAAATTTGATTCCCTCATGCCTCTATAATTTGGTCAAAAATCCTAAAATGCTACTCAAATTTCATCTAAATCTTAGATATTAACCTTGCAACTCTTTAAAAGCCATTTAATGCACCACATTTTTCTACAATGAATGTGTGCATCATAAATATAAGATAGATAGAATGAGCATTTTTTATGGTGGTATGCATAAGTGGGATACTAAAGCTTTTGAGCTGTGGAGATGAATTCTAATGTTCTTAAGGTTTCTCATCAATGGACAGATTGTCCAAGACACACAAACATAGGTCCCTAGTATAGAAGGCGAGGGGTAGGTGAGATTGTCCTTGTGAATTTGGACTTTGGTATGTTGGCACTTGTTGCAGTGTTTTATGAATCATGCTACATCATGAAAGAGAGCAGGCCACCATAGTTGAGACTACAGCACCTTGCGGGTATCCTCCTACAATCCCGTCGTGTGTGTCTGCCAGTACGTCATGCATTTCATGCTTGCAAACACATCTATGAAGCAACCCATCTTGCCCCAGTTTATCAAGCTGGAATGCTATGAACTAATAGGTTGGATTTTAAGAATTAGTCGCCTAAGCCAAGCCTTCTCAATGGGTCAATCAGGTAGTCCATGCTCAAGCACTTGAACTATGTCATCTGCCCAATATGGCATCAAATCAGTCCTAAATAAATCTCTTGTGCTAGATAGGTGAAATAGATGTGCATCTTGCAATTTGTCCGGGATGCCCTATCCAGCGACTTCTCCTGTGGGTATGCAAGACATATGGTCAACCATGTAGTGCTACTTCCCCTTGTGTACTACCATGGAGAAGTAAAATTCTTAACGAAAAAGTAACCATTGAGCAATGCGGCCCATAGCACAAGGCTTATTAACAAGATAAAGCAATGACTGATGGTCAACAAAGAAGGTAAAAGGCATGGCCAAAAGGTAGCGGCGACTGTATGAGCGTGCTTGGGATTCATTGGATATGGTGCTTGGGATTCATGGGATATGGTATCCACCATATGAGCATGCTTGGGATTAATTGGATACGGTGCCTGCTTTTGATTGGCTTTGCATCGGTCGTCATGGGTATGTTCTGAGTCACTACACTTGATTATACCCCTTTTAGCTCATCTAGGGACCAAGAAATCATGTCTATATACTCTCGCAAGAGAGCAATGAGACTTGCTTCCTCTTCCTCAGTCAAGTCATTGACTATAACGATAGGTCGGGGGTGTCTCCTCTTTCCTAGCTAAATCGACCTCCTTGACCTTGGTGGGTTCTTCTATTGGTTTGCTAGCTTGCCTAGGGTTTGGCTCCCAGCAAGATCACTATCCTATCACCTTTTTGAACTTCATAAATCACTGTGGTAGGTCTTGCGCCTTCCTTTGCTCCATTAACTATTGGTTCCTTGGCTTGGTTCCCCCGTTCCTCCTTCAACTTTTAGCACCTTAGGTGAACGGGTAGGACCCATTTAGTGCATCTAGTCTTAGGAGGTTGAGGTATTTCGGGATCAGTATCTGAGCTTACTTGCGACTCGGAATCAAACTCTCTGTCTTTGCTAGAAGGAGTCTCTCTTGGAGGTCGTAGCTCAGAGGGTGAATTTGTCCTGAATAATGGTGCGGCACTTGGTTGGACTAGGCGTGCTTGCTCACAATCCATTGCTCCTATGTGTTCCAATCAAGTGCATGACTCCTTTCTCAATCCTAAAAACATTCTACTTGCTTGGTTTGGAGTTTTCTCGTATTTGTTCTATCAATCATCCCTTAGTGTTGTATTCTATGGTATCCATCTCTCCTTTGCTTTGGTTACTAAGGGAACAATAGTCCTTGTATTTATCATTAGCGCCATCTTCATCCGACTGCTCATCATCTCCTAAGTCTTGATATGGCTCCTCCTTTTTGTTGGTGACTAAGGCCCAATTGCACATCAAGTTTAAATTGTGCACTTTGGTCCATCGGCACTTAGGTTTTGTCCAAGAGATCTTGGAGAGGTTTAAGGTTAGCGTTTGGGTTGCCTGCTAGCTTGTTCGTCAAACACTCTAGGATCTCAAGGACTTCTTGTTTGTTGCTGGGGATATGGAATTTGGCAGGGTTTGGTCATTTGTTTCAACTTCTAGCCATCATGCACATTGGCACTCAAGGTTTGTTTCTGGGCTTATGGATTGCCTTAGCAGCCTACTTGTACTCCTCTTGGTCCAAGAATGGCAAATCAATAGTGGCTAACACGTGCATTCAAACTCACTCACCTTCTGGGACAAGGGATATACTTAGTCAACAACCCATAAGATTTTCTAATATGGGTATCACCCACAGCATGGCTCAAATGGCATCTAGATTAACTGGTGTTGTCTTCCAAGTGTTCATCTCCACCCTCACTGCCACTGTTCTATTGTGTGGGAGCTTTCACCCAACCTCCAAGACCCATGGACTGCTTATTGTTTCAAGCGTTCCAAGTCGAGCACTAATGGCTACCTTTCACATAGCCTCACATAGCCGATGTGCCATCCATATCTACAGGTGTAGTGAGCTTACCTCCATGCCAATCGAGTTACCTCCTCTCCCGCACACTCCAATAGCTCCACAATCCAAGTGCAAGCTTCAATCAAGCTCCATCCTCAAGCTCCACGCTCCAAGCTCCATTGCCACAAGCAAAAGAAAAGAAGAGAAGAGAAGAAGAGAGGAGAAGATGGAGAGCCTCTCCTCCCCGGTCCCTCACCCTCACACACTCACTCCCTCACACTCTCACACTCCCTCTCTCAAGCACAAGCTCAAGCAAGCAAGAAGAAGAAGAAGAAGAAGAAGAAGAAGAGAGTCACTTCTGGCCATATACAAGAACGAGCTTCTCTTTCACTTTTCAGCTTTATATACAAAACCCTAAATCCCTTGAGAGCGAAGTTCTGAGCCCGGGATGTGCTAAAAATTTGCCAAAAAATCCGGAATTTAGGGGAAAAATATTTAACATCGAAGACAGCGGTTGTAGCTAGGACGATTTTAAGCACAAAGTGAAAGATGGCTTTTAAAAGGCACTCGAGCGACACTTGTGTATTTTTGATAAATTTTTCGACTGCCGTGTGGGATGTCAGGAGTTTCAGTCAATGCGGGATGTTAAGCCAGACGCCCACGATTTTTCAGTGGCCACAAATGGATCAAGATGCGAAAAGGTGGGACCAAAGTTTCGCCAAAAGGAGTGGTGCCCTTTGGGAGCCTTGGACCCCCCCAAATTTTATGCCACATGAAAGATGAAATCATGGAGAGAGAAGAAGCATGAAGAATGGCGACGTCTGCACGCTGGCGCATTTTTCGCCCTCTCTCCTCTCTCATCATGATTGGAGGTTGAATACAACCCCTGCAACCGATGATACCCCTGATCTTCTCCCTCTTTGCTGATCTTATCGCTCGTCTTCGCTCGTGGAATGATGGACTGAATGAAGAGAACCAGATCTAGTCTTTCTCTCTCCTCCCTCTCTCTCTTCCCTATGGGCTATTCATGTGTGGCATCTTGATGAAGGAAGAATGAAGAAAATGGTGATGAAGATGGATGGAGATGCTGAAGATTGAAGTAAAGCATTGGATTGAGAGCAATGGAGGCTCCGTCTGCTGATTATGAAATCATTCAAGGCATCTCGGGTTACGTAAAAACACGGTATGACCATTTTTATGAGGAAAATGAAGGATTTTTTATAGTTTATGATGATAATTATATTCTTATTGGGTGAAAATTTGTTTGTGGGCTGTTTGCATTATGAGTAATTGCTGTTCATCAGAAAATTTTGGTTTTGCAATGATTTACATGCTTTATTTAATTCTCGTAAACCGAAAATGTGGTTTTTAAGTGGCAAAATGGTATTTTTTTCCATTTCGGGTGGGAAAAAAGTATTCCCATGGGGGGAATATGGAAGATAAATTGAATGTTAGTATGGTTAAGTGATTGGAATAAGAAAAACAAAAAATAGCATATTTTATTGTTAAATAAAGTAAGAAAATGGAAAAAATAAGGAGAAAAATAGAAATATGTATTGGAAAAATAAAAAAAATATAATAATTATTTGTGGATATGTGGTAGTGGCAAAGCATGAGGTTTAGCCTAGTTTACCCTATCTCTTTGTTAAAGTTTGTGATTTACCACTTTTTCTACATCAAGACATGACAAAATGAACCTCTACACATGTGCAACGAAAGCAATACCTAAACGTAGGGGGTTGGGATGTTTGAATGGTGTGATTCGCGTGCTGATTGTTGCTGATTTTTTGATGCGCATCATGTCATAGAGTTTGTGTTATTTTGATTAAGAGGATAGTAGCATGAGTATTATCTCGGTGCTATCCTTTCATCGCCGTAATGCGTTAGAGAATAAGCATTAAAAGCCTGATTGTGCACAAAACACGTTGCTGATTTGAAAATGATGTTTGAGCACTTTAGAATCATTTACCTTTGCATGTACATGATTGACCATGGTATCGGAATATAAATCGTGGATGCATAGTACCTATTTTCAATGAGAATGATTACGTTGAGTGTGGAAAGGCATCCTAAGCTGTAGGATAGACATTCGGTTCTTGGGGGATTATTAAGTAAGGAAACATGGTATATCTCCTGGAGACGTTTGAAATGAAGAGTGGAGTTTCTTTGTTTGTTCTATATGTTGAGCAGTGCATCAAGGGGCAAATCCCTGCGATGTAGGAGAGCTGCAGTGGGTTCGCGGTGTTTCTACCGAGAGGTTGCCTCCTATGTATGTGATTATCGCGGTATTTATTGCCAATGAGTATAGGTTCTCCCTTTGTGGAGTTTATAGGAAGGGAAACGTTGGACTACAAAACTATAAAATTATAAACGCATAGATTAGGCTTTAGGGAAGTTTGTCCTTTAGCAGTAGATAGATGCTCCTGGTCCGTGAGGCCGTGAGGGTGTGAGGCCGTGAGGGTGTGTTTGTCTATTATGAGCATGAGGTCCGGCTAGTGCCATAGCCAGTGCCATCCACTTTAGGTTCCATCAATGGTGCGTCTGCCAGGAGCTGCCAATAAGTGGTGGTTCTCGAATCTAGGGTTTTTAGGGACCAAAAAGTTGGTTTATGTCCTCTGACAAGGACCGTCAAGCCAAAATACAAAAAGCAGAATGTGCTGAGAGGGCTAGATGGCGGTTGGAGATCGTAAGTCGCTATTCTCCTCAAAGGAGTAGCCCGAGATACACATAAGAGGCAGTGGTCTTAGTGACCCAACTGCTGCACATAGTTCTTTAGGTGTAGGAGGAAGCACAAGTTCTTTAGGTGCAGGAGGAAACACAAGTTCTTCCTCTCTTCCACCAAGTCAACCCACTTCAAGTGGGGGTGTGATTCCATCAGTTCAAACTCCCATTGTCAATCCGATTGTTGTTATGGCACAATCCATTGCAATTCCTGCAGGGACACCGGATCTGCCAGCTTAGGAGTTCCTTTGCCCATTTTTAATGGGTTAGCCGAGGAAGATACGGAGTTTCACATTTGTGAATTCCAAAGATTAATGTTTAAATTATTGCATCTAAGATGAGGGACATCTTATGATGTTCTTTAACATGACATTAAAAGGAAGGGCTGCGGTATGGTATCATAGTATAGATACTGGAACCATAACCACAATTGACCAATTTTATGCAGCTTTCCGAGGAGAATATGTCCCTGAAAGAGGTGGCCAATACTGATTGCGTGTTTTGAATGTAACACGCCAAGACCCCCACCATCAGAATGTGAAAGCCTATGCCAAGAAGCTTAAGAAAGTATTTCATAAGTTACAAACTTACATTCCCATTCTGCCGGCTACCCAATTGCAATACTTCTTGCATGGATTGGATTTCAATATTCAGGTACAATTGAGAAGTGTGGCTTTGGCTAATATAGACACCGCCATCACGCGGGCAGAAGGAGTAGAGTCACGATTACAAATGGCCTACTCCTCTCGAATAAATCTTAATGTGGGTTTAGTACTTGGAGAAAATTTACCATTGACGAATGGAAGTCAAGGGATGTCTATGAATAACCCTAATGGGAGAGGAAGCATGGTTCAAAATGTACCTTTGCTGCCAGCCCCTCCCAGTGTGACTATGCCTATGGCTAGTCAGTTGGCTCCACCAAATGTTGGAGGCCAAGTTTCGAACCGTAATGTTGTTCCTGTGAGTCAACAACCAATGCCCAATCAAATTGTTAGGCCAATGGAACAATGGATAGACGATCAAGGCTATGAGTCGAGTGCCTCTAATGTCCTTGGCGAAGTTAAGGATATGATGAAGCATTATACTAACATGATTTCTGAACAAGATCGGCAAATAGCTGTTGACGTCAATTTCTTGAAAAAGTAGCAGAATCTGATAGGGAGTCGACGCCTTGAAGAGGGTGGGCCCTCAAGATTCAGCTGTAAGTGGTGTGGTGGACAACATTTCCCTAGAAACTATCCAAATGTTAAATGTGATATCTGTGGGAAGTCGGGCCATTTAGCCGCTACCTGTTGGAGTAAGATTAGTTCCCTCCAACAAGGGAGTAAACAGCCAAGTCCAGTTAATCATAGAGCGCAAGGTAGTAACCTGCAGCAAAATGATGGACCAAGACAAATATTGCAGAGGGGAAATACCACTATAGAAGAGTTGCCAAAGGCAATGGAGTCAGCCTTATTGAGGCTGTATGCGTCAATGGCGCTGAAACCTCTAACCTACGAGCTGTGACAAGAGACCAAAAGGCTAAAGAGGGTGATAGAGATAATGTAAAACCGGTTGAGGGAAACCCTAAGCAAGGGGATAAGGGGACGCAAGTCCTGAATCCTAGCGTGGAAGGTGGACCTCTAAGGCCTGTTGACAGAAAAGTCGATCCTAAGAAGGATGAGGAAGTGCCAACAAAGAAGGCAAGAACCAAAAAAGAAGCACCAAAGCCGGTCCTGAGACCAAAAGAAAGGATGGTTTGGCAAGAAAAGAGAGCTTTGGCTACCTATCATGATTTTGATTTAGCAAGTTCTCTTTGCGAAGTTAAACCAGATATAAACCTCTTACAGTTGATTAAATTATCTCCAGGAGTACACAAGGAATTCAAGAAGATCCTGTGTATTGGGTATATTGTAGAACCTTTGGGCATAGCACGAGTAGGGGAAGATTGGTTTGATCATGCCGAAAAGAATTGCCCTAGGGTTCTAGCATACGTGGATGGAATATTAGTGGAGCATGCCATTGTAGACACTGGGTCCTCCTCAACATCATGAGTTCAGAGTTGATGGAGAGGTTGGGTCTAGGCAACCAAAAAGATAGCTCCACCCTTCTTAGAATGGCTGATGATAATCTAAGACAACCAAAAGGTTGCATTACTAAAGTTCATGTTACAGTTGCAAGTGTAGAATGCTTCTTGGACTTTAGAGTGATAAGATTTGCAGGACGTCCTAGCTATTGAGTTTTGCTAGGCAGGCCTTGGATCTTACAAACCGGTTGAGTGGTTCTAGGTAGAGGTACCAATCGAGTAATAGTCGATGCTTACCCTGAGTCTCCTCAGAGTGAGAGAGCTCCTTTATCCTCTACTGAATTAGAAACAACAGATGATCTATCTGGTAGTGAGACATCATCCAGTGATGAATCTAAAGAGGGGTCCACTACAGAGGATATTTATCAGATAACCCTAAATGAGCCGATAGAGCCGCAAGATAGGATAAGAGATGCAAATTTGATTGAGTTGGACCTTGGCACGCCAAATGATTCGCGGCCAATTAAATTAGGTTCCATGCTCAGTTCAGCAGAAAGGGAGGACTATGTGTCCTTGATTCAAGAATTCCGCGATATCTTTGCTTGGAGTTATGATGAGCTGAGAGGCATTCCTCCCAACCTGGCTGTCCATACTATTCCTGTAAAAGAAGGCAGTCCTCCTGTGCATCAGAAGGTAAGGCGTATGCCTTTTGAATTAAGGAACAGGCTGTTTGAGGAGTTACAGAAGTTACGGAAAGCTGGTTTAATCTTCCCTGTATAGCACACAGAATGGTGTTCACTAGTTGTTATCAGGAATAAGAAAAACAACCAGATCCGACTATGTGTAGATTTTAGAGAGCTGAATAAGCAGACGGTTAAGGATTACTACCCGTTGCCATTTATTGACCAGATTTTGGATCAATTAGCAGGTAGGAAAATATATTCATTTATGGATTGCTTTGCGGGATACAAGCAGATGGCAATTGCAGAAGAGAACAAGTTGAAAACGACTTTCATTACTGTCTTTGGTACTTTTGCATACCATGTGATGGCCTTTGGTTTGTGCAATGCACCTGAATCATAGCAACGAGCAGCAGACAAGACCTTTGGTGACATCTCCCCAGATGAGTTGAAAGTATTTATCGATGACCTGGGGGCAGCCACTGTAAGGGAAAGGATGTTGATTAGTTTAAGAAAGTGCTTTGAGAGCTGCAGACAATTTTGTATCGCTCTTAACCCACAGAAGTGTGTCTTTGGAGTGCCTTATGGGCTATTGCTAGGCCATGTGGTCAATTCAGTAGGAATCGCAACTGACCCTGAAAAGATCAAGATCATAGTTGCTATGAGTCCACCACGCACTCCGAAAGAGGCACATAGCTTTCTGTCATTGATAGGGTACTATCGAAGGTTTATAAATGCCTTGGCAAAAAGGACGTTGTCATTAACAAACTTATTATCCTTTAGCTATCTATTTGTATGGAACAACCCTTGTAAGATAGCTTTCGAGGATGTGAAACAAGAGCTAGTAAAAGCACCAATTTTAAAAGCACCTAAAAGAGGCAAAGTATTTTACATATTTTCAGCAGCCACCATGCATAGTACCAGCTGGTTGTTTAGCCCAAATCTAGGAGGAAAAGTGGTATCATCCGATAGCTTTTGCTAGTCGAAAATTGGGCATATCAGAAATTAACTATACCTACAGGGAGAAGTTGTGTCTTGCGATGGTCTTTGCGACTAAAAAATTCATGCACTACATTCTCTATGAGAAGGTAGTTTTCTATACGAAGGCAAAAGGGCTTAGATTGCTTATGAATAAGCTACAACCACCTAATCGTTTGACAAAGTGGTTAATCACTTTGCAGAAGTTCGATTATGAGATTAAGAGTAAGCCACCAAGGTTGCAGGGTATTGTGGAATGCCTTGTGGATTTTGGGGAGCCGAAAGAGACTTTGGTTGAAGGAAGTGATATTGAAGAGATGTTTAAAATTAATACAGCTTCTATTCCATCTTGGTATGCTGCTATCATGCATTATCTATCAACGGGAGAGACTGGAGCTGGTTTATCAAAATCAGAAAAGAGGAAAATCAAACAACAGGCTTTGAAGTTTTCCTTGATCGCAAGAACACTATATCGGCAGGGTGTTGATGATATCTACTGCTGATGTGTGATGCCTGAGGAGGTTCCTTTCATTTTGGAAGAGTGCCATGAATCTGCGTATGGAGGGCACTTTGCTGGACGGTTGACGGCACAGAAAGCTTTACGAGCTGGATATTGGTGACCGTCCATCTTCCAAGATTCTTTTGAGTATGTTAAGAGATGTGATACCTGTCAAAGACATGACAGCAGAGAGAATAGGAAACGGTCACTTACACCTATCATGGCTATCCTTCCATTTGAGAAGTGGGGCATTGACTTTGTGGGTCCTATCACCTCGTCGTCTACTATCCAAAAGAGGTACATTATAGTAGCGACTGATTATTTTACAAAATGGTCAGAAGCGTGGGTGACGAGGCAGGATAATGCAAAAGAGACTGCAAGTTTTCTTTTAGAGCAGATTATCTGCCGTTTCGGTCCACCGAAGGAACTAGTATCGGACCGTGGAACCCATTTTTTGAATAAGGTGATTAAAAGCTTGACTAAAGCTTGGCAAATCAAGCACAATAAAACGACTCCCTATAATCCACAAGCAAACGGGCAAGGCGAAAGTACTAATAAGCAGCTTGTGGGTGTCTTGTCTAAAATAGTCTCAGAGAAGAAATGAGACTGGGACAGAAAGTTGTATGTGGCAGTATGGGCGTATAATACAACGTTCAAGCGAGCTACCGGCTATACTCCATTTAAATTAGTTTATGGGAAAGAGTGTGTGTTACCTCTAGAAATTGAGTTGCCAACCATACGGTTTGCAATTAGCCACTCGTTGGGAGATGAGGATTCACTCTTTGAACGCTTCATGACCCTAGCCCACCTGGATGAGCTGAAATTGCAGAGCTTATTACACCAGGAGGTAGCTTAACGTCGGATGAAGCAGTTGCACGACCTTAAAGTGAAGAAGTATACCTTTAAAAAAGGGCAATTAGTTTTGTACTACGATGCGCATAGGGAGTTGTTTCCAAGGAATCTGGAACCTAGATGGGATGGCCCCTACAAGATTGTCAGGATAGGGAAAAATAGGTCTATGACTCTAGCTGATCTGTAGGGAGTAGAGTTTAAGAATAAGGTTAATCTTAATAAGATTAAATCTTATTATTTCTGAGAATGCTAATACAGAGAAATGCATTGCAGGTCCATGCTGGGGCTGATTTGAGACCTGCAAAAGAGCTTAAAGCTAGTTGATGGGGCGGTTAATTCCTTATTTGGAGCACCCATATCTGGAGCAGGGATACCATCAAGGAAAACTCATCTGGTGGAGCAAAGGATACAAAGTGATTGAGCAAGAAGACGGAACCTTTGTGTGGGAGATCCAAGTCTTTTGCCATCACTGCTTACGAATATTGATAAGTATCCCTGTTGAGTTCAATGAAGAAGGTGGGATGGAGCCGTCAGTTCATTCTCTAAACATGTTAAATTTTGACTATCACAGTTACAAATAGAGGAGTTCATGATGGCAGGCTGTGTAAACCCATTGTGGATGTACACATTATATTTTGACGGAGCGTCCAGGGGCCCTAATAAAAAAGGGAGTATTGGAGTAGTAATCCTCGATCCCCGACGTAGAGTTACGATAAAGTTAGCTGCTTATCTCAGGGTAGGATTCACTAACAATATGGCGGAGTATAAAGCCTTGATTATGGGACTGCATATTGCCAAACAAGGTGGTATTCGACAGTTGTTAGTAAAAGGGGATTCCCAGTTGATCCTGAATCAGCTTAATGGGACATACATAGTGCAGAATCCCATCCTTTGTATGTATCATCGAACTGTGATGACCCTAATCGAAGAGTTTGAGAGAGTGTCTTTTCAACTAATTCCACGTTACTGGAATCAGTTTGCGGATTCACTGGCAAATCTTGCTTATGAAGAAGACCTTTTTTTCAACTGTGGTCCTAGTTTGGATAATGCTATCAATAATGAGACAGGACCCGGTCACTTGTGGGGAATGTTATCAGAACATGCAATATATGGCAGGCGATGGTTGATATGGGTGATGCAAAGAGTAGCCGAGACCAATCTACTATTGTTATTTTGGATCCATAGGCTGATTAGACAACATGTGATGCGTACGCCTCTTGCTGTATATGCAGGAGGGATGGGTCATAACCTTATGCATTTAGTTTAGGGTTGTGGGCCCTGTTTTTCCTCCTTGGAAAGAAGCATATTATTGTATATCTATACTATTTCGGGGAGGGATGTGTAGGTGCTATTCTGTTTTATTTCATTAGGCCAAGAGGGCCAGTCATCTGTTTAGTACAGGTGCGGTTAATGGTTTCTTGTTCTAGTCTTGTGCTAGATAGGGTCGAAGAAGAGCTTGGAAGGAGCCTTTGTTGCGTGGGAGCTTCTCGTGGCCCTATCCAGGTGATATCCCTCCTTTATGAGTAACGTGTTTTTATGCTATATGTGTCTGTGTACTTGTATTGGATTTTCTTTTCTTGGTGGGGACCGGCGTCCAAGGCATGAAGTCCCAGGTTTAGGTTAGGTATGTCTTAGGGAGGTCTGAGTAGTCGTTGCCTCCTGTAAAGACATTGCTTGGCATCAAAAGACCTATTTTAGAAAGTAGTCCTAGTGAACCTGTTCTGCTAGCCTGCTAGGTAGCCATTCTAGGAGTTCTTGTTAGTTGTGAGGCAATTAGAGAAGCCAGCCAGAGGAAAAAAAAAAGATAATGATATAGAGGAAGCAAAACCCTGAATATCTCAAAGAAAATAAATATATACAAAGGTGTGTAAAAAGGGGTTCTCACCCCTCTTTAAAATAAATATATATATATATAAGCAGTTGATCATCGCCTAGAGAAGGCCTGGTAGGTTCTTGGGGATGAGTCAGACCCAGGGCGGATGCCTTGTCTTCCTAGGGGTGGCGCCTTGCTGGAAAAGAAGAAAGTAAGGAGGGTTGGAGCGAAAATAAAAGTGAGTGTCAGAAAAGGATTAAGTGTCGCCTTGCGAGGGCTTGGTAGGTTCTTAGGTATCGAGACAGGACCTGAGGCCGATGCCCTGTTCTCCTTGGGTCACTATGCTCAGCTCCCTCCTTTTTATATGCCCGAGTATGGAAGAATAAAAACCTAAAAGAAGAAATGTGTTAAAAGAAAATACTTCTTGATCAGGCTATAGGAGTCCTCGCCTAGTAGGAGCTCCTGGTTATGTTGTCCTTAGTTAGGTAGGTAGTTTAGACCACCACTTAGGACGAACTCTTTGATAGTTTTTTTTAGTTTGGCCGTGTTGGAGCAGTCGGTTGGTGACTCGCTTCGGACCTTCTATCAGAATATGCTAGGCCTACTCCTCGTGGATTTCATGCCTTGGTTTTGTCAGGGGGTAGGGTGAGCATTGTGCTGTGTTTTAGAAGAATGGTACTCTCCGATTTATATAGGATATGCAGCCAGTAAACAGAGTTACTATCAGGAATGTTGGTATAGGTCCAGTTGTGGATGAGTTTGTAGAAGCATTTGCTGGACGTGCCATCTATTCTTTAGGTGATTTCTATTCGGGATATGATCAGTTTCAGCTAGCTTTGGAAAGCAGGGACATAACCACTATGAGAACTCCTATTGGGCTTGTCAGGATGTGTACCTTGCCTCAAGGTGCCACTAATTCTATTGCGCATATGATGAATGCCATGCATAAGGTCCTTCATGATTACATACCTCAGCTTACCATGCCTTTGTTGGATGATGTGCCCATTAAGGGGTGTGTAGAAGGAGAGAAGAATGAGAGTCTAAATGAGCAGGGATGCAGATATTTTGTGGCTGATCATATTTCAGCTTGTGAGAAGATTTTGGCCAGGTTAGAAGAAGTGAACTTAACACTATCAGGGCAAAAATCTGTTTTTGGAGTAAATGAGGTTGTCATTGTTGGACATATGTGTGGGTATTATGGCAGGAAACCCTCACCTGAGAAGGTGGATGCTATAGGCAAGATTACGGAGTATTGTTCTACCACTTCAGAGGTACGGAGATTCATTGGAGCTTGTGTGTTTTACATGATTTGGATACCCCATTTTGCACATATAGCAGATTGTTTATATCAGCTGCTTCGAAAGAGGCATAAATTTTATTGGGATGAGCCACACTAGAGCCATGCAGAAATTGGCGAAGTTATTGCAGATTGCTCCTACTCTCAAGAAAGCAGATTATAATTGCGGAAGGCCTATTGTATTGACAGTTGACACTAGTCCAATTGGCATTGGTTGGGCTGTGGGTCAAGATGATGCAGATGGAAACAGGTATGCTATTCGGTTTGGGGCGAAAGTCCTAAACGAGAGACAGAGGAGGTATCCGCAAATCAAGAGGAAATTATTGGGAATTGTTATGGCTCTCAAATGTGACAAGGAGTACTTTATTAGTTGTGGTAGAGACAGATTGCTTGCCATTGATAGGTATGATTACGAGTTGCTCTACTCCGGATATAGCTATGCTGAGATGGATTGCATACATCAAGTCATTAAATCCAGAATTTAAACACATAGCAGGGAAGGATAATCTAGTGGCGGATATGCTGTCTAGAGCCAGATATGATGATGAGGAGACACTAGTTGCAGAAGAGGATGATGCAGAAATTTCAACTGCTATGGTTGATCATGTTTGCCATGTCTATGATATTGTGGCTTTCATAGAAGAACTCTATGTTGGAGATTGGTTGCAGATTGGCAAGTACCTTAGTACACTAAGCAAAAGAGATGAATGGACAGATGAAGAGTTCAAGAAGATTAGAAGAAAAGCCTATGGTTATTTTCTCAAGGACGGATTTCTTTGGAAGCACCCGAAGAAAAGAGGTGGATTACCCTTGCGGGTTGTCTGCGATAAAGAGACACAGTTACAGGTGATGAGAGAGTTTCATGAGAGTCCTTGGGCTGGTCATAGAGGAGTGTGGGCTACTTATGAGAAAATCAAGGAGAAATATTGGTGAAAAGGCATGTACAGAGATGTTTCTCACTTTGTAGAGACTTGCAGAGACTGTCAGATGTATTCGGTAGTGCGACATTGAGATGAGCTTCATCCGACCTATCCGCTATGCATTCATTATAAGTGGGTAGTTGACTTGATTACTATGCCTATGGGTCTATGGTAGATGAGGTATATTGTTTTGGCTAGAAAGGATCTTACCAATCATGTTGAGGGTAGATCTTTGAGAACAAAGACTACTAGTGCAGTGTGTAAGTTCTTATTGGAAGAAATTTTCTGCAGGTATGGCTGTGTGGGTAAGATCACTACAGATCGTGGTGAATTGGATGCAGATGAAGCTAGGGCATTTTTCTCTCAACTAGGAATCAAGTTGGCTCTAACCACAGCATATAATCCAGAGGGAAATGGGAAGAGTGAAAGAGGGCATCCGCCGATAGTGAAAGCATTAGCCAAAGCATGCAGAGGATGGATTGGAGAATGGCCGAGACTTCTACCATTTGCTTTGTGGGTTGATCGTACGACTCACAGTGTTACCACAGGATATATGCCCGTAGAGTTGATGTATGGTCAGAAACCAGTTATGCCGATTGAGACTTGTGCTTTGACTTGGTCAGTTTTACCTTGGCAGGAGGATTTGACGAGAGAGGAGCTCTTAGCTCTTCGGATCCGGCAGTTGGAGAGAAGACCAGAGGATATTCAGCTAGCTATTGACAGGTTGAAGGTTGCTAGACTTAGAAATAAGGACAGGTTTGACAGCAGGCATCGCTTGCGGCCTAGAGCAATAGAAGAGGGAGACTGGGTATAAGTCTTTTGATAGCAGCCTTGAAAATCAGCATACTGCACTTCGGAAGATGGTGAAAAGATGGCTTGGGCCGTACATAGTCAGACATGTCTTTGATAATGCAACATATGAGCTGGTAGAATTGGATGGGAAAGTGCTTAGAGTGCCTATTGCAGGAAAAAGAATCAAGATTTTCAAGAAAAGAGTTGATGATGATTATGCATTGGAAGAATTTGCAAGAGAAGAGCAACGAGAAGAAACTCCAGTAGAAGAGACTGATGATATGACAGATAATCTTGCTGAAATACCGGAAATACACAATGAAGAGATTGATCTATTCGTGGATCTTGACAACAATGATCATGGGTAATTGGCCCATCCAGAGGATGCGTAGGATTAGAGGGGGTGGATGTCGTACTGCTAAGCATTCGAGGTGTGGAATCCACCAAAAAGTTGTGTGTGTGACATTTGTTACTCTGTACATACTTAGTCATTGTGTTTGCATTTGTTCTGCATGGGCAGTATAGTGGAGAGGGGGTTGGAGCAAGAGGAACTTATCTATAGTGCTCTAGTTGGCATGTATGCCAAGTATGGAGACCTACCAGTTGCTGATGCTTGCAGAAATATTCATCTAGACATGTTTATTGAGAATACCATGATCTCTATGTACGGCGAGTGTGGAAGCATTATGGAAGCAGAAAATTTATTTCATGGGCTAGCTGAGTGCAACATTGTTCTTTGGATTTCATTGCTGTCTGTTTACTTAGAGCAGGATTTGGAAGAAACCTTGTTTCAAGCTTACAAGAAAATGCATGAGGAAGGTATTAGTCCAGATCATCAGACATTCTCCATTGCCCTTCAAGCTTGTGGTGCACTAGTACAGAGTGAACGAACTTTGGCAGCTATAAACAGCTGTCAAGCCGATATGAGGCCTTTGGACATTGGTAGAGCATTACATGCTGATGCACAAAAGTGCAGTTTTCTCTTACAAAAGTTTGGGCTAGAAAGGGTGCTTGATACACCCATTACTGAGGCAGGATTTACAGGCATTGGTGTGGGGGCAGCTTTTCATGGCCTAAAACCAATTGTAGAGTTTATGACATTCAACTTTGCCATGCAGGCAATTGATCACATCATCAATTCTGCAGCCAAAACAAACTACATGTCTACAGGGCAAATTTCTGTTCCTATTGTCTTCAGGGGTCCCAATGGAGCAGCACAACTAGTGTTGCTGCACATCACTCACAGTGCTTTGCTACATGGTATGGATCTTGTCCAGGTCTTAAGGTTCTTAGCCCGTACAATTCTGAAGATGCACGTGGTCTGTTGAAGGCAGCTATCAGGGATCCTGACCCAGTTGTATTTCTAGAAAATGAGCTTATGTATGTGTGGGGAGTGGCTGGGGCCCGCTTTTCTGGTCAAAAATGGGGGTTATTGTGTCAAGATTGTGGGAGAGAAGGAAGGAGTCTCACTTGTAGCTTTCTTGCTTGCACAATGGGGGAATACACACAAGGGTGGAGGCTGAAAACAATTTTCCTCTTCTTAGTTGTGTAAGCCAAAAGAACTCAAGTACAAAGAAATAGAAGAACCCTAGATATGGGTCTCAAACCAAACTCAACTAACTAAGGTGGCACACTAACTGAGCCACGAACTAGAGTAGATAAGGATAGCTATCATGTAGCTATTATTCAGGGGCGGTGTACCAACCGCATCTGCAACTGACAAGTCGGTGACATAAATACACAACGGTCACCCTGGCGTATCACGAGTGGAGCTCGATATCTCAACACTCCCCCTCGAGCTCAATCCCAATTCTTGCACACCAAGCAGGTCTCTGAACTTGTGCAGCTTCTCTGCGCCCAATGCCTTCGTGAATATGTCAGCTACCTGATCCTCTGTGCTAACATAAACTAGATCAATAAGACCTAGTAAAACCCTCTCTCGCACATAGTGATAATGCACCTCAATGTGCTTTGTTCTAGCATGATAGACTGGGTTATTTGCCAAGTGTATACTACTCATGTTGTCACAATAAATGACAACTGGCCCATCTGTAGACTGATGCATATCATAAAGTAGCTTATGCAACCAAGCTACCTCACATGCAGCCATTGCTGCACCCCTGTACTCAGCCTCTGTGCTCGACAAGGCAATTGTAGGCTGTTTCTTGCTGCTCCAAGTGACTGCAGCACTCTCAAAAGAGAACACATATCCACTGGTAGATCGTCTATCAGAAATACTACCAGCCCAATCAGCATCAGTGTATCCATGCAACTGTATCTGAACCCCAGTCTCATAAAATAGTCCATACTGCAATGTGGACTTCACATACCTGAGTATGCGTCTAGCCGCATCCAAATGTGGTTTCCTTGGAGCCTGCATAAACTGACTTACCAATCCAACAGCATAGCTCAAATCTGGCCTGGTAATAGTCATATAAATCAAGCTTCCTACTATGCGTCTGTACATAGTAGGGTCTTCCAGAAGCTCACTTACATCTGCGATCAGCTTCACATTCTGCTCCAAAGGAACTGAAATAGGCTTACAGCCTGTCATCCCATATTTGGACAACATGTCCAATCCATACTGCCTCTGCAAGAGCTGTATCCCACTTGGTGATCTAATCACCTCAATGCCCAAGAAATAACGCAGCTCTCCCAAATCCTTCATCTCAAACTTCTGCTTCAATAGCATTTTCACATGAAGGATATCTTCATCACTGTCACCTGTCATAATCAAATCATCAACATAAATGACAAGTAGCATAATACCTTTCTCTATTTTTCTCACATAAAGTGAGAAATCTGCCTTGGAAATCTGAAAGCCAATAGTGACAAGATACTGTCCTATCTTGTCAGACCATGCTCTAGGTGCTTGCTTCAAGCCATACAAGGCTTTCTTCAACCTGCAAACAAACTCAGGATGAACATCATGCACATAACCTGGTGGCTGCTCCATATAGACCTCTTCTTGCAAGTCACCATGCAAGAAGGCATTCTTTACATCCATTTGATGTAAAGACCATTCCTTTGATGCAGCCATAGCAATGACTGCTCTTACGGTTGCCATCCTTGCAACCGGACTGAATGTTTCTTCATAGTCAATGCCATATGTTTGTGCATACCCCTTGACTACTAATCTTGCCTTGTATCTGTTCACAGAACCATCTGCATTGTGCTTCACCTTATAAACCCACTTACAGCCAATTGCATTTTTACCTTTAGGCAAAGGTACCAATTCCCATGTAGCGTTTGCTTCCAAGGCATCCATTTCTTCATCCATGGCTTTCTCCCATTTTTCTTTTCCCATGGCTTGCTCAAAAGAAGTGGGTTATGGTTCCTGTATCACCTTGACCATATATGCATAGTGAATGGCTGTAAATCCATCATATTTCAGCCTATCCACAGGATACCTAACTCTGGTAGACCTGCGCAAAGTGGGTTCACTCCCAGGTGCTCTCAAAACATCCTTGGTCTTCCTTACTCCAGGTGTAACAATAGAAGGAATACCCAACTCATCATCAATGCTCTGTTCTGAGCCACTGGATTCACCATCCACATAAGAGTGACCTGCATTCACATCAACCATGGGCTGATCAACCTTCTCTTTTCCTTTTCGTGATACCTGCATACCACTATCTGCATTACTTTGAGAAGATTCTCCTGATCTCAATCTGCCTGTCCATGGCGAAGAATGTGAACCACTGCTAGAGGACGCTCCAGGTCCACTAATATTTTGTGACTGCTGCTGTGAATTCTGTGCAGCATTACCATTCTGTGCATCTACATCATCAATCACATTTACTGGTTTATACCAGCTACTCATCTCATCAAAAACAACATCTCTGCTCACTGTAAACTTATGAGTAGAAGGGTTATAGCATCTATACCCTTTTTGCTGCAGAGAGTAACCAATAAAGATGCACTTCTCAGCTTTTGGATCCAACTTGGATCTCAGCTCATATGGCACATGTACATAGGCAATGCAACCAAAAATTTTCAAATGAGAAATATCTGGTTTCCTACCAGTATACCTCTCCTCTGGAGTCATTCCATGTATTGCTGCAGTGGGAGTCCTGTTCATTATGTAGACTGCTGTAGCAACTGCTTCAGCCCAATAAAAATCTGGCAAGTCTTTTTCATTGAGCATGGCACGAGATACCTCTCCAATATGCCTGTTTTTCCTTTCTGCAATTCCATTTTGTTGTGGGGTATAACTGCATGAATATTGCTGCTTTATGCCATGCTCCTGCAAGAACTTTGCAAACTCATTTGAGAGGTACTCTCCCCCTCCATCTGACCTCAGGCATTTTATTTGCAGACCTGTTTCTTTTTCAGTCATAGCTTTAAGGGTTTTGAAATGCCCAAAAACTTCACTTTTCTTTTTCATAAAATACACCCAAACTTTTCTGCTGTAGTCATCAATAAAAGTGACAAAATAATGACAGCCTCCAAGAGATGCAGCTTTAGTAGTCCACACATCAGAGTGGATTAATTCCAATGGCTTCTCACTCTCTTGAACATGTCTAGGAAATGGTTTCCTTGCCTGTTTTCCAAACTGACAGGCTTCATATACCTTATGCATTTCTGCAACCTTGAATTTTGGCAATCCTGCAACAATATTTTGGGCCTGCATTGATTTAAGTCGATGTACATTAACATGACCAATGTGTTTATGCCAGATATCAATATCTGCAACTACACCGGTCCCATGTGCAAACATTGCTGCACTCAATTCAGACATGTCTGCATCCAACGTAAGCATTCTGCCCTTCTTCTTTCCTTTTGCTATCAAGCGACCTTTATTTTTCATATCCTCAACAAAGCATCCATGAGGATTAAATCTGACCTGCAAGCCCTGATCAACCATTTGATCGACAGAAACCAGATTCTTGGTGATATTCGGGACATGAAATACATCGGACAGGTATTTCTTTTTCCCATCCTGCATAGACAAGGGAATTTTTCCAATCTGCACAATATGATGTGCAGTATCATCACCAGTCTCCACAAATCCTAGTTTTTCCATTTTCCTTGCATCCTCCATCCATTCTGCATGACCTGTCATGTGGTTTGATGCACCTGAGTCAACATACCATACATCATTGCTTTCTTCTGCACTTGTCACAGAATTGTTCATGTGCTGCACCATGAACAAATGCTCATTTCTGTCATCACCCTGTCTGCTAGAAGATGCATAATTCCCTTGTTGCACTTTTCCATTCATGATGTCATTCTGCTTTTTATAGCAGTCTTTAGCCATATGACCCATTTTACCATAGTAGTAGCATTCAACATTACTGTTTGCATTTTGACCTCTTTGCCATCCACCACGACCTCTTTGGTTCCCCCTGCCTCTAGAATTACCACGTCCTCCTCCATAGGACTGGTTTTCTTGAGTTTGCTGCATATTTTGATTTCTACCACGGCCTCCAAATCGGCCTCCTCTACCTCTGCCTCTACCTCTTCCAGCATTTGAGTAGAAGACAGCTTCTTTTGAAGTTCCTCTTGAAGAAGATGCACCACCATTTCTCTGTTCCTCAGAAATTAGAAGAGCAATCAACTCCTCAAAATCAGGAAATCTTTCACGGACGGAAATGGATGTTCGAAACTGCGCATAATCCTTTCCTAGACCATTCAAGGTCACAGAAACTAAATCATCATCTTCCACTAGCGACCCAATGGAAGCAAGTGCATCTGCAATCTTCTTCACCTTCATATGGTAGTCGTTGATGCTCATATTTTCTCTTTGCACATTATGCAACTCTTGCTTGAGCTGCATTTTCCTGGCTTGCGTATTTGTGCTATACATTTTTGACAAAGTATCCCATGCCTCCTTTGGCGTACTTGCATCCTGAATATGCACAATCATAGAGTCTGAAATGCTGATAGACAGCCAATACATAACTTTCCTGGCTCTCTCATGCCATGCTTTAAATGCCTGCATTTGCTGTTGATTGGGAACATCAGGAAGAACTGGTTCTTCTTCATTTCCTGCAACAAATTCCCAATATCCTTTTCCCATAAGGAAATTCGTCATTCTAAACTTCCATGCTTGGAAGTTGTTCTTGTCAAGCTTTTCAGTGACAATCTGTGAGAGAGAATCAGATGCCATTACAGAATACTGCAAAAAATTCTGTCACTGCAAAAAACACAGCTTCACCCTCACAAGGGCAAATATGCAAAACTGGCGAAAGTGGTATTTGACCACACAGTCACTTCCTAGTGACGATTTTGCATCAACAGGCAACAGGGATGATTCTGTAACTCCCAATGTCTCTGCACACAAGCATACGATGCAATTTCTACAGTAACTTTTCACCGACCTGTAGAACAGTGGCTGCACAGCATAAAATTGGGCCTTTTCCTGAGTGCATGCAGAAAACTTCCGCCTCCAAAACAGGCCCCGAAATAGCCTCAAATCAAAAAAACAAGGTCGCCAAGAGCTAAAGCCCTCTCCCGCAGCATATACTGCCCTCTTGCTTCAACGCGAAGGGCGTCTCAACCTGAGACAATGCACTCCTTCACTTTCCGGTTGTGCTACCTGCAGAGATCTGCTCCCAAAACAGAAAATGAAAGCAACACTGCTCCTCTTACCAGAACACCACGAGCTTGGCTTGCCTTCTTGAGCTCCTTACCACGAACAAGGCTCTGATACCATGTCAAGATTGTGGGAGAGAAGGAAGGAGTCTCACTTGTAGCTTTCTTGCTTGCACAATGGGGAAATACACACAAGGGTGGAGGCTGAAAACAGTTTTCCTCTTCTTAGTTGTGTAAGCCAAAAGAACTCAAGTACAAAGAAATAGAAGAACCCTAGATATGGGTCTCAAACCAAACTCAACTAACTAAGGTGGCATACTAACTGAGCCACGAACTAGAGTAGATAAGGATAACTATCATGTAGCTATTATTCAGGGGCGGTGTACCAACCGCATCTGCAACTGACAAGTCGGTGACATAAATACACAACGGTCACCCTGGCGTATCACGAGTGGAGCTCGATATCTCAACATATTGTAGGCCGCCTGGGGGAGGAGAAAGCAACGAACGGCAAAAACAGAAGAGAGAATTCTAGATATAAAAAAAATCGGACGGATTCTGCCATGAAAAGAAGTGGGGGAGGAGGCTTCCAATCGTCTTTTGGGGCCTGTAGAAAGCTGAATGCTGTCGTCGTGTTTGGTATCACAAGCCTGGCCGTCATCTGCATTGCTGCCTGCATGACAGATTTGCTTCACAGCTCAAGTTCCTCAGCCAACATCTAGGTTATCAAGCGTGATGGTTTGCGGAAGTCTTATGAAGGCAATGATGAGGTTAGATTGATGATGAATATATCTACAGATCTGTCATCTGAATTTTCTTGGAACACCAAACAGCTTTTTGTATTTGTGGCTGCTCAGAACACCACACCAAAAAAATTAGTGGAATCAAATTGCTGCGTGAATTTGCTCCTTTCCAATCTATTCAACCTACACAGGAAGAATTGAATCAACAAATAGAAGAGGAGAGGGATGACTATTGCTCACAGAAGCAGCGGTTTCAGTTCCTACAACAGAGGTGGCAGGAAAAGGTGATTTTATCGATTCAGTATTAATGATTCCCTTGCATTGGAGGCATCTTTTTGAAAGCAAGAAGAAGAATTGATCTCGGCTTGGTGGAAAGAATATGTTGAATGTAGTGAAGGTCCAGTAGGACCAAAATCAAAAGTACCTTCTCCAAAAGCAGGTGCAGAAAAGTCATATAAACCTGCAGCTACAGATTTATCTGCAGTTGAAGGGAGTACATTTGATGCTAGCTCAATCTTGCAGGATAGCATTGAGCTGTATGAGAATGACGAGATTGTTGGTGTCTCTGTGAAGGGGGACATGCTTTTGTATCCGATGGAAGGAAACTCGAATGGGGGTAAAAGAAGAACCTGGCAGAGCATAAGGAGGTCTCTCAGTCCACTTTGCCTGAAAAAGGTGTATTGATCCAAGATCCAGTTCTGACGCCTCGTAATCGCAATCAATTGTGTCCGCAATCGTGTTTCATGGACTCGTGATGATGGTCAGTGTGTCCTGATCAACTGCATCCCTCATGGTGATCAATCGATGATTCATCAGTGGATGCAACACTATTTGTTGTGTGGCCAGTGATGCATTGCTATTGGTCTGTCAGCTTTGACAATTCAGAAAACCCTGTTGTAAGCAAAGGAGGGCTTCAAAGACCGGTCATTGAAATGTTCCCACCTCTCAAATGATCAGGCAGAGTGTCCTATTTGCCTTGTTGACTATGAAATTGGTGAGTGGAAAATTCATCCCTGTTATCATGCTTTCCATAAGGACTGTGTGGATCAATGGATCATTTGCCATGGGAATTGTCCACTTTGCTGAATTTCATTGTAACGTTGGGTGGAGCGACAGGTTAGCTACAGAACCATTAAGAACAATCAGTGAAAAGCTAAGATAGTAACTTCATTGTAAGATCTTTGCAAAAAGGGACAAATGGGGGAATTTCAAAGAAAAAGTTTACTCCTGCAATCAGGCTTCCCATTCAACTGTGTGGATCAGTACCTTCATGTATCATGGGATTTACCCAATATCTAGAGTTTCTCTGTCAAGTCGAGTGGTGCAGGTCACATTTAGAGCCTTCAAGAGCAGCTGTAATACTCATTCTGATAACTTCAATGGTGTTTGTTGGGCCTCTACTGGTGATAAAACAAAGGAACATTCATGTTGGCTTTCTTACCATGCTAAGCAGATGTTAGGAACTCATACGCATCGAACAGAAGTGTTTTCTGTCGTTGTGATGTGGAAATATGGTATTTGCTGCAAGCAAAGCAGATGAGGGACATATGGCTTTTATCCATACCTGCAGAGGTTGATAAGGCTGTGTATTGTAGATAAACACCATGGTTTTCACCAAGGTTTGCCATTTGATTACTAGCAGTTATTACTGATTATGGATAGCATGGAATGTTGAGGCTTTTCTGGACTTTGACTGAATGCAATAAGCTTCTGGTTCTGCACATTCAAGTTGCTGTTAAGCTAGACACGGTTTCTGTGCCTCTTGTAAGGTCAGTCTCAGATTGGCTAGTTAAGCAGAATCAAGTTAAAGAAGTGGCTATTTGAATGCAGAGATTGGGATGTTTTCTTCCCTAAAAGACACCAACAAAGATAATGCATTGAATAATAATGTGGAATGCGTATGCTGGGAATGCCCGTCCTCTTCGCATATCTGGTAATGCTGTTAATAACAATTATGTCTATATCTGTAGCTGATTGAATAGTGGATTCTGCAGATTTTTTTGGCACAGTATTAGTGCTTTTACTTCTCACAAATCCTCTCATATTGCTTATTTTTATGATTGATCTTCTATCCTGAAATTAGTCAAGGTCCTTTGTGGTCGCGACTTTGCTTTCGAAAACCCTTCGACACTGAAATCAATGGGCAAAGAGTGTCAAAGACATATGTGGATGGAGGTGCAGAGATTTGTGTCATGACGAAAAAGTTGATGCATCGTTTGGGATTAGAGGTAAATGAAACTACTAAATTTGGGGCCAAGATGGCTAACAATGTAGTAGTAAATTGTTTGGGAGTTATAAAGAAAGTCAAGGTAAAAGTGTGTGGAGTGCAATTGGAGCTTGACATGTATGTGATGCCAGTGAAGGGGGATGGCTATCTGCTCATTCTCGAGCGACCATGGCTAATGGAAATGAAAGCCAAACAAGATTGGGAGACAGGGGCTTTAGAGCTAAGGCCACAAAGGGGCTGCAGAAAAAATGGAAGAGCACTATCTACAACATGAAGGAGGGCCGACAGGAGGATCTTGTGTTAAAGAGCATCGCTGATGAGTGGAGTTCCAGCGAAGGGTTGGTCATCTATGACAGAGGGAGAGTCTTCTAATGAGGAGGAAGAAAGCTCTCTAGAAGTGATGGGGATTACATTAAAAGGGCCTTCTAGTAGTGAAATTCCACAGCAGCTTCCAAAGGTCGAGAAGGAGAGGTTAGAAAAAATGTTGGCTAAGGATCTATTAGTTGAGGAGAAGGCAGCCTACATGGAAGTGGTGATAAAACACTCTACACTTTTTATTTTTGATTATAAACACATCACAGGTGTGACAGCAGTACAACATCACATTAATCTAAAAGAGGGAGCAAGGCCAGTGGTGCAGCGACTACGACGGTTGGGAGTAGTTCAACAAAACGCTCTACTCGTTGAGGTGCAGCGACTTTTGAAGGAAGATTTCATCTATCCAATAGGGGACTCAGAGTAGGTTTCACTGTGGTGGTGATACCCAAGAAGAATGGAAAATGGAGGATTTGTGTGGATTACAAGCCGCTAAATGCTGCAACAAAGAGAGATCACTTTCCTCTTCCCTTTCAGGATGAAATACTCAATGAGGTGGCCAAGCATGAGAGATACACTGTTTGTGATGGGTATTCAAGTTATTTCCAAATCCGAATAGCAGAGGAGGATCAACAGAAGACCACCTTCATTATGCCTTGGGGATGCTTTGCTTACAAAGTAATGCCATTTGGATTAAAAAATGCCCCAGCTACCTTCCAACGATTCATGAATTATGTCTTCCAACCATATTTTGGGAAATCCATCAGGGTTTTTATTGATGATTTTTGTATTTATAGTTCTAAGGCTCTACATCTAGGGAAGGTGGATGAAGCTTTCAACAGTCTCGCACAAATGGGGGGGCAATTAAACCATGGGAAGTGTTGCATTGGCGAAAGCAGTGTAACTTTGTTAGGGCATGTCGTAAATGAGAGGGGCATTGAAGCAGATCCAAACAAAGTTAAGGCCCTATTAGCGGTGCCATCACCATCTTCTGTGAAGAAACTAACCTCTTTCATTCAGAAGGTGCGATATATGGGACGGTTCATTCATCTCCTCTCCCAATTAGTATTTCCACTGCAACAGTTAACCCACTCTGAGGAGCTCCTGTGGAGTGACGAAAGAGAAAGGTGCTTTCATGAGGTGAAGAAGGCTCTTAGCACCCTTCCTATAACTTTATAGCCTTGCTGGGATCAAGAGTTTTTTGTCAACCCAAGTTTTGGGGAAGATGCTCTAGGGGCAACACTAATACAAAAGGATGCTAAAACTGGCCTAATGAGACTAGTTTACTTTTCTAGCAGAGTAATGACAGCATCAGAACGAGGGTACAAGATGGTGGAAGTGATAGTTTTGTCTCTAATGTTTGCTATAAGAAAGTTTCGTCCTTATCTTCTCCATAGGCCGTTCATAGTGATCACAACAGAAGAGCATTTTCCCTATGCCTTACAGCACATGGATGTTTCAGTCAGAATCGCTAAGTGGGTGATACAACTCCAAGATTTTGACTACACCTTCAAGGTGGAGGATTCTACTCAAGCTTTCCTAGCTGATTTGTTGACCCATAGATGACATCAAAAGAAGAAAAAAGAGAAGGGAAAGGTAAAAGAGGAGACACCTCCTCTCGAGGAGCCACCACGGGTGGAGAATGCCCATGCCCTCTACTTCGATGGAGCCTACAAGCATATTAAAGACAAAGCGGCAGCATGAATAGTGGTGTTCAATCCCAAAGGTGACAAACTTTATGGAGAAGGTATCAGCTTGGAGGATGTCCATTCTAACAATGAGGCAGAATATCAAGCCTTGCTTTTAGGTTTGAGGTGGTGTCTCTCACATGGTGTCACTCGAATTAATGTTTTTGGGGATTCTATGCTAATTGTTAAGCAAATGAAAGGAATCTAGGCTTGTAAAAATGATAACTTAGTAGTGCAAATGAGAGAAGCTAAAACTCTCATGAGGAAGCTACGGAAAGCCCAAATCTATTTTGTGCCAAGGCGCACAAATGGTGACACAGATGCTCTAGCAGCTGAAAATTTGAAAGAGGTAATGGTGGTCATCATTGCAGTAAAGCTTCCCTTGTTTCAGGGTAAGTTTCAACTACAAGATGTGCTTTATTTTCTTGAGCATGGTGAGGCACCTAGACATATGAGTAAGAGTGAGAAAAGGTGGCTGGCTACTAAGGCCACTAAATACCACTTGATAAATGATGTGTTGTATTGCAAAGGAAAGGATGCAGTGCTTAGAAGGGTGCCACCAGCAAATGAGATTAAGGATGTGATTAAGAGCTGCCATGAAGGGGTTTGTGGTGGACATTTTGCCCAAGAAATAACCAGCAGGAAGATTCTCCATGCCGGTTTTGTGTGGCCTAGTCTACATCGAGATGTGCAACATTGGTGCTGCACATATGACGATTGCCAAAAGGCCGAACAAAGGAAGCTAGTGCATGAGGAACAAAACCCCATAACTACATATGGCCCATTTGAGAAATGGGAGATTTATGCAATAGGGCCACTCCCACGAACTCAGTCTGGCAAAGAATACATCATAATGGGTGTGGACTACATGACGATGTCGTATTGCTGCGCATTTGAGGTGTGAAAACCACCCAAAAGTTGTGTGTGTGATTTGATACTTTGTACATACTTAGTTGTTATGTTTGCTCTTTCATTCTATGCTGAAGACGGAGAAAAACAGGGAGTTTTTGATAGATTGGTAACTCGAGATGCAATCTCATGGGCTACACTTATTTCAAGATATGCCGATTATGGGCTTTGTGAGGAAGTACTAAACTAATTCCAAGAGATGCAAATCGAAGTACATTGGTGGATATGTATGCCAAATGTGGGAGCTTGCTTGATGTTTAGCACACCTCAGAATGGTTCAATACAAGTGGTAGGAGCATCAAGACATGCTTGATTGCGAGTGTCATTGTATCACAGTGGACTTGGGCAGCTACTATTTTGCAAAGCTCTAATGTTGCATGGGATTATGGTGTCAATGGCCCTTTCTGGTATGCGAGTGAGACGACAATTCAGGTGCTCCTTTTTGGAGTACTTGCCATTGAAATCAAACGGAAGGCATCATCAGCACATACAGTTGGTGAGATTGTGCGTGCGAGGTGGGGTTTTTCGGTGCACATTGTTGTTGCTGGTGTTTGTTTTGCCCACTTCGCCTAGACGGATACGCATAGTAGTAGCATGCTTCGGCTTCTATAGGCCTCATCGTCTTGATTGCTTTGGTGGACCCTCCCCCCAAGACAAGTAATAGTGCTACTTTAGGTGGCAGTACAGCACTGTTTAATCTGCCTTGAAGGGGCAAGTTGTGTACATGTTATGCCAACCTTTGACTGGAGATTGTGCTATCCTTGTCATTCTCCATTTATATTTGCTAAAGATGGAGGCCGCTTTTCGATAGGCACAATCTGCATGTGTATGAGAAAAAAAGTGTGGCTAAAAAAAGTGGGGGATTTTTCTGGTTCAAGAGAGCGGAAGAAAAAAAAAACAGGGGAAGGAAACGCAGAAGTAAGGGGAGAATAGTGTGGTGTATTGGGGAGTAGGAGGATTGCGGCATTTGGGTTGCACAGCGTTTGTGAAAGAGGAAAGAAGGAGGATGGGAGGCCATCGCATTGTATTGGGAGGAGGATCGACTGCTGTCAAGCAACAGAGGGGAATCGACTGGGGAAACGATGAAGAACCCTGCAACTTCGAAGGATATTGGATGTAATTGATGCTGGAGCTTCAATGGGGTACCAGGAAAATCAATTTGTAGCTGAGAATTCATCCGCATAGAGTGTACCTGCTACCCCGTAGCTGAAATAATTCATCCGCATAGAGTATACCTGCCACCCCTTTGAATTCAATAACCCATAAATAATCAGGACTCGATTCACTTGAAGATTTTCGATGACGACAGATTGAATCTGATCATCCATGACAACGGGATTGAACTCGGATGGAGGATTGTCTGGATTCTGTTGATCGTCATTTTGCTCAGGCCCTGTTGTGCCGATAATGTGTTCATGGCGGACTCTAGGATGCAAACAACCTGCAGAATGCCGATCTCGACAACAATGCCCTGGAGCTAAAATCTACTGCAAAGCTCACCTCAAGATACAGTGGCTTGCGCTAAAAAGATTAATCAGACAACAGTGATTTACCTTCTGCCAGCACTCCTTAATCTCATCAACCACAAAGCTGCAATTTTTGTCAGACAAGTTTTGTCGATCCGCTTCTCTGAGCACTATCAGATCATCAGAAATTGAAACAGAGTAACGCTTACATTGACCTTCTAGGACCAAGCACATTATAACCGAGTTTCTAACAAGGCAATTGGCGTACAACATGGTGTACTCTCTTGGGGTTGTTGGTGAGCAGAAAACAAAGTCGAGACAACATTCAATGTGGGAATTAAGAACATTGGGTCTTACACCAAATCTATTGGCTTGTTGTAGTGCATAGGCGCTTGAAAAATCTACCACAGAGAAGCTTTCACGGTTTTGTCATGTTCTGATCCACTACACAATGCTCTAGAAATTTGCTCATAGTTGAGGCCAACCCTGGACATAGCAACCAATGGTGATTCTATTCACCCAGAACTATGGCAGAGAAGAAATACACTTAGCTGTTTTAGTTGACAAAGCTCTCTACTTGCATAAGAGTAAAAGCAAAATCCAGCTGCCTTATCGTACTTTCAGGGTTGATTTTCAACATTGGACAGACAATAAAGGACAATTTGAATCCATGAACTTTTGAGTCAGTTGCATGGCCATATTTGTAAGTCATATGCCATCTGCAGCTATGCTTATAAATTCTTGCTGGTCTCTGACAAGTATGTAAAGAAGTTCAGATTTATGATGCATCTGAAGCAACAGCCTAGCTATGGTAGCCAGCATTGGGCAGCTCTGACTGAATCTTGGAGTTCTCAGGATCTACAAATGCTGCAGAATTAAATCGAGTGGCCTAAAACCAGTGGACTAATTACATCGGAATTCATCTTATATTTTGTAAACATCTTGGCAATACAATTGTTACTTGACCTTATTTCCTCATCTTGCTTATTCATCTGTTTAATCTTTTATCCTGAAATTTATCAAAGTCTTCTGAAGACGCGACTTTGCTTTCATAAATCCTTCGACATCTTTGGTGAACCCGACGTGAAAGTGTCGCAGAAATTTCAGGATGGGAGATACTTCAGCCTCTATTTCAGCCTCTTCTACAATTCCAGCTGCGTCTACTTCAGCTCCATCAATGACTGCTGCGTCAAGTACTTCAACAGAGGATCTAAAGCAGATTTTGCAGAATATGTCCATGTATATGCAGCTCCAAAATCAGCAGACACAATTGTATATGCAGCAGCAGCAACAATTGCATCAACAGCAGTTGTCTCAGCAAAGGCAACTCTATTCGGAGCAGGAGAATGCAAACAGCGCGACTAAGGCTATTGAAGCAGTTGAGAATGAGAAGAAGCTATTTGACAGGCGTAATGTTTCAGCATATTTGAAGACATATGAGATCAAGATGGGGTTTTTTGGAGTTCCAGCTGGACTTATGAGTAAATATTTCCTTCGTCTTGTCACACCCGCTTTGAGGGCAAAAGTGACTGATCTTTTTATTCAAAATACACATTGGCAAGATTTTAAGAAGGCCTTGAAAGAAGAATATTTCCTTGAGGACTTTGGTATGGCTACTCGGCGGTCATTCCGAGAGTGGGTCTACATGCCAAACAAAGGTCTAGCTGCTTCGGAGTTGATTTGAGAATTTGAGGAGAGGTATAGTCAGCTTGATGCCATTGAACAAAGAGCATTGGATGTTGAAAAAGTTGAGCTTTTCTTGCAAGCTGCAGATCCTGCTCTTCAAGAAGAATTGGGTGAGCTTCTTGAGGATCGCACGAAGCCTATGGGTCTTAAAACGGATTGGCAGGATGCTCAGGATGCAGTCTCGACTTTGACCAAGAGGAGGATATGGAAGACTCGCCTACAGAATGGTTCCATGACACCTACACCATCATCAGCTCCTATGCCTGCTTCTATCCCTGTTATTTCTTCTCCTCCTCAGCCAGTTTCTTGGCCTATGCCAGTGCCTACAATTTCCACTCCACCTATTCCTCCTGTTCCACGACCGATGCCTACACCTTCTGCTCCAAAACCATCCGCTCCATCAGTGCCTACCTCTCTTGATGACATAATCAAAGGCATAACAGATTTGACACTGGAGTCAGTCAAAGCGGAGTTGGTGGGAAAGTTGAAGGAGCAGTTTGCTTCGACTGCGCCTACTACTTCTTCTAGTGCTCCTACTGCACCTAGGAGTGCTCCTAGTGCACCTAGGAGAGATCGGAGATGTATTTGGTGCGATAGTACGGACCATCAACATTGCAGGGATTGTGAATCTTTTCAAGATGCAAGGAGGAAGAATTTGGTATATTGGGGGCAAGATGGTAAGATTTGGTTGACTGAGACAGGAGCTCCACTTGCTACCAACTTTGGTAAAGGTGGAATGAAGAAGTTAGTGGATGACATGGCTGTGCGTACTTCTTATGTGACAGCTAGAGGTGATGCTTCTGCATATGGAGTCTAGATTGAGAAGGGATCAGAGACTCAGTTAGCGCTATGGACTTATGCTATGGAGACTGCAAACAAGGGGAAAATTCAGCAAACTGTTTTGACTAGTGCAGGCTCTAGCATCAGATCAGAGACAGGTTGGGACTCGCCTGTTGACAGGTACTCTATTTATGCTTATTTGGCTAAGTCTCAGGGAGCAGATGTACTTGTTGAGGAGAAACGTAAGAGGGATGAAGAAAATCCAAGTGCAGCGAAGAAGACTAGAGGGGGTGAGTTTGTTACTCCACCTACTGCAGGACTGTCTTCAAGACCAGGGCCAGATCGACAGATGGAAGATGCTCAAAAGAGAGAAAAGAGGCAAGAGCCTAGAGAGAGAAAGCAGCCAGGGTTTAGATTGATGTCCGATATTGAGACATCTACAGACATGAAGAAAATCTTTAATGACAAGATACTTGGCAGTGAGGTGACTTTCACTATTTCTGAGGTTTTGGGCATCTCGAAAAGAGAGTTTTAGGATCAGTTTCAGGAGGTCATGAAGAGGAAAAGACATGCATTGCCTACCACTGATACACAAGGAGTTTTGATTGGGGAGTTGGATGAGGATGAGGATGAGGTTATGGTTGAGAATGCTTCTGTTTTCCGCAGGAAGAGAAGAGGGTTCAGCCTATGCATTATGCTGAAATTGATGAGCCTGTCTTGATACCGCGTAGTCACTTTTCGCGGAGCCATTCGGCTAGGGCAACTACAGAGACGATGGTAAAGATTGGAGAGAAACAGGTGCCTTATGTTGCATTGGTGGATCATGGTTCAGAGATTAATCTCATAGTTCGTGGAGTTTATGAGAGTAACAGATGGCCTATGGATGTAGAGCATGGGTGGCGTATGAGAGCTGCCAATAACACTGCAGGTGATTTGTATGCTGCCTGTCCTAGTGTCAGGGTTTCTATTGGTGATGTAGAGGAGGATTTTCATTTCTTTGTGCAGGATTCATGCTCTTATCCCATAATTCTTGGACAGCCATTCATCACACAGATGCGCATGGAAACAAAGGTCATGGATGATGGATCTGCTTATGCATGGATTCGCAGTAAAGATGGTATGAGAGCAGTTCAGTTTATGACTGTGTGTGTGAACCATGTTAGAAACAGAGATACTCTCAGAGATGCACCTTTGCCCACTGTGAGGGATTCGGGTTTTCATTAGGTACTGCCGTTTCGCGAGACGAGGGTGGTACAGAGCAGAGGAGATTGGAGTTCTCGCCTCGTGGCAGCACTGTTTTCTCCTTCGGTTTTGTTGGGATTTCAGCAAACAGTTCAATGAGCTATCAGAAGACTTCAAGGTTGCCTAGAGCTGCCAGGCAGTATATATGCAGGAAGGAGAAAAATTTGAAAAATGCAGGAATTTTGGAGGATGATGAGCATATAGATGGGATGTATGACAGTGTGATTTGTGCAGATACGATGACAGTGATGGGAGAGATGCTGAAAACTGATATGCAGAATTGTCATAGTAATGTATTAGTGCAGTCCCTGGACATGTTTCATGAAATTGCAGATTTTGTGTCACAGATTGAGTCAAAGGCTGAGGTAACTCAGCAAAGAGTGTTGAGTGCTGAAGAAATTCAGCAAACAGAGTTTCCAGCTGATTATGATCAGCTTTCAGAGACACAGAGGGCTGAAAACTTTCAGCCAACAGAGTTTACTGCTGAAATATTTCAGCATCCAGAGTTTAGGGCTCTTTCTATGTAGTCCATAGAGCAGAGGGCTGAGGATATTCAGCCATTGGAGTGCAGAATTGCTGTTTTACAGCAAGATTTATGTAATGCAAAAGAGCATAATGAAGCCAGGGTTGACACGAAATACAAAACAGATATGCATACCTATTATTCCCTCTTGTGAGGTGTGAAAAATCTAATTCCCTAGTTATATGTAGGAAACACATATGTAGATACCTAGGAAATACTAGAGAATTTCCTAGACTCAAGGGTTTTCCTATGTAGTGACTATTGAAAAGCTCCTTGTGCTAATAACCGAGGAGTCCAACTATGTTGAAGAAGTGATTGTCCACTACCCGCTTCATCCTCTTGAGGGCTTACGAGTGAGGGGATTAAAAAACTATAACCTTAATCTTTAAAAAAATGAAAAGAAGAAAGAGAATAGTACATTTTGATAAGCATAAATTTTATGTTCCTTCTCCAATCCTTATCCTCCACTCCTTTAGCTACAAATATAGTTGCTGTGGAGAGGATCTTATCTAAAATGATAAGTCTTCCTCCAAAGCTAGTGGGAATTGATGCAAAACTAGTCACCTTTATTTGCATTCTCCTTGAGAGCCATTGCATCTTACTCCCATTAGAGATTCCCACCCCTAACACAACTCTTAAGTATTTGAAAAACTTCTCTAATCTTCAATATTTTATAGCCAAACTCATTTTTCCAACTAGGTACATCATCCCAACTTAGAAAAAGCTACTCTAATCTAGCATTGTTGACCATTTCACTTGAAAGTTTAGCATAAAGTTCAAGAACTATCAATATCTATTATTTTATAAATAACAAATGTGAATTATAACAATGGTGATGTTTGTACTCCGTAATATTTCCACTCGAAATATTAAGGAGCCTTGATCACCGCACACCCGCGCAAAAGCTGTGCAAAGTTATCTCCCACATTGTAAATATTGGCAGTTAAATCCTTACCCCGCACGCACAATAATGAGCCCTTCCGCATTGTGCAAACTAAGGCCGAGCTTGAAGACCGCAAAGCCGCATAAGAACACCCTTCTAGAAAAAGGGAAAATTGGATAATGGGTAAAATTTAGGCAAATTTTTTTATTAATTACCCCTTCCCTCAGCCGATGCATGGCAGGGGGAGAGGGAGTGTGTGGAGGAGTGAGTTAAGGAGGAGTGTGGTGTGGATGCATGAGGGAGGGGAGGCACGAAAGTCTCCACGTGGTGGATCTCCCCCCTCCCTTACACTATATAACCTCCCTCTTAGCCTTGGGGGGGAGGCACGATCAGAGAGAGGAGATGAAAATCTACCGCCTGCCATGGAGAAGCGCCAAAATCGCCGCTAGGCTGCCATTGCAGCCGCACTGCTGCCGCCATGATCATCCACACCATCATCATAATCCCCCCCCTCCCCCAATTCATCATCATCTCCTCTCCACCAATCATTTCCCCCTCCTCCCACATAATCCGTGGAAGCAGAAGCTTCTAAGGTTGGGCTCCCATAAGCCCCGTTTCCATGAGCTTTCCCGAGGTCTTAAAACCCACACCCTATAAAGGGGTATTCCTACATAAGGGAGAAGTAAACAGATTCTGAGGCTATTTGCCAAGCTTGGAGGGAATTTAGAGATCGCATAAAGGGCGAGAAAAAACCCGGGAGTCCAAATCCTCTATATCTATGATGGCTCGAAAGCCAAAGTCACAAGGCGCACGCACGGAGGTCTCTTCCCCAAGCATACACGTGGACATTCCCACAAGCCCTCAAGCCCAGGTTCTACGAGTTTACTTCCACGAAAAAGAAATGCAATTAAGCACGATAAATTTCATGGGAAGGAAGCATTTACGCATGTTTCTAATTCACGTAGCCTAGTTAAAATGCATTTGGGAAATTGTCTACTCGAACGATTTACTAGAGTTAGTGTATGACATGAAATTGGGTTGCTTACATTTCCAAGTTGAAATTCCTAAGCACATATTGCTTAGGGTTAAAAGATGAAATTGTGTAAATGCATCTTTGATTTGGCCGCGGAAAGAACAAGCATATATTGCATTTAGGCAATAACTTTTTTGTTGTGATTTGCATGAGAAAATCGTTAACATCCGTGAAAATGTTGTCCAAAGAATTGCATGGAGTGGAAATGAAACTATGGACTTGCATGTTGCATGCGAAGATGCTTGTAGAATGGATTAAAGGTTGCATGTCACATATTCGTGATGCATGAACTTCATTTGACGAAGTTGTATCTAGAAAAGGTTGAATGTTACATATTCGTCATGCATAAACTTCGTTCATCAAAGTTGCATCTAGAAAATGTTGCATGTCATATCAAAGTCTGAAATTCAATTGCATTAAACAAAAGGTTGTAGGCATAGTTCCTTGATGTAAATCTTTGTAGTTTTATGCAAGTTATCCTCCAATTTGTCATTCATCATGACTTTAGCAAGAAAAGAAAGGGTTATTGCGAACCTTATAGTGCATAGAAGTAATGAATCACATATTTACACGTAATGTGATGTCTTGCAACTATTTACACCTTTAGAACAAGTTTAGCATCTCTAAGAAGAGATCGTTTCTTGTCACAAGACAAGTAGGCCAATTTGGTTAGATCACTTGTAAGGGTATAACCCACAAGGGATTCGTAGTTAGTACAACGAACACCTCAAAGTGCTAGCTAGGGTTTAGCACATTAGAATTTTGCCTAGTATCGCACTTGGGATGCCAAGTCAAGACCTTCAAACCCAAAGGTCCTACCCACATTCACGGAATGTTTGGGTTAATCGGACGACCATACAATAATAATCTAGGGTTTTACCCTAAGGATCGATTGACCTAATACTAAACTTTGATTGAGTTTAGAATCCCTAGGACCAAGTGTGGTGACCTTGAAAGGTTAGGGATTGGGTTGGGTAAGAAGACACCCCAAACCCTACATCTTAATTAAACATACTTCTTGACCAAGAAGCGCCGTTGATGGGTGAAATGATCCCATGAGTTAGGTGCGACACTTGTGCAACAAGTTGCAACGATGCATGGCTTTGTGGTTTTATCACAGGATAGATTTGCCACTCCTTGGAATAAGGTTGGCAGGTTCTAGCACAAGTCTAACTTGCAAGAGGATGAGTAATCCTGCTACTAAGTTCCCAAGTTAGGGTAACGAGCAATTGACAAATCAAGTTATAGCAACAAGTTCGCCAGGATTTATTGTCTATTTTTAAGAAACCCAAGGTGTTGGTAAATTTGGGTTGATAGGGTATGATCCTAACCCAAGGATAAAAGGGTAAATAAGCAATGGAACCCTTGGGGATCTTGCCAAGTCGCAATTGATCCCAGATCGAATGCTGGACGCATTCGGAGGGAAGGATTCACTCCTTAGCAGTTGGCCAAATAAACGACCACTGGATTGATTGTGTTTGTACAGTTTAGGAGCACTCGTTGTATTGCTTGCTCAAAGAATTAAAGATGGAAAAATAATTAATGCTTCAGGTTGAAGGCCTAGAGGGAGAGGCAGCATCAGTTACCCCCGATTGTCTTCCTGACCCTAACCAAGGGGGTTATTAGCCGCTCTGGGAACGTGGACTGAACCCACCGTGAGAGGTCTCTCCGTTGGACGCTACTTAGAGCAGCAGGACGCTTGGGTGCTAGGGGGCTCTGGCCATAAATCCCTTGGCTTTTGGGCCTTGCACAAGAGGTGGACATGACTCGGGATTGGATCTCGAGACCCACATACTAGTCTATGGGCGGAATCTTGGATTAGTAATCCCTGTGGATTGTTGGATTGCCTTTGGGCAGATTATGGATTGCCTTCGAGTGGATTATGGATTAGCCTACGGGCTGGATTATTATGATGTATTCCAAAGACTGATTAATAAGATAACCTATTGAAAAGGAACTTGTTTGACATTGTTTTTCTATGTCAAGTGTTAAGATTACGTGAAGGAAGCGGTGATTAACTGGCTAATTAAGGAAGCTATTTTTGTATGTCAAACTAAATTTGGTAGGTAATTAGACAATTAAAGCAACCCTGAGGAAAGTGCGTGAATGTGGCCATGGGTCCGTCCTATGGATGGGTGGTCCCAGTTGGCCGGGAACTTTTCTCAAATGAAATCGGCAGCAAGGAACGATGACTTAGAATCTAGGGTATTAAAGTCCCGATTTATGCTGTTTTAGGGGAACGAAATGGGACTATGCTTTATGGGCAGAGAGGTCGAGCTTTGCATCCCTCTCGTTTCCCATTCTGCTTGAACCAAGTGCAGCATGACTCCGCTTTGACCCTGACATTTCTGCGTAAAGTAGTTCGCCCGGGGTTCGACGCTAGCTGCCGTTCTAGGAATTTGACCACTAGAAAAACCCTGATTCAGGTCGGTCCTAAGTGGAAACGGTCGGAATGCTTCCGCTTCATGGCGGACTTGGGAGGACCTAGATTTCAAACTCCTTGACATTCCGTGGGAGTGTCAGGCGGCGCTTTCTAGACTCTCTTCCCGATGGACTGCTAAGACATGTCCTGCAAGTAAACAGGTGGACACGTTACATACTCTCAGTAGATGCCATGATCAAGAAAGTTAAGCTTCACTAAACATATTGTATATGAGTTTTCTTGTCTCTATCATGAATTATAAATGCATGGGCATGACAAAGTTTTAGGGTTTGGTAAGAACTTTTTGTTTGTGTTGTTTTGTATATAATTTTGGTAGGTATTTTTTCCTTCTCACACAGATTTGGCAAGGTCTTTTGCAAATCATAGCTAATTTTAGTATAAAGCAAATTTTATATTCAATCTATAAGTAACCTCTTTATATTACACCCTTTTGTATGTAAAAAATGTATTAAAATGATATTTTAAAAATACCTTATTTTGAATCCACGTGATGCACACATATGTTCATGAGTAACTTACTCGAGTCCTATATTGAGAAAGATTGATTATTCACATGGGAAGCTTATCATTATTACTATTGATACGAGCCCAATTGAGATTGGATGGGAAATTGGGCAACATGATTAGGAAGGGCAAGGATATGAAATTGAGTTTGGTGCTAAAGTACTGATTGAATGATGGTAGAGAAGGTATCCACAGGTAAAAATAGAATTATGGGAAATTGTGACAACCCTTAAATGTGATAAGGAGTATTTTATGGGTACTTGTATAGTCATTGAGAGTGATTATTTGTTGGTATTAGATATGATTACTAGTTGTGCTACCCCAAACATTGCTATGCTCGTGTGGATTGCATACATTAAATCTTTGAGCCTTGAATTTTAGCATATTTGAGGAAGAGATAACCCAATGGCAAACATGCTATCTCAGGCAAGCTATGAGAATGAAGATGGGATGATGGATAAGGAGGAAGAAGATGACTTTCTTGCTGCTGAAAATAATAACTTGATCTAATGCCATATCGTAATAAGTTTGGATAACCTATGATGTGATGGTTCTTTTTTTGTGTAAACCAATAGACACAAGTATGTCAAATAATTGCTCACCCCATTTACGTTTTTTGTATGTATATGCATGATATATAAATATCTTTTATTCGAAATTTCTATCTATCTTGATAATATATGGACAAGATGGATATTGACTTTGGCCAAAATTAATGAGTTTCACACTTTGACTAGCTAAATGAATTTTCATATCATAAAATAAAGATTTATATACCAAGCTAGAAGTTTATGATTTTTCTAAGACTAAAGATTTAACCTTTGACCAATGGTTCATCAATTGGTTTGTCAAGCTTAAGTGCTGTAAGAGTGAATTCAGCAATACAGGGAGTTGCTACAGCACTAAACAAAAGGTTCGACAGAAAAGAGAAAACACTTTAGATGTTATGCTTGTGTAGAAGTATTTTTGAAAGAAAAATATAAAAGAGAGTTGCTAAGAATTGGTCAATACCTCATCACATTAACAAAGAAAGAAGAGTGGTTGGATGAGGAGTTTAAGAAGATCAAGAGGAAAGCCTATGGATTTTTCTTAAAAGATGGATACTTGTAGAAACATGCTAAGAAGAAATAGGGTACGCCATTGCAAGCTCTGAGTGATAGAGCTTCATAAGTAAATATTATGTAAGAGCTTCACGAAATCTTATGGGCTAGCCATAGAGGTGTTTGGGTTACTTTTGCAAAAATCAAAGAAAGATATTGGTGGCAGGGCATGTGTAAGGATTTTTTTGACTTTGTGAAGACATGTATAACATGTCAAATATATTCATCTATGAGAGATCAAGATGGATTGTAGCCCACATATCCCTTGTCTCTTCATTTTAAGTAGGTGGTGGATTTAGTCACGATACCTATAGGTCTTTGGAAAATGAGGTATCTTGTAATTGTCTGTGAAGACTTGAATAATCTAGTGGAAGGGAGAGCTCTATATACCAAGATAACAAATACAATGTTGTGTAATTTTCTCTTAGAAGAGATCTTTTGTTGGTATGGCTATGTATGAAAAATTACAATATATAGGGGTGAAGTGGATGCGGATGAAGCCCATGATTTCTTTACATTGGGATAAAGCTTGGTGAAAGAGATCACCCACCTATTATGAAGGGATTAGCAAAAGCATGTGGAGAGAAGGTAAAAGAGTGGCCACGATTGCTTCCTTATGCGTTGTGGGCTGACAAAACAACTCATAGTGTTATTACAAGATGTATGCCTGCTGAATTAATGTACAGTCAAAAAACTATTATGTCAATAGAAGAGATGAAAATCACGTGGAGTGTGCTACCATGGGAAGAGGAGTTGAATCGAGAGGAGTTGTTGGCCTTACACATTAGAGAGTTAGAAAGGAAGGTAGAATGGCATAGAGGCAGTAGTTGCAAAGTTAAGGACAACAAGGATGCAGAACAAAAAATGTTTGATAGAAGTCATAGATTGAGGCCAAGAACCATAGAAGATGAGAACTGGATGTGTTGATTTATGATAGGAGTATGGAAAAGTAGCATAGTGCCATGCATAAAGTCTCCAAACAATGGTTTCAGACTGTAGTGTTAAGAAATGTTTAATAATGCTACTTATGCATTATGAGCAGAATGTGATAGCCATAAGAATTCTAGTAGCAAGGAAAATAATCAAATTATTCAAGAGGTGGGAATCTATTGCCTTTGAGTTATTAGAAATGGATGAAAATAGTGGCCATGATATATAAGGGCTAGCCCCACAGGAAGATATGGAAGACGAAGAAGCAACGGATATGGCTGTAGAGGATGAGAGGGATTTTTAATCTAGTGACAACTAGGACTTTGGCACATATTGGAGGATGTGCAAGTTGAGAGGGGATGGATGTCGTGATATTATATGGACACAATGTGAAAAACCCTAGAGTGCATCATCATCTAGCTTTCTTATTAATCTAGAGATTCAATGTAATATTAGTCATTAATATTAATGTCCATAGTATAGTTGGTTCAAAAATGTAACGTGCCCGCTCCTCAAATTGCGGGACACATCTTAGCAGTCCATTGAGAGATATATTTAGAAGATGCCACCCTGCACTCCCAAGGAATGACACGAGGTTTGCCAACTAGGGTCTCTTGAGTCTGCCTCACAACGGAACTTATCCGATTGTTCCCACTAGGACCTGAAGTCTGGGTTCCTTGTAGTCGGGTCTTCCTAACAGCCTTCTAGTGTCGGTCTACAACTGCTCCACTTTGCGCAGACACAACTAGACCAAAGCACACTCATACCGCACTTGGTTCAAAGAGAATGGGAAATGAGAGGGATGCACCACTCGACCTCTCTGCCCGTAGGGCATAGTCCCATTCCCATCCCTAAAACAGTATGAATCATGTTTTTAACTTACAAGTTCGAAGGTCCTTGTCCATCTATTGTTCGCATCAAATAAATTCCACTGAGGAAAGCTCTTGGTTAACCGAGACCACCTTACCATAGGATGGACCCGACGGTCACATCCACCATGCTTCCCTCGAGTCTTTCTATTGTTGTTGCTCATAGTATGATGCAAAATGTGAGTTCAGAAAATTTTGTTCTACCTCTAGTAGCCAAGAGTGTGATGCAATAGAAGTTCAACAAAATGCTTCATGTGAAGGATTTAGAAATCCATCCTATGAAATCTTAGTCGTGTGCTTTCTTCATTAGAGATAGAACTTCCACAACCCTTGAAAATATTCCCGAGAAGAAGCACTGGAGCACTACATTACTTGACCTTGGAAATCTTGCTGACAAGAAGTAAATCCTAGAATATGGAATTGGAACCTGAAGCTATGGATCTGGTTTCCAAGATTGCCACAATAGTCTCCAAACCTTCAGTTTATAGGAATGGAAGCTTGTGCTCATTGCATAAATGGCTTGGTAAAGATGAATCTCTTCACTTTGCAAGCCTATTGGAATTCCTTGTAATGGAAAACAAGTTTGTCTTTTGGAAGAAGAAACATTGACCATTTCTTTGCTAAAATTTGTGAGGAAGGGCTATTGATAACACCATAGATGCTGGCAAGAAGCCTTGAAGAAGAAGAAGAATAAGAAAATTTTGCTCCCTAAAGTCTCTTCAAATCCATCAATAATGGTGCTCCACTTATTGAGAATGAAGAGTAGAGAAAGATTCAAGTATAAAATGTCTGTGAAACTTCATGATCTAGAGGCTAGAAGAAGATCTCTAATGAAACTCCATGAAAACTTGACCAAAGAAAGAGGAAAAAGAAGCCTCTCTTGAAAAGTAACCATAATTTATTTTCCTTCTAAGCTCAATTAACTCCCATTTGACCAAGTTACCTGAAAATTGCATGAAAATTTGTTGACGACCTACTATTTTAGCCTTCCACCACCATATCTATCCTCAAAGATCTCTAGATATAGTCTTCTTCTAATTGTAGACGTCATGCAAGCCACTGCTAGTCACTATCTATGTCTAGTACATGTAGTACTTGTTTGAAATTGGTTTTCATGGGTAAAAAATTGAACTGAAATAGAATAAAAATGGATCAAACACCAATGCTATGATACCACTTGTCAAGAGGTGAACTAAAGAGAGAGAAGAATGTAGAGGACAAAGAAGAAGTGCAAAAGAGAGAGAAAGAGAGTGATGAGGAGAGAGAAATACTAGAAAGAAGAAGAGAGATAGCTGGAAGCGGTTGAACTGAGGAAAATCCTCATGCTTCAGTCCCCACAAACATTCACAAATATTGTTCTTAATTTTCATTAATTTTCCGCACCCAAAATGCATTTTTCCCCTATTTTTAGTGATTTTTCTCTATTTTCCTTGTATTTTCCCTTATTTCTGCATTACTTTATTACTGAAAATTCAAAATAGATTATAAGCTGTGGCCCTTAGTTCCTTCTTGCAACAAAAATGAAAATTTAGTTGGTGTTCCTATTCATTTTCCCATTTTTATGCCCAAAACATCATTTTCCCTTGATTTTCCATATTTTACGTGTTTTAGCATGCTATTTTGAACCACAAGATGCATAGTTTTTTTATTTTCTGATTATGACCAGCAAGTACTCATGGAAAACAGCAACATAAACAATTTTTAGCCCACATGAACAACATTTTATCAATCAAAAGCCATAAAATCTCAAATTTCCTTTGAAAATTTTTGAATTACCGCTTATTTGCGTGTTTCGGGTTTCATGTCCATGGCTGCAAATCTGAAAATCAGCAGCACTTCATGTCCAGCACAATCACCAATCACCATTTCCAGCCCGTGGAGCAATCCGATCCATGCCGGACAAGCCTCCATCATTCTTTCTTCTTCCTTCTTCTTCCCACATGAACTTGCCTTTAGAAGAGAGAGAGGGAGGAGAGAGAAAGACTGAAATCAGAGAACTTCAAAGAGAGCATCATTTGGCAGCCGAAGGGCGGCGAAATGATTGGCATCCAGGGGGGAATGAGGGGCAATGATGATTGGCATGGGTTGTTCACAGGCAGGAGGGAGCCTCCATCAACATCAAGCGCAAATTTCGGCGCTGCATGGCGTGGCCTCTCCTCCTCTTTCTCTCACCACGATTCTCTCCCAAACATTTCATGTGACTTTTAATCTTGGGCTCCCAAGAGTCACTTACTCATTTGGGCCAAATTTTGTCCACCCCTTCGCACCTTGACCGGTTTCTTGGCCATTTCCCCGTCTGGACTCGGAATCGAGCTCTGAAAAATCCTGGGCGTCCGGCTTAGCATCCTGCATTGGCCAGTAGCTCGTGTCAACCCGCACGACTGTCTGAAAATTTATGAAAAATCAACAAGTGTCGCTCGGGCACCTTTAAAGCACTTTGACGCTTAAAATCGTCCTAGGTCGAGCCGCCGCCTTTGACAGTGAATATATTTCCCTTGATATTCATAATTTTTAGCTATTTTTAAGCACTTTCCGTCACCTAAATTCCGCTCTCGTGGCCTCTCCTCTTTTTATCAGAGATTTATTTGCCATTATGCCACAATTACAGCACCATTAACTCACAGGTTGGAAAAAGAGGCTTTCTTATGAGATGATTTGGCTGATCTAGTTTTCGGCAGGCTGAAAGACTTGCTCACTTCAACCCCCATCCTCGTATGCCCCAACTTTTCAAAGGATTTTACCATCCATTGTGATGCTAGTGGATGGGGTATTGGTGCATTCTTGTTGCAAGAACACGGTGTAATAGCATTTGAGAGTTGGAAATTGGATGATAAAGAGAGAGAGTTGCATATCTATGATCACGAGATGTTGGCAGTCATTCATGCTATTAAAAAGTGACACCACTACTTGTATGGCAATAAATTCCAAGTGAAAATTGACCCCCATGTGCTCAAATACTTCTTGACTCAGCCCAACCTCACACCCAAACAACGTAGATGGGTAGCTACCCTACAAAACTATGACTTTGAGATTACCCACACCAGTGGCAAGGACAATGTAGTGGCTGATGCACTCTCTCGCATGTGGGTATGCAAGGTTTCATATATCACTGAACTCCACCATGATTGGATTGAAGAGCTCCAAGAGGCCTACTTGCTTGATGCTGAATTCAACCCTCTTTTTCAAAAATTAGAGCAAGGTGTTATGGATGACAACTCTCAATATCAGCTCCACAATGGCCTCATTTGGATCCATGGCCGTATCGTAATTCCCCATGCCTCTCGTTTTACCCAAAGGATCCTTGAAGAGATGCATTCTTCACCAATTACTGGCCACTTAGGAGTCTTCAAAACATATGACCGCATTTCAAAAAGCTTCCATTGGAAAGGCCTATGGTGATATGTTAAAGACGTCCTGTCTAGATGTGTGCCTTGTCAACAAAATAAAGATAGCACTCTTAAACCGGGTGGATTGTTGCAACCCTTGCCTATCCCCGAAGGAAAATGGACCCACATTACCATGGATTTCATCACCGGTTTACCTACAACCAAGAAGGGTTGGAATAGCATCTATGTGGTAGTTGTCTGGCTCACTAAAGCAACCCATTTCATTCCTACAAAATCTCAGTTTATAGCATCTCAAGTTGCCACTCAGTTTATGGAGCATGTATTTAAGTTGCTTGGCTTACCCCACGTCATAGTACATGATCGGGACACCAAATTTATGAGTTTGTTTTGGCATACAATTTTCAGCTCCATGGGGACCAAATCGGCTCCGTCTACAGCCTATCATCCCCAAACGGATGGGTAGGCCGAGCGAGTCAACAAGTGGTTTGAGACTTATTTGTGACATTTTTGTCATGATGTGCAGAATTCTTGGGATGTATGGCTGCATTTGGTTGAATTTTCTTACAACATCTCCACTCATTCGAGCATTGGAGTCTCTCCCTTTGAAGCATTGTATGGTTATTGGGGGCCCCTCCCCACCGTGATCTTCAATTAAAAAGCTCAACCCCCTTGGAAAAGAAGAGTTGGACCACATGCAAGCTTTACTTCAACAATGCAAGGCAAATCTCAAAAGGGCTCAAGAGCACATGAAGCTCCATGCTGATGCAAAAAGAAGACCCCTTGACTTTCAAGAGGGTGAATTGATACTCCTCAAGGTCCCAAGTCCAGTTATGCACTAAAGGACGGTTCTTGCAACAAGTTGGCACACCGTTACTATGGGCCCTACACAATCATTAAGAAGGTCGAGAATTGGCCTACCGTTTCCAACTCCCTCCCACTACTAAGATCCATAATTTCTTCCCTGTGAGCTAATTAAAAACTTTCATTGGCACTCCCAAAGATCATGTAGAGGAGCTACCCCCCATAGATGAGGAGGGCCTTATCTAGTATATTCCTGAAGCAGTCATTAGGCAGCGTGAAAAGCAACTTTGCACCCGTTCTATCCATAAATACCTGATCAAATGACAAGGCCTACCAACAAAGGAAGCTTCTTGGTGCCCAGCATCTATCTTGGATGAGTTTGCACACCTCAAGGAGGCCGTATTGGCTGGAACTTAACCACACTTGACACCTGTTTTGGCTGCAGTCTACGTCTGGACAGCTAATTGTTTTGCAAGAGTTTTGGTCCTGACCCATTTTCATCCTCATTTCCCATAATGGGATGAAAGTACACCTCGAGGGCTCTGCGCCGACACCTCACTTGCCCCGATCAGAGTTTCCTAGAGGAAGTTATGGCCGTTTTTCTCTAGGCATACTATCTTAAACAACACACTAGTTACTTCTGGACAGCCATCTATTTTGAAACAATTTTGGTCTTGACCTATTTGCAGCCCCCCCTTCACCCACATGGGCTGAAAGTAAACCTTGTGGGCTCCGTAACAACACCTCACTTGTTCCAATCGGAGCTTCTTGCACAAAGTTATGGCTGATTTCCTACAGCAGACCCCTACGAGACAACGTCCCTTGTTTTTTAGGAGAAAAACTTTATGAGACGAGATGGTTTATAATGAGCGGGGATCACGGGAACATGGCATGGGAACATACCAACCACACTGATGGTTTATAAGGTGTAAGAGGGTATTTTGAGACATCACATAATTATCAAGAATCTCTCTTTTTCACCTTCACAAGCTTTCATGGCTTATTATTATTATTATTCTTCTTCTTCCTCCCTTCCCTCTCCTTCTCTCTCTTCTCCCTGTCTTTATCTCTCCTCTTCTTCTTCTCCTGTTGTCCTTCTCTCCCTTCTCTTCCTTAGTTAGGCTAGTTAGGTCTCTTTCATGACAACATTGAAATTCATCAACCATGCACTAACACACCATCCTCCTAAAATCACTTTCTAGTGCTAATGTCGCATCCCATGTGGGTGGACTCTCATATAAACTAAATTGTATATATATCTACTTTCTCTTATTTCAAACAAATATAAATAGATAGATTAGATATGAAACAACATGTTATGTACATGGATATTGCAACTCCAAGATAATGCAAAGATAAACACATAGTGGTTCTCAAATTGCAATAATCATCAAACCTGCAAAGAACTCAACCACTAACCACTAAACCATTAATATGTTAGATCAATAAAGAGTGAAGCTCCTTTAGAAACCGGCCATCTAGTTAAACTTCATTGTAATGAGCTCCTAGCACTGAAGGAGTATCCCAACCGTGCGTGCAACTAACTACCTAACCATGTGAAGACTAGCTAAGTTAAAGTGCATTAGAACCTAAAATAAAAAGTCATGAACAAGTATTTATATTTTTTCAAAGGTTTTTTTAAAGATAAGATAAAAAAATGCAAATGAAACTAAGAAAACAAAAGATCTAAACTAAAATCCTCACACTCTCTAAAATCTTCTACTACAAACAATAACCCTAATCCAAAATCATCCACACTATCTAAGTCAAACTATCAACTAAACCATCATATATAGGATGCTCATGAATAGCCTCCAACATAGGCACATCAAATGTCATAGACCGGCTATAACGTGCATCACTAAAAACCTCCATCACATCATGGAGCAGAGCCGTGGCTTCATCATCATAATAAGGCATAATTGCCACTAGTAAACATCCTAAAGAGTAGCCATCATTCACATCCATATACCAACATATATAATCCAAACAGGGATTGATGCCAGGAGGCATATTACACGGTGGATTCCATGAGGTTTTACGGTGGATTCCATAAACTTTTATTACTGGGGCTCATACACAAAGTGGATTCTTTGTGCGAGAAGTCGATGGGGATGTCTATCCTTTTCGGGCGTTTTGTTAATTTAGTGTGTACATGGGTGATTCCATAGCGGATGATTCCGCAAAATATATATTTAAATTAATAAACGTTTACGAGTTTAGAGTGCGCACTCGTGATAAATTAAGGTTAGGATTGATTTCTAACCAATTTATTTATTTATGTAGCTGAAGACTGCTAGGTATTCACTTTTGTCGGTTTAATTGTATTATTTTACTAAATCGTGAATGTTTTAGTTGATGTGTAGAGATAGCAGTAGTGGCGGTGGAAAGCATTGGAGGATAGCGTGTATTCGAGTTATCATCTATATTTTGATGGGCGCATATCTTAGGCATGGCGTCTATATTTTGTTGTGCCTATTTATCAACGCATTTGATATTTATTTATTATTTTTGTATGTGCATGGGCGTACGATTTAGATATTTATATATGGACATTGTATTGGGTATGCTTGACTTCTTGGGCGCCCATTAGCTTTATTCTCTATTTGGTACAAAAGCAAACTCAAAAGCCAAAAGCGTGCTATTTTGTAATTTGGGCTATTATTTGAGCTTGAAGATGATTAATACATAAAATACATGCTTTGTGGAGCGCTCACACAAGGCATAGGGGGAGATTGCACCCAATTGGTCTCTTGTTCATGTTGTGCAAGTCTTCTACATTGACTTGTGTGTAAAAAGTAGAGTTCTTTTGTTCTTGGGGACCTTCTGACGCTCACTACACGCGCTTACGGCATCCGATCTGTGCACCAGTGGTATCAGAGCGAAGCTGAGATCGAGAGCTTCCAATCGCTACCCATCTTGTGCGAAGGCAGAGCTCCTGGAATGATCAAGCGCTACAGTGAGTTTCATCGCGAACGGTCGATACGGGTGGATTCCTGGCGGTCAAGAACCTCTGTCTCCAGCCTCTGATCGCGAAGGACCGGCCTGAGGAGGCGGAGGACCACTCCTACATCTCCCTCTCCAAGTCGTTTTTTTCCACAGAGAATACAGTAAGCTTCATCCATAACCAAAATTTCTTAAGCTTTAAAATAAAGCTTAGCAAGCCTTATTAGTAAGCTTTAAAAGCTTACTCAAAACGAATTTCAATGATTCGGCGGCAGCGGCATCTTTTTGTCTAAAACAGTGTGAAAAATGTCCCCCCCCTAAAATCAAATTCATGACAGTCAGGTTAAGCTTAAGCTTAGTTACATAAACTTTCAAACTTCCTTGTCTACCAAGTTCTGCAAGTCTTCCTTACTCCTGCAAGTCCTGTAAGTCACAGAGGATCAAAACCGACTTATCTCAATTACTTCCATAAAGGCTGTTCCTGCGCAGAAGCACAGAATTACGGAATTGCTTCCTGGAAGACTCTGTTCACACACACAGACTTGTTCAGCCAATTTCAGCAAACGCATAAGGTTATACGCAGTTTCTACGAGGACTACGAACACTGCAACCACAAAAGACAAAGACCGTAAAAGCCTAACAAAAATTTATAAGCCTTGTATACTCGACTTTGAGCTACGCTCATCCCGCTAATCAGATTTCGAGAGTGTGAGGTCTTTTGGATTTTTACAGGATGATGGAACAAAATATGGACGATTTAATGGCTGAAGGTGATCTTCCTGAACGTACGATGGAACAAAATTTGGATTTGATTATGATGCAGCTTGATGAAGAACGAAGAGTCCGACAAGCTTTGCAAGTTCAATTGGCCAATTTGCAACGATCTACCACCGACAAAGATGGACCGCAACCCGAAGATCTTATACGACGTACCATTGATGCGATGCTCGAAGCTCAATCCATCTGCAAAGAAACAAAGATAAGTAAAAGAAACTTCAAATTTCGTACTTTCAATGGATCTCGAGATGGAAAGACTGTACTTGCATTTATCAGTCAGTTTGATGATTACTTTCATGAAGAGACATATGCTGAGAAAGACAAAATTAAATGTGTCACTAATAATTTAGTCGATCGAGCATCTCTATGCTAGACTGTGGTTTGTAAGAGCATTGATTGTCCCACTACATGGGAAGAGTTTCCAAAAGAAGTTTTTGCAGAATTTCCTTCCTCCTCAATTCCATGAAAAAGTCATTAAGCAATGGGATCTTCTACAGCAAAGAGAACGTGAACTTATTTCCAAATACACTGAATGTTTTTGGAATGCCCTACTGCAACTCCGAATGCTCGAAGATGTACCTGAAGCGACTCACAAATGCAAGTTTATGTCTGGCTTACTTGGACATTACTATGCTAAAGTCAATATGTTCAAGCCAACAACCCTTGAAGATGCAATTTCTTTGGCTCATGACACTGAAGACAAGATTCGAGGAAGAGACAAGCGTCCACAACAATTTCAAGCTAATGGTAACTATGGTTCCAAGCAATTCAATTCAAATTTTAGAAGATTCAATCAAAGTCGTTTTCTTCAATCTTCCTTCCGTATGTCTTGGATACGACCACTTGCTTTGCCATCAAATACCAATCAAAACCCTAAGCCATCCTCACAGCCAAATCCCAATATTCCTAGACTTCCTGCCATTGCCAACAATGTATCTAAAGCCAAACCAATAGTTTGTTACAAATGCCATCAACCTAGACATCTAGCAGCCAATTGCCAATCGAAGAAACCACCTGTCCATATCAATTATCTTGGTGCAATGGAAGATGAAGAACATGAGGAAATGCCTGACTTTACGAAATATGAAGATGACATTGGTACTCCTTCAGATACTTGGCCAGGTATGCCAACTCCACATTCTTTGTTGACAATGAAATGTTTAGTGCATGGTAAAGAAAAGATTATTTTGCATGATGATGGTAGTACACATGATTTTATTTCTACAAAGTTCGTGAAAGAATTGAAATTACAAATTGTTTCTACACATTATCGCATTAAAGCAGCATCCCTAGGCACAAGATATAATGGAACACAAGAGGTGCATAACTTAGAAATTAAAATTGGTGAATACACTGAACGTAGACATTTCTTAGTTGTACCTTTGCAGTCTAGTGATATTATCCTAGGTATGCCTTGGCGTCATCAGTATAATCCTGACATAGATTATTCTACGCATTCAATTAAAATTTATTTTCAAGGAAAACAAATCACATTGCATGGTATGCACGCATCTAATAATTTTCCACTGCTTACTCATACCCAAGCTAAACGTGCATTACGTAAAAGTAGTAAATCTTATTTAATTTGGGTGAATGAACTTCAAGCTAAAGAAAAACATATGCATCCTAGGCATAAACAATTTCTTGCTCAATTTAAAGATTGTTTTGCAGATGATTACCACCTGGACTACAACCTTCACGACCTGAAGATCACAAAATAGATTTAATTTCTGGTACACAACCACCATGTAAAGCACCATATAAGCATAACCAAATTGAACAAAAAGAAATTCAAAATCAAGTAGAAGAATTGCTAAACAGAGGATTAATTAGACCTAGTAGTTCTCCATTTGGCACACCTGTTTTACTGGTAAAGAAGAAGAAGAATACGTATCGCATGTGCATTGATTATCGTGCCCTGAATAAAACTACTATTAAGAATAGATATCCAATTCCTAGGGTAGATGATCTTATGGATAAACTACAAGGTTCTGGCATATTTAGTAAGATAGATCTTAAATCTGGTTATCATCAAGTGAGAGTGGATAAATCTGATATATTCAAAATTGCATTTAGAACACAATTTGGACACTATGAATTTCTAGTGATGCCTTTTGGATTAACTAATGTACCTGCTACATTTAGTTGCATGATGAATTGCATATTTCTAAAATATCAGCATTGTGTTATAGTATTCTCTGATGAAATATTGGTATTCAGTAAAAATGAGAATGAGCATTATGAACATCTATCTTTAGTTTTCAAGTTGTTGAAAGATAATCAATTGTATGCTAACCCAGAAAAGAGTGAATTCTTTCAAATAGAAATTGAATATCTAGGTCATATTGTTTCATTAGAAGGTATTAAGGTTGACCCTAAAAAGATAGAAGCAATTTTAAACTGGCCCATATCCATAAATGTGCACGAGTTACGTTTTTTTCTAGGTCTTGCTAGTTTTTACAGAAAGTTTTTGTGAAATTTCTCATTACTTGCATTACCTCTGACTAAACTTTTAAAGAAGGGTATTGTGTATAACTGGATTGATAATCAACAAAAATCTTTTGATTTATTGAAACATGCATTAACCCATGCTCCTGTATTACAACTACCTAATTTCAATAGACCATTCTTTTTAGTAGTTACTGATGCTAATGGATCTGGAATAGGAGCCGTACTTATGCAAGATAATCATCCTATAGCCTACTCTAGCTGTAAACTGAAAGCATCTAAACTTAAATATTCTACATATGATAAAGAATTGCTAGTTGTAGTACAAGCCTTACGTCAATGGAAACACTATTTAATGGGTTCCGAATTTATGATTAAAACTGACCAACAAAGCATTAGACATCTCCTTAGTCAACCCCAAATATCTGACTGGCATATCAAATGGGCAGCTTTCATTTAGAGTTTTCATCCCCTTATACAATATCAACCAGGAAAAGAAAATATAGTAGCCGACGCTTTAAGTAGAAGACCAACAATTCATAATATTTATATGATATCATTTTATTCCCTTATCTCTATGAAAGATACTTATCATCAGGATATTACTTTTCAAGCTGATTGGAATAAATTAGTTGCAAATAATTGGATTCCTATTGATTCAATGTCTTACAATAATGGATTCATGTTTTATGAAAACAGATTATGTGTTACAGTTCCATTTAGATCTTTTGTTTTGCATGAGATTCATTGTCCTCCATATCAAGGTCATAGAGGTATTATATCTACTTTGTGTACATTGACTGAAGATTTTTATTGGCCACATATGGACATTGATGTATCTAACTTTGTTTCTGAATGTTTAGTTTGTCAAAGAGTTAAAAGACATCATGGTAAACAGTATGGTTTACTAATGCCTTTTATCTATTCCATCACCACCATGGGAACAGATTTCTATGGATTTTATTACTGGTTTACCTAACACTAAAGCTAATCATGATATGATTTGGACTGTTGTAGATAGGTTTAGTAAACAAGCATATTTCATTCCATGCAAGAAAACTTTAACTGCATCTCAAGTCGCTCAGTTGTTTTTGAAAACTGTATTTACTAATCATGGTTTACCAAAAGTTATTATTTCTGATCGTGATTCTAGATTTTGTAATAATTTTTGGATTACTTTGTTTGCTAACTTAGGAACAAAGATTGATTTTTCATCTGCATTTCATCCTGAAACTAATGGTCAAATAGAAGCTACTAACAGTACTATTTTAGATCTTTTACATGCTTACACTATTTCTAAACCACATACATGGGATACACATCTACATTTACTTCAGTTGCATATAATAATACACCACACACAGCTACAAAGAAAGCACCATTTGAAGTTATTTATGGTTATAGATTGTCTACACCTGTTACATCTTTATCAAATAAAATTCAGAGTGCTGATGATATTGCTAATATGCACGCTACTATTTTTTATGCAGTTAAAGATATGATTGCCAAAGCCCAGCAATTATATACAAAGCAAGCAAAAAAGAAAAGACAAGCCATGAATTTCAAAGTTGATGATTATGTTTGGTTACGTATAGAAAAACGTAGATTACAAAGTGTAGATAAACACCCAGTAGTGAAATTAGCACCTAGATTCTATGGACCATTCAAAATCATACACAAAATCAATGACAATGCATTTAAACTAGAACTACCACAACATTGGAAAATCCACAACACCTTTCATATTAGTTTATTATGACCCTTTAGAGGCCAATTACCTGTACAACCTGTCGATGAAAACCCACCTTTCTTAGCTGAAGAGACTGAAATCCTTGAGCCTGAAGCTATTATAGATACTGACTTTATGACCACTAGAACTGGCTATAGATATTCTAGATATTTGGTCAAGTTTAAAAACCATCTTGTTGAAGAGGCCCAATGGATGCACGCTAGAGACTTAAATGCTTTCCCCACTCTGTTAGCTCCACATTGAACTAATAGCAATTGAGGACAATTGTTATCCCACCATGGGGGTATGATGCCAGGAGGCATATTACACGATGGATTCCATGCCACGGTGGATTCTGTGAGGTTTTACGGTGGATTCCGTAAACTTTTATTACTGGGGCTCATACACAAAGTGGATTCTTTGTGCGTGAAGTCGATGGGGACGTCTATCCTTTTCGGGCATTTTGTTAATTTAGTGTGTACATGGGTGATTCCATAGCGGGTGATTCCGCAAAATACATATTTAAATTAATAAACGTTTATGAGTTTAGAGTGTGCACTCGTGATAAATTAAGGTTAGGATTGATTTCTAACCAATTAATTTATTTATGTAGCTGAAGACTTCTAGGTATTCACTTTTGTCGGTTTAATTGTATTATTTTACTAAATCGTGAATGGTTCAGTTGATGTGTAGAGATAGCAGCAGTGGCGGTGGAAAGCATTGGAGGATAGCGTGTATTCGAGTTAACATCTATATTTTGATGGGCGCATATCTTAGGCATGGCGTCTATATTTTGTCGTGCCTATTTATCAAGGCGTTTGATATTTATTTATTATTTTTGTATGCGCATGGGCACACGATTTAGATATTTGTATTTGGACATTGTATTGGGTATGCTTGACTTCTTGGGCACCCATTAGCTTTATTCTCTATTTGGTACAAAAGCAAACTCAAAATCCAAAAGCGTGCTATTTTGTAATTTGGGCTATTATTTGAGCTTGAAGATGATTAATACATAAAATACATGCTTTGTAGAGCGCTCACACAAGGCATGGGGGGAGATTGCACCCAATTGGTCTCTTGTTCATGTCATGCAATTCTTCTACATTGACTTGTGTGTAAAAAGTAGAGTTCTTTTGTTCTTGGGGACCTTCTGATGCTCACTACGCGCACTTACGGCATTCGATCTGTGCACCAGGGACACCTAACATTGACTTGATCATCATTGGGATAGGACAGAGTAAGACTGTAAACAACATCTTGATATCGAGAAAATTCTTGCTACTCTCTACCCACCTTATACTGAGCAACACCACACTCAAGTGAGAATACACTATCATAATCGTGGCGTTGATAAGTGTAGCCTATAGCATCCTGCATTACAGTGGTACCATAATGTTGAAAGTATGTACGACATTGCAAACACAAGAGCCATGCATGCACATAAAGATGCTGCTGACATGATCTACAACCAACGGGTGGATGGTATTGCAAACAAAAAATGATCACAAAAGAAGAACCACAACAGACCTCTCCCCTTGGTGCATATAAAAACATGTCACACGTCTAAAAATGTGGAATACTATAAGGTACGATCAAAACTATCAACATCAAGATGAGGGTAAAGCGCATCCATCCATAGAAAAGCCATACGTGCATCCCATTAAAAACTCCCAAACGAAAAGAACCCAAATGTAGATTAGATAAGGGTTATTCTAGCCACTTACTTAATTATACCTAACTAAACTAAGCCACAAAATGTTTAAGGTGGAGGCCATTAACTCTAAAGATCTCATTTTCAGCATTAATATCCTATACATCTACAGACCCATTATCATAAACTTTAACAACCTTAAAAGGTCCTAACCAACAAATTTTAAGCTTCCCAAGAAATTTGTAGTATCGATTGCCATAAAGTAGAACTAAATCATCTTCTTTAAACTCTCGTATTTTAATATTCTGATCATGCCATGCCTTATGACATTTCAAGCTTGCTTCTAAGCTGTGTAAAGCTAATAGTCGTTCCTCATCCAAATTCACTAATTGCAAAATCCTTTGCTTCAACGATTCAGCTTCCCCTAATCGTACGAGAGGGCTATTCGTAGAGTAGGCAACAATTTCTCACTTGGAAAAATAGCATTAGTTCCATCAACTAAATTGAAGGGTGTATTTTGCACTATCACTTTATAAGTGGTTCTATAGGCCCATAATGCCTCATACAGATGCTCATTCCAATCTCGCCTATGAGAAGCAACCGTTTTAGTTAAAATCCTACAAATAATGCGATTAGTTACTTCAAATTGACCATTAGCTCTAGGATAATAAGGTGTTTATTTGGGATGCTTAATTTTTTATAATTCCATTAGCTCACTAATAAGACCATTCAGAAAATGAGAACTTTAATCAGTTACTAATTCCATTGGGCACCCAAAATGGGTAATGATATTCTCATACATTAACTTAGCCACCTCAATGGCTTTATCTGTCTTAAGCACTTTCACTTCCACCCACTTGGTGATATAATCAGTACATACCAATACATAACGATTAGATCGATATCTGGTAGGTGGATCAGTTGGCCCCAAACTTATGTCTACACCAGAGACACATTGATACATAGAATATCACCTAACATCTAGTCTCATATATACATCTTTTATCTTTTGCTTCTTTTAAGATGAGAGATCTAATTCTTTGTATGTATTGGTGAGATCTCTAGAGAGGCACACCAGAAATTGTACTTGCTACTGAAAAAAATTTAAACAATCAAATATGCACATTGCAAAGTATACAAGATCCCATACCAAGATGCATTGCCACACTTTATCAGGCACATTTCCTTCCTCAACACCATTATCATCTTCAACACATGTCAAAGATATGAAAGGAACCAAGTTATCCTCAACATTTGTCTAACACTTCCTTGGGTTCTACAAGACTACACGAACACGGTATGATTACATCACTTTTAATGTTTCACATGCAATTTCATAGCAACAGACAAGAAAGACCAACTTTGAGGGTTTACAAAAGTCCATAGATGTATATCTTCCAATACTCTCACTTTTGCCTGCCACTACATAGATACTTTAGTACTTTCACCTTTGACAACAACTAGTGGGGAGAGTCATAAATAATCTAAAATACCCATAAATGTAGATTTAGAAGTTGCAAAATAAAAAAGTAAATGCATTAAACCAAACTTGAGCTTACTTCATTATATGGCCTTGTCAATACAATGCCAAGGTATGTGTGTTGTTGTTTCTACATAGGCAAGTGCATGAACTTTGGCATGTTTAACAATAATCCCTTCAAATTGTGGAGGTAAGTCGTCTTCCCTAATATGGCCTTTTGTAGGTGAAGATCTCTTGTAAAAGATCTTGTTGGAATATTGTGCCAGTCTACTAGATAAGGTTGGAGCATCTTTCACTATGAATAACCAAACGTGAAATGAACAAAAAGAACTTTATAACTGGTCTAATTTTATCTAAATTTTGAGGCACTCATCAACACAATAAAGCATTTCACACATTTCATGAAGCACAATTTGTTCAGGGTTGCTCCAAGGAGAGGAGAGAGGAAATATGCATTTGAGAGAGAGAGAGAGAGAGAGAGAGAGAGGAGCATGAAAATATGTGTGTTTCAATCTCATTTTAAATAGGGATAAAGAATGTTGTAATTACAAGATAATGCAAAGGGTATTAGGGCCAAGACACATGTTAGTCAATTAACTTGTGCAAGTTGCTAAAGTGGCCATCGACGTGCACGTGTCCAATAACTCTCTAAACTTTAACCCCACAAAATAAGGAACCTCAGCTAGTGGGTTTACTCTATTGACTCTCCAAACATGGAAGTTTGTTGAGCATTGGATTGTCTCTCTCTCCTTTGATTGTGGTTTCTCTCTCATTTGTGTAGCACATCAAGATCCGCATCCACTATCAACTCTACCTACATGTGGATGTCGCCTCACTGTTGTGCTCCACATTCAATCGCATTCTTAGCTCAATTCATGAACCTACGGGTGGTGTAACTCTTAGGAGCCATCTCATACACATGTCTAATCAACTAGTGGAGATTATGAAGAGCATGTGGTCTCATGTGGTTACCATTTGGCTACACACCTACAATACTCGTGCCACTAAACATGTCCATACCCAAGGCTTTTGGATACCTCACTTATGCAACCTTTACAAACATTCCAAGAGCTCTAATGGGCCCTACCAATTACTCTTGTCTCCCATCACATCTAAGCAGTTATATTGTCTACAACTGACAACTCCATCACTACGTAAGTGGAAGGCATTATTTGAGACCCCTTTTGTAAGAAAATCTTAGCTAGTTTTATGAATTAATAATACCCTTATTTTAAAAATACACATATGGAACATAGATTCTCCTTTTATGAATAAATTTATGCTTTTTTTTGTGTATATCTATAAGACTATCTTTTTTAATATTCCCTTTTTTTGAACTCACATGATCCACATTTTTATACATAGTAACTTACCCGAGGATTACATGCCATGGTACTCTTTGTGAGAGCTCGTCTTAGAAATCCCTTATTGGGGTTTTGGTGGAGAACCAAATGCTAACCCTGATCTCTTAACTGTTGAAGTTGCTCAACATAAGGGTCATTCTTCATAACATTATGTGATTCCATATTTGTCATCTGTGAAAGCTCAATGCACATTTCAATAAGACAATCAACTAATATTCTAGCATTTCTTGTGGCATATAAATGCTTGGTTTCTAGATAATGTGTAGTATTACTTTGAATATATATCTTTGCTACATGAATTGAGTGAAGCCTTGATATAATCCAATAATTATAAGTGTCCAACTTATTAGCATCCACCTCATCACAATGCATGGATCTCTTCTCATTGTTGTCTTGTACAAAGAGGATAAGATATGGTGTTGTTGTTGGATTCATGGAATTCTTTATAAAAGACATGGTTAGCTTCTCCACATAATCCCTACATAGTGACATATAAGCATACAAAGGAGGTGCCTCATAGCACCTATCAAGGAAGAGCTAGGCTCTATGAATCCCATTTCAGTGAGCTCCTTGACTTGCTTAGCTACTTCCTCTCTCTCACATTTAGAGAGTCGGTATGGGGGTTTATTGACGGGCTTGGCATGGGTCTCTAAGTCAATCGGGTAATCCACTGATCTGTAAGGTGGGAGAGTGGTGTGGGGCTGAAATAGGTCCTCATATTCAGCCAAATGTACTTTTAGTGCTGCATTTTGCTTCCCCAAGGTGTGCTGGTCATCATTATCCTTATGAAAATGCAAGACAAAGATCTGTGAGAGTTTCTTGAATTCCTTTTTGAGTTGTCGTGCTGTTATAAGGTGAAAATCTGCAATTTCTTTAATGCCCTCCAAATGTACAAGCTGCCGATGCATTACAAACTCCATATACAACTGAGAGAAATATATAGAGATTTTTCCCAACTGCTGCAACCAATCACAACCTAAAACAACATCCTCTTGGCCCATGTCAAGGGTAATTAAGTCCACCTTTGCTGTATAATTTTCAGCCAGCATAAGAGACACTTGTGTGCATACATGGGAGCTTATTTCCTCACTTCCATTGGCCACTTGAACCCTAAGCGGTTGCTGTAATTAAGTAGGAACACATGTCAAACGGCCAAGAGTCGATTTATTCACAAAACTATGTGTGCTGCCACTATTTATAAGAATTTATACATTCTTGCCATCAATGTTACCATGTACCCGTAGGGTGTTCGGGCTCCTAGAGCCGGTCCATGCATCCATGGAGATCGAGCAAGCTGATATAGTGGTAAATGTGGGGTGCAAAGGGTCATTCGCAAGCATGCCATCCATGGGGCAGCCATCAGGGTCAAAAGGGAACCTGTCCGGTGAGTCATAAAACTAATCAGTATCAAGATCCTCTTCGTATTCAACAATTTCAGCAAATGTCATCATGGGAGAGTTTTCATGTGAGTCCTCTTCCAACTTGTCACTATCTTCTAGCACATACATGCTATTAAACTTGACAATGGCGTTCTTAAAGGGGCATTTGGGTGCATGATCAATCATGTACTTATCCCCACATTTAAAGCACAAGTCTTTAGCCTTGCGATCCTTGACAACCTCAAGAGGAATGAATTTTTGACCGTTAGGACTGAAGCCATTCTGTGTCTTATTTTCAGCATATTTTGGGTCACTTTTGGAGGGGGTGATGTCTGAAAGCTGCCATATTACCTTTCAGCATTAAAAGTGGGGTGAGTGGGGATTTTGGGGCTGCCATTATCTGCATTGTTGCTGCGATAATTACCGGCATATGGGGGTTGCCTAATAGGGTATCTTTGATGTCCTGCAATGGGCTGCATGCCCTCATTGCGACGGTATTTCTGACCATATTGTTCAGCCAATTCTATGGTTGCAAACAAGGTGGCTGGCTTTTGAGCCATTACATCAGCTGAAAGATGCATATCTAGCCCATAAATGTATTTATGCAATTTGGCCTCATCACTAATGGCCTTAACATACATGGATAGGCTCATAAACTGGTTGGTATACTCCCTCGCGGTGAGATTTTGCTAATCAAATTGATACCATTGCCTAGCCAAACGTTCTTTCTCTACTAGGGAGACAAAAACTTGGACCATATGCATCTTGAAATCTTCCCAATCATGAAACTGCTGATTTTCTCTTTGAATAAATCTCCACCATGTGTGGGAAAAACCTTCTAGATGAAGGGAGGCAAAAATAATCTTTTCCTCATCGGTACGGGGGTAAATGAGAAAATAGGCTTCCAATTTAGAGGTCCATTCCTCTAATTCAGCCGGGGATGAGGATTGCCCATTAAACTTAGTAAGCACAATCTTGTCACGTAGCTTGTTTGGCCCTTGCTATCCATGTATGCCATGTGCTACATGCTGCCCATGTATGTTGCACTGCTTGCCCATACTTTCCTTGTTGTCCAAACCCTAGCTATCCAAAATTTCCATGGGGGCCATGCTGCCCATGCATTACATGAGGACCAAACTACACATTAGGATCTTGCTGTCCAAAATGACCATGCTGCCCAAAACTATCATGTGCATGCTGCCCATTGCCATGTGCATGCTGCCCATGTTACCCTTGCATTCCACGCTACCCAAAATTTGCATTAGGCTCTTGCTGGCCATTCCCATGAGTGTGCATATAGCTTCCATTACGGGGGAGTTGTGGTCACAAGGATGGGCTTGAAGGGTTCATAATGGGGGAGGGAAGGATGGGTTCATCATGTCAAGTGGAGGGCTCACCCGTCTCATAAGTGCTATGGGGAACGCCATGGGTGCTACCAAAACCTTGTGGGCTACGCCCGGTCTCCAAGGGGAGAGGGCGGTTGGCCTCACAGGGAGGGATATGCTCCTTGGGTCAATTTGAGGGGGGTGAAATGGCGGAGATGAGGGCGCCCATGCGCTCGATGAGTAAGTCCATCTTGGCCATCATCTCAGAATGACAATGATCTTGGCAGGTTTCCATCTCCCTATGGCGTTGTTCCAACTCTCGATGTCGTTCGGCATGATGAGTCTCATGTTGGCAAAGAGTATGGTTAAGCATAGAGAAGCGGTCCATCTCGGGGGCACCCTCTCCAAACATGTCTTCACGATCCTCTTGAACTGAGCTAGGATCATTCATTGAGGCACGGGAGTCCCTTATTTCACGCTGGAAGTCCTCTTAGGCCTTTGCTTTACCCTTGTGGCTTGCCATCCCAAGTGCAGTCCACCAAACCCCTTGTTACAAAAATGGCAATATCTTGAGCTAGGAAGCTCCAATTGCCAAATTTTTTTATTCAAATTAAATCTCTCAATCCCCTCTATGAGGCTATGTAAAAATATCTCTAATAGTAAATGATTAAGGATTTGATGTAATTGACCTTTGTGGGCTAACTGTGTAGGACTGCTACCTGTCCCACAGTACCTCTAAGCACAAAATTGAGCGTATCTCCCAAATCGTAGATGCCCTCTTTGAATGGAGCTATGGTACCTGCACCGAGTCACACAAGAAGGCTTTGCTGTAATTGACTTGTGCAAGATGACTATGTGGGGCTGGCTGTCTGCAATACCCTGCAAGGTCTCCTTCAATGAGCATACCTTATCCCAATGCTGAGGTGATTATTTCAAGACATCCAGGGCCTCAATGGTGGTTCTCAAAACCACATAAATCCATATATCATTTGCATCCATAATTCTCTTGCTGAGACCATTTTCATGACTGCATACCCTGCCCTTCCTGCATACATCCACCATATATTCCCAAGTGATATATGACATTACCAATACATGTAGAGGGCTGTAGACTTAATTGATCAGGGATCGGGCTATTCATTCAAGTGTACCTATACCTACAAGAACCTTTGGGCTGTGGATCACTGGGAGGTTGGAAAAGTTCCCCCCGGGCTGGGTTATGCACCCCTTAAGGGTCTTTGATGGCAAGGGGGGGTTAGCCCTCTTTTGTCTTGCCACCTCCCCTGGCATCGGGCTTTTCCTCACCCGGAATATACATGCCCGACATTTATTATTAAGCAACTAGCATGATATACATTTACAAATTGAGGATTGGGCCTTTCATGATATGCATGATGAATAAGGAAAATGGGATGCGAAAAGGGGTTACCTCTGCAAATCAGTGACTCACTGATTGCATGACTTACCCTTCTTACAATTTCTTCCTTATCAATCAGAATCAAAATAAGAGTACGGTTAAGGATTAGAGTAAAATCTTGATCAATGGGAAATAAATTTAAATATCATCCATCCATGCATGCATTTCAAGGGTGTGGGCTGAGGATGGGAATACAATTGGCACTCTCAACTCCAAGAAGGCATGCAATCCTTCCATCTCTCTCATCAAGTGGCTGAGCTCAACAATTGGATTTAAAAAGAGAGCAAGAATTTATTGACATACCTTATTCAAGCTTGGGGAAGAGTTAATGGCTGCCCTTCTTCAAGAAATTTGTGGTTGCCCTTCTTCTTACAGCCCGTGGTTGTATGGGGGGGTCTTCAATGTCATATATCTCCACTTGTTGAAGCTTGTGGCTGCTCCCAAGGCTCCCAGGGTAAGAAAATTGAAGGGGCTTCAGTGTGCCATGAGTTGGACTAAAGGTTTCATGGCTGCCATGGCTGCTACCCATAGTAGGATTTGAGATATTGTCAAGGACTAATGGGGGGCCTCAATACGCGTGCTCAAGCTTGCCAAGAAGTGTGCCAAAGGCTGGGGAATGAAGTAGGGAAGACTGGAGCTGAGATGGAGCAGGAGGAGTGAGTAGGCCACTCAACGCAAAATGCACCGCATTTTTCGGGCTATCCACAAGAGGCTCCAAGCAGGTCAGGTAGGGCTCATGGCTGCTCTAGATGCTGAGCAAGATGAGAGGAAAGCTCTGGGATAAGTCATTCCAGCTGAGGAAGAGGGGGAAGCAAGATTTCTGCAGTACTTAGGGCTAAATGTTCCATGGCAGCTTGAAGGAAGAAGGAGAGAGAAGGTTCTCTTGAAAAAGTAACTGTGATTTTGGACTTCTCTAACTTTGCTAAACTTCTTTTGCCCAAAACCCTTAAGAAACTTACATGGAAATTAGTGACGACCTACCAAATTTATCTTCCTGCCTCCAGATGTGTCTCGCCATAATGCAGGCTGAAAGACTGTAGACAGTTCAGAACTGCTTGCTGTTTATTGAAGAAAATGACCAAAAAATCACCAAAATGGAGAAAAAATGGCTAAGAAAGTGGAACCAAAGCTGCTGCCCACCAAGTACTAGTGAAAGTACATCATTTTAGAGTGTTTCAGCATGAAAAATCCATGTCAGTCCATACATATATGCTTGATGTAATAAATTTCAGATTTCAGTAAAAGAGAGCTAAAAGTGCCAAAATCGGATCCCAAGGCAATCAGATACTGCCAAGACCAAAGCCGGCATCATGCGGGCATAGCATAAGCATATGACGTTCGATAAGCATGAATCCAACACCCAAGTATGTCATACAAACATTTGCCAGTGAGTAGGCACACCCCGAGGCAACGGGGCAAAGTGTTCCTGCCACTACCAAAACTTGACACAAGTAGGTGTCAGTTCACAAAGATACGGATCCAAAACTGAGACTTAGCTCATAAGTATATAGTGAACCAAGACATATGATGTATCATCCCAAAAGGTAAGAAGTCTCAAAGTCTCAAGTGTTTGTAACTGCTCAATAGCATGTAACGGCTCAATGCATAAAAGTATCATCTGCTCAATGTTTGATAAGCATTCAAGAATGCTCCCACTGGCACAAAAGCCGTATGTATGATCTCAAGAGCTCAAGCCAAGGCAAGACACAATGCCAATGACATAAGTCCAAGACAATACATCAATAGTACATCCCAAACATGTAGGCGGTAGAGCATCCGTATGTAGCATCCATAAGCATGTAAGACATCAAGTACATCCCAAGTTACACTACGGCAAGCCAATATATAGCTCAAGTAAGCTCCGAGAATCCAAGGTCAAGCCAAGACCGAGCTCCAGCAGCGATACGCTCCAAACAATGTAACTAGCATGTAGTAATGGCATAGGCTAAGCATGTCAAGACCGGTCAGACATAAGCAATATACATGCCATAAGTACATCCAAGACGGAGCATCCAAATGCTTTGCAAAGTGAGCTCAAGCTCAACCAATGATCCCGAATCAAAACCAAGCTCTATGTCGAGCCCCAAGTGTCAATACATCACCATATATGTCTGAAACATCACCATACATCTGCCAGTGAGTAGGCACACCCCTAGGCAATGGGGCAAAGTGTTACTGCCACTACCAAAACTTGACACAAGTAGGTTTCAGTTCACAAAGATACGGATCCAAAACTGAGACTTAGCTCATAAGTATACAGTAAATCAAGACATATGATGTATCATCCCAAAAGGTAAGAAGTCCCAAAGTCTCAAGTGTCTGTAGACTGCTCAATAGCATGTAACAGCTCAATGCATAAAAGTATCATCTGCTCAATGTCTGATAAGCATTCAAGAATGCTCCCACTAGCACAAAATCCATATGTACGAGCTCAAGAGCTCAAGCCAAGGCAAGAGACAATGCCAATGACATAAGTCCAAGACAATACATCAATAGTACATCCCGAACATGTAGGCGGTAGAGCATCCGTATGTAGCATCCATAAGCATGTAAGACATCAAGTACATCCCAAGTTACACTACGGCAAGCCAATATATAGCTCAAGTAAGCTCCGAGAATCCAAGGTCAAGACAAGACCGAGCTCCAGTAGCAATAGGCTCCAAACAATGTAACTAGCATGTAGTAATGGCATAGGCTAAGCATGTCAAGACCGGTCAGACATAATCAACATACATGCCATAAGTACATCCAAGGCGGAGAATCCAAATGCTTTGCAAAGTGAGCTCAAGATCAACCAATGATCCCAAATAAAAACCAAGCTCTATGTCAAGCCCCAAGTGTGAATACATCACCATATATGTCCAAAACATAGCCCGAAAAGCATAGGTATAAGTATACATGAGTAAAATGACTTCAGCCCAACTGTGTACAATAGTGATTTACTATTCAAAACTAAGAATTTCAGCACCAGAATCAGCTCCAAATGGTTGCCAAACAATAGGCATACATTCCCCTAACATCCGGGCATCAAATGGGACCAACCGGCCATTAAATGACAATGCAAACAAGCTGTAGCATCAAATTTCAATGTAACACTGTCATAAACTGCTTGTGGACTGTTATGACAGTCCCAAAATAGTGTTAAATCAGTCCAAATGCTATGCCAACACATCAACCATCAAAACCAAGCATCAAAGCATGTTCATATGCCCGAAATGGAGCCTTTCCAAGTGCCAATGGAGGGGGAGAGCTGCTGTTGTGACTGTCAATGCTGAAGACACATATGGGAGGGCTGCGTGATTTTGCCAACTATAAATGCTGGTCCTGGGGCTGCAAAAAATGGTGGCCAAGCTTTGGAGGGGTCCGGTTAAAGCCAAGGAAGGCCTCAAACAAGCTCCAACAAGTCTTGTTCAAAGGCAAGTGAGATATGAAGCAAGGGAGCTTCAATGGTGGCTGCCCCAATCTTGTTTACAGCCTGTGAGACCTGAGAACTGAAGTAAACCCTGAAGAAAATGATTAAATACCTCTGATGTAATGCCCTGAAGGTGCCCAACAATGCCGGGAAGGTGCTCGGGAAGCCGGGAAGTGACAGGAGCTCGAAGGATTCGGATATGGCTGCCGGGAAGGAGACCCAATGCAAATAGGGAGTCGATGGGATGCTAAGAATGCCACAAACCAAGGTCAAGAGTCGAAAAGCAAAGCTCTGATACCAGTTGAAAGGGAGCGATGGATCGAAGGTTGGACTCGAGAGCTATGGCAAGAGAGCAAGAGCAAGAAAGGTAGAGACTGAAAATGGGAACTCCAACAGTCACAATGTGTGAACGGGCCTTCCTTTATTCAAATTGTCACTAAAAGAATAAAGAATAAAGTGATGCTAACGGGCGCCCGCCACCTGCAGTGTGCAGTGGCGGTGACTGTCAGTGTAGTAATACACGGGCGGCTAGGCAGAGGCTCTTTTACCCCCAACATTACTTCTATGATACAATGGATGCATCCTTATGAGCAACATGATACTTCTCACGAACGATGCCATGATGAGAGCATCTAACTGGAGCTTCATGAGAAGGTGCCCCATCAGCCCAAGGCCCTTAACTTTGAATGCCTAGTATTAGCCATGCATGTGATTTTATGATTAGGGGTTTTTGTGGACTACACCTTCAATGGCAAGGGACAAGGATAAAAGAAAGATTAGTGACCCAAGAATGTAGAGCTTTGCTCCACATTTCATGATGCCTTCATGAAAGGGATGTAGAAAGACATAAGGACTTCATGGATAAAATGAACCAACAAAGAGACAATAGTATCTGCAAAAACAAATCAGTCTTGGCTCATAGTTCGAGTTCCTTTTCTCACAATTGGTATCCCTAGATGAATGCATTGAATGCTGCTCTATGGCAAACAAGAAGATCTTCGAACTCATAGCCAATTAGTTCATGTCTAAAATGGACTGAGTGATCTCAACCATCTCAGTCATCAACATACAAACCAAGGCAATCAATGACAAACTTGCAGCCCTTATGACTCAAGTTGCTCAAATGCCTACAATTAAAAGGACGGATCAGCATGATTATGAGCAACAGCATCGGCATTCTCATGGAAATTATGAGTACCATGACCAATTACATGGTTTGGATGTGGAAAGGCAACAGCATCATGTGCCTACTTATGTTCAGTATGTATATGATGATTGTGCATATTCTGAGTAGCAGCATGCATCTGATGACTATGTATGTTCTTATGAGCTACATTCTGGTCACATACATGGACAACTATCTAGACATCCTTATGTACATGGGAAACATTATGAAAATGTATACAAGTATGCACATGGGGAGCAACATCATTATCAACAATGGAGCCATCGATATCATTAGCCACTTGATCATTACTATAAAATAGATTCTACCTCAAAGAAATCATCATATATATAATCTTCACCTCATGATATTACTCTTGATTAGATTTGTCCACATGGTCAAATGTCTCTTTTTTTAAGACATCATTTATTAACTAGTACCTATACATGTATTTGTCAATATGAAGTTGAATTCCTATAGTGTTCTATGCCAATTTATAGCTCTAACATTAAGTAGAATGATGACGAAGTAAATGAATCTAATGTGCTTATTTTTCTTCTTTGTAACTTCAACTAAGACATCTATGGTTGGATATCTAACAGATTCAACAATAGTAGAGCACGATGATGTGATTGATGTGTCCTTGAAAATAAATGCAACACAATTATGTGTAATACTTGATCTTAATGGTCTTCTTTTACAATGATGCTTTGCTAAGTCTAAAAGTTTCAAAGTTTTCAAATGGAAAAGCAATGGCTTGTTCTTCGACCAGGATGTATGGAGTTTCTTCAAGCCTTATTTTCAAGATTCCAAGTGGGAGTTTGGTCAATAGCTTTGCATAAGAATGTCATGGTAGTTATTAAGTGCTTGGAGATTCATACAAAAGGAAGTATCATTTTTTCAAGATTTGGGGCCAAGAACAATGTCATAGACATCAACTCAAAATCATATATAGGCCAAATAAGATGGGAGTAGAAGCAATGTTCAAGCCTTTAAAGTGTGTATGGGATTAATATATGAAGATTTTTGTCAATATACCAACACTATTCTCATAGAGATGACAATCCTTAGAAAGCATGTCCAAATCCTATTGAGAATCACATTTATCCAAAAACATATGATATTGATCATGGAGACTCTATCTTGATCAAATAACTTCTACCATACTTGACTTGCTTAACCAAATACCATGATGCACATGAAGTCATCAAGTTTGATCGATATGGACAAGAGACATCTCAATATGGACAGGAGCCAGCTCAATATGGACATGAATTGTATGCGCAATTCAAGGTTGTCATTGATGAATAGACTAGAGCAGAGAATGATGGTATTTCATCTTCATTATCAACACCTCATGAGACCATGACTGATAAAGAAAGTAGATATGTTCAACTTTCAATTATTTCTTGCTTCAAGAGACCATCTATTATACAAACATCCTCAACAAATGCCTCATGTCATCCATCTCTTACATTGAACAGCTCACAATTATCCAAGTTAAAGTAATCTCCTTTAGTCTCTACTTTGAAAGATATGGAACCAATGCAACTTGCTTATGAGTTAGGATATCACAAACATTTCATAAATGGTAGTGTAGCTACATCTATCCTATGAAAAATTTGCATTAATAACGATTAAAGAGTTTACCTTGTTCTACCAAACCATGAGTTGATTACAACTCACACAATAATTCAAGAATTATTTTACATTGGAAGATAGTCTTGCATCATTACAAATTTGTCTCGCATTCTTTGCCTTACGGGAAAGGAAGATAAAGTCAAGTTAAAATTCTACCTAATATCGCCCTTTGATCCCAAAGGGGGAGAGAAAATATGCGTTGGAAAGGTTATCGCGACTATTATTGCAATGTTTTGGGAAAGAATACAATTATTTTCATTGGTTGATCGAACAACATCCTAAATGCTTTTACATTCAACTGATTGTCGGATTGTAGTTTGGATGTTTAGTCTAAGTGCTTGTGATTGATGGTAAATGCATGACAGGGGTCTGTGATGACAAATTGGTGCACAGATCGGACGCCGTATGCACTGTCGTACTGCTGCGCATCCAAGGTGTGGAATCCACCAAAAAGTTGTGTGTGTGGGATTTGATACTTTCTACATACTTAGTCGTTATGTTTGCTCTTTTATTCTACGTGGGTAATATAGTGAAGAGGGGTTTGGTGCAAGAGGAACTTATCCGTAATGCTCTGGTTGACATGTACGCTAAATGTGACATGCTTGTAGAAGAACAGGGAGTTTTTGATAGATTGGTAACTCGAGATGCAGTCTCATGGGCTACACTTATTTCAGGATATACCGATTATGGGCTTTGTAAGGAAGTACTAAACTATTTTAAAGAGATGCAGATCGAAGTACATTGGTGGATATGTATGCCAAATGTGGGAGCTTGCTTGATGTTGAGCACACGTTTGATTGCCTGCCACAACGATGCCGTGCTGCTGCGCATCCGAGTCATATACACCTCCATTTCTTTTGTTGTGCATTTGTGTTATTTTCTGCGTGTGATTCATTGTGTGTGAGATGCATTATGATAATCCGCATCCAATGTATATATTCCGTTAGTGTGTGTGTATGATTTTGTTTGGATGCATGATGTGTGTGTGTTAGAAAAATATGAAAAACTGATGCCAAAGGACATTATCAAGCTGATAATTTCAATGATGATCTCTAAGAAAAGTGCAGGGAATTATGGAATCAAAGGAAGGTTTGTGGAAGCGATCATCTAAGTTCAAAAGTTCCCATGACATAGAGTTGAAGGAAGTCTCTCAAAAGCTGCTTAAGCGAGCAAAGCACTGGTGAAGCACCGAGGGAGTATTTTGCCATCCAATTTTCAAGGCCGAAGTCGAAGTTTATGCGCAGATTACTCATTGTAAAGCTGACTGACAAAGGGGCAATGCATGACTTCAAAGATAAACCTCAAAGTCAAATTCAATGTTGGTGCTTAGATCTTGTAAGGGTGTACAAAAACTATCTTGTCAAAGAGGAGGTTTTTTTTTATCCCTGCTCAACTAAAAGAGGAGAAGGGGAGACTTATTTGGTTTCAAAAACCGTTTTTGGAGGGAAAAAGCATCTTTTGTAAAAAAGCAAGGGATTTTTCAGACGCCTTTGGGGAGGAGGATCTCTTCGTGAGGGGAATGAGGGGAATTACGGAAAAGGAGGACAAAGAGGAAAAAGGGATGGATCCTTGAAGGCTATAATGGTGCTGAAGGCTGTGTACTCAGAAGGGACACAGAAAGAAAACGACATGTGACGGCGATAAGACTGGATAGCCATATTGCCTTCAACAGAGCCACAACCATCATTATCAAATGGATATTTGTTCATAGAGAAGCTCGTACAACTGAGTAACACCCAGGCTTCCGCCCTTTTGCTGTTGTGTCAATGCACCAGAGATGGAGATTGTGTCTGCCTCTCATGTTCGCATCATTACGACCTGGAACCTTGCTTCCCCTTCTGGATAGTGAGGATCTTAAGCTCTTGGGACAGGCTCTGGGCTATTTGGATCACCGTTGAGGACATGGCCGCCTCTTGTATGAAGACCTGGTTGGACTGCATTTTGTGATGAGACGCTCAACAATAGTTCAGACGTCTGCCCGTCTTTTCGCAGAAGAGACAGAAGAAAGAACAACCGTAGGCCTGCCTATGTCAGAGACACGCCCCGCACCCTCCTTCTGAGGCCTTTAATTTTGATAGCTTCAGCCGAACAAAGAATCAACGTTCAAGTGTGGACTTTGCATAGATCAAGTAGTCTTTTGAATACTACACGGTCTTTGAGCGGCCTAAGCATGGAAGACAAACCGGTCGATCAAGGTTGCTTTCCCTACCTGAAGAAAGACACCCTTGCTCTTCTCAAAAACCAATCTGCTTTAGATTTCCCTTCTCTAAGAAAAATCCTTCTCCACAGAGTTTATAGACGACGAGGTAGCCTGCCTTCAAATACATTCAATGCTGTTCAAGCTGTGATTCACTATTTCGAAGAGTTTATGCAGCACAATCATCTGCCAGATTTTGATTTTTTTTCAATGACCTGCTTCCCCATATCCACAGATGGGCTTTGGACTATCAAGACATTGAATTGGACATTGGTTTGCTGCAAGCTGGAAAGGCCAGTCCTTTGAGAGTTTAACTTGCTGGTGAATCTTGGAGCATGACAGGGAGAGCAAGCTATCTATTGCTGCAGGAGAGGTAGACAGTTTCGCCAAAGAAGACTGAACAGGAAGCCGTTTGTTGCATTTGCGCAGTTTTCTTACAGACGAGAATAGCCATTACCCTAATCTCTATTAACACCTAAAGAAGAATGGAGGCAGGTTTGAGGAAGTCCATCGATGGAAAGAACCAGCTTCACCTTTATAACTTCCAGAGTATCTTGCACTCAGCTGAACCATAGCTAAATTCTGCCAAGCTGATTGATCTGTTTAACACGATCCTGGCTCTGCTGAAAGCTTGTACAGGCATTGAGAAATAAAGAAGAAGAGCTAAGTCTTCATACTGAAGTTGCTCAGAAAGGATTTGACAAGGTTCTTTCAATTGGCAATTGTTGTAATTTACTTGACAAGTAATTTTAGTGAACTTTGACATCAAAAATTTGAGTTCTTCTTGTTAGCTCTTCCCTTGCTACAACTCGAACCCCGTGTTCTGCAGCTCTTGCACGAACTCTACGACATTTCTGGTGAACCCGACGTGAAAGTGATGCGTCACTTTTCAGCAAGATGGGAGACTCGCAAGAAGAGATGACAGATGACAATGTCATGAAGAACCTGTTTCAGTCATTTACCACTTATATGCAGCAGCAAGCTCACGCGAAACGTGATAGTGATGCCATGGATGCCTTGAAAGCTGTCCAATAGGAGATGAACCCTCTTCTGCACCCTATTCTAACAGGTGGTTTACTGTACCAAAGAAGAATGGTACTTTGAGATTTATTCAGGATATGCAGCCTGTGAACAAAGTGACAATCAGGAATGTGGGAACAGGTCCAGTTGTGGTGTGCTGCAAAGAAAACAAAATACAACTGTTAGAAACATGATTGTCAGTTCAAAGGATATTGAAAAAAAATAAGCAAGCACAACAAAAGAAAAACTTACAAAGTCCTCCAAATATGTCCTGTGGTCGCCACTCCGAAGATGATGGACCACTCCGGCCTCTACTCTTGCCCTCGCCATCTCACGCTGCTGTCTCCAATGTCCTGGAGAATCTGTAGCCTTCTCCCTGAGTCAGTGCCAGTCGTCTGTGTCTAGCCACTCGGGCTTTGATGCTCCACTCTTGAGTACCTTGCATGTGTCCGATCGTATGTGTGACATGTACGCATGCATGCACTCCATCATCCAGCCTGTGGAAAACCTATATGTTGCTGCTGGTATCGGAAAATCCTCATACAAGGATGCTATTATGTATTCCTTACTCCCCTCTGGTATGTTCTTCCAATGATCCAAGACGTTGTGCATAAAAACTTATTGGCACAACTCTCTCATACGAGCCATCACCCTCCTTCCCTCATAATTCATGATGATGGCTCATGTCCTATCATTTACAAGGTAGGCATACCCCTTTGGGGTATGCCTAAGATGTGTCCTCTCCCACCTACGACCACGCTCCTGGGCATATCCAGGAGACCCCTGTACATCTGGTGTACCTACGGGGGTAGTATCTCTCAAAGTAGCACCCATAAGGATGCCACCTGCAAACGACTGAGCAAAAGCTGGAGTGACTGGAGTAGAAGGCCCCACAGGTGTGACAAATCCTATGGATGATGCAACTCCAGCAGAATGACAAGACGGAGACACTACGTCGGTACCTCCACAATAACCAGCTGAGCCACGCTCTCTCGAACCGCCACAAGAGCGAGGAGTAGCACATGTATCTTGAGCCGACCGTGGGCTCATTCCATCCAGATCTCTGTAGCATCCCCCTAAACCACTCCCTCTATCTAGCCCAAGTCTGGAGCATTGATCTTGTCCCTACTGGAAAGTGAAGCATCAGAGCATGCCGAAGTAGATCTAATAGAATGGCCTGATGGTGTTCGAGACAACTCCTGGTCCGCCATATCTCTGAATCTCGCCATTTGATTTGGAGACATACATGTGAAGATCTCTTGTAGCTTCTCGTCAATCATCCCTTGACTCATTGTGATGATCTAAATATCCACAAAGGTTAGCTGCACAAACATAAATTGATGTTAGCATAATCAATATAAATCATACAAAGAACGGTAATATAAATCTTAAAAACATGATCTTACTTAAAATGCATATCTTATGTACCCTTATAAGCGATTCGTCAACAAATTTAGTAGGTGGATGCTCCAAGTATTAAGTACCCTATGGTCCCATGTCAATCTCCTGACACAACTCTACATACACTGGAAGGTCGATAGACATGTCACCACAAAAGGATGAGTCCACCTCGTTCTTAAAGAATTCTTAGACTCATGTATTTCTATCATTGTTACCGGATACTGGCTCCTCTACATGCTCCAAGCTTTCGGTGGCCTCCACCCCTTGCAATATCGACCCCTCTATTTGCGTATTGTCCTCATCTACGCTCGGAACATCGCTTTGATCATATACTCTCGCATTTTCGGGAGCTGAAGGTATAACGTACCACCATCGAGGTTGTTGGGGATTTGGATAGAAAATTATATGTTCATAATCACGTACAAGAGAGATTCAACTATTGTGACATGTACCATGTTGTAATACAATTTAAAAACACATGAGTTCATGCACCTATTCACAATGGGCCGGCAACACAAACGTGTCGCGCAAATCCATCCATTTTCTTTTCGAATTTTTTTCAAGATATTTAGATGGATCTCGTCGAACTGTTGCTCCAGCTCCTTCAAGTACCATTGCACATAGAATAGGATCATGGAGAATCTACGGTAATTCACTGTGACAATACTTTACAAGTTTCCAAAATACTCCATCTCATCTATAATCGTGTGTGGATCTATTGCTTGTCATCAGCTCTCTTGCTCGAACCTTGCCATGATACCACAATTTGTTGTGGAGTACACTTTTTCAATACGCTCCATGTGAAAATGTCGTTCGCGTGACCATGCCACACTATATATTTTGTACTGTACATCGAAACACTCAATTAGTTGTCGCATATAAAATATAGATACGACAAACCCTAAACACGTCATCACCTTTGGACTACATCCCCTCGAGAATTTCTACTCCTCGGTTGAGACCTCCGCCCCTTCGCGAGATACTGTGGTCAAAGCTCCATGCAACCATCATTGACATAAACCACGCCATCTCCTCCATGCCCTTGGGATATCGAATCGGTCGATAGCGCGTACTATGTCAAAATTGAGATCGCACTTCCTCTCGATCTTTCCTAGCTTGCTAGTACCTAGCGAGCCACGTCTCCATAGAGACATGGTGCAACATACAAAAGCGAGTCACTTTCTCCTCCATTGCAGCATCCATTATTTTTTCTATCCCATTTCTAACCACCACATCTCTGTTCAGTCTATCATGGTCCTTCAACAACCATAGCATACTGTTGTCTGAATCCAAAGTTGGTAGCCATTGTGAAATATGCACTAATGCCTTAAACATCAATTAACCTTCAGCCATGCTACCTTCTGGTCGAGCTCATTGTCGCACAAAGCCTTTCAGGGTTTTCATGAAGCGCTCCAAGAAGAATATCCATCGCGTATGGACAGGTTCAACAATCTCCACTTCATCTACAAGATGCATAATAAGGTGGATTTGTATCATGAGCATGCTGGTAGGCAGGTATTTCTCAAAGAGACAAACCGTCTCCATTGCTCCCCACCTTGCGGATTCAATAGAGGATGTCTTAATCTCCTTCTGTGAGATCCATTGCACTAAAGTTGACAACGTGTAAATCGCTCCATGTATTTTTGGAGTAAGGCATATTGCGACGCAATCAGTAGTACAAATTGCCACAAACGAGGAAGAATTATGAACAATGACTATACTCTAAATAGCAAAATATGCAGGCCACTTACAATCCATTCATAGTACAAACTTGACATATCTTATGCCAATCATGGGATTTGAGCCCTGATAATTGGTCATCTTTAGAAAATGCGGACATGAGAGAACGCATTATACCTGTCGGAATGCGGATAGACTTGGCTATTTTCTTCACAATGGGCTCTTCTTTAGTGGACAAAACCCAAGGAGCACGAGGTAGCTGCAAGCAACCATCAGCACTTGGCTGCGGCAGCGCCTCCATCTTGCCTACCTCCTTCAAATCCATTCATGCCCCTATAGTGTCTCTCTTTCCTGTGATGTGGTCCCATAGCAAGCTACCCACGTTCTTGAAAATATGCATGGGATCCAATAAGTGGTGGATCTATAAGTGGGTCCAATATGGCAACTCGTAGAAAACTGAGAACTGTCGCATTCCGTTTGGATGTGACTCCGTGTGGACCATTTTCAGCTCGTACCAACTTTGGGCATTCATACATACTGGAGATCGTCCAAGAAAACCTTCATTGAGTTCATGACCCTCTGGAAAGAAAGCGGTGTGTCCTTGATATACCGTCTTCTTCATGGTTTGTGACCTTTGGGAGTCTAACCGTGGCCCACACAATGGACATGCATGATAACTTGAGGTAAACAGACCTATCCCAACACCTCTATCCAGTGAATACAAACTTGAACGAGCTATGATAGATATTACCAACAAGAACAAAAGCCTACTTACCTGAGTACTCTCCAAATCCCATAAAGTCATGCATGGTCCATATGAGAATGGCTCCAATATTGGCAGACCGTTGACCATCACGCTTGCTCATATGTTGCACGGTGACCCCCTCCTCCCACAAAATCTTAAGCTTATCGACTAATGGACGAAGATATACATCAATATTTTTGACTTTGTAGCGGCCGGGAATGAGCAAGCTAAGGATGAGATGTCATTTCTTTGTAGAAAGCCTCAGAAGGATATTGTAGTTGATAAGGACTATAGGCCACACACTGTAAGAAGTGGAGCACAAACCAAATGGGTTCACGCAATCCATAGCAAGAAGCTAAGTCCAAGGTATTGTGGACCCTACAAGATCCTCAAGTGCCTAGGACCCAATGCTTATAGACTGCAACTCCTTGAGAACCTAAAGGTTCATAATGTATTCCACACCAGCCTACTCAAGAAGTATATACCTAATCCTAGCCATGTACTCGATGATCATAGCTTTGGGTTGAGAGGAAGAGGAGGAGGAACGCTGCTGTCGACCTACCACCGTGACGTGGAGAGAGGAGGAGGGACTGCTATCCCGCTGGGTTGAGAAATGCCGTCCCACAACGTTGTTGTTGCCGCCATTTTCCCCTGCCATGCCATTAGCAATCTTTCCCTTCCTAATCATTGGGTCCTCCACGTCAATTCTGATCAGTCACAAGCTTCTTAGAAGCTTCTCTAAAGGATAAGGCCTTAGAAGTTTCTAAAGGATAAGGCCTTTGGACCTTGTTCCTACGTGCCTTCCCAGTTTTAAAACCGAGCTCATAAAGCTCCTTCCCACAAGCCTTCCCATAAGCCCCAATCCCACAAGCTCCCGGGTTTTTAAAGATCCGCTTTTTGGGTGAAGGAATCTCCTGCGTACAAGGGAGAAGGCAAATCTTGAGGCTATTCGGGAAACGCAAAGAAGTGAGGGTAATCTGTTGAGTTCAAGTCCTCAACAATGGCTCCCAAGAAGTCGCAAGGTGCGCCTACGGGAGGTTCTTCCCCTAACATTCACATGGACATCACAGTGGATCCACAAACCCAGGTTCCATGAATTTATTTTCCACATAAAGAAATGCTTTAAAACACTTATGCATGTTTCTAATTCACCTAGCATAGGATAATGCATTTCTCGCTTATAGTTAGTTCAAGTAATAGCGATAAAAGTACATTCGATAAATTATCTCTTTGAAAGATAGATAAGGATTGGTGCATATCATGAAATTGGATCGTTGCATTTCCAGAGTTGTTTGTCTTAGGAGATTAGTTGCATGTTGCTATTTTTGGTACATTTCCAAAGTAATGCGTCTAAATGCCTATTACTTAGGGCAAAGGAATGAAATTGTTAAGTGCATTTTTGACTGGACATGGAAGGAATAAGCGTATGTCGCATTTTAGGCAATATCTTCCTTGTAATGATTCCCATGAGGAAAAGTCTTAACACCCGTAGGACGTTATCTGAAAAGAAATAGCAGAGCACGAAAAAGTTTCTATGGACTTGCATGTGGCATGTGCTTGCAAAATGGAATAAGCCAACACTAGTCCTACAATATTCACTTTGCATGAACTTCATTAACTACGTTGTAGTTAGGAAAGGGTTTCATGTTGCACATTCGTCATGCATAAATTTCAATTCATCGAGTGGCATTTAGAAAGGATTCATGGCTTATCAAAGCATGAAACTCAAATGCCTAGACAAAAAGGTTGTAAGCATGATTCTTTGATGTAAGTCATAGTAGGTCCTATGAAAGTTATTCTGCAAATTATCATGCATTTTGACTTTTAGCAAGAAAAGATAGGGTTATTGCGAATCTAGTGGTACGTAGAAGCAATGAATCACATGTCTACATGTATTGTGACATTTTGCAACTATTTTTCTCCTTTAGATCAAGTTTATCATCTCTAGGAAAGGCTCGTCCTTGTCACAAGACAAGTAGATCGAATTATCTAAAGCACCTAACCCACAAGGGATTCGTATAGACATGGTTCAGTCGATACGATAAATACCCCAAGTGCTAACTAGGGTTTAGCACGTTAAGGATTTGGCCTAGTTTCTCACTTTTTGCCAAGTCGAAACCCTCAGACCCAAAGGTCCTACCCACATTCATGGAATGTTTGGGTCAATTGGACACTCATGCAAATAAGGATCTAGGGTCTCTACCCTAAGGATCGACCGACTTAATGTTCAAACTCGGTTTGAGTTTGGAATCCCTAGGACCGGCCTAGTGCAATTAGGATTGGGTTGGGTAAGAAGACACCCTAAACCCTACTTCTTGTCTAAACATAATTTCTTGACTAGGAAATGCCGTTCAATGGGTGAAATGATCCCATGGAATAGATGCAGCACTTGTGCAACAAGTTGCAACATCGCATGGCCTTGTGGTCTGATCACAAGAGAGTTTTGCCATTCCTTGGAATGAGATTGGCAGGTTCTTGCGCAAGTTTAACTTGCAAGAGGATGAGTAATCATCCTGTTACATCATCTTTCTTGGAAACAATTGCCAAGTAAGGGAAGTTAAGTATTTTCTTGGAAGTAAAGGATCAATCAAGTTAGAGCGACATGGTCACCAGGACTTACTATTAATTTATGAAACCTAAGGTGTTGGTTAAGTTGGGTTGATAGGGTATGACCCTAACCCAAGGACCAAAGGGTGAACAAATAACCTTGGGGGATCTTGCCAAGTCTCAATTGATCCCGGATCGAATGCTGGATGTATTTGGAGAGAAGGATTCACTCCTTAGCAGTTGGCTAAATAAACGACCAGTAGATTGAGTGTGCTTGTAATAATTTAGGAGCAATGTTTGCATTATTTGCTCAATGAACTAAGGATGGAAAGATAATTAATGCTTCAGGTTGAAGGCCTGAAGGGAGAGGCAGCATCAGTTACCCCCGACTATCTGCCTGACCCTAACCAAGGGGGTTGTTAGCCACGCTGAGAACGTGGATCGAACCCGCCGCGTGAGGTCTCTTCGTTGCGCACTACTTGGAGCAGGAGGATGCTTGGGTGCCAGGGGGGACTTTGGCCGTAAATCCCTTGCCTTCCGGGCCCTGCACAAGCGGCCAACGTGACTCGGGATTGGATCTCAAGGCCCGCATACTAGTCTACGGGCGGAATCTTGGATTAGTAATCCTTGTGATTTGTTGGATAGCCTTCGGGCAGATTATGGATTCCCTTCAGGCAGATTATGGATTAGCCTACGGGCTGGATTTTATGGATGTATTCTAAAGATAAGTAAGATAACCTGTTGAAAAGAAACTTGTTTGACATTGTTTTTCTATGTCAAGTGCTAAGATTACGTGAAGGAACCAGTGTCTAACTGGCTAAGTAAGAAAGCTGCTTGATGCATGTCCAACTAAATGTGGTAGGTAATTAGACAACTAAAGCACCCTGAGGAAAGTGCGGCAGATGTGGCCATGGGTCCGTCCTATGGATGGGTGGTCCCAGTTGGCCGGGAACTTTTCTCAATCGAAATGGACAGCAAGGAGCTCTTCTCAAAGAAAATGAACAGCAAGGGTGCTGACCTAGAGTTTAGGTTACTAGAACCCCGATTTATGCTTTTTTAGGGGAACGGAATGGGACTATGCCTTATGGACAGAGAGGTTGAGCCTTGCATCCCTCTCATTTCCCATTCTCCTTGAACAAGTGCAGCATGAATCCACTTCATTCCTGGCATTTTTGCGTAATGTAGCTCACCTGGGGTTTGACGCTAGCTGCCGTTTAGGAAAGTGATCATTAGGGGAAACCCTGATTTAGATTGGTCCTAAGTGGGAACGGCCGGAATACTTCCGCTACGTGGAAGAATTGGGAAGTCCTAGATCACAAACCCCGTAACATTCCATGGGAGTGCCGAGCGGAGCTTTCTAGACTCTCTTTCCAATGGAGTGCTAAGATGTGTCCTGAAAGGGAACAGGTGGACACGTTACAATTTTCATCCATCTAAGTGGCATCCTCTTCAGGATAATCTTTCCATTGGATGAGGTATTCTCTCAAGGTTCTGGATCTCAAATGCCTCTCCCTAACATCTAAGATCCTGTCAGGCTGTAGCTCAAGGACTCCTTGGCTAGGCATTACAATTTGTTGATCATTAAGTACATGACTAGGGTTAGGTACATACTTCTTCAATAGACTGATGTGGAATACATTATGAACCTTTAGGTTCTCAGGGAGTTGAAGTCTGTAAGCATTAGGTCCTAGGCACTTGAGAATCTTGTAGGGTCCACAATACCTTGGACTTAGCTTCTTGCATTCACCCAAGGATAGGGAACTCTTCTTTGGGCGTACGCGAATGAAGACCATATCTCCTTCAGCAAAGGATCTATCTTGACGTTTTAGGTCTGCATAAGCCTTTTGTCTATCCTTGGCGACTTGGATATCCTGTCTTATTGACTTCATTTGGTCATCCATATCTTCCAACATTTGTCTTGAAGCTTCAACCCTTAGGGTTAGATCCGAAAAGTTTAAAGGACTTTGATAGTTGTGCCCGTACAATGCTTGAAAAGGGGGCATTTGAATGCTTTGTTGGTAGGAAGCTTTATAGGCAAACTCAACCAGCAGCAAATATTGAATCCACTTTTTGGGTTCACAGCAGCAGTGTGTCCTTAGCATGTCCTCAATAACTTGGTTGACTCACTCCATTTGGCCATCAGTTTGGGGATGGTAAGCTATACTGAAATAGAGCTGAGTCCCAATGGCTTCGAAGATAGCCCTCCAGAAGTGTGATGTGAGGAGAGAGTCACGATCACAAATGATTCTATTGGGTAACCCATGCAGTTTGAATATCTCCTTGATGAACAGCCTTGCAATGTCTGAGGCTTTATAGTTTGTCTTAATAGTAATAAGATGTAACGTGTCCACCTGTTCCCTTCAGGACACGTCTTAGCAGTCCATCGAAAAGGAGATCTAAAAAGCTCAGCCCGGCACTCCCATGGAATGTTACGGGGTTTGCGATCTAGGACTTCTTGCGTCTGCCATGTAGTGGAAGTATTCTGGCCATTCCCACTTACGACTGACCTGAATTAGGGTTTTCCCTAATGGTCATTTCCTAAACGGCAACTAGCGTCGAACCTCGAGCGAACTACTTTACACAGAAACGCCAAGGTCGAAGCTGATTCACACTGCACTTGGTTCAAGGAGAATGGGAAACGAGAGGTATGCAAGGCTTGACCTCTCTGCCATAGTCCCATTCCGTTCCCCTAAAACAACGTATACTGGGATTATTATAATCTTGACTCTAGGTTAGCACCCTGGCTATTCATTTCCTTTGAAACGATCTCCTCACTATCCATTATGATTGAGAAAAGTTCCTTTCCTCGAGTTGTTTTAGTTGTCTAATTACCTACCACATTTAGTTGGACATGCATCAAGCAGCTTCCTTAATTAGCCCATTAGGCACTGGTTCCTTCACGTAATCATAGCACTTGACATAGAAAAGCAGTCTCAAAAAAGTTCCTTTTCAACAGGTTATCATATTTATCTTTGAAATACATTCATAAAGTCTAGCCCGCACGCTTATCCATAATCCGCACGAAGGCTATCTAGTAATCCACAGGGATTACTAATCCAAGATTCCGCCCGTAGACTAGTATGCGGGTCTCAAGATCCAATCTCGAGTCATGTTGGCCTCTTGTGCAGGGCCCGAAAGGCGAGGGATTTACGGCCAGAGCCCCCCTACTAGCACCCAAGCGTCCTCCTGCTCCAAGTAGCGCTCAACGGAGAGACCTCACGTGGTAGGTTTGGTCCACCTTCTCGACGCGGCTAACAACCCCCTTGCTTAGGGTCAGGCAGACAGTCGGGGGTAACTGAGGCTGCCACTCCCTTCAGGCCTTCAACTTGAAGCATTAGATATCATTTCATCCTTTAGTTCATTGAGCAAACAAAGAAAGCTCTTTAAACTGTTACAAGCACAATCATTTTCAGTGGTCGTTTATTTGGCCAACTGCTAAGGAGTGAATTCTTCTCTCCGAATGCATCCAGCATTCGATCCGAGATCAATTGTGACTCGGCAAGATCCCCAAGGGTTTATTTGTTAACCCTTATGTCCTTGGGTTAGGGTCGTTACCCTATTAACCCAACTTAACCAATACCTTAACTTCTGTTAATATGTTGCTCCAATTTATTGGTTAGCCTTTTGCTTCCAAGCAAATATCTAATCCCCTTATCTTGGTCACTTTTTCCAAGAAAGGTGCTATATCAGGACGACTACTCATCCTCTTGCAAGATAAACTTGCGCAAGAATCTGCTAGTCTCATTCCGAGGAATTGGCCATTCTCCTTTGATCAAACCACAAGATCATGCCACTCTGCAACTTGTTACACAAGTGTCGCATCTAATCCATGGACTATTTTACCCATCGAATGGTGTCTTCTAATCACGGAATCATGATTAGATAGGAAACATGGTTTAGGGTGTCTTCATATCCAATCCATTTCCGATTGCACTAGGCCGATTCCGTCGGTCCTAGGGTTCCAACTCAATCCGAGTTTCATCTTTTTAACGAGCGATCCTTAGGGTAGAGACCCTAGATTGTTTCTTGCAAATACGTCCTATTGTCCCTACATTCTGTGAATATGGGCAGGACTTAGTGTTATGAGAGTTTCGACTTGGCAATAATTGTGACTAGGTCAAGTCCTTCAAGTGCTAAACCCTAGTTAGCACTTGGAGTATATTGTATCGATTGAACCATCCTAAGCGAGTCCTTTTCGGTTTAGGTGTTTAGGGTAAAGCAATGTACTTGTCTATTCCTAAAGATATTGTCTTGATCAAAGAGGGGAAAAACTATTTGCATTACGATACCATTCTCATAAATACACGATTTATTGCCTCTACATATGATTAGAATTACAAACCCTAACTTTTCTTGTAAGCATGCAATCCATTTCCTCTAGATTCACAATCCCTAACTTCATTTCTGAATGAAATATTCATACGCTGATAGAGCATTACACAACCTTTCCTAACTACTACGCAATTGAATGAGATTTATGCCAATTGACTAGAGTTCATCCTACTTTATGCAACCCTAGAATCATTTCCATCCCTTGCAAATTCCTACGGTTGTTAGCAACCTTCTTTAATGAATCAGTGCGAAGAAAGAGATGCCTAATAATGCGACATGCGATTTAATCTTTCCATGCATAATCGAAGTGTACTACAATAATTTCGACTTTGTAATGATGGTCATTAGTTTATCTAGATTCGTTACTTTGCAATGCATAAAAATAACTTACTAAGAATGCATAGACATCTTATGTTCTTTTTTTCGTTCGTTTCATTGAAAAATACAAATGATCGATCTTCAATCGTGAGTTACTTCTTTTAAAATAGCCAATGTATTTCACTCGCAAAAGTGCATCTTACTTCCGTGAATTAACCATGCATAATTGCAATATTTCGACGTAAATCAAAAATAGGAAGAAAACTTGGACTTGTGGGTTCGGTGAAATGTCCACATGAATGTTAGGAGATGATCCTCCTGCGGTTGCGCCTTGTGCCTTTTTAGGGGTCATCGTGAATTCAAACTTATTGCCTTGGCCGCAGTCTTATGATCTTGGCCCATCTCCCTCATACGTGCAATTCCCTTTGAGGTACAGCTTCCTTGATCGAAGCACCGACTTTCAGAATTGGGCTTTGGAAGGCCTTAGGGTTCGGAGCTTGGGCCTTCTGTCTTTAAAAATCCCAGGAGTTTAAGGAAATCCTCTCCAATGGCCTTATGGGAGAAATCGAGTGGAAAGGCTTTGTAGCTCCTCTCCTTCAAAGACCCGGAAATATGTATTTAGGGAACCAATGGGAAGGCCTTATAGGCTTCCACTTTGAAGCTTCAGAGGGAAAATAAATTTGGGCTTTCAAAGGATTCAAAAGGGAAGGACCTTTAAACCGACTGGAAAAATGGGCTTGTGGATGGATCCAATAGGAAGGGGACTTGAAATTTCTGGGGTTGGAATGATCTTACGGAGATCCAATATGAAGGCTTTAAATTCTAGGAATAGAATGGCTTTCACGAAAAGGGGGCTTAAGAAAAACCCAGGGTAAAATGGCTCGTGGGAGTTGCAATGGGAAGGAGGGCTTTAAATCCGGAGGGTAGAGTGGACTTAAAGGAGATTCAATGGGAAAAGGGGGGTTAAAACTCGGCTAATATGGCTTTATGTGAATCCACGAGAAGGGGCTTTAAAAACCCAGGATAAGGTGGGCTTTATAGGGACTTGGGTGGAGAATCCACGGGAAGGGGGCTTTAAGAAGCCCCCTTAGAAGCTTCTTGGAAGCTTCTGGGGACGTGTATAGTCTACGTGTAAGAGGGGAGATGATAGTTACGTGGCGGGGGGGAAAAGGATGATGCCCACGTGGGCGGATGATGAGGATCTTGATGGCGGTAGGAGGTGGAATGGCGGCTCTGGCGATGGCAGCGGCGGTGTTCAGGCTTCACACGGCAGCAATTCTGTTAGCTGGCGGCTCCACGGACTGTAGCGGCTCTTTCCTCCTCACGGCGCAGTGATCTCGGCAGCTTCTTCCTCCTCCACACCTGGTCTTCTACAGTCGTCCTTCCTCCCTCTTCTCACGATCTGTCAACCTATTCTCTTCCCTCACGCTTTCCTACTCTCTACCTTACTCCACCCCTTAGAGGGGGTTTATATAGAACAAGGGGGGAGAGGGTTTCCTCCCCTACGTGGCCCCCTGCATTCTATCCTCCCTTCCACCTCCTCAACCTATTATAGCCCCATCGCCTTCCCTCAACCATGCTTCGACTGGGAAAGGTAATTAAGAAAATTTTGCAATTAACCTATTATTATCCTCTTGACCTCCTCCCAAGAGGATGTTCACCTACAGTTATGCGGGTTCTTTTAAACTTCGGTCCCGTTTTGCCAGTGGAAAGTCATGATACTTCGCGTACAGTTTAAAGATTGCACCATCCGTAAGTTCAATGCTGGAACTGTCATTTGCATGAGACTCACGCGGGCTAGTAATATTTTTCAATAGAAATATTACATTCTCTCCCCCTTGGAGGAATTGAGATGTCCTCATCTCGAGATAAACTGGGGATATTGATGGTTGAGAGTGCTCTCATCCATCCAAGTGGCATCCTCCTCAGGATAATCTTTCCATTGGTGGACGAGGCATTCTCTCAAGGCTCTGGATCTCAGTGGTCTCTCCCTAACATCTAAGATCCTCTCAGGCCGTAGCTCAAGGACTCCTTGGCTAGGCATTACAACTTGTTGGTCATCAAGTACATGGCTAGGATTAGGTACATACTTCTTCAATAGGCTTATATGGAATACATTATGAACCTTTAGGTTCTCAGGGAGTTGCAGTCTATAGTTAGGCCCTAGGCACTTAAGGATCTTCTATGGTCCACAATACCTTGGACTTAGCTTCTTGCAATCTCCTAAGGATAGAGAACTCTTCTTTGGTCGTACGCGAATGAAGACCATGTCTCCTCCCTCGAAGATTGTATCTTGATGCTTCAAATCTGCGTATGCCTTCTGTCTATCCTTGGCGTCTTGGATGTCTTGTCTTATTGACTTTAGTTGGTCATCCATCTCTTCTAGCATGTGCCTTGAAGCTTCAACCCTCAAGGTTGGATCTGAGAAGTTTAGGGGACTTCGACAGTCATGACCAGACAATGCTTGAAAAGGGGTCATCTAAATGCTTTGTTGGTAAGAAGCATTGTAGGCAAACTCAACCAAAGGTAAGTATTGAATCCACCTTTTTGGTTCACGGTAGCAGTGTCCCCTAAGCATATCCTCTATAACTTGATTGACTCGCTCCGTTTGGCCATCAGTTTGGGGATGGTAAGCTGTACTAAAACAGAGTTGAGTCCCAATGGCTTCAAAGATAGCTCTCTAGAAGTGTGATGTGAAGAGGGAATCACGATCACTAATGATTCTTCTGGGTAACCGATGTAGCTTGAATATCTCCTTGATAAACAACCTTGCAATATCTGAGGCTTTATAGTTTGTCTTTACTGGAATAAGGTGTGCAACCTTAGTAAGCATGTCAACCACAACCATGATGGAGTTGTATCCTCCCTGAACTTGGGGTAGGCCAACAACAAAGTCCATACTGATGAATTCCCATTTCATTTGGGGAATGTCAAGTGGTTGTAACTTTCCTAGCATTTTGATATGTTCGGCTTTGATACGTTGACAAGACAAACACTCAGTGACATATTTGAGAACGTCACATTTAAGCCTCTCCCAATAGTAGCTCTTTCTAACGGCATTGAGAGTCTTGGCATAGCCAGGATCTCCTGAGAAAGGGGAATCATTAGCTTCCCACAGTATCTTCTGCTTAAGTGACTGGCTTGCTGGTATACATAATCTTGTTCTATAGTAGACAAGTCCACTTTTAATAGAGAATTCATGATACTTAGCGTGTAGCTTTTGGTCCTGGTCCTTGATAGGGATCTCCCTTAGCATCTTTTAATAGGCTAGATCATGGCATGCTTCCTCTCTAGCTAGCTCAAGTATTGGGTTGTTTGGCATGGACACCTTTGTGGCTAGACATCTAGTTGTAGATGGATATTGCAAGATTAGAGAATTAAGGAATGCCTTGCGACTGAGTGCATCGGCAACTACATTCTCCTTTCCAGGTCGATATTTGATTTCAAAATCATACTCCTCCAGCACTTCAATCCACCGACGTTGCCTCATATTGAGCTCGTTTTGGGTAAAGATCCACTTGAGACTTTTATGATCAGTCACTAGAGTAAACTTGTTACCCAACAGGTAGTGTCTCCAAAGCTTTATAGCATGGATGACAGTTAACAGTTCTAGATCATGGGTAGCATAATTCTTCTCATGGCTCTTCAGTTTTCTTGAAGAGTATGCTAGAGGATGACCTTCTTGCATGAGCACACATCCTAAGGCAAGCGTGCTAGCATCAGTTACTACCTTGAACTCCTTACTGAGGTTTGGAAGTTTTAGGATAGGTGCTGATACCAAACTTTGCTTCAATCTATCAAAGCTGCTTTGTTCGGTAGTTGACCATGCAATGGATGTTTGCTTCTTCAGTAGATCCATCAGAGGTGCTGCAATGAAAGCATAGTTTTTTATGAAGACCCTATACCATCCTGTCAATCCAAGGAAACTACGTATTTCTTTGACAGTTGTTGGTATTGGCCATTCTAGAACATCTCTGACTTTGGCCGAGTCCACTGAGATTCCTTCCGCTGATACCATGAATCCCAGATATTCAATCTGATGCTTGAAGAACACACACTTCTTCATCTTAGCATAGAGCTTATGTGCTCTCATTGCCTCAAGGACAATCGGAAGTTGGGGTTCATGATCTTCTTCCTTTTTGGAATAGACTAAAGTGCCATCGAAGAAGACGAGTATGAAGTCATCAGGATATGGCCTAAAGATATCCTGCATTAACCTATTGAAGGTGGCAGGCGCATTCGTGAGTCCGAATGACATAACTAGGAACTCAAAGTGTCCATATCTTGTGTTGAAGGCCATCTTTGGGATATCTTCTTCCTTGATCCTTATCTGATAGTAACCAGACCTGAGATTAATCTTGGAGAATATCTTCGCACCTTGAATATGATCAAGAAGCTTATCTATTCTAGGAATAGGGTACTTGCTCTTCAGTTGATTGATTCAACCCTCTGTAATCAATACACAGTCGAAGCGTTCCATCTTTCTTTCTGGAACAGTACTAGAGCTCCCCATGGTGAATTGCTAGGACGGATGTAGCCGTGATGTAGTAGTTTCTTGAGTTGTTCCTTAAGCTCAATTGCTTCCGAGATGGACATTCTATAAGGTCTCTTTGCAATTGGCATAGCTCCTGGCACTAGCTTGATCTCATAATCCACTTCTCTTTGAGGCGAGAGTTCTATCAACTCTTCAGGAAATACGTCCGCGTACTCCTTTAGCCATGAAGGTTCTTCACTAGATTCCTGCTTCTGATCTAACTAATTGAGCTTAATCAAGTAGATAGGTAATCCCTTTCTAACTCCCCGTTGAGGCTCGAATTGCACTATATTAGTACTTTTATACCTTAGTACTAGCATATATGTAGAACCAGCATATGGAAAGTGACCTAAGATGTCATATGAAGCATTCAGGTTTTTACCTGACATGCAGGCACTTTCTTGACAGTCAGGAGTTTGTGTTTCTTTTGTATTACTGCGTGATGAGAACTGATATCTTCTTCAGGACAGCACCAAATTCTGGTCATTTATATCTGATTCTAATAATGTGTATCTGTGTCCTAACTATTTGCGTTGTCTACTGCAAGTTATTTGATCAGGAGTGAATATGATGATGATAAACTGTGTGATCGTTTTCAGGACAGTGGTTCAGCATTGATGAATATAATATGTAGTTCATGTTTGCATATTATTCCTGAAGATTAAATGTACGCAATGGCTGTAAATTGTGTCAAGAAGTTTCCTGCAGTGCTAATTTCCTGCATTTCTTGTTATGGTCCTGATGGCCCATAACACTTTGGCGATCCTGCCTAGTTTCATGAGAATATTTTTCATGATTTAGGTATATGTCTTGGAAGAAATACTTACACAATTTGGCTGCAGGAATTTAGGATGCTAATGGCATCAAAGATGTACAAGGTGCCTTGCATGGGGAGTCTTTATGTCAAAGAATTATCCTCATTCCTCCAATCTTATTTTCACAAGGACCAGATCTCGAGCATTGAGGGAGGCATTGTCAAGATAAAACATCAATCTGTGAGGTCTGATGATATAGATGAAGTGGTGCAATTAGGCAGGCTAGATGAAGAGGAGTTCAGAGATGTTGGACATAATCTTTTGGGGGTGGGTTCTGCTGAGGCCACTTCCACAGTATATCATTCTCGTGCCACCTCTACAGAGTCCATCCCTACACCTCCAACACCTTCCAGCATACCAGATGTATCAGATAATGAAGAACCAGTATTACCTCCTGACTATCAAGGTACTCCCCCAAAATAGGCACTTGAAAGACTGCAACATGCAATTCTAGGGGGAACATTCCTGTTAAGGAATGAGGGTTTTAGTTAATAAATCTTTGAATTTTAATCCTTTACCACCTCAAAGGAAACCTAAGAAGAAACACAATATAAATCAAAATCAATTGTTCAACCCAAAGGTGAGGGCATCTAAATTTTCAGGCAGGAAGAAGGAAGATCCAGATTGTCATGTAGCTCAGTTTGAAACAAGGTGGACAGCAAGTGGATTTAATCAATTGTATGGAGATCAGGTTAAAGAGCAGTAATTCGCAGCCACTTTGCAGGGAAAAGCCATGGACTGGTTTTCCAGTTATGGCATGGCAGCATTTAACACCTATGATGAATTGAAGAATGCATTTTTGGGCAGGTTCCGGAAAGACAAAACACCAGGAGATATTTTGAGAAAGATAAAGAGAATTAAGCAAAAGAGGATGTTGGTAGAAGATTATGCTCAAAAGTTCAGGAACCTATTGAATAGGTTGAATAATGCTGATGCACCATTAGTGGAAATGCAAATTACTTATTTCATTAAGGGTTTGCGAAGCAAGATCAGGAATCCAATTGCTAATGTAGAATTGGGACAGAATGGTACACTGGATACCATGATTAGGGCTGCTATAAGAGTGGAGAGAAGGCTGCGTACTTCTCATTCAAAAAGACATAAAGAGGATGATTCTTTAGGATCAGAGTCTGACACAAATTCAGATTCAGAATTTGAAAGTGATACTAGTGATGATGATAGTGAAAATAGTTCAGATTCAGAAAATGATGCCATTGATTCTGATAGTAAGACTTCTCGTAGGAAGAAATACAAGAAGAGGAAGGAAAAGTCAGGATCAATCAAGTCCACAAGGAAGAAAACTAAAGACAGGAATGAAAGAAAAGCAGAGGAGACTAAACTAGATAGAAAGATCAAGCAGAAGCTGAAGGATTTAGGTCTTTCAGACACTAAGAGGAAAGAAAAGTATTGTGAGATATGCCAAAGAAATGGCCATGAAACAAGGACATGCTGGTACAATCCTAATGTTAGGATGCCACAACAGATGCCAATGGGGCAACCTAGGCTGAGGGCTTTGCAGCCAGTTGCAGTAAATCAGGTTATGACTGACACAGTGCCTCAAAGACCTTTCAGGGGATCTAGAAGAATACAGGCAAGACAGCCTTGGGGAAATTTAAGAACTCAGCACAGCAAACTACTCAAATGGGAGCATGCCATTATTGTGGAGGTCAAGGACACTTTGTGGGACCAAACTGTGAACTTTGGGCAAGGCATAGGACTGAGAGAGGAATGCCAGTAGCAAGGAATCGCAATGATGGGAGACCTGCAGAAGCATCTCATCTACAACATCCACCTGCCCTAGTTGTAGTAGTCCTAATAGAGCTACCTGAGCACGATGAGGAATGGCAAGTCCCTGCTGATATAGGAGCTGTTAATGATAGGGAAATACAGCAAGAAGAGGTTCAAGAAGGTCAGGAGAGGGGGTCAGGTAACTTAAATGCTGCAAGTATGCATATTCAGTGTGATTGTTTTAATTGCATTAAAGTTGAGGATTGTCTTAATGAAGCTATGATATTAGCGGTTACTAGAAGCCAAGCAAGCCGGAAGCTTGATTGGCACGAACAAGAGGAAGCCAGGAGAAAGGTGACAAAGCAGGTCAAAAGACTGCAGAAAATTGCAGAGAAAGACAGATTTGAAGAGCCTGAGGATTCAGGCAGAGTCAGGAACACTGTTTCCTGATGATCAGGATCAGTCTCCTGAAGATAAAGAATCAGGAAAATTTCAGGAGGGGGGTTCAGTAGAGCTATTTCAGGCTCTAGCAAAGTGTTCCTTGCAATTAACATTGGAGCAGATCTTGGATTTGATTCCAGGGTTCAAGGAGAAGTTACTCCTGAAGATCACGGAAAAGCAGCAGGAGGTTATTGAAAGTACATCAGTTCAGGATCAGGTACCTCATGACTGTCAAGCAGTTATACCAACTTAAAAGGAGGTAGTAGATTATCAAGTGCCTACTATTCAAGTTGAATATCAAGGGAAGAAGTTTGATGATGTCCTATTGGATGGGGGTTCTGGAGTTAATATCCTTTCTGAACATATATATTTAGCAACTAAGCAAGAAGAGTTGCTACCAGCCCCATTTCAGGTCAGGATGGCAGACCAGAGGAGGTTACAACCTCTGGGAATTCTCAAGAAGCAAGAAATTCAAGTTGTTGGTTTGAAGTTCAAGGTAAGCTTTGTGGTATTAAGAATGTCAGAGATTGGAGATTCTTACAAGATGCTGTTGGGAAGACCGTGGTTTAAGTTGGCTAAATTGAAGCAGGATTGGGGGAATGATTATGTCTATATACCACAGGGATTGAAAGAGATCAGATTATCAACCATTAATAAGGTAAACTTGAAGAGTTCTTCTCGACCTGTGGTAGCTCAGACTATTAATTTGGTTGATGAAGTGGAAGATGATGAGGAGGAAATATTTCTTCAAGCAAATCCTTGTGTAGTTCCAGTGTTTGAAATTGATGTGGATAATATTATTCAGAAGTATCAAGATTCTTCAATATCTACGAGCTATAAAGTTTGGGACCATTCAGTGGTTCAATATGCAAGAGGAAACCAGTCAGGACAGCAACCTGAAGCATTTCCTGAAAGTCAGGAACAGCCTGATGTTCAGGAGAACTCAAGAAATGAAACTTATAACAGGATTCAAGATCAGGGCAGTAGTTATCCTGAAGAATTTCAGCCAGAGCAACTTGGAAATCAGCCTAGGGAGGTGGATAAATGTAGGGACAGTCCTGAAGTACTTGATGAAGAGGGATAAAAAGCAATCATTCAGGCTGAGTTGAGATATGAGCACACCTTGAGAACATCTGCAAGGGTGGTAGAAGATGAGGTGCAGGAAGCCAATTTGGATCTTGAAGGGAAGGTTAAACTCATTAAGGTCAGTATTTTTGTGAAACAAGAGTTCAAGCAAAACCTTTTTCAGTTGTGCAAAGAGTTTCAGGATATCTTTGCTTGGGATTACACAGATATGAAGGGTTTTGATCCAGCTGTTTGTCAACATAGAATAAATCTTAAAAAAGATGCCAAGCCAATTGTGCAGAAAAGATATAGGATGAATCCCAATTAGGTGAAGCAGGTCAAGGAAGAAATTGACAAGCTTTTGAGGGTGGGATTCATCAAACCAGTCAATGAGGTCACTTGGTTATCCCCTATAGTGGTGGTACCTAAAAAGAATGGAAAGATTCGGGTTTGTGTGGATTATAGGAAATTGAATGCAGCTACTATTACTGATCCTTTTCCTATTCCTTTTACTGATTCTCTTCTTGATGATGTGGCTGGTCATGAAATGTATAGTTTTCTGGATGATTTTTCAAGCTACAATCAAATAAGGATGCATCTGGAAGATATGGATAAGACAGCTTTCATTACTGAATGGGGAGCATATGTTAGTATGGTCATGAATTTTGGATTGAAGAATGGGCCTCCTGAGTTTCAGGGAGCTGCTCATAAGACCTTTGGGCCATATTTGACAACTTTTATGAGGGTGTTTATTGATGATTTCTATGTTTTTGGCAGCACTAAAGATCATCTTCAACATCTTAGGTTATGTTTTGAGAGATGCAAAAAATTTGGCATGTCCTTAAATCCATTCAAATCAGTATTTGCAGCAAAGAGAGGAGTGCTGTTAGGCCATATTCTCTCTGAGGAGGGTATGAGCATCAATCCAAGAAAGATTGCAGTTGTTCAGAAAGCTAAAGCTCCATCCAACGTGCAGGAAGTTATGAGATTTGTCGGGCAAGTGAAGTGGCATAGTAGGTACTTGAGGTATCTATCTCATATATGTGCTCCTCTTACTAATTTAACCAAAAAGGGGACGTAGTTCGTCTGGAGGGAAGATCATGATAAGGCCTTTGTTATTCTCAAGAAAATGGTTGTTGTAGCTCCTATATTACAGCCTCTTGCATGGGATTTACCTTTCCATATTTTTGTTGATGCTTCTGATCTTGCTGTGGGAGCTGTTTTGATGCAAGATAAGGTGCCTAGATGGTATAGACCTATTTACTATGCAAGTCGGAGATTGAGTACTGCTGAAAAGAATTATTCAGTAACGGAAAGAGAAGCACTTGGTACGGTGTACTCAGTTCAGAAATTTAGACATTACTTGCTTGGGAATCAGGTTATATTTCATGTGGATCATCAGGCACTATTGTTCCTGATTAATAAACCTCAGTTAACAGGCAGACTTGCTAACTGATTATCTTAGCAGATTGGACAATGATGATATGGAAGCAAGAGTTCATGATCAGTTTCCTGATGCTGAACTTTTTGAAGTTCAGGCTATAGATCGTGACTCTTATTATGATCAGTTACTACATTTCTTACAGGAAGGAGTGATGCCTGCACACCTTACAGCAGATCAGAGAAGGAGATTAGCTTTGAAGAGTCGGTCCTTTGAGGTTATTCTGAATCTTTTGTACAAAAGAGGAGTTGATAATGTGTTGAGGAGGTGTGTTCCTGAATTTGAGCAACCAACAGTTCTTCAAGAATCTCATTCTTGACTGTCAGGAGGTCACTTTTCTGGAGAAATTACAGGCAGGAAAATACTGCAAGCAGGTTTATAGTGGCCTACTGTGTTGAAGGATGCTCATCAATATGCTAAGGAGTGTTTGCAATGCTTGAAGGAAGGTCAATCTCTTGACAGGGATAGAATGCCGGATCATCCTGTATTACCACTTGAACCATTTCAGAAATGGGGAATTGATTTTGTTGGACTTATCAAACCAGTAGCTAAAGGCACAGGTAACAAATATATTTTGGTTTGCACAGACTATTCCACAAAGTGGGTGGAAGCACAAGCCCTCAAGGATAATAAAGTAGTTAGTGTGGCCAAATCTTTGTATACTACCATTATGACTAGGTTTGGATGTCCTATTGAGCTGGTCAGTGACAGGGGTAAACATTTTTTGAATCAAGTTATTCGGGACCTGACTGTCAGGCATATGATTCTTCACAAGAAGTCAACTCCATACCATCCTCAGGCTAATGGGAAAGCTAAGAGTTCCAACAAGATCCTACTCCATATCTTGAAGAAGATCGTTGAAGATAATAGGAAGGATTGGGATGTCAAGTTGGATTCTGCTTTGTGGGCTTTCCGGACTGCATATAAGGTGACAACTGGATTAACACCTTTCAGGTTAGTGTATGGATTGGAAGTTGTTGTCCCTATGGAATTTGTGGTTCCCAGTTTAAGAGTTGCTGTTGAACATAAGTTGGATCCGGAACAGTCAGTGCACCATCAGATGGAACAGCTCCGGAAGTTGGAGGAAGACAGAGTGTTAGCTACTTATGTGTCAGGAATCACGCAGCAAAGGAGACAGGCTTGGGTAAATCGACACATACCGTAAGAAATTTTTTGAAGAGGGGGATTGGGTAGTTGTTTATAATTCTTGGTTGGGAAATTTTCCCGAAAAATTGAAGCTTAGATATGCTGGACCATTTATTATTCATAAAGATATTGGGCAAGGTACATTTCTTCTCAAAAATTTGCAGGCAATATCTTGAAGCCTGCGGTCAATGGTTTTCGGCTTAAAAGACTACTGCAACCTTATTATGCACCTGTTAATTTAATTTTTCCTGTTAATATAAGGGAATCAAATTGTGAAGGTTACATGTGTGAAGGGTCACTTGTGCATGATGTTGACATGACATTTGGCACACAACAAAGTTCACTTGCAGAAGACTTGGACTTCACTTTTCAAATGGAGAAGGAAGCAGGCATTCTTCGTGATTCTCCTCTTTCTCCATCACCGTGTGCTGTGCGCCCTGTTCGTGCCGTCATGACACATACACGCCAAAGTTCTGCCCGGAAGCTGGTTCTTCCAAAGTGTGCTCGCCAAGAGGAGGAGGACGATGAGGAGTATGAGCTATCGGAAGATGATCGGCCTGGTCGACACAAGGAGGACACGTCAACACCAATGTCGGTTTCTCAGCTGTGTCAAGCCCGAGTGCTGTGAGTACACCGTTTGTTGATTCTTCCTTGATCCTTGATGTGGATGATGTAGTTCATAGCGCTTGGCTGCAGCGCATTGGATTATATGCATTTGCATGTTTGCCATGGTCTCCGTGGGTTGCCAATGCTAATGCATCCGCCCAATTGGACATGATGAGGCAAAGTCAAGGCATGATTGCATGCCATTTGGAATTGACTGTTGTAGTGGTTGCACGGGTATTTGCATTACCCATGAATGAAAATCAAACTTTGTGGAAATGTAGTGATGAGCAGATGTATCAGGCCTTTGGGGAGCTTGCTAGTCCTCGACATGTTTACATTTTGAAGAGAGTTGATGCTGTCCGAAAATTGCAGCTGCGATGGTTTATTGAGCGTTTCATGTTATTCATCAAAACTGACAGCATAGCAAGAGAGACTTATGGTGTTATTTATTATGCTGAGAATGTGGGTATGCCAAATTGGGCAGGTTTGATGTTTGACAGGCTTATGGCTGAGATTAATATCTCTAAGCCCAAGAAGGTTTTTCAGAAGTCGCGTATGGGATGCTATTTGGCTGCTCTTTATGAGTATGCACAATCCAAATTTCCTGATGTTGTTTTGGAGAATGTGTGTGACTCGAAGCCATTCTCTTCACTAGATAATGCAGTGCATGTTGATGATCAACATGTAGAGTCTGGTTCTCATCAAAAGGATGCTGACAGTGATAAGGTTTTTGCCAGCGAAGAGCAGTAGAAGGCTATATACAGGGACTTGATGCAGGTCGGTTATGATGAAGCCTATGCTCGAAAAGTTGCCTTGGATTTTGTTCCAAAGAATTCTGTCTCTTTGGATGATGCAGTAATTCATGAAAATAAGGGTAATGAAGATTTTCTTAAGTTTGCTGGTTATGGGCATGCTAAAAAGAAACCTAGAATCGGTAAGATTTGGTTGAGAAGCATGCAGGAGCCTCAGGTTCAGCAGCAGACTTTTTCTGAAGACCCTGTGGTATCTGCAGCATCTTTGGATGTTAAAGATCGGGTGGATGTTGTTCAGCCCAGTGTTCCCTTTGTTGCAGATTACTCTCAGGTGGATAAAATTGATATCAGCAGTGTGTTAGATGTTAGATATGATCAATGCCCCACCCTCATTAGGTGCTACCAATGATCCATGGTGCTCAAAGTTGTAAGGCCCCCATTATGAGGAGAAGCCAAATGTGAGCCCGGACATTGGTTGAGTCCTGACTTGTATATCAGATGAGGTCTATGTGACCGGATGGCAAAAGAGGTGACTGTTGTGGGTCTAATCTTTGGGTTAGACGGAGTGGTTAAGCTGGTAGCAACTCGAGGCACATTGCATTGAGTTGCGTGGTAAGGGAGTTAAAAGGGGCCCCTATTGTGGGGTCCGGGGGCCGCGGAAGCGGCCCCTGGCTGGGGGGTCCCAGGGGGGCCAGCGGCCCCCCTGGCGGGGGTCCGGGGGCAGCGCCCCCGGCCCGATGGTAAAGGGAATATTCCCTGGAATATTCCCTGGCCGACTAGTGGAGGCTCATATGGTAGGTCGGTCAGCAGGCCGACCTAACGACCTTCGCGGGCTATAAAAGCTAAACCCCTTCGCAGCCATCTTACACTAATCTTTCACCCAGTCAGAGTTGTTGTTCCAGCTAGTCTTAAACTCTTCACCTATCTTCTGTCTAGATCGCCATCTAAGCTTCACTCAGTGGAAGCGCACGGGTGGACAGAGCCATCTTTGTATCAGTTGTTTGGAGTTAAAGAATTTTACTGATTCTCCTCTTATCTGTTGTGTACTCTCTATCTCTTTCTCAGATTCTGTTCGCTGCGCCGTGTAATATTTTACATGGTATCAGAGCCCAGGGGGCTCTAGAGATCGGAGAGAGTGCAAGAGGCAAAGGCTTCAACAGCAAAGAGAAACGATGTCGACTCCGAGAAGCAGTTCTGGCGCATCAGGAAGCGGTGCAGGAGGTGGTGCTGCTGTACCGGCTATTCAAACACTGAGGATTCGTCCACCAACCTTCAGCGAAGGCAAGTTAGATGGTACAAACTACACCTTGTGGAAGTTCAAAATTACTACTATCCTTGATTCTTATGAGCTTCTGGAGACTGTGCTGGGGACTGACGCAGAACCACAGCCTACCCCCGACCCATCAAATCCTAGTGTGATGATTCCTCCGAATGCAGATCTTCTACGAGCTTGGAAACGAAGGAATGCAGATGCATTGTGTGCCTTAGTTACAAGCTGTTCTGACAGTGTTTTGACTCTGATTCAGCATACAACCAAAGCGTCAGAGGCTTGGAATGTACTAAGGAGTCAATATGAAACACGAAACCAAACAAGGATTCAAAACTTGGAGAATCAACTAGCAGCGGAGAAGTTTGCTGAAGGAGAGACAGTTGAAGCATTCATCACTCGGATTAAGAATCTGCGCGACCAGATGGCTGGCGCTGGGATACAAAAGACTAGCGAAGAGCTAGCTCGGAGGTGTCTTCGGATTTGTCCACAAAAGTTTGATGGACTAGTAACTGCCCTTAATACTCAGGTGAGACCTCAAGCTTTGACTTTTGAGGAGTTTTGTGCATTATTAATGGAGGAGGAGTTGAGGCTGAAAGCCCGAGAAGGAAGCAACAATGGAGATGCTGCATTCTCTGCCAATGCAAAAGGCAAAGGTGTTTCCTCCACCAAAAATGATGGTGACAAAAAGAAAAAGGGCGGCAAGAAGAAGTTTCAAGGAGAGTGCTTCTACTGTAAGAAGAAAGGACATGCAATTGCAGATTGTCGTGTCAAGAAGGCAGATGAAAAGAATGGTACCCTTAAAACTAAAGGGAAAGAGACAGCCAATACGGCTGAAGCAGAGTTGGAATTATTCATGGCGACCGTTGAGGAAGTGTGCTCCTCGGCGCAAGAAGAATCTACCACTGACTCTTGGGTGTTGGATAGTGGGGCCTCCCGTCACATGACCAACAAGAAAGGTCTATACAGTTCTATGCAGCCTCTACAAGAATCCATCACTGTGACGGTTGGAAATGATGCTAAATGCCCTGCTGCGGGCACAGGTACTATTTCTTTTGTTGCTGCAAATGGTGAAGTCAAAAAGCTTTCAAATGTGTTGTATGTTCCCGAAATCAGGAGAAATCTCTTATCAGTTGCTGCCATAACTGATCTTGGTCATGAAGTGAGGTTCAAGAAGACAGGTGCAGAAATTATTGATAGTGCTGGCACAATTGTTGGCAAAGGAGAAAGAAGGAACAACCTGTATGAGCTAAGTGCTCTTACAGCCACCGCTGGAGTGGGCACAAGTAAGCTTTGGCATGAAAGGTTTGGACACATCGGATTTGCAGTATTGAAGGAGATGCAAAAGCAAGGTATGGTTGCTCACCTACCTACAATAACTGAATTGAAGGAACCATGTGAAGCTTGTATGATGGGCAAGCAACAGAGAAAGGCATTTCCACAAGAAAGCAAGAATAGAGCACATGCTCCTCTAGAGTTGGTGCATGCTGACTTGTGTGGTAAGATGCCTACACAGGCCTTGGGGGGATCTTCTTATTTTATGTTGATTGTCGACGACTACAGTAGGAAGATGTGGGTGTACTTCCTTCGTGATAAGGCTCAAGCTTTTGGTAAGTTTAAAGAATGGCTAATACTTGTTGAGAATGAAACAGGGAAAAGTGTGAAGAAATTTAGAACAGATGGTGGTGGTGAGTTCAACTCAAAGGAGTTTGAAGGCTTTTGCAAGAGCAAAGGGATCAAGCGTCAATTGACGACGCCTCACACACCTCAGCAGAATGGTGTTGTGGAACGCAGGAATCGTACCATTGTGGAGATGGCAAGATGCATGCTAAAGGGCAAGGGATTGCCTAACCATTTTTGGGCTGAAGCTGTTAATACTGCAGTCTACATTCTAAATCGGAGCTACACAAAGGCTCTCAAGGGAAAAACACCTCATGAGGCTTACACTGGTAAGAAACCATCTGTTTCACATTTCAGAATTTTTGGATGTGAATGTTATGCACATGTTCCAGATGAGAAGAGAAACAAGTTACAACCAAAAAGCAGAAAATGTATCTTCTTGGGTTATAGTGATGAGCAGAAGGCTTACAAGTTATATGACCAAGAGGCAAAGAAGATCATCGCGAGCCGTGATGTGGTGTTCAAGGAGGAGCCGCATACAGTGGAGGAGGAGAAGGCAAGGTCTTCCACTTTATCATCAAGCGAAGAAGTAGTCCACTATGAACCTGTCCCGAGAGCTATCCCTATCCTTAAGGAGGAGGAAGCATCATCTTCAGATGATGAGGAAAAAGTTCACCAACCTGACATCACCCCACCGGAAAAGCCATTGCCGCGCTGGGTGAAGCAGCTCTATGACCACAATAATCCTATGCCTGCATCTGTTGAGGAGAAGGCAGACGGACCAAGGAGGTCTCAGAGAATAGAGGAGCAAAGGAGGGCTTCTGCTCACATAGTCAACATGGCCTTGATGGTTGAGATTATGAGAGAAGTAAAGGAGCCAACTGACTTAGAAGAAGCACTTGCAGATCCATCATGGAAGGCTGCTATGCAGGCGGAGTATGACAGCATAATGAAGAATGACACTTGGGAGCTAGTGGATCGGCCAGCAAAGCGGAAGATTATTGGCACCAAGTGGATCTGGAAGGTAAAGTACAAGGCTGATGGTACCTTAGAAAAGTACAAAGCTAGACTGGTTGCCCAAGGATTTTCACAAGTTGAAGGGTTTGATTTTCAAGAGTCATTTGCCCCAACTGCCAGAATGACCACTATTCGCACGGTACTTGCAGTGGCTGCCCACAAGAAGTGGCCAGTGTACCAAATGGATGTTAAGTCAGCGTTCTTAAATGGTGACCTCAAGGAGGAGGTGTACGTGGCTCAGCCACCAGGGTTTGAGGCCCCCCATTCTGAGAACAAAGTGTGTAAACTGAAGAAGGCATTGTATGGGCTGAAACAAGCCCCCAGAGCATGGTACCAGCGGATAGATAGGTTCTTTTTAAACCTAAACTTCAAAAGATGTGCCTCAGATGCTAACTTGTATGTTTACAGGGATGGTAAAAAGTCTGTAGTGATTGTCCTATATGTGGACGACCTTCTTATTACAGGTGACTATGAAGATATGATCAACCAAACTCGAAAGGCTTTGAGTTTTGAGTTTGAAATGACAGACTTGGGCTTGCTGCACTATTGTTTGGGGATTGAAGTCTGGCAAGAGCCAGGAAAGATCTTCATCTCTCAGAAGAAGTATGCATGGGAGATCTTGAAGGCATTTGGCATGACCGAGTGCAAGGAGATAGCTACACCTATGGAGGTGAATGTAAAGTTATCCGTTGAGGATACATCAGCACTAGCAGACATTGGGAGGTATAGGAGGTTGGTCGGCAGTCTAATCTACTTGTGTAACACCAGACCAGATATCAGTTTTGCTGTTGGTGTTTTGAGCAGGTTCTCAAACAAACCTCATGAGAGTCATTGGAAGGCTGGGATGCGGGTGCTCAGATACTTGAAGAAAACTCTTGACTATGGTATCACATACAGTTTCGGAACTTCTCTTGTGGGGAACTGTGACTCAGATTGGGCAGGAGACATTGATTCCAGGAAGTCAGTTTCTGGTTATTGTTTCTCTTTGGGTTCAGGAATTTTCTCTTGGATTAGTAAGAAGCAACCAACAGTGGCATTGTCTTCTACCGAAGCAGAGTACAAGGCAGCTTGTTTTGCTGCATGTGAGGCCGTATGGTTGAGAAGGATTCTATGGCATATGGGAGTGCAGGATGAAGAACCAACTGTGCTGAGATGTGACAATCAGAGTTGCATCGCCATTGCCAAAAATCCAGTGTTTCATGCACGCACCAAACATATAGAGATCCAGTATCACTATGTGCGTGATTTGATGGAGGATGGGATAGTGGAATTGGTCTACTGTCCAACAGAGGAGAATGGAGCAGATATCTTCACCAAAGCACTTACGAAGGATCTGCTTCAAGTTCATCTTCAGAGACTCGGCATTGGGCCGAGGAGATAGTTCACCTATGGGTGGACATTGAGGGGGGGTGTTAGATATGATCAATGCCCCACCCTCATTAGGTGCTACCAATGATCCATGGTGCTCAAAGTTGTAAGGCCCCCATTATGAGGAGAAGCCAAATGTGAGCCCGGACATTGGTTGAGTCCTGACTTGTATATCAGATGAGGTCTATGTGACCGGATGGCAAAAGAGGTGACTGTTGTGGGTCTAATCTTTGGGTTAGACGGAGTGGTTAAGCTGGTAGCAACTCGAGGCACATTGCATTGAGTTGCGTGGTAAGGGAGTTAAAAGGGGCCCCTATTGTGGGGTCCGGGGGCCGCGGAAGCGGCCCCTGGCTGGGGGGTCCCAGGGGGGCCAGCGGCCCCCCTGGCGGGGGTCCGGGGGCAGCGCCCCCGGCCCGATGGTAAAGGGAATATTCCCTGGAATATTCCCTGGCCGACTAGTGGAGGCTCATATGGTAGGTCGGTCAGCAGGCCGACCTAACGACCTTCGCGGGCTATAAAAGCTAAACCCCTTCGCAGCCATCTTACACTAATCTTTCACCCAGTCAGAGTTGTTGTTCCAGCTAGTCTTAAACTCTTCACCTATCTTCTGTCTAGATCGCCATCTAAGCTTCACTCAGTGGAAGCGCACGGGTGGACAGAGCCATCTTTGTATCAGTTGTTTGGAGTTAAAGAATTTTACTGATTCTCCTCTTATCTGTTGTGTACTCTCTATCTCTTTCTCAGATTCTGTTCGCTGCGCCGTGTAATATTTTACATTAGATGCTTGGACTGTTATGAAAAAGGTGATGTCATTTTTTGAGCAGGCTGACAAAAATAGTGCTCAAACTGCAGCTGAATGTAAACAGGTCAAGTTCCAGTTAGATTTTCAGCAAAAGTAGTATGATGCCTTGGTTAAACAGTTGAAGATTAAGCAAGATGAGTATGATGCTTTGCAAACAAATTCTCTTGGCAAAATTGCAGCTTTACAACAATTAGTGGATAATAGAAAAATGTCAACTGCTTTGTTTGAGAAATGGACTCAAGAGTTGCAAGATAAGTGTATGCATCAGTTGCAAAGTTTTGTTGATATGCTTGCTAAATTGCAGGTTGAGCATCAATTGTTGTTGGAGAGGTTTCAGCCTCTTAAACATGTTGAAGAGCAGATTTTGAAGAATTTGGAAGTAGATGTGGATGCCTCGGTTGTATTGAAGTCTGAATTTTCTGAGATGCAGCAAGCTTTGATTGGTGATGTTAGAAACATTTGGCAGCTGGTGATGGGAAAATTTGACACTTTGGTTTCTAAACCTTATAATATGCTTAAAAATACTTTTGTTACAACTGAGTTTGATGCATTAATTTAGAAAAAGGATGCATTGCTTCAACAAGTTGCAGATTTGCAAGGTGTCAAAGTGGATCTTACTACTAAGTTGCAATATGCTTTGGATGAGAAGAGAAAAAGTGATGACTATGTAGCATCTCTTTTGCAACAGAAGGATTTTAAGTTGGAAGATAAGGATGCTACTGTGCAGCAAGTTGTGTATGAGGTGCATGAAGAGATTAAGGTTACTAGTAGTAGATCTGTTGAAGACTATGTTGTTGCACGTTCGGAGTGTCAGATTTCTACTTGCACAGATATTATTCTGTACACTCCTAGTTTGTTTACTACTTGACTTTGATATGTATCTTCTTTTTGCTCATGACTTGATGTAATGACCTCTGCTAACACTTAGGATTAATTATGCAACTACACAAGAGGACTATGAGTATCCTAGAGGGGCTCTACTCGTGGTTGCTCGGTGTGGCTTGTCAAGGGGTGCAAGGCCTCTGGCAGGGCATAATTGTATTCTCTGGGTTATTTCTTACTTTGTATGCTTTCTGTTATATAGCTACATACTTGTGGGTTCGACTCTTGACTGTCCCAATCATCCACCGGGCTGTGCCAGGTGTTGAGGCTCAAATTGCATTATATTAGTACTTTTATACCTTAGTACTAGCATATATGTAGAACCAGCATATGGAAAGTGACCTAAGATGTCATATGAAGCATTCAGGTTTTTACCTGACATGCAAGCGCTTTCTTGACAGTCAGGAGTTTGTGTTTCTTTTGTATTCCTGCGTGATGAGAACTGATATCTTCTTCAGGACTATGCCAGATCTGGTCTGGTTCTAATAATGTGTATCTGTGTCCTGACTATTTGTGCTATCTACTACAAGTTATTTGATCAGGAGTGAATACGATGATGGTAAACTGTGTGATCATTTTCAGGACAGTGGTTCAGCATTGATGATAAACTGTGTGATCGTTTTCAGGACAGTGGTTCAACATTGATGAATATAATATGTAGTTCGTGTTTGCATATTGTTCCTGAAGATTAAATGTACGAGATGGCTGTAAATTGTGTCATGAAGTTTCTTGCAGTGCTAATTTCTTGCATTTCCTGTTATGGTCCTAATGGCCCATAACACTCCCTTTATAATCCAAGATGCTTTGGCCAATTCAATTTTCAGATTTCGAGCCTCTCCTTAAGATGTAACCAATTCCCTTTCAAAGTTTTGAAAGGAAACTTGGCCCTTTCCACAATGAATGTGGGCATCATTAGGTTTAAGCCAATCCATTCCGAGTAGACACTCATGGATACCTAGGTTCATGACTCTGAATTTGACCGAAGTCGTCTTTCCTCCCAGAAAGAATTCCACCTTAGCAGTTTGCCTGGTATAAGTGACCTCACAACCATTTAATTCCACAAGAAAGGTAGGTGCTTCTACTGTCGCTATTCCTAATCTTCTTGCACAAGCTGGTGAGATAAAGGAATGTGTACTGCCACAATCAATCAAGGTCTTGAAACCTTTACCTTGATAGTCCAATGGTGTTTGAATCACCGAAAATTGGCGATTCAAGCCTTTCTTGTAAAGAGCGGCATGGATTGTCGCCCTTTCAAACTCTGCTTCCATGGTCGGATCTTCTTCTTCGTACATTTCCCTGTTGGCAACGCAGGCAGTTCTTCCTTTGCCTTGGGTAGCGGCTCCCTGGCCATGGCCAGTTCCTTGGAAAGGTGCTTGGCGATGTCCTCCTCCAAGCTTGGGACATTATTAGTCCTTGCTTTCTTTCTTTGTAGTGGAAACAACGGAGATTTCGGCCATTGCTTTGGGTAGGGACAAAGTTGTTGACATTATTAGTCCTTGCTTTCTTTCTTTGTCCCCGATTTTGACCTTGAACTCTCTTCATTTGAGGCCTATATGCTCCTCTGTTTGGGTCATTATAAGACCAAGTTTTGTTACTTCTTGGCCTAGCCTGCGCCTCCTGAATTATGGGCGCAGCTTAAATGATTGCGTCCTGTAGATCTGATGGGCGCATAGATTCGAGACGGGTATTCATTGGTGGGTTTAAACCAGCACAAAATTTTGACACCTGTTGTGTCATGTCCATCTGTGGTGCATAATTAAGAAGTGAGACGAATTTTGAGTAGTATGCGTCAAGAGTGAGTCCCAGCTGTTTCAGCTCGTAGAACTCATTCATTTTTTGTGTGCTATACGCAGGTGGTAAGTATCTTCCTTGCACAGCTTTCTTCAGTTTTCCCAGGTAACGGATCCTTCTGCAATCCCTTGATCTATGCACCATTGCTTCCACCAAAGCCTGGCTTCGTTGGTGAGCTTCAGCTTGGCGAGCATAGCTTGATTGGCGAGTGCAGTATTGGCTACTTCAAAGTAATCCTCCATAGACTCTATCCAAATCTCAGCATCCACTTGGACAGCCCTACCTTTCCCGTCAAATTCTGGCGGCTTGATTTGCTTGAGAAGAAACTTCTCATGGCAGTACTTGATGTAGGAGGCGAAGTGGGGATCTGTACATGGGGTTGTGCCTGAATAAAGGATTCTTAACGTTATAACTCACTAACCATTATGATTTATATTTCATACCCAATTCAGCTATCAACCAAGAATCCTAGCCACTTAACTTTTTATCAATTCTCATGGACAAGACAGACATTGATAAAAAGAAGTCTTATTGCATTTCTATGGGCATAGCCCTTTTAGAGTACAATATTTCTTGGGATGGCAAAGCAATTATTACATTTAGTTCGGGGAGAATAGTGTTGTATTACATTTATCTATGGGAACTGGATAATAGTATGGTTTCGGGTCATGGATCTTCAGGAATCGGTAAGTCATTGGAAGATTAGGGTATCCTTTCCTTTGGAACCCATTCTTCTCATAGTGCCCCAACACCTTGATCCTATCGGCGGGGATTACACGGGTCACTTCCTCATATACATATGAGTTCGGTTCAACCCTCCGACCTTGAATATGTAAAGTTGAGTTTATGTGAGCCTCCAGAAAAATGAACAGCTTCACAATCTTTAGGTCTTCCGACCACTTGATCCTCTTTAGGTTGGTTCGAAGGTATGCAAACCGGTGGGCAGCTATGTAGTAGATTTCTGAATCACCTGTCCATCTTCGTTCCACATGCAAAGGCGATGGATTATAAATGTGGTCTAGGATGCTCATCATATCAACCCTTTGTTGATAATCCAAGGAATTCATCACGGTCATAAACATGACTCGGAACACTAAGAACCTGTTCCATGCTTCATAATTCAGCAAGACAGCATCGAAAGTAAGGAAATGTTCTGAGTAGCAATATTTGCTTTACTTCTTCTTATTAAGATTTCTTTTAAAAAAATCCTTTGTTGGTTCACTTTGATACCAACTGTAACGTGTCCACCTGTTCCCTTTAGGACACGTCTTAGCAGTCCATCGGAAAGGAGATCTAGAAAGCTCCGCCTGGCACTCCCATGGAATGTTACGGGGTTTGTGATCTAGGACTTCCCGCGTCTGCCATGTAGCGGAAGTATTCTGGTCGTTCCCACTTAGGATCAACCTGAATCAGGGTTTCCCCTAATGGTCATTTTCTAAACGACAACTAGAGTCGAACCCCGAGAGAACTACTTTACGCAGAAACGCCAGGGCCGAAGCGGATTCACGCTGCACTTGGTTCAAGGAGAATGGGAAGCGAGAGGGATACAAGGCTCGACCTCTCTGCCGTAAGGTATAGTCCCATTCCATTTCCTTAAAATAGCGTATACCGGGATTATTATAATCTTGACTCTAGGTCAGCGCCCTTGCTATTCATTTCCTTTGAAGCGATCTCCTTGCTGTCCATTATGGTTGAGAAAAGTTTCCAACCAATCGGGACCACCCATCCATAGGATGGACCCATGGCCACATCCACCGCACTTTCCTCAAGTTGTTTTAGTTGTCTAATTACCTATCACATTTAGTTGGACATGCATCAAGCAACTTCCTTAATTAGCCCATTAGGCACCGGTTCCTTCACGTAATCATAGCACTTGACATAGAAAAGCAGTGTCAAAAAAGCTCTTTTTCAACAGGTTATCATATTTATCTTTGTAATACATTCATAAAGTCCAGCCCGCAGGCTTATCCATAATCTTCCCGAAGGCTATCCAGCAATGCAGAGGGATTACTAATCCAAGATTCCGCCTGTAGACTAGTATGCGGGCCTCGAGATCCAATCTCCAGTCACGTTGGCCTCTTGTGTAGGGCCCGAAAGGCGAGGGATTTACGGCTAGAGACCCCCTGGCACCCAAGCGTCCTCCTGCTCCAAGTAGCGCTCAACAGAGAGACCTCATGTGGCAAGTTTGGTCCACCTTCCCGGCGCGGCTAATAACCCCCTTGGTTAGGGTCAGGCAGACAGTCGAGGGTAACTGAGGCTGCCACTCCCTTCAGGCCTTCAACCTGAAGCATTAGATATCTTTTCATCCTTTAGTTCATTGAGCAAACAGTGCTCTTTAAACTGTTACAAGCACAATCATTTCCAATGGTCGTTTATTTGGCCAACTGCTAAGGAGTGAATTCTTCTCTCCGAATGCATCCAGCATTCGATTCGGGATCAATTGCGACTCGGCAAGATCCCCAAGGGTTTGTTTGTTAACCCTTATTTCCTTGGGTTAGGGTCGTTACCCTATTAACCCAACTTAACCAATACCTTAACTTCTGTTAATATGTTGCTCCAATTTATTGGTTAGTCTTTTGCTTCCAAGCAAATATCTAATCCCCTTATCTTGGTCACTTTTCCCAAGAAAGGTGCTATATCAAGACGACTACTCATCCTCTTGCAAGATAAACTTGTGCAAGAATCTGCCAATCTCATTCCGAGGAATTGGCCATTCTCTTGTGATCAAACCACAAGATCATGCGACTCTGCAACTTGTTGCACAAGTGTCGCATCTAATCAATGGGACTATTTTACCCATGGAACGGTGTCTTCTAATCACGAAATTATGATTAGATAGGAAACAAGGTTTAGGGTGTCTTCATATTCAATCCATTTCTGATTGCACTAGGCCGATTCTGTCGGTCCTAGGGTTCTAACTCAATCCGAGTTTCATATTTTTAACGAGTGATCCTTAGGGTAGAGACCCTAGATTGTTTCTTGTAAATACGTCCTATTGTCCCTACATTCCGTGAATGTGGGCAGGACTTAGTGTTATGAGAGTTTCGACTTGGCAATAAGTGCAATTAGGTCAAGTCCCTAACGTGCTAAACCCTAGTTAGCACTTGGAGTATATTGTATCAATTGAACCATCCTAAGCAAGTCCTTTGCAATTTAGGTGTTTAGGGTAAAACAATATACTTGTCTATTCCTAAAGATATTGTCTTGATCAAAGAGGGGAAAAACTATTTGCATTACGATACCATTCTCATAAACACACAATTTATTGCCTCTACGTATGATTAGAATTACAAACCCTAACTTTTCTTGTAAGCATGCAATTCATTTCCTCTAGATTCACAATCTCTAACTTCATTTCTGAATGAAATATGCATACGCTGATAGAGCATTATGCAACCTTCCTAACTACTATGCAGTTGCACGAGATTTATGCCAATTGACTAGAGTTAATCCTACTTTATGCAGCCCTAGAATCATTTCCATGCCTTGCAAATTCCTACGGTTGTTAGCAACCCTCGTTAATGAATCAGTGTGAAGAAAGAGATGCCTAATAATGCGACATGTAATTTAATCTTTCCATGCATAATCAAAGTGTACTACAATAATTTTGACTTTGTAATGATGGTCATTAGTTGATCTAGATTCGTTACTTTGCAATGCATAAAAATAACTTGCTAAGAATGCATAGACATCTTATGTTCTTTTTTTTGTTCGTTTCATTGAAAAATACAAATGACCATCTTCAATCGTGAGTTACTTTCTTTAAAATAGCCAATGTATTTCACTCGCAAAAGTGCATCTTACTTCTGTGAATTAACCATGCATAATTGCAATATTTCGACGTAAATTAAAAATAGAAAGAAAACCTAGACTTGTGGGTTCGGTGAAATGTCCACATGAATGTTAGGAGATGATCCTCTTACGGTTGCGCCTTGTGCCTTTTTAGGGGCCATCGTGAATTCGAACTTCTTGCCTTGGCCGCAGTCTTATTATCTTGGCCCATCTCCCTCGTACGCGCAATTCCCTTTGAGGTACGACTTCCTTGACTGAAGCACCGACTTGCAGAATTGGGCTTTGGAAGGCCTTAGGGTTCGGAGCTTGGGCCTTCTTTCTTTAAAAATCCCAGGAGTTTAAGGAAATCCTCTCCAATGGCCTTATGGGATTAATCAAGTGGAAAGGCTTTGTAGCTTCTCTCCTTCAAAGCCCCGGAAAGACATATTTAGGGAACTAATGGGAAGGCCTTATAGGCTTCCACTTCGAAGCTTAAGAGGGAAAATAAATTTGGGCTTTCGGAGGGTTCAAAAGGGAAGGACCTTTAAATCGGCTGGAAAAATGGGTTTGTGGGTGGATCCAATAGGAAGGGGACTTAAAATTTCCGGGGTTGGAATGATCTTACGGATATCCAATATGAAGGCTTTAAATTCTGGGAATAAAATGGCCTTAACGGAAAGGGGGCTTAAGAAAAACCTAGGGTAAAATGGCTCATGGGAGTTGCAATGGGAAGGAGGTCTTTAAATCTGGAGGGTAGAGTGGACTTAAAGGAGATTCAATGGGAAAAGTGTTAGAAATCAAGCTCACCGTCAGTGTGTCTTCATCTATGACCGACATCTATGACAGCTAGAGTGTACAGCTGTCTACATGTGACTACATTAGTCAGTGACCTGACTAGAGTTAGTCAGTCTAGTCTACATTTACACTAGGTCACTTTATCTTGTAGTGTGTGTGTGCTTTTCAGTATAGTGTGTGGAAATGAAGGAATGAGCTTGAGAGCCTGCAGGCTCATGGATATGGAGTCTTTCCCTTTCTCTCTCTCTACTCTTTGGACATGGTATCAGAGCTTCATCCATGAGGCTGTGGGAGAATGGGCATGACAACTTGCAAATGAAGCCATAGTCAAAGGAAGGAATAAGCGTGGACTGTCTTCTGAAAATCATGGACTGCCTCCTGAGTCTAAAAATCGTGGACTGCCTCCTGAAACCTGTGTCCTGAAATCGTGGACTGCAACCTGTGTCTGAAAATCGTGGACTGCCTTCTGAAAAACAGCAACTTGTATCTGAAAATCTGCGCCTGCTGATCTGAATGGACAGCAACCTGTATCTGAAAATTTGCGCCTGCTGATCTGAATGGACAGCAACCTGCATCTAAAAATCTGCACCTGCTGATCTGAGTGGATAGCAACCTGTCAATCTATGTACAGACAGATGGTAGGCAGCTTGATCTATCTCACGATCACTAGACCTGACTTGAGTTATGCTATGGGGCTGATCAGTCAGTTCATGCAGAAGCCTCGCAAACCACACTTGGATGCAGTCAGAAGAATTCTGAGATATGTAAAGAGTACCACAGATTATGGCTGTTTTATGCATATGGGAAAACCCTTGACTTGATGGGGTACACTGATGCTGATTGGGCTGGTTGCACATATGACAGGAGGTCAACTAGTGGCTATGCATTTGGATTGGGTAGTAGCATGATCAGTTGGCAGAGTAAGAAACAGCCTACAGTTGCATTTTCTAGTACAGAAGCAAAGTATCGTGGTGCAGCCTTAGCGGCCTGTGAAGCTAAGTGGTTACAGAAGTTACTGAATGACTTGGGAGTACACTTGGACAGCAAAGTCAAGCTGTACTGTGACAATTTGAGCAGTGTTATGTTAGCAAGCAATCCTGTTTATCATGCAAGATCAAAACACATTGAGATTCACTACCATTTCATCAGGGAAATGGTTTTAGCAGATCAGATTGACTTGGAGCATGTGAAGACTGAAGACCAGGTAGCAGACATCTTTACCAAATCACTTGGTAAAGATAAGTTCATTCACTTTAGACAGCTACTTGGAGTGATGCAGATGATTTGAGTTTTGTTTTTGAGCTTGAGGGGGAGTGTTAGAAATCAAGCTCACCGTCAGTGTGTCTTCATCTATGACCGACATCTATGACAGCTAGAGTGTACAGCTGTCTACATGTGACTACATTAAATAAGTCGAGTTAGTAGTCAGTCAGTGACCTGACTAGAGTTAGTCAGTCTAGTCTACATTTACACTAGGTCACTTTATCTTGTAGTGTGTGTGTGCTTTTCAGTATAGTGTGTGGAAATGAAGGAATGAGCTTGAGAGCCTGAAGGCTCATGGATATGGAGTCTTTCCCTTTCTCTCTCTCTACTCTTTGAACAAAAAGGGGGGTTAAAACCTGGCTAATATGGCTTTATGTGAATCCACGGGAAGGGGCTTTAAAAACCCGAGATAAGGTGGGCTTTATAGGGACTTGGTGGAGAATCCACGGGAAGGGGGCTTTAAGAAGCCCCCTTAGAAGCTTCTTGGAAGCTTCTGGGGATGTGTATAGTCTATGTGGAAGAGGGGAGATGATAGTTATGTGGAGGGGGGGGGGAAAGGATGATGCCCATGTGGGCGGACGATGAGGATCTTGATGGTGGCAAGAGGTGGAATGGCGGCTCTGGCGATGGCAATGGTAGTGTTCAAGCTTCAGGCGGCAGTGATTCTGTCACTGGCGGCTCCATGGACTGTAGCAGCTCTTTCCTCCTCACGGCGCAGCTATCTCAGCAGCTTCTTCCTCCTCCATGCCTGGTCTTCCACAGTCGTCCTTCCTCCCTCTTCTCACGATCTGTCAACCTATTCTCTTCCCTCACGCTTTCCTACTCTCTACCTTCCTCCACCCCTTACAGGTTTATATAGGACAAGGGGGGAGAGGGTTCCCTCCCCTACGTGGCCCCCAATATGCATGATACATAAACCTCTTCCATGTAAAGCAATTACTTGGACAACATTTTTATGGATGTCGACAATTATTTTCTACGAATCACGCCTAGGGAATCATTGCCTAAATGCATTAAATTTCTTGCAAGGAAGACAAGGATGCATTTAAACAATTTCGTCTTTTTAATCTATGAAAAATGCGCTTAGGATTTGCAACTTGGAAATGCAAGCAAACCCAAATGCACGACATGCACTAATTCTTGTAAATCGTCCAAGGAGATAAATTTCCCAAATGAGTTTTAACTTGACTATGTGAATTAGAGACATGCTTAAAAGCATTCTTCCCATGAAAATTAAAGGTGCCTAATGCATTCCTTTTATGCGGAATTTATCTTTTAAGAATTTGGGCATGAGGACTCATAGGGATGTCTACGCGTACGCTCAGGGTGGAAACTCCCGTATGAGCGTCTCTCCCATTTTCTTGGGAGCCATTGGTGAGTCCAATTCTGGTTCAGCAACTCCTCTTTGGCTCTTTCGCGTATCAAATCCCTTTCTGCCTGGGATCTTCTATTCTGCATAGGACACAGCCCTTACAGAATGTGTTTTTAGGCGAAACCCGCAATGGTTAAGATGAACAGGGCTTATAGAAGCCTTGTTTTTAGAAGCTTCTAAGAAGCTTCTATATTTCTGAGAGTTACAGGATGACGTGGGAGGAGGGAATGATTGGGAAAGGGAGAGAGATGAAGACGAAGATGACGATTATGAAGGCAATGATGATGGTGATGGACTGGGGTAGGCAGCAGCAGCGCTGCAGCACAGCGTGAACGTGGCGATGGCGGCGATCTAGGCAGCACCACTGCCTTCTTTCTCTCTCCTCGTGCCTCCCTCCCAAGCTTCAGGGGGAGGTTATATAGCCTTTAAGGGGGGGGGATGGCCACCCCCGTGGCATACTTGCATGACTTCTCCCTCCCCCATGCACTCCACCTCTCATGGACTACTCACCCTCCCTCTCATACTCCTCTATCCCTATCATGCATCGGCTGAGGGGGGAGGGGATATTTTTAAAAAAAATTGCCTAAATTTTTACCATTATCCTCTTTTTCCCTTTTGGAGAGGTGTTTTCGTGCGGCTTGCGGTCTTCAAGCCCCGGCCTCTTTTGCATGACACGGAGCCAGAATTTAACATTGTGCACGGAGGGGACACTTAGCCACCGACATTAATCGAAGCGGGAGATTATTTTGCACTACTTTTGCGCAAGATGTGTCGGGTTTTTTAAAAGTTTGATTAATATTTCAGGCGGAAATATTACAAGAACCATTATCCAACGCTTTTGTTTCCAACCTTGATCTCCAAATATAGGGTTGCCCCAAAATCATAGGATAACTACATGAATCCTACACAAAAAAATGATATTCATCTCTAACATTTCCAATAGTCACGGGTACAGTTGGACAAGCCACATAAAGATCTCCTGATGAATTGTTTGGTGCTCGCATGTGCCATCCTGGATCTACATCAATCAGCCAACCTTCATTCTCATACAAGTTGCGTGCCATAACATTGATTTTAGAATCATGATCCAAGAGAGCTATGCAAGGCGTCTCTCTTTCTTCCACTTTAACAATTGTCTCTCTTGTAGCACGAGCCTAATGAATTTGTGAATAATGACTGCTTGGAATAAAATGAGCATCTTCTTCTTTATGTGCATGTTGATGGACATCCCTATTATACATAGCCTTCTCTCTATGCTTAGTGCTGCCCATAATACCATTTTCAACCTCAAGCTTAATATCTACACTTCCATTTAACCCATTTTCAGCATCAACGTGTTACAAAACAACATTACATGCATCATCATATTCCCTCTGAAGATGTTTCTCTATGTCTTTGTCAACCTGCATCAATGCTTGCAAAACTTCACCATCAAATTGTGTTTTTTGTTTCATCATATCAATGATTATATCATGAAATTTACGCTTTGCGGTTCCAAGAACTTTGCCAAGTGTGAATTCCACTCTACTACTAAGTATGTGATCTTCCAAGGATTTTTTAAGGTTTTTGGTAGTCTCAAGATCTTCCAAGGCTTTTTTTAAGTTTGTGGCAGCCTCTTTCTACTGCTCCATTTTACTTCATGCTTTGCATTTAGGTGGTCATAAAGAGGAAGGACCAACAGTGTCCTCATCTCTTCTTCTCTTTTCTTCCATAAGAGCTTCTTGTTAATGAATCTTAGCCAAATAAGCATAAGCTGAAAATGAATCCACTGGTGCACTCCATCCTGTTCTCCCTTGTATACTCTGACTTACATCAACCAATTTAGACTTTGTTGTTTTGCCCCTTTCCATGCAATCTAATACTCGCGTCCAAACACAAGATTTTGCTTCAGCCATGCCTCCTTTACAAGCTTCATCATTCCTTTTAATTCTCAATCCATATGTAGCTACATCTATGAAAACAGATGATGTCCTTGCAGCCATATCTTCCAACCTCTTCTGCAAGCCACCATTTCCAAAATTTGGCTCTATTGGAAGACCAGTTTTTGTTGCATGTATTTTTCCATCTTTCCAAAAGAGTAATCTTTTTGCTTCTACTTCACGGTAGGCTGTACAATCTCACTTTTCATGTGGTAAACTATCACACCAAATGCATATCCTATTGTATCCTTCTCTATATGGCCGTTGGGTTATTGCTTAACCCTTTTCTTCTACCTTGATATCCAACTTTATGACCTTTGTATAGATTTCTGTCAAATTCAGCATCAAATCACAAATGCCTTTGATTAATTCATCCACAGCATCACCTTTAAGAGTCGGACCAACTGGTATAGCCAGTTGTTCCGCCATACTACAGGCACCTTGGCTACAATTTCAATTCCCTTCTAAGCACTAGCAGGTGTGGTGTAATGTGTCCACCTGTACCCTTTCAGGAAACATCTTAGCAGTCCATCGGAAAGAGAGTCTAGAAGACTCTGCCCGGCACTCCCATGGAATGTTACAGGGTTTGCGATCTAGGACTTCCCACGTCTGCCATGTAGCGGAAGTATTCCGGCTGTTTCCACTTAGGACCGACATGGATCAGGGTTTACCCTAATGGTCACTTTCCTAAATGGCAGCTAGCATCGAACCCCAAGTGAACTACTTTTTTATGCAGAAATGCCAGGGACGAAGAGGAGTCATGCTGCACTTGGTTCAAGGAGAATGGAAAACGAGAGGGATGCAAGGCTCAACCTCTCTACCCATAAGACATAGTCCCATTCCATTTCCCTAAAATAGCATAAATCGGGATTCTAGTAACCTAAACCCTAGGTCAGCGCCCTTGCTGTTCATTTCCTTTGAGAAGAGCTCCTTGCTGTCCATTTCGATTGAGAAAGTTCCCGGCCAACTAGGACCACCCATCTGTAGGATGGACCCATGGCCACATCCACCGCACTTTCCTCAAGGTTTCTTTAGTTGTCTAACTACCTACCACATTTAGTTAGACACGCATAAAACAGCTTCCTTAATTAGCCAATTAAGCACTGGTTCCTTCACATAATCTTAGCACTTGAAATAGAAAAAAAACAATGCTAAACAAGTTCCTTTTCAACAAGTTATCTTACTTATCTTTGGAATACATCCATAAAATCCAGCCCGCAGGCTAATCCATAATCCGCCCGAAGGCTTTTCATAATCTGCCCGAAGGCTATCCAGCAATCCACATGGATTACTTATCCAAGTTTCCACCCGTAGACTAGTATGTAGGCTTCAAGATCTAATCCCGAGTCATGTTGGCCTCTTGTGCAGGGCTCAGAAGGCAAGGGATTTAGGGCCAAAGCCCCCCTGGCACCTAGGTGTCCTCCTGCTCCAAGTAGTGCTCAACGGAGAGATGGCAGGTTCGGTCCATGTTCCCGGTGCGGCAGGTTTGGTCCACATTCCCGGTGCGGCTAACAACCCCCTTGGTTAGGGTCAGGTAGACAGTCGAGGGTAATTGAAACTGCCTCTCCTTCAAGCCTTCAACTTGAAGCATTAAATATCTTTCCATCCTTTAGTTCCTTGAGCAAAAAATGCAAACAGTGCTCCTAAACTATTACAAGCACAATCAAATCTAGTGGTCGATTATTTGGCCAACTACTAAGGAGTGAATCCTTCTTTCTGAATGCATCCAGCATTCGATCCGGGATCAATTGTGACTTGGCAAGATCCCCCAAGTGTTTTTGTGTTCACCTTTTTGTCCTTGGGTTAGGGCCATACCATGTTAGCCTAGCTTAACCAATACCTTCGGTTTCATAAATTAGCAGTAAATCCTGGCAACCATGTTGCTCTAAATTGATTGATCCTTTGCTTCCAAGTACATACCTAACTTCCCTTAGCTTGGAAATTTTCCCCAAGAAATGTGATATAACAAGATGACTACCCATTCTCTTGCAAGTTAAACTTGCGCAAGAACCTGCCAACCTCAAGGAATGGCAAAACTCTCTTGTGATCAAACCACAAGACCATGCAACGTTGCAACTTGTTGCACAAGGGTCACATCTATTCCATGGGATCATTTCACCCATTGAATAGCATTTCCTGGTCAAGGAGTTATGTTTAGATAAGAAGCAGGGTTTAGGGTGTCTTCTTACCCAACCTAATCCTATTTGCACTAGGCCGACAACGTGGTCCTAGGGATTCCAACTCAATCCGAGTTTTTACATTAAGTCGGTCGATCCTTAGGGTAGAGACCCTAGATCATTATTTGCATGAGCATCCAATTGACCCATCATTGCGTGAATGTGGTTAGGACCTTTGGATATGAGGGTTTTGACTTGGCAACGAGTGCGAAACTAGGCCAAATCCTTAACGTGCTAAACCCTAGTTAGTACTTGGGGTATTTATCGTATCGATTGAATCATGCCTATACGAATCCCTTGTGGGTTAGGTGATTTAGATAATACGATCTACTTGTCTTGCAACAAGGACGAGCCATTCCTAGAGATGATAAACTTGATCTAAAGGAGAAACTAGTTGCAACATGCCACAATACACGTAAATACGCGATTCATTGCTTCTACGTACCACTATATTCGCAATAACCCTACCCTTTCTTGTTAAAATCAAAATGCATAAATGATTTGCAGAATAACTTTCGTAGAACCTACTAGGACTTACATTCAAGAATCATGCCTAAAACTCTTTTTCTAAGCTTTAGAATTTCATGCTTTAATAAACCATGCAACCTTTCCCTAAATGCAACTCTTGATGAATGAATTTTACGCACCACGAATGTGCAACATGAAACCCTTTCCTAACTACAATGTAGTTAAATGAAGTTCATGCCAATCAAAGCTAGAGTTAACCTATTCTATTTTCGCAACCTTAGTAAGCATATCAACCACAACCATAATGAAGTTGTATCCTCCCTCAACTTGGGGTAGGCCAACAACAAAGTCCATACTGATGAATTCCCATTTCATTTGGGGAATGTCAAGTGGTTGCAACATTCCTGGCATTTTGACATGTTCGGCCTTAGTACGTTGACAAGACAAACACTCAGTGACATATTTGAGAACGTCACCTTTAAGCCTCTCTCAATAGTAGCTCTTTCTAACTGCATTGAGGGTCTTGGCATAGCCAGGATGTCCTGAGAAAGGGGAATCATGAGCTTCCCAAAGTATCTTCTGCTTGAGTGACTGGCTTGCCGGTATACATAACCTCGTTCTATAGTAGACAAGTCCACTATTGATAGAGAATTCATGATACTTAGCCTGTAGCTTTTGGTCCTGATCCTTGATAGGGATCTCCCTTAGCATCTTTTGATAGGTTGGATCATGGCATGCTTCTTCTCTAGCTAGCTCAAGTATTGGGTTGTTAGGCATGGATACCTTTGTGGCTAGAGATCTAGTTGTTGATGGATTTGCAAGATTAGAGAATTAAGAAATGCCTTGCAACTGAGTGCATCGGCAACTACATTCTCCTTTCGAGACCGGTATTTGATTTTAAAATCATACTCCTCAATCACTTCAATCCACCGACGTTGCCTCATGGGTAAAGATCCACTTGAGACTTTTATGATCCATCACTAGGGTAAACTTGTTACCCAGCTGGTAGTGTCTCCAAAGCTTGCGGGCATGGATGACAGGTAACAGCTCTAGATCATGGGTAGTATAATTCTTCTCATGGCTCTTCAATTTTCTTGACTACAGGATGACCTTCTTGCATAAGCACCCATCCTAAGGCAAGCATGCTAGCATCAGTTACTACTTCAAACTTGTTCTGAGGTCCGAAAGTTTTAGGATAGGTGCTCATACCAAACTTTTCTTTAATCTATCAAAGCTAGATTGTTCAGCAATTGACCATGCAATGGATGTTTGCTTCTTCAGTAGATCCGTTATAGGTGCTGCAATCAAAGCATAGTCTTTGATAAAGACCCTATACCATCCTCTCAATCCAAGAAAACTATGTATTTCTTTGACAGTTGTTGGTATTGGCCATTCTAAAACATATCTGACTTTGGCCGGATCCACTGAGATTCCTTCCACTGACACAATGAATCCTAGATATTCAATCTGACGCTTGAAGAATGCACCCTTATTCATCTTAGCATAAAGCTTGTGTGCCCTCATTGTCTCAAGGACAATCCGAAGCTGGGGTTCATGATCTTCTTCATGTTTGGAATAGACTAAGGTATCGTCAAAGAAGATGAGTACGAAGTCATCAAGATATGGCCTAAAGATATTTTCCATTAACCTGTTGAAGGTGGCAGGTCCATTCGTCAGCTCGAATGACATGACTAGGAACTCAAAGTGTCCATATCTTATGTTGAATGCCATCTTTGGGATATCTTCTTCCTTGATCCTTATCTGATAGTATCCAGATGTGAGATCAATCTTAGAGAAGATCTTCCCACCTTGAAGACGGTCAAGAAGCTCATCTATTCTAGGAATAGGGTACTTGTTCTTAATCGTTGATTGATTTAACCCCCTGTAATCAATACATAGTCGAAGTGTTCCATCTTTCTTTTTCTAGAACAGCACTAGAGCTCCCCATGGTGAACTGCTAGGATGGATGTAGCCTTGATCTAACGGTTTCTTGAGTTGCTTCTTCAGCTCAATTGCTTCCGAGATGGACATTCTGTAAGGCCATTTTGCAAATGGCGCAGCTCCCGGCAGTAACTTGATCTCATGATCAACTTCCCTTTGAGGCGAAAGTTTTGTCAGCTCTTCAGAAATGCGTCTGCGTACTCATTTAGCCATGAGGGTCCTTCACTAGACTCCTACTTCTGATCTAGCTTATTAAGCTTAATCAAGTAGACAGGTAGTCCCTTTCTAACTCCCGTTATAATCCGAGACGCTTTGGCCAATTAAATTTTTTACTTTCCAGCCTCTCCTTGAGTTGTGACCAATTCCCCTTCAGAGTTTCAAAAGGAAACTTGGTCCTTTCCACAATGAAAGTGGGCGTCATTAGATTTAAGCCAATCCATTCCAAGCAAACTCTCATGGATGCCTAGGTTCATGACCCTGAATTTGACCAAAGTCAACTTTCCTCCCAGAAAGAATTCCCCCTTAGCAGTTTGCCTGGTACAAGTGACCTCACGACCATTTGATGAGTCCACAAGCAAGGTAGATGCTTCTACTATGGCTATTCCTAATCTTCTTGCACAAGCTGGTGAGATAAAGGATTGCGTACTACCACAATCCCTCAAGGATTTGAAGCCTTTACCTTGATAATCTGATGGTGTCCGAATCACCAAAAACTGGCGATTCGGGCCTTTCTTGTGAAGGGCGGCATGGACTGTTATCCTTTCAAAGTCTGCTTCCATGGTCGGGTCTTCTTCTTCGCACATTTCCTTGTTGGCAACACAGGCGGTTCTCCTCTGCCGCGGGTGGTGGCTTCTTGGCCACGGGCGGTTCCTTGGAAAGGTCCTTGACGTTGTCCTCCACCAAGTTTGGGACATTGCCTTTTGAAATGTCCGCGCACGTTGTAGTGGAAACAACGGAGGTTGCCACCATTACCTTGGGTAGGGACAAAGTTATTGACATTGTTGGTCCTTGCTTTCTTTCTTTGTCCCCGGTTTTGACCTTGAACTCTCTTCGCCTGGGACCTATATGCTCCTTTGTTCTGATCATTATAAGACCAAGTCTTGTTACTTCTTGGCCTAGCGTGCACCTCCTGAATTATGGGCGCAGCTCGAATGAGTGTGTCCTGTAGATCTGTTGGGCGCATAGATTCGAGGCGGGTATTCACTGGTGGGTTTAAACTGGCACAAAATTTCGACACTTGTTATGTCATATCCATTTGTGGCGCATACTTCAGAAGTGAGAGAAATTTTGAGTAGTATGCGTCAAGAGTCAAACCCAGTTTTTCTGTGTGTGGTACGTAGGTGGTAAGTATCTTCCTTGCACAACTTTTTTCAGCTTTCCCAGGTAACGGATCCTTCCGAGATCCCTTGATCTCTGCACCATTGCTTCCACCAAAGCCTGGCTTCACGGATGAGCTTCAGCTTGGCGAGAGCATTGCCTAGTTCGCTGGTGCAGTACCGGCCACTTCAAAGTAATCTTCCATGGACTCTATTCAAATCTCATCATCAGCTTGGACAGTCCTTCCTTTTTCATCAAATTCTGGCGGCTTGATCTGCTTGAGCAGAAACCTCTTCTTCTAAATCACGGCTATACTTGATGTAGGGGTCAGACTGGAAATCTGTACTTGGGGTTGCGCCTGGGTTTGTGATTCTTAACGTTAACAACTCGCTAAACGTCTCATACATTACATATTATGCCTTACTCAGCTTCCAACCAAGAAACCTAATCACTTAACTTTTTATCAATACTCATAGACAAGACAATCATTGATTTTTTTAAAAAGGTCTTTATTTCATTCATGTGGGCATAGCCCTTTCGGAGTACAATATTTCTTGGGTTGGTAGAGCAAACTGGTAGATTAGTTCAGGGAGAATAATGTTGTGTTACATTTAGCTACGTGAAGTGGATAATAGTATGGATTTGGGTCATGGATCTTCAAGAATCAATAAGTCATCGGAAGATTAGGGTATCCTTTCCTTTGGTACCCATTCTTCTCATAGCGTCCCAACACCTTGATCCTATCGGCGAGGATTATGCGGGTCACCTCCTCGTACACATATGAGTTCAGCTGGACCCTCCAACCTTAGACATGTAAAGTTGTATTTACATGAGCCTCAACAAAAATGAACAGCTTCATGATCTTCAGATCCTCCAACCACTTGATTCTCTTTAGGTTGGTTTGAAGGTACGCAAACCCATGGGCAGCTATGTAATAGATTCCTGAGTCACCTGTCCATCTCCGTTCCATGTACAAAGGCGATGGATTATAAATGCGGTCTAGGATGTTCATCATATCAATCCTTCGTCGATAATCTGAGGCATGCATCACGGTCATAAACATGACTTGGAACACTAAGAATCTGTTCCATGCTTCATAATTCTGCAAGACAGCATCAAAAGTAAGGAAATGTTCCTAACAACAACATCTGCTTTACTTCTTCTTATTAAGTTTTCTTATAAAGACAGATCCTTCGTTGGTTCACTCTAATACCAACTGTAACGTGTCCACTTGTTCCCTTTTAGAACACGTCTTAGCAGTCCATCGGAAAGAGAGTCTAGAAAGCTCCACCCAGCACTCCCATGGAATGTTACGGGGTTTGGGATCTAGGACTTCCCACGTCTACCACGTAGCGGAAGTATTCCGGCCGTTTTCACTCAAGACCGCGACCTAGATCAGGGTTTCTCCTAATGGTCACTTTCCTAAATGGCAGCTAGTGTCGAACCCCAAGTGAACTACTTTACGCAGAAATGCCAGGGATGAACCTTCATGCTGCACTTGGTTCAAGGAGAATGGCAAACGAGAGGGATGCAAGGCTCAACCTCTCTGCCCATAAGACATAGTCCCATTCTGTTCCCCTAAAACATCATAAATCAAGATTCTAGTAACCTAAACCCTAGGTTAGCGCCCTTGCTGTTCATTTCCTTTGAGAAGAGCTCCTTTCTGTCCATTTCGATTGAGAAAAGTTCCCTGCCAACCGGGACCACCCATACATAGGACGGACCCATGGCCACATCCACCGCACTTTCCTCAAGGTTGCTTCAGTTGTCTAATTACCTACCACATTTAGTTAGACATGCATAAAATAGCTTCCTTAATTAGCCAGTTAAGCACTAGTTCCTTCATGTAATCTTAGCACTTGACATAGAAAAAAACCAGTGCCAACAAGTTCCTTTTCAACAGGTTATCTTACTTATCTTTGGAATACATCCATAAAATCGATCCCGCAAGCTAATCCATAATCCGCCTGAAGGCTATCCATAATCCGCCCGAAGGCTATCCAGCAATCCACAAGAATTACTAATCCAAGATTCCGCCCGTAGACTAGTATGCAGGCCTCGAGATCCAATCCTGAGTCACGTTGGCCTCTTGTGCAGGGCTCGGAAGGCAAGGGATTTACGGCCAGAGCCCCCTGGCACCCAAGCGTCCTCCTGCTCCAAGTAGCGCTCAACAGAGAGACCTCATGCGACGGGTTCGGTCCACGTTCCAGCGCGGCTAACAACCCCCTTGGTTAGGGTCAGGTAGAGAGTCAGGGGTAATTGAAACTGCCTCTCCCTTCAGGCCTTCAACCTGAAGCATTAAATATCTTTCCATCCTTTAGTTCCTTGAGCAAACAATGCAAACAGTGCTCCTAAACTGTTATAAGCACAATCAAATCTAGTGATCAATTATTTGGCCAAGTGCTAAGGAGTGAATCCTTCTTTCTGAATGCATCCAGCATTCGATCCGGGATCAATTGTGACTTGGCAAGATCCCCCAAGGGTTTGTTTGTTCACCCTTTTTTCCTTGGGTTAGGGCCATACCATGTTAACCCAGCTTAACCAATACCTTAGGTTTCATAAATTAACAGTAAATCCTGGCGACCATGTCGCTCTAAATTGATTGATCCTTTGCTTCCAAGTACATACCTAACTTTCCTTAACTTGGCAATTTTCCCCAAGAAAGGTGATATAACAGGATGACTACCCATCCTCTTGCAAGTTAAACTTGTGCAAGAACCTGCCAACCTCATTCCAAGGAATGGAAAAACTCTCTTGTGATCAAACCACAAGACCATGCGACGTTGCAACTTGTTGCATAAGTGTCACATCTAATCCATGGGATCATTTCACCCATTGAACGGCATTTCCTGGTCAAGGAATTATGTTTAGACAAGAAGCAGGGTTTAGGGTGTCTTCTTACCTAACCCAATCCTATTTGCACTAGGCCGACTAGGGATTCCAACTCAATCCTATTTGCACTAGGCCGACAACGTTCGGTCCTAGGGATTCCAACTCAATCCGAGTTTTTACATTAAGTCGGTAGATCCTTAGGGTAGAGACCGTAGATCGTTATTTGCATGAGCGTCCAGTTGACCCATCATTGCGTGAATGTGGGTAGGACCTTTGGGTATGAGGGTTTTGACTTGGCAATGAGTGCGAAACTAGGCAAAATCCTTAACATGCTAAACCCTAGTTACCACTTGGGGTATTTATCGTATCAATTGAATCAAACCTATACGAATCTCTTGCAGGTTAGGTGATTTAGATAATTCGATCTACTTGTCTTGCGAGAAGGACAAGCCATTCCTAGAGATGATAAACTTGATCTGAAGGAGGGACTAGTTGCAACATGTCACAATACACGTAAACACGCTATTCATTGCTTTTACGTACCACTATATTCGCAATAACCCTAACCTTTCTTGTTAAAATCAAAACGCATAAATGATTTGCAGAATAACTTTCGTAGAACCTACTAGGACTTACATTCAATAATCATGCCTACAACTCTTTTTCTAAGCTTTAGAATTTCATACTTTAATAAACCATGCAACCTTTCCCTAAATGCAACTCTTGATGAATGAATTTTATGCACGAAGAATGTGCAACATGCAATCCTTTCCTAACTACAACGTAGTTAAATGAAGTTCATGCCAATTAAAGCTAGAGTTAACCTATTCTATTTTACAAGCACATGCCACATGCAAGTTCATAGAATCATTTCCGTGCTCTACTATTTCCTATGGGTGTTAATGACTTTCCCTAATGAATCATTACAATGAAGATATTGCCTAAAAATGCAACATATGCTTAATCCTTCCATGTCTAGTCAAAGGTGCACTTAATAATTTCAACCTTATAATGATAGGCAATAGGTGTTCTAGGCTCATCACTTTGAAGTGCACAAAAATGCAACTTACTGATAAGGTCGTAAGATGCATAGACAATTTGCATTCATGACATTGAAAATACCAATGACCCAATTGCATGTCATGAATTAATTCTAGTAATTATTCAAATAGTCAATTTATTTCCAATTGCATTTAACTAGGCTAGGTGAATTTGACATGCATAGGTGCTTCCTAGTCCATGAAGTTATCGTGCCTAATGCATTATTTTTGCATGGAATCAAAATAGTAAAAACCTGGGCTTGTGGGCTCGGGGAGATGTCCACGTGAATGTTAGGAGAAGAACCTCCTGCAGGCGCGCCTTGCAACTTCTTAGGGGCCATTGTAGGCGTGATTATGGACTTCCGGTTTGTCTTTACCCTTATGCAATTGGTGAATTTCCTCCAGCCTTGGTAAGCAGCCTCAAGATCTTGCCCTTCTCCCTCGTACGCAGGAGATCCCTTCACCAAAATGCGGATCCTTGAGAATACCAGGCTTGCGGGATTTGGGCTTATGGGAGGGCTCGTGGGAATGGGGGCTTTACGAGAGCTTGTAGAAATGGAGATTTATGAGGGCTTGCGAGAATTGGGGTTTTTACGGGTGGGCAAGCTTATGGGATTTGGGGCTTCTATGAGCCCGATTTAAAAACCGGGGAGGGTGCATAGGAACAAGGCCCAAACCTTATTCCTTTAGAAGCTTCTTAGATTCTAAGAAGCTTCTGATTTCCCAAGGACCATGTGGAAGGCCCCAATGATTGGAAGAAAAGGATTGATGAGGGGGGAGACGGCAGCGAATGATGGCGCTGCTGGCAAGGAGCAAGGCGGCAGTCGATTTTGGGCGCAGTAGGGCGACGGCCACGGCGGCTACAACACTGCAGTGACGTCCCTTCCAACACGAGTACTCCCTCTTTCTTCCCCCCCAAGGCTAAGGGGGGGTTTATATAGGGCTTAAGGGGTGGGGAGAGAAGCTCCACCACGTGGGCTGTGCATGGCTTCTCCCCCCCTCATGCAAGCCACATCTCCCACCTAGCCCATCCCTCCCCACACTCCCTCTCCTACACCCATGCATCGGCTAGGGGAAAGGGATAATAATAATAAAAATTGCATTAATATTATCCATTTTTCCCCCTCCCAAGAGGGTGTTTCCCCGCGGTTATGCGGATTTGAACCCCTGGGCTCGATTTCCCAATGCGGAGGTCCCGTTTTTGCGCGTGTGGGTTATGATTAAAAAGGCAATTACAATGCGGAAGATAACCTTGCACAGGGTTTACGCGGTGTGCAAGGAGTCAAGTTTGGTAATATTTCGAGCGAGAATATTACATGTGGGGCATGTACCCCATCTTAATTTCATCTACTCTCTCTTTACCAACATATGCACTACTTCAATTACATTAGCCCAATCTCATTTCAGCCCCGTTTCAGAAGAGGCATATTCTAAATGATTAGTTACCTTCTCCTACAAGATAGGATCTGTAGCCTTTAGAAACAAATAAATTTTCTAACTCTCCAATGACTGCTACTCATCGGCATCCAATTGCGCATAACGACTTTCAAATTCATGGAGCAAAGCTGTAGCAGCAAACCTCGATGTTTTTGGTACCCATACTTAGCAGCCTCTAGATGATTACCATGTTTGTGGTGTGCCCACACTTTGCAAGTGGTGACTCACTAAAGCCTCTACACACTTTGTGCCTCTTTGGTTTGTGATTCAAGAGGGGTGTTGAGAGTTTGGCAATCACATACACTTGTATGCCTCTTTGTATGGAGCAGTGGGCAAAGGAAATACAAGCAATCTAGGAAGAGGTGACTAAATCCCATAAGCATAGTGGTGGAGAACACTACTATCCAGGTACTATAAAGCATTGTACTTGACTATCACTTTCATGAAGTTGAATGCGATATATCATGATAATTTCTACTTTCAGTTAGTGTCATTATCATTGTTATACTCTTACACAAGATTTTGTTTATGAGTCCAAGCTTCTATCTTCGAACCTAATTCACTTGTGCAACAGTTAGTCTCTTCACGATCTATGTCATTATGAGTCTTGTCTTCATCTTCCATCCACCATAGTTGCCCTGCTCTAGATAGGTGTTTCTAACAACATTTATGTACCACATAATCCTCATGATTGTATCAAGATGTGGCTTACAAGGCTTTTGCATTAACTGGCTAATCAATCTCAATGCATAACAGAGGTCAAGACGGGTGATAGTGAGATAAATCAAGCTACTCACCATCTGTGTATATATAGTGACATTCTCTATTTCATTCCCAACATCAACTACAAGTTTGAAATTCTAATCCAATGGTGTTTCCATGGCTTTACACTCATCATGCCATATTTCGGCAACATATCAAGAACATACTCTTTTTTCAACAGCCATATACCTTGAGGTGTAGACACAACCTCAATCTTGATGAAATATTTTAGCTCTCCAAGATCCTTCACCTTGAATTCAGCCTCGGGGAAATTACTACATGTATATCCTCTACATCACGTGCATTCAAGGTCTATTTATAAATATCCTTATATGTGAAATTTTCTTGAATAACACATAACCCTTTTCTATTCAATTTGTAAATAACCCATTTATATTACACCCTTCTATATGTAAAAAATGTATAAAACTGGTATTTTAAAAATAGCTTGTTTTTGAACCCACGTGATGCACACATATATTCATGAGTAACTTATCCAAGAATTCACCTATAATCATAACTTAATTTTAGCAATGCCATGATCTTCATCTCCAATGATGATCAAATCATCCACATAAATCACCAAGAAAACATAACCATTCTCTGTCTTCTTTGTAAACAAGCTATGGTCCTACATGACCCATCTGAAAACCAAGCTATTAGAAATAAGTATTGATACAAGCGTTACATATTCTTGGTGCCTCTTTTAGCCCAAATAAGGTCCTTTTGATCTTGCATACATGTGTGGATATTTAGGATGTACATAGCTCTCATACTGTTCCATATACACCTCCTCAAGCAAGTCAACATTCTTCATCCATGGCAGCACACCAATTTTCATTTGGAAGTGCCTCATTGAACTTTGTAGGCTCTCTGTAACCTAACACTTTAGTTATATATGCATAATGTCTAGTTGAAAACCCACTATATGATAGCCTATCAATTGGTTTCTTAACCCTTTCAGACCTTCTTAGCTCTAGTTCACTCTATGCTTGCCTCTCATTAGGTGACACATACTTGCTTTGTCTTACACAAGTGTCAGAATTCATAGTATGCCCAACTCATTGTCAAGACTATCACTACTAGGTGACTCTCTGTAACCTAACACTTTAGTCATGTATGCATAATGTCTGGGTAAATACCCATTATATGTCAGCCTATCAATTGGTTTCTTGACCCTTTCATACCTTCTTAGCTATGGTTCAATTTATACTTGCCTCTCATAAGGCAGCACATACCTGCTCCAAGTGTCATAACTGATGGTATGCCCAATTTATTGTCAAGACTATCACTACTAGGTGACTTATATCTAGATGTAAGCGGGCTAGTTACATCATCAAACATCTTCTCTTTGCCTTTATCTAATCTCTCCCTCATTGATGTATCTGTGTCAATTGATGCAAAAACATGATTGCATACTCATCTTATCTGACTAAAAGTAGAAGAACCATCACCTATAGGTCCACTCATGGTAGTACTAGCTAAAGGATAATTTTCACCATGAGTAGGGCTAGCTAATCCATCAACACTGACAACTCCTATCAACACCGACAACTCCTGGAGGGAGGGGGAGATAGCATGAGGTTGACGGGGAGGAAGCTGATGATGTGGCAGAGCTGGAAATGAAAATGGTGAGCTCGATCTTGTAGACGATGTGAACAATGATGGGGGGAGGGCACACGTGTGCCACCTCTCTCCCTGCCTCACTATCTCTTCTTTTTCCGAAATGCATGGCGGCATCCCAAATTGGCCACCTAGATAGGTGGTAAGAGGAGGGGCCCTGTGCCAGGCCCCCCCAATAATAAACCCCCTCCTATTATAAACCCCCCCTCTCATCATAAAGGGATAGAGAGGAACCACCTCTTCCCCCCCTTGCTCCCAACTTGTGTGTGTGTGTGTGTGTGTGTGTGTGTGTGTGTGTGTGTGTGTGTGTGTGTGTGTGTGTGTGTGTGTGTGTGTGAGAGAGAGAGAGGGAGAGAAAGGGAGAGGTGAGGAGAGAGAGAGAGAGAGAGAAGAGAGAGAGAAAGAGGGAGAGAGTGAGTGAGAGAGAGAAAGAGAGAGAGGGAGAGAGGGAGTGATAGAGAGAAAGAGAGAGAACCTCCCAAGAAGGTTCTCCTTCTCTTCCCCTCCTTAGAGGGTGGCCACATGCATTTTCTCTTCTCTTTTTCCCTGAGCTGATCCCCTAAACTGCAAGCCAATTTTCCCCAATCGATCCTCTTCTCAAGCAAGTGGCTGCTGCTGAAGTCTTGTGTAAGTTGCATCAAAAAAAGGAGAAGACCAAGTATGGCCCCCAAGTGGAAAGCATCATTCGCAGTTGGCCATCCCTCAATGAGAAACGAAGCCTTAGGCGAGGGCATCACTGCCTATCCAACTGCAATAATGGTCATAAGTAATGTATTTTTGTAACGTGTCCACCTGTTCCCTTCAGGACACGTCTTAGCAATCCATCGGAAAGGAGGTCTAGAAAGCTCCACCCGACACACCCATGGAATGTTACGGGGTTTGTAATCTAGGACTTTCCGCGTTTGCCATGTAGCGGAAGTATTCTGGCCGTTCCCACTTAGGACCTAAATCAGGGTTTCCCCTAATGGTCATTTCCTAAATGGCAACCAGCGTCAAACCCTGAGCAAACTACTATACACAGAAATGCCAGGGCTGAAGCAGATTCACGTTGCACTTGGTTGAAGGAGAATGGGAAACGAGAGGGATGCAAGGCTCAACCTCTCTGCCATAAGGCATAGTCCCATTCTGTTTCTCGAAAACAACATAAATCCGGGATTATTATCACCTAGACTCTAGGTCAGTGCCCTTGCTATTCATTTCCTTTGAGAAGATCTCCTTGCTTTCCATCATGATTGAGAAAAGTTCCCGGCCAAATGGGACCACCCATCCGTAGGACGCACCCATGGCCACATCCACCGCACTTTCCTCAGGTTGTTTTAGTTGTCTAATTACTTACCACATTTAGTTGGACAAGCATCAAGTAGCTTCCTTAATTAGCCCATTAGGCACCAGTTTCTTCACAAAATCTTAGCACTTGACATAGAAAAACAGTGTCAAACAAGTTCCTTTTCAAGAGGTTATCCTATTTATCTTTGGAATACATTCATAAAGTCGAGCCCGCAAGCTTATCCATAGTCCGCCCGAAGGCTATCCAGCAATCCACAGTGATTACTAATCCAAGATTCCGCCCATAGACTAGTATGCGGGCCTCGAGATCCAATCCTGAGTCACGTTGGCCTCTTGTGTAGGGCCCAGAAGGTGAGGGATTTACGGCCATAGCCCCCCTGGCACCCAAGCGTCCTCCTGCTCCAAGTAGCGCTCAACAGAGAGACCTCTCGCGGTGGGTTCGGTCCACCTTCTTGGCACGGCTAACAACCCCCTTGGTTAGGGTCAGACAGATAGTCGGGGGTAACTGAGGCTGCCTCTCCCTTCAGGCCTTCAACCTGAAGCATTAGATATCTTTTCATCCTTTAGTTCCTTGTGCAAACAAATCAAACAGTGCTCTCTAAACTCTTACAAGAACAATCATATCCAGTGGTCATTATTTTGGCCAACTGCTAAGGAGTGAATCCTTCTCTCCGAATGCATCCAGCATTCAATCTGGGATCAATTGCAACTTGGCAAGATCCCCAAGGGTTTTTTGGTTAACCCGTACATCCTTGGGTTAGGGCCATACCCTATTAACCCAACTTAACCAATACCTTAAGTTCTATTAACAGTAAATATGTTGCTCCAAATTACTGATTGGTCCTTTGCTTCCAAGCAAATATCTAATCCCCTTATCTTGGTCACTTTTTCCAAGAAAGGTGCTATATTAGGATGACTACTCATCCTCTTACAAGATAAACTTGCACAAGAATCTACTAATCTCATTCTGAGGAATTGGCCATTCTTTTGTGATCAAACCACAAGGTCATGCGACGTTGCAACTTGTTGCACAAGTGTCACATCTAATCCATGGGACTATTTTACCAATCGAACGGCGTCTTCTAATCACTGAATCATGATTAGATAGGAAACAGGGTTCAGGGTGTCTTCATATCCAATCCATTCCCGATTGCACTAGGCAAACATCGTCGGTCCTAGGGTTCCAACTCAATCCGAGTTTCATTTTTTTTTAACGAGCGATCCTTAGGGTAGAAACCCTAGATCATTTCTTGCAAGTACGTCCTATTGCCCCTACATTCTGTGAATGTGGGCAGGACTTAGGGGTAGGAGAGTTTCGACTTGGCAATTAGTGCGTCTAGGCCAAGTCCTTAAAAAGCTAAACTCTAGCTAGCACTTCGAGTATATTGTATCGATTTAACCATCCTAAGAGAATCCTTTGCTGGTTAGGTGTTTGGGTAATCTAGTTTACTTGTCTTATGACAAGGACGACTATTTCTAAAGATATTATCTTGATCAAAGAGGGGAAAACTAGTTGCATTATGATACAATTCTTGTAAGCACACAAGTCATTGCTCTACGTATAATTAGATTTACAAACCCTAACTTTTCTGGTTAATATCAAAGCATATGTTAAGTTACAGCATAATTTCCATTGATCCTACTAGAACATGCATTCACGATTCATGCCACTAAGCTTTTAGGGTTTTATGTTAAAACGAACCATGCAGCCTTTCCCTAACTTCATTTCTGAATGAAATATTTGTACGCTGAATGAGCATTACGCAACCTTTCCTAACTACTATGTAGTTGAATGAGATTTATGCCAATTGACTAGAGTTAACCTACTTCATGCAGCCCTAGAATAATTTCCATGCCTTGCAAATTCCTATGGTTGTTAGCAACTTTCTTAATGAATCATTATGAAGAAAGATTTGTCTAATAATGCGACATGCGATTTAATCATTCCATGCATAATCGAAGGTGTACTACAATAATCTCGACTTTGTAATGATAGTCATTAGTTGTTCTAGATTCGTTACTTTGCAATGCACTGAAGCAACTTGCTAAAAATGCATAGACATCTTTCGTTCATTCCATTGAAAAATACAAATGACCCATCTTCGATCGCGTGTTACTTCCTTTAAAATAGCCAAAGTATTTCAATCTCAAAAGTGTATCCTAGTTCCATAAATTAACCATGCATAATTGCAATACTTCGACGTAAATCAAAAATAGGAAGAAAACCTGGACTTGTGGATTCGGTGAAATATCCACATGAATATTAGGAGATGATCCTCATGCGGTTGCACCTTGTGCCTTTTTAGGGGCTATCATGAATTCGACCTTTGGTTTGCCTTCGGGGATTCGAACTTCTTGACTTGGCTTGTAGTCCTATGATCTCTGGCTGTCTCCCTTGTACGCGCAAATCCCTTTGAGGTACGACTCCTTGACTTGCGGAATATGGCTTTGGAAGTCCTTAGGGTTTAGAGCTTGGCCTTCTTTCTTTTGGAAAAGAGGGATTCATGAGAGGGTTCTTGTGGAATCCTTGCGGAAAAAAAAGAAACTCTAAATCCCAAAAAGGCTTTATACTTATTTTCTTTAAAAATCCCGGGAGTTTAAAAAAATGCTCTCCAATGGCCTTATGGGGGAAATCGAGTGGGAAGGGCTTTGTAGCTCCCTCTCCTTCAAAGCCCCAGAAACGCGTATTAGGGAACTAATGGGAAGGCCTTATAGGCTTCCTCTTCGAAGCTTAAGAGGGAAAAAAATTTGGGCTTTCGCAGGGTTCAATAGAAAGGGCCTTTAATCCGGCTAGAAAAATGGGCTTGTGGGTGTATCCAATAGGAAGGTGACTTAAAATCCCGGGGTAAAATGGCATTATGGGAGATCCACAGGAAGGGGGGTCTTAAAGCCGAGGCTAATATGGACTTGTGGGAGTTGCAATGGGAAGGGGGCTTAGAGAAGCCCCCTTAGAAGCTTCTAAGAAGCTTCTGGGGGGATGTGTGATGGCCACGTGGAAAGAAAAAGGGAATTTATGGCTGCATGGATGAGGAGGATCTTGATGGCGGCCGTGAGTAGAATGGCGGCAGCAACACCAGTCGGTAGCTGGCGGTGTTCTGAACCAGCGTCTCCCTTTCCTTCACGGCACAGCACGACGTTTCTCACTCTCCCCTCCTTCTTCCACACATGTTATAGTCGGCGCAGCATGGCGAATCCTCACTCCACACTCCCTTTCACTCCCTTAGGGGGGGGGAATTTATAGTCTGGGGGCAGAGAGGACCTGCCCTCTACATGGCCCCTTGCATGGCGTCTTCCCCTCCACCTCTCAGTTTCCCATTATAGCCCATCCCCTTCCCTCAGCCATGGTTCGGCTGGGGGAAGGTAATTTAAAAATTTTTGCAATAAAACCTATTATTATCATCTTGATCTCCTCCCAAGAGGGAGTTCACTTGCGGTTATGCGGGTTTTTAACTTTGGTGGTCCCAATTTGCCAATGGAGAGGTCATGATTCCTTGGTACCGTTTATAGATTGCACGTCGGTAACTCCTATGCCCAAATTGACCTTTGCATGAGTCCCATGCAGGGTGTGGAAAGTTGGACTAGTAATATTTTTCAACAAAAATATTACATTCTCTCCCCCTTGGAGGAATTGAGATGTCCTCATCTCGAGATAAACTAGGGATATTGATGGTTGAGAGTGCTTTCATCCATCCAAGTGGCTTCCTTCTTGGGATAATCTTTCCACTGTACGAGGCATTCTCTCAAGGTTTTGGATCTCAGTTGTCTCTCCCTAACATCTAAGATCCTGTCAAGCTGTAGCTCAAGGACTCCTTGGCTAGGCATTACAATTTGTTCGTCATCAAGTACATGGCTAGGATTAGGTACATACTTCTTCAATAGGCTTATATGGAATACATTATGAACCTTTAGGTTCTCAGGGAGTTGCAGTCTATAAGCATTGGGTCCTAGGCATTTGAGGACCTTGTATGGCCCACAATAGCTTGGACTTAGCTTCTTGCAATCTCCTAAGGATAGAGAACTCTTCTTTGGCCGTACGCGAATAAAGACCATGTCTCCTTCCTCAAAGATTCTATCTTGACACTTCAAATCCGTGTATGCCTTCTGTCTATCCCTGGCGGCTTGGATGTCCTGTCTTATTGACTTTATTTGCTCATCCATCTCTTCCAGCATCTACCTTGAAGCTTCAACCCTCAAGGTTGGATTTGAGAAGTTTAGGGAACTTCGACAATCATGACCATACAATGCTTGAAAAGGGGTCATCTGAATGGTTTGTTGGTAAGAAGCATTGTAGGCAAATTCAACCAAAGGCAAGTTTTGAATCCACCTTTTTGGTTCATGATAGTAGTGTGTCCTTAGCATATCCTCGATGACTTGATTTACTCACTCCGTTGGGCCATCAGTTTGGGGATGGTAAGCTATACTAAAACAGAGTTAAGTCCCAATGGCTTTAAAGATAGCTCTCCAGAAGTGTGATGTGCAGAGAGAATCATGATCACTAATGATTCTTCTGGGCAACCCATGTAGCTTGAATATCTCCTTGATAAACAACCTTGCAATGTCTGAGGCTTTATAGTTTGTCTTAATAGGAATAAGGTGTGCAACCTTGGTAAGCATGTTAACCACAAACATGATGGAGTTGTATCCTCCTTGAACTTGGGGTAGGCCAACAAGAAAGTCCATATTGATGAATTCCCATTTCATTTGGCAAATATCAAGTGGTTGAAACTTTCCAGGCATTTTGACATGTTCGGCTTTGATACATTAACAAGACAAACATTCAGTGACATATTTGAGAACATCACCTTTAAGCCCCTCCCAATAGTAGCTCTTCCTAAGTGCATTGTGTCAAGAATCCCAATGTGGGGTTGATCATGGTGTGTACAAAATGATTGATACATTATCACGGAGGATTGTAATAGACAAGGAATTCCATGGCTACAAAGAGAAGGCAAACAATATGCACACTCAACAAATGTTCTCTTCTTATTTCATTGCATACAATGGCTATACTTTTATAGAAGAGATAAGGCCTCATTTATGTAGCCTCACACTTTCCATGTGTGTCCCCATGTGACACCATACAACCCACACTTTACATGTGTGCCCTATGTGGCACACTTTACTCCACATCTCTCATCCATATTCATGCACCATACAATCTTAAGCACATAAGAGTGCTTTCACATAATACACACCCGCAAATACCGAAGCTTACATTCTCAACACCCCCTCTTAAGCGAGGTGTTTACTTTACCTTATCACCCATCCAATGTAGCATTGCATGACCGCAATTTCTACTTCTTAACACTCCCTCTCAATGCTATATTGGAGTGTTTATACGACTAGACACTTCTAGTCCACCATATGCATGTTTTATGTGCGTGTACAATGTTCGTTTGAGCACCACTTGCTCGGGTGAACCTACCCCATCCTTTTTGAACAATCCTAGATGTTCGGGAAAGGTATGACAAACCTCAAGGTGCAACAGTCATGTGCACACACCACGCACTCGCAAAATTCTTTTGGAGAACTTAGTCTCAGCAGGCAAAGAACCCAACACAAGCCAATTCTTGTGCAACCTTGTCTCAGACACACTTTTTCGAGACACACATGCATATAAATATATTCATTTTGAGCCTCTAGGTGGGCTCAGGCAGAGTACCTTCATACCATGGGTGAGTGCAACTTTTATTGAGCACTAAGGCTCAGATACAAGTACATAGTGGTGATTTTTTTTTTTTTCAAAAAAATGATCGATCGGTGTGAAGCCACATGGGCATTATCTTCTTTTCCATCCACTTCCGCCTATGCTCATCACAGATTGTAGCGATGGTAGATTCCCTCTACTCATGAGCGTGTGCGAAAGGAGCTTCCTCATAGCTCTCAATTGCAACCTTATGCTTGTCGAGGGCCTGCTCCCTCTCCTTGATTCGGGCTTGGAACGCCTTCTTCTAGAGGACAATCGCATGCTTCTTCGTCGTTCTTCTACCATGGAAGCCTCAGTACCTGCTGCAGAATTTTTTCCATAATCTTCCTTTGTCTCAGCTTCGTGCTATGCCATCAACTTGCTTTTGCTGCCATGCTTTCTTGGACTCTCTCCCTCAGTTACCTTTTGGCTCAGTGGCTTATCATTCTCTTTCCCTTTTGGCTCTTTCTTGTTGACGCTTGGCAATAGGCTCCCTTTTCCTGCCAAGAGTGATGATTGCTCGCAGAGATGTCTCTGTGCTTCGAGAGTGGAGGACATGGCAGGCCCCTACAAGCGATAGGCATGGGGCATCTTCCATGTACGCTCCCAGATGGACATGGAAGCTCCCTCTCATCAATGTCCACACAAGCGCATCTTCAGAGAGGCTAGCTCCCTCCTCTGGTGGAGCGATCCAGAAAAGCCTCCTCCAGCATGGAGGCTCTTCTCTTTGGTTTGCCATCCTCAAGATGGTGGCGGCATGTCTGCCATAGAAGCTCAGCTATAAGATCTCTGCAAACGAAGGGCAGGTTGTAAAGGCTTCCAATTACTGGGTTTTACACCGTAACCAGCGACTGTCAAACCATACTTATCTCACACTTCTGAAGATATGTCCCAAGAAAAAGGTCCTTTTGCTGGTCAAGCAATTGCATGCCTATCTCCTTGCTCACATGAAGTTCTTCCATGGCGCCCTCGGTGACTACTTGGCTGTTACATTGGCCAAATGCGATGCCCTTGAAGGAGCTTCCCATGTGTTTTTTTTTTTCACTACCGAGTCGTACTGTTTTTCTCTTGGAAAGCCTTGATTTTTTCTTATACCAAGTGCAGACAAGGCTCAGAAGCATTGAGAATGCATCAATTGATTTTGGCAAATGGTGTGGAACCCGACAAGTACACCTTTGTCAGCCTTCTTAAAGCTTGTAGCAACATACCGAATCTCACTGAGGCTAGAATTATTCACTTATTGTTGTTGAAGCCAACCCAGCTTCCATTTCTCATGCTCATGTGAGCATCCACAAGCCTTTCATGACTTTCATAAGCTTACATGTAGAACCTCCAAACCTACATGGTCTTTTTAGCATGCACCTTCAAGGATGCTTATCACATGCTTCTAGTTTTGAGAAGTCTATAAGGTGCCAAGTATGTGAAAGCCTTTCTTGATTCCACTCCACATGCTCATACTTGAGCATACACATGAGACATGCCTCAATTGACATGCTACATCTTGGACTGCAACCAGGCCCAACAATACTTATTGTTCCAATGACAGTAAGCATATACACCTTCACATGCTCCTTGCTCAAGGGCAAGAGCCGATAGGACAACAATGTCCACAAATAGCAACTTTTCTCTTGTTTGAGCATTCTTCCATGCTTGAAAATAGTAACTAAAGAGGTAAAATGACTAAATACCTTTGACTTTTATCAGCATCTTCTTTGATAATGATGGCACCACTCACTTGTTGTGAAAAACTCCATTTTCAATCTCCATAATACAAAGCTCCTTCATTTGATGTTGATGGACTCTTTGTAATCCTAAAAATTTTCAACTCCCTCATTTGCAATCATAATAATAATGAGTGTGCAAGATTTTTAAGAAAGGAATGGCTAAGACATACTAAGGGCATACAATGATATAGGCTACATACATTTAAAAAAAGCACCATGATCAAGAGCCCTAACCACGGCTCTGATACCATGTCAAGAATCCCAATGTGGGGTTGATCATGGTGTGTACAAAATGATTGATACATTATCACGGAGGATTGTAATAGACAAGGAATTCCATGGCTACAAAGAGAAGGCAAACAATATGCACACTCAACAAATGTTCTCTTCTTATTTCATTGCATACAATGGCTATACTTTTATAGAAGAGATAAGGCCTCATTTATGTAGCCTCACACTTTCCATGTGTGTCCCCATGTGACACCATACAACCCACACTTTACATGTGTGCCCTATGTGGCACACTTTACTCCACATCTCTCATCCATATTCATGCACCATACAATCTTAAGCACATAAGAGTGCTTTCACATAATACACACCCGCAAATACCGAAGCTTACATTCTCAACACATTGAGAGTCTTGGCATAGCCAAGATGTCTTGAGAAAGGGGAATCATGAGCTTCCCACAGTATCTTCTGCCTAAGTGATTGGCTTGCCGGTATACATAATCTCATTCTAAACAAGTCCACTATTGATAGAGAATCCATTATACTTAGCCTGTAGCTTTTGGTCCTGGTCCTTGATAGGGATCTCCCTTAGCATCTTTTGATAGGCTTGATCATGGCATGCTTCTCCTCTAGCTAGCTCAAGTATTGGGTTGTTTGGCATGGACACCTTTGTGGCTAGAGATCTAACTGTTGATGGATTTTGCAAGATTAGAGAATTAAGGAATGCCTTGCGACTAAGTGCATCGGCAACTACATTCTCCTTTCCAGGTCGATATTTGATTTCAAAATCATATTCCTCCAGCACTTCAATCCACCAACATTGCCTCATGTTGAGCTCGTTCTGGGTAAAGATCCACTTGAGACTTTTATGATCAGTCACTAGAGTAAACTTGTTACCCAACAGGTAGTGTCTCCAAAGCTTTAAAGCATGGATGACAGCTAACAATTCTAGATCATGGGTAGCATAATTCTTCTCATGGTTATTCAGTTTCCTTGAAGAGTATGCTACAGTATGACCTTCTTGCATGAGCACACATCCTAAGGCAAGCGTGCTAGCATCAGTTACTACTTCAAACTCCTTACTGAGGTCTGGAAGTTTTAGGATAGGTGTTGATAGCAAACTTTGCTTTAATCTATCAAAGCTAGATTGTTCAGCAGCTGACCATGCAATGGATGTTTGGTTCTTCAATAGATCCGTTAGAGGTGCTGCAATCAAAGCATAGTTTTTTATGAAGACCCTATACCATCCTATCAATCCAAGAAAACTGCATATGTCTTTGACATTTGTTGGTATTGGCCATTCTAGAACATCTTTGACTTTGGCTGGATCCATTAAGATTCCTTTCGCTGATACGATGAATCCCAGATATTCAATTTGACGCTTGAAGAATGCACACTTCTTCATCTTAGCATAGAGCTTGTCTGCCCTCATTGTCTCAAGGACGGGGTTCATGATCTTCTTCTTGTTTGGAATAGACTAGGGTATCATCAAAGAAGACGAGTACGAAGTCAATCAAGATATGGCCTAAAGATATCCTGCATTAACCTGTTGAAGGTGGCAGGTGCATTCGTGAGCCCGAATGACATAACTAGGAACTCAAAGTGTCCATATCTTGTGTTGAAGGCCGTCTTTGGGATATCTTCTTCCTTGATCCTTATTTGATAGTAACCGGACCTGAGATCAATCTTTGAGAAGATTTTCGCACCCTGAAGACGATCAAGAAGCTCATCTATTCTAGGAATAGGGTACTTATTCTTAATAGTTGATTGATTCAACCCTCTGTAATCAATACACGGTCGAAGCGTTCCATCTTTCTTTTTCTAGAACAGTACTGGAGCTCCCCATGGTGAATTGCTAGGACGGATGTAGCCCTGATGTAGTAGTTGCTTGAGCTACTCCTTCAGCTCAATTGCTTCCGGGATGGACATCCGATAAGGTCTCTTTTCAATTGGCGTAGCTCCTGGCACGAGCTTGATCTCATGATCCACTTCTCTTTGAGGCGGGAGTTATGCCAACTCTTCAGGAAATACGTCCGCATACTCCTTTAGCCACGAAGGTTCTTCACTAGACTCCTGCTTCTGATCTAACTTATTGAGCTTAATGAAATACACATGTAGTCCCTTTCTAAATCCCTTTATAATCCGAGATGCTTTGGCCAATTGAATTTTCGGCTTTCGAGCCTCTCCTTGAGTTGTGACAAATTCCACTTCAGATTTTCGAAAGGAAATTTGGCCCTTACCACAATGAATGTGGGCGTCATTAGGTTTAAGCCAATCCATTCCGAGTAGACACTCATGGATATCTAGGTTCATGACTCTAAATTTGACCAAAGTCGTCTTTCCTCCCGGAAAGAATTCCACCTTAGCAGTTTGCCTGGTACAAGTGACCTCACGACCATTTGCTAATTCCACAAGCAAGGTAGGTGCTTCTACTATGGCTATTCCTAATCTTATTGCACAAGCTGGTGAGATAAAGGAATGTGTACTGCCACAATCAATCAAGGTCTTGAAACCTTTACCTTGATAGTCCAATGGTGTTTGAATCACCGAAAACTAGCGATTCGGGCCTTTCTTGTGAAGAGCGGCATGGACTGTCACCCTTTCAAACTCTGCTTCCATGGTTAGATCTTCTTCTTTGCACATTTTCCTGTTGGCAACACAGGTGGTTCTTCCTCTGCCTCGGGTAGCGGCTCCTTGGCCACGACCACTTTCTTGGAAAGGTGCTTGACGATGTCCTCCGCCAAGCTTGGGACATTGCCTCTTGAAATGACCGGGCTCGTTGCAGTGGAAACAACGGAGATTTTGGCCATTGCTTTGGGTAGGGACAAAGTTGTTGACATTATTAGTCCTTGCTTTCTTTCTTTGTCCCTGATTTTGACCTTGAACTCCCTTCATTTGAGGCCTATGTGCTCCTCTGTTCGGGTCATTATAAGACCAAGTTTTGTTACTTGGCCTAGCTTGCACCTCCTGAATTATTGGCACAGCTCAAATGAGTGCGTCGTGTAAATCTGTTGGGCACATCGATTCGAGGCGGGTATTCACAGGTGGGTTTAAACCAGCATAAAATTTTGACACCTGCTGTGTCATGTCCATCTGTGCCGCATACTTAAGAAGTGAGATGAATTTTGAGTAGTATGCGTCAAGAGTGAGTCCCAGCTATTTCAACTCGTAGAACTCATTCATTTTCTACGTGCGATACATAGGTGGTAAGTATCTTCCTTGCACAGCTTTCTTCAGCTTTTCCCACATAACGAATCCTTCTGAGATCCCTTGATCTCTGCACCATTGCTTCCACTAGAGCAGCCTGGCTTTGCCAGTAAGCTTTAGCTTGGTGAGCATAGCCTAGTTGGCAGGTGCAGTACCGGCTGCTTCAAAGTAATCTTCCATGGACTCTATCCAAATCTCAGCATCCGCTTGGATAGTCCTACCTTTCCTGTCAAACTCTCGCGGCTTGATCTGCTTGAGAAGAAACGTCTTCTCCTGGATCACAGCAGTACTTGATGTAGGAGGCGAACTGGGAATCTGTACTTGGGGTTGTGCTTGGATAAAGGATTCTTAACGTTATAACTTGCTAATTGTTATGATTCATATTTCATACCCAACTCAGCCATCAACCAAGAAACGTAGCCATTTAACTTTTTATCAATTCTCATAGACAATACACACATTGACAAAAAGAAGTCTTATTCCATTTATATGGACATAGCCCTTTCAAGGTACAATATTTCCTAGGATGATACAACAACTATTACATTAGTTCGGGGAGAATAATGTTATATTACATTTAGCTACGGGAACTGGATAATAGTATGGATTTGGCTCATGGATCTTCAGGAATCGGTAAGTCATTGGAATATTAGGGTATCCTTTCCTTTGGTACCCACTCTTCTCGTAGCATCCTAACACCTTGATCCTATCGGCAGGGATTACGCGGGTCACCTCCTTGTATACATATGAGTTCAGCTCAACCCTCTGACCTTCGATATGTAAAGTTGAGTTTACGTGAGCCTCACAAAAATGAACAGCTTCACGATCTTCAGGTCCTCCAACCACTTGATCCTCTTTAGGTTGGTTTGAAGGTACGCAAACCGGTGGGCAGCTATATAGTAGACTCGTGAGTCACACGTCCATCTCCGTTCCACGTACAAAGGCGATGGATTATAAATACGGTCTAGGATGCTCATCATATCAATCCTTTGTCGATAATCCGGGGAATGCATCGTGGTCATAAACATGACTTGGAACATTAAGAACCTGTTCCATGCTTCATAATTCTGCAAGACAGCATCGAAAGTAAGGAAATGTTCTGAACAGCAACATTTTATTTACTTCTTCTTATTAAGATTTAAAAAAACAAATCCTTCGTTGGTTCGCTCTGATACCAACTGTAACGTGTCCACCTGTTCCCTTCAGGACACGTCTTAGCAGTCCATCGGAAAGGAGTTCTAGAAAGCTCCGCCCGGCACTCCCATGGAATGTTAAGGTTTTTGTGATTTAGGACTTTCCGTGTCTACCACGTAGCGGAAGTATTCTGGCCGTTCCCACTTAGGACCGACCTGAATCACGGTTTCCCCTAGTGGACATTTCCTAAATGGCAATTAGAGTCGAACCTGAGTGAACTAGTTTACGCAGAAATGCCAGGGCCGAAGCAGATTCACGCTCCACTTGGTTCAAGGAGAATGGAAAACGAGAGCGATGCAAGGCTCGACCTCTCTGCCATAAGGCATAGTCCCATTCTGTTCCCCTAAAATAGCATAAATCTCGGATTATTATCACCTAGACTTTAGGTCAGCACCCTTGCTATTCATTTCCTTTGAGAAGATCTCCTTGCTATCCATCATGATTGAGAAAAGTTCCTGCCAACCGGGACCACCCATCCGTAGGATGGACCCATGGCCACATCCACCGCATTTTCCTCACGCTGTTTTAGTTGTCTAATTGCCTACCACATTTAGTTGGACATGCATCAAGCAGCTTACTTAATTATCCCATTAGGCATCGGTTTCTTCACATAATCTTAGCACTTGACATAGAAAAATAGTGTCAAACAAGTTCTTTTTCAACAGGTTATCATATTTATCTTTGGAATACATTCATAAAGTCCATCCCGTAGGCTTATCCATAATCCACCCAAAGGCTATCCAGCAATCCAGAGGGATTACTAATCCAAGATTCCACCCGTAGACTAGTATGCGGGCCTTGAGATCCAATCCCGAGTCATGTTGACCTCTTGTGCAGGGCCCGAAAGGCGAGAGATTTACGGCTAGAGCCCCCCTGGCACCCAAGCATCCTCCTGCTCCAAGTAGCGCTCAATAGAGAGACCTCTCGTGGTGGGTTAGGTCCACCTTCCCGGCGCGGCTAACAACCCCCTTGGTTAGGGTTCAGGCAGACAGTCGGGGGTAACTAAGGCTGCCTCTCCCTTCAGGCCTTCAACCTGAAGCATTAGATATCTTTTCATCCTTTAGTTCCTTGTGCAAACAAATCAAACAGTGCTCTCTAAACTGTTACAAGCACAATCATATCCACTATCATTATTTTGGCCAACTGCTAAGGAGTGAATCCTTCTCTCCGAATGCATCCAACATTCGATCCGAGATCAATTGCGACTTGGCAAGATCCCCAAGGGTTTGTTTGTTAACCTATATGTCCTTGGGTTAGGGCTGTACCCTATTAACCCAAATTAACCAATACCTTAAGTTCTATTAACAGTAAATATGTTGCTCCAAATTACTGATTGGTCCTTTGCTTCCAAGCAAATATCTAATCCCCTTATCTTGGTCACTTTTCCCAAGAAAGGTGCTATATCAGGACGACTACTCATCCTCTTAGAAGATAAACTTGCGCAAGAATCTGCCAATCTCATTCCGAGGAATTGGCCATTCTTTTGTGATCAAACCACAAGATCATGAGACATTGCAACTTGTTGCACAAGTGTCGCATATAATCCGTGGGACTATTTTACCCATCGAACGGCATCTTCTAATCACGGAATCATGATTAGATAGGAAACAGGGTTTAGGGTGTCTTCATATCCTATCCATTCCCGATTGCACTAGGGCGGCATCGTCGATCCTAGGGTTCCAACTCAATCTGAGTTTCATCTTTTTTTACGAACGATCCTTAGGGTAGAAACCCTAGATCGTTTCTTGCAAGTACGTCCTATTGCCCCTACATTCCGTGAATGTGGGTAGGACTTAGGGGTATGAGAGTTTCGACTTGGCAATTAGTGCATCTAGGCCAAGTCCTTAATGTGCTAAACCCTAGCTAGCACTTGGAGCATATTGTATCGATTTAACCATCCTAAGCGAATCCTTTGTGGGTTAGGCGTTTGGGTTATCTAGTCTACTTGTCTTACGACAAGGACGAACTATTGCTAAAGATATTGTCTTGATCAAAGAGGGGAAAAATAGTTGCATTACGATATAATTCTCGTAAGCATACGAGTCATTGCTCTATGTATGATTAGATTTAAAAACCCTAACTTTTCTGGTTAATATCAAAGCGTATGTTAAGTTACGGCATAATTTCCATTGATCCTACTAGAACATGCATTCATGATTCATGCCACTAAGCTTTTAGGGTTTTATGTTAAAACGAACCATGCAGCCTTTCCCTAACTTCATTTCTGAATGAAATATTCGTACGCTGAATGAGCATTGCACAACCTTTCCTAACTACTACATAGTTGAATGAGATTTATGCCAATTGACTAGAGTTAGCCTACTTCATGCAGCCCTAGAATCATTTCCATGCCTTGCAAATTCCTACGGTTGTTAGTAACTTTCTTAATGAATCATTACGAAGAAAGATTTGTCTAATAATGTGACATGCGATTTAATCTTTCCATGCATAATCGAAGGTGTACTACAATAATCTCGACTTTGTAATGATAGTCATTAGTTGTTCTAGATTCGTTACTTTGCAATGCACTGAAGCAACTTGCTAAAAATGCATAGACATCTTTCGTTCATTCCATTGAAAAATACAAATGACCCATCTTCAATCGTGTGTTACTTCCTTTAAAATAGCCAAAGTATTTCAATCGCAAAAGTGCATCCTAGTTCCATAAATTAACCATGCATAATTGCAATACTTCGACGTAAATCAAAAATAGGAAGAAAACCTGGACTTGTAAATTTGGTGAAATATCCACATGAATATTAGGAGATGATCCTCCTGCGTTTGCACCTTGTGCCTTTTTAGGGGCCATCGTGAATTCGACCTTTGCTTTGCCTTCAAGGATTCGAACATCTTGCCTTGGCTCCTAGTCTTATGATCTTTGGCCATCTCCCTTGTACGCGCAAATCCCTTTGAGGTACGGCTCCTTGACTTGCGGACCTTGGCTTTGGAAGGCCTTAGGGTTCAGAGCTTGGCCTTCTTTCTTTCGAAAAAGAGGGATTCGTGCTTCAAAGCCCCGGAAAGGCGTATTAGGGAACTAATGGGAAGGCCTTATAGGCTTCCTCTTCGAAGCTTAAGAGGGAAAAAAATTTGGGCTTTCGGAGGGTTCAATAGGAAGGGCCTTTAATCCGGCTAGAAAAATGGGCTTGTGGGTGGATCCAATAGGAAGGGGACTTAAAATCCCAAGGTAAAATGGCTTTATGGGAAATCCACGGGAAGGGGGGTCTTAAAGCCGGGGCTAATATGGACTTGTGGGAGTTGCAATGGGAAGGGGGCTTAGAGAAGCCCCTTTAGAAGCTTTTGGGGGGATGTGTGATGGCCATGTGGAAAGAAAAAGGGAATTTATGGCTGTGTGGATGATGAGGATCTTGGTGGCGGCCACAAGAAGCTTTTGGGGGGATGTGTGATGGCCACGTGGAAAGAAAAAGGGAATTTATGGTTGTGTGGACGATGAGGATCTTGGTGGCGGCCATGAGTAGAATGGCGGCAGCAACACCAATCGGCAGATGGCGACATTCTGAACGAGCGTCTCCCTCTCCTCCACGGCGCAGCACGCATTTTGTCACTCTCCCCTCCTTCTTCCACACATGTTACAGTCGGCATAGCATGGCGAATCCTCACTCCACACTCCCTTTCACCCTCTTAGAGGGGGGGGTATTTATAGTCTGGGGGGAGAGAGGACCTCCCCCCTATGTGGCCCCTTGTGATGGAACCTAGAACGGGCCGGCACTGGCTCATGCACTAGCCGGACCTCTGTCTCACATGCTCAACAACCCCACGGCCTCACGGCCAGGAGCGTTGATGACACATTTATTGCCTTCCTAAATGTCTTGCATTTGTATTACGTCGTTTGTAGTCCACTCTTCTCTCACCCACTACTCCTCAGAGGGAGTCCCTTACACATTGCTTAATGGCACGAAGCACAGACATAGGGGGTCCTCCAACGGCTGAATGCCGCCACCCCTCTGTGACTCTCCTACACCTTGGGGATTGGCCCCTAGATGCGTCTCTCAACATATAAACATTTCGCACAAAATCCACTCAACGTACCATTTAATCGTATACAAGAATGTACCATTGTCCTTACTTCTCTTTCCCCTAGACCCCACGACTAGCCTATGGCTTAGGGTGTCCTGTCTCTCACTCAACGTGGGTCAAAGTCCTAATGAAAGCAATTGCTGTGCATCCAGGATTTCTGATACCTTTAAATATTTTCATGATTTATGCATATTGTGGATGCCAAGTGCTCAAACAATTATAGAATCAATATTGTGCACATGTGCAAAACATCCTTTCAATGATTTTCAACTACCGTTCTTATGTGGCGTTGCACGAACCTAGCACCGAGGAAACCCTCGTGCTACTAGGCCCTTATTTTATAATTATTCACCGACCTATATGGCATGCAAACAAAAAACAGCAATCTTTCCATCATTTTACTCCGCATTTAGACACATTTTGACCACTCTACCCTCCCATCGATCAAATGTTGCATTGTTGTCTACATTCATAAGGCATTTTGCCATCATTTTATGTGTAAAAAACGGGAAAAACACACTAGAACAAGAAGGTGGGGATGAACCGAGGGCAATCCTCATGCTTCAATCCCCACAAACATTCACAAACATTGTTCTTAATTTTCATTAATTTTCCGCACCCAAAATGCATTTTCCCCCTATTTTTAGTGATTTTTCTCTATTTTCCTTGTATTTTTCCTTATTTTTTACATTATTTTATTACTGAAGAATCAAAATAGATTATGGGCTGTGGCCCTTAGTTCCTTCTTGCAACAAAATGAAAATTTAGTTGGTGTTCCTATTCATTTTCCATTTTTATGCCCAAAAACATCATTTATCCTTGATTTTCCATATTTTACGTGTTTTAGTGTATTATTTTGGGCCACAAGATGCATGTTTTTCTGTTTTTCTGATTATGAACAGCAAGTACTCATGGAAAACAGCAACATGAACAATTTCTAGCCCCCATGAACAACATTTTATCAATCAAAAGCCATGAAATCTCAAATTTCCTTTGAAAAAAATTGAATTACCGCTTATTTGCGTGTTTCGGGTTTCATGTCCATGGCTGCAAATCTGAAAATCAGCAGCAGTTCATGCTCATGTCGATCACAAGTCACCATTTCCAGCCCGTGGAGCAATCCTATCCATGCCGGACAAGCCTCCATCATTCCTTCTTCTTCCTTTCTCTTCCCACATGAACTCCCCCTTAGAAGAGAGAGAGGGAGGAGAGAGAAAGACTAGATCTGGTTCTCTTCATTCAGTCCACCATTATACGGGCGAAGGGCGGCGATAAGATCGGCCAAGAAGGAGAAGATCAGCCCCAATGTCTGTTCCATGGGGTACTCACAGCCCACAATCATGATGAGAGAGGAGAGAGAGAGAAAAATGCGCCATTTCTTGATCACGCCATGTCTTCCTTCTCTCTCCACGTTTTTTGATCAATAAGGTGCATAAAATTTTAGAGGGGGGTCCAAACTCAAAAGGCATGCTCAAATTTGGCCTCCCAAGTGTCCACCTTTTCATATCTTGACCATTTTGTGGCCATTTCCCTGTCCGGACTCCGAATTGAGCTCTGAAAAATCCTGGGCGTCCGGCTTGGCATCCCGCATTGGCCGGTAACTCTTGTCAACCCGCAAGGTAGTCTGAAAAATTATGAAAAATCAACAAGAGTCTCTCGGGCGCCTTTAAAGCACTTTGGCGCTTAAAATCGTCCTAGATCGAGCCGCCGCCTTCGACGTTGAATATTTTTCCCTTGATATTCGTAATTTTTAGCTATTTTTAAGCACTTCTCGGCATCAAAATTTGGCTCTCATTGGCGACCACGGGATAGGGCAACTCAGCCCGTCGAATCCACGAACATATCTGCACATAAACAACCAAAGAAGCATCAAGCTGATACAAAAAAAATATATAATAAAACTCAGCACAATGCTCACCCTACCCCCTAACAAACCAAGGCATGACATCCACAAGGAGTAGGCCTTGCATCATCTAATAGAAGATCCGAAGCGAGTCACTAACCAACTGCTCCAACACAGCCAAACTAAAAACCCTATCAAAGAGGTTGCCCTAAATGGTAGTCTGAACTACTTACCAACTAAAGACAACACAACTAGGAGCTCCTACAAGGCGATGACTCCTATAGCCTGATCAAGGAGTATTTTCTTTCAGTACATGTCTTCTTTTAGGGTTTGTATTGTATGAACATACTTGGGCATGTAAAAAGGAGGGAGCCGAGCGTAGTGACCCAAGGAGAACAGGGCATCGGCCTCAGGACCTGTCTCGGCACCCAAGAACCTACCAAGCCCTCGCAAGGCGACACTTAATCCTTTTCTAACGCGCACTTTTATTTTCGCTCCAACCGTCCTTGTTTTGTCTTTTTTTTTCTAGCAAGAAGCCACCCCTAGGAAGACAAGGTATCGGCCCCGGGTCTGACTCGTCCCCACGAACCTACCAGGCCTTCTCAAGGCAATGATCAACTACTTATATCTTTTCATTCCTTTTCTTTTCTTTGATAGGGGTTAGAACCCCTTTTTACACACCTGCGTATTGATATTCATCTTGTAGGATGTTCAGGGTTTCTTGGCATCATCATTTTTATCTTCTGGCAGGCTTCTCTAAGTGCCTCACTACTAACAAGAACTCCTAGAACGGCTGCCTAGCAGGCTAGCAGAACATGGCCACTAGGACTTCCTTCTAAAATAGGTCTTTCGATGCTTGACAATGTCTTTACAGGAGGCAATGACGACTCCGACCTCCCTCAAACATACTTAGTCGAAACCTCGGGACTTCATGCCTTGGACGCCGGTCCCCAATAAGAAACAAAAAACCCCTTAACAAGTACTCAACCACATATAACAAACAACCACAATACTCATAAAGGATAGATATCACCTGGATAGGGCCACGAGAAGCGTCGATGCCGCGACAAAGGCTCCCTCCAAGCTTGCCTTCAAACCTGTCTAGCACAGAACTTAAACAAGAGACCATTAACTGCACCCGCACTAAACAGACAACTGGCCCTCTTGGCCTAATGAAATAAAACACTTCACTACAAAACTAAATCGGCCCTCTTGGCCTAACGAAATCTGGAGGTAATATCCAAAGCAACTAGCCTTCCTAGCTTAAAACTAGATAGGTCATTTTAGTCCACGTAATACTGATGTCCTTGGCATATACATCACACCCTCTCAGACTACCCAAGGTGCCAAAGATAGCATATCATAGGTCGACTAGCCCCATGCTACTCATGCAAGTTAGCTAAAAGCTTGATCTTGTACTTTTTTTTCCTTTTTTTCTTTTTTTTTTCTTTTTAATCTTATGGTTTTCTTCTTGTAGAGCTACAAGTCCAAGCCTTTCCACAAATAACTCATCAATAAGACCGATCCCTTCTTGGGCACTATGAGCTGAATGAACAACCTTAGTGGGCTCGCATGTCCCACATTTATTGTAATCCGAATAACCTGGTCGTTCAAGCGGCTGAGTGGCTCCTTTGGGAGAAAGAATCATAGCTTTGTACTCATTCAAACCTCCCCTATTTGGGTTTTCACGTAGATCAGTGCTGCGACCCAAACTAGGTAGAACTTCAAGCCTAAGCATATCACATGGGTGTCCCAAGGCAGTGTATATGGTCAGATGTATATCCAATCTTATCCTCTTGGGGGTTCAACAGAATATATCCAGATGGGATCCTTGGCCTTGCATCTGACACTCCTGCCACACTTTTGGAGATTTTGGGTCTCCACACCCATCTCACATTTCCCTTAATATTCTTGCACTCCCTCAATTTGCTACACTGGTCTAACGAACTCAATGCAAACTTATCCCTATGGCTAAATGGCCTCACATCCTTATGACCTTTGTGAACCACATGTGGGCTTTTAGTATTTTGCATCCTCTTTACAAAAGATGTCTTTACTTGTTTACGTCCATACTGCAAATTTTCTTCCATAAGAACCATGCTTTCACTGGAAGGAACAACATCCACCCGGAGGCATGATTCACTTAGAGATGATAAAGGTCTCTCAAAAGCCTTACTAGCAACAAAATTAGAACCACACACAGAATTCTTATCAACACTCATAGGCCCATTGGTGCGATCCATATTTCCATCACAACTATCTCTCGTGGAAGTATTGCAAGCCCTAATGGGACTTACATGGCTTGGAACCTGTTCACTGAGAGGCATGTCATTACTACTCATAAGATGACCATTTTTTGCTTTGAAATTTTGGCCACCAAGGTTCCCCTCATAGGCTACCTTGGTATCAACAAGTGAGTTGTTTTCTTGCAGAAATGGTTGGAAGCTAGGATGCACGTGTACTGAGCGGGGAAAACTCCAAAAGTTTTCCCAACATCTCTGAATATGACCCTCATAATTGATGGCATGCATTTTTGCTTCCCTTAACGACTTAGGATTCCACAGTCCCACGTCTTGGATTTGCATATTAATGTCTAAGCCATTCAGAAAGAGCTCACATAGCACATCATCTGGTAGTGCACTGGCTCTTCTTGGCCAAAGCCTAAGAATACTATCAAAGGCTCTAGCATACTCTTTAACAGAAGGATAAGACTCCTGTCTAAACTGCATAAGCTGCCCTAAGACCTGAATCATAGGGAGCTTCTTTTCATACTCATCTAGAAATCTATCACAAGACTCCTCAAATGATTTGATCGACCCTCTTGGGAGGTTCTAGTACCATTTCCTTGCCTCCCCCTTTAGGGTACTTGGGAATACAAGTATCCGATGTATATCGTCAAACCCACTTGCAATACAAGTTAGGTCGTATTCTCTTAAATGAATCATCGGATCCTCATTTGGCAACCCATAAAACACTGGGAGATCCCTATAAAGAGGAGGACATTTAGTCCTCCCTTTTGGGATCAAGACTGGGTCATTAAAATCTTCGTATTCCTCTTGACCTAATACCAATGTATTAGGGTCTTTAACCTCTTCCATTTCCACCTTTACTGGTGTGGAAGAGTCACTAATTCCATGAACTTCCCTTTCCGCCAACTCACAAAGTGGTTTAGGGAGTCCAACACTATGCAATAGGGAATCTATCCCATCATCTGCTAGTGGTGTTCTAGTAAGCCTATTCTCATCTACCACCACTTTGCTAGAACTTAGGATAGGTCCTAATGAGATCTTCCTTACTAACAATGGTTTTCCACACACATGGACATCATCCAATGCTTTATGGATCTTGGCTATCACACTACGGTACCCAACTACATCGGGCACTAGCATCGGATGTATCTTTAGATCATAATCATCATGTCCTCCTATGTGCATATTAACCATCATTGTCACAGTCTTTTCTATGACATTATCATCATGAATTATCATAGATGACTGTGTCATCTTAGCACTACTTTCACTTTCCCTTTTCTCTAATCTCCAAGGGCTATTAATCTTAGAGGTAGCTCCATGGGTATTTTCCCATACTAGGACCCAAACTCAAGCATGGTATCACTTTCAGGGCAAAGAGTAAAATAGTCAATCACCCGACGTGTCAAAGATCCCACTAGATTGTTCAAGATAGACAAAGTATCATTTGGGTGTTGGGAATTTATTGGATTGACCGTCATACTAATGACCAAAGTTTTTATCAGACTAACTTGATATCCACCGCTTCAAGTTGGCTATCGACCAATAAAACTAACAGGTCCCTTATGAGACCAAGATTCGGAGACCGCCACTTATCGGCAGCTCTCGGCAGACGCACCACTGATGGAACCTAGAACGGGCCGGCACTGGCTCATGCACTAGCCGGACCTCTATCTCACGTGCTCAACAACCCCACGGCGTCGCGGCTAGGAGCCTTGATGACACATTTATTGCCTTCCTAAATGTCTTGCGTTTGTATTATGTCATTTGTAGTCCACTCTTCTCTCACCCACTACTCCTCAGAGGGAGTCCCTTACACATTGCCTAATGGCACGAAGCACAGACATAGGGGGTCCTCCAACGGCTGAATGCCGCCACCCCTCTGCGACTCTCCTACACCTTGGGGATTGGCCCCTCGATGCGTCGCTCAACATATAAACATTTCGCACAAAATCCACTCAACGTACCATTTAATCGTATACAAGAATGTACCATTGTCCTTACTTCTCTTTCCCCTAGACCCCACGACTAGCCTATGGCTTAGGGTGTCCTGTCTCTCACTCAACGTGGGTCAAAGTCCTAATGAAAGCAATTGCTGTGCGTCCAGGATTTCTGATACCTTTAAATATTTTCATGATTTATGCATATTGTGGATGCCAAGTACTCAAACAATTATAGAATTAATATTGTCACATGTGCAAAACATTCTTTCAATGATTTTCAACTACCGTTCTTATGTGGCATTGCACGAACCTAGCACCGAGGAAACCCTCGTGCTACTAGGCCCCTATTTTATAATTATTCACCGACCTATATGGCATGCAAACAAAAAACAACAATCTTTCCATCATTTTACTCCGCATTTAGACACATTTTAACCACTCTACCCTCCCATCGATCAAATGTTGCATTGTTGTATACATTCATAAGGCATTTTGCCATCATTTTATGTGTAAAGAACGGGAAAAACACACTAGAACAAGAAGGTGGGGATGAACCGAGGCAAATCCTCATGCTTCAATCCCCACAAACATTCACAAACATTTTTCTTAATTTTCATTAATTTTTCGCACCCAAAATACATTTTTTCCCTATTTTTAGTGATTTTTCTCTATTTTCCTTGTATTTTCCCTTATTTTTTGCATTATTTTATTATTTAAAATTCAAAATAGATTATGGGCTGTGGCCCTTAGTTCCTTCTTGCAACAAAATGAAAATTTAGTTGGTGTTCCTATTCATTTTCCATTTTTATGCCCAAAAACATCATTTTTCCTTGATTTTTCATATTTTACGTGTTTTAGTGTATTATTTTGGGCCACAAGATGCATGTTTTTCTGATTTTCTAATTATGAACAGCAAGTACTCATGGAAAATAGCAACATAAACAATTTCTAGCCCACATGAACAACATTTTATCAATCAAAAGCCATGAAATCTCAAATTTCCTTTGAAAAGAATTGAATTACCGCTTATTTGCGTGTTTCGGGTTTCATGTCCATGGCTACAAATCTGAAAATCAGCAGCACTTCATGCTCATGTCGATCACAAGTCACCATTTCCAGCCCGTGGAGCAATCCAATCCATGCCGGACAAGCCTCCATCATTCCTTCTTCTTCCTTTCTCTTCCCACATGAACTCCCCCTTAGAAGAGAGAGAGGGAGGAGAGAGAAAGACTAGATCTGGTTCTCTTCATTCAGTCCACCATTCTACGGACGAAGGGCAGTGATAAGATCGGCCAAGAAGGAGAAGATCAGCCCCAATGTCTGTTCCATGGGGTACTCACAGCCCACAATCATGATGAGAGAGGAGAGAGAGCGAAAAATGCGCCATTTCTTTATCACGCCATGTCTTCCTTCTCTCTCCACGTTTTTTGATCAATAAGGTGCATAAAATTTTAGAGGGGGGGTCCAAACTCAAAAGGCATGCTCAAATTTGGCCTCCCAAGTGTCCACCTTTTCATATCTTGACCATTTTGTGGCCATTTCCGCGTCCGGACTCCGAATTGAGCTCTGAAAAATCCTAGGCATCCGGCTTGGCATCCCGCATTGGCCAGTAACTCTTGTTAACCCGCAAGGCAGTCTAAAAAATTATGAAAAATCAACAAGCGTCTCTCGGGCGCCTTTAAAGCACTTTGGCACTTAAAATCGTCCTAGATCGAGCCGCCGCCTTCGACGTTGAATATTTTTCCCTTGATATTCGTAATTTTTAGCTATTTTTAAGCACTTCTCGGCATCAAAATTCCACTCTCACCTTGCATGTGTCTTCCCCTCCACCTGTGAGTTTCCCATTATAGCCCATCCCCTTCCCTCAGCCACCGGGGGAAGGTAATTTAAAAAAAATTGCAATAAACCTATTATTATCCTCTTGATCTCCTCCTAAGATGGAGTTCACTTGTGGTTATGCGGGTTTTTAACTTTGGTTCCAATTTGCCAATGGAGAGGTCATGATTCCTTGGTATGGTTTATAGATTGCACTGTCGGTAACTCCTATGCCGGAATTGACCTTTGCATGAGTCCCACACGGGATGTGGAAAGTTGGACTAGTAATATTTTTCAACAGAATTATTACAATTTTCAAATTGATGAATGCTTGCTTTGATCCCTGCATGAGATGCATTATGCCACACAAGAATAGGACATTGAAAATGATAAACTGCATCGCAAGTATTCAAAGGATTGAATTCCCCAAATGCATGTATCAAGAGAAGTTAATTGTATTTAGATGTTATGCGATTAATTCATAAACACTATATAAGGCTTCAAGCATTGTCAACATCCCATCCTAGATATAGTAGGTGGATTTTTATCCAAAGGTATATGTTGCAACTTGCTTGCCTAATGGATTGCATGGCAAGAAACTTAGTCTAGAAAAGAATCATTTTCGAAGCTCTAGACCTTTTCCCAATCTCTTGTTAGTATCTCATGTTTGATAGATTGGGAATCTTGATTTTTTGCTTAGCTAGTACAAACAATGATCATAATGATTAAAGACTAAGATGCCTTGGGATCTGTACGATAACCACTATGTTTATCAATCCGAATTCGGGGATTGGACTAGATACAAACAACAACTCCATGCCTCAAAGGCAAGTAGAGAGCTCACCAGGTTAGGAAAACCCGAGTCAAAGGAAAGACCAATGCTTTTGTACTTGTTGGGAAGAAGGTTGGGTTATCAATCAATGTAAGTGACTAGTAGAACTTATGTCTTGTACGGTGCCTGAGACCTTAGCATATGCCTTAGCCAAAAGAAGGGTGTGTTAAGTAAACTTTACATAGAACCACTCCTGATCCCAAGGGGAGTGTAACATGTCCACTTGTATCTTCAGGACACATCTTAGCAGTCCATCGGAAAGGATGTCTAGAAAGCTCCGCCCGGCACTCCTATGGAATGTTACGGGGTTTGCGATCTAGGGCTTTCCGCGTCTACCACGTAGCAGAAGTGTTCCGACCATTCCCACTTAGGATCGACCTTAATTAGGGTTTTGTTTATTGGTCATTTCCTAACGGCAACTAGCCTCGGATCCAAGCGATCTACTTTACGCAGAAACACCAGGTCCAAAACGGATTCACGCTGCACTTGGTTCAAGGAGAATGGGAAACGAGAGGGATGCAATGCTCAACCTCTCTACCATAAGGCATAGTCCCATTCCGTTCCTCTAAAACAGCATAAATCGGGTTCAATCATAACTCTAGGTCAACGCTTTTGTTGTTCTGTTCTTTGACAATCTTCCTGCTCTCCATCGTGATTTGAGAAAAGTTCCCGGCCAACCGGGACCACCCATTCGTAGGACGAACCTATGGCCCATCCTCCGCACTTTCCTTGGGTTGTTTTAGTTATTTAATTACCTAACATATTAGCTCGACATGTAACAATCATCTTCTTTAATTAGCCCGTTAGGCACTGATTCTTTCATGTAATCATATCACTTAACATAGAAAAACAATATCAGACAAGTTCCTTATTAACAGGTTATCATATTTATCTTTGAAATACAAAGAATCCAGCCCGTAGGCTTATCTACAATCCGCCCGAAGGCTATCCAGCAATCCACAGGGATCACTAATCCAAGTTTCTGCCTGCAGACTAGTATGCGGGCCTCGAGATCCAATCCCGAGTCACGTTAGCCTCTTTTGTAGGGCTCGAAAGGCAAGGGGTTTACGGCCAGAGCCCCCTCTGGCACCCAAGCGTCCTCTTGCTCCAAGTAGCGCTCAATGGAGAGATCTCTTGCGGTGTGTTCGGTCCACTTTCTCGGCGCGGTTAACAACCCCCTTGGTTAGGGTCAGGCAGGCAGCCGGGGGTAACTAAAGCTGCCTCTCCCTTCAGGACTTCAACCTAAAGTATAGATATCCATTTATCTTTTAATTCATTGATTTAAAAAAAACCAAACAGTGCTCTAAAATCTGTAGCAAGCACAAATATTTTCATTGATTTTTTTTTTGTTGGCAAACTGCTAAGGAATGAATCCTTCCTTTTGAATGCATCCAGCACTCGATCCGAGATGAACTACAACTTCGCAAGATCCCCTATATCCTGGGTTAGGGCGTACCCTATTAACTCGACTTAGTCAAATCTTAAGTTCATCGATTATTTCAGTTTATCGGTTGGTCTTTAGTTCCCAATCAATCTTCTTTACTCAAGAAAGATACTAAATTAGGATGATTATTCATCCTCTTGCAAGATAACTTGCGTAAGGACTTGCCATCCTTGTTGCGAGAATTTGGCCATCCCCTTGTGATCCAATCACAAGATCATATGACTCCGCACTTGTTGCGCAAGTGTCGCATCGAACTATGAGACTATGGAGTCACGAAACAATCTGTTTCAGGTTATTTTAGGCTGACGTTGTTAGACCTAGGGTACCAATTTCCATCTTGTAAGATTCTTAGGGGCAAACCCTAGTTCACCTTCCAAATATGTTGCACTATCCCTACAATTCGGTGAAAGTGGGCAAGTATTTCAAGGTATAGGAGTTTCAGTTTTAGCAATACGTACGATTAGGTCACGTAATAACTTCCTAGTGAATTTCTTGGAATTTAACTTGTTCTAAATGAGTACTCCGCGGTTTAGGTGTTTTATATTTATGCCAATTTGTTTAAATCTAGAATATAATTTTGAGATCATTTCCACATGATTCGTTGTCTATGCGTAAATTGATTTTTCAACCCTAACTTGTCGATTTAAGGTCAGGCATAGATTAGGTTAATTCCAACTAATCTTCCTATAACTTGCGAATAAAACTCATGCTAAACAAGCAACCTTTTTTCTTGATAGTTTATGCAGTTGACAAACGATAATTTCCTAGAGTTATGCCTCGTAAGAATCATTTCATGCTTTGCACTTTCCATGATGATTCATTGCGAAGAGGATATGGGTTAATAGTGCAATATGTAGTTATACATCTAGGCTTTAAATGAAGTATACTATTTTAATGGATAATAATCCAATTTTTAATTTATTTCAATGCATAAAGCTATTTGTTAGAAATGCGTTTATGGTTTCTTTATTTTGCATGATTCATTTAAAAGTATTAATGACTAAGTTCCTACGTCGTGAACATCTAGGACAAAAATATATCCTATTTCTAACAATTAACCTTGCATGATTGAATTCCAATAATACCAAATAAAAATTAGGAAGGGAAACCTGGGCTTGGGGTGAGATATCCACGTGGATGCTGGGAGACGACCCTCCCGCGGCGGCTGCGCCTTGGACTTTCTTAGGAGGCATCGCAATTGTAGTCTTTCGGATGTGGAAGTAGCTTTACAACTCCTCTTTGGAATTCCACCGTTGCTCCCTTGGAACGTCCGTCGAAATTAGTTTTAGAAGGCTCCCTCCTTGAAGTAGGGATTTCGAAAGAAGGGGTGTTTCAAAATCTTTTGCGGATAAGACCCATTAAAGCCATGGGAGGGGCTTAATGGCCTTATAATGACTCGCACAAACGGAGAATAAATAAAGTGTGGAATCCCTTACGAGGGTTTTTGAGTGGGAAAGGGAGGTGTTAAAAGCCCTCAACACTCTCTTCTCTTTTACGAGTGGGGAAAAAGAACAAAGCTCCAAGGGTATTTTGCATGGGGTTTCAAGAGCACAAAGGAAGGGCTTAAGGGGGTTTTTACGATAGGGGGTTTCAAGCCCAAAGGAAGGGCATTTAGGAGGATTTAAAAAAAACCGGGGAGATAAGACCTTAAAGGTCAAAACCCTTTTATTGGGGGAAAACCCTTAGGGGGAAACTCCAAGGGAAATAGTAACCTTAAAGGTTATAAGGGTCTAAGGACCCGTAGGAAAATTTGGAGGAAAGGGTTTCAAGAGGCCATGGGAAGGGGTTTCAAGATGCCTCAAGGGAAGGGGGCTAAAAGAAATTATTAAACACAGGGGGGGTGGGTTTCCAACATCCATGGGAAAGGGGCTAAGGGGAGAAAAGGGGGCTTATGAAGGTTTAAACATGGGAAGGGTGAAAGGTTTTAAAGCCCAAGGGAAAGGAGGCTTATAGAGGGTTAAAACACGGGGGGTGTAAGGGGGCTTATCAAGCTGTTTAGAAGCTTCCCCCCCAGGAAGCTTCTAAAGCTTCCGCCACATGGGAGGGGGAAGCTCAAATGATGACTGATGTCTCTGCAGCTCCTCCTCGGCTCAGGCAACCCTCCTCTCTCCCTCAAGTGGCACAAGCGCTCGGCTCCACCTCGTGCTCCCCTTCCAGGCTCTAGCAATGACAGGCAGGCCGGCAGCTCACACCCTTATGAGTCGAGCTGAGAGACTCACTCTCTCCCTCTCTGCAATGATGGTGCACGGCATCTTTTTTCACGATCATTGCCCTTCCCTCTTTTTTCAGCTTATGTCCCCCCTCAGTTATATAGGGGTGGGGATAAGATCCTCCCCCCCCTTACGTGTCGACGGGCATGTATCATTGCCCTGGCAAGCTCCAGCAAGGAGCTTGCCTCTCTTGCTATTCCCTTCTTCCTCCAGCTCGACAGTTGGCTGGAGGAGAGGGGAATTAATTAAAAAATTTTCTTTAAAAAAATATTAACCCTATGAGGGATTTCATATAGTCCTTTCAAATTTTGGATTTGTTACAGGGAGAGCCAATACGCGATGGAAAGGGTATCGCGACCATTCCTGCAATGTTTGGAAAAGGATACCATTGTTTTTGTTGATTGATCAAATAATTCTTGGGATGTGATTAAGATGATTATTCCAAGTGCTTATTTTTTATGGTAAATGCATGCCAGGGGTCAGTGATGACAAGTTGCCATGGGGAATAAAGGAATGTTTTCTTGGAAGATGATATTAGGTTAATTGCCTTGATTGTGCTTGGTTCTTAATTGGATTAATTAAGGAAGGATATTTTGCACAGGTGGATCATCTCCAAGGTCACATCGCACTTCAATCCAAGAGGGCACTGCTCGATTCATAGGCCGAAGATTGAGTGGTGAAAAGACCAACTACAAAAGTTGTGTCTCGCTCATAGGTCACTTGGGGTCAGGTGAAGCTCTGGACACCCGATGCCTAGTCCGAAACGGAGTTGAAGACTGCCGTGAGAGCCCAATATTGGTGGTGTTGGAAGATCCTATTCTAGATAATGGATGGAAATTATGGTGTCATGTGATTTGGACTAGGTACTTCTGTTGGAAAGAAGGGATACATAATTTCTCCTGTATGGGTAGGAGACAAAGATTAACGTGAAGACAAGTTAAGAAATTTATTTGAACTTTTTTGTCAAAGGATTACTCACTCCGTATTTGTGTTTGTACCGTAAATTATGCGAACGAATCCTGTTTTCTAGAAAGGATTAATTAAGGAAGCTGATTTTAAATGTCACATATAAATGTGATAGGACCTAATTAGGAAACCAAAGCTATCAAGGGAAGTGGGTGGGCGGCGAAACCCTCGTCAGGTCTGTCCTATGACACAGTGGTCCCAAAGAACTAGGAGGCTTCTCACAAGGTTTTACCGATGTCCACTCACCCTTAAAATTTGTTAGGTTAGAACCTGATTCATGGCGTTTTAGGGGACTGGAATGGGACTACGCCCTACGGGTAGGGAGATTGTAACATGCCCGCCCCTCAAATCACGGGACACATCTTAGCAACCCATCGAGAGATCAATCTAGAAGACGCCACCTGCCCCGGCACTCCCAAGGAATGACACGGGGTTATCCAACTAGGGTCTCTCGAGTCTATCTCGCAATGGAACTTATCCGGCTGTTCCCACTAGGATCGACCTGAAGTCCAGGTTCCTAGCAGTTGAGTCTTCCTAACAGCCTTCTAGCGTCGGTCGACAGCTGCTCCACTTTGCGTAGATGCAACTGGACCCAAGCAGACTCATATTGCAATTGGTTCAAAGAGAATGGGAAACGAGAGGGAGGCATCCCTTGACCTCTCTGCCCATAGGGCAGAGTCCCATACCAAATCCCTAAAATGGTATGAGTCAGGGTTTCAACTCACAAGTTCTAAGGTCCTTGTCTAACTAACGTTCGCTTCAAATAAATTCCATTGAGGAAAGATCTCGACTAACCGAAACCACCCTTCCGTAGGATAGACCCATTGGTCACATCCACCAGGCTTCCCTCGGGGGTTGTTTTAGTTATCTAATTACCTACCACATTATGTTTGACACATAAAAGTAGCTTCCTTAATTAACTCGTTAATCACAGGTTCCTTTACGTAATTTAGGGCACTGACATGAAAACAAGATAAAACAAGATCAAACACTTCCTTAACATTATCTTTAGATAAAAGTTTGTCTCCCGTCCATACAGGAGAATTAAGTGTTCCTTTCTGCTTCCACAGAAAAGTCCTTCCATTTCCCGGCAATAAAACCCGACGGTTTATCCTACCAAGATTCCGCAATGTAACTAGTATCAAGACCTCGAGATCCCATCTCAAGTCATGTAGAACACTTGTGTAGGGCCCGGAGGCATTGGGATTTATGGCCAGAGCCCCCACTGGCACCCAAGCGTCCTCCTACGCCAAGTAATTTCCATGGAGAGACCTCTCTCGGTGGGTTTGGTCCACATTCCCGGCGCGGATTCATAACCCCCTTGGTTAGGGTTTGGCGGTTTGCAGAGGGGGTAGCTAGCGCCGTCCTTCCTTAATTATCCCTTTAGGAAATCAACCACAGCTGAAGCAACTAGCTTAATAACATTTACTAGGGAAAACATCCCTTTTGTTTCCATGGTAATCAATCATCACAGACCCGGCCATGAAATCATCAACCACACCCCACTTGGGTTAACATCCAAAACCACATTAACAAACAGTTGAATGCACAACCTCTCGCTTCAAGGCATCGCAATCCCATTGCATGTACAACCAAAACTTAACTTGGATGTATCAAAACACTTTTACAACCTTTTTAAACAACCAAGCATAACTTGGGTCAACAATCCATCTTTAACAAGATCAACCTTCGTTAAAACCATTTCAAGAGTTCCAAGCAACATGCTTAGCATGAATCAACTACCCTAAAGTTTGCTCTCCCCCTTGGGTTAGGGCTTCGCAAGGTTGATTTAACAACTTCCTTCTAGATCCTTTAAATGAACTAAGTGATTTCATCTTGACTTTTATCAATCCTGGCTACCTATTTAGGGTAGAAGATCAACCCAATTCCTAGAGTAGCTATCTAATATCACAGGTCACCAAGTGCTAACCCATATTGCTAGTACATCACCAAGAATACATTAACAAGATTCCAACCTGATTAGCCATAGGTTATCCAATCTTCATCTATCGGCTAGAGTTCGGACAAGGATCTCTAAACGGAATTTCTTTTAGAACTACTGTTCTAACAATGTTTATCATGCAATCCCATTGTGTGTGCAAGTTAACATATATTGACATGTGCATGATCTAACTATTACTTTAATGTACTCTATCATCCTTGCACATGAAAGATTGGTTTGTAATCTTGGGATGCTATTGCATTTTTTTTTATAACGAAGTATTTTTATCTCTTTCGATGCGAGGCTCCAATCCTTTTCATGAAAATAATGCAAGATTCTAGCTCTTTCTAAATGCAAACTAAGGTAATCCATTCACTGTATAATACAAAAATATCTTCTATTATTAATCACTAGAATGTTCTTCATGCAAGTGTTTGTGTCAGGCATTTCGGCATCTTATAATGCGTTTTCCTTAATCAATTTTACATATCATTTCATTGACCATAAACATGAAATGTCTTATGATTATTACAACTATCGTAACTAGATTCATGCCTAGGTTCTTTATCTATCAAAGCATGCAATACGAATTTTATTATGATCCCCTATCCTCATGAGATAAGCAAGACATTGAAGTAGTACCTGATTGTGGGGAGAAACTTTAGTGTTTACCCTTGGCAGTGTGTTTGCATGGGTGGTGGCATCTTGACCCGAATCTCCATCCATGGTTGTGGGATTCCCATTCACTTGGGAAGATCTCCGCTTCGGGGCCATCCTCAATTATGAGACTCTCTGAGTCGTGGAGAGAAAGTCCCTAAGAACCTTGGCCAAGAGACAATGTACAAATAGGGAGCGCCTATTGGGAGCTGTGTATCTCATACACGAACTTCGGTAGAGAGCTTTAATGGGATGCATCTTCTTGTGCAGGGATTGCAGAACTCTAGCACTCCAATGCCACCTGAGCATATCCTAATGATGAGGATATACTCCCAAAGGCACAAAAAGGGAGCCCGTGTGTGAATTGGGATTGGGGGGGAAGGTTGGAAAAGTTCAAGAACCTTCTCTCTCTCTCTCTCTCTCTCTCCTCTTCCTCTTCTTTCTCTCCTTCGTCTTCTTCTCCTTCTCTCTTCTCTCTCTCTCTCCTTCTCTCTTCTCTCTCTCCTCTTCTTCTCTCTCTCCTTCTCTTCTTCTCTCCCTCTCCTCTTCCTCTTCTCTCTCTCCTTCTCTTCTTCTCTCCCTCTCCTCTTCCTCTTCTACCTCTTCTTCTCCTTCTCTCTTCTCTTCTTCCCCTTCTCTCTTATCTCTCTCCTTCTCTTCTTCTCCTTCTCCTTCTCTTCTTCTCTCCCTCTCCTCTTCCTCTTCTCTCTCTCCTTCTCTTCTTCTCTCCCTCTGCTCTTCCTCTTCTACCTCTTCTTCTCCTCTTCCTCTTCCTTTTTGCTCACGGGGGCCCGCAACGACTGGCGATCAAGGAGGGGGGGTGGCTTTAGTCCGAAGCCCCAAGGGGGGCGGCCTTTCTACCGTGCCGAGCTAGAGGGGGGCTGCTGCCTGTGGGAGGGGGCACTATGTAGAATAACGAGGGGGGAGGACTTGTGCATCACGGCTAGCAGGGGGGCTTCTTGTACCCGAGGGAGGGGGAGGAAGGCTCCCCTTTATAGGGGGAGGGAGGACGGCGCCACCCGCCACTTGGGGGGACTGCATGCCCCCCTACTCTACATTACTCACACACACACTCTCTCTCTCCTCGGCATGCAGTCAGTAGGGGGAGAAAGAGGGAGTAATTTTTTTTTTAAAATTGAAAATTTTTTCCTTAGGGGGGGTTCTTATGGGGGAGGCACGGGGGAAGCACAGGGGGGACATTACATCCTCTCCCCCTTAGAGGAATCGAGATGTCCTCATCTTGAGAAGAAACTACGAAAGACAAGCACTACTGGACCTTAGAGCCTGTGGGTTAGGGCCCATCATGCTTACACTGTGCTACTTTGATTACTCAAATTCTCAACTTAAAATAACAACTTGTCACAAATTATAGGATTTAATAGGATTTATTCCAAGTACAGAACTTATTACCTTAAGAAGATCTTCCTAGGATATCTAGTCATCCTCAAAGGTTACAACATGCTCCAAGCCTTCATCATCATGTGGTTCATAATATGAGCCAAAAGTAGAGTTTAGACGGCTTCGTTTGACCGCACGTTCCTGATTCTCAGGGTCCAACTCAGGACAATCTGTTTGGATGTGTCCTAGTTCATTGCAATGGAAACATCGGTGGTTGGGGCATCTCTTACGGATGTGTCCTATCTCTCCGCACTTGTTGCAACTCATGTCTTGATCTCGTGAGTCATCTTCATCATAGTTGCCTGATTTAAGTTCTTGGACGATTGGATTCACTCAGAGTAATGCGTCTTGCAAGTCCGTTGGGCACATTGATTCCAATCGAGTGTTTATGGGTGAATTCAATCCAACACAGAATTTTGACACTGTTGTGTCATATTCATTGGGGGTTCATACTTTAGGAGTGAAACGAACTTCGAAAAATATGCTTCAAGGGATAATCCTAGCTGCTTCAAGTTGTAGAATTCATTCATCTTTTGTGTGCGGTAGGTAGGTGGCAGATACCTCCTTCACACAGCTTCCTTAAGCTTACCCCAAGTGATTATCCAAGATCGCTTGGTCTCTGCACCACTATTTCCACCAAAGTCTCACTTCGCCTGTAAGCTTAAGTTTGGCGAGCATGGCTTGGTTAGCAGGTGCAATTCCTGCTGCCTCAAAATAGCCCTCCATGGACTCAATCCAGATCTCTGCGTCGGCTTGAACAGACCTTCTCTTGCCATCAAACTCGGATGGCTTAATTTGTTTGAGAAGGAACCTCTTCTCTTGCATGTCAGCATTCATGGGTGTAGAAGGTGCCTGACAATCAAGCCATACCACTCAGGTTATTTCTATTTAGGATATGTCTATGAATCGAACATTAATCAATCATGTATCATTATAAAGTTTTGCTCTGATACCAACTGTAACGTGCTCGCCCCTCAAATCGTGGGACATGTCTTAGCAGCCCATCGAGAGATCAATCTAGAAGACGCTGCCCAGCACTCTCAAGGAATGACACGATGTTTGCCAACTAGGGTCTCTTGAGTCTGCCTCACAATGGAACTTATCTAGCTATTCCCACTAGGATCGACTTGAAGTCTGGGTTCCTAGTACTTGAGTCTTCCTAACAGCCTTTTAGCATCGGTCCACAATCGCTCCGCTTTGCGTAGATGAAAGTGGACCCAAGGAGACTCATATCACACTTGGTTCAAAGAGAATGGGAAACAAGAGGGAGGCATCCCTGACCTCTCTGCCCATAGGGCAAAGTCCCATTCCAGTCCCCTAAAATGGTATGAGTCAGGGTTTCAACTCACAAGTTCTAAGATCCTTGTCTAACTAATATTCACTTCAAATAAATTCCATTTAGGAAAGCTCTCCACTAAACGACACCACCCTTCCGTAGGATAGACCCATTGGTTACATCCACCATGCTTCCCTCGGGGGCTATTTTAGTTATCTAATTACCTACCACATTATGTTTGACACATAAAAGCAACTTCCTTAATTAACCCATTAATCACAGGTTCCTTTACGTAATTTAGGGCACTGACACAAAAACAAGATAAAACAAGATCAAACACACACTTAACTTATCTTTAGATTAATGTTTGTCTCCTGCCCATACAAGAGAATTAAGTGTTCATTTCTGCCTCTGCAGAAAAATCCTTCCGTCTCGTGGCAATAAAACTCGAAGGTTTATCCTACCAAGATTCCGCCTTGTAACTAGTATCAAGACCTCGAGATCCCATCTCGAGTCACGTAGAACACTTGTATAGGGCCCGGAGGCATTGGGATTTATGGCCAGAGCCCCCACTGGCACCCAAGCGTCCTCCTACGCCAAGTAATTTCCATGGAGAGACCACTCGCGGTGGATTCGGTCCACATTCCCGGTGCGGATTCATAACCCCCTTGGTAAGGGTTTGGCGGTTCGCAGGGGGTAGCTAGCGCCATCCTTCCTTAATTATCCCTTTAGGAAATCAACCACAGTTGAAGCAACCAGCTTAATAACATTTACTAGGGAAAACAACCCTTTTGTTCCCATGGCAATCAATCATCACAGACCGGGCTATGAAATCATCAACCACACCCCACTTGGGTTAACATCCAAAACCACATTAACAAACAATTGAATGCACAACCTCTCGCTTCAAGGCATCGCAAACCCATTGCATGCATAACCAGAACTTAACTTGGATGTATCAAAACACTTTTACAACCTTTTCAAACAACCAAGCATAACTTGGGTCAACAATCCATCTTTAACAAGATCAACCTTCATTAAAACCATTTCAACAGTTCCAAACAACATGCTTAGCATGAATCAACTACCCTAAAGTTTGCTCTCCCCCTTGGTTTAGGGCTTTGCAAGGTCGATTTAACAAGTTCCTTCTAGATCCTTTAAATGAACTAAGTGATTTCATCTTGACCTTTATTAATCATGGCTACCTATTTAGGATAGAAGATCAACCCAATTCCTAGAGTAGCTATCTAATATCACAGGTCACCAAGTGCTAACCCATATTGCTAGTACATCTACATTAAAAAGATTCCAACCTGATTAGCCATAGGTTATCCAATCTTCATCTATCGGCTAGAGTTCAGACAAGGATCTCTAAATAGAATTTCCTTTAGAACTACTATTCTAAAAATGTTTATCGTGCAATCCCATTGTGTGTGCAAGTTAACATATATCGACATGTGCATGATCTAACTGTTACTTTAATGTACTCTATTGAGAGCGGAGTTTTGAGCCTGGGATGTGCCTAAAATTTGCCAAAAAATCCAAAATTTAGGGGAAAAAATATTCAACATTGAAGGTGGCGGTTGCAGCTAGGACGATTTTAAGCACCAAGTGAAAGACGACTTTTAAAAGGCACTAGAGCGACACTTATGGATTTTTGATAATTTTTCTGACTACCGTGCAGGATGTCAGGAGTTGCCAGTCAGTGGGGATGTCAAGATGGACGCCCAGGATTTTTCAGAGCTCGAATCGGAGTCTGGATGGTGAAATGGCCACAAAGTGGGCAAGAAATGAAAAGGTGGACATTTGAGAGGACCAAAAGGGATGCCTTTTGGAGCCTTGACCCCCCCTCAAATCTTATGCATTTTTCATGAACAAGAATCGTGGAGAGAGAAACATGGGCATGGCATGGACAGAAATGGCCGAAATTTACGCTCCTTCTCCCATGATGATGATTTCTAGGCTGTGAAGACCCTATCTAACTGATAATGGGGCTGAACTTCTCTCTCTTTGCTGGTCTTATCGCCGCCCTTTGTGCGTGGAATGGCTGTGTAGATGAAGAGAACTGATTCTAGTCTTTCTCTCTCCTCCCTCTCTCTCTTCCCTATGGGCTGTTCATGTGTGCCATCTTGATGAAGGAACCGTGGAAGGAGAATGAAGGAAATGGTGATGGAAATTGATGGAGATGCTGAAGATTGAAGTGCAGCATTGTACTAATGGAGGCTCCATCTGCTAATTATGAATGCATTCAAGGCGTCTCGGGTTACGAAAAAACACGGTATGACCATTTTTATGAAGAAAATGAAGGATTTTTTATAGTTTATGATGATAATTATGTTTTTATTGGATGAAAATTTGTGTGAGTATTGTTTGCATTATGAGTAATTGCTGTTTATTAGAAAATCTTGGTTTTGCAATGATTTACATGATCTTTTTAATTCTCGTAAACCCGAAATGCGGTTTTTAATTGGCAAAATGGTAGTCTTTCCATTTCAGGTGGGCAAAATTTGTTCCCATGGGGAGAATATGGAAGAAAAATTGAATGTTAGTATGCTGAAGTGATTGGAACAAGAAAACCCAGAAAATAGCATATTTTATTTCCAAATAAATCAAGAAAATGGGAAAAATAGAAATAGATCTTAGAAAAATAAGAAAAAATATAATGATTGTTTGTGGATGTGTGGTAGTGGCAAAGCATGAGGTTTGGCCTCACTTTTCCCTATCTCCTTGTCAAATTTTGTGATTTATTGCTTTTTCTACATGAAAATATGACAAAAATGAACCTCTACACCTATACAACGAAAGCAATACCTAAATATAGGGGGTTGGGATGTTTGATTGGTGTGATTTGCGTACTGATTGTTGCTGATTTTTTGATACACATCATGTCATAGAGTCTGTGTTATTTTAATTAAGAGGATAGTAGCACGAGTGTTATCTTGATGCTATCCTTTTATCGCTGCAACGGGTTAGTAAATGCATATGAAAAGCCTGATTGTGCACCACGTGTTGCTGATTTTAAAATGATGTTTGAGCACTTTTGAACCATTCACCTTTGCATGTGCATGATGATCAGGGTGTGAGAATAAAAAACCTGGATGCATAGCACCTGTGTTCAATGACAATGACCCACGTTTGAGTGTGAAAAGGCATCCTAAGCCGTAGGATAGACGTTCGTTTCTTGTGGGATTATTTGGTGAGGAAACATGGTATATCTCCTAGAGATGTTTGAGATTAAGAGTGGAGTTTGTTGGTTTTTTTTATATGTTGAGCAACGCATCAAGGGGCTAATCCATGCGATGTAGGAGAGCTGCAGTGGGGCCGTGGTGTTTCTACCGAGAGGTTGCCTCCCATGTATGTGATTATTATGGTATTTATTACCAATGTGTATGGGTTCTCCCTCTGTGGAGTTTATAGAAAGGGAAATGTTGGACTAGGAAACTATAAAACTATAAACGCATAGATTAGGCTTTAGGGCAGCTTGTCCTTTAGCAGCCGATTGATGCTCCTGGTCCGCGAGGCCATGAGGGTGTGTTTGTCTATTATGAGTATGAGGTCCGGCTAGTGCCATAGCCAGTGCCGGCCCATTTCAAGTCCCATCAGTGGTGCATCTGCCGGGAGTTGCCAACAAGTGGTGGTTCTCGAATCTAGGGTTTTGAGGGACCAAAAAGTTGATTTATGTCCTCTGACAAGGACTGTCAAGCCGAAATACAAAAAGCAAAATATGCTGAGAGAGCTAGACGGTGGTTGGAGATTGTAAATCGCTATTCTCCTCAAAGGAATAGCCCGATATGCGCATAAGAGGCAGTGGTCTTAGTAACCCAACAGCTGCACATAGTCCTTTAGGTGCACGAGGAAGCATAAGTTCTTTCTCTCTTCCACCAAGTTAACCTACTTCAAGTGGGGGTGTGATTCCATTAGTTCAAACTCCTATTATCAATCCGATTGTTGTCATGGCACAACCCATTGCAATTCCTACAGGGACACCGAATCTGCCATCTTTAGGAGTTCCTTTGCCCATTTTTAATGGGTTAGCCGAAGAAGATGCGGAGTTTCACATTTGTGAATTCCAAAGATTAATGTTTAATTACCGCATCCAAGATGAGGGACATCTTATGATGTTCTTTAACATGACATTAAAAGGAAGGGCTGCAATATGGTATCATAGCATAGAGACTGGAACCATAACCACAATCCATCAATTTTATGTAGCTTTCCAAGGAGAATATGCCCCTAAAAGAGGTGGCCAATACTGGTTGCATGTGTTGAATGTAACACGCCAAGATCCCCATGAGAATGTGAAAGCCTATGCCAAGAAGCTTAAGGAAGTGTTTCATAAGTTACAAACTTACATTCCTATTTTGCTGCCTGCCCAATTGCAATACTTCTTGCATGGATTGGATTTCAATATTCAGGTACAATTGAGCAGTGTGGCTTTGGCTGATATAGACACCACCATCGCACGGGCAGAATGAGTAGAGTCACGATTACAAACGGCCTACTCCTCGCGAATAAATCTTAATATGGGTCTAGTACCTGGAGGCAATTTACCATTGACAAATGGAAGTCAAGGGATGCCTATGAATGACCCTAATGGGAGAGGAAGCATGGTTCAAAATGTACCTTTGCTGCCAGCTCCTCCCAGTGTGACTATGCCTATGGCTAGTCTGTTGGCTCCACCAAATGTTGGAGGCGTTTCAAACCCTAATGTTGTTATTGTGAGTCAACAACCAATGCCCCAATCAAATTGTTAGTCCAATGGAACGACGGATAGATGATCAAGGCTATGAGTTGAGTGTATCTAATGTCCTTGGCGAAGTGAAGGATATGATGAAGCACTACACTGACATGATTTCTCAACAATATCGGCAAATAGCTATTGACATTAATTTCTTGAAGAAGCAACATAATCTGATTGGGAGTCGATGCCCTGAAGAAGGTGGACCCTCAAGATTCAGCTGTAAGTGGTGTGGCGGACAACATTTCCCTAGAAACTGTCCAAATGTTAAATGTGATATTTGTGGGAAGTCGGGCCACTTAGCCACTACCTGTTGGAGTAAGATTAGCTCCCTTCAACAAGGGAGTAAACAGCCAGGTCCAGCTAATCATAGAGCGCAAGGTAGTAACCTGCAGCAAAATGATGGACCAAGACAAATACTACAAAGGGGAAAGACCACTATAGAAGAGTTGCCACAAGGAAATGGAGTTAGCCTTATCGAGGCTGTACACATCAATGATGCTGAAACCTCTAACCTACAAGCCGGGACAAGAGGCCAAAAGGCTAAAGAGGTTGATAAAGATAATGTAAAACCGGTCGAGGGAAACCCTAAGCAAGGGGATAAGGGGACGCAAGTCCTAAATCCTAGCGTGGAAGGGGGATCTCTAAGGCCTATTGACAAAAAAGTCGATCCTAAGAAGGATGAGGAAGTGCCAAGAAAGAAGGCAAGAGCTAAAAAAGAAGCACCAAAGCCGGTCTCGAGACCAAAAGAAAAGATGGTTTGGCGAGAAAAAAGAGCTTTGGCTACCTATCATGATTTTGATTTAGCAAGTTCTCTTTGCAAAGTCAAACGAGATGTAAACCTCTTACAGTTGATTAAATTATCTCCTAGAGTACACAAGGAATTCAAGAAGATTCTGCGTATTGGGTATATTGTAGAACCTTTGGGCATAGCACAAGTAGGGGAAGATTGGTTTGATCATGCTGAAAAGAATTACCCTAGGGTTCTAGCATACGTGGATGGGATATTAGTGGAGCATGCTATCGTAGACACTCCTCTGTCAATACCATGAGTTCAGAGTTGATGGAAAGGTTGGGTCTAGGTATCCAAAAAGACAGCTCCACCCTTCTTAGAATGGCTTATGATAGTCTAAGGTAACTAGAAGGTTGCGTTACTAAAGTCCATGTTATAGTTGCAAGTGTAGAATGCTTCTTGGACTTTAGGGTGATAAGATTTGTAGGACGTCCTAGCTATCAAGTTTTGCTAGTTAGGCCTTGGATCTTACGAATAGACTAGCAAGTCGATATATCCGTTGGTCGATGGTTCTAGGTAGAGGTGCTAATCGAGTAATAGTCGATGCTTATCCTGAGTTTTCCCAGAGTGAGAGAGCTCCTTTATCCTCTACTAAATTAGAAACAGCAGATGATCCATCTGGTAGTGAGACATCATCCAGTAATGAATCTAAAGAGGGGTCCACTATAGAGGATATTTATCAAATAACTCTAAATGAGCCGATAGAGCCGCAAGATAGGATAAGAGACGCAGATGTGATTGAGTTAGACCTTGGCACGCCGAATGATTCGTGGCCAATTAAATTAGGTTCCATGCTCAGTTCAGCAGAAAGGGAGAACTATGTGTCCTTGATTCAATAATTCCGCGACATCTTTGCTTGGAGTTATGATGAGCTGAGAGGCATTCCTCCCAGCCTGGCTGTTCATACTATTCCTGTAAAAGAAGGCAGCCGTCCTGTGCATCAGAAGGTAAGGCGTATACCTTTTGAATTGAGGGACGGTTTGTTTGAGGAGTTACAGAAGTTACGGAAAGCTGGTTTAATCTTCCCTGTACAGCACACGGAATGGTGTTCACCAGTTGTTATCAGGAAGAAGAAAAACAACCAGATCTGACTATGTGTAGATTTTAGAGAGCTGAATAAGCAGACGGTTAAGGATTACTACCCGTTGCCATTTATTGACTAGATTTTGGATCAATTAGCGGGTAGGAAAATATATTCGTTTATGGATTGCTTTGCAAGATATAACTAGATGGCAATTGCAGAAGAGGACAAGTTGAAAACAACTTTCATTACTGTCTTTGGTACTTTTGAGTACCATGTGATGGCCTTTGGTTTGTGCAATGCACCTGGATCATGGCAACGAGCAGCATACAAGACCTTTGGTGTCATCTCCCGAGATGAGTTGAAAGTATTTATCAATGACCTGGGGGCAGCCACTGTGAGGGAAAGGATGTTGATTATTTTAAGAAAGTACCTTGAGCGCTGCAGACAATTTTGTATCTCTCTTAATCCATGAAAGTGTGTCTTTGGAGTGCCTTATGGGCTATTGCTAGGCCATGTGGTCAGTTCAGTAGGGATCACAACTGACCCTGAAAAGATCAAGGTTATAGTCGCTATGAGTCCACCACACACTCTGAAAGAGGTACATAGATTTCTGTCTTCAATAGGGTAGTATCGGAGGTTTATAAATGCCTTGGCAAAAAGGACGTTGCCATTAACGAACTTATTATCCTTAAGCTGTCTATTTGTATGGAGTAACCCTTGTAAGGTAGCTTTCGACGATGTAAAAATAGGAGCTAGTAAAAGCACCAATTTTAAAAGCACCTAAAAGAGGCGAGGTATTTTACATATTTTCAGTAGCCACCATGCATAATATCAGCTGCTGTTTAGCCCAAATTTGGGAGGAAAAGTGGTATCATCCGATAGCTTTTTCTTGTCAAAAATTGGGCATTTTAGAAACTAACTATACCTACATGGAGAAGTTGTGCCTTGCGATGGTCTTTGTGACTAAAAAATTCAGACACTACATCCTCTATGAGAAGGTAGTTTTTTTTATACAAAGGAGGAAGGGCTTAGATTGCTTATGAACAAGCTGCAGCCGCCTGATCGTCTGGCAAAGTGGTTAATTACATTGCAGGAGTTCGATTATGAGATTAAGAGTAAGCCACCGAGGTTGCAGGGTATTGTGGAATGCCTTGTGGATTTTGGGGAGCTGAAATAGACTTTGGTTGAAGGAAGTGATATTGAAGAAATGTTTAAAATTGATATAGCTTCTATTCCATCTTGGTATGCTGCTTTCACGCATTATCTATCAAGGGGAGAGACTGGAGCTGGTTTGTCAAAATCAGAAAAGAGAAAAATTAGACAACAGGCTTTGAAGTTTTCCTTGATCGCAAGAATACTATATCGGCAGGGTGTTGATGATATCTATCACCGATGTGTGATGCCTGACGAGGTTCCTTTCATCTTGGAAGAGTGCCATGAACTCTGCATGTGGAGCGAACTTCGCGGGACGATTGACAGCACAGAAAGCTTTAAGAGCAAGATACTGGTGGCTGTCCATCTTCCAAGATTCCTTTGAGTATGTTAAGAGATGTGATACCTGTCAAAGACATGACAGCAGAGAGAATAGGAAACACCCACTTATGCCTATCATGGCTATCCTTCCATTTGAGAAGTGGGGCATTGACTTTGTGGGTCCTATCACCCTGTCATCTACTACTTAGAAGAGGCACATTATAGTAGCAACTGATTATTTTACAAAATGGTCAGAAGCGCGGGCGACGAGGTAGGACAATGCAAAAGAGACTACAAGTTTTCTTTTAGAGCAGATTATCTGCCGTTTCGGTCCACCGAAGGAACTAGTGTCGGACCGTGGAACCCACTTTTTGAATAAAGTGATCAAAAGCTTGATTGAAGCTTGGCAAATCAAGCACAAAAAAATGACCCCCTATAATCTGCAAGCCAATGGGCAAGTCGAAAGTACTAATAAGCATCTTGTGGGTATCTTGTCTAAAATAGTCTCTGAGAAGAAACGAGACTGGGACAGGAAGCTGTATGTGGCAGTATGGGCATACATTACAACGTTCAAGCGAGCTACCGACCATACTCCATTTAAATTAGTTTATGGGGAAGAGTGTGTGTTACCCCTTGAAATTGAGTTGCCAACCATACGGTTTGCAATTAACCACTCTTTGGGAGATGAGGATTCACTCTTTGAACATTTTACGACAATAGCCCACCTGGATGAGCTGAAATTGCAGAGCTTATTACACCAGGAGCTAGCGAAACATCGGATGAAGAAGTTGCATGATCTTAAAGAAAATAAGTATATATTTAAAAAAGGGCAATTAGTTCTGTATTACGATGCACGTAGGGAGCTATTTCCAGGGAAGCTGGAACCTAGATGGGATGGCCCCTACAAGATTGTCAGGATAGGGAAAAATAGGTCTACGGCTCTATTAGCTGATCTGCAGGGAGTATAATTTAAAAATAAGGTTAATCTTAATAAGATTAAACCTTATTATTTCTAAGTATGCTAACACGGAGCAATGCATTGCAGGTCCATGCTGGGGCTGCTTTGAGACCTGCAAAAGATCTTAAAACTGATTGATGGGGCGGTTAATTCCTTATTTAGAGCACCCATATCTGGAGCAGAGATACCATCAAGGGAAACTTATTTGGTGGAGCAAAGGATACAAAGTGATTGAGCAAGAAGACGTAACCTTTGTGTGGGAGATCAAAGTCTTCTTCCATCACTGCTTACGAATATTGACAAGTATCCCTATTGATTTTAATGAAGAAGGTGGGATGGAGCCATCAGTTCACTCTCTAAACATGTTAAATTTTGACTATCATAATTATGAATAGAGGAGGTCGTGATGGTGAGGCTGTGTAAACCCATTGTGGATGTACACATTATATTTTGACGGGGCTTCCAGGGGCCCTAATAAAAAAGGAAGTGTTGGGCCTCATTGACACCTTAGTGGTTCAAGAGACCACTAACGTGGTAGGGGCTAGCATGGACATAGGCAACCAAGACATTGACCTAGGAGGTTTTTTAGTCGACACCCAACAACTCATATCACAATATGACCATCAAATAGAAATAGCACAACATGCAAGATTTGGAGATGAAATCATAGCTAATCTTGAGGATAAGAGAAGGCTAGGAAGAGTTTCCTTTCAATGCTTAGCCAGCTACAACCAGGAGCAACGTGCTCAGAGACTATGCCAAGAAATAGAGCATAATGAGTTCCAATGAGTTCTAGGCATCTTAGGCAGGAAAAAAGTGGAGGAAATGCCAATAGGGAGAGAAAATTAGAGGCCAATCTTACATTTAATGAGCTCCTCACAATGTTAGATAACACTATCGTAGAGAAAAGTGGAGTAGTAAACGTAACTTCCTTACTAGCTAGACTGGGGATCACTCGAAACTCTAGAAGTCTGACCAAGATACCTATAGTTGCAAAGAAAGAGGAGAAGTATGAAATAAGTAATGATCCTTATAGCTTCTATTGAGTAATTTGGGTAGGTATGCAAGGCAAATAGCCTCATAGACCCCGCTCAATGTTCTCAAGCTTTTGGACTTTGCCTGGGAGATAAGGGACGATGTTGATTTACTATCATAGACAATGTTGAGCACAATGACTTCAATAACCTAAATGATCTTTTCATCAAAATATTTTCCAAGGATGGATACTCAAACAGCCTCATTGTGAAGCTAATGAATATCAACCAAAAAGACAAGGAGGAAATTCAAGATTACATCACTCATGCGAGAAGTCTCTACAAGAGGATTCCAACAGGGAAAAACCCTAATGGGAGAGAAATCTCCATTTGGTTTATCAAAGGAATCCAAAATTAAAAGCTATATAAGTCCTTAGCTAATAACTCAATCTTGCAAAGGGACATGTTTTCTAGGGACCTTGAAGAGACAATACGTGTGGATGACTTGTTGAGAGAGAGAATCTTAAGAGCCACAGAACACCACTTTGAGAAACACTAAGTAAACCATAACCCTTAGTGAGCAATCAAGCCATGGCACTCAGGATAAGGGAAGAAACATGGACCAAAACCATGAAATAGCTAGCTTGAAGTTAAAGCTATCCAAGCTACAAGAGATACTGAGAAGGCCAATGCGGCCCCAAATACAATGTGTGCATTGTGGTGGGAATCATCCAATTGAATGACTTGATCCTAAATCATGGCATTGTGCTAACTACAATAGGTTTGGACATGATGCATTGCACTACCAGTTACCAACAATGCTCCCATATCTACAACCCTATACTCAACCCTACTATCCAGGAAATAGGCAGCTCAACTTTGAAGGAGGAGCTCCATTAAGTCTATGAGCACCCAATGACTTGAAGCTAGCTACCCCTAGGATGTACATCAATCCCACAAGAATCCTAAGACCACCTGGACCCATAGTGACACAAACATGGAGCAATGCTCCAATACACTTTATAGATGAGCCATTGGAGAATGAAGCGTATGTGAACCCCTACATCTCCTATGACAAGGAGGGTAATACTATATTTATGGACTTTGGACCGGTATTGGTTATGGCTTTAGGTAGGGGAAGAGTTAAAGGTCTAGGAGGGGACCTGAACCAAGAGCCACTAGCATGTTGGACTTGTGGACATCCCGAGGACATTTCATCTCAACACCATATTTGAGAATTGGGGAATTTCCCAAGTCCCACTTTCAAATAAGGGGTAAAGATATGTCCATGTGGCTAAATCTTAGCTCATGCTTCAAAGTGGGACTTGGAAAGACAACCTATATAGTAATTAGGGTAGACTCCACTTTCAAGTAAAGGGATAAGATTTGACCATGTGGCCAGATATTAACGATATTAGAAATTCCAAAACTATATGAAAATTCCCAAATTCGCTAATATAGTGTTTCTCGCTGTCTGAAAAGGAGCATGCAAACAAGGACAAGGCCAACTTGAGATGTCTAGAATGTGGAGTTACACATTTGTATGTTGATTGACCTAGAAGAAAACCCTCCATTATTACAACAATTGTGCCATTAATACCACTTAGACTCTTTAATGTGAAACACCTCATGATGAAGACACACCAATCCCACTCAATGTCATGACCTGAACTCAAATGAAGCAGGCATGTATCTCATTACCTGGACCTAGTAACCTAGATGCAACATCTGAGGGAAAAAGAAAGGAGAAAGAAGAGGGCAGATGCCAAGATAACACTTAGAACTGATAGTGCCACTATAGTGATCAAATGAAAAGAAGTTATGGATACGAAAGGAGAAACATCTGATCCTAAGATAGTGGAAAAGGAAAGTGCCAAGGTTTGAGAATACCCTAATCCAAAACACCAATTAGAAGTTGTGGACAAAGTCAAGGAGTATGTGAAAGAAGATCAAGAGCACATGCAGGATGCAGAACCTATCATGGAGGATGAGATTAATGAGCTCTCCAATGTGAGTTTGCTAGTCTCCCCTATGCATTTGAGATCAAGAGCCACATCAATGCCCCATGTAGCACCACATAACTGGAGTCTAGTTAACGTGAACAAATGAACGTCCCAACAGTATTGGTAGAAATGCCTTGCATTAGAATAAAAGAAAAAGCCTAGCAATTTTCTTATAACACTAATATCAACCTCTATAACCTTTTCATTAGGAGAATTGCGTAGGCAAAACCCCACGCTATGGCAAGTATTGAAATAGTGGGTAGAAAGATGCAACGGGGATGGAATGACCAACTTTCCAGACCTTAACACAAAGATGCATATACCAAGCTTAACCTTGAACCCATTATCTAGATCCCCACAAGTGGATGCCTTTTGGGAGGACACAAAAATGCACATGGTCTTACCTCTTGCTACATTAGGTGATGCCACATGAAGACCAATTGTGAACATAGGAGTAGAAGTTAGTGTGCTTAGCCATGCTATTCTACAAGCCTAAGGAAACCCATGAGTGGAAACTGTATGGTTTAATGTTATACTAGCAAACAGAATGAAAGTCTGATTATTTTGAGTGTGAAAAGATTAGCCTCCGTAGATAGCAAGAGTCCAATTCTCGGTGAACTTCATAGTTATGAAGGAAGGGGACTACGGTATTTTGTTAGGCATGCCATGGATGAGAAATGCCTGAGTGATAAAGGATTTGGGTAATGGTTTGATATTCTTAAGCAATAGGACAAAAGTGGTTTGAGTAGAAGTAGAGACAGGAGATGAAAGAGAAGAAAAAGAATATACAATAAGTAAACACGACAAAGACAAAGCACAATGAATCGAATAAATATGTATTGATAGAACCTGGAATTCCTTGTCTGGCACTACTCAGAGGTACTCTCCAAGCATTAGATCTCTTACAGCTCCCTCGTAGACAAAAAATGTGGATCAAAATAACAACCTCCTCTCTACTGCTTGGAACCCGAATATGATGGCTCCGTTGGCTTCCAAAAGGGGGGTAAAACTCCAGGACAGGTGGTCTAGATTCTCTCAGCTCACTCCTTACCCTTAATTAAGTATATTGATTTCCCAAAGGATGAGCATGATTGGATGCATGTATTGGCAACCATTGACTTGCCATTCTTAGATGATGAGGATGACTATAGGTAAGCCTCAAAGTAGCTATTACACCCAGCAATCACATCTTCTGAGTTTTCCAAGAATGATGCCACACCATCAATGCCTCTCTATATGATGACTAGGAGTTCCAACCAACACCCATCACCTACCATGTACCAACTAATAAACTTGAACTCCATGGAATTATTGAATACCAAAGAAAAGACCTCATTAGTAACCCAACTGTAAACTTTAAACCTCTTAAGGATCTCATGGAGAATCCAAAGTGGCAATGGGCTAAGGTGCATGACTTGAATCTATTGTACAACTAGGCCCTCTCACTACAGATGAGAAATGTGAAATACGTGGGATCTAGAGCATGGCACATGTGGAAGCTATGGAGGTTGAAAGAGGAAAAAGAAACTCATGAAGACATTGACCTTGACTAGGAAAAATTGTCACACAAGTGAATTAGGTTCCAAGATTGAGACTTGGACTCATAAACACAATCTTGTGTATTAACAGTGACATGATGGACCTAAAAATGGGCCGGCACTGGCTCATGCACTAGCCGGGCCTCATCACTACGCATAAGACAACCCCTCGACCTTGCGGCCAGGAGCGTCTATCAAAATCTCTGCCTTCCTAAACATTGCGTTTATATTACGTTGTTTGTAGTCCACTTTTCTCTCACCCACTACTCCTCAGAGGGAGTTCCTTTCACATAGCCAAAAGGCTCGAATCACATACACATGGGGTTCCTCCTACGGCTGAATGCCATCCACCCTCTACGACTCTCCTACACCTTGGGGATTGGCCCCTCAGTGCGTCGCTCAACAAATAGACACCTCGCACAAAAGTCGCTCAAGGTACCAAATAAGCATGTCTAGGAGTGTACCATTTTCTCCTCACTTGCTTTCCCCTTTGGGACCCGCATCTACCTACAGCATGGGTACCTCACTGCCTCTCAACGTAGGTCATGTCCTAATAAAACAATTGCAATGCATGTCCAGGAGCTGGTCCCTGATACCTTTAAATTCTTTTCACGCTCTATGCATTTGGTGGATGCCTAGTGCTCAAACATTTAGCAAAACAGTATCGTGCACAAGTGCAAAAACATTCTTTTAATGGTTTTCTTTCTCTAGCGTTCGTGCTTCGTTGCATAGCCTAGATCTTCGTGCTACTAGGTCCTCAATTTTAATTATTTTTCGTCCTAAATGCTTATGCATTTAAAAAAAATTCAGCAACTCTTTCATTAATTTTAGCAGCATTTAGACTCTTTCCAACTACTCTACCCTCCCCTGGTTTAATATTGCATCGTTGCATTCCTTTTAGATGGCATTTTGCCACTATTTTGTGTATAAGAAGCGTGAAAACCGCACTAAAACACGGAAGTAGGGCTGATCTGAAGCAAGTCTTCATGCCTCAGCCCCACTATACATCCACATACATTGCTCTTATTTATCCTTATTTTTTCGAAGCCCAAAATTTATTTTTTCCCCTATTTTTTAGGGTTTTTCCACACTTTTCTTGCTATTTTTCCCATTTTCTCCCATTTTTTAATTACTGAAAATTAAGAACAGATTAGGGGCTGTGGCCCTTAGTTCATTTCAGCAAGAATAGAATTTTAGTAGATGTGGATTAATTTATTTCATCATTTTTAGCCCCAAAAAACCCATTTTTCCTTCATTTTTATGCTTTTTCGTGTTTTGGTTTATTGTTTTCTGCCATCCGGCACATGTTTTTTGTGATTTTTTAATGATGAAGGGACAGAAAACAACTCAAACCACGACATACTCAAAAGTCAATCCATATGAACACATTTTTGTCAACCAAATTTGCATAAAAAGACCATTTCCTTTGTAAAAATAATTATTACCTTGACTTGCAGGTTTTTTCCATTTAATTTGGCGCGTTTCCCCACTGATTTCCAGCCGTGGATTGTGCTTGGAATCAGCAATTTACAACGGTTTGGTATTGCTCTTCAATCCCGTCAAGAACCGGCATCCATCCGGCCGTCCGTTTGCACTCTACTCTTTCACGCACGAACGGGGCTAAGAGGAGAGAGGAGAAGGAGAGAGAAAGACTCAAAATGGGGCTTCCTGCACAGTCCAGCATATCTCGCGCAAAGGGCGGCGATGGAGAGCGAAAACATGTTGTAGATCGGCTGTGCCTTCATCTCCCCTGCTTGTATGTAGCCACCATCTCTCATTTGTGGGGGGGGCGGCCGTTTTTTTCGGTCGTTCTACGTAGAGACATACTCCCGCCTGTCGTCGTGCATTTTTGGGTGGGGGGGTCCCAAAGGGCACCCCCCACTAGCCACACCCTTTGAGATTTCAACTTTGGCCCCTTTTTGGGCACCCCAGCCGGTTTTGGGCCAACTTCCTCATACGAGCTCCAATTGACGTGCTGTAAATTTCTAGGCGTCTGTCTCGGCATCTCGGATAGGCCTGCAACTCCCGTATCCCGTCCCAACTGACAAAAAAATTACTAAAAATCCGGACGTGTCACTTGGGCACCCGTCGACTGCTTGTCGCTTAAAATCGTCCTAGATCGAGCCGCCGCCTTTGACGGTGAATATTTTTCCCTTGATATTCATAATTTTTAGCTATTTTTAAGCACTTCCCGTCACCTAAATTCCGCTCTCATGACATGACACTTTACTAGAAAGAAAAGAGTACAATCATTATATTAGAAAAAGAGTGCAAGTACAATGCTTTATAGGATTTCAGTGGTGGTACTTTCTCCTACTCTACATATGGGATTCTGGTCGTGAGCCCTCACTGCTCCTCACAAAGGGACTGAAGTAGGTGTGATTGTAAATATCTCAATACCCCTCCTCAATCACAACCAAAAGTACAAAGTGTGTAGAGGCTTTAGTGAAACCAACACCTGCAAAGTGTGGGCACACCATAAACATGGAAAAACACCAGATGTTGTCACTGAAAAGGCTAAGTGTGGGTACCACAAACATGATGGACATCCAGAGGCTGTAGTAGCAGGGGCCTCACAAAGTGTGCAGAGGCTATAGTACAAGGATAATTGAGGAGTTTACAAGTTTATATTTGAGGCATTAGGGCTATGAAATACACAGCTAAAAAATTATGTCTCAATGGAAGTACTGATGAGGTTTGTCCTTCTCTTGGTGGTCCTCTTCTTCTTATTCCTTTTCTCCGTTTTCTTCTTCTTCTTTGACTGCAACTAGATAGGCCTTTTGGGACCTATTTTTGGAGTGGAAAAACTTCTCGTGTGTCCGATCCTTTTGCAGAAATTACAAAAGAGCTAATTCTTCTTGCCTTTGTACCTGTTGCCAACATATAATCAATGCTCATCTCTAGAGGTACTTGGTTCTTCCTTAGTTTTTAGCTTCTTTTCCTCCTCTAACAGTGATGCGTAGATATCAACAAGTTCAGGGTTTTGCATATTCATTAGAGTTGTTGATACATTATTATATTCAAGAGGCAAACTCTTAAGTAGAACACTGATGCAAACATATTCCATTTTAATGTTGGGTTAGAAGTCCACCCAACATTATAATGAGTGGGATTGGTGTGTCTTCCATTTTAATGTTGGGTTATTATATTCCTGCAAGTTGGGTTAGAAGTCCGCCCATGTAATTTAGATATGTGGCAAGTGATGTGCTGGACTTCATTTCAAGCTTGAGAAAATCAATCATGAGACCATACTTTGATGTTTTAGACTATGCACCGAACAAAATGTCAAGTCTCTTCCATGTATCTTGTGAAGTCTCACAGTTATCCACATGGTGGATATAGCTATCGTCTAGCTCTAGTTTGATAATGGCTTGAGCCTTATCATCGTTCTTTTGCCAAGTGATAGCAAGATCCACATCACGAGGCTTCTTTTCTTTTCCAGTGGTAATGGCCCAGAGGCCCTTCTTCATCAGGATTAGTTTGATGCGGGTTTATGAAATCCGACTTCTTTGAAATTGATGCCAGGAGGCATATTCCACGGTGGATTCCGTGAGGTTTTACGGTGGATTCCGTAAACTTAGATGACCGGGGCTCATACGCAAAGAGGATTCTTTGTGCGAGAAGTTGATGGGGACGCCTGTCCTTTTCGGGCGTTTCATTAATTTAGTGTGTACATGGGTGATTCCATAGCGGGTGATTCCGCAAAATGCATATTAAATTAATAAACGTTTATGAGTTTAGAGTGCGCACTCGTAATAAATTAAGGTTAGGATTTATTTCTAACCAGTTGATTTATTTATGTAGCTGAAGACTGCTAGGTATTCACTTTTGTCGGTTTAATTGTGTTATTTTACTAACGATTGTGAATGCTTCAGTTGATGTGTAGAGATAGCAGCAGTGGCGGAGGAAAGCATTGGAGTCTAGCGGGTTTCCGACCTTTGGATATATTTTGATAGGCGCCACGCCTATATTTTGATTATGTCTATAGAGACATCGACTATTTATTATTATTTTGTATGCGCTTATGCGCCTGGATATGTTATTTTTATTTGGACATTGAGATTGGGCGTGCCAGACTCTTTGGGCACCGTCCATTAGCTTTATTTTCCTATTTTTGGTAGAAAGCAAACTCAAAAGCTAAAAGCTTGTCATATTTTTGTAATTGGGCTATTTTTGAGCAAAAAGATTGGAAATATATATTAAATACATGCTTTGTGAAGCGCTCACACAAGGCATGGGGGAGATTCAACCCAATTTGTCTCTTGCCTCATGTCGTGCTTGTTTTTACATTGATTTTTGTGCTAAAAAGTAGAGTGCTTTGTTCTTGGGGACCTTTGGGAATTCACTACGTGAGCTACCTGCGTCCGATCTGCGCACCAGTGGTATCAGAGCGGAGCAGAGATCAAGGGCTTCCAATCGCTACCAATCTCGGGCTAAGGCGGAGCTCCAGGAACAAACGACCTCTACAGTCAATCTCGTCGCGAACCGTCGATACAGGCAGACTTCTGGCGATCAAGAACCCCTGTTTCCACTCTCAGATCGCGAAGGACCACTCTCTGTCGGCGGAGGACCACTCAAACACTTCCTTCATGAAGTCGTGGAGTTACAGATAAGATCTTTCCTAATCAAGTTTAGTTTGAGCTTAAAGCTTAGTCTTAAGCTTAAGAAACTTTAAAAAAGTTTCAAATCGTCAATCGACTGGCAAGAAGATACCTCCGAAAAATCCGCGCGGAATAAAAAACGGCCCCCCCCCCCTCACGATTGAAAAACGGCGGCCTATTTCTCCATTACTTAAGCTTATTAAGCTTAAGCTTAACTAATTAAGCTTAAGTTACCTCTATACTCTGCAAGTCAGTGAAGGCAGATAAGTCTGCAAACTCTCGGTCACGCACTCCAGAAGACAAGTTTCGCAAGTCGACACTAATCAAGTACTGCAAGTCCTGCAAATCAGCTAAGTTCAGCAAGTCAACAACCCTGCAAGTCTGTTAAGTCTGCAACTCTGCAAGTCAGACTAAATCAGAACTGACTAACGCTTGAAACTCCTAGAAAACTTGTTCGTTTGCAAAAACTCAGAACTGGAAAGTTGTTCGCAGCAAGCTGTTTTACCTATCTGCAAGTTCGTTGAAGTACTTTCAGCAAACGGAGACAGAAATATTTCAGAATTTCTGAAAATTGAAGAAGAAAATACCCAAAAATACATAGCCTTGTAACCCCAAATTTGAGCTACGCTCATCCCGCTAACTGATTTTGAGTGAGAAAGGTTTGTTGAGTTTTACAGGATGACTACCCCACTTATGGATGATCCTATGGCTGAAGACGACCTACCCGAGCCTACCATGGAGCAAAAGCTGGATCTTATCATGTTGCAATTAGACGAAGAGCGAAGAGCTAGGCAAGCCTTGCAAGCGCAATTGACAAAGCTACAAGGAGCGTCCACTGACAAAGAAGAACCTCAAGCTGAAGATTTGATACGCCGTACCATCGACGCCACTCTTGAAGCACAAACCATTCGCAAGGAATCCAAGATAAGTAAACGAAGTTTCAAGTTTCGCACTTTCAATGGCATAAGAGAAGGAAAGACTGTTTTATCATTCATTAGCCAGTTTGATGACTATTTCCATGAGGAAACTTATCCTGAGAAAGATAAAATCAAGTGTGTTACTAATCATCTGATAGATAGAGCATCACTTTGGTGGACTGTCGTCCGCAAGAGCATAGAATGTCCTGCTACATGGGAAGATTTTAAGAAGAAGTTCATGCAAAATTTCCTTCCACCGCAATTTCATGAGAAGGCAATCAAGCAATGGGATTTACTGCAACAACGCGACCGTGAGCCTATTTCACAGTATACAGAGCGTTTCTGGAATGCACTTCTACAGCTACGCATGCTTGAAGACGTACCAGAGACGACCCATAAGCGGAAGTACATGTCTGGACTTCTTGGACATTACTACGCTGAGGTGAATATGTTCAAGCCTGCTACTCTTGAAGATGCCATCTCCTTAGCTCACGACACTGAAGATAAGTTACGTGGAAGAGATCGACGACCACAGCCATTCCAAGCAAACGGTAATTATGGATCTAAACAATTCAATTCAAATTTCAGAAGGTTTAATCCAGGTCGTTTTTCATCACCATCTTTCCGCAAGAATTGGCCTAAACCACCCGCATTACCATCCACTGTCAATCCAAACCCTAAGCCTATCCAACAAGCAAATCCAAATATACCCAGACTCCCAGCCATTGCAAATAATGTGACCAAAGCCAAGCCTATCGTATGTTACAAGTGTCACCAGCCAGGCCATCTCGCAGCAAATTGTCATTCAAAGAATCCATCAGCACATATCAACTACCTTGGAGCTATGGACGAGGACGAGCATGAGGATATGCCGGACTTCACTGAAGAAGAAGATGATCCTACTACTACTTCCGACACTTTACCAGGTATGCCTACTTTACATTCATTGTTGACTATGAAATGTATGGTGCATGGAAAAGAAAGAACTATATTGCATGATGACGGTAGTACGCATGATTTTATTTCAGCAAAAATGGTAAAGGAATTGAAATTGCATACAGTACCTACGCATTATCGCATAAAAGCTGCATTTTTAGGCACTAGGTACAATGGCACACAAGAAGTTCAAGATTTAGAAATTCAAATTGGTCCATATATTGAAAGAAGAAATTTCTTAGTTGTCCCATTACAGTCTAGCGACATTATTCTAGGAATGCCATGGAGACACCAACATAATCCCAATATAGATTATTCCACACACACAATGAATATTAATTTTCAAGGAAAATCTATTACATTATTTGGTATGCATGCATCTCATATGTTTCCACTGCTTTCGCATACTCAAGCAAAACGTGCACTACGCAAGAATACTAAATCATATCTCATTTGGGTGAATGAATTGCATGCAAAGGAAAATCATATCCACCCTAGACATAAGGAATTTCTTGCATATTTTAAGGACTGTTTTGCAGAAGACCTACCACCAGGTTTACCTCCATCACGTCCAGAAGACCATAAGATTGACCTAATACCTGGCACACAACCACCTTGCAAAGCCCCATATAGGCACAATCAAATAGAGCAAAAAGAAATCCAGACTCAAGTAGAAGAATTACTAAATAGAGGTTTAATTCGACCTAGCAGTTCCCCATTCGGTGCACCTGTGCTCTTAGTCAAGAAAAAGAATAATACTTATCGGATGTGTATTGATTACCGAGCATTAAACAAGATCACTGTAAAGAATAGGTATCCTATACCTAGAGTTGATGACCTTATGGACAAACTGCAAGGATCTTCTATTTTTAGTAAAATTGACCTTAAATCTGGATATCATCAGGTGAGGTTAGATAGATCCGACATATTTAAGACTGCATTCAGGACACAGTTTGGCCATTACGAATTCTTAGTTATGCCATTCGGATTAACTAATGCACCTGCCACTTTCAGTAGAATGATGAACCGTATTTTTCTAAAATATCAATATTGTGTGATTGTTTTCTTTGATGATATTTTAGTATTCAGTCAAAGTGAAAAAAAGAGCATTACGAGCATTTATAAATAGTTTTTCAATTACTGAAAGAAAATCAATTGTTTGCAAATCCTGACAAGAGTGAATTCTTTAAGACAGAAATAGAATATCTAGGTCATATTGTATCAAAAGAAGGAATAAAAGTTGATCCTAAGAAAATTGACGCAATATTGCATTGGCCTATTCCTAAAAATGTACATGAATTACGCTCATTCCTTGGTCTTGCTAGTTTCTATAGGAAGTTTGTACGTAATTTCTCATTACTTGCTTTACCACTGACCAAACTTCTTAAGAAAGGCATTGTTTATCAATGGACTGAAAACCAGCAGAAATCCTTTGATTTACTTAAACGTGCATTGACCAATGCCCCTGTCCTACAATTGCCTGATTTTAATAGACCATTCTTTTTAGTTGTGACTGATGCTAGCGGATCAGGAATAGGAGTCGTGTTAATGCAAGATAACCATCCAATAGCATATTCTAGTTCTAAGCTGAAACCCTCTGAGCTGAAATATTCCACCTATGACAAGGAACTCTTAGCAGTTGTCCAAGCATTGAAACAATGGAAGCATTATTTAATGGGTTCAGAATTCATGATAAAGACTGACCAGCAAAGCATTAGACATCTACTTAGCCAACCCCAAATTTCTGACCGCCATATCAAATGGGCTTCATTCATTCAAAGTTTCCATCCTATCATTCAATACCAACCTGGAAAAGAAAATGTAGTTGCTGATGCATTAAGTAGAAGACCTGCAATTTATAACATTTCTATCATATCTTTTGATTCTTTGATTGCTATGAAAGACACATATCACCAGGATATTACTTTTCATTCTGATTGGCAAAAATTAGTTCAAAATAATTTCATTCCTGTTGATTCATTGTCATATAATGATGGATTCATGTTCTTTGAAAAGAGACTGTGTGTTACTATTCCATTCCGATCTTTTGTTTTAAATGAAATTCATTGTCCCCCATATCAAGGTCATAGAGGTATCATTTCTACATTACGCATGTTAACTGAAGATTTTTATTGGCCGCATATGGATGCAGATGTGTCTAATTTTGTTTCTGAATGTCTGATTTGTCAAAGAATAAAAAGACATCATGGTAAACAGTATGGGTTATTAATGCCTTTATCTATTCCATCTAAACCTTGGGAACATATATCTATGGATTTCATTACTGGTTTACCAAATACTAAATCTAATCATGACATGATTTGGACAATTGTAGATAGATTTAGTAAGCAAGCATATTTCATTGCATGTAAGAAAACTTTAACAGCATCACAAGCAGCACAGTTATTTTTGAAAACTATTTTTACTAACCATGGATTGCCGAAAGTCATTATTTCAGATAGAGATTCTAGATTTTGTAATAATTTCTGGATTACACTGTTTGCAAATCTAGGCACAAAGATTGATTTTTCATCTGCATTTCATCCAGAAACAAATGGACAAACAGAAGCCACAAATAGCACTATTTTAGATCTTTTACGTGCATACACTATCTCTAAACCTCAAACATGGGATACTCATTTGCATTTATTACAGTTTGCCTACAATAATACACCGCACACATCTACAAAGAAAGCACCTTTTGAAGTTATTTATGGACATAGATTATCTACACCTGTTGCATCTTTGTCTAATAGAATACAAAGTGCCGATGATATTGCTGTTATGCATAACACTATTTTTGATGAAGTCAAGGATATGATTGCTAAAGCCCAACAATCATATACCAAACAAGCCAACAAGAAAAGACAAGCCATGAATTTCAAAGTTGATGATTATGTTTGGCTTAGAATAGAAAAGCGTAGACTACAAAGTGTAGATAGACATCCAGTTGTTAAATTAGCCCCTAGATTCTACGGACCATTTAGAATCATTCATAAGATTAATGACAATGCATTCAAGTTAGAACTGCCATCTCATTGGAAAATTCATAATACCTTTCATATTAGTTTATTGAGACCATTTAGAGGACAATTACCTATCCACCCTGTCTATGAAAACCCACCTTTACTAGAAGAAGAGACTGAAATCCTTGAACCAGAAGCTATTATAGACACTGATTACATGACCACTAGAACTGGCCGAAGATACTCTAGATATCTCGTGAAATTTAAGAACCATCCTGTAGAAGAAGCACAATGGATGCACGCTAGAGACTTAAATGCTTTCCCCACTCTGTTAGCTCCACATTGAGCTAATAGCAATTGAGGTCAATTGCTATCCCACCCCGGGGGTATGCACTGGTGCGCAGATCGGACGCAGGTAGCTCACGTAGTGAATTCCCAAAGGTCCCCAAGAACAAAGCACTCTACTTTTTAGCACAAAAATCAATGTAAAAACAAGCACGACATGAGACAAAAGACAAATTGGGTTGAATCTCCCCCATGCCTTGTGTGAGCGCTTCACAAAGCATGTATTTAATATATATTTCCAATCTTTTTGCTCAAAAATAGCCCAATTACAAAAATATGACAAGCTTTTAGCTTTTGAGTTTGCTTTCTACCAAAAATAGGAAAATAAAGCTAATGGACGGTGCCCAAAGAGTCTGGCACGCCCAATCTCAATGTCCAAATAAAAATAACATATCCAGGCGCATAAGCGCATACAAAATAATAATAAATAGTCGATGTCTCTATAGACATAATCAAAATATAGGCGTGGCGCCTATCAAAATATATCCAAAGGTCGGAAACCCGCTAGACTCCAATGCTTTCCTCCGCCACTGCTGCTATCTCTACACATCAACTGAAGCATTCACAATCGTTAGTAAAATAACACAATTAAACCGACAAAAGTGAATACCTAGCAGTCTTCAGCTACATAAATAAATCAACTGGTTAGAAATAAATCCTAACCTTAATTTATTACGAGTGCGCACTCTAAACTCATAAACGTTTATTAATTTAATATGCATTTTGCGGAATCACCCGCTATGGAATCACCCATGTACACACTAAATTAATGAAACGCCCGAAAAGGACAGGCGTCCCCATCAACTTCTCGCACAAAGAATCCTCTTTGCGTATGAGCCCCGGTCATCTAAGTTTACGGAATCCACCGTAAAACCTCACGGAATCCACCGTGGAATATGCCTCCTGGCATCATACCCCCGGGGTGGGATAGCATCATTTGGGTGAATGAATTGCATGCAAAGGAAAATCATATCCACCCTAGACATAAGGAATTTCTTGCATATTTTAAGGACTGTTTTGCAGAAGACCTACCACCAGGTTTACCTCCATCACGTCCAGAAGACCATAAGATTGACCTAATACCTGGCACACAACCACCTTGCAAAGCCCCATATAGGCACAATCAAATAGAGCAAAAAGAAATCCAGACTCAAGTAGAAGAATTACTAAATAGAGGTTTAATTCGACCTAGCAGTTCCCCATTCGGTGCACCTGTGCTCTTAGTCAAGAACAAGAATAATACTTATCGGATGTGTATTGACTACCGAGCATTAAACAAGATCACTGTAAAGAATAGGTATCCTATACCTAGAGTTGATGACCTTATGGACAAACTGCAAGGATCTTCTATATTTAGTAAAATTGACCTTAAATCTGGATATCATCAGGTGAGGTTAGATAGATCCGACATATTTAAGACTGCATTCAGGACACAGTTTGGCCATTACGAATTCTTAGTTATGCCATTCGGATTAACTAATGCACCTGCCACTTTCAGTAGAATGATGAACCGTATTTTTCTAAAATATCAATATTGTGTGATTGTTTTCTTTGATGATATTTTAGTATTCAATCAAAGTGAAAAAGAGCATTACGAGCATTTATCAATAGTTTTTCAATTACTGAAAGAAAATCAATTGTTTGCAAATCCTGACAAGAGTGAATTCTTTAAGACAGAAATAGAATATCTAGGTCATATTGTATCAAAAGAAGGAATAAAAGTTGATCCTAAGAAAATTGACGCAATATTGCATTGGCCTATTCCTAAAAATGTACATGAATTACGCTCATTCCTTGGTCTTGCTAGTTTCTATAGGAAGTTTGTACGTAATTTCTCATTACTTGCTTTACCACTGACCAAACTTCTTAAGAAAGGCATTGTTTATCAATGGACTGAAAACCAGCAGAAATCCTTTGATTTACTTAAACGTGCATTGACCAATGCCCCTGTCCTACAATTGCCTGATTTTAATAGACCATTCTTTTTAGTTGTGACTGATGCTAGCGGATCAGGAATAGGAGCCGTGTTAATGCAAGATAACCATCCAATAGCATATTCTAGTTCTAAGCTGAAACCCTCTGAGCTTAAATATTCCACCTATGACAAGGAACTCTTAGCAGTTGTCCAAGCATTGAAACAATGGAAGCATTATTTAGTGGGTTCAGAATTCATGATAAAGACCGACCAGCAAAGCATTAGACATCTACTTAGCCAACCCCAAATTTCTGACCGCCATATCAAATGGGCTTCATTCATTCAAAGTTTCCATCCTATCATTCAATACCAACCTGGAAAAGAAAATGTAGTTGCTGATGCATTAAGTAGAAGACCTGCAATTTATAACATTTCTATCATATCTTTTGATTCTTTGATTGCTATGAAAGACACATATCACCAGGATATTACTTTTCATTCTGATTGGCAAAAATTAGTTCAAAATAATTTCATTCCTGTTGATTCATTGTCATATAATGATGGATTCATGTTCTTTGAAAAGAGACTGTGTGTTACTATTCCATTCCGATCTTTTGTTTTAAATGAAATTCATTGTCCCCCATATCAAGGTCATAGAGGTATCATTTCTACATTACGCATGTTAACTGAAGATTTTTATTGGCCGCATATGGATGCAGATGTGTCTAATTTTGTTTCTGAATGTCTGATTTGTCAAAGAATAAAAAGACATCATGGTAAACAGTATGGGTTATTAATGCCTTTATCTATTCCATCTAAACCTTGGGAACATATATCTATGGATTTCATTACTGGATTACCAAATACTAAATCTAATCATGACATGATTTGGACAATTGTAGATAGATTTAGTAAGCAAGCATATTTCATTGCATGTAAGAAAACTTTAACAGCATCACAAGCAGCACAGTTATTTTTGAAAACTATTTTTACTAACCATGGATTGCCGAAAGTCATTATTTCAGATAGAGATTCTAGATTTTGTAATAATTTCTGGATTACACTGTTTGCAAATCTAGGCACAAAGATTGATTTTTCATCTGCATTTCATCCAGAAACAAAAGGACAAACAGAAGCCACAAATAGCACTATTTTAGATCTTTTACGTGCATACACTATCTCTAAACCTCAAACATGGGATACTCATTTGCATTTATTACAGTTTGCCTACAATAATACACCGCACACATCTACAAAGAAAGCACCTTTTGAAGTTATTTATGGACATAGATTATCTACACCTGTTGCATCTTTGTCTAATAGAATACAAAGTGCCGATGATATTGCTGTTATGCATAACACTATTTTTGATGAAGTCAAGGATATGATTGCTAAAGCCCAACAATCATATACCAAACAAGCCAACAAGAAAAGACAAGCCATGAATTTCAAAATTGATGATTATGTTTGGCTTAGAATAGAAAAGCGTAGACTACAAAGTGTAGATAGACATCCAGTTGTTAAATTAGCCCCTAGATTCTACGGACCATTTAGAATCATTCATAAGATTAATGACAATGCGTTCAAGTTAGAACTGCCATCTCATTGGAAAATTCATAATACCTTTCATATTAGTTTATTGAGACCATTTAGAGGACAATTACCTATCCACCCTGTATATGAAAACCCACCTTTACTAGAAGAAGAGACTGAAATCCTTGAACCAGAAGCCATCATAGACACTGATTACATGACCACTAGAACTGGCCAAAGGTACTCTAGATATCTCGTGAAATTTAAGAACCATCCTGTAGAAGAAGCACAATGGATGCACGCTAGAGACTTAAATGCTTTCCCCACTCTGTTAGCTCCACATTGAGCTAATAGCAATTGAGGTCAATTGCTATCCCACCCCGGGGGTATGATGCCAGGAGGCATATTCCACGGTGGATTCCGTGAGGTTTTACGGTGGATTCCGTAAACTTAGATGACCGGGGCTCATACGCAAAGAGGATTCTTTGTGCGAGAAGTTGATGGGGACGCCTGTCCTTTTCGGGCGTTTCATTAATTTAGTGTGTACATGGGTGATTCCATAGCGGGTGATTCCGCAAAATGCATATTAAATTAATAAACGTTTATGAGTTTAGAGTGCGCACTCGTAATAAATTAAGGTTAGGATTTATTTCTAACCAGTTGATTTATTTATGTAGCTGAAGACTGCTAGGTATTCACTTTTGTCGGTTTAATTGTGTTATTTTACTAACGATTGTGAATGCTTCAGTTGATGTGTAGAGATAGCAGCAATGGCGGAGGAAAGCATTGGAGTCTAGCGGGTTTCCGACCTTTGGATATATTTTGATAGGCGCCACGCCTATATTTTGATTATGTCTATAGAGACATCGACTATTTATTATTATTTTGTATGCGCTTATGCGCCTGGATATGTTATTTTTATTTGGACATTGAGATTGGGCGTGCCAGACTCTTTGGGCACCGTCCATTAGCTTTATTTTCCTATTTTTGGTAGAAAGCAAACTCAAAAGCTAAAAGCTTGTCATATTTTTGTAATTGGGCTATTTTTGAGCAAAAAGATTGGAAATATATATTAAATACATGCTTTGTGAAGCGCTCACACAAGGCATGGGGGAGATTCAACCCAATTTGTCTCTTGTCTCATGTCGTGCTTGTTTTTACATTGATTTTTGTGCTAAAAAGTAGAGTGCTTTGTTCTTGGGGACCTTTGGGAATTCACTACGTGAGCTACCTGCGTCCGATCTGCGCACCAGTGGTATGATGCCAGGAGGCATATTCCACGGTGGATTCCGTGAGGTTTTACGGTGGATTCCGTAAACTTAGATGACCGGGGCTCATACGCAAAGAGGATTCTTTGTGCGAGAAGTTGATGGGGACGCCTGTCCTTTTCGGGCGTTTCATTAATTTAGTGTGTACATGGGTGATTCCATAGCGGGTGATTCCACAAAATGCATATTAAATTAATAAACGTTTATGAGTTTAGAGTGCGCACTCGTAATAAATTAAGGTTAGGATTTATTTCTAACCAGTTGATTTATTTATGTAGCTGAAGACTGCTAGGTATTCACTTTTGTCGGTTTAATTGTGTTATTTTACTAACGATTGTGAATGCTTCAGTTGATGTGTAGAGATAGCAGCAGTGGCGGAGGAAAGCATTGGAGTCTAGCGGGTTTCCGACCTTTGGATATATTTTGATAGGCGCCACGCCTATATTTTGATTATGTCTATAGAGACATCGACTATTTATTATTATTTTGTATGCGCTTATGCGCCTGGATATGTTATTTTTATTTGGACATTGAGATTGGGCGTGCCAGACTCTTTGGGCACCGTCCATTAGCTTTATTTTCCTATTTTTGGTAGAAAGCAAACTCAAAAGCTAAAAGCTTGTCATATTTTTGTAATTGGGCTATTTTTGAGCAAAAAGATTGGAAATATATATTAAATACATGCTTTGTGAAGCGCTCACATAAGGCATGGGGGAGATTCAACCCAATTTGTCTCTTGCCTCATGTCGTGCTTGTTTTTACATTGATTTTTGTGCTAAAAAGTAGAGTGCTTTGTTCTTGGGGACCTTTGGGAATTCACTACGTGAGCTACCTGCGTCCGATCTGCGCACCAGAAATGGGTAGTTGGAGAATCTTTGCCCATGTTTGACTTGAGGGATCAACAGCAAATCAGCTTCAGACTTATCAAATTTAAGCGTTGGTTGAGATGTGCAAAGAGACACGAGTGTTTAGATCACTAAAAATGAGTGTCAAAATAGACACTAGTCCATCGACGTTGCCTCATGTTGAGCTCATTCTGGGTAAAGATCCATTTGAGACTCTTATGGTCAGTTACTAGAGTAAACTTGTTACCCAACAGGTAGTGTCTCTAAAGCTTTAGAGCATGGATGACAGCTAACAATTCCAGATTATGCGTAGCATAATTCTTTTCATGACTCTTCAATTTCCTTGAAGAGTATGCTACTGGATGACCTTCCTGCATGAGTACACACCCCAAGGCAAGAATGCTAGCATTAGTTACTACCTCAAACTCCTTATTGAGGTCTGGAAGTTTTAGAATAGGTGCTGATACCAATTGCAATGGAAGTTTGCTTCTTCAGTAAGTCCGTCAGAGGTGCTGCAATCACAGCATAGGTTTTGATGAAGACCCTATACCATCCTGTTAATCCAAGAAAGCTCCGTATTTCCTTGACAGATGTTGGTATTGGCCATTCAAGCACATCTTTGACCTTGGCTGGGTCCACTGAGATTCCTTCCAGTGATACTATGAATCCCAGATATTCAATCTGACATTTGAAGAATGCACAGTTCTTCATCTTAGCATACAGCTTATGCTCCCTCATTGTCTCAAGGACAATCCGAAGTTGGGGTTCATGATCTTCTTCCTGTTTGGAATAGACTAAAGTGTCGTCAAAGAAGACAAGCACGAAATCATCAAGATATGGCCTAAAGATATCCTACATTAACCTGTTGAAGGTGGCAGGTGCATTCGTAAGCCTGAATGACATAACTAGGAACTCAAAGTGCCCATATCTTGTATTGAAGGTCGTCTTGGGAATATCTTCTTCCTTGATACTTATCTGATAATAACCTGACCTGAGATCAATCTTGGAGAATATCTTTGCACCCTGAAGATGATCAAGAAGCTCATCTATTCTAGGAATAGGGTACTTGTTCTTGACTGTTGATTGATTCAATCCTCGATAATCAATACATAATTGAAGTGTGCCATCTTTCTTTTTCTGAAATAGTACTGGAGCTCCCCACGGTGAACTGCTAGGATGGATATAGCCTTGTTCTAGCAATTTCTTGAGTTGTTCCTTCAGCTCAATTGCTTCTGGTATGGACATTCTATAAGGTCTCTTTGCAATTGGCGCAGCTTCTAGTACTAACCTAATCTCATGATCCATTTCTCTTTGAGACGGAAGTTCTGTCAACTCTTCAGGGAATACATCCGTGTATTCCTTTAGCCAAAAAGGTCCTTCATTAGACTCTTGCTTCTGATCTAACTTGTTGAGTTTGATCAAGTAGACAGGAATCCTTTTCTGACTCCTTTTATGATTCGAGATACTTTGGCCAATTGGATTCTTGGCACTCCAGCCTCACCTTGAGTTGTGACTAATTCCCTTTCAGAGTTTCGAAAGGAAACTTGACCCTTCCCACAATGAATGTGAGCGTCGTTAAGGCTTAAGCCAATCCATTCCGAGTAGACACTCATGGATACCTAAATTCATGACTCTGAATTTGACCGAAGTCTTCTTTCCTCCCAGAAAGAATTCCACCTTAGCAGTTTGCCTAGTACAAGTAACCTCACGACCATTTGCCAATTCCACAAGCAGGGTAGGTGCTTCTACTATGGCTATTCCTAATCTTTTTGCACAAGCTGGTGAGATAAAGGGATGTGTACTGCTGTAATCAATCAAGGTCTTGAAACTTTTACCTTGATAGTCCGGCGGTGTCACCGAGAACTGGTGATTCGGCCCTTTCTTGTGTACTACCACAATCAATCAAGGTCTTGAAACTTTTACCTTGAAAGAGCCAAATCACAGAGAACTGGTGATTCGGCCCTTTCTTGTGTAGAGCGGCATGGACTGTCACCCTTTCAAACTCTGCTTCCATGGTCGGATCTTCTTCTTCTTCACACAATTGCCTATTGGCAACACAGGCGGTTCTTCCTCTGCCTCGGGGAGTGGCTCCTTGACCACGGCCTTTTCCTTGGAAAGGCGCTTGGTAATGTCCTCCACCAAGCTTGGGACATTGCCTTTTGAAGTGACCGGGCTCATTGTAGTGGAAACAACAGAGGTTTCGGCCATTGCCTTGAGTAGGAACAAAGTTGTTGACATTGTTAGTCCTTGCTTTCTTTCTTTGTCCCTGATTATGACCTTGAACTCTCTTCATTTGAGGTCTAAATGCTCCTCTGCTCGGGTCATTATAAGACCAAGTTTTGTTACCCCTTGGTCTAGACTGTACCTCCTGAATTATAGGCGCCGCTCGAATGAGTATGTCCTGAAGATCCTATGGACGCATAGATTCGAGATGGGTATTTACTAGTGGATTTAAACCCGCACAAAATTTGGACACCTGCTGTGTCATGTCCATCTGTGGCGCATACTTAAGAAGTGAGACAAATTTAGAATAGTATGCGTCAAGCGTGAGCCCAACTGTTTTAGCTCGTAGAACTCATTCATTTTCTATGTGCGATATGAAAGTGGCAAGTATCTTCCCTGCACGGCTTTCTTCAGCTTCTCCCAGGTAACGGATCCCACCGCGATCCCTTGATCCCTGCACCATTGCTTCCACCAAAGCCTGGCTTCGCCGATGAGCTTTAGCTTGGCGAGCATAGCCTGATTGGCAGGTGCAGTACCGACTACTTCGAAGTAATCGTCCATGGATTCAATCCAAATTTCAGCATCAGCTTAGACGAATCTGCCTCTCCCGTCAAACTCGGGTGGTTTAATTTGCTTGAGAAGGAACTTCTTCTCCTGGATTACAGCAGTACTTAATGTGAGAGGCGAATTAGGAACCTGTACCTGGGGTTGTACCTGGATAAAGGTTTCTTAACGTTATTATACGATAATCGTTATTGATTTATATTACATCTTCAATTCTTCTATCACGTAAGCATTTAGCTACTTAACTTTTTATCAATTCTCATGCACAATCAGACATTGATAAAAAGAAATCTTATTTGTATTTATATGGGCATAGCCCTTTCAGAATACAACATTTCTTGAGATGATAAGCCAACTGTTACATTTAGTTTGGGGAGAACAATGTTGTATTACATTTATGTACAGGAACTGTATAATAGTATGGTTTTGGATCATGGATCTTCAGGAACCGATAAGTCATTGGAAGTTCAGGATATCCTTTCCATTGGAATCCATTCTTCTCATGGCGGCCCAACACTTTAATCCTGTCTCGGCGGGGATTACACGGGTTACTTCCTCATATACATATGAGTTTATCTCAACCCTCCGACCTCGAATATGTAGTTGAGATTACATAAGCTTCCACAAAAATGAATAGCTTCACGACTTTCAGGTCTTCCAACCACTTGATCCTCTTTAGGTTGGTTTGTAGGTAAGCAAACCGGTGGGTGGCTATATAGTAGATTCCTGAAGCACTCGTCCATCTTCGTTCCATGTACAAGCGTGATGGATTATAGATTTGCTCTAGGATGTTCATCATCCCAACCCTTTGTCGATAATGCGGAGAATGCATTGCAGTCATAAACATGACTCGAAATACCAAGAACTTATTCCATGCTTCGTAATTCTACAAGACAGCATTGAAGGTAAGTAAGTGTTTGGATAGCAACATTTGCTTTACCTCAACTTATTAAGATTTTATAAAATAATTTCGTTGTTGGCCGGCTCTGATACCAACTGTAACATGTCCACTAGTATCATCCAGGACACGTCTTAGCAGTCCATCGGAAAGGATGTCTAAAAAGCTCCGCCCGGCACTCCCATGGAATGTTACAGGGTTTGCGATCTAGGGCTTTCCACGTCTGCCATGTAGCGAAAGTATCCCGACCGTTCCCACTTAGGATCGACCTGAATTAGGGTTTTCGTGATTGGTCATTTCCTAACAGCAACTAGCATCGGACCCAAGCGAACTACTTTACGTAGAAACGTCAGGTCTGAAGCAGATTCACGCTGCACTTGGTTCAAGGAGAATGGGAAACGAGAGGGATGCAAAGCTCAACCTCTTTGCCATAAGGCATAGTCTCGTTCCGTTCCCCTAAAACATCGTAAATCGGGTTTAATCATAACTCTAGGTCAATGCTTTTGTTGTTCATGTCCTTTGACGATCATCCCGCTGTTACTTGTGATTTGAGAAGAACCCTATGAGTTCGGAAGGCTTATCTACTGTGATTGGATCTACGTGGGCTACTCGAGTGGATGAGGATTGGATTGCCTGACATGTGAGACTTTGCTGGATATGTTGTGAGATTGATCTATACATGTGGGGCCAATAGTATGATTTGGGCATCTTTTCTAATACCTTGTGAAAACCGAAATGATTTGATAGAGGATGGTTGTGGAAGTAAGTTAAATAGAGGGACCGGAGGGCTGTAGGAACATAGACTCATGGTTTATGTGAGTGATCTATGTAAAATAACACATTGTTGATGATAAAAAAGTCTTTATGTTCAGAAGAAAGTGTGAGAGATCGAAGATTCTGGATAATGGATTGTATATCAGGGTCTTGTTGTTGTTGACATTTTGCCATTTACGGCATAGTAATTGGCTGATTGGATGGAGGTGGCAATATGTGGATGGCTTGAAGCTCAACCCTTGAAAGACTATTTGCAATGTAGTTAGTAGTACCACACCAATGGGAGAGCTTGAAAGAATACTCCTGTAAAGTTAGCACCCATGTCAGAAGTCAACCAGGAGGGTGTTTCTTGTGTAGTAGAGGTATGAGGAGTTGATGATTTGTTTCAACCTGAACATCTGAGCCTTGAAGGTATATATGAAGTCGAGTGAAGGCCCATACAATAGCTAGAAACTCTTTTTCTATGGTAGAATAGTTAGTCTCTTCTAGTGTATGAGCCCCACTGACGAAGCATACTAGTCACCAATCTTGTGTTTCATCTTGCTGTAGAGTGATTGCATCGAGACCCATATAAGAAGCATCTATTTGCAAAAGAAAAGGTTGGTTGAAATTTGGGTGTGCGAGAACTATAGCTTGAATCATGACTTGTTTGATTTTCTCAAACAACTTGATGACCATTCGAACTTATGTCCCTCTTTCAAAGTTGGTAAAGCCAGTAGGTGATAGTAGCTGCCATGTTAGGAATGAACCTCAAGGAGAAATTAGCCATGCCTAAGAAGGTTTGCAATCTTTTGACTTAAGTAGGTGCTAGGTAATGTTGTAGGTCTGGTACCTTGCTAGGATCCATTTGTATACCTTCCCTAGAGATGAAGAAACCAAGAAACTTCCACTCGGTTGTTCCCCACTTGCATTTTCGAAATTGAAGCTGTAGATTGTAGTTCCTGATTTGTGTTAGGACTTCATGTAAAACTTGTAAATGTTGATTCCAAGTAGGTTTATGAACTAGAATATCATCAAGATACACTAGTACAACTCCCTACTGAATGAAGTTAGAAAAAATGGAATGGGGTGTACTTTGAAAGGTACTAGCTGAATTAGAGAGACCAAATGACATTCTAGTGAGCTCATAAAGGCTTGTAGGTGTACAGAAAGCCATCTTGTAGGCATTAGTTGCACTCAAGGGAATTTGCCAATAGCCACATGCAACATCAAGAGAGGTAAAGTATCTTGACTTTCCTAGTCCATCTAATAGATCATCCACCCTAGGTAGAGGATAAAGGTCATGTATGGTGATTTTTTTCAAAGGTTAAAAATCAATAAAGAATCAATAGCTACCATCATCCTTCCTAAGGAGGTGGGGTTCAGATGCCCAATCACTTGTAGAGGGGACAATGATCCCTTTTTGGAGCATGTGTTGAATAGCTTTGGTGATCCATTCATTAGCAGTAGGGGAGTGATAACGAGATGCTATGCACACTTGGAGGAGCATCTCTCGTGTGCATTGAGTGACAAACTGGCATTTATTTGTGAGGTAGTAGTGTCTGTCGTGAACAGTGAGGGAGATTTCTGGAGAAATGATCGAATGTCATGCATGCATATTTGAGCATCTAGAAGACAATGTTTGAGAGGAAACATTAAACATAATAGGGAAAGTGAGAAAGAGAGGGAGGGAGGGAGGGAGGGAGGGAGGGAGGGAGGGAGAGGTTGTTGTTATTGTTATTGTTGTTTTATTTCTTCTTTTCTTTTTTTCTTGTTTGTTGTTGTTGTGGTAGTCGTAATAGTAGTAGTGATGGTGGTGGTGGTGGTAGTGGTAGTTGTTGTTGCTTAATTTCTTATTTTCTTGTTTGTTGTTGTTGTGGTAGTCGTATAGTAGTAGCAGTAGTGGTAGTGATAGTAGTAGTTATTATTGTTTTATTTCTTCTTTTCTTATTTGTTGTTGTTGTGGTAGTCATAGTCATAGTCGCTCTTTCTCTCTCCCTCCCTCTCCCTCTCCCTCCCTCTCCCTCTCCCTCTCTTTCTCTCTCATTTCCTCTCTCTCTCAATATACACAAATTATACTAAAAACAAGTAAAAGAGAGAGAGAAAACACAAAAGCAAAGCAAGAATGGATAATACACTTACCGTAAAGACTCGAAGAAGGGTTTGACGGCTCCTCTTTGCCCTCCATACATCTCCTCCTCTTCTTCGCGAATGGCGGCGGTGGCGGTGAGAAGCTTTCTTTCTCTCTTTCTCTCCCTCTCAGCAAGATGTTCACTCTCCCTCTCACTCTTTGTTTCGTGAATGCGAGAAAAATGACGCGCTTGGGTTTTCGCCCGCATTTTTTTGCTCTAGATACCGCCACTATTTGCGTCACATTTGCGATGAAAATAGCGACGCTACCATTTGTCATCGCTAATGCCTGTGGCTATAGCCTCATATCCTTGTAGTGAACAAACAAGAAAACTACCACTACCACCACCACCACCACCACCACCACCACCACCACTACTACTACCATGACCATGATCATGACCACAACCACAACCATGACTATGACTACGACTACAATTACAACTATGACTATGACTATGACTATGACTATGACTATGACTACCACAACGACAAACTACTACCACTACCACTACAATAAATAATAAAAGAAGAAAAAACAACAAATACTACAACCACGACTACAAATACATGTGCACCCGTGAAGTACTCCCGGTCACATTTCAATGCAGTTACAATTCCCCAAAGTTCTCTTTTAATTTGAGCATACCTTCTTTGACGTTCATTAAGAACCTTTGCTCCAAAGTGGATTGCATATTTGTTACCCTCAAGATCATCTTGACCGACTGCCCATCCTATCCCAATAGGACTTGTGTCTACTGTGAGTATGATAGGTTGTCCATTAGAGTAATTAGCCCTCTTTAAGGTGGGGGCAGAAATCAGCAATTTCTTCAATTTTCGAATAGCTTGAGTATGCTCTTTTTCCCATATAAACCTTTTGCCTTTTCTTAATAGTTGATAAAGATTTTCAGCAACATGAGCAAAATGTGAGATCCAAATAAGATAGAAAACACATGCTCCAAGAAATCTTCTTACCTCCGAAACATTTGTGCATATTTCTTGCATTTTGTTGATAGCATCAATCTTGGTTGGAGAAGGCTTTCGGCAATATGGGCCACACATATGCCCTACCACAAGAACTTCTTCGACTCCAAAAATAGATTTAGCACCTGAAAGAGTAAGATGGACTTACTCCAATTTAACAAGATTTGAGCACAATCATTAATATGATCGGAAAAAAACTTGCAGCATCCAAGCTCATTGAGTTCTTCATTCTTCTCATGAATTTCACATCCTTTGATTGGTACATCATCAAGGAAAGGAAGAGTTAGTTGGGTAATATAATCCCTCAATACTTTATGTTATGCATGGCATTCATAATGTGAGCTACTGAATTTGTAGCTCCTTGAGGTAGAGTACACATGCGGACTAAACCGAGAGGTGTCTTCATTTTGGTAATGTCTTGGCTCTCCAAAGCAAGCTGAAATTGGTCATAACCCGAATATAAATCACCCATGGAATAAATTGCTCTACCTACAAAAGCCTCAGCAAATTCATTAACAATTGGCCCCAAACCAACATTTCTAATAGTGACTTTATTGACAGACTGTAAATCTTGAATGAATCGCAAAGATCCATTCTTCTTAGGCACAGTAAACCATCGGTTGGAATACGGAGCTGAAGATAGCTCCAATATTCGCATCTTTATCTTTTCATTTAAAAGGTCCAGTAACTTAGGCAAATGAGCCCTTGGTATCAGAATTGGTTTAAGATTCCAAGGAACGTGTGGGACCGTGAAAATCACCATTGGTGCCACAACACTTGGATCCACACAGCCAATTTCATGAGACTGAAATGAAAAAGCTTTTCCATGTTTCTTTAATATCTACATGAAGGCTTGCTTTTCAGCTGGCAAGAGAAAAGAGTCTTCACGAATTTTTAGCTCTTGTAAACTTTCAGCTGTAAATTGGTGACCAATATCTTTGGGATCATGAAGGCTTGGCTATTTGGATGCCCTTTCTGCCAGTCCTTCACTTTCGGGAGGTAGTGGAGTTGCCACTGGCTTGACCTTCTTGTCAATTGTCTTATACTTTGTCTCTACTCTTATCTCAACCTTGTTTGGCTGTCCAAAAGCTTCATGATCTGCAAATTCTTGAATTATGTCATAAATATCCATTGTGCATACTTGTATGGACTGATTTCCATTCTGATTTTCTGCATGAACAGCTGCATGTATTTCAGCCAATGTATCATTATAAATCAGCCCATGAAATAGCCCTGAAATTTCTTCATTTTCAGCCAAAATATCAACTTGCTTTAGCTCTCATTCCACATGACATAAATGCTTTCTTTCAACCCTATTCATGGCTAAAAACTGTTTATAATAGCCCACATTGCTGGCCGTAAATATCTGCAAGTCAGCTTTTGGCATAGCCCCATTTACATGTGGAGGCAAATTTTTATGACATGAAGCACCGCCATAGCCGCCACTTATAGCAGTGCTACCTGAAAACCCTTAAATTCTCGAGCATTAGGAGGTACAAGATGATCTCTCAATCGATCTCTATTCCGGTGATGATTATCACATACAGTCAGAAATTGGACAGCTTTGTCATTATCCTTACTTCTTATCTGAGCATATGATGAACCATCATCAAGGGCCTTTATCTCCAAACGAGACTTAGAAATAAAAGGTTGACCAAGAATGATAGGATAGCTGCAGGAATCTTGAACAAAGAAATGAAATTCATCTTTTACATTACCAATAGTAACCCGTACATAAGGACATGCCGCATAGAGATTGCCAGAGGAATTATTGGCTGCTTTCATGTGCCATCTCGGGTACACATCTATGGGCCATCCGCCATTCTCGTAGAGACTTCTTGACATGATGTTGATCTTCGAGCCATGGTCTATAAGGGCAATGCATGGAGTCTCTCTTTCTCTAATCTTGACAACGGTTTCGGTGGTCGCCCTTGCCCAATGGGTACGGGAGTAGTGACTACTAGGAATAAAATGAGCATCAATCTCTTCTTGCATGTTGTGAAGACAAGCTTCTCTCTTTTGCATGGGTTGCTCTTTAGATTGAGAAGACCCTACCATAACATTCTCTACAATAGCTTCTTCAATTTCTACTTCATAGATGTCTTCATCTTTGGCTTCTATGGTTGCAATAAATTCTTTGATTGCCTCCAATCGAATCCCTTGAGTATTCAACTTCTCTTCATCCTGCAAATACACATGAAGTGCTTGCAAAAAAGCATGCACAGATTCTTCAGTTTCCTCACCAACATATTGTCTTTTCCATTTAATTACATCAATTATTACATCATGAAATCCTCATTTTGCAATTCTGAGAATTTCACCCAATGTAAATTAAATTCTGCTTCCTAGAATCCTTTCGTCTAGGATCCGTTTGAGATCTATCGCAGTCTCTATATCAGACTGCAGCTTGTAGCCGGGATGTTTACATTTTCTCTTTCCTTCCGTCTTCTTTGCTTGTGGGGCATTTCCCATATCAAGCTCTGGCGGTGGTGGATTTTCAACAGCCTTCTACTCATCTGATTTACTTCTTGTCACACGTTTAGTTGGCCCTGAAGAGAAGGGACCTGCACCATCTTCATCTCTTATTATCTTTCTTCTATCATAGCTTCATGATCATTAATTTCAGCCAATCGAGTGAAAGCTGAAAATGAATCAACTGGCTTGGTCCATCCGGTTCTTCCTCAGATGCATTGACTTGCAGTAGTTAAATCATCTTTGGTTGCCTTGCCTCGCTCTATGTGATCTAAGGCCTGCATCCACACTTTAGATTTTGCATTAGCTTTACATGCTTTAACAATTTCATTAGTTGGCTCAATTTGTAGCCCATAGGTAGCTGCATCAACAACTACATAGGCTGTTCTTATTGCCAAATCCTCCAGTCTTTTCTTCATGCCATTGTTATCAAAATTTGGCTCAAGAGGAAGCCCGATTTTGGTTGCATGAATTTTACCATCCTTCCAAAAGACTAATTTTTGTGCTTCAGCTTCACGGAATGCATTGCACTCCCTCTTATCATACTGTAGGCTATCACACCAAATACAGTGTCTTTTGAAACCTTCTCGTACCGGTCTTTGGGCAGTTGTCCGTCCTCTTTCTTCCACTTTCACATCAAGCCTTTCCACCTTGGAATTAATCTCCATTAGATTAAGATGGAGATCCCGCATACTCTTGATTAGCTCGTCCATAACATCCTTCTTTGGAGGGGGAACAACAAGATTTCATGGTTGCTCGGCCATAGAGACAGGAGGTCGAGATACAGGAACAGACTCCATGGATTCAGTTGGTGTAGAGGTAGACCCCCACCTTAGGCGCATCCGCTCTCTTCGAGCAATCATATTAACTGCTTCAGTGACATCACCCCAAGCAGTCTTCAATCCCCTCTCAGAGTCAGGATCTTCAAGCTGATCACCTAGCTTCTCTTGAAGAAAAGGATACATAGCCTTTAGAAACAATTCAATCTTATGGCTTTCCATACCCTGCCGATCATTTGGATCTAGTTGAGCAAATTTGCTTTCAAATTCGCGGTGAAGAGCAGTGGCGATTAGTCCCTTATTGGACCTTTCAACCCATTCGGTGAAGACTTTCTTCGTCATGAGGCCAGAATCTTCAAGAAAAAATTCTTCTCAAAGAGCCTTCTTGAATGCAGACCATCCCACATCTTTTTGAAAAAGACCATGAATCCGGTCTTGGAGGCCATGCATGGCCAAACGGGCAAAATATTGGCTCCAAGCATGATGAGGAACTCCAAAGAAGGCCATCTTGTCAGTATAGAGGCGGATAAAAGAGGATACATTTTTCCCATTAAATTGCTTGAGCTCCTGCCCAACTTCTTCCAAAGCCTTAATGGCAGCGACATCATTTCACTCTTCATCTTGTCTCCGCTGTTGTTGTAGTTGCAACTATTGCTGAAATTGCAATTGTTGTTGTTGGCTCTCTTGCATTAGATGAACCAACTACTGCAAGGCATTGCCTCCCGAAGTTGATGATTCTCCCATTTTACTTTCTCTTCTACGACTGACCTTTACGTCGGGTTCACCACTATCGTCGTGTTGGGGGTTGAAGGTCTTCCACTGGGGTTTAGAGTAGAAGAGGAGTGTGGGATTCAAGGTTAGGAGAGGGAGAAAAGATTGGGGTTTGATAAGATTTGGGTTTTTGAGATGACTTAGTTGAAGAAGAAGACCTCAAGCTTTTTCTTTTACTTAGCATACATGAATAGAATGAAAGACTTTGTCTTGATTACATCAAATGCATATGCAGATAATAAGCCAATACAAAATACTCCATCTCATCTATAACTGTGTGTGGATCCGTTGCTCTTCGTCGGCTCTCTTGCTCGAACCTTGCCATGATACCACAATCTGTTTTGGAGTGCACTTTATCAATACGCTCCATGCAAAAATGCCGTCATTATCTTTGGACTACATCGCCTCGAGAATTCCCACTTCTTGGTTTAGACCTCCGTCCCTTCGCGAGACGCTGCGGTCAAAGCTCCATGCAACCATCGCATTGACATAAACCACGCCATCTCCTCCATGCCCTCGGGATATCGAATCGGTCAATGCCGGGTACTATGTCGAAACTGATATTGTGCTTCCTCTCGATCTTTTCTAGCTTGCCAGTACCTAGCAAGCCACGTCTCCATAGAGGCATGGTGCAACATACAAAAGTGAGTCACTTTCTCCTCCATTGCAGCATCCATTATTTTTTTTATCCCATTTCCAACCACCACATCTCCGGTCAGTCTATCATCGTCCTTCAAGGACCATAGCATACTGTTGTCTGAATCCACAGATAGTAGCCATTGTGAAATATGCACTAACGCCTTAGACACCAACCAACCTTCAGCCATGCTACCTTCTAGTCGAGCTCGTTGTCGAACAAAGCCTTTCAGGGTTTTCATGAAGCACTCCAAGAAGAATATCCATCGCATATGGACAGGTTCAGCAATCTCCACTTCATCTACAAGATGCACAAGAAGGTGGATTTGTATCATGAGCATGCCGGTAGGCAGGTATTTCTCAAAGAGACAAACCGTCTTCATTGCTCCCCACCTTGCAGATTCAATAGAGGACATCTTAATCTCCTTCTGTGAGATCCATTGCACTAAAGTTGGCAACCTGTAAATTGCCCCATGTATTTTTGGAGTAAGGCATATTGCGATCGCGATCGATAGTACAAACTGCCACAAACGAGGAAGCATTATGAACAACAACTATACTCCAAATAGCAAAAAACGCAGGCTACTTATAATCCATTCATAGTACAAACATGACATATCTTATGCCAATCATGGGATTTGAGCCCTGATATTGGTCATCTTTAGAAAATGCGGACTTGAGAGAACGCATTACACTTGTCGGAGTGCGGATAGACTTGGCTATTTGCTTCATAATGGGCTCTTCTTTAGTGGACAAACCCAAGGAGCACAAGGTAGCTGCAAGTAACCATCAGCACTTGAGTGCGGCAGCACCTCCATCTTGCCTACCTCCTTCCAATCCATTCATGCCCCTATAGTGTCTCTCTTCCTGTGATGTGGTTCCATAGCAAGCTGCTCACGTTCTTGAAAATATGCATGGGATCCAATAAGTGGTTGATCTATAAGTGGGTCCAATATGGCAACTTGTAGAAAACTGAGAACCGTTGCATTTCGTTTGGATGTAACTCCGTGTGGACCATTTTTAACTCGTACCAGCTTTGGGCATTCATACATGCTAGAGGTCATCCAAGAAAACCTTCCTTGAGTTCATGACCCTCTGGAAAGAAAGCAGTGTGTCCGTGATATACCATCTTCTTCATGGTTCATGACCTTTGGGAGTCTAACTATGGTCCACACAATGGACATGCATGATAACTTGAGGTAACCAGACCTGTCCCAACACCTCTATCCAATGAATACAAACTTGAACGAGCTATGATATATATTACCAACAAGAACGAAAGCCTACTTACCTGAGCACTCTTTGAATCCCAGAAAGCCATGCATGGTCCATATGAGAATGGCTCCAATATTGGCAGACCGTTGACCATCACGCTTGCTCATATCTTGCACGGTGACCCCCTCCTCCCACAAAATCTTAAGCTTATCGACTAATGGACGAAGATACACATCCATATTTTTGACTTTGTAGCGGTCGGCAATGAGCAAGCTAAGGGTGAGATGTCCTTTCTTTGTAGAAAGCCTCAAAAGGATATTGTAGTTGATAAGGACTATAGGCCACACACTGTAAGAAGTGGAGCGCAGACCGAATGGGTTCACACAATCCATAGCAAGACCGAGCCGAAGATTCCTTGGCTCTCGGGTAAAGCCTAGGAAGGTAGAGTCAATGTGGCTCCATATGCATGAGTTCGCTGATATTTGTTGAACTCCATCTGTGGACCTATTTTGTGCATGCCACGTTGTCAAGCTCACCATGCCGGACATACAAAACATGTGGTTTATGCGGGGGATAAACAGAAAGCGTCTAAGAAATTTTTGAGGGATGGTTTGCCCTTGCAAGTCCTATCGATACCTGTGAGCACCACACTTTTGACATGTCTCCATAGTCTCGTATTCTCCTCGAAACAGTATGCAATCGTTGATACATGCATGGATGTTGTTGTAGTCCATGCCAAGTTTTTGTAAAATATGTCGTGCATCATCGCGAGACTTAGGCATAGTATTTGCAAGTGGTAATATATGATACTTCAGTAACCTGAAGAAAAATCATAAAACACCTTGAAAAAGTACAAATGTATTTTATGATAGTGCTGAAAAGAAATCAATGAACTGTACGTACAAGGTACCTGAACAACTCGGTCACACTCACATCGCTACACCTATATTTTGCTTGTACTCTTAGGAGTGCAAGTAGTGTCTTTAGGCGAGATACTCGATACCCATTATATAATGGTATGGATGCTTTCTCTCTAAGTGGATCAGAAGTCTGGATATCCATAGGCATCAATGCATCGATCATTGTCTCCATCTCAGGCTCCAAGTTTGTAGGTAAGTCTAGAAGGCTGCCTGTCTCCTCTGGTATTGACAGTATAGATTGGGTAGTATCTTCCAAGTGGTGGATTGGCTCAGAAAATCCATCCATCGCATGCCCACGAACTCTTCTAACTGGCCACAATGGGTGCACACCTCCTTGGGACAAGATGTCACCTCCCTGGATAGAAAATTTGCCAGCCACACCCAATGTTTTTGTATATTCAATTAGCTTGCGAATACAATGCATGATTGATATACACTTTTCTTACCGTTTGCTCAAAATATGAGATCGCTTGATCAATGGTCTCAAATTGAAACTCACCAAAGTGTCATACGTGTTCTATAGACAATTGACATTTTCGTCTAATTGCCAGCTTATATTGAGAGCAAGGACATGGGACACACTGATTAAGATATGCCTCGCGATCTTGAACATCACAACCTTCATCATTTTCCATTTGTTCTACATTATGACAAACAATTGGTTTTTGTTATCATTCTTTTTTTCTTTCTTAAATTATTTGAGAATGGATTTTTTCTCTTCGCAAATTTATTGCAGGAGTCGCTATGAGCGTCACAAAATGTGTCGCAAAGCGTTGTTATCAGCATCCCTATTTGCGTCGGTATAAGCAAATGTGACATTGATACCGACACAAATAGCGACGCTGATAAGGATGCTGATACCAGCTGCTCTATGGCGTTGCCAATAACGATGTTTTTTGCGACGATAGGGGCAAATTTCTTTATGAACATTTTTGTCACTTTAAACGTCAGTATAAGGCCCGTATCTTGTAGTGCATGCTTCTTGTCTATCCTAACACTAGTAATGGCCAATAGTTATGCAACATTAGTGGAGCCTCCAGGGGCTAGGTGTTAAATTTAGCAATCTGCACACATGATAAAACACTTCTCAAGGTGCATCCCTATTTCAGAATGGAGGAAAATAAATGGCATAACACCACAACTTCAACGTCCAAAAATCAACAATGATATTGACAAGGGACACTTGGGTGGCCAACATCAAACCTCTCACGTGAAATCTGTAAACAATCCTATGCTAGTGGCACTTTAGCATAGGATAGCACAAGACTGCAACCACAAAGGAGTAGAGGAATCAAATTGCATTATCGCAACCACTCACAAATAAGACAAAGAAGGAGAGGCACTCTCAACAAAAATCACTTTTCCCTCCTAGATTTGAGCACCATTTTGCATGGACACAAAGGCAATTGGTGGTTCAAGACTATCTAGAGGGTTGCAGACCTTTCATCGTAAAGATATTTCATGTTCATATGATATCCATTTCACCCATGATATCTACCCCATAAAACAAGAATCATTAGTACTAGGATCTCCAATTGCTTCTTGGTGTAATACAAAGTACTTCCAAAATAAAGGAGCTCACAATCCATACTACCAATGTGATGCAAATGAGAATTCTCTGTAGTAGCCACAATGTGAATCTTTTCGCCGTAAGAGCTTCCTTATGAAAGCTCCACTCCATGAAATGACAATGTGGAATGAGTCATCCCCTATCTAGTTTTAGGGGAAGCCTAGCTTTTACACATCACACAAAGGTCCAAAAGTTTGTCATGGGAATAGAGATTGGTTTAAAGAATCATCCATGTAACTTATTCTAACCACTAACTAACCACCAACATAGCGTATATAGCTAGTTAGTAGCTAACTCATCTATTTAAACATGCAAGGCTTGATGAGATGGCAAATTGGAAAATAAGGGCTTAAGATCTACTTGATGTATGTTTCTCCTTAAAATAATCCACTTTCATATATGTCCACACACACACACAAACTACATACAAACCATTCATCCAAAAACAAGTTTTTAAGTATGAAAGAGTAAATCTAAGGAGATAAAGAGAAACATTGAGATAAGGGGCCATCGACCTTTGAATGGTAAAGAAAATGCATGAGAATATTGAAATTGCTAAGAATTATACTATGCAAGAAGAAAAAACCAGCAACTTACACAAGGATTGTGGTATAAAACAAATTAAATCGAATTTCTACAATCAATATCTCATTTGGAAAAGAATCATAAACAATTGTGTGTGAACAACTTGTAATGCCATATCTCTGGTCAAGATTGAGAATGTAGACAAATTTTTGGTAATGGCACATTTTTAGTGAATTTTTTTCTAATGCATAAAAACATGCCTTGTCTTTGAGCTTAACATGTGACATGAAATGGTAGCCTTACTTAGTAGAAATGATAGACTTAACATGCCTTGTCTTTGAGCTCAACCAATATTTTGTCAAAGGCTATGCCACGCCTTTGACAAAATATTTTTTGTAGAAATGGAAGAGGGTAATTAGGAGAACATTTTGAAAATACGAAATCTTCAAAAATGGAAAAGAAAATCAACACTCCAAAAAGAAAAATAAAAAACTAAAAGACAAGAAATTATAAGACTTACTTCGTTGCAAGAGCTAGGCGGTGGCATATTCTGGTTCCCATGCACAAGGAACTTTCAATCGATCCCCATATAGGAAAAAAGATAATTCACATAAGACCTTTCCTATGTAGGAAATATTTCCTAAATAGGAAAATACAAAATTTTCTATGTAGGGAATAATTCCTATATAGGAAATATTTCATATATAGGAAAAAATTTCTAGAGGTGATTCCCTAGGTACTCTCACTAGGAAATCTCTCATTTTTCCTATTTTTTACATTCCCTACTTATATGTACTTTCAACTAGGGAATTCCGTGGGAATTCTCTTTTTTCCTTATCACTTTATCTACTTTGCCCTTCCTCTTAGACATGCTAATATCAAACAAGAAATTGCACAATAAATTTTTAACTAGAAAATTATATAGAGAATGTCATCATTTCTAAGTAAGGATCAATAACATACATCTAATGATCAAAATAGATTAAAAAAATTAAGACATCAACATCTACTTCTAGCAACCAAAAGAAAAATGAAAATACTTTTAAAGGAGCATAGAACTAAAAACTAATTAAGCAACATGTGTGTCTTGATTGTTTTATCCCTTAAATCTCTAATATGTTGCAAAGTAATAAATGTTTCAGTAATCCCTCAAATCTCCAATATATTGAAAAGCAATAAATTCTTAACTCAAAGTAGAAGTTATGCTAAAACTTTCACATCATCTAGACTAAGCACATTGCTATTTTTGTCTAATACAACTTTGCCATTTCCTAGTAGCCAATAAAGAATCTCCTTAATCATATCATCACTTGTTGGCTTCTTTGTATCCTTAATCAAGACTCGAAAGCTAGCTTCAGTCTTTTTTAGATTCATGTATGTACTCTTTAAAGAAAATTACATATCATGAATTGTATGCACACCAAGATACTTCAAAAGTATGGTTTCCATGTTCTCTTTTGTCATATTAACCTGCATTGAATAACAAAAAGAGAATAAGTAACTTATTATTATATGTATAGATAATTAAATGACACGAATTATAATATGAAAAGCCATAAATTTAACTACATGACTATTATATATATATATATATATATATATATATATATATAAACTATAAAGCTACCCTTTAAGTATCATTTGAAATGTTAATCTCAATGCCTTGGTTTGGGAGATCTTTAAATTCCTAATTCAAATAAAATAAAAAATTTAGATTATTCTTTTCATACAAAAATATCATCCATACTAGGAATGTATACATCAATTTGATTAGAATCAATAGTATCAACATATGGTTCACTCTGCCATCAATAGACACCCCTAAATGAGTATGGGAGAAAAAGAACCAATCCTACACTTATGATATCAAACTTATAAATCATATCATCTTACCATTGATGATGTTATGTCATTTGATACATTTTCAAGCTTATCTATATCATCCACTCCAAGAGATGCGGATAATTCTCTCTATATGTCATAAGATTAATAGTTCAACAACTAAGAATCTACACCTCAAATATTAGGAAAGCCAATTAAAAAAAGTAACAATCAACATACCTTCTTTAAAATATATTTTTTCTTCAAATGCTTTCTTTCATCTTGCTTTGTACCCTTCCACCAGTCATATATGTCATTCTCTCTCCATATGTACTCACATCTAGTAAACTTCAATGGTAAAATCTCATGGTGATTCTTTGATATGATTTTCATGATATACTCTTTATCCGCATTTTTATAACGTAGATTATCTGGGTTTAAGGATTCAAACCACCTATGTACTCGATGATAATTTTTGAGCATGACAGTGTGTTGACTTTTAAAGTATTTAACCAAGAGCTTTTTTCCATAAAGTCTACCCTCTTCTCTAAATTTCAACATGGGTGGCCGATAGATATCATCATATGATGATATGCGTATCACTCCTATTGATACTCAAGTGATCAAATATCATTAGTTAGTATAACCATTTCAAAAATGACTCATTATCAACATAAGAAAGCTGGTAATACCTAATTCTTGGCTTGAAGAAGTCTTAAGGCAAGCAATCTCAATGTCTTCCTTTCTTGCATTGTCTCTTGTGTCATCTTTCGTAACTTGTTTACCTATATATACATAGAGTTAACCAAAGCTCACGATAATACAAGGTTATGAAAAATTTCAATAACACAAAAGAAAGTAATTAGATATTTTGTATCAATTTGGGTCACCAAATTTGTACAAGTTTTTGATCCTTAAAGTTGGTACTTGCATCTTGACTTGAAGAAACATTATTGCAAGTAACCTCCTGATCTCCCTTTCTTACATTACCTCTTTTCCCACCTTTTGTTGTTCTTTAATCTATATTTATATATATACACACAATTACTCAAAGTTTAAAAATATGAATAACTATGAACATTTTAAATTAGACAAAGAGAATAATTAAAGCTAGTTAATCTCAAAATGAATCACCTAATAAAGCAAGATGTAAAATATGTACAAATTTTAATTTTCAAAGTTTAGTAGAAATAAAGACATATAACTGTATCGTGATTTGAAGAGACATTAGGGCCAATGACCTCCTTAGCTTTCATTGTTCCATTATCTCTTGTACCATCATTTGTGATTTTGTTACCTTTATGTACACATAATAAACCAAAGTTTAGAAACATAAGAGACATTTGTAAAACATCAAAACATGCATTTGCAAAACATCAAAACATCAAAACACGCATACCTTTTTTGCCCTGTTCTTTACACCATCTGATAGTAAATTGAGCAGGTGAAAACAAGGAATTCATTGTTCATACTTTTATGGGCTCGCCAACTTCTCCTTCTGGTTTGAAGCATCTTACAGACTTCCCACTAGCAAGATTGAGCATGTTCAGCTTCTTATCCTGAAACCATACAAGACAAATAACTTAACATATTAGCCAAGAATCAACTCAAAATGCATTTTAAATTTGATCCACTACTAAAAAAACCATGTTGAAGAAAAGGACAATAACAATTCTTAAAACTCTCACCTAAGCATTTGTGGTCGCTTCCTTTGTGTCATGATCCAAGCATTTCATATTTGATCATCTTAAGGTAGCATCCCACAAACATCTTGCAAGATGGAAACCAAAATTGACCCATAATTAGTACATGTGCTTAAACATTACTTCTAATCCAACAATTTATCAAAGGCTTAGAAGGCAGCTATAGATCCACAAGAAGATAATGGGAACCAACCATTAGTAAAACCAAAGCTATCAAGGAAAGAGCAAGTATGTGTCTAGAGCAAGTATGTGTCTAGCCTAATTAAGAAACACATACACATTTCTACCTTCCCCATAGCCTATTTTTGGTCAAGCAAGAAACTAATTGTAAATATTTGGGCCTCTTATCTTGCTCCTCTTGCTCTCATGTGGCTTTCAAATACTAGTACCTTAAGAGCAAGAGAAATTTCTGCAAAGTGCATCAACAGAAATTTCATTGCCCCAAGCCCATGATCTTAAATACAATTGAATAAGGTAGCTACTCATAGTGGCATACATGGTACCTCGACAATATACTATCCGTATTTTAGTCTAAGTAAGAGAAGGAGCATACCTGAACCTGGAAATCAACTCCACTATGCTTGTACTCCACATACAAGTTTCTAGAGAATTTCTCAATGCACCTGCATAATCAGACATTAGATGATATGCAAAGACAATGCATCTTATGGGCATCCCCTTTTCCATACCTACCTTCTCATCACCAACTTGCTCTTGATGCACACAAAGACACTATACTGCATAGAGAGGATGTGATGCCAGTATTGATGCAATTCCAGACCCAATGTTCACAATGGCACTGCACTTGCCATTGAGCATGCCTGGAAGCACAATCAACACGTATGAGGTCGTAGTCAAATTTGCATCGATCACAACCTCATGGAAGAAGTGGGCGTATGGATAACATTGTCCTACGTTATTGTAGATCAAGATCCCCACATCAAGGTCGGCGATGGCGTCCTTCAACCTAGAGAGCCCTGCGTCGAGTTCAGGATCCAAAAAATCCAGCACCACAAACTGCACCTGCACTGATCTGTACTTCGTCTTCAGGTGTGAGACGCTAGGGTTTCGAGGTTCTCCTACGAGTGACAAATGAGAAAAATGTTGAGGCGGCGGTGAGCTGGAAGCAGAAGCCACAGTCAATGCGATCCATGTAGCCTCATGATGATGACGGCCCAGGAGCCATAGCGGGAGAGATGCACACCAGTGTGAAGTGACACCACAACTAGGATTTCGCGAGGGCAAAGGAGGGGGAGGGGTATTCGGAGGGACGAAATGTCTCTTATTGAGTTGTGAGAAAGGCTCAACTTCAAAATCATGCACACAACTGTTCACTTCCTTTGTCTTTGAAAATTTAAGGATCGTAACTCTTGTTCACATAACATTCTTGATTCTTTATTTTCCTCTCTCTATATGTAACATGGATATAGCTAATGATTAGCTAGTGTTTGGGCTTTAAGATGGGCAAAGCATACATGAATCCTTCTTATTCTACATTGACAAGGAACTTGGAAATGAAGGTGTGGGGCCAATATAATGATACTAAGGGATGCATTGTTTGAAGATTCTAACAAAACTAATACTAAGCAAAAGATAAATGGCACTTAGACAAAGCATGTATTCAATGTCTATGCATTTGTATTATATAGCTAATGATTATGCATCTTTTGTACTAAATTGCCATTAGGTTCTGTTTGCTTTTCGGATATTGATATATGACTTTGCTTGAAACACATTTTATAATGTAGCTTGTGTTACTAATATTCAAGCATACCTTATAGATAATCTAATCATGGAATCATTAGCATTTATTTCTTATAATATATCCTATAAAATGAGAGGTATAGCACTAAAGAATAACATGAACTCTAAGCATGTACTTCCTCCTACAAATCTAACAATGAAAATTTGTAGGCTGCATTCAAACTTTGAGGAATTACTGGCAAGAGACCTCAAAGTATAGTACATTAACAAAAGACATTTACACAACAATAAATATATAAAAAATTCATACATAACATGTTTTGATACCCTTTCATACATCACATTTTTTCAAGGCCAATGATGCTTACATGCACAACTTCAAAGCACCCAAGTGACCCCATTCTTCCCAATTCTCCTCACCTGCTGCCACCTCCAAACATAGGGGAATGGCCACCTCTATATCATCTGCAAGAGCCTTCTCTTGTCCAGCAGCCTTCTTTGATTATGGAGCCCCCTTCTACAAGTCAATCTATTGTACCTGCTTGAAACTAGCCCTTCTTACAACATCTAGCCACTAAATATGAGCTATTTGTTGTAATCCCTCACCTAAGCAACTGACTTTCTCCACAATCAAAGTAAAAGAGCTTATTCCAGATGAAAAGAAAAACATAACAAGTGTACAATGCAAATTTGAAGTAGCCCTGTAAGACAAACACCCTTGGTTCCTAAACCTAGCCATGGAAATAATGTTCTTTTTAACAATTTTTTTGAGGGGCTAAGAAAGATATGTCTTTTCTGCAAAGGTATGTTATGCTTTTGAGGGGCTTTCTAGATCTCATAGATCAATATCATCCTCCAACTTTGCCTCTTCTATGCCATGAAGCAAGTAAGGTGACATAGTATTTTAAAAAAAGAAACATGTGGGGCTTTATACATCTCTTAGATTACATGTCTCCCCTTACTACTAAATGGCCATATATGTAACGTGTCCCATAGTATTATCCAAGACAAGTCTTAGCAGTCCATCGGAAAGGATGTCTAGAAAGCTCCACCCGGCACTCCCATGGAATGTTACGGGTTTTGCGATCTAGTTCTTCCCGCGTCTGCCACGTAGTGGAAGTATCCTGGCCGTTCCCACTTAGGATCGACCGGAATTAGGGTTTTCCTAATGGGTCATTAGCTAACAGCAACTAGCGTCAGACCCGAGCGAACTACTTTACGTAGAAACGCCAGGTCCGAAGCGGATTCACGCTGCACTTGATTCAAGGAGAATGGGAAACGAGAGGGATGCAAAGCTCAACCTCTCTGCCATAAGGCATAGTCCCATTCCGTTCCCCTAAAACAACGTAAATCGGGTAAGACGTAACTCTAGGTCATCGTTCTCGTTATTCTTTTTGATGATGATGATCATTCCGCTGTTCTTCGAGATTTTTGAGAAAAGTTCCCGGCTAACCGGGACCACCCAAGGACCCATGGCCCATCCTCCGCACTTTCCTCGGTTTGTTTTAGTTATGTAATTATCTAACACATTAATTTGACATATAACAATCAGCTTCTTTAATTAACCTTGTTAAGCACAGATTTCTTCACGTAATCTTATCACGTGACATAGAAAAAAACAACATCAAGCAAGTTCTTTTAACATTTCATCATTTTATCTTTGAAATACAAGGAGTTCCGCCCGTAGGCTTGTCCATAATCTGCCCGAAGGCTAACCAGTAATCTCTAGGGATCACTATTCCAAGCTTCCGCCCGTCAACTAGTATGCGGGCCTCAAGATCCAATCCCGAGTCACGTTAGCCTCTTGTGCAGGACCTGGAAGGCGAGGGATTTACGGCGGCCAGAGCCCCCCCTGGCACCCAAGCGTCCTCCTACTCTAAGTAGAAAATAACGAAAAGACCTCTCGCGGCGGGTTCGGTCCACGTTCCCGGTGCGGTCAACAACCCCCTTGGTTAGGGTCAGGCAGGCAGTCGGGGGTAACTGAAGCTGCCTCTCCCTTCAGGCCTTTAACCTGAAGTATAGGTACTTATTTAATTTGTAATTCATAATTCAAACAGAGCCCTAAAATCTCTAGCAAGCACAAACATTTCCATTAATCAACCCAGTTGTATGGCAAACTGCTAAGGAAGTGTTCTTTCTTTTTTTTGAGTGTATCAGCAGTCGTTCCCAAGGTGTCTTGTAACTTGGCAAGATCCCTTATATTCCGGTGTAGGGCATACCCAACTTGGTTAACCCTAAGGTACCTTAGATATGCTAGTTTCTATTTTACAACTTTCCTTATTTAGAAGGATATCCAAAAATACGTCTTTTTGCAAGATAACTTGCGTAAGGATCTGCCGTCCTTGATGAGGGGTTTTTTTCCCTTTTCTCCTTGTGAATCAATCACAAAATGATTTCATACATGATGCGCAAGTCCTGCGATGGAATAATCTGTTTAGATTCTTTAAGCTGACGTATGTCAGGCCTAGGGTTTCTTCATTTAAGAAGCTTAGGGACAAACCCTAGTTTCTTATCTTTATGAATTTATTGTCCCTACGGTAAGGAAAGTAGTCAAGTGTTTAGGGTATGAATGTTTCTATGTTTAGATTGGTTCGGTTATCGTTTGGAAGGTAATCTTAATCGTCTTGTCACGGTTTTACTATCCTTGTGACAATTAACTTTCCCAATCAATACAGTTTAATTTGGCATATAGCATAATGCCAAGGTGATACAAAGAGCGACAATATTCCTTGGGACAAAGAGGCCTAGCTGTGAAATTGGTGTATACACACTTTATTAGTCCCAAGTCCTCAAATAGCAAGGGAAAAGTGTTAGTAGAGTGTCATCCAGCAATCCCCCATTACATTTTCTTCCCAAATGAGTTCGTATATCTAATTTTTATACTTATTAATTCCTAACATTTAAATCTGTTTTCTTTAAAGATGAACTCATGCCAAATAACAACAATTTCCTGGCTAAGATGTGCAACTAGCAAAGATAATTCCCTAGTAACTTGAGCATCGAAAGAAACCTTTCTTGAATTTAGCTATTTACCATGAATCGTTGCGAAAGGAATAAGACTAATGGTGCAAGATATAATTTCTACTCTTTAGGAATATATTACTATAGTAAATGGTTAATCTTTCTTGTAATTTTATAATGGTTGATGCAATTTGAAGAAAGCTAAGTTGTATACATTGTCATTCATAAGCTAACTCCTTCGTTAAAAATAACTTGAACAAATATGTCCTATCCTTAACAATTTTTCTTTGCATGATCAACTTAAAACCGAATTAACCCGCTTTGAGGTGAGATGCCGGGAGGTGACCCTCCCGCAGCTACACCTTGGACTTTCTTCGGCGGCATCGTAGTTCAAATGTGAGATAGCCTTTCCCTTTTTCTTCTTGGAATTCCACCGTCTTCTCCTTCCTTTTCTTTTACCTTTTTCCTACTCTTCCTCCTTCACTCCCTCTTTTCACTCCCTCTACTTCCCTCCCTATCTTTTATCTCACGGCTATTTCTCCTTTACAGGATACCATACGAGACCATGGTGATGAATTGGATTTTTAGGACATGGGAGTGTGTGGACAACGGCTTGTTTGATAAAACTAAGATCACAAAGCTCAACTAAGGGAGCACTTGCACAAAAAGATCTAAAAAGTGAGTGAAGGAATTAATGCAAGAGAATGGAAGTCCGCAAGGTAGCCTAAGGACAAAGTAGGCCTATGGGTGTGACTTGAATAGTCTAAAGAGCCAAGAGGGGGAAAAACACAACAAGGGCTTAGGGGGGGAAATTAAAACCCGGGAGGGGGGGGGGGGAAAACAAGGGGGCTTAGGGTGGAAAATTAAAACCGGGAGGGGAAACAAGGGGGCTTAGGGGGGAAAATTTAAACCCGGGGGGTAATAAGGGCTTTGGGGGGATTAAAATCCGGAGGGGAAAAAACAAGGCTTAGGGGGGGGGATTATACCGGGAGGGGGGGGAACAAGGCCTTAGGGGGGAATTAAAAAACCGGGGAGGGGGGAAAAAGAAGGCCTTAAGGGGGGTTTAAAAACTCAGGAGGGGGGGGAACAAGGGCTTAAAGAGCCCCCTTGGAAGCTTCCAAACCGTCTGGGAGCCTTACAAAGGCACGTGGGGGGGGGGGGGGGGGGGGGTGAAAGGGGTTGCGTGGCGAAATGGTGGCTGAATGGCAGCGGATGGCAGCGGCCTCTCGTCTTCTTCCCTCGGCTCGGAGTCTTCTCTCACAGCCTCTTCTCTCACGGCTCTGCCTTCTTTTTTCTACCGCGACCCCTCCCCCTGCCTCATTTAAATAGTGGAAGGGAGGGGGATCTTCCCTCATGGCATGTCAACACGCATGGTCCCCCTCCCTCCTAAGGCTCCACCAAGGAGCTTATAGCTCCTTCTATTCCCCTCCCCCTCCAGCTCGTCAGTCGGCTGGAGGGATAAGGGGGGGAAATTATTATTTTTTGGATAAGTCCCATTTATTTTCTCAATACGGAATATTACATTCTCTCCCCCTTGGAGGAATCGAGATGTCCTCATCTCGAGATAAACTGGGGATATTGATGGTTGAGAGTGCCTTCATCTACCCAAGTGGCATCCTCTTCGGGATAATCTTTCCACTGGACTTTCAAGGTTCTAGATCTTAACTGTCTTTCCCTAACATCTAAGATCCTTTCTGGCCTTAGTTCAAGGACTCCTTGACTAGGCATTACAATTTATTGGTCATCAAGTACATGATTAGGATTGGGTACATATTTTTTCAATAGGCTGATATGAAATACATTGTGAACCTTTAGGTTCTCAGGGAGTTGCAATCTATAAGCATTGGGTCCTAGGCATTTGAGGATTTTATACGGCCCACAATACCTTGGACTTAGCTTCTTGCATTCTCCTAGGGATAGAGAACTCTTTTTAGGGCGTACCCGAATGAAGACCATGTCTCCTTCTTCGAAGACTCTTTCTTGACGTTAAAAATCTGCATATGCCTTTTGTCTCTCCTTGGTTGCTTGTATGTCTTGTCTTATTGACCTTATTTGATCATCCATATCCTCCAACATTTGTCTTGAAGCTTCAACTCTTAGGGTTGGATCAGAAAAGTTTAGGGGACTTCGACAATCATGACCATACAATGCCTGGAAAGGGGTCATTTGAATGCTCTGCTGGTAAGAAGCATTGTAGGCAAATTCAACTAATGGCAAGTATTGAATCCACCTCTTCGGCTCTCGACAGCAGTATGCCCTAAGCATATCCTCAATGATTTGATTCACTCGCTCTGTTTGTCCATCCATTTGGGGATGGTAGGCGGTGCTAAAACAGAGTTTGAGTCCGAATAGCTTCAAAGATAGCTCTCCAGAAGTGTGATGTGAAGAGAGAATCTCGATCACTAATGATTCTTCTAGGTAACCCATGTAGCTTGAATATCTCCTTGATAAACAATCTTGCAATGTCGAAGGCTTTATAGTTTGTCTTTACTGGAATCAGGTGTGCAACCTTGGTAAGCATGTCAACCACAACCATAATGGAATTGTATCCTCCTTGGACTTGGGGTAAGCCCACAACAAAATCCATACTGATGAATTCCCATTTCTTTTGGGGAATATCAAGCGGTTGCAGTTTCCCTGGCATCATGACATGTTCGGTCTTGATACGTTGGCAAGACAAACATTTAGTGACATACTTGAGAACGTCACCTTTAAGCCTTTCCCAATGGTAGCTCTTTCTAACTGCATTAAGAGTCTTAGCATAGCCATGATGTCCTGAAAAAGGAGAATCATGAGCTTCCCATAATATCTTCTGCTTAAGTGACTGGCTTGTTGGTATACACAGCCTTGTTCTGTAGTAGACAAGTCCATTATCAATGGAAAATTCCTGGTACTTAGCTTGCAACTTCTGATTCTGCTCCTTGGTAGATATTTCTTTTATCATTGTTTGGTAGGCCAAATCATGGCATGCTTCCTCTCTAGCTAGTTCAAGTATAGGGTTGTTTGGCATAGATACCTTTGTAGCTAGAGATCTGGCCGTTGATGGATTCTGTAAGATTAGGGAATTTAGGAATGCCTTGCGACTGAGTGCATCGGCAACTACATTCTCTTTCCCTGGTCGGTACTTGATTTCTCCAATACTTCAATCCACCGACGTTGCCTCATGTTGAGCTCGTTCTGGGTAAAAATCCATTTGAGACTCTTATGATCGGTTACTAGAGTAAACTTGTTACCCAACAGGTAGTGTCTCCAAAGCTTTAGAGCATGGATGACAGCTAGTAATTCCAGATCATGCGTGGCATAATTCTTTTCATGACTCTTCAATTTCCTTGAAGAGTATGCTACTGGATGACCTTACTGCATAAGTACACACCCCAAGGCAAGAATGCTAGCATTAGTTACTACCTCGAACTCCTTATTGAGGTCAGGAAGTTTTAGAATAGGTGCTGATACCAAACTTTGCTTCAATTTGTCGAAGCTATTTTGTTTGGAAGTTGACCATGTAATAGAAGTCTGCTTCTTTAGTAAGTCTGTAAGAGGTGCTGCAATCAAAGCATAGTTTTTTATAAAGACCCTATACCATCCTGTCAAGCCAAGACAGCTACGTATTTCTTTGACGAATACTGGTATTGGCCATTCAAGCACATCTCTGACTTTGGCTGGGTCTACTGATATTCCTTCTGATGATACTATGAATCCCAGATATTCAATCTGATGCTTGAAAAATGCACACTTCTTCATTTTTGCATACAGCTTATGGGCCCTCATTGTCTCAAGGACAATCCGAAGTTGAGGTTCATGATCTTCTTCCTGTTTAGAATAGACTAAAGTGTCATCGAAGAAGACAAGCACGAAATCATCAAGATATGGTCTAAAAATATCCTGCATTAATCTATTAAAGGTGGCAGGTGCATTTGTAAGCCCGAATGACATAACCAAGAACTCAAAGTGCCCATATCTTGTATTGAAGGCCGTTTTTGGAATATCTTCTTCCTTGATCCTTATTTGATAGTAACCTAACCTGAGATCAATCTTGGAGAAGATCTTTGCACCTTGAAGACGATCAAGAAGCTCATCTATTCTAGGAATAGGATACTTGTTCTTAACTGTTGATTGATTCAACCCTCGGTAATCAATACATAGTCGAAGTGTCCCATCTTTCTTTTTCTGGAATAGTACTGGAGCTCCCCACGGTGAGTTGCTAGGCCGAATGTAACCCTGATCCAACAGTTGCTTGAGCTATTCCTTCAACTCAATTGCTTCTGGTATGGACATTCTATAAGGTCTCTTTGCAATTGGTGCAGCTCCAGGCACTAGTCTAATCTCATGATCTACTTCTCTTGGAGGCGGAAGTTCAATCAATTCCTCAGGGAATACGTCAGCGTATTCCTTTAGCCAAGAAGGTCCTTCATGAGACTCTTGCTTTTGATCTAACTTGTTGAGTTTGATCAGGTAAACGGGTAATCCTTTTCTGACTCCTTTTATGATCCGAGAGACTTTGGCTAATTGGATTCTTGGCACTCCTGCCTCACCTTGAGTTGTGACAAATTCCTTTTCAGAGTTTCGAAAGGAAACTTGACCCTTTCCATAATGAATGTGGGCGTCATTAGGCTTAAGCCAATCCATCCCGAGTAGACACTCATGGATACCTAAATTCATGACCTTGAATTTGACTAAAGTCTTCTTTCCTCCCAAAAATAATTCCACCTTAGCAGTTTGCCTAGTACAAGTTACCTCACGACCGTTTGCCAATTCCACAAGCAGGGTAGATGCTTCTACTGTGGCTATTCCTAATCTTTTTGCACATGCTGGTGAGATAAAGAAATGTGTACTGCCACAATCAATCAAGGTTTTGAAACCTTTACCTTGATAGTCCGACGGTGTTTGAATTACCGAGAACTGGCGATTCGGCCCTTTCTTGTGTAAAGCGGCATGGACTGTCGCTCTTTCGAATTCTGCTTCCATAGTCGGATCTTCCTCTTCTTCTTCTTCGCATCTTTGCCTATTGGCAATGCAGGCAGTTCTTCCTCTTCCACGGGTGGCGGCTCCTTGACCGCGGCCTACACCTTGGAAAGGCGTTTGACGATGTCCCCCGCTGAGCTTGGGACATTGCCTCTTGAAGTGACCGGGTTCGTTGCAGTGGAAACATCGGAGGTTTCGGCCATTACTTTGAGTAGGAACAAAGTTGTTGACGTTATTTGTCCTTGCTTTCTTCCTTTGTCCCTGATTGTGACCTTGAACTCTCTTCACTTGAGGTCTGAATGCTCCTCTGTTCGGGTCATTATAGGACCAAGTTTTATTACCCCTTGGTCTAGCTTGCACCTCTTGAATTATAGGTGCCGCTCGAATGAGTTCATCTTGAAGATCTGATGGACGCATAGATTCGAGACGGGTATTTACGGGTGGATTTAAGCCCGCGCAAAATTTGGACACCTGCTGCGTCATGTCCATCTGTGGCGCATACTTTAAAAGTGAGACGAATTTAGAGTAGTATGCGTCCAGAGTGAGTCCTAGCTGTTTTAGCTTGTAGAACTCATTCATTTTCTGTGTACGATATGCAGGTGGAAAATATCTCCCCTGCACGGCTTTCTTTAACTTCTCCCAGGTAACGGACCCCTCTGAAGTCCCTTGTGTTGACATATCGAGCTCCACTCGTGATACGCCAGGGTGACCGTTGTGTATTTATGTCACCGACTTGTCAGTTGCAGATGCGGTTGGTACACCGCCCCTGAATAATAGCTACATGATAGCTATCCTTATCTACTCTAGTTTGTGGCTCAGTTAGTATGCCACCTTAGTTAGTTGAGTTTGGTTTGAGACCCATATCTAGGGTTCTTCTATTTCTTTGTACTTGAGTTCTTTTGGCTTACACAACTAAGAAGAGGAAAACTGTTTTCAGCCTCCACCCTTGTGTGTGTTCCCCCATTGTGCAAGCAAGAAAGCTACAAGTGAGACTCCTTCCTTCTCTCCCACAATCTTGACATGGTATCAGAGCCTTGTTCGTGGTAAGGAGCTCAAGAAAGCAAGCCAAGCTCGCGGTGTTCTGGTAAGAGGAGCAGTGTTGCTTTCATTTTCTGTTTTGGGAGCAGATCTCTGCAGGTAGCACAGCCGGAAAGTGCAGGAGTGCATTGTCTCAGGTTGAGACGCCCTTCGTGGTGAAGCAAGAGGGCAGTATATGCTGCGGGCGAGGGCTTTAGCCCTCGGCGACCTTGTTTTTTTGATTCGAGGCCATTTCGGGGCCTGTTTTGCAGACGGAAGTTTTCTGCACGCACTCAGGAAAAGGCCCAGTTTTATGATGTGCAGCCACTGTTCTACAGGTCGGTGAAAAGTTACTGTAAAAATTGCATTGTATGCTTGTGCGCAGAGACATTGGGAGTTACAGAATCATCCCTGTTGCCTGTTAATGCAAAATCGTCACTAGGAAGTGACTGTGTGGTCAAATACCACTTTCGCCAGTTTTGCAGATTTTCCCTTGTGAGGGTGAAGCTGTGGTTCTTGCAGTGACAGAATTTTTTGCAGTGTTCTATAATGGCATCTGATTCTCTTTCACAGATTGTCACTGAAAAGCTTGACAAGAACAACTTCCAAGCATGGAAGTTTAGAATGACGAATTTCCTTATGGGAAAAGGATATTGGGAATTTGTTGCAGGAAATGAAGAAGAACCAGTTCTTCCTGATGTTCCCAATCAACAGCAAATGCAGGCATTCAAAGCATGGCATGAGAGAGCCAGGAAAGTTATGTACTGGCTGTCTATCAGCATTTCAGACTCTATGATTGTGCATATTCAGGATGCAAGTACGCCAAAGGAGGCATGGGATACTCTGTCAAAGATGTATAGCACAAATACGCAAGCCAAGAAAATGCAGCTCAAGCAAGAGTTGCACAATGTGCAAAGAGAAAATATGAGCATCAATGACTACCACATGAAGGTGAAGAAGATTGCAGATGCACTTGCTTCTATTGGGTCGCCAGTGGAAGATGATGATTTAGTTTCTGTGACCTTGAATGGTCTAGGAAAGGATTATGCGCAGTTTCGGACATCCATTTCCGTCCGTGAAAGATTTCCTGATTTTGAGGAGTTGATTGCTCTTCTAATTTCTGAGGAACAGAGAAATGGTGGTGCATCTTCTTCAGGAGGAACTTCAAAAGAAGCTGTCTTCTACTCAAATGCTGGAAGAGGTAGAGGTAGAGGTAGAGGAGGCCGATTTGGAGGCCGTGGTAGAAATCAGAATATGCAGCAAACTCAAGAAAACCAGTCCTATGGAGGAGGACGTGGTAACTCTAGAGGCAGGGGGAGCCAAAGAGGTCGTGGTGGATGGCAAAGAGGTCAAAATGCAAACAGTAATGTTGAATGCTACTACTGTGGTAAAATGGGTCATATGGCTAAAGACTATGGCTAAAGACTGCTATAAAAAGCAGAATGACATCATGAATGGAAAACTGCAACAAGGGAATTATGCATCTTCTAGTAGACAGGGTGATGACAGAAATGAGCATTTGTTCATGGTGCAGCACATGAACAATTCTGTGACAAGTGCAGAAGAAAGCAATGATGTATGGTATGTTGACTCAGGTGCATCAAACCACATGACAGGTCATGCAGAATGGATGGAGGATGCAAGGAAAATGGAAAAACCAGGATTTGTGGAGATTGGTGATGATACTGCACATCCTATTGTGCAGATTGGAAAAATTCCTTTGTCTATGCAGGATGGGAAAAAGAAATACCTGTCCGATGTATTTCACGTCCCGAATATCACCAAGAATCTGGTTTCTGTTGGTCAAATGGTTGAACAGGGCTTGCAGGTCAGATTTAATCCTCATGGATGTTTTGTTGAGGATATGAAAAATAAAGGTCGCTTGATAGCAAAAGGAAAGAAGAAGGGCAGAATGTTTACATTGGATGCAGACATGCCTGAATTGAGTGCAGCAATGTTTGCACATGGGACCGGTGTAGTTGCAGATATTGATATCTGGCATAAACGCATTGGTCATGTTAATGTACAGCGACTTAAATCAATGCAGGCCCAAAATATTGTTGCAGGATTGCCCAAATTCAAGGTTGCAGAAATGCATAAGGTATGTGAAGCCTGTCAGTTTGGAAAACAGGCAAGGAAACCATTTCCTAGACATGTTCAAGAGAGTGAGAAGCCATTGGAATTAATCCACTCTGATGTGTGGACTACTAAAGCTGCATCTCTTGGAGGCTGTCATTATTTTGTCACTTTTATTGATGACTATAGCAGAAAAGTTTGGGTGTATTTTATGAAAAAGAAAAGTGAAGTTTTTGGGCATTTCAAAACCCTTAAAGCTATGGCTGAAAAAGAAACAGGTCTGCAAATAAAATGCCTAAGGTCAGATGGAGGGGGAGAGTACCTCTCAAATGAGTTTGCAAAGTTCTTGCAGGAGCATGGCATAAAGCAGCAATATTCATGCAGTTATACCCCACAACAAAATGGAATTGCAGAAAGGAAAAACAGGCATATTGGGGAGGTATCTCGTGCCATGCTCAATGAAAAAGACTTGCCAGATTTTTATTGGGCTGAAGCAGTTGCTACAGCAGTCTACATAATGAACAGGACTCCCACTGCAGCAATACATGGAATGACTCCAGAGGAGAGGTATACTGGTAGGAAACCAGATATTTCTCATTTGAAAATTTTTGGTTGCATTGCCTATGTACATGTGCCAGATGAGCTGAGATCCAAGTTGGATCCAAAAGCTGAGAAGTGCATCTTTATTGGTTACTCTCTGCAGCAAAAAGGGTATAGATGCTATAACCCTTCTACTCGTAAGTTTACAGTGAGCAGAGATGTTGTTTTTGATGAGATGAGTAGCTGGTATAAACCAGTAAATGTGATTGATGATGTAGATGCACAAAATGGTAATGCTGCACAGAATTCACAGCAGCAGTCACAAAATATTAGTGGACCTGGAGCGTCCTCTAGCAGTGGTTCACATTCTTCGCCATGGACAGGCAGATTGAGATCAGGAGAATCTTCTCAAAGCAATGCAGATAGTGGTATGCAGGTATCACGAAAAGGAAAAGAGAAGGTTGATCAGCCCATGTTTGATGTGAATGCAGGTCACTCTTATGTGGATGGTGAATCCAGTGGCTCAGAACAGAGCATTGATGATGAGTTGGGTATTCCTTCTATTGTTACACCTGGAGTAAGGAAGACCAGGGATGTTTTGAGAGCACGTGGGAGTGAACCTACTTTGCGCAGGTCTACGAGAGCTAGGTATCCTGTGGATAGGCTGAAATATGATGGATTTACAGCCATTCACTATGCATATATGGTCAAGGTGATACAGGAACCAGAACCCACCTCTTTTGAGCAAGCCATGGGAAAAGAAAAATGGGAGAAAGCCATGGATGAAGAAATGGATGCCTTGGAAGCAAATGCTACATGGAAATTGGTACCTTTGCCTAAAGGTAAGAATGCAATTGGTTGTAAGTGGGTTTATAAGGTGAAGCACAATGCAGATGGTTCAGTGAACAGATACAAGGCAAGATTAGTAGTCAAGGGGTATGCACAAACATATGGCATTGACTATGAAGAAACATTCAGTCCGGTTGCAAGGATGGCAACCGTAAGAGCAGTCATTGCTATGGCTGCATCAAAGGGATGGTCTTTACATCAGATGGATGTAAAGAATGCCTTTTTGCATGGTGATTTGCAAGAAGAGGTCTATATGGAGCAGCCACCAGGTTATGTGCATGCTGTTCATCCTGAGTTTGTTTGCAAGTTGAAGAAAGCTTTGTATGGCTTGAAGCAAGCACCTAGAGCATGGTCTGACAAGATAGGACAGTATCTTGTCACTATTGGCTTTCAGATTTCCAAGGCAGATTTCTCACTTTATGTGAGAAAAACAGAGAAAGGTATTATGCTACTTGTCATTTATGTTGATGATTTGATTATGACAGGTGACAGTGATGAAGATATCCTTCATGTGAAAATGCTATTGAAGCAGAAGTTTGAGATGAAGGATTTGGGAGAGCTGCGTTATTTCTTGGCCATTGAGGTGATTAGATCACCAAGTGGGATACAGCTCTTGCAGAGGCAGTATGGATTGGACATGCTGTCCAAATATGCGATGACAGGCTGTAAGCCTATTTCAGTTCCTTTGGAGCAGAATGTGAAGCTGAGCACAGATGCAGGTGAGCTTCTAGAAGACCCTACTATGTACAGACGCATAGTAGGAAGCTTGATTTATATGACTATTACCAGGCCAGATTTGAGCTATGTTGTTGGATTGGTAAGTCAGTTTATGCAGGCTCAAGGAAACCGCATTTGGATGCGGCTAGTCGCATACTCAGGTATGTGAAGTCCACATTGCAGTATGGACTATTTTATGAGACTGGGGTTCAAATACAGTTGCATGGATACATTGATGCTGATTGGGCTGGTAGCATTTCTGATAGAAGATCTACCAGTGGATATGTGTTCTCTTTTGGGAGTGCTGCAGTCACTTGGAGCAGCAAGAAACAGCCTACAGTTGCCTTGTCGAGCACAGAGGCTGAGTACAGGGGTGCAGCAATGGCTGCATGCGAGGTAGCTTGGTTGCATAAGCTACTTTATGATATGCATCAGTCTACAGATGGACCAGTTGTCATTTATTGTGACAACATGAGTAGTATACACTTGGCAAATAACCCAGTCTATCATGCTAGAACAAAGTACATTGAGGTGCATTATCACTATGTGCGAGAGAGGGTTTTACTAGGTCTTATTGATCTAGTTTATGTCAGCACAGAGGATCAGGTAGCTGACATATTCACGAAGGCATTGGGCGCAGAGAAGCTGCGCAAGTTCAGAGACCTGCTTGGTGTGCAGGAATTGGGATTGAGCTCGAGGGGGAGTGTTGACATATCGAGCTCCACTCGTGATACGCCAGGGTGACCGTTGTGTATTTATGTCACCGACTTGTCAGTTGCAGATGCGGTTGGTACACCGCCCCTGAATAATAGCTACATGATAGCTATCCTTATCTACTCTAGTTTGTGGCTCAGTTAGTATGCCACCTTAGTTAGTTGAGTTTGGTTTGAGACCCATATCTAGGGTTCTTCTATTTCTTTGTACTTGAGTTCTTTTGGCTTACACAACTAAGAAGAGGAAAACTGTTTTCAGCCTCCACCCTTGTGTGTGTTCCCCCATTGTGCAAACAAGAAAGCTACAAGTGAGACTCCTTCCTTCTCTCCCACAATCTTGACACCTTGATCCATGCACCATTGTTTCCACCAAAGTCTGGCTTCGCCGGTGAGTTTTAACTTGGCGAGCATGGCCTGATTGGTAGGTGCAGTACCAGCTGCTTCAAAGTAATCCTCCATAGATTCAATCCATATTTCAGCATCAGACTGGACGAATCTGCCTCTCCCGTCAAACTCGGGTGGCTTTATCTGTTTGAGGAGGAACTTCTTCTCCTGGGTCACAGGAGTACTTGATGTAGGGGGCGAATTTGGAACCTATACCTGAGGTTGTGCCTGGATAAAAGTTTTCTTAACATTATTATATGATAATTGACGTTAGCTTATCTTTAGTTCAGCTATCTCGTAAATCATGAAGCTACTTAACTTTTTAACAACTCTGATGCACAACCAGTTATTGATAAAAGAAGTCTTTATTTATATTTACATGGGCGTAGCCTTATACAACGTCTTGTGTGATGATAATCCAATTATTACATTCAGTTTGGGGAGAACAATGTTGTATTGCATTTGTCTACAGGAACTGTGTAATAGTAGGGTTTTGGGTCATGGATCTTTAGGAATCGATAATTCATTGGAAGTTCAGGATACCGTTTTCGTTGGAATCCATACTTCTCATGGCAGCCCAACACTTTAATCCTGTCGGCTGGGATTACACGGGTTACTTCCTCATATACATATGAGTTCATTTCAACCCTCCGACCTTGAATATGTAAAGTCGAATTTACGTGAGCTTCCACAAAAATGAACGGCTTCACGACTTTCAAGTCTTCCAACCACTTGATCCTCTTTAGGTTGGTCTGTAGATAAGCAAACCGGTGGGCGGCTATGTAGTAGATTCCTGAAGACCCTGTCCATCTTCGTTCTATGTATAAAGGTGATGGATTATAAATCTGCTCCAGGATGTTCATCATCCCAATTCTTTGTCTATAAAGCGGAGAATGCATTGCAGTCATAAACATGACCCGAAACACCAAAAACTTGTTCCACGCTTCATAGTTCTGCAAGACAGCATTGAAGATGAGGAAATGTTTGGATAACAACAATTTATTTCATTTTATTGAGATCTCATAAAAACAATTCCGTTGATGGTCGGCTCTGATACCAACTGTAACGTGTCCCATAGTATTATCCAGGACATGTCTTAGCAGTCCATCGGAAAGGATGTCTAGAAAGCTCAGCCCGGCACTCCCATGGAATGTTACGGGTTTTGCGATCTAGTTCTTCCCGTGTCTGCCACGTAGCGGAAGTACCCTGGCCGTTCCTACTTAGGATCGACCGGAATAAGGGTTTTCCTAATGGGTCATTAGCTAACAGCAGCTAGCGTTAGACCCGAGCGAACTACTTTACGTAGAAACGCCAGGTCCGAAGCGGATTCACGCTGCACTTGGTTCAAGGAGAATGGGAAACGAGAGGGATGCAAAGCTCAACCTCTCTGCCATAAGGCATAGTCCCATTCCGTTCCCCTAAAACAGCGTAAATCGGGTAAGACGTAACTCTAGGTCATCGTTCTCGTTATTCTTTTTGATGATGATGATCATGTTGAGATATCGAGCTCCACTCGTGATACGCCAGGGTGACCGTTGTGTATTTATGTCACCAACTTGTCAGTTGCAGACGCGCTTGGTACACCGCCCATGAATAATAGCTACATGACAGCTATCCTTATCTACTCTAGTTCGTGGCTCAGTTAGTATGCCACCTTAGTTAGTTGAGTTTGGTTTGAGACCCATATATAGGGTTCTTCTATTTCTTTGTATGAGAGTTCTTTTTGGCTTACACAACTAAGAAGAGGAAAACCATTTTCAGCCTCCACCCTTGTGTGTATTCTCCCATTGTGCAAGCAAGAAAGCTACAAGTGAGACTCCTTCCTTCTCTCCCACAATCTTGACATGGTATCAGAGCCTTGTTCGTGGTAAGGAGCTCAAGAAAGCAAGCCAAGCTCGCGGTGTTCTGGTAAGAGGAGCAGTGTTGCTTTCATTTTCTGTTTTGGGAGCAGATCTCTGCAGGTAGCACAGCCGAAAATTGCAAGAGTGCATTGTCTCAGGTTGAGACGCCCTTCGCGGTGAAGCAAGAGGGCAGTATATGCTGTGGAAAAGGACTTTAGCCCTTGGCGACCTTGTTTTTTTTATTTGAGGCCATTTCGGGGCTTGTTTTGGAGGCGGAAGTTTTCTGCACGCACTCAGGAAAAGGCCCTGTTTTATGCTGTGCGACCACTGTTCTACAGGTCAGTGAACAGTTACCACAGAAATTGCATCGTATGCTTGTGTGCAGAGACATTGGGAGTTACAGAATCATCATTGGTTCCTGTTTATGCAAAATCGTCACTAGGAAGTGACTGTGTGGTCAAATACCACTTTCGCCAGTTTTGCAGATTTTCCCTTGTGAGGGTGAAGCTGTGTTTTTTGCAGTGACAGAATTTTTTTGCAGTGTTCTGTAATGGCATCTGATTCTCTTTCACAGATTGTCACTGAAAAGCTTGACAAGAACAACTGCCAAGCATGGAAGTTTAGAATGACGAATTTCCTTATGGGAAAAGGATATTGGGAATTTGTTGCAGGAAATGAAGAAGAACCAGTTCTTCCTGATGTTCCCAATCAACAGCAAATGCAGGCATTCAAAGCATGGCATGAGAGAGCTAGGAAAGTTATGTACTGGCTGTCTATCAGTATTTCAGACTCTATGATTATGCATATTCAGGATGCAAGTACGCCAAAGGAGGCATGGGATACTTTGTCAAAAATGTATAGCACAAATACGCAAGCCAGGAAAATGCAGCTCAAGCAAGAGTTGCACAATGTGCAAAGAGAAAATATGAGCATCAATGACTACCACATGAAGGTGAAGAAGATTACAGATGCACTTGCTTTCATTGGGTCGCCAGTGGAAGATGATGATTTAGTTTGTGTGACCTTGAATGGTCTAGGAAAGGATTATGCATAGTTCCGAACATCCATTTCCGTCCGTGAAAGATTTCCTGATTTTGAGGAGTTGATTGCTCTTCTAATTTCTGAGGAACAGAGAAATGGTGGTGTATCTTCTTCAGGAGGAACTTCAAAAGAAGCCGTCTTCTACTCAAATGTTGGAAGAGGTAGAGGCAGAGGTAGAGGAGGCCGATTTGGAGGCCGTGGTAGAAATCAGAATATGCACCAAACTCAAGAAAACCAGTCCTATGGAGGAGGACGTGGTAACTCTAGAGGCAGGGGGAGCCAAAGAGGTCGTGGTGAATGGCAAAGAGGCCAAAATGCAAACAATAATGTTGAATGCTACTACTGTGGTAAAATGGGTCATATGGCTAAAGACTGCTACAAAAAGCAGAATGACATCATGAATGGAAAACTGCAATAAGGGAATTATGCATCTTCTAGTAGATAGGGTGATGACAGAAATGAGCATTTGTTTATGGTGCAGCACATGAACAATTCTGTGACAAGTGCAGAAGAAAGCAATGATGTATGGTATGTTGACTCAGGTGCATCAAACCACATGACAGGTCATGCAGAATGGATTGAGGATGCAAGGAAAATTGAAAAACCAGGATTTGTGGAGACTAGTGATGATACTGCACATCCTATTGTGCGGATTGGAAAATTTCCTTTGTCTATGCAGGATGGGAAAAAGAAATACCTGTCCGATGTATTTCATATCCCGAATATCACCAAGAATCTGGTTTCTGTTGGTCAAATGGTTGAGCAGGGCTTGCAGGTCAGATTTAATCCTCATGGATGCTTTGTTAAGGATATAAAAAATAAAAGTCGCTTGATAGCAAAAGGAAAGAAAAAGGGCAGAATGTTTACGTTGGATGCAGACATGCCTGAATTGAGTGCAGCAATGTTTGCACATGGGACCGGTGTAGTTGCAGATATTGATATCTGGCATAAACGCATTGGTCATGTTAATGTATAACGACTTAAATCAATGCAGGCCCAAAATATTGTTGCAGGATTGCCCAAATTCAAGGTTGTAGAAATGCATAAGGTATGTGAAGCCTGTCAGTTTGGAAAACAGGCAAGGAAACCATTTCCTAGACATGTTCAAGAGAGTGAGAAGCCATTGGAATTAATCCACTCTGATGTGTGGACTACTAAAGCTACATCTCTTGGAGGCTGTCATTATTTTGTCACTTTTATTGATGACTATAGCAGAAAAGTTTGGGTGTATTTTATGAAAAAGAAAAGTGAAGTTTTTGGGCACTTCAAAACTCTTAAAGCTATGGTTGAAAAAGAAACAGGCATGCAGATAAAATGCCTAAGGTCAGATGGAGGGGGAGAGTACCTCTCAAATGAGTTTGCAAGGTTCCTGCAGGAGCATGGCATAAAGCTGCAATATTCATGCAGTCATACCCCACAACAAAATGGAATTGCAAAAAGGAAAAACAGGCATATTGGAGAGGTATCTCGTGCCATGCTCAATGAAAAAGACTTGCCAGATTTTTATTGGGCTGAAGCAGTTGCTACAGCAGTCTACATAATGAACAGGACTCCCACTGCAGCAATACATGGAATGACTCCAGAGGAGAGGTATACTGGTAGGAAACCAGATATTTCTCATTTGAAATTTTTTTGTTGCATTGCCTATGTACATGTGCCAGATGAGTTGAGATCCAAGTTGGATCCAAAAGCTGAGAAGTGCATCTTTATTGGTTACTCTTTGCAGCAAAAAGGGTATAGATGCTATAACCCTTCTACTCGTAAGTTTACAGTGAGCAGAGATGTTGTTTTTTATGAGATGAGTAGTTGGTATAAACCAGTAAATGTGATTGATGATGTAGATGCACAAAATGGTAATGCTGCACAGAATTCACAGCAGCAGTCACAAAATATTAGTGGACCTGGAGCGTCCTCTAACAGTGGTTCACATTCTTCGCCATGGACAGGCAGATTGAGATCAGGAGAATCTTCTCAAAGTAATGCAGATAGTGGTATGTAGTATCACGAAAAGGAAAAGAGAAGGTTGATCAGCCCATGTTTGATGTGAATGCAGGTCACTCTTATGTGGATGGTGAATCCAGTGGCTCAGAACAGAGCATTGATGATGAGTTGGGTATTCCTTCTATTGTTACACCTGGAGTAAGGAAGACTAGGGATGTTTTGAGAGCACCTGGGAGTGAACCTACTTTGCGCAGGTCTACGAGAGCTAGGTATCCTGTGGATAGGCTGAAATATGATGGATTTACAGCCATTCACTATGCATATATGGTCAAAGTGATACAGAAACCAGAACCCACTTCTTTTGAGCAAGCCATGGAAAAAGAAAAATGGGAGAAAGCCATGGATGAAGAAATGGATGCCTTGGAAGCAAATGCTACATGGGAATTGGTACCTTTGCCTAAAGGTAAAAATGCAATTGGTTGTAAGTGGGTTTATAAGGTGAAGCACAATGCAGATGGTTCTGTGAACAGATACAAGGCAAGATTAGTAGTCAAGGGGTATGGACAAACATATGACATTGACTATGAAGAAACATTCAGTCCGGTTGCAAGGATGGAAACCGTAAGAGCAGTCATTGCTATGGCTGTATCAAAGGGATGGTCTTTACATCAGATGAATGTAAAGAACGCCTTCTTGCATGGTGATTTGCAAGAAGAGGTCTATATGGAGCAGCCACCAGGTTATGTGCATGTTGTTCATCCTGAGTTTGTTTGCAGGTTGAAGAAAGCATTGTATGGCTTGAAGCAAGCACCTAGAGCATGGTCTGATAAGATAGGACAATATCTTGTCACTATTGGCTTTCAGATTTTCAAGGCAGATTTCTCACTTTATGTGAGAAAAACAGAGAAAGGTATTATGCTACTTGTCATTTATGTTGATGATTTGATTATGACAGGTGACAGTGATGAAGATATCCTTCATGTGAAAATGCTATTGAAGCAGATGTTTGAGATGAAGATTTGGGAGAGCTGCGTTATTTCTTGGGCATTGAGGTGATTAGATCACCAAGTGGGATACAGCTCTTGCAGAGGCAGTATGGATTGGACATGCTATCCAAATATGGGATGACAGGCTGTAAGCCTATTTCAGTTCCTTTGGAGCAGAATGTGAAGCTGAGCGCAGATGCAGGTGAGCTTCTGGAAGACCCTACTATGTACAGACGCATAGTAGGAAGCTTGATTTATATGACTATTACCAGGCCAGATTTGAGCTATGTTGTTGGATTGGTAAGTCAGTTTATGCAGGCTCCAAGGAAACCGCATTTCGATGCGGCTAGACGCATACTCAGGTATGTGAAGTCTACATTGCAGTATGGACTATTTTATGAGACTGGGGTTCAGATACAGTTGCATGGATACACTGATGTTGATTGGGCTGGTAGCATTTCTGATAGACGATCCACCAGTGGATATGTGTTCTCTTTTGGGAGTGCTGCAGTCACTTGGAGCAGCAAGAAACAGCCTACAGTTGCCTTGTCCAGCACAGAGGCTGAGTACAGGGGTGCAGCAATGGCTGCATGTGAGGTGGCTTGGTTGCATAAGCTACTTTATAATATGCATCAGCCTACAGATGGGCCAGTTGTCATTTATTGTGACAACATGAGCAGTATACACTTGGCAAATAACCCAGTCTATCATGCTAGAACAAAGCACATTGAGGTGCATTATCACTATGTGCGAGAGAGGGTTTTACTAGGTCTTATTGATCTAGTTTATGTCAGCACAGAGGATCAGGTAGCTGATATATTCACGAAGGCATTGGGCGCAGAGAAGCTGCGCAAGTTCAGAGACCTGCTTGGTGTGCAGGAATTGGGATTGAGCTCGAGGGGGAGTGTTGAGATATCGAGCTCCACTCGTGATACGCCAGGGTGACCGTTGTGTATTTATGTCACCGACTTGTCAGTTGCAGACGCGGTTGGTATACCGCCCATGAATAATAGCTACATGACAGCTATCCTTATCTACTCTAGTTCGTGGCTCAGTTAGTATGCCACCTTAGTCAGTTGAGTTTGGTTTGAGACCCATATATAGGGTTCTTCTATTTCTTTGTATGAGAGTTCTTTTTGGCTCACACAACTAAGAAGAGGAAAACTATTTTCAGCCTCCACCCTTGTGTGTATTCCCCCATTGTGCAAGCAAGAAAGCTACAAGTGAGACTCCTTCCTTCTCTCCCACAATCTTGACAGATCATTCCGCTGTTCTTCGAGATTTTTGAGAAAAGTTCCCGGCTAACCGGGACCACCCAAGGACCCATGGCCCATCCTCCGCACTTTCCTCGGTTTGTTTTAGTTATGTAATTATCTAACACATTAATTTGATATATAACAATCAGCTTCTTTAATTAACCTTGTTAAGCACTGGTTCCTTCACGTAATCTTATCACGTGACATAGAAAAAAACAACATCAAGCAAGTTCTTTTAACATTTTATCATTTTATCTTTGAAATACAAGGAGTTCCACCCGTAGGCTTGTCCATAATCTGCCCGAAGGCTAACCAGTAATCTCCAGGGATCACTATTCCAAGCTTCCGCCCGTCAACTAGTATGCGGGCCTCGAGATCCAATCCCGAGTCACGTTAGCCTCTTGTGCAGGACCCGGAAGGCGAGGGATTTACGGTGGCCAGAGCCCCCTGGCACCCAAGCATCCTCCTACTCCAAGAAGAGCTTAACGGAAAGACCTCTCGCGGCGGGTTCGGTCCATGTTCCCGGCGCGGTCAACAACCCCCTTGGTTAGGGTCAGGCAGGCAATCGGGGGTAACTGAAGCTTCCTCTCCCTTCAGGCCTTTAACTTGAAGTATAGGTACTTATTTAATTTGTAATTCATAATTCAAACAGAGCCCTAAAATCTCTAGCAAGCACAAACATTTCCATTAATCAACCCAATTGTATGGCAAATTGCTAAGGAAGTGTTCTTTCTTTTTTTTGAGTGTATCAGCAGTCGTTCCCAAGGTGTCTTGTAACTTGGCAAGATCCCTTATATTCCGGTGTAGGGCATACCCAACTTGGTTAACCCTAAGGTACCTTAGATATGCTAGTTTCTATTTTACAACTTTCCTTATTTAGAAGGATATCCAAAAATACGTCTTTTTGCAAGATAACTTGCGTAAGGATCTGCCGTCCTTGATGAGGGGTTTTTTTCCCTTTTCTCCTTGTGAATCAATCACAAAATGATTTCATACATGATGCGCAAGTCCTGCGATGGAATAATCTGTTTAGATTCTTTAAGCTGACGTATGTCAGGCCTAGGGTTTCTTCATTTAAGAAGCTTAGGGACAAACCCTAGTTTCTTATCTTTATGAATTTATTGTCCCTACGGTAAGGAAAGTAGTCAAGTGTTTAGGGTATGAATGTTTCTATGTTTAGATTGGTTCGGTTATCGTTTGGAAGGTAATCTTAATCGTCTTGTCACGGTTTTACTATCCTTGTGACAATTAACTTTCCCAATCAATACAGTTTAATTTGGCATATAGCATAATGCCAAGGTGATACAAAGAGCGACAATACTCCTTGGGACAAAAAGGCCTAGCTGTGAAATTACACTTTATTAGTCCCAAGTCCTCAAATAGCAAGGGAAAAGTGTTAGTAGAGTGTCATCCAGCAATCCCCTATTACATTTTCTTCCCAAATGAGTTCGTATATCTAATTTTTATACTTGTTAATTCCTAACATTTAACTTCCGTTTTCTTTAAAGATGAACTCATGCCAAATAACAACAATTTCCTGGCTAAGATGTGCAACTAGTAAAGATAATTCCCTAGTAACTTGAGCATCGAAAGAAACCTTTCTTGAATTTAGCTATTTACCATGAATCGTTGCGAAAGGAATAAGACTAATGGTGCAAGATATAATTTCTACTCTTTAGGAATATATTACTATAGTAAATGGTTAATCTTGCTTGTAATTTTATAATGCTTGATGCAATTTGAAGAAAGCTAAGTTGTATACATTGTCATTCATTAGCTAACTCCTTCGTTAAAAATAACTCGAACAAATATATCCTATCCTTAACAATTTTTCTTTGCATGATCAACTTAAAACCGAATTAACACCAAGAAGAAAAAACCTGGCTTTGAGGTGAGATGCCGGGAGATGACCCTCCCGCAGCTACACCTTGGACTTTCTTCGGCGGCATCGTAGTTCAAATGTGAGATAGCCTTTCCCTTTTTCTTCTTGGAATTCCACCGTCTTCTCCTTCCTTTTCTTTTACCTTTTTCCCACTCTTCCTCCTTCACTCCCTCTTTTCACTCCCTCTACTTCCCTCCCTATCTTTTATCTCATGGCTATTTCTCCTTTACGGGATACCATACGAGACCATGATGATGAATTGGATTTTTAGGACATGGGAGTGTGTGGACACCGGCTTGTTTGATAAAACTAAGATCACAAAGCTCAACTAAGGGAGCACTTGCACAAAAATATCTAAAAAGTGAGTGAAGGAATTAATGCAAGAGAATGGAAGTCCGCAAGGTAGCCTAAGGACAAAGTAGGCCTATGGGTGTGACTTGAATAGTCTAAAGAGCCAAGAGGGGTTAAAAAAGAACAAGGGCTTAGGGGGGGAAATTAAAACCCGGGAGGGGGGGGGGGGGAAACAAGGGGGCTTAGGGGGGAAAATTAAAACTGGGAGGGGAAACAAGGGGGCTTAGGGGGGAAAATTTAAACCCGGGGGGTAATAAGGGCTTTGGGGGGATTAAAATCTGGAGGGGGAAAAAAAAGGCTTAGGGGGGGGGATTATACCGGGAGGGGAGGAGAACAAGGCCTTAGGGGGGAATTAAAAAACCGGGGAGGGGGGAAAAACAAGGCCTTAAGGGGGGTTTAAAAACCCGGGGGGGGGGGGGAGAAGGGCTTAAAGAGCCCCCTTGGAAGCTTCCAAACCGTCTGGGAGCCTTACAAAGGCACGTGGGGGGGGTGAAAGGGGTTGCGTGGCGAAATGGTGGCTGAATGGCAGCGGATGGCAGTGGCCTCTCGTCTTCTTCCCTCGGCTCGGAGTCTTCTCTCACGGCCTCTTATCTCACGGCTCTGCCTTCTTTTTTCTACCACGGCCCCTCCCCCTGCCTCGTTTAAATAGTGGAAGGGAGGGGGATCTTCCCTCACGGCGTGTCAACATGCATGGTCCCCCTCCCTCCTAAGGCTCCACCAAGGAGCTTATAGCTCCTTCTATTCCCCTCCCCCTCCAGCTCGTCAGTCGGCTGGAGGGATAAGGGGGGGAAATTTTGTTTTTTTCAATAAGTCCCATTTATTTTCTCAATGCGGAATATTACAATATATTTGTATCATTGATGATAATTCCAATTTTTTAGCAACTGAAAGCTCAAATATTTAGACAGTGGGGTGCTCCCACTGGGTTGGGATTCAACATATCTCAAAAATATTTGAGTGGCCTGATAAATAAGACATGTAAAGATTAGGAAGAGGACTAATCTAAAGCTTGGTCTTACTAGTCAAATCTTTAGATAGTTGGGTGCTCCCATTGGGTTGAGAGTCAACATTTTGTCTCAAAAATATTTGAGTGGTGGCTAATACATAAGACATGTAAAGATTAGGAAGAGGATCAGAGCTTGGTCTTACTAGTCAAATCATAGACTCAAAGATGTTTCTTACCCCCCTAATGATATTCAATGCTACTATCTTCCCCTTTCTATATGGACATGTTGGAAGAAGTTAGAGTTTCTTTTCAACTCTTACTGTTGGTGGAAGGGAGTGATTTGCAACATCATAGGATATTCTTATTACTCCTAGGAATTGTAGCGGTGTGTGCCTTGAATCCCTATGTAACAAAGTTGTGAAACTCTTCGTTAGCCTACTCTAAAGATTGAATGAAAACCAAGGCTACTCAAGAGACATGTAATCTTCAATTTCCAATTCGATATAATCCAATTTGAAAGTCCGTGTCCATTCTATCCATTTCAATGCTTATATTCTTAATATTCTTAGCATTGAACTCCATTGAAATATGATATCAAGCTCCCAACTAGTTACACTCACATTTTTAAGAGCTCCACACTAGTTTAAGGCAACCTATTTGCACTAGGCAATACATGTGCACCTCATATAGGTCCATTTTGCTAGTTATACATGGTTTTAGGTACACTTGAGGTCACATGATGGCTTATAAGCTGCCATCTCACACACACAGAAAATAGTGCACTATAGGAATATTCTTGTCATCGGATTGGAACCTTGCAAGTATGAAAATCTAGTGACAATTGACAAAGATAGGGAAAACTAACAAAACTTGCAGTGTAAAGGTAGCTTCTTGTCACCACTAGGAGTTAACCTTGCAAGTAAGAAAAGAAGTGATAATTGACAATGGGTTCACTGCACCTAGACTAGCCCATTGGTGCATTGAGAACGTAGAAATTAGGGTTTCCACCATTGGCTACCAAGCATTGCCCCACAAGGAAACAAGTGCCCAAAGAACCCTAGACTCAAACTCTGTACTAAGACTACTAGAGTGGGAAAGAGGTGACTCTTTGCCAACTTTGAAATTGAGGCAAGCACCATAAGACAAAAAGGAGTTACAAGAAAAATACAAGGACATACATAGATGGACTCATATTAAGGTTGGTCAACTCGAGACCTTGAAGGGTCTCTAGTTGCACTTGTAACCTTAAAAATCTTGTGTGTCATTTCAACTAAAGGCTAGGTCACCAAAAGTATTAAGTACACATGAATTAGGTATCAATTACACGAAGTAAGTAGTGCACACACACACACACCCCTCATCAAGAGCACTTTATAGCTATAATCACTCTCCTTTAGAAAGTAAAGAAGCCTAGGACATCATCGTAACATCATTGAACATGAAAGTCCCATATTGAGACATTTTGTCCCTTATTAAGAAACTAGGTGTAGCACAATAGATCCACGTTCTCATAAGTTCTACACATTTTCTTTAAGTCCCATGTGGGATTCAGACAAGCTCTTATTTCACCTAAGGAGTCTTAGGACTTGCCTACCTAGAGGATAGAAATCACAATTAGTTTGTGGATTCTTGTGAGTTGTCTCATGTAATAAACCTAGAGAAGTCCTCTAGTGTTCAACAAAAATTTATGTCCATGCACATCACTGCTCAATTTTCCCTCAAGAAACCTCAAACTTAGTTGAGCATGAGAATCTCGATTCTACTTCATAGGCAGGTCACCCCTAATAGCAACATAATGCTTGCCTGAGAAATATTACTTTGTAATCAATCATAGGTGAGAGTAGAGAAAATATTGCACTTGGTTCAAAGAGAGTGAGAAGTGGAAGAGAATAAAATGTTGATCCCCTTGCCGATAAGGCATCATCTCACATTAGGCCCCCAAAAATGAAGTTGAGCCTCATATATATCCTACTAAATTTGGAGGATCATGTATTAATAACTCCATCTAATGTTTAGAAAAGCTACCCAAATTATTAGGTCCATCTAGCCATAGATGATTGGTCATCAAGATTGAGGTATTCTCACGTTCCTTGATGGGATTTATTTTACTTATCTAATTAGCAAATGTACCATACTATTACAACATAAAAAAGCAGCTTCCTTTTATTATCATGTTACATAGGGTCCATTAACACAACATCTAGCACATGACAAACACTTTGGAAAACAACATTCTATTGCACAAAAGATAATATATAAAAACACCATTCCATGAAGTAGTATAAAATCCATCTCCCTACAAAGAAAACAATTGTCTAGCCTAGGATATGAGCTTCCAACCCCATAAGATTGGGTTGTATGTGATTACACTACTTCTGTCAACAACACACAGTAGGGAACTTATTAACTTAGAGCCATGATAAGCTTCCCTCAGCATTAAAGGTATCATATATAATAGGGTCACTTGGCCTTTTGCCTTCTCAAGCACTCATGTAATCAAAAACACCTATCTCCTAAAAGATCATGGGATCCCAACCCACTAGTGAGTATTTTGGCATCTTATAGGATGCTAAGGCATATTGGGATGGAAATGCCAATGGCTTGAACTACAATGATAAAAATTTTGTCAGATTGTTCCATGAAAAACAATAATTTTAGAGAATAATTTCAAAATACTTGTTATAATTAGACAAAATGATAATTTCATAGAGTAATTTTAAAATATTCGTAATAATGTTTTTTGGGGCCATAAATATAGTTGTTGGGATATGATCTTCACAAGTATATATGAATGGTCTTGCTAAAAATTCATGTGTCTATTATTTCTAAGGGTAGAGAAGGGATATTATAGTGCTCATGAATTTTCTTGAGTTGTTCCAAGATTTTTGGGAGCTTTGAATTACCTCTAAGGCTTGACTTATAGGAATAAGGGCTAGAGCAAGTTAGGAGGGATTAGAGGGTAGCATAAATAGACTTGTCATGGATGTTACACTTGATGTTTGTTATGACCACAATATGATACTAGCCAAATAGGTGCCTATAGGAGAAGTTGCTACACAAGATTACACACATCATAAGTTTTGAATTGCCAAATGCATAGCATGATTGAAATCCTCACAGAGATAGAGTACATTAAGATCCTCTAGGGGTTCAGCCTCTCTTGTAGAGATTCAAACCTATGGTTTTTTACCCAACATGGAAGTTTTAAGATGTATAGGAGAGAATAGCCCAACCTGTTTTCCTCCCCTCCTTGCTTTTTATAGTACTCTATTTTAATATTGGCCTTGTTGAGCATGTTCTTAGCACAAAAAGCATGCCTTTCTTTTAGCTCTCTTATTTTTTCTCAAAAGATAAATTCAAAAATTTTCCAATCTTAATTTGTTCTTCTTTTCCTCTTGTGTTTTCCTTTTATTATGATGCACTTTCAATGTTCCATTGAGAATTTGCAAGAGTTTCTACATTGTTTGAATTATTTCACCTACCTTTGAGATTGGTGAGAATTTGATATGCTCCCATCGATACTTTTCTATGGAATTTCTCAACTTCAAACCCTAATAAAATGAGAATATCCAAAGAGGATTTCTTTGTTTTGGAGCACTAGTTCTTTGTAAAGGTAATATACTTCCACCCTTGTAAGTCTATTTAGGTGTAGCCTTCTTGTTATTCAAGTCACCTCATAATGAACCTTAAAGTAGCTTCCCATGTATCATGTTGCAAGCTTCCACATAGAGCTAGCTACAATAGTTGGCAATCACTAGAATCCTTGGTACTTATATTTTTGTGTTAAGACATGAAGTTTATAAGTTTAGTGCTAGTTTGAAAGGTGATAATATTTCATCATACAACTAGCAATGTAGTTTGCTTTATTTTCTATAGCCACATGTTTTGGGCAATGCAATTTAGCTTTTTCTAAATATGGCTATGCACTTTGCCTTGGTGGTTCTTTTTTTCCATCTGCACTTCCATGACCAATATGGTCATGCACTTGGTAATGTGCTTTCCTTTTTAATATGGCTATCTAATTTTCATGATGGGGTATATATGATTGTGTGGTTTTCTTGCCATGCACTTTGAATGTTTGCTCTTGTTGCTCATTTGGACAGTAGGGAATATGATGTTACTGTGTGGAGTTTCTATTTAATCCATTGGTGCAATATGCGTTTTTCTCACTAATATAATCATGAGCTTTGCAATAAGATGGATGTCATGGCCTTGATATATGCTTGGTCAATGTGGCCATGTACTTTACTCAACATTGTAAGTGTTATTGTTGCTAAATGCAATGACTCTGTTGTTGGGGCCACACAGTTTGTGTTATTCATGTGTACTAAACATCTTTCTTTTAATTTTCTTTTTTGTTATTGTGATTACCTTTCAACAACTGTGGTCTTGCTTTTGTGTCAATGTGAAAAGCTTAGCTGTGAGTAAGTATTATACAAATGTAAATGTCTAATCAATGAATATTTATTTACTAATTATACCTAGAAAAATCATGAGCTCCAAGTTAACTTGATAGAATATCTATAATTCCCTAGTTAGAGCATAGTACTTGCTAGTTATGACTAGTAAAAAGTAAAATTTTCTAATTAGGTTGATATTATTACTAGTTATACAATAACTTGCTAGATAATGTTGCTAGATAGGGCTTCAATTTTCTAGATACTATCTAGGAAAAGGATGTTACTAGTTAGAAGAGACTAGTGATGGCAAAATTATCTAGTTATAACTAGAAAATTCTACATTCTTCCTAGTTTGGTTAGTAATCTTCCTAGTTATAATGTGAACTTTCTATATAGTAAGTGGTTTAGAGTTTCTTATGAGTCCTTACCTTCTCGAAACCATCATTATCAACTTGAATTGAGAAATAGAGAATTGTGATAAACATCATCTTTATCTTATCCTCATTGTACCTTTAATTCCCTATTACATAAAAGTAGGGAATCACATCCTTATAATTCCTTATGTAGGGATTTTCAAAGGAATGTGGGGAATGCTCTATATTCCCTATTATAAGATGTAGGGAACGTAGGGACTTTCAAAGGAATGTAGGGAATGCTCTATATTCCCTATTATAAGATGTAGGGAATGCAATTTCCTAGTTATAGATGGGGAATAGGTACTTGTCTACATAAGAAATATTGGAGAATTTCCTATATTTCACCAAATTACCTATGTGGGGAACGATTGAAAGTTCCTTGTGTGTAGTGCTGGTATCAATCGTATTGATTATGATGCCGATGAGCTTACTAAGTGGTAGGTGCAACACCCGTATTATAAGTAGCAGTAGTGGTCATGATGATCATCAGCTGGGCAGGTAGAATATGGGTATATTCGTCGGAGCAGCGCGGGCATTAATGCAAGATTTTTCCAGCTGCCCGGACGAATGCTTGCACCGCAGTGAGTGCTCTGATTCCTTCTGTTGCGATTATTGCTACATGTCATTAGGTAGGGTTGGATAGGTTGTTCCGCCGATGAGGGCACTGATTCCTTCTGTTGCGATTATTGCTACGCCTATGGTGATGCCTGATGAGCTCTGGTCAGCCGGCAGATGCCATATTGATCAGGAAAGTCAAGCTTCCACATACACAACATGAACATACCATGCATGAGTCGCCTCGTCGTTATCAACAATGATTCTAATAATTGAAAAATCCTTATCAAGATTTGTTACTGCCCTGTGAAGCTTAAATACATAGTCTCTTCTCATTCTATGACCACTATTAATTATGAGTAGAAGAGTGGAAGTTGGTAAAAGTGTTTCTTAGCACTACTAATGCATTCAACTGATGCTTCTTACTGTTTTTTGCTGGTAAATCAGAGAAATGAGTGTTATTGTACTCTCGTCTAATTTATTCCATAGCACAGAGTTGATTGATAAGCAGTGTTCCACCAAGAACTCCTCTACTAGGCCACATTATCACAAGGAGACAGAAGTGCAATCTAAGCTTACGTCACTAAAGCCAAGCAAAATAGCCAAGCACAAAAAAAGGATTGGTCAAAGGCAAGGACCACCTAAGTCCTATTTTGAAATACTCCATATGTATGATTTTCAACCATTCTCAACCTTGAAGTTTTAATTGTAAAATCTACATTGCTGTCATCCTTGCACTAGTGGCCCCTTGTAAAGGATTAGACACTGGTACTTGCACTAAGCAATTAGTAAGACCTTCCTATGGCCTTAGCCTATGCTAACCTTCATCCTTAGATTCATAAATTTGATGGCAGAGACTTTCACCCCTGGCAAGTACTCATTAAGTACAAAATGATGGAGAGAGGTTATTGGCCTCTCATTAAAGGGACTAGAGTTGTTGATCCTACAAATCTTTCTGATGTGGAGGATAATCAACGTGCTCAAGCAATAATCATGTTACACTTAGATGAACCCTTGATTGATCATGTTGATCAGTTCTCCACTGCCAAGGAAAAATGGGATGAGCTTGAAAAGCTCTATGGTGCTACACGTAAAAACACTAAGATTTTCCTTAAGCTTGGAATATAGAGAAGGAGAATTGTTGGGAAAATTTATTTCTCATATGAAAGGCCTCATGACACAGCTTTCTTCAGTGCAAGCACCAATCCATGATGAAGATGTTGTTGTCATTCTTTTAAAAGTAGTGAAAAAGGTCTTTCCCACACTTGTAACGGCCCTTACTAATATTCCCAATCCGAACCATGGTAGTGCATGAATAAACTTCCCTCTAAATCTCGTAGAGTAGAAGTAAGGATTCAATACCTTTCTTATCCAGAGTTGACCAACAAAAAATACAATCTCTTCACATGAACTTGTGTTGGTTAAGTATCGCTCCTTCATGATAAATCTATCCCCCTTAGGAAGTTTGCATTGCTAGGGATATGCTCCATTAAATGAAAAAAAAGACCACAAGAAACAAACTCAACATAACTTTGCTTAATCCATTGAAGTTAAAGGAGAGAGAAAGGAATCTAAAACACATAATAAAGTTATTAGATCAATACAATGATGTGTTTTTTAATGATCTACCATTTATGCATTGTCCTATATTATTAGGGCCAATTTTGAGGCCAAAAGGGCCCTTTTCGCCAATTTTGAGGCCAAAAGGACCCTATTATCAATTTCCAAGACCAAGCGCTATAGCAATGATGATGGGTGCACTCAAAAGTGACACTTTGACATTTAGAGCTGGGTTAAAGAGGGAGACATAATCATAGCACTGGAAATGAAACACAAAAATGTACTCAAGTCGAAATTAGAGTGTATTGTTGGGACCGAAGTTGGTACATCAATTAGCTTGACAGAATGGTCACAACAAGTTCTCTGAGACAATAAGGACTAGACAAGTGATGCATATGTTGACCAAGGCAGTACTACTATTGAATACAATGACTGAGGACAATACACTATAAGCTCTACTATGAGAGAGAGCACTCAAGTTGCCAGTGAGGAACACTGGAAGAAAGACTCATGAAATATATGGCATTGTGCATGAGAACTTCCACACACACACACACACACACACACACAGAATGGTAAGCTCTAGCTATATCATAGTGTTGGTATCGATCATATTGATTATCATGCAGATGAGTAGAGGTGATCGCAATGAACTTTAAACATTTTTCCATATAGTAAAAAAAGAGAGTTTTTCTAGATACTTATCAAAGTATTTAGAAAAATTCTCAACTAGTAAAAGTGGAACACGTTACAAGTTAGGGCTCTAGTAAAATATTTCTATATAGAACATTTTTGAAATTCCTAGTTGATGATCTAGTAAAATATTCCTAGATAAGAAAACTAGTTGAAATCATAGATATAGTAAAATTTTCCTATACAAGAAAACTAGTCGAAACCATTAATACAAGCCATTATCACACTAATATATCATGTTTAAAAAACTAATCACGATTTTTTCACAATGTTGTATTGTTAGCAATAGAATTTTGATTGAATCCACTAAAAAAGTTTTGTCTTGAACACTACATTCTCTCTACTTCACCATGTTCTACAGCACCTAAGGTAGATCTAGAGTTGTCATCCTCTTCGGATCTGCTCCACCATTAAAAAATCAAGTCTTGTTAGCTCTTCCTAAGCCTCCCTTTCTTTTTTTTGAAATGCAGATCCTTGATGCTTCACCAACAATGTTGTCCCTAGATGCATTTTGTGCTTACAATCAGCAAGGATATCAAAAGGCTCAAACATGTACATAGCGAAAAAAGCTCAGAGAAACAAGAGAAGACCTACCATTTTTAGCAAACTTCCTTCCCTTTGATCCTAAAAGCACTGGAATCTAGACTCTCAAACAATAAGATTTACCAAACACATATGCTAGTGTTGAGGTTTCCCATAAGATAGGAATCCAATAGATTGAAGTATCACTCCAAGTCAAATTGATTTAGCTTACCACTACATGCAAATAGGATATCAAAACCCTCAACTTATATTATTAATTTTCAATGTTTTAGCAAGTTTTTTAGATAGGTGGATGAAACATATAGATCCATCAAGCTCAAACTTCAATCAATCTAACCTTTTATTGGGCTTGCTACAACTAAAGTAGCAAGAGGTGCATCTAATGTAAGAGCACCAAAGTAGCAATAGCTGTACCTTCTATGGATTTCCTTCATAAGGATACATACTTTATGGTGGTAGTCGAGGGTTTGATATGCTTTCCCTTCTCCAAGCACCTTGTTGGCATTGCCCACGTCTAGAAGAGCTGCTACCATGACCACTCTGACTCCATAGGATAGGCAAAAGTTACTAGATAGAACAAGCCTCTCAATAGTAAGGTTTCAAGTGCGCATAGGCTTCATCTAAAATATTAGACAAAGACTCACAAGAAATTAGCCTTGATTTTCTCAAATGCTAGCTAAAAATTGATACTCTTATTAGAAATAATGATGCCGATGAAAAATGTCCTCCAAGCAAGCCATATTCCACAAGAAGTTAGATTGGTCTTAGCTATTGATTCTCCAAGGTGAACTAAAGTACCTGATGGGACCTAAAATGGGCCGGCACTGGCTATGGCACTAGCCAAACCTCATGCTTATGACACACAAACACCCTCACGGCCTCGCGGACCAGGAGCGTCAATCTAATGTTAAAGGACAAACTGCCCTAAAGCTTAATTCATGCGTTTATAGTTTATAGTCCAATGTTTCCCTTAAACTCGTCAAAGGGAGAACCCAAAGTACATAGGCATTGCCACGATCACACACATATGGAGGCACTCCACCGACTAAAAGTCGGAGCCCCACTGCATTTTACCCTTTTAAAAGAACGATAAATACGCACAAAACATAGAAACGGGGACAAACCAAGGCCAACCTCGTGCTTTGACATTGTTATACATTGCACAGACATAGATATAATTTTCCCTAATTTTTATCAGCCCATTTTTTATTTTTCCCTAATTTTAAACCCTTTTTTTTCATTTTCGGGTAATTTTTCCTATTTTTCTTTAATAAATAATGATGAAAATGAAAATTGATTGTGAGTAGTGGCCCTTAGGTTCTTTGACAGCAAAAACTCAAATTTAGTTGGTGTGACATATCATATTTCTCATTTATATAGCAAAAAACCCAATTTTACTCTTAAAACGCGTGTTTTCATGTATTTTAGCACTAATTTCGGCCATGTAGCCTTATATTTTCTGATTTTCAAGTTGCAAAAACAGTTGAAACTCATGGCAAACAATATTATAATGAACTTTCATCCCATATGAACAAGGTTTCATAAAGTAAATAGCATAAAAAGACCATTTTTCTTCATAAAAATAGCATTACTGCTTATTTTCAGGTCTCGGTTTCTTGGTCTTGATTATGGGACTGATTTCCAGCATGCATTTAATGCTCAACATCTTCAAGAACAGCACTCTTCAAGTCTTCATCCATCCAGAAGCAATCCGGTCTCATCCGGACAAGCTTTCCTCCACCATTCTTCATTGTCTTCTTCCACACAAGAACAACCCCTTAAGGGAGAGAGAGAGAGAGGAGAGAGAAAGACTAGAAATAGAGATCTTCATCCAAGCCACCATTTTACGAGTGAGAGGCCGCGATAGAGCCAGTATACAGGAGGGAATCAAGGGCCAATGTCTGTTGTATGGGTTGTGTGCAGGCTGCATGATGGATCCCCCCAAGATTGGGCGCATTTTTCGGTGCCAGTTCTTCACGTTTTTTCCTCCTCCATGTTGCCCAAGATTTGATGCCCACTTTTCATGTTGCATGAAATGCTCCAACTCCCCCCAAAGGTCACTTCCCACTTGGCCAAAAATAAGTCTACCTTTTCAAATCTTGCCTATTTGTTGGCCATTTCCCCGTCCGGTGTCCAAATCGAGTGCTGTAAATTTTTGCGCATCCGGCTTGACATCCCGCATTGGCTGGCAACTCCTGACAACCCGCACGGCAGTTTGAAAAATTATCAAAAATCAACAAGTGTCGCTCGAGCTTGACGCTTAAAATCGTCCTAGCTCAAGCCGCCGCCTTCGATGTTGAATATTTTGCCCTTGATATTCGTAATTTTTGGCTATTTTTAAGCACTTCTCGGCATCAAAACTCCACTCTCATTGGCGACCACGGGATAGAGCGACTCAGCTCGTTGAATCCCACAGTAGATCTGCACAAAACAACCAAAGGAAGCATGAAGCTGATACAAAATATATACATACTAAACCCAGCACAATGCTCACCCTACCCCCTGACAAAGCCAAGGCATGACATCCACAAGGAGTAGACCTAGCATAATCTGATAGAAGGTCCGAAGCTAGTCATTAACCAACTGCTCCAACACGGCCAAACTAAAAAGAACTATCAAATAGGTTGCCCTAAGTGGTGGTTCGAACTGCCTACCTAACTAAGGACAACACAACCAGGAACTCCTACTAGGCAAGGACTCCTATAGCCTGATCAATAGGTATTTTCTTTTAGCACATTTCTTCTTTTAGGGTTTTTATGTTTCATACTCGGGTATGTAAAAAGGAGGGAGCTTAGCGTAGTGACCCAAGGAGAACAGGGCATCGGCCTCAGGACCTGTCTCGGTACCCAAGAACCTACCAAGCCCTCGCAAGGCGACACGTAATCCTTTTCTAATGCTCACTTTTATTTTTGCTCCAACCTTCCTTAATTTCTTCTTTTCCAGCAAGATGCCACCCCTAGGAAGACAAGGCATCGGCCCTGGGTCTGACTCGTCCCCAGGAACCTACCTGGCTTTCGCAAGGCGATGAACATCACTGCTTCAAAATTTTTGTTTCTTTTCTTTTCTACTTTTGTAGGGGGTTAGAACCCCTTTTTACACACCTTTGTATATATTGATTTTCCTGAAGATATTCAGGGTTCCTTTTCCTTTATCATCATTATTTTTCTTCTGCAGGCTTCTCTAACGGCCTCACAACTTGTAAAATATTACACGGCGCAGCGAACAGAATCTGAGAAAGAGATAGAGAGTACACAACAGATAAGAGGAGAATCAGTAAAATTCTTTAACTCCAAACAACTGATACAAAGATGGCTCTGTCCACCCGTGCGCTTCCAATGAATGAAGCTTAGATGGCGATCTAGACAGAAGATAGGTGAAGAGCTTAAGGCTAGCTGGAACAACAACTCTGACTGGGTGAAAGATGAGTGTAAGATGGCTGCGAAGGGGTTTAGCTTTTATAGCCCGCGAAGGTCGTTAGGTCGGCCTGCTGACCGACCTACCATATGAGCCTCCACTAGTCGGCCAGGGAATATTCCAGGGAATATTCCCTTTACCATCGGGCCGGGGGCGCTGCCCCCGGACCCCACAATAGGGGCCCCTTTTAACTCCCTTACTACGCAACTCAATGCAATGTGCCTCGAGTTGCTACCAGCTTAACCACTCTGTCTAACCCAAAGATTAGACCCACAATGGTCACCTTTTTGCCATCCGGTCACATAGACCTCATCTGATATACAAGTCAGGACTCCACCAATGTCCGGGCTCACACTTGGCTTCTCCTCATAATGGGGGCCTTACAACTTTGAGCACCATGGATCATTGGTAGTACCTAATGAGGGTGGGGCATTGATCATATCTAACACAACTAACACGAACTCCTAGAACGGTTGCCTAGCAGGCTAGTAGAATAGGGTCACTAGGACTACTTCTAAAACAGGTCTTTCAATGCCTGACAATGTCTTTACAGGAGGCAACGACTACTCAAACCTCCCTCAGACATATTTAACCTAAACCTGGGACTTCATGCCTTGGACGCCGGTCCCCAACAAGAAAAGAATATCCCCTACAAGTACACAAACACATATAGCAGAAGAACATGGTACTCCTAAAGGAAAGATATCACCTGGATAGGGCCACGAGAAGCTTCCATGCAACCAAAGGCTCCTTCCAAGCTCTTCTTCAAACCTGTCTAGCACAAAACTAAAACAAGAAACCATTAACCGCACCTGCACTAAACAGACAACTGGCCCTCTTGGCCTAATGAAATAAAGCATTCAAAACCTCGCAAAACGGGCCCTCTTGGCCTAACGAGATAAAATAGAATAGCACCTACACATCATTCCCTGAAAGAATCTAGATATACAATAATAGGATCCTTTCCAAGGAGGAAAACACAGGGCTCGTAGCCCTAAACTAAATGCATAAGGTTATGACCCATTCCTCCTGCATATACAGCAAGAGGTGTATGCATAACATGTTGTCTAATCAATCTATGGGTCCAGGATAATAACGGTAGATTGATCTCGGCTACTCTTTGCATCACCCATATCAACCATCGTCTGCGATATATTGCATGCTTTGATAGCATTCCCTACAAGCGACCGGGTCCTGTTTCATTATTGATCACAATATCCAGACTAGGACCACAATTGAAGAAAATGTCTTCTTCATAAGCAAGATTTTCCAATGAATCCACAAACTGATTCCAATAACGTGGAATCAGCTGAAAAGACACTCTCTCAAACTTCTCAAGTAGGGTCATCGTAGTTCGATGATACATACAGAGAATGGGATTCCGCACTGTGTATGTCCCATCTAGTTGATTCAGGATCAGCTGGGAATCCCCTTTTACTAACAACCGATGAATACCACCTTGTTTGGCAATATGCAGTCCCATAATCAAGGCTTTATACTCTGCTATATTGTTAGTGAATCCTACCCTGAGATAAGCAGCTAACTTCATCGTCACTCTACGTCGGGGATCTCGGATTACTACTCCAACACTCCCTTTTTTATTAGGGCCCCTGGACGCTCCATCGAAATATAATGTGTACGTCCACAATGGGTTTACATAGCCTACCATCACGAACTCCTCTATTCGTAATTATGATAGTCAAAATTCAACATGTTGAGAGGAAGAACTGACGGCTCCATCCCACCTTTTTCATTAAACTCAACAGGGATACTCGTCAGCAATCGTAAGCAGTGATGGCAGAAAACTTTGGTCTCCCACACAAAGGTTCCGTCTTCTTGCTCAATCACTTTGTATCCTTTGCTCCACCAGATAAGTTTCCCCTGATGGTATCTCTGCTCCAGATATGGATGCTCCAAATAAGGGATTAACCACCCATCAACCGGCTTTAAGCTCTTTTGCAGGTCTCAAATCATCCCCAGTATGGACCTGCAATGCATTTCTCTGTATTAGCATACTTAGAAATAATAAGGTTTAATCTTATTAAGATTAACCTTATTTTTAAACCTACTCCTGCAGATCAGCTAGTAGAGCTGTAGACCTATTCTTCCCTAACCTGACAATCTTGTAGGGCCCATCCCATTTAGGTTCCAGCTTTCCTGGAAACAGCTCCCTACGCGCATCATAATACAAAACTAATTGCCCTTTTTTAAAGGTATATTTCTTCGCTCTAAGGTCATGCAATTGCTTCATCTGATGTTTAGCTACCTTCTGGTGTAGTAAGCTCTGCAACTTCAATTCATCTAGGTGGGCTATGGTCGTGAAACATTCAAAAAGGGAATCCTCATCCCCCAAAGAGTGGTTAATTGCGAACCGTATGGTTGGCAACTCAATTTCAAGGGGTAACACACACTCTTCCCCATAAACCAATTCAAATGGAGTATGGTCGGTAGCTCGCTTGAACGTGGTATTGTACGCCCATACTGCCACATATAGCTTCCTGTCCCAGTCTTGTTTCTTCTCGGAGTCTATCTTAGACAAGATCCCCACAAGCTGCTTATTAGTACTTTCAACTTGCCCATTTGCTTGCGGATTATAAGGAGTCGTTTTATTGTGCTTGATTTGCCAAGCTTCAGTCAAGCTTTTGATCACTTTGTTCAAAAAATGGGTTCCACGATCCGACACTAATTCTTTCGGTGGACCAAAACAGTAGATAATCTAATCTAAAAGGAAACTTGTAGTCTCTTTTGCATTGTCCTACCTCGTCACCTGCGCTTCTGACCATTTTGTAAAATAATCAATGGCTACTATAATATACCTCTTCTAGGTAGTAGACGACTGGGTGATAGGACCCACAAAATCAATGCCCCACTTCTCAAATGGAAGGATAGCCATAATGGGCATAAGTGGGCGTTTCCTATTCTCTCTACTATCATGTCTTTGATAGGTATCACATCTCTTTACATACTCAAAAGAATCTTGGAAGATGGACGGCCACCAATATCTGGCTCTTAAAGCTTTTTGCACTGTCAACCGTCCCGCAAAGTGCCCTCCACATGCAGAGTCATGGCACTCTTCTAAGATAAAAGGAACCTTGTCAGGCATCACACATCGGTGATAGATATTATCAACACCCTACCGATATAGTGTCCCTGCAATCAAGGAAAACTTCAAAGCCTGTTGTTTGATTTTTCTCTTTTCAGACTTTGATAGACCAGCTCCCGTCTCTCCTGTTGATAAATAGTGTGTAATAGCAGCATACTAAGATGGGATAGAAGCTGTATCAATTTTAAACATTTCCTCAATGTCACTTCCTTCAGCCAAAATCTCTTTCGGCTTCCCGAAATCTACAAGGCATTCCACAATACCCTGCAACCTCGGTGGCTTGCTTTTAATCTCATAATCAAACTCCTACAAAGTGATTAACCACTTTGCCAAACGATCAGGCGGATGCAGTTTATTCATAAGCAATCTAAGCCCTTCGGCCTTCGTATAGAACACTACCTTTTCATAGAGGATGTAGTGCTTGAATTTCTTAGTCCCAAAGACCATCACAAGACAACTTCTCCATGTAGGTATAATTGATCTCTGAAATGCCCAATTTTCGACTAGCAAAAGCTATCGGATGATACCACTTTCCCTCCCAAATTTGGGCTAAACAGCAGCTGATACTATGCATGGTGGCTGTTGAAAATATGTAGAATACCTCGCCTCTTTTAGATGCTTTTAAAACGGGTGCTTTTACTAGCTCCTGCTTCACATCCTCGAAAGCTACCTTACAAGGGTCGCTCCACTCAAATGAACAGCTAAAGGATAATAAGTTTGTTAATGGCAACGTTCTTTCTGCCAAGGCATTGATAAACCTTCGATAGTACCCTATCGATGACAGAAAGCTATGAACCTCTTTGGGGTGCATGGTGGACTCATAACAACTATAATGTTGATCTTTTCAGGGTCAGTTGCTATTCCCACTGAACTGAACACATGGCCTAGCAATAGCCCATAAGGCACTCCAAAGACATACTTCCGTGGGTTAAGAGCAATACAAAATTGTCTGCAACGCTCAAAGCACTTTCTTAAAATAATCAACATCCTTTCCCTTACAGTGGCTGCCCCCAGGTCATCAATAAATACTTTCAACTCATTTGGGGAGATGTCACCAAAGGTCTTGTCTGCTGTTCGTTGCCATGATCTAGGTGCATTGCACAAACCAAAGGCCATCACATGGTACGCAAAAGTACCAAAGACAGTAATGAAAGTCGTTTTCAACTTGTCCTCTTCTGCAATTGCCATCTGGTTATATCCCGCAAAGCAATACATAAACGAATATATCTCCCTACCCGCTAATTGATCCAAAATCTGGTCAATAAATGGCAACGGGTAGTAATCCTTAACCGTCTGCTTGTTCAGCTCTCTAAAATCTACACATAGTCGGATCTGGTTATTTTTCTTCTTCCTGATAACAACTGGGGAACACCATTTTGTGTGTTGTACAGGAAAGATTAAACCCGCTTTCCTTAACTTTTGTAACTCCTCAAACAGCCCGTCCCTCAATTCAAAAGGCATAGGCCTTACTTTCTGACACATAGGATGACTGCCTTCTTTTACAGGGATAGTATGAACAGCCAGGCTAGGGGGGATGCCTCTCAGCTCATCATAACTCCAAGCAAAGATATCGCAGAATTCTTGAATCAAGGACACATAGTCCTTCCTTTTTGCTGAACTGAGCATGGAACCTAATTTAATTGGCCGTGAATCATTCGGCGTGCCAAGGTCCAACTCAATTACATTCAAATCTCTTATCCTATCTTGCGGCTCTATCGTCTCATTTAGAGTTTTCTGATAAATATCCTCTGTAGTGGATCCCTCTTTAGATTCATCACTGGATGATGTCTCACTACCAGATGGATCGTCTGCTGTCTCTAATTCAGTAGAAGATAAAGGAGCTCTCTCACTTTGAGGAGACTCAGGGTAAGCATCGACTATTACTCGATTAGCACCTCTACCTAGAACCACTCGAGCAGCCGGTATATCAACTTGAAAGTCTGTTCATAAGATCCAAGGCCTACCTAGCAAGACTCGATAGCTAGGATGTCCTGCAAATCTTATCACCCTAAAGTCCAAGAAGCATTCTACACTTGCAAATGTAACATGGACCTTAGTAACGCAACCTTCTGGTTGTCTCAGACTATCATCAGCCATTCTAAGAAGGGTGGAGCTATCCTTTTGGATGCCTAGACCCAGCCTCTCCATCAACTCTGAACTCATGATATTGACGGAGGATCCAGTGTCTACAATAGCATTTTCCACCAATATTCCATCCATATAAGCTGGAACCCTAGGGCAGTTCTTTTCGGCATGGTCAAACCAATCTTCCCCTACTCGTGCTATGCCCAAAGGTTCTACAATATACCCAATATGTAGGATCTTCTTAAATTCCTTGCATACTCCTAGAGATAATTTAATCAATTGCAAGAGGTTCACATTTGGTTTAACTTTGCAAAGAGAACTTGCTAAATCAAAGTCATGATAAGTATCCAAAGCTCTCTTTTCTCGCCAAACCATCCTCTCTTTTGGTCTTTGGACCAGTTTGGGTGCTTCTTTCTTAGCTCTTGCCTTCTTTCTTGGCACTTCTTCATCCTTATTAGGGTTTCCTTTCCTGTCAACCGGCTTTAGCGGTCCCCCTTCTATACTAGGATTCTGGACTTGCGTCCCCTTATCCCCTTATTTAGGGTTTACCTCGACCGGTTTTGTATTATCTTTGTCAACCTCTTTAGGCTTTTGGCCTCTTGTCACGGGTCTTAAGTTAGAGGTTTCAGTGTCATTGACTCGTACAGCCTCGATAAGGCTGACTCCGTTGCCTTGTGGCAACTCTTCTATACTTGTTTTTCCCCTCTGCAATATTTGTCTTGGTGCATCATTCTGCTGCAAGTTATTTCCTTGCGCTCTATGATTCACTGGGCCCGGCTGTTTACTCCCTTGTTGGAGAGAACTAATCTTACTCCAACAGGTAGCAGCTAAGTGGCCCGACTTCCCACAAATGTCACATTTCACATTTGGACGATTTCTGGGGAAGTGCTGTCCACCACACCATTTACAACTGAATCTAGAGGGTCAACCCTCTTCAGGGTGTCGGCTCCCTATCAGATTTTGTTGCTTCTTCAAGAAATTAACGTCAACGGCTATTTGTTGATATTGTTCGAAAATCATATCGATATAATGCTTCATCATATCCTTGACTTCGCCAAGGATGTTAGATGCACTCGACTCATAGCCTTGATCGTCGACCCGTCGATCCATTGGCCTAATAATCTGATTTGGCATTGGCTGTTGACCCATAGGAACAACATTAGAATTTGAAACTTGGCCTCCAACATTTGGTGGAGCCAACTGACTTGCCATAGGCATAGTCACACTAGGAGGAGCTGGCAGCAAAGGTACATTCTGAACCACGCTCCCTCTCCCAATAGGGTTAGTCATAGGCATCCCTTGACTTCCATTCGTCAATGCTGGATTGCCACCAGGTACTAAACCCCCATTAACATTCATTCGAGAGGAGTAGGCCGTTTGTAATCGTGCTTCTACTCCCTCTGCCCGCGTCTTAGTGGTGTCTATATCTGCCAAGGCCACACTGCTAAATTGTACTTGGATGTTAAAATCCAACCCATGCAAAAAGTATTGCAATTGGGTAGCCGGCGGAATGGGAATGTAAGTTTATAACTTACGGAATACTTCCTTTAGCTTCTTGGCATATGCTTTCACATTCTTGTGAGGATCTTGGCGTGTTACATTCAAGACCCGCAGCCAATATTGGCCACCTCTTTCAGGGGCATGTTCCGCTCGAAAAGCTGTATAGAATTGATCAATGGTGGTTATGGTTCCAGACTCTATGCTATGATACCATACCGCAACCCTTCCTTTTAACGTCATATTGAAGAACATCATGAGATGTCCTTCATCTTGGATGCGATAATTGAACATCAATCTTTGAAATTCACAAATGTGAAATTCTGCATCCTCTTCCGCTAACCCATTAAAAATGGGTAAGGGAACTCCTAAGGATGGTAAATCCGGCGTCCATGAAGGAATCGCAATAGGCTGTGCCATGGTGACAATCGGATTAGCAATAGGAGCTTGAAAGGGTGAATTCACAACCCCACTTGAAGTGGGTAGACTTGGTGGAGAAGAGGAAGAATTTACGCTTCCTCCTACACCTAACAGACTATGTAGAGAAGTTGGGTTACTAAGACCACTACCTCTTATACGTACTAGGATACTCCTTTGAGGAGAATAACGATTTACAATCTCTAACCGCCGTCTAGCCCTCTCATCATGTTCTGCTTTCTGGATTTCGACTTGACGGTCCTTGTCAGAGGACATAAACCAACTTCCTTTTGGTCCCTAGAAACCCTAGATCCGAAAACCACCACTTATAAGCGGCTCCCGACAGACGCACCACTGATAGGACCTAAAACCAGCCGGTACTGGCTATGTCACTAGCCAGACCTCATGCTCATGACACACAAACACCCTCATGGCCTCGCGGACCAGGAGCGTCAATCTAATGCTAAAGGACAAACTACCCTAAATCTTAATTCATGCGCTTATAGTTTATAGTCCAACATTTCCCTTAAACTCCTCAAAGGGAGAACCCAAAGTACATAGGCATTGCCACGATCACACACATATGGAGGCACTCCACCGACTAATAGTCGGAGCCCCACTGCAGCTCTCCTACATCGCAGGGATTGGCCCTTTGATGCGCTGCCAAACATATAACACAAATGAGCACAAACTCTTCTCAAGGTACCAATATTTTACATTCCAGGATGTACCGTTCCTCACTACACTTTCCCCCTTAGGACCCAACGGCTAACCTGCAGCTTAGGACATCCTTTCACGCTCATCGTTGGTCACAACCTAAGGAAGACAGGTGCCATGCATCCAGGAGGTTTTTTTGATACCTTTTAATTATTATGCTTAATGCAAATTGTGTATGACTATGTGCTCAGACAAAAGAAAGATCAGCATCCTGAATGGTGCATAAAGCATTCTTTCCATGAATTTTACTAGCGCATACTGCATTGAAAGGAGGCATCGAGCCATATGCTCATGCTACCATCCTCTTTATTTAAACCGTTTCCTATATGCCAAGTGCAATGCATAAATCAAATCTTTTCTTTATCTTTCAGTGTTTCAGCCCCTCTTCATCCAACTCTTAGCATTTTGCATCATTGATCGGTTAGATAGGGTTTCTATGCATTTTTCCCTTTTAAAAGAACGATAAATACGCACAAAACATAGAAACGGGGACAAACCGAGGCCAACCTCATGCTTTTCCATCGTTATACATTGCACAGACATAGATATAATTTTCCCTAATTTTTCTCAGCCCATTTTTCATTTTTTCCTAATTTTAAACCCATTTTTCCCATTTTTGAGCAATTTTTCCTATTTTTCTTTAATAAATAATGACTGAAAATGAAAATTGATTGTGGGCTGTGTCCCTTAGGTTCTTTGACAGCAAAAACTCAGATTTAGTTGGTGTAACATATCATATTTCTCATTTATGTAGCAAAAAAACCCAATTTTACCCTTAAAACGCGTGTTTTCATGTATTTTAACACTAATTCCGGCCATGTAGCCTTATATTTTCTGATTTTCAGGTTGCAAACAGTTGAAATTCATGGAAAACAATATTATAATGAGCTTTCATCCCATATGAACAAGGTTTCATAAAGCAAATAGCATAAAAAGATCATTTTTCTTCATAAAAATAGCATTACCGCTTATTTTCAGGTCTCGGTTTCTTGGTCTCAGTTTCTTCATAAAAATAGCATGCATTTAATGCTCGGCATCTTCAAGAATAGCACTCTTCAAGTCTTCATCCATCCGGAAGCAATCCGGTCTCATTCGGACAAGCTTTCCTCCACCATTCTTCATTGTGTTCTTCCACACAAGAACGGCCCCTTAAGCGAGAGAGAGGGAGCAGAGAGAAATACTAGAAATAGAGATCTTCATCCAGGCCACCATTTGACGAGTGAGAGGCGACGATAGAGTTAGCATACAGGAGGGAATCAAGGGCCAATATCTGTTGTATGGGTTGTGTGCAGGTTGCATGATGGATCTCCCCAAGATTGGGCGCATTTTTCGGCGCCAGTTCTTCACGTTTTTTCCTCCTCCATGTTGCCCAAGATTTGATGCCCACTTTTCATGTTGCATGAAATTCTCCAACTCCCCCCAAAGGTCACTTCCCACTTGGCCAAAAATAAGTCTACCTTTTCAAATCTTGCCCATTTGTTGGCCATTTCCCCGTCCGGTGTCCAAATCAAGTGCTGTAAATTTCTGTGCGTCCGGCTTGACATCCCGCATTGGCCGGCAACTCCTGACAACCAGCACGATAGTCTGAAAAATTATCAAAAATCAACAAGTGTCGCTCGGGCGCCTTTAAAGCACTTGACACTTAAAATCGTCCTAGCTCGAGCCGTCGCCTTGATATTCGTAATTTTTGGCTATTTTTCCCTTGATATTCGTAATTTTTGGCTATTTTTAAGCACTTCTCGGCATCAAAACTCCGCTCTCAGTACCAATCCATAGATGGTCTTAAGAGAGCTCATGAAGCCACTCCTTCAAATCAAATATGCCCAATGATTCTTATTAATTCATTAAGCTACAAGAATTTGATTAAAAAGGGATCATTTTTTAGTTTTCTTCTACAGATTCTGTGCATCATGGAATTCAGTGAGTGTGTGGTAGGTTTTTGAGCTTGCCTTACATGAAAAATGTGAGGACAGGAGCAGCAACAACAGCTAGTAGTTGTGATCTAAAGTAACATTTGTATTATATCATTATCTCTGAAAAGGACAACACTAGCTAAGAGTATGTTGGTGTTCAGGTTTTCTCACTCTCAATGTTCAAAATGTGTGCTAATATTTCAAGGACTAGGATGGTGTGAGGTTTTCTCATCTAACATTCACTATTATATTGATATTTGCTACATATGCATGTTTTTGTTTCAATAAGCAAAGCATCATCATCAAAGGATGTTTCAAAGAAGAGTAAAGGCTCCAAGGAGGAACCAAAAGAAAGAAGAGAAAGGTTGTAGTTTACCAAGGCAGAAGCATGATGCTCCAGATGAGGTGGCATATATTCTCTCTCTCTCTTTTGTTTGGGTCTTCTTAACTTGTCAAAGCTATTCTGATTACTTATATACATCATAACTTTCTTGGCTCTTCTTTCAGAGGGATCCTCTCAGGATTTTTTATGAGAGTTTGTACAAGGAGAACCACAAAAGGGAAATTAGTACACATGCATGTGTGCAAGCACACACAAGCATGAGAAATAGAAGGATGCACAGATTTCGGTCATTGACAAGTACAAGAAGAGTGTCCTCCACTATGCAGCCCGATATGGCCAAGTCTCCTACAATATCAACCAGTTGTTGTTGGGCCAGCTTTTGTGGCGATCTTTTAGATGAGGAAGAAGACTACAAAACTTTCCTTGCGGAAGCTATGAAGGAAAGCCGTGAGGAGTAGCATAGAAAATACAAGTCTGAACAAACCTGTATACCAGGGAGGAGCCCAAACAGGCGGTGCCCAGCACTCACATTGAGTAGAAACCTGAGGACATAGGGCACATGAAGAAGGTGATGCTAAGGAGTTAGGATAGTTGGAAATTGGCTAGTAACAGGAAGAGCTACATCAAGCAACATCAAGCACCATGGAATGGCTTTCATCAGAGGCACCATTAGTAATTTTTAAACACATATACTAATTACCAGTCAATTTGGCTTTCCAGCTTGCAAGATGTCTGTGGGATGCTACCTTAAGGTGATCAAATATGAAATGCCAAAGCATCATGACACAAAGGAAGTAACCACAAATGCACAAGTGAGAGTTTTAATAATTATTCTGTCATTTTCTTCAACATGGTTTTTTAGTAATGGATCAAATTTGAAGAGATGCAAAATTGAGTTGATTCTTACGAGGATAAGTTTTGTAGTCAAAGGTCTACAGGCATCAAAGGTGGTGGTTTTGTTGGTCTACTTGAAAGAGGTAAAGAAAGAGATCATTGGCTCCATTTATGAAGGTAAATCGCAACAACTACTTGAAGGAAGAGAGAAGACATTCAGCTTGCAGTTGCAAATGAAGAAAACTTGTAACTAGGTTGGGATTGCTAGCTACTTTCATGCTTAGGGGTGGTCTAATGAATTTTTTTAGTGAGTATGTTTGCTCCAATCATGCATTGAATTGTGTTTGAAAATTTAGAGCATATCTTTCCTCTCTCAATACTAGATGGTAAACTTCATATAGTTTATGAAGTGGTTTGAGAAAGCTTATATGTTGTGTAGAGTATGGTTTGTTGGCTACATGTTGGTAGGGTCTTTTCCCACTATTTTGAAGCTTGTGGCAGCATATGAGCTTGAGAAGAGCTTGTGGGAGCAGCTTCAGGGAGATGCTTGACATCAACAAAGCTTGGACAGTTGTTCCTTCATACCAGGTTTGCTTAGCTCCTTGGCTTCTCTTTCCCAATCCCCCCAAATGGCCTTGGGAGGCCTTGTATTCATGATGTGTGATGTCAGCTTTCAGCTCCATCTATGTTGTTGAGCCCTTGGTAGTTCTTTAATGGTTCTAAATAATTCAATTAGCCACACTTTATTTTTCCAGAAAAGGTTGAAGTGGTTGGTCAAGAGGCATTAAGTGGTGGGTAGGAAAGTTGAAGACAGAGCTCCAGGAAGGAATAACAGGGCAAGGAGTTGATGTATCATGTACAAAAAGTTATACACTAGAAAGGATAGGGGTGGGTTAGGTCGAGGATCAGTAAGGATGGGCATGCCAAGTTGGGAGGGGTTGCCTTATGATTTTGTAAAACACTATTGATAGGTTTTTCTGTGATTCTGTAGTATTAGGTGGTGTTAAGGTGTAACCAACTAAAAGCTTTGTATGTATGAGTGTATAAACATTGAACTTGGTTTCTTTATAATGTTATCAGTATACTAACTCCAAAATTTGCAGCCATCATGTGAAGGATCGTAAGCTGCAACTTTACATGGTGCTAATTTTAACTCTTCAAACAGGTTATGGCTGAGGGAGGAGCAACACATCATTTGAAATTATTGATCCCTACATTGCCCAGGTACCAATTTTCACGAACAAAAATCTTAATTTTGATGCGCAATCACTATCAAAACTTTGTTAGGAGAGCAATTAACAACACAGTGCATGCCTTTCTCCTTGAAACACCCCCTATCATAAGCCCTATCAAAAAGCATGTCGATAGACATGTTTGGGAGTACACTCATCAGTGCAAACATCACTACTAGCAATGGGTAAGCTAAGGGTTGCAGGCTCACGGTGACATGTGGAAGAAGTAGAGGATGTATTCAGTAGAGATCACACCACATCATTTAACGTAGTAATTAAAGCACAACCTGCTCAAAATAAAGAGCAATCTGTTCAGACATGTGCGTTAAAGTTGAAGATTGAACCTGCATGCATGGTTTTTAACAATAATATTATTCAATATATACCCGAACCTAGTCTTGAAGGAACTCTATGTATCATATAGCTTCAAGAAATACCGAGGCTGTGTCGGTCTGTCGATGGGTACCAAAGAATAATAGGACAAGCTAGTGAAGCCTAATTAGGTAGATATGTATGCTTCTAGCCAAGCAGATCAATAACATGATAGAATCGTGACTCATTTGATATAATTATGCAGTAAAATTGGACCTTGCCAAATCGAGATACAAGTTGTTGCAACATTGTAATGTGATCCCCCAGCTTCTCTTTGCATACAGTTTGCTCGGACAAGTACAAGAAGAATATGCAAAGTAGTAGGAATTAGTAGACGGCATACAATCATTGGTGATCATTAAGATGATGTTGATGTCAACTTAATTCTCTAACAATAAAGCTATTGTTCTATGAGGAATAATATGATGATGATGAAATAAGATCATTGTCAAACAACATAAAGCAAATGATGAAGATGAGAGAATGCTGATTGTCAAATAAAATCATGCTGATTATGAGGATGATGATGAGATAATGATTATCATACCAAATAATGTAGATTATGATGATGAGATAATGATCATTGTAACAAAAAATCATGTAGATTATGATGATCATGATATTGAGATAATGATCATTGTCAGGAAAAATCCTGCAGAGTGTGTAGAATATTGATCATTATGGGTCAGTACCTTAAATGCGCCTGAATTTGGTGCTAATCAAGTAGGTGCTTGATGTGGGTGATGATCACTTGCAGTACTAGCTGTGTGAGGTCTTTTCAGCTACTAGGTGTATACAGTGCTGCCCTGTAGTTCAGCCACATGATGATGATGATGAGTAGTACTCTCATCAAAACTAGCCATAGCTACTGCTGTGGTGATATGAGTATTACTGCTAGCCTTATGATCTTGAAGATCTGATTCTACAGCATGTACAATAGTTCACCATCACAAATATTAATCGACCAAGGTCCCTACCATCACAAGGTCTCTAATATTTTCCCATGTGGGAAAAGGGGCTCTTTTCCCTTTTTTTTCCTTATAGTGTTCAATATCATGAAATTCTTCTCAGGAGGCACCACACACCTAGCTAGGTGTTTTTGGGGGCAAGGGACTGCTGGCTTTCACCTCAGGCCGACCTATGGTCCCTCCCTTATAGAAGCTTATGATGTTATAGTAACTCACAATGTGAGAATTAAAGTGGAAATTGGTCTAGAACTCCATGTGCATCAGATAGTGTATACATTATTATAGAGATCCTTACTCAAAGCCAATCATTGCCTTCATATATATAAACTACTACACATATAACTCACCTTCTCAGAGTCAAGGTAATGCATCGAGCTTGCAACGATAGGATGATCGAGAGGAGTACATGATCGTTGCTTGTGGCCTCTAGATTGCATCAATTGCGTGATTTAATGTTGCCTTATCATTTTGAGCTTGCTTCAAATTGATGTTAATTGAACTTAATTGATCAACCAGGTGTTGTAACTGCCTTAATGTGGTAGCAGCTAGTCCAGCTCCAGCTGATCTCACATTGTGATTTTGATGCATTTTGATGACTCATTTGATATAATTATGCTTCTGGCCAGCATGTGATCACTAGGAGCACTGATATTCATCAATGGATTCATAGGATTATGCATCTTGATTTGATGTTGATCAAGCTTTGGAGGTCACAATGTACCACTTTTTTTGGACCTCATAGCTCAACCATATCCCGATACCCTGTTGAAGTATATTCCCTACCATAACTAAGAAGTACCAATTAGGATAATCATCACTTAGTTATCCAAAGATTGTGCTCATACAATAGGTGTTGGTTAAAAATAGTCATATCACTTAGTTATTTGAAGATTGTGCTAATTGATGCATGCCAAACACTTCTCCATTACTTTTGACCATCAGAATGTACATCTATAACGTATGAACCCATGATGATATAAGATGGAAGTGTCTATACATCTTGAAAAAATAATTCCAACATTTCATACCTCACTTTATGCTTGCCATAGTCTCCACCAAAACAAATAATGTTGTTGGCTTTCTTGACTTTATGCAAGTTGGTTTTCGTGTATTATGATACATATCTCTGAGTCCCCTTTTCCCTAAGCATAGCTTCCTGCACACAAGTCTAAACCAATATATATTCCTCTACTTTCTTAAAATTGTTGTCTACTAATAACACCTCTCTCACACATTCTACGGAGTTGACATTTGTGCCCTTGATAAAGGTCACTAACCAAGATTTTTCAAGGTCATCTCCAACAATAGAAAACTCACGCAGAAAGATGACCACATAGTCCTAGTTGCATGCAACACAATTGTACCAAGCTCATATATTACAGTATCATTTATTGCCATGTTAGAGAAAATTCAAAAGTAGCTAGTTTCTATAGTTCTATTGCCATGCCAGATTTAATTGAACATCTATCTCTAGTATGTTTTATAGCAACAACATAGTAGAATAAGGAATACCTATTTAGATTTGAAGCTCTTGAACATCTACATTCTGGATCATCTATCTCTAGTAGATTACTATCCAAAGAGAGTCCACCAATACATGGACAAGACATGTCTAATCCCAAGCATGAGAATCTGCATTCAAAAATGGATAAAGGTAGAGATTTACTTGAAAAGGTGGATAGGTAGGTTGGTCTAACTTGGGGTCAATTATGAGGAGGTAGTCATGCTTTTTTACCCAACTACCCAAATTTTTTATTTGCCTTCCATGGGAGAGGATTGTCACCAATATCCTCAACGTCTTCTACACCACAGGAGAAATATCCAAGCACACCTCCCCTCTACAATCAGGCTCATCATCACCAAATCCGCCTACATTAAAGTGTTCATATGCGTTGTTTCGTGCGATTCTTATAATTCATTTTGCTTTGATGATCATTGGTGGACTAATACAAACATGAATTGAATTCACATTAGCATACTAACAAACGATAAGGCTCATCTAGCTAATGATAATTTATATTGTGTATGATTTACCTTGCCAAATTTAGCTCCAAATCCAGTAGTCTCTCCTTGTTCATCCTCGTATCATTGAGCATTGGTCTTCATGATTTTGAGGGAGAGCAAGACCTCGGCAATTGGGAATGTTGTCGAAGGCATGGTTTCTAGATCTCTGGAGGCGTATTCCTTGGTGGGGGGACTCGTTGCGATTGGGAAGCCTTCAAGACAAAGACCATGCTACTACAAAGGCACCCCCAAACAGATAGTAGACGACTCCCCTTCAAGATAGAGGATAGGGAGAAGACGATGCATGGCTACCCTTCAAAAGGGTGTTACCATTAGCGAATTTTTTGTAAGGGTTTTCTAAGATATTTTGGCCCATGTAATTTCATTTGTTTCTATTGTTTGGTCAACCTTTAGAAATGAGCCCATGATGGGCTTCCTTCTCCATGCTCATGATCATAGCATATGCCATGGCATGGATGTTGAGCATGATGCATGAGCATACACTACAAGGGTACACACATATAGCGATGCTAAGTAGCGATGTTTTTTTTTCGGCATTGGTATTAGCCTCGCTATTAGCGTCGGTATCTGCATCTTTAAAAACGTCAGTATTTGCGTCGGTATTTAGCAAGGCAAATATCGATGTTCTTAAAGACGCAGATACCGACGCTAATAGCGACGACTTACTGCGGTAAAATTTCACCGAAACCCGAACGTTTCTTTCATATGAGCACACAAAGGCAGAGAGATAGACAGGATTGTGAGCAAGAGAGGGAGGTGAGCAAGAGAGGTGAGCAAGGGAGGTGAGCAAGGAAGCAAGCCACGAGCCGCACGCGAGGAGAGGAGCGTCGCCCACACGAAGAGGTCGTGGAAGAAGAAGACAGCACGACGGTATGCCCTGTTTTGGTTTCTTTACAATCTTTGTTTTGCTTTGCAATGTAGGTTAGAAAGTGTTGGTTTGTCTTCGATCTTTGTGTTGCTTTGTGTTGCTTTGCAATGTGGGTTAGGAAGTATTGAAAGAGAGAGAAATGGAAGCGAGTGTTTTCAAAAATTTTCTTGTGTTGGTTTTTATTCTTTGCAATGTAGGTACGAAAATGTATGTGTGTGAGCATAGTTTAGATCCGACCTCAAAGATAGATAAGTTTAGAGCCGACCTCAAAGATAGATAAGTTTAGAGCCGAACTCAAAGAGATAGGTATGATTTTTTTTTTAAAAGGCCAGAAATATATATAGTAGAGTGGTCCCAATATACAATATAGGATCTTTATTAAATTATCATTCCATTACGTCGTAGTCAAGATGTCTAGCACTCACGACCAACATGGTGGTGATCGTGAGGCTTGGCTCAATCAATGTGTCCCATGTCCATGCACGCAATGCAAATTGGCCATTCGTCGAAAATGTCATTTGTCCATAGAGCATGTGCAACGGTATGGAGAGTTTCGAGTTGAGATAATCGACCAAGCAGTCTTGAATTATGAGATTGCGGTAAGTTCTCTCTCATTACGTACTATATGACATGTAATTGATTTAAGTATAACAGTTTGGGGTTATCGTAGAAGTTAGCTCCTTAACGTCCTTTACAAGGTCAGGGCCATGTCGATACATTGCAGTCCGTAGATCTCTTGTGTCTAGTAAGACGGGTTCGTCCGCGCTCTATACAAATGCCGTCCGAGATAACTAACTGTCTCATAGAAGGTGATAACTCTCAACCCCCTTCTATGGGTGAGAATGCTGGAGACATGGACGATCCTCCTTCTTTTTTGGAGCCCGAGTTAGAGGACATGATCGAATCATTGCTTTCGATGGACTCGAAATCCCAAGATCCTTTAATTGCAGAGGCTGCCATTCCATTGTATGATGGGAGTCAGGTATCCCGTTTGAAGACACTTCTTGCATTGTTGAGCATACAAACAAAGTATGGATGGAGCGATGCGAGTGTGACAGAGCTATTCAGGTATATTATGATGTGTATGATTCTTTATTGAAAGCCATTAAAATGTGCTATATAGCACTCTAATAACGTGCTTCATTGCAATTTGTAGAACGTTGAAATCTTATATTTTGCCTATCCAAAACACGATGCCTGAGTCTCGTGACGATGCAAGACAAGTGCTATGAAAGCTAGGCATGGATTATAATTGCATTCATGCTTGCCCCAATGATTGTGTTCTCTTCCGGGGAGAGTTTGAATTGTTGGCCACATGTCCCAAGTGCGGTGCGGACAGGTATCGAAATGACTTGTAAGGACAGACTGTTCCACAGAAGGTTTTGAGGCACTTTCCGCTGATACCGCGTGTTCGTCACATTTTTCGGACCAAGAGTTTTGAAAATTTGACTACATGGCATGCAGAAAATCGATCCATTTATGGTGTACAGCGTACACCAGCTGACTCAGAAGCATGGCATCACATTGACGAGACTTTCCCTGACTTTGCAAAGGAGGCGAGGAATCTATGATTCAGTCTTGCCATGGATGGGGTAAATCCTTTTGGTTTACGTTCCACCTCCTATAGTGTATGGCCGGTGGTCCTTGTTAACTACAATATACCGCCATGGCTTTCCACCAAGCAAGGATACCTTTTGCTTAGCTTGCTTGTGCTTGGACAATACAAAATCAAGAATATGGATGTCTACCTCTCTCCACTGATTGATGAGCTAAAGGAGTTGTGGGAGGGAATTGTAGTGGAGGACATAAGCAAACATATTGGTAGGCGATCCGCAACTATAAGGGAAATTCTTATGTGGACCATGCATGACTTTCCAGGTTATGGAGAATGCTCTGGTAAAGCTTGTTTTCTTATTTTGCTAGTTTTCTTTGAGCGATGTTGGTATTATGACATGCCTCATTGTACATGTGTGTTCTGCAGGGCTAGTCACGTCAGGTTACCATGCATGTCCTCTGTGTGGACCAAGGTTAGATTCTCGTATGTCAAAATCTATGAAGAAGATGGTATTTGAGGGACATCGGGATTTTTTTCCAGAGGGTCATGTCATGAGAGAAGGATTTCTTGGTCGCCCTCCTGCGAGAATGAACGCAGTGAGCTGGTTTGATCGCAGGATGGTGGACCAAGACTCGCTTCCCAGTGGAATGCGACGCTTCTCAATTTTCTATGAGCTGACTTATTGGAAAAAAATGAATATTAACCACCTTTTAGATCCCATGCACATTTTTAAGAATGTGGGTAGCTTGCTATGGGACCACCTCATTGGGCAGCGAGACATACTAGGAGCGAGGATGGATTTGAAAGCAGTGGTAAAGATGGAACCATATTGGCCTGTAAGTGGCGTCGACGGTCGAGTGCAATTGACGCACGCTCCTTGGGTTTTGTCTGGCAATGAAGTGCGACGAGTAAAGGAAAACATCAAGTCCTTTCGCATGCCGACGGGCCTAATGCATTCTCTCAAGATAGCATTCACAAAGGATGACCAATTGAGAGGACTCAAATCCCATGATTGGCATAAGATGTGTCAAGTATGTACGGTATGAGGCTGCGTATGGCATGATTTTGCATATTAGATTTCAGAATCTCCGTTTGTTTATACACAATGTTAATTACATGGTTTTCACAGTTCGTATTGCCGATCGCAATCGCGGGGTCTCTGACATCGGAGGTACGGACAGCCATTTACAAATTGTCCGAGTTGGTTCAGTTTGTCTCCCAAAAAGAGATTCACACATCATCGATTGAATCCGCAAAATGCATGGCAGTAGAGACTGCTTGTCTTTTGGAGAAGTATCTTCCCACTAGCATGCTCATGATACAAACCCATCTTCTAGTGCATATTGTAGATGAGTTGCATGTTGCAGGTCCAGTCCATACTCGATGGATGTTTTTCCTTGAACGGTTCATGAAGACCTTAAATGGATTTGTGCGACAACGGGCTCGTCCTGAGGGTATCATGGCTGAAGCTTTGTTAGTGTCGGAGGCCTTGGTGTACATTTCTGAGTGGTTGTCCACTGTGGACCGGGGCAAAGGCTTGATATGGTCACTTAAGGAGGATGATCGTCTGAATGGAGATGTTCTAGTGGGAAACAGAATAGAAAAGAAGATGGACGCATCCATGGAGTCCAAGGTGAACCGATTTTGTATGTGGCATAGCGCTACGATGGAAAAGTGGCTGCAACGGTATGAGGGATGCTCGCGCGCTGAGCGAGAGTCTACAAGATCTCACTTTTGACGGAGTACGCAACAACGGCCCATTCGATATCCGAAGGGCTTAGAGGAGATGCCTCTACTCATGTCCACTAGATGGCTACATGAGGCCCTAACCAAAGCATCTCAAGATAGAGAAACAGTTACTGAAGAAGAGTGGGACTTCTCACGTGGATGCAATCCCAAGGTATGCAATCCTAAGAAATTACAATCTATATTGCAAATCGCAACTAATATACTTGTTCTTCTCCCAGTATAAGGTCCATAGTGCAGCATGTCACGTGGACGACATTTCAGAGTAGAGCACATCGACAAGTTACGCTCCACAATGGACTGTGGAGTGATGGCAATGTTTGAGCAAGAAAGCCGACGACGTGCCACAGATCCAAACCGTGTAGTTGCAGAGATGGAGTATTTCGGATGTTTACAGAGTATCCTTGCAGTGGACTATCGAAGTTTCTCCATTACCATATTTGATGTGCAATGGTTCAAGGTTACTCTCGAAGGAGCAGGTGCAACTGTTCGGCGAGGGCCGAGTGGCTTTGTTGAGATTGACTCAATGAAGAAGTGGACCGATTTGAGTGATACATTTGTTTTGCCAAATCACTGTGAGCAGGTAAGCGTCCCTAATACTTGATGCGCTTTAGCAATCTCAAAGTGGACTTTTATACTAATCGTAATATGGATCATGTCATTTTTTTCCCTAATCCGCAACAACCTCAATGGTGGTATGTCATTCCCATGACATTTAGGAGTATCCCAGTGTTTGCCAGAACCCCCGTACCGATCGTAGAAGAGACACCTTTAATAGCGGCAATGACAGAAGGCATACAAGAAACTAGGATGAATTGCCTGGAGGACCAAGACATCTCACCTATGGAGAGAGGAGATAGAGGATGGGTTTTTTGAAAATGAAGTAGAGTCCTCATTTTGTGGAGAATTTTGTATAGATCTTCCGGTGTATACTGAGTTATGCCAAGATGAGATTGTGGAACCCTAAACAAAAGTGACTCGATCAAAATGCTCCTCCCACTACATCATGTCCACTTTTTGCAAATCGGTTAGGACAGTTTGTATGTTTTTGGAGTATCGTATTTTGTATTATCTAATTTTTTATTATTATGTTAAAATGAAGTCTTGCAAATTAAGTCTTAGTTTTATTATGTCTTGCAATTCATTATCAAATTGACTTATTTTTCCTTGTATGTGCAGGTTTAGGATTTAGGCACGAATGGCAGGATGAGCCGGGATTTTATAGATGACGACATCGACGCGATGCTAGCACATTTCTCATCGGAGCAGCTAGCACGGGTCAGAGATAGAGCCGATGCACAGCTTTCCCGTTCCACCTCAGCACGATCGGCGGACTCTAGACGGTTCGATGCGTCGGTCTCCAGTAGACGCAGTCGCAAGTCTCGCTTTGCTTCAGAGTCACGTGGTCGAGGAGGAGGTAGCTCCTGTTGTGGGGACACGGATGCAGTCTCTCCCACTCACACTGCCACCAGGGAGTCGACACCGTCTTTCACTGGCGGTGGTGGGCAGACGTCTACTGCTCCCACTCCTTCACGCACCCCACCGATCACTCCCAGGGCTGACAAGAAGTACACGAAACCCACTCCTCCAGGTATGTATTTTTGCATGAAGATTTTTGTAGTAGCACTTATCAATTCAAATTGTGTTTGACACATTTGTATTAATGTCCTGAAAGTACCCGTTTGCAAAATCTTACGGGTTACTCGTATCTCATAGATAAGGCCTCTAGCCATTTATACATGAATGATGATGGAAAAGCTGTCATCTCTAGGATTTTTAGTTTGAAGTATAAGTAAGGAGAAGACCTAGGTAAGTTCATTTCTCACATGAAGGGGCTCATGGCACATCTATCCTCAGTTCAAGCTCCAATTCATGATGAAGATGCCATTGCAATTCTCTTGAAATCTATAAAGAAGGTATTTCCAACCCTTGTAACAACTTTTACCAATACCCCTAATTTAATCTTGGAAAGCACCATCCAGTCTTGTTTAGATGAGAAGAGAAGAAGCCAGGGATCTACTTTAAGAGCCCATGAGCAACTGTTAGTTCATACTGTCTCCACCAAATGCTCCTTTTGCAATAAAAAGGGACATCTTGTCAGTAATTGTTGGAAAAAATATTCTAACAAAATGAAGTGCAACAAATGTAAGAAGACAGGGTATATTACCAGTAAATGTCCTCTAGCCATCCAGAGGCTATTTACACAGCCTAGAGGCCACTCTCAATGTAGAGAAGAGTGTACCAATTGTACTTGTAAACAAATGATTAAACAAGATTTTCTTCTTGTACTTGAGCTCTCTGTCTCCCTCTCTTGTGGACACTCTCTTGCTCTTACTTTGATATTCAATGGCAACCACTAAATTGAGGATTGTGTCATGCATTTCCCTTCCATAGAGGAATCCATATTGAGACTTATGTAGCATCTTTGGTCGTATGAACTTCACTCTTCATGCTTTCACCTTTGCAATGATTTTTTAGATTACATTTAAAATGTGAGGGGCCTTAATATGTGTTGGTTTATCATGAATCCAAGACTTGAGTCCCAACTATGGTACAACCCACCACTTTCTTAGTGATTGGTATCGGTCTTCTCTAATCTAGAGCTTGCCAAGACTAGTCGTTCTGCTTTTTGTGCCAAGTGAAGATGGGAGCATCTTCATCCATAATCATGGGGGAAACATCCACCAAATCATACATCCTCTTCAAGTCATGCCATTTTTCCTTCTCACATGCAATCGTGATACTATTTCCATGGAAGTGGTCAACCTCAGTTGGCATCTTGTTCTAGTCCCCTACGAAGATGGTACACTCTTCTGAAATTTTTCCTTTCAAAGCTTTCCAAAGCCTTGATCTATTCATGGATGCAAACACATTTCTATATATTTCTCTATGACATTCTTTTTCATTGGAGACATTGCCAACTGGACATAGCAATGCTTTCATGTGTTTAGGGTGTAAGAATTTATAACTAGTTGCATGTGTAATGCACCCAACATACCTTCTCTCTTTATTGTCCTTGAAAAGAATTAGTGTTTAGCTTCGAGATGGTCCTATGTATATTTTAATTTTATTACTATTTTCTTAAAAATTCCAATCCTTCTATCATTGAAGCACGGGTTTAGGATGGCCATATTTACAAGAGTAGTAAATAAGGGTAGAATATATCAAATCTCTATATCAACGTATCATATTAAAATAACTAAAACTAAATCAATATAGGCCTTAATTATTTTATGCATCATATGGACATTTTTGCAATCATTTCTCATGACTTATGAAATTCTTCAATTGATGGATTCACATGAGCAACAGTTACACTTTTGGAAAACTATTTTATGTGTATTTTTCATTGGGCCTTTACTTTCCTTGTTATCTCGAAACAAGGGACAGTTTTTGAGAGTAGAGTTTTGAGCCCGAGATGTGTCTAAAATTTGCCAAAAAATCTGAAATTTAGGAAAAAAATATTTAACATCGAAGGCCGCGGTTGCAGCTAGGATAATTTTAAGCACCAAGTGAAAGACGACTTTTAAAAGGCGCCCGAGTGACACTTGTGGATTTTTGATAATTTTTTTGACTGCCATCTGAGATGTCAGGAGTTGCCAGTTAGTGCAGGATGTTAAGCCAGACGCCCAGGATTTTTCAGAGCTCGAATCAGAGTCCGGACGGGGAAAAGGCCACAAATGGGCAAGATTTGAAATGGTGGCCACAACTTGGACCAAAGGGGGGATGCCCTTTGGGAAATTTAAACCCCCCCAACCCCCCCTCTCCTTTTAATTTTTGATGAAGAATCGTGGAGAGAGAATGTGAAGACATGGCAGCAGCAGGGCATCGATTTTTGCACTTCATCCCTCCCCCATCATGATTCCAGGCTGTGAAGAAGCTATACAACTGACATTGGGCGGCAAATTCTCCCTCTTGGTTGGTTCTATCGTAGGTCTTCGCACGAGAAATGGCTGTCCGAATGAAGAGAACAGATTCTAGTCTTTCTCTCTCCTCCCTCTCTCTCTTCCCTATGGGCTTTTCATGTGTACCATCTTGAAAGAGGAACCGAGGAAGGAGAATGAAGGAAATGGTGATGAAAATTGATGGAGATGTTGAAGAGTGAAGTATAACATTGGATTGAGAGCAATGGAAGCTCCGTCTGCTGATTATGTAGTCATTCAAGGCATCTCGGGTTACATAAAAACACGGTATGACCATTTTTATGAAGAAAATTAAGGATTATTGATAGTTCATGATGATAATTATGTTCTTATTGGATGAAAATTTGTGAGTACTGGTTGCATTATGAGTAATTACTATTTATTAGAAAATCTTGATTTTGCAATGATTTACATGCTTTATTTAATTCCTGTAAACTCGATATGCGGTTTTTAAGTGGTAAAATGGTAGTTTTTCCATTTCGAGTGGGTAAAAAGTGTTTCCATGGGGGGAATATGGAAGATAAATTGAATGTTAGTGTGCTGAAGTGATTGGAATAAGAAAAAACCAGAAAATAGAATATTTTATTGCCAAATAAATCAAGAAAATGGGGAAAATAAGGGGAAAAATAAAAATACGTCTTGGAAAAATAAGGAAAAATATAATGATTGTTTGTGGATGTATGGTAGTGGTAAAGCATGAGGTTTAGCCTCAGTTTTTCCTATCTCCTTGTCAAAGTTTGTGATTTATCTCTTTTTATACATCAAAACATGACAAAATGAACCTCTACACCTGTGCAACGAAAGCAATACCTAAACGTAGGTGGTTGGGATGTTTGAATGGTGTGATTTGCATGCTGATTGTTGCTGATTTTCTGATGCATATCATGGCATAGATTCCGTGTTATTTTAATTAAGAGGATAGTAGCACGGGTGTTGTCTCAGTGCTATCCTTACATCGTTGCAATGGGTTAGAGAATAAGCATTGAAAGCCTAGTTGTGCACAATCACGTTGCCGATTTGAAAATTATATTTAAGCACTTTAGAATCATTCACCCTTGCATGTGCATGTAAACCATGGTATCATAATAAAAAACCTGGATGCATAGCACCTGTTTTCAATGACAATGACCCACGCTTGAGTGTGAAAAGGCATCCTAAGCTGTAGGATAGACGTTCGTTTCTTAGGGAATTATTTGGTAAGGGCACATGGTATCTCTTGGAGACGTTTGAAATGAAAGAGTGGAGTTTGTTCGTTTGTTTTATATGTTGAGCAGCGCATCAAGGGGCTAATCCCTACGATGTAGGAGAGCTGTAGTGGGGCCGCGGTGTTTCTACCGAGAGGTTGCCTCCTATGTATGTGATTATCGTGGTATTTATTGCGAATGTGTATGGGTTCTCCCTCTGAGGAGTTTATAGAAAGGGAAACCGTGGACTACAAAACTACAAAACTATAAATCCATAGATTAGGGTTTAGGGCAGTTTGTCCTTTAGCAGCAGATTGATGCTCCTAGTCTGCGAGGCCGTGAGGGTGTGTTTGTCTGTTATGAGCATGAGATCCAGCTAGTGCCATAGCCAGTGTCGGCTCATTTTAGCTCCCATCAGTTTCTCAGTTTGTATTGTTTTTTTCTCAAATATAGTAGGGTTACGTAGTGGTGCCAATGGGAAAATTTTGATACCAAAGCTCTTAAGTGGGCAAGGAGTTAAGCATCTCTCCAATTCTAGGACACTATTCACTAGCTAAGTCATTGGGTCTTGTTAGTTCACATGTGTTCAATATAGCATCCAATAAAGTGAGATTGAAGGGGGGGTTAGATGTCATTAATGTGACCCTTTAATTTACTCATGAGCCATGATTTACAAGAAATTAAAGTCATCAGAACTCTTCCATGTATCAAAAACCCCATCTATAATGCACGCAATCATTATTCAATTTTGTGAGTAGATGCATTATCTGCAATGTTAATGTTGGAAATGATTGTTTCCAAAATGGTCAAGAGAAATGTTATGTAATAAGTTCAAAATAATTGCACTTGGCATAAATCACTATTATCAAATTTTTTAAAAAAATTGTATTATAATCCTTGGAGGGGTTGGACAAAAAGATCTTCTCTATACTTAAAAGTAGAAATTTAAGATTAGAAATCTTAAATACTTTTAGTTAAAAATGCTTCAAATTGCATTTAAGGTGGACAACTCTACAATCTTTATCTATCAAATTTTTAAATCTACCATGAAAGTTTGGAAAAATATCACTACAACATATACATGCTATAACGACGTTTATAACAATGTTTTCTTTATATATAAAAAATATCCCTATCGTCGGTATTAGCATCGGTATTAGCGTCGCTAGAAAACCATCGTTATTTGCGTCGCTATTTAGCGACGCAGATACCAACGCTAATACCGAAAAAAATAGCGATTGTTATAGACAATTTCCGATGCTAATATCGAGGATTGCAGAATAATTTTCCGACAGCGATACCGACGGTTTGCAAAGAATAATTTTTTTTTGTGGCAGCGCTGCAAATGCAGCCCTGCCACAGTTAGAGCCACATAGGGCTAAGAGACAATTCCTGTTGTCAAAGAAGTTAGACAATCGATCCCAAATAATTACAAGACTTTGCAAACAAGTACTTTCATGACATTAATTAACAGAAATGTGCACTGCATTGATAAAGAAAATAACAGAACTTAAATTGAGAAGTGCTACTGCGACAAAGCAAATATGGAGTCATGCTACAACATAGAAGTCCAAATCATATATACTTTGCTATTACATATGGAGGATAGAGGCCATAATGCCATACATAATACAAGATGGGGAGTAATCCTATGTAGCCTAATCTGCTCTCTACGACTCATCCGCATCAGAAAAACTCCTCTCGCTGTAGTGGCATATCGAAGGGAGTCTGCAACAGCAAATGCATATATAATTGTGAGTACCAAATACAAACTGACATATAATGACAGATTTCTCAAATTAGGAATGATATTTATTACTACTTACCGGTCCTCCGCGAGCATAGAGCTTCTCGATCAGGGCACTCAAACCATGCTTCTCTCCATATGTCACCTCCAGTGCAGTCGGGTCGCGATTCTTAAAACCTTACTGTGGCACACAGACATTGAAAAAAAACGTACTTAAGATTCATGTTCGAAATACATACATCAACATGGATGTCATTAAATTAGAGTACTCTACCCTATTAATACTTACAAAATCTGCCACGAATGTTACGTGGCCACCGCTACCAAAGTGATGCACCGATCCTGCGTCCAAGCGCGCCTTTGTTGCGTCCTTCTGCTGCTTCCACTTGTTTGGAGTGGATGTCGCCTCACCCTGGAGATTACTCCAGTCCTCTGTATCCAACCACTCCGGCTTTGATTTGCCCTGCTTGACTGCTTCGCGTGCATCAGACTGCCTATGCGACTGATAGTCACGCATACGCGTCATCATCCACCCTCTCGAAAATCTATCATTGCTAGAGGGCTGAGGGAACTCTCGAGGACTAACAATGGCATAAGAAATGGCCATGATAGGAAGGTCTTACAAATTGCTTTAGGCAATGGCAATGTCTAGTCCTTTACACAATGGCCAATAAGTGTGAAAGCAAAAAGAGATGATTAATACATAGCAGGCTTAAATTTAATGTGTTACAAGATGAGATGTTATAATGGTCAATATGTTTATACTAGATTTAACAAATATCCAGCAAGAAAGTGATTAGAAGGTTAATCAATAGCATTTAGAAACACTAATTTCAAGCTTAGTGAGATGCTTGAGTGAATACCGGGCTGAAAGTCACCTTTTCTGCATCTATTGCCCAAGTAGTTCACTATATGTATACCCTCTATATCACGTGTGTTCAAGGCCTATTTATGAATATCCTTATTTGTGAATTTTTAATTAATGAAAGATAACCCTTTTCTATTCAATTTGTAAGTAACCCATTTATATGGGACCCTTTTGTATGTGAAAAATGTGTAAATTTTGTATTTTAAAAATCCCTTATGTTGAACCCATGTGATATATACATATATTTATGACTGAATTCCCCGAGGTCTATTGCAATGCCAGCATGATATGCCTCCAATGTCTAGGTTTGACTCAGCATGCTGATGCACCTTGAATTGGGGAAGAAGTTCCCATAAGAAATCAAGAGCTCATTATATGGCCTCCTTTGCTCACACCAACTCCTCCAATGGAGGTAGGTGTTAGCTAGCTATGAAGGTTGAAAGACCAAGATGGGGAAATGAATCTTTTCTTGTACACTTAGGTTGATTGGGGAACCTGAAGGGATTAGAGATGGCTGTCAAGAGACTATGGACAAGAGAGATAGAGAGAGAGCTCAAGTACAAGAAGATCTTGCTTAATGAGTAGTTCACAAGTACAACTAATACACTCTCCTCTACATTGAGAGTGACCTCTAGGCTATTTAAATAGCCTCTAGATGGCTAGGGTTAGGATTTCCCCTTGTCCTCTAGTTCATTCAATAGAAAAATATAATTATTTATTTGTATATCAAATCCAAATAACACAAGAAAATTTCTTGAATTCTAAAAATCTAATCTAAGATTCTCAAAATATGGCAAGTTTTGAGGCTCCACAGGGGTTGAAAAATACAAGATGAAACTGATTTCGAGCTTTTATAAGAGTAGATGGAAATTTGATTGCTAGGCAAAGAATTATGATAAATTCAATTAGACATCTAAATGGATAATCATTTTGACTTGAATATACAAGTGGCCTATGCATCATTAAAAACTTTTGTACTTTTGTATTTATAGCATTTTAAACAAAATTTTTCCCCTTAATTTGAGAAAGTAGATTGATGTCTTGGATACACTCACTTTGATATTCTCACTGAAGGTTGCACTATGAATGAAACTTCTTCATCATGTCTAGGAAATTTGTTGCATGAAATATGACCAAGAAAAACTGTTGCATCAATTGCAGGATGCATGGAAGATCAATTTGCATTGTGTGTGTGAGAGTTTGTTGTCAGATGCCAAGTATTCTTTTTTGGGTAGTCATGACAAGGTTGTGATGTGTTTTGTTGGATCATGAGAAAGACAAAGTAGCTTTCTTGGGAAACATTGGTTCCCACCACACCAACATTCCCCCCCACACTAAGATGGAGCTTCTTTTTTTAATGTATTTCTTTTTCTAATACTTAGTAAATCTTTATAAACCAATACCTTTGTAAACCTTTGGTTTTTCCTTTTTTTGAATCATAAACAAATGTAATGGTGTGCTCGAAACTAAATGAAAGGGATCCAAAGCTATCCAATAATAAACTCCTGGCCATTTGTGATGCATCAATACATAGTTGCCATCAATTTAATAAATTTTAAAAATACTTTATTTAGCAAGTATCTTGTTTTATATTCATCTCATGACATTAGTTATTTTGAAGAAAAATATTTACCTTTTAAGTATTCTTTTTCTTTCAGATTTCCTTATCTATGGAAATTTGTTGATTATAAAATAAAATTGATTGTTCTATTTAGTCATTTTAATGTTTTTTCTAGATCATGTATGTAAATTTTTGCTTACATATCACTCGGGCATTTAGAAGAAAGAGGAATATCTAGGGATTTGACAAAACTTTAGTGTGAACTCACACTTCCAATGGCAAATGACTATTGCATCACTATCTTAATATGTTGTTGGATGAGATGCATTTAAAAAAAAGAGGAAAACAAACGATGGTGCAAAGGCATAGAAATTTCATATGTTGACTAAAAGGAAAACATCATGGAAAGCACACAAATCCACATAGCTCTTGAAAGAAGATTCCTGGATGAGAATAGAACCACTCTCTTCCATGCATACATCAATGTTATCATCTTTGTCAACTTAAAGGGAGGCTCTAAACTTACCCTCATGAATCACAAAGTATTAGCACATAAGGATACCCATTAATGCCATCATATATAGCCTTCGATGAGTCTCAAACAATAGCATTTGAGTCTCTATCTTTATAAAGCTACCCATCTTCGTTGCCAACCCAATGTGTTGTCCACCAGAGCGTGAATCTGAAAATGCTAGACAAATTAGTGTATCTTGGTTTTCCCAAAGGTATGACATAGCTACTATTAGCATTCTTCACTCGAAAAAAAGGGTTAGGGCATTTTATACGTCAAATTTCCACATACTTATGAGGGCTTATGGCATTCATTTAAGGAAAAGGTGGTTATAATCCAAATATTTTGCATGCTACAAATAGATATGTGTGCCCCTTGTTTGTAAGGGGCCCAAATAACTATTGATTTTGCTTGTGCTCATGTTGATGTATGCTTTAGAGGCATTTTAATCCGAATAGTTTGTATGATGCCAATAGATAGGGACATTTTAAGCTTTAGAGCCGTTGAATTGAATTGGAATTTGAGCAAGGTCTATGGGAATTGAAATTAATTCAAATGCTCATGAAAGAGGCATGAAGTGTATCTTAACTTACATGTACATTTCGGACATATACATGCATATCCATAATGTCTTTTTTGAAATTGTTCCAGATGGATTATGGTTAGGCCTATCCATTATGATGTGTGTTACTTAATTACATAAGCATGACTATGTTAGATGTTATACAAAAATTTGTTCTCACTTGCTATGTACAATTATTTTGCTAGCTATAGCTTGATTTTTTAATCTACTAAACATGGCTATGTTACTAGATATGTGTGTATTTGCTATCTAGTTTTGTGTCCGAAGTTCATTGTGGATCATGATGATCATCACCTGATCGATGATGGTCTAAGCAAGCAAAATATGGGTATATTCGTTAGAGCAGCATGGGCATTAATGCAAGATGTGTTGCACAATAGTGACATGCTGTGCAGAGCTGGGCTCTGATTCCATCTATTGCATTTATTCCTATAGTGTTGCCTGATGAGCTCTAGCCGACAGATATCATGATCAAGAAAGTCAAGCTTCCATGTACACAACATGAACATACCATATATGAGTCACCTTGTCATTATCATGAAGTATAAAAATGTATGGGCACATCGAAAAAGTTTCATTGGGTTGCTAAGTACTTTTTGTTTGTGTTGTTGTTTTGTTGAGTTTTAACAAGGAGGAACTTGGGAAATTTGAGTTGGCTTTGTCTTCGTAATTTTCAAACCTTATACCTTGGGCCATATGATTTTGATAAGAAGATTCCCTTTCTCACACAAGTTTGGCATTGCAAAGGTCTTTTGTATATCGAAGCCAATTTTATGATAAAACAAACCTCTCTTTCCCTACAGATTGCATCAAATTCACCAAGCTCTCAAAGAGCTACTTTAATTTCTTACTTAGAGTCTTGGACATGAAATGTTGATTTGCTGTAGTCATACATAGTGCACTTAAACTTAAATGATTGGATCTATGGGCAAACTCACAAAATGCCCCCCTTAGCATTTATCTCCATAGGTCAATAGCTTTTGTATCAAAGCTACGCATACTATCATATCATATGTTTATGATGCACACATTCATTATAGCAATTAATACCTACCAAACCTTGTGCATTAAATAGCTTTTAAAGAGTTACATGGGTTATATATATCTAAGATTTAGATGAAATTTGAAGAGCATTAATTGATGAGTTCTAACCAAATTAGAGAGGCATGAGGGAATCAAATTTTAAACAAATATGAGCAATAATATATAGAAATTGATCAAAAATAGGTAATCAAAATTTAAATAAATATGAGAAATAATTGGAGAATCTTATAAAAAATAGGGGTGTAATGGGGTCACGTTTTGAGAAAATACAAGCAATAGTTTGGAAAATTTTCCTTGGCTTTGATTAGCATATGTTTTTCTTGAAGATAAATTATCATTTATTAAATAATGAGAATATGTACATAAAAAAGGTAACTAGGGATTGTCCTAAGCTTATCTGTATCTATACAAATTTTTCTAAGCTATTTAAAAAATGGGTCCGTTTTGACTCCTCACCACTCACAAATACGCAAGGATATCACATGAGTTTAAAAGAAGGGATATTAAAAATACCATTTTTACACATTTTTAACATACAAAAAGGTGCCACTTAAAGCTTCATTTCTCAAAAATTTCCATATAGAGGTACTTTTAAATAGGCCTTGAATACACATGCTATAGAGACTTTAAATATAGTGAATCACCTAAGTTTGACTCAGAGCTCTCAAAATTACTAAAATTTCTACCTTATGACTCAAAATTGTATTTTCCATTAGGATTTTTTCCCTTCTCCATACATGTTCAGCTTCTATTAATCCATTTTAAACTTTGAGAATCTCTTTATCTAATTTTCCTTTCTCTCCAAGAAAAGGCCATTCTCATGGTTAGGTATTGTGAAGACTTGCCTAGCTTAACAATTTCTTCATACATTCTTCATATCATCCTTACCTCTTAGTAGTGCCATAACATGTGGGTCATTGGCAACCTTTTAAGTTTTTTAATTTAAAAGTGTAGTCAATTTTGGGCATTTGTGTATGGTCTTCCAAGATTTGGCCAATTTTCATTTCCATGTGTTAACCAATATACGAGGGAATAGGTGTTTCTATGCCCTTGCTATATTGGCCGAAATCCTTGTTTTTCTTCAATTTAACCACAAGTTTTTCCCAATGGTGAAGAAAGCTTTGCCATATACTCTTAAGGCCAACCTTGGAGGCCACTGGCCACCTATCAACCTTCCTCTCCAAAACTTCCCCAAAAAGCTTCTTATCCTCCTCCTCTAGATTGAACTTGTTTGTTATTTGCCCTGCATTCATAATGCTACAGTTGCTACCTCAATTGTTTCGATGTCTCACAAGTTACAAAGAGCCTTTGGATCTCCACATTTCTTAGTCCAAATGAAAGGCTGATAGCCTCAATGTGTTGCATTGGTTGTATTCATTTTATCCCAAAAAAAAAACAAGAGAAAAAATAAAAAGAGATCAATCAATAAAAGAGAAAACAAAAAGAAGAAAAAAGAACATAAAAGAAAGAAAGAAAGAAAAAAAGCATTCACGATCACAAGACAGCACCTAGAGGCCCTCAAATTAGGTATGTCCAATGTCCTTGGTCGGCAGGCTCCGTCCCTAGTTCCCTAGCCCTTTACACATCCCCCACAATGGTTCAAGGCACATCAAGGGAAGGACAGACCTAGGGAGCTTGTCTTGCCTATAGTTAGACTTGTCACCCTAAACTATTTGCACAATTCTTTTTTGCACTCCATCTTAGTAGTACCATTGCAATCAATAGTGGTAAGGGAGGCACAAAAAACCGTGGAAAGTACACCGTACTCTTCAAACAATACAAGTAGCCACTAGCTACAAAAAGCTAAGGCGTTAATGAGCTCAATTATGCTACATCGTGTTGTCAAAATCGCAAATGATGTCTCAAGAACACCATATTGGGAAATATGGGAATTTTCCATAAGTTTGGGACACGTGGTCAAATCTTTGGATTTGTCATAACTTGAACACTATAACTCCAAATCGAGTGCTTTATAGCTCAGTAGATTCCATTTTTCAAGCGCTTTCCAATGATAGGTCACATCAATTGGTTTTGAGAAACTTATGGGCATGTTATCCGGGAGCCACATTTTTAGTATTCAAAAAAGTGGGAATTGCGAGATTCCCAAACTCACTAATATTGCGTTCAAGAAGCCGTCGTGTGTCCTTGTCCTCAAATTTTTCCACCCCATCAAACCCTTACTTCCTCCACACATTGGTATGAGGAACCAGACCAATAGTCTTCTAACTACGTAATATCTGCATATGCACGTACACTCACATAATATCTGCACCACCATCTATACATAGTTTGGATCCTCAAGTGTAGGACATTACTCTCAGCTCATCACCTAGAAATCATCGACCTGTCTCCCAAACTACTCAAACTATGTCTTGTGCACAATAAAAATACTAGCACTACCCCTAGGGAGAGACCACATATGAGAGGCTTTTCAATTGTAGGTAACCCTCAAACGAACAAGGTGGAAAATCTTGAAAATCTAAAACATAAGACAAGGCCAAGGCAAAAGTGAAACAGAAGACGAAGGCATGCCAAGAAGAATCTGGAAACACAAGAAGTGTAGAAAAGTCCTAAATCAAGGAAAAAGGTACACAAGAAAAAGCACATGTCAAAAAGGTACACAAGAAAAAGTGCATGTCAACACTTTTGTAAAAAAGTACAAGATGCACCATGATTTATTTTAAGAACGCCAGGCTCTCACCCGTGCAATTTGTAAAGGTAGATGGGTGGTAGGAAGGAAGCTAGGAAGATAGGAGGACAATGGGAAAAAGGGCCTAGCCCATGGCAAGCCATGTAAAAAAGGGGAATAAGGGAGGGTTTTGTATATAAAGTTGAAAAGAGAATGAGAAGCTCATTCTTGTGTGTGGACAAAAGTAGCTCTCTTCTTCTTCTTTTTCTTCTTGTTTTTGCTTGCTTGAGCTTGTGCTTGAGAGAGGGAGTGAGTGTTTGAGGGTGAGGGACTATGGTGGGGAAGCTCTCCATCTTTATCCTCTTCTTCTCTTCTCTTGTCTTGCACACAAAAATGGAGCTTGGAGCATGAAGCTTAAGGATGGAGCTTGCTTGAAGCGTGCACTTGGATCGAGGAGCTACCAGAGTGCTCGGGAGAGGAGGCAACTCGATCGGGCATGGAGGTAAGCTCACTACACTCGTAGAGATGGATAGCACATTGGCTATGTGAGAGGTAGCCATTAGTGCTCAGCTTGGAATGCTTGAAACAAGAAGCGGTCCGTGGGTCTCGGCATTTGAGCTTGAGCTCACCTCAACATCTGTCTTTTTCTACATTTTTCTTGTTGTATGATAATCTAGCTACATTTGCTAATGATGGAAGGAATCCATCTCCCATCTGTTTAGAATGAATTAAACATTGATATGGATGTGATTTCATAACTTGGGCACCTTATTGAAGATCAAATTTTTATATCCATGGCAAAGAGAGAGGAGAGAGGAAAACAAGCTACTACAAAGGAAGGAAAGAGACAAGAACATCAAAACAAGGGAGGGAGAAAATATGAATACTAACCTTTTCAATAATTTGAATTTAGTTTCAATTATCATTTTCATTCAATCCCGGATATATCATTAATGCAAAGTGTCCGAGACCCTATGTTAGTAGTGTAAAGGATATCATAATCACAATTACGAGATGATGAAAATAGATATTCATAATAAAATTTCATAGTAATATTTTATCCGTGTCTATTTATAAAATTATTTTTTACTTTAAAAAAACATAATTTATATTTACTAAGGCTTTTCTTTCATTAGTCTAGAGCACTCTCTCTTTACATCCTAAAAGGCATTTTTGAGAGCTCGAAACTCCCCTAATGAGAGTCTATCAAATTGTTGCTAGGGAGAAAGGAAGTGCTTTTCTCATTATCAAGAGGGAAATGAGGCCATCAGAGATCCAAATGAAAGAGAAAGGATATGGGGACAATGGAAAAGTCTTCATTGATAAAGTACAACATGAAAATTGTGCTCTATATGGGTCACTAGTATCAATGAAAATGGTGCAACTTCGACTGAAAGTTCAACCAAGATTTTACATTGCTCATATGGGAGTGGAACATGGTTATAATTGACGCTAATAGGTCACACACAAGCAATACTATGATACTTGTAGAAAGAAAAAGTTGGATGATTTGTGTACATGTCGTGATTTAGTTGATGTTATACATATGACTAAAACTTCCAATGCTAAGGTGTGTATTTAGCATATCAACATAAAGACTCCTCCTAAAGCGAATTGTGATTAGATATGAGATAAGAAAATAATGGGGATGATGCATTGTCCCACAACCACCACTACAAATCCTAGCTAATGTGTTACGAAGCGAAACATGTGGCAAATCTAGCAAATCAAATCTCAATCATAAACAACTTTATGAGACACATAATAGAACTTAGTGAAAAAATCTAACAAATCAAACATCTCAAATATAAACAACATTATAATACATAAGAGGATTTGAATAACTCAATAGATTGAGAAAGACATGAGAAAAACACACGATTGGGCCCAACCTCCCCCATGGCAAAAGCCATGGTTTGCCATCCTTAATTATATATTATAGATTTACATGGATATTTGCATTCATATCTTACATATAATTACAAAGAAAGTACAAATATCAATTGAAATACTAAGTTTTAAGAGTCAAAAGGTATCATGTAGCATGCTGCTGCAGTTGCTGTAGAAAATTCTGTGCTCTGAATCTTGATGTTTTGACATCACTATCGCGTGACGAGCGTGTCAAAACTCCCAAAACCGCTCTTGAAGCTCTAAATTTTGATTCTGGATGAGGGACAAACGAAAAAACTCAGTTTTCACCCTGTTCTCCTGTTTTGCGTGCGATTATGTTGCTTTTATAAAGAAAGCTAAAAAAGTCTTCTAAAACTTAGCCACATTAAGAAAATAGAAAGGTATTCCATAAAGAAAGATTATTTCAATAAAAGCATATCTTAAATATCATATTCTAAAATAATCTATATTAAAAATAAATAAATTAATAATACCAAATAAAATTAGTTAATTATTACTAAAGAAGTCTAAACTTATAACTTATAAATAGAGTAATAATTTTAATAATACAATATCATGTAAATACATAATATTATATATTATACTTAAGATAACTAATCATAATTATGAAATTTATGCTTGGACTTAACTAACACCCACAGTGCTATACCCAAAGCCACTGCTACCTACTCTACACATCAATTGAAGCATTCACAATTATTTATAAATAAAATAAACAAACAATAGTAAATACCTAGTAGTCTTCAACTACAAATAATTAAAATAGACTGAAACACTGTCCTAACCTTAATTCAATTCAACTGCGCACTTTAAACTCGTAAAATATTAATTAATTAATATAAATTTTATGAAATCACCCACTGTGGAATCACCCATGTGTACATTAATTAATAAAACATTCAAGAAGGAGAGGCGTCCCCGTCAACTTCTTGCACAAGGATTCAACCTTATGTACGAGCCTGCTCAACAAATAAATTTTACAGAATCCACCATAAAATCTCGCGGAATCCACCGTGACTATGTCTCATGGTATCATAATGTTATGGACTCTAATCACTTTTCTCTACAATTGTTCTATAACATCTCCACTCCTTGCTTGATGGTGCAAGGCCCCCCATCCCCCTATATTTGACACATTATTTTTAAGGGATCCTAATTTGTTTGAGATGATGAAAGTAATGTGCAAGGAAGCCTCCTAGACTACAAGTGACCAAAATTTAAAAATCCGAAAAGGAGTTGTTGGAAAAACAAAGCTAGCAAAATAGTGTAGCACTAGCTAATGCTAAAATTAGCAAAAGCCATTACAATTCAACTATGTTAGAAGTAGAAGTGTTACATGTGCTATTGTTGGTATCAAAAGTACAAGATATGTTACAAATGATGTTGTTGACCATGATAATGATTTATTTATTATCATGATTTTATAACAGAATTAAAGATTTTCTAAAGTGGAAAGAAGGGAAGAAAATTGTGGTGATCAAAGTAGTATCAATTTCCTGGAGAGAGATGCTCCATGTAACATACTCAATTGAGGAGTTCTCAAAGACACAATCTAGTGGTCCATCGAAATACTTTTTCTAAGCCACATTGCTTGGTACTCCTTAGAATACCAGATTGTTTGTCACCTAGGCTCTTTTGAGTCCACTCCATAATAATAGAAGGTCTCAACCCTAACCCATCAAGGGTTCCTAATTCGATGTTAAGGTCACCTAACACCTTAACTAGCATCAATCCTTGAGCCATTACATTTGTAAGTCAACTCAAACTAAAGCATACTAATGTCACACTTGGTTCAAAGAGAGTGACAAATGAGGAGAGTGATACATGTCGATCCCTCTACCCATAGGATATAATCTCAATTTTTTTTCACCTAAAATAGCATGGATTGAGATCTAAAATGACATACTAAGTAGCCAGTGACCTAAATCTAACACCTTAAGGAAAAACTCTTGGCTTGTCGAGACCAACCATCTATAGAACAGATCATGTAAATTATATCACAGACACAAAAACAATTTCGATGCAATTTTTTGAAAGTAGTTATAAAATAATATTCTTGTCTTGCACCTTATCCAAGGTATAATATCCATAAATTATTCGATCCCTTAATTTGGGAATCATGTCCAATCTTAGGTATACAATCATCCAATCTACCCTTATCTAGCATTAGGACCTTCTACGAAGTCCATTGGGTCACGCAGGGGTTGAGCAATTGCTAGGAGCATAAGGGGTTTACAAGCAAAGCCCCCATAGCACCCTCACCTCCTCTTGCCCAAGTGTCCCCTATGGAGAGACCTCTTGCATTTGGAGTTGGTCCTTACCTCTAGTGCCATCAAAAGTCCCTTCGCGAAGGGATACTACCACTAACCTTGGGGGAGATTTCATGTGTAAAAATAAATCCACCCATGTGGGCACAATAACTTTTGTGCAAACATAATCAAGCAATCAACTTATAAAAAACAATTAGGAGAACACTCCCTTTTGCATCACATCAATCCAAATAATATCTTTAAATATTCCATAAAAATCATCCTTTCTTAAAAGTACAAAATTAACACCCAAAACATCATTTGGATGCTTTGAAAAAAAAAACCCATAATAACTTATCTATCCTTAAGGTGGTGGAATCACATAAAGTGATAGATGCTACTCCCCAAGCTTTTCTCCAAATGATTCAATGTTTTATCATGCACAACAGATACATAACTCTCTTCATTCTAACCTAAGTATGTCAGGCATAAGGTGTATATCATATTCTAATGATAAGCTTTAAAATGCAACTACAATGTCCTAATAGTCATTCTGCTCAATTAAATTAACCTAGCTTCCCTAGAAAGCTGGCCTACTTTTCTTAGATTGTAAAATTATTATTTTCTTGTAAAAATTCACATAAAACATAAAGCTCTAGATTATAAGGATTTTATGGAAAATAGAAGAACTTGAGATTTTTGTAATGTAGGAGGTGTATTTACAATATTCGTAATCACATTCCCTTAACTTGAGGTATTACTCTTCGATGCCATATCATCCTTTGTTCTTCCAATCATTATTTGCTTCTCGGCACATCAATGAGCTTCTTTTGAATGATATTCCTTCCCTTCTCTTCTAGTGACCTTAACCTTGTGAGCTTTAGATGCCCCTAGTTACGACTTTGTTAGCAACTTTTGGTAGATAGAAAATAGAGATGAAGGGGATCAACATTAATGTATTTAGGTGATGCGTGGCTTAGGGAGAATATCTTTACCAATGTCTCTCTCTGTCTCTCTCTCTCTCTCTCTCTAGCTTCTACCCTTCCTCTCTATCTCTACCTCTCTCTTTCTCTACCCTATCTCTATCTCTACCACTCTCTTTCTCTTCCCTTCCTCCCTATCTCTACCTCTCTCATTCTCTAACCTATCTGTCTCTCTCTTTATCTCCTCTCTCCTTCTCTTCTTCTTCTTTTTCTTCTTCTTCTTCTCACTTCTTCTACTCCTCTCCTCTTCTTTCCCTACTCTCGTCTCCTATTCTTCTTACCTCATGTCTCTGTCTACTTCTTTGTCCCTTCTTCCACCTCTACTCTTCTCCCTTCTACCTCACTCGATTAATTCCCTTCTCCTTTCTCCCTACATCTTTTTCTCTACTCTTCATCTTTCCTTCTTCCTTCCCTCTTCTCCTCTTCTTTCCTTCTTCTCCTCCTTTTCTTTCCTTCTTTCCTTCTTCCCCTTCTCCTCTTCTCCTTTTTCTCTTACTTTTCCAATGTATTGGCTCTCTATCTCTTCCACTCACTCTCTCCCTCTCCCCAACTTATCTCTCTTCCTTATATATATATATATATATATATATATATATATATATATATATATATATATATATATATATATATATATATATATATATATATATATATATATATATATATATATATAGGTTTAAATAGCCTTATCAAGGCTTATTTAGTCCTTCATTTTCCTCATTTGTATTGTCATCATTTTGATGACTATGGTATGCATTGTGTGATGAGTGCTTATCGATTTGCAATGGCAGGGATTTGGGTCGAGTAGTAGTGGTGATGATTTGCACAACGAAGTTTCTTTTGATGTGGGTGGTGGTGAGTGATAGACTAACCAGCATGGCGGTAGAACAGGAGAGGCTAGTGATGCATGTAAGCTCATCAACAATGTTATTCTCTTTCTTCTTTTCATTTATAGTTATTTTTTAAATATTAAGGTTTAAATTTTTTAAATTTTTCACCTCCTAGGCCCCCATTCATGTGCTTTAGGGTGCAGGGATATTACGTCCTCTCCCCCTTTGAGGAATCAAGAGGCCCTCATCTCGAAGCTAGGGAGAAAGTTGGATTTTAGGACTTGCAAGTTAGGAACCATCATGCTTTTGCTCTACTACACTAATATTGCAATAAATTATAACTTGGTTGTTATTACAAGATTATGGAATGGGTACAAATATAAGGTTTAATACATCCCATGAAGATTTTTCTAGGACTTCTAAGCATCCTCAAAGATTTCAGTGGGCTCTAGACCTTTAACATTATCTAATGCTAAAAAGGAGTCGGAAGTTGTATTATCTGGCAACACTTTGTCACGGATTCTGTATCTTCTTGATCCAGTTTAGGGCAGTTAGCTTGGATATGTCCTAGCTCATTTCAAAGAAAGTATCAACGATTGGGACATCTATTTTGGATGTGACCTATCTTGTTGCCCTTATGACACTTCTTTCCTTGGTCCTTTGAATCATCAAAGATTTGGCTCTTATAAGAGCATCTTGCAAGCTCAATGGCCTTAGGGATTCTAAAGAGTGTGTCCAATGGTTAATTCAATCTATTGTAGAAATTGTCCACATGTTGGGTAATATCCACAAGTGGTGCATATTTTTGTGGTGTCACAAACTAAGAATAATAAGCCTCAAGGCTTAATCCTAGCTGATGTAAGGAAAAGAACTCATTCATCTTGATGGTGCAATAGGAAGATGGCAAGTACCTCTATCTCATGGTCTTCTTGTACTACAAGATATAGGCCTTATACCGATGTTAAAAGCGACAAATATGTAAATAAAGAAAATTTCCCCCGTCATCGCAAAAAGCATCGTTCTTGGCAATGCCATGGAATAATCGGTATTAGCATCGTTACCAACGTCACTATTTGCATCGATATCAGCGTAAAAAATGCGATACTGATACCGATGCTAATAACGATGCTGTGCGACGCTAATAACGATACCAATAACAACACGTGCAGGTAAATTTGTGATGCTAATAGCGACGGTAATAGGGAAAAAAAATTGTGGCAGGGTAGCTTGCACTATGTGCTTTATTTGGGTCACACAAAATAGTTTCTGCACTGTGTACAATGCTCGTGTAAATAAAGACAAAGTGTACTTAAATCATAATACTAATACATGAAATAAATACATGATCGCATAATGAAAGCGACTAGTAGAATCATGTCAAGATATCACTACTATATAGAAAATGTCTACACAAATCAAGTGACCAAAAAGAAGTGTGTGTGAGCTCCAGGGATCCAAGGGCGAGCTATATATCCTCGCCATCCGAAAGCTCATCCCACCACAAAGGAGCATCGAACAGACTCTGCAAAAAAAGAAACAACTACACATCAATCCACATATAATAATGCATTCTAATTAAACATGGTAACTACGGACAAGAAAGATAAGTGACTTATAGGGCCGCTATGTCTATACAATCGTTCGATCAATGCAGTGAGACCATGCTTCTCTGCATATCGAGTCTCAAGGCCGGTGGAATCGCAAGTTGTAATGTGTTGCTCTTTTGCAAAGAAAACAAAATACTAACGGTTAGAAACATGATTATCAGTACAAAGGATATTGCAAAAAAATAAGCAAGCAAAACATAAGAAAAACTTACAAAGTCCTCTAGATATGTCATGTGGCCGCCACTCCCAAGATGATGGACCACTCCGGCCTCTAGTCATACCCTCGCCACCTCGCGCTATTGACTCCAACCTCTTGGAGAATTTGTAGTCTCCTCCCTCAGTTAGCGCTAGTCATCCGTGTCTAGCCACTCAGGCTTTGCAATCCCACTCTTGAGTGCCTTCATGCATCGGATCATCTCTGTGACATATATGCATGCATGCACTCCATCATCCAGCCCGTAGAAAACCTATCTATTGTGGCTCGAACCAAAAACTCCTCATGCAAGGATGCTACTATGTAGTCCTTGCTCCCCTCCGGTATGTTTTTCCAATGATCTAAGATGTTGTGCTGAAAAAATTGTTGGCACAACTCTCTCATGCGAGCCATCACCCTCCTCCCCTCATCATTCATGATGATGACTCCTGACCTATCATCGACAAGATAGGCATATCCCTCTGGGGTATGCCTAAGATGGGTCCTCTCCCACCTGCGACAACGCTCTTGGGCATATCCAGGAGACCCCTGTACATCTGCTGTACCGACCGAGGTAGTATCTTTCTCTCTTTCCCTATTATGTTTAATGTTTTCTCTCTCTCCTCTCCCTCTCTTATTTCCTTTTCTCTCTTCCTCTTCATCTCTCATTTCCTCTCCCTCCCCCTCACCCTCACCCTCTCTTTCTCTCTTTCCCTATTAGGTTTAATGTTTTTTCTTTCTTTTTTACTCTCCTCTACCTCTCTCATTTCTTTTTCTCTCTCCTCTTCCTCTCTCATTTCCTTTTCTCTCTTCCTCTCCCTCTCTCATTTCCTCTCCCTCCCTCACCCTCTTCCTCTCTTCCTCTCTTTCCCTATTATGTTTAATGTTTTTTTTCTTTCTTTTTCTCTCTCCTCTTCTTCTCTTATTTTTTCTCTCTCCCCTCCCTCTCTCATTTCCTTTTGCTCTCTTCTTCTCCCTCTCTCATTTCTTCTCCCTCCCTCACCCTTTCCCTCTCTTTCTCTCTTTCCCTATTATGTTTGAAGTTTTTTCTCTCTTCCTCTCCCTCTCTCATTTCTTCTCCCTCCCTCACCCTCTCCCTCTCTTTCTCTCTTTCCCTAATAATGGAAATTTCCCATAAGTTTGGTCAAATATTTGGATTTGTCATAACTTGAATACTATAACTCCAAAACAAGCACTCTATAGCTCAATAGGTTCCATTTTTTAAGCGCTTTCCAATGATTGGTCACATCATATGGTTTTGAGAAACTTATGGGCATGTTATCCGAGTGCCACCTTTTTAGTATTGAAAAAATGGGAATTGGGAGATTCCCAAACTTACTAATATTGTGTTACTATTATGTTTAATGTTTTTTCTCTCTCCTCTCCCTCTCTCATTTCCTTTTCTCTCTTCCGCTCCCTCTCTCATTTCCTCTCCCTCCCTCTCCCTCTCCCTCTCTTTCTCTCTTTCCCTATTATGTTTAATGCTTTTTCTCTCTTTCTCTACCTCTCTCTTTCCCTATTATGTTGAATGTTTCCATCCCTTTCCTCTCCCTCCCTCTCCCTCTTCCTTTCCCTCTCTCATTTCCTTTTCTCTCTTCCTCTCCCTCTCATTTCCTTTCCCTCCCTCTCCCTCTCCCTCTCCCTGTCTTTCTCCCTTTCCCTATTATGTTTAATTTTTTTCTCTCTTCCTCTCTCTCTCTCTCTCATTTCCTCTCTCTCCCCCTCTCATTTCCTCTCCCTCCCTCTCCCTCTCCCTCTCATTTCCTCTCCCTCCATCTCCCTCTCTTTCTCTCTCATTTCCTTTCCCTCTCTCAATACACAGGAATTATACCAAAAATAAGTAAAAGAGAGTGAGAAAACACAAAAGCAAAGCAAGAATGGGCAATGCACTCACTGTAAAGGCTCGAAGAAGGGTTTGGCGGCTCTCTTCGTGACGGCGGCTCCTCTTCGCCCTCCGTACACTTCCTCCTCTTCTTCGCGAATGGCGGCGGTAGCGGTGAGAAGCCTTCTTTCTCCCTCTTTCTCTCTTTCTCTCCTTCTCCCTCTCAAATGCAAGATGTTCACTCTCCCTCTCACTCTCCCTTTTGCTCTGTCTTTCGTGTATGCGCACAAAATAACGCGCTCCAGTTTCGACCCGTGTTTTTTTCATCTGAGTACCGTCGCTATTTGCATCGCTATTAGCATCGAAAATGCGACGCTAATAGCGATGCCACTATTTTACGTCGCAAATCACCGTCTCTATACCTCCATATCCTTGTAGTGTTGATCTCTTTCCAACATTTAAGGGATGTGCTAGTGGCATTGTCTCGGCACTACTACTTCCACCATAAATGTGTCTCATCTACTAGCTTCAGTTTGACTTCAATATCATTATCAACATTGGATCCTTTCCCTATGAACTCACGCGCTTAAATTGCTTGAAGAGAAAATACTTTCTTGGAGCTCAACATCCATGTTAATAGACAATGCGTGGCAATTCAAATTATATCATTAAGGCTATTTTATTAAGGATATCTTCAACTCTTTTATTGTTAAACTTACAAGTAAAAATATTAACATAACACATGCATAACTTATTGTTAACTTTTTTTTTTCACTTTGATACCACATGTAATATACCCAATCAGTGGCATGGTATAGAGGTTCATCAAAAGACTTCTCGTAAAGCAATTCCTCCTACTTCTCCTTAGAATAACATGAGGTTCGTCACCTCAACTCTTTCAAGTCCACTCTACAAAAGGTTTTGGCCATAACCCATGAGAATTAACATGAGGTTTGTCACCTTGGCTCTTTCAAGTCCACTTTGCGAAAGGTTTTGGCCATAACTCAAAAGAATTAACTTGAATCTGGGTTCCTAATTTGATGCTTAGGTCACCTAAGGCCTTAACTATCATGAATCCTTAAGTCAATGCAGATTTCTTGATACAATACAAGACTTCCATTCCTTGAAAATTTATTTCAATGAATTTATGCAAAATCATAAATTGTGATTTGTATTTTTAAGTGCAAAGTATATGAATCCATCGTGCATCATGTAAATGCAAGCTAACTATCTTTAATGGTCTATAAGATGCAATCCTTTGCAAGAGCTTGTATATTTATATATGAATAATCTAAGATGCATTCGCAAAATTTGTGCTTACTAATCAGCTTTGTATTGCAGTTAACCCATACATGTTAATCAACCTGTAATTAACATGACCATCATGGATTAGATTTAAACCTATACATCTACCTTTCAATTTCAACAAATTATACAATGCAAAAGTATGATTCTTTTCCATGATAATTACGATCTACCGTTCCATTCATAGGACAAGGCATCATAATGGTACCTGGGTTTGGGGATGCGAGTTGGTATTTACACACCCGATAGCCCATTCGTGTTTGCAGTGGCATCTTTGCCTGAACCCCCTTCCATGGTTGTGGCCTTTCGTCAACTCAATCTAAAGCAAACCAAAGTTAAACTTGATTCAAAAAGAGTGAAAAATGAGGGGGAGAGATAGATATTGACCCCTCTATCTATAGGATATAGTCTTAACATTGTTCCTCCAAAACACCATTGATCGAGGATATAGTCTCAACTTTGTTCCTCCAAAACACCATTGATTGAGGTCTAAAACGACATACTAAGTAGTCATGTATTCAACCATCTCCTAAATATAATATTTTCAAGGAAAACTCTTAGACTTACAAAGAATACCCATCCGTAGGAAAAACTCGTTGGGGATCTTTCCCTCTCACTTTCCTTGACCATTTGTTTTAGTTGTCTAATTATCCTAAAACATTTAGGTCTGAGATGTAAAGACAACTCCCTTAATTAATCAATAAACAAGGTTTCTTTCATATAAATTATATCAGACAAACAAAGACAATGCTAAAGTAATATTTTGAAAGTAGTTATAAAACAACATTCTTATCTCCAAGGTACAATGCCAACCTACCATTCTGTTCCTTAATTTGGATCTTGTGTCCAATCTCAAACACATGATCCACCAATCTGCCTTTATTTAGCATTAGGTCCTTCTAAGAAGTTCATCTTAGATCACATAGGGGTTGGGTGATTCTTAGGAGCATAATGGGTTTACTAGCCAGAGCCCCTTTGGCACCCTAACCTCCTCCTACCCAATGGTTCCCTATGGAGAGACCTCTCACATATCAGGTTCAGGTCCTAACCTCTAGCATGGTCAGACAACCCCTTGGTGAAGGGATTTTGCCACTAGCCTTAGGGGAGGTTTAGTGCGTAACTATAAATCTGCCCATGAGATCACAAGAACTATTGTGCAAACACAATCAAGCAATCAACTTATAAAAAACAATTAGAAAAATATTCAATTTCTCACATCAATTCAAATAATCTCTTTGAATATTCCATAAAAATTGACCTTTTTTAATGGAAAGGTTCAGCACCCAAAAAAACATCCTTTGGATCCTTGCAAAAAAAGATACAATCCATAGTAACTTATTCATCCTTAAGGTGCAATCACATAAAGTGATACATGTCACTCCCCTTAGGTCATAGCTTAAAATATGCATCACTACTCTTTTTATTACATCATAAGCTTTTTCCCTAATGATTCAATGCTTTATCATGCACAATAGATAGATAACTCTCTTCATCATGACCCAAGTATGTCATGCATAAGGTGTATATCGTAGTATAATGATAAGCTCACAAAAGCAAGTACAATGTTCTAGTCGTTCCACTCAATTAATGTGACCTAGCTTCCCTAGAATGATAACCTACTTTTCCTAGATTGTACAATTATTTTTTTCTTTAAAAAATGCATATAAAACATAAAACTCTAGATTACAAGAGTTTTACAAGAAATAGAAGAAAATTAGAGAATTTTAGTGGTTAAAAGGAGGGCAAATAAGAGGAGAGAGGAGTAGCACATCCAATATGGTGGAGGCCAACATAACATTGGATTTTCTCAAAAATTACTCACAAAATAGCAAAAAATACCCAAAAACCTTTTTTGTTTAAGGAGAATACCCTCTAAATGTCACTATCTATGGACAAGAAGAAGATTTGGAAAGATTCTAGAGGTAGGTTTGGGGAGGTTTTGGGAGGGAGGTTTTTTAAACACTCCCTACCTTCTCCTAGCTATCGAGAACTTCTCCTCCTTTTAGATCTCTCTGGGCTCTTTCTTTGTTGTCAATGTCTAATGGCTTCCCACCCTCATCATCTAAGTTCTCAATGTTGTGCGACTGTCACAAACAATGCTACTCCTTTGTCTCGCAGAGCCTCAACTTCTATCTTCTCTATCTTGGTTCCCATTACCCTTGATGGGAATACATGGATAGAAGTTCTTATCTCTCTAAGGGATCTTAGGTGCTCATGCAGCCATGACAAGGAAGGCACAAACAGGAAATGTCTATAAATGGGCATGGAAGGGATGTGCAGTGGACTTTAAAATTCCACACGGCAAAAAAAAATGTGAAGGAGGTGGTTGTGCAACACGTTTACATGCAACATCAAATTGTAATGGCACCTAGATATGAGAGAAACCTTCCACCTCATAGGCCAAACTATAGGTTTGGCTTACCCTCTTGGTTTTTATGTATTGTTATTGTCATTCCTTCAAACATTGATTGTATTCTGTGTGAGAACATCGTGTGTCACTACTTTAGACATTTATCCTTCATCTTATGAGGAGTGGCAACCCATTGAGTGCATTGTAGGAGTCATCCATGTGCTTCATGGACATGTTGGATAGTTACAGTGTGAGGGAAGGACTAGGAGGAGCCTTACAGATGAAGGCCTCTTCTTTTACGATCATTTTTACCAACTTCAAGACTGATCTCACGTGAAAGGTTACCTCCAAGAACTCCCTTTAGATGCAGACAAGAACAGATTGGCATGGTCAATGCTTGATTTCTTTGGAGTAGAGTCCACACAAAGCAAGATATACAAAGATGTGCAATGATCATTACACGTTACCATTCCAATGAAATTAGTGAAGATCATGCTATCTTTGCCTATCAACATTTTTATGAAAATGTTCCAGGAGTTTGATGTTAACATTACCAAGACAATGTTAGTTTGCATATGCGAATGGAAAACAAATTACTAACAAAGATATTGTGGAGCCAATGGTTCATGAAACAGGTGGGACATGTACACTGTCGCATTGTCCTTGATACAGTTGTGGCAACATACATGATCACAACCCAAACTTTTATACTATTGTTCTAATATTCTTGGGAGCACTATATCAATGGAGTGCTTGTGCCAATGGACCAAGAGGTTGCAAGCTTGCAAGCCAACCATGTTATAGACTTTGAGGTGGTAGATGAGGTCTCATCTCTATTGACCTTTATAAGCATAAGAGAGTAATGTTCTTTGGTCAAACTTCATAAAGACATCAATGATGAGGCACCCAATACGCTACCAAAAGACTTCTACTTCATACAAAATAGAAACTGTGTACTAAAAAAAGAAAGGAATCATAGATTATGTGCAAGGACCTTCAAGGTAGAGTTTAGGCCAAAGCTTAGTACTACCAACCTGAGTTCCTCTTTTAACATGCAACCTTGTAACATGAGCTTCTCTTGCAAGATGTACCTTGTAACACACAACCCTTCTGTTAAGGAATCTTTTGTAACACACCCTTTTTTTTAGAATGGATCTTTTATATTAACACAAAAAGCCTTTGATAATTTATGGATCATTATTGCCAATTTTTTCTCTACAATTAGTTGCATTATTGTTTTGGTGTATTTTCGAGTGTAGAGATGGTGTATCGACATGATGTAATTGACACAACAAGATGTACCTTGTAACACACAACCCTTTTGTTAAGAATTGGTTCTTTGTGTCATTTTTCTTTTACTGTTGGTAATGCTATTGTTTTGGTGTGTTTAACAACGCTTGCCTCTAAGGAATGCAAAGATGATGTAATTCAAAAATTTTCTTAAATTCACAAGATATCAAAGAAGATATAGCACAATACACTGTCCAAATGTCTTTAACAATCAAAGAATAATGTGTTTCTACATTATATCATTTGATCATACATATTCAATAGCACATCTTGAAAGCCAATACATATCATAGCTATGGCGTCAATCCGGGAGAAGGTGGACTTGATGACGGATTCATCCTCTTTCGGGAGCGCTCTCGATCATTCTCGTCTTCCACCTCTGGCATCAACATCACCGTGGAGGGGCATTCATCAGGTTGTGGCAATCCACCTGTGCATAGCCTTGTTTTCTTTTCCCTCATGAATCTTCTCTTCCCATAGGGATGCAGGTCCTCGACTTGTGTCATCCCCACTGCAATATCTTGGCTCACATATGAAAAATAATATGGCATTCGAAGCGCTTGGCATCCATATCCTATACCAAAAACTTGCAAAGAAAATTGTTTTGCTACCAATATCACCTTCTTGCCATTGGTTGACTTCTTTCAATGTAAACTGAGGTAGCACCGCATTATCTGGAGAGAAATCCTTGTGAAATATTATGATCTATCAAAAAGAAAATATGCTTATAAGGAAACATTGCCAAATAATATGTATATAGATATTTGTCTCTCAGTTGTGTATATGTACATGTGTACATATGACTTGTTTCCGTTTTGTGATTGAAACGTCCCACATAGTGGGCCAACTCGGAATCCTTTATGGTCTCTTTTAAATTGGAGGAAGATGAGGGTGCATTGCCTACTGACTTGCTTTCTCTGGCTCTTTTAATGAACTCATCTTTGCAAATGAGAAGCTAGAAATCAAACATATCAAAATTGAAAAATTCCATAGCAATAGCAACCACTCAACACTAAGAACAAAAGTAACACGCACTACCATATGATTCTCATCATTTTCTAACATTCTTCTTGACCATAGTGGATTTCCCTCCCAATGTCTAGCATTGCTTCTCTCTCTTGGATCCTACCCATGTCCAACACTCCTAAATGTTCTATAGCTTGAGCAGTCTCTATCTAGGGGGGAAACTAGCTCTCTTGTGACTTAGCATCCTTAAAAAAATGTGAGAGTAGTTGTTTTCCTGTCTTTAATCCCCCTCCTTGAATTTTGAGTCGAAAAGAAATATTTATCTTCTTCATCTGCAACAAAACCAATATCAACATCGCTAAATTCAGCTAATGCCGCAAGACAGTAGTCCTCACACATATTTAGTTGCTGCATAATGTCCAGTAAAAGAATAAACTCTTCATTTTTCGAGCCCACCCTAAATCTCGATAGGCATTATAAAGGAAGGCCTTGATGCTTGTCCTCCATCTCTTTACCCTTCCCTAGGGCATCTACATCAAATTCGGGCACCATAGGGTTGCTACCTACCAAGGCTCACTCTTCTTATAAGTTGATGGGTATCTCTTCATCATAATCCACATCCTTTGCTAGTTGAGCGCCCTTACAGGTGGATGGAGCCTGTGCTTCGGTGTCATCTCAAAGCTGAAGGTGTAAAAAACACAAAAACCGTACTTGTACAGAACAAGTCAACATTTATTCGAATGGAGGGGACAACTGTCTAGCCTCACTATGCCACACAAGGGGATCTTCTCCAAATCCCTTCTAAGCTTTCTTGCACTTGCTCTATCTAATGACCAAAGACTTGGATGGACATAAGTCACGAGAGAGTTCTCCTAGTCCTGATCGAGATGCTCAAGGGCAATCCAAATGTTTTTATTGCACGAGAGAGTTCTCATGATCCCCTTATTGCACGAGAGAGTTCTCCTAGTCTGGCAGTGTAAATGTTTTGACCTAAAGGTGAAGATCCCCCAAATGACCTAAAGATTTACAAAGGAAAGCAGGGAGAAGAAGAGAGGCGCAAGAGGGATTGCTTTTGGTTTGTGACAGGAGAAGATGAGAGGCGGCAAGAGGGGCCATCATCGTACACCTTTGTGACCAGTAAGGGAAGATTAAGCATACCTTGTACAAGATGGAAATGAAAGCAGGTAGAAGACAAGAGGTGCAAGAGGAAAGAAAGTAGGAAGAACAAATGAGGTTTGCCAAAGCCAACCGCAGGAAGAAGATGCGAGCTTCGTCAGAGCCATCCACAGACCAGTGCTCATGAAAAACTTTGTTCCAATCCAATGGAAAAAAGGAGCATGCTTAACTCGAACCGGTTTTTGGAGAGAAGTAGCTGGTTTTATAACTAAAATGCTAAGAAATAGCCAGTTTTTGTCAAGATGAGATTCAATTTCAACTTGTCTTTTAAGAAACTTTCTTGGAAAAATTAAATTAAAGGACAGTTTAATGTGAGCACTGATGACGGAGGAACACGACTCACAAGACTAATTTGCTAGGAAGTGTGTCCATACTGTTTGCATTTAACGCCACTTGAAGTGACATGCATCAAGTTTGTTACGGGCCACGGCCTCGATGGAAGCTCGTTCCTTTTTTTTTGAGAGAGACATAACTTGATTAAAAGGAAAAAAAATTTAGAAAGTGCCATGAGGAGTCCATGGCGAGACTCTTAGTAGCAACACATACTAACCATGCACACAGGCTCAAAACCAAGCACATAATACGAATAAGACCCAATATGGAATGTACATAATAGGCTCAGAACCAAGCACATAATAGGATGAGTTTATAGACAAAACACAAGAAATGGACACCAAATTTGCTAATCAGCTTGAAGCTGACGATGTGATCATGATGAATAGACTTTCCCTTTCCCCTTTTAAAGAGAATCAAGGAACCCTAATGTCACAGAGTCTATCCCAAGATTGCTATAGAAGACATTATTATTATTTCCTTATTATTATTATTTTCATTGCAGGTACAAGAAATTTAGAAAGACTGCGGTTTTGGGCTTGTCCTTTGATGAGTGGTTTTGGATTTTTTATTTTTATTTTTTTAAAAGAATAGGCACAAGGTAAGTTACTTCTTTGTATTTCCACCCCTTCCTTGCCTCTTCGTGTTCGTGTTGCTCACCTCGTTCCCTTGGCTCTTCATGTTTGTGCTGCTTGCCTAGTCCCCTACCGCTTCATCCGTGCATCTTTGAGTTGGTCATTGTTAGAACAAAAATTGTCTCATCTACTAAGGTATGATAAGCCTCTTATCTTCCAAGCTTGGTTGTTTTCTTTGCAATAGGGCTCCATTACTCTTTGTCTCGATTCCTTTCTTCTTCGGCCATCACAGTGCGAGAGAGGCCCCTCAATCCATTGACCTTGTCCCTCTCGCCTCGTGATGACCTCCCTTCCTAGTCTATCACGGTGCGAGAGAGGCTTATCAATCTGTCAACCGCATCCCCTTGCCCTGTGATGACCTCCCTTCTTGGGCCATCACAGTGCGAGAGAGGCCCCTCAATCCGTCAACCCCGCCCCCTTTCCCCATGATGACCTCCCTTCTTGGGCCATCACAGTTTGAGAGAGGCCCCTCAATCCATTGACCACATCCCCCTCGCCCCATGATGAACTCCCCTCTTGGGTCATTAGAGTGCAAGAGAGGCCGCTCAATCCATCGGCCACGCCCCCCTCCCCCCATGATGACCTCTCTTCTTGGGCCATCACGGTTTGATGCAAGGCCCAAGGACTTACTATCATATGATTACAGATCCCATGACGAAAAGGCCAACTACAACAAATCCTCCCATTAGACCAAGGTGATGCTATGTTACAGGTTCGGTCCAAGAGATGAAGATACAATGCGCACATGGGAGTTCTTGATGAGCTTAGGCACATTTTGTACCACATGCAGCCTGCAATCCCGAGGCTCCCTTTCTAGAGGGTTCTCAGAGAGATCTACGAGTGTCATAGAATAAGGATGGGGTGGACTGCCTCTGCCCTCCTTTCCCTCCAAGAGATTTGTGAAGATTACTTGATTGAATTCATGGAGGATTCCTACATGCTTGCTGCATATGCACACAAGGTTACTGTGATGGCAAGAGACTTTAAAACTAATAGGAGGATCCGCTATAGATATGATTAGCTGCTTTAGCCTCCTCCCATCCGTGACCCTCACATGCATGAAATCCTTGCAATCCCTCAACCATATCAAGTATCCCACCCTCTTAATACAAGGTCGCAGAAAGGGCATGAATTACAGATTTTTGTTGACAACAAAGTTTCTCAAGAGAAGCCCCAACCCTAGGAGTCCTAGCTCTGGGAGCCCCAGAGCCCATGGCCGAGCCAAAGCCCTAGCCCTAGCCCCAGCCACAATTGGAGCCCTAGTAGCGCAAGCCCCAGGCTCGGCCGGTAGACTTAGTCACAAGACTTAGGAGCCGTGCCCTCTGAAGATTGCCAAGATATTAATGATGAGTGCATCATTAGCATGCTCATGGCGGAGGTGGGGGACCGGTCTCTAGGATTACAAGAATATGCTAACCTCCACTTCTTCTTCTTATTCTTCTATAAATTGTGGCTTTACCATTCTGGGGGCCAAAGAGGTTTTATCGATAGACTTGCACGACATGCGATGCATGCAACATTTTGAAATCTGGATAACCACGAACATAATAGTGCATGTGGCAAAGTTGTAAGTATTCTATTCAATTGTCTTCTATTTAATAAGTATTTGATCAAATGCTTGAGTCTTACTTGTCCAATTGTTATTACATATAGGTTGACACTTTGTTCTCCATTGCATTGTGTGACGATGGACAAGCATTCATATGATAGCTTGATTGGTTCATGCCTGTCAGGCTGGATGATGGTAAAATCATCTGTATGGCCTATAATCAAAGGTATGTTGTGAGTATTAAAGAATATATTTAAGAGACCTCAAGCAAGCATGCTGCCGATAACTATTTTTCTATATTAACTTAGTGAGCATTGGAGCTTATTGTTGTATTCCCTTGAGATGAATACAATATTTTTAGCAAATTTGGGGAGATCTAGTGGATTCCATGGTCAAGTTAGATAGTGACTAACCTCAACACTATATTCAGTTATTTCATTCTATGCAAGTTCAACGCATTTGTTGTAACATCAAAGTGTCTTTGTAGTTGTGCAAAAAAAATTGTGATGATGTACAAGCATCTAGAGTTGGAGGGGGGGGCTGGCGGACGCGATGGAAATACAATTGGTTGTGGTTCCTATCTAGTCAGACACATTCTCTTGTGGATGGATGACCGATCTAGATGCCTCACTTTTATGCAAGAAAATTATTGATATTACTAATGCAAGTAGAGTGACTTATTCATGTTTATTTATATGTATGCAATGTGCATTGATAGGTAAGGTGCATGTGTTGCTTTGTTTTCAGGACGTTCCATTGCACTGTTATAGTGACTCGGTTGTCACTATACCTTGGTCACTCGGTATACCCTGGTCACTCAACAGGGTAAATTGGCTGTCATTTAGAGCCATGTTGAATGAGAAGAGCCTATCAAATGCATATTGGGTAGAGGATGTAATGACTGTTGTGTATGTCATGAATCATACACCAACAATAAGGATACATGAGGTGACTCCTCATGAGAGGCTTTATGGGATAAAGCTGGATATTAGCCATGTTAAGATTTTTGGATGTTTGGAATATGTACATATTCCAGATGAAAAGAGGAAGAAGCTTGATACAAAGGCAGAAAATTCCATCTTTATTGGGTATGCACAAGATAGGAAAGCGTACAAATGCTACAATCATTCTACTCATGAGACATTGGTCTCAAGAGATGTAGTATTTGATGAGCTAAAGTCATGGCATGAAAAGAAGACCATCTTGATGAATGATGATGATGTTTGTTAGAAGACTTATGTACATGCAGATACAGATGAGAGTGCAAAAACTTCTAGGCATTCTAAAGATGCTACTACATCAGCTACTCCTTGGACAGATAGATTGAGGACTTTAGCATCCTTTTCCACAACTTACACGGGTATGTTAGTGGGGGGGAGAAATGTGGATAAAGGCAAAGGAAAACTTGATGATTTTACAAGGCCACTCACTTGTGGTTATGATTCACTTGGCACCAACAGCTTGGATAGTGAGTTTGGTATTCCATCAATTGTGACTCTTGGTGTGAGACATAGATACGTACCACCTCATGAGAGAGAAGAGTCTCATACTGCACCTCAGTTGAGGAGATCTAAAAGAGTCAAGAATCTTGTGGATAGGCTTACATATAGTAGTGGCTACACAATGAGGCACTATGCATACATGACAAAAGTCACTAGCTTCAACCCACAAAGTGTTTTGTAGCTATTTTGGATCATCATTGGTGTAAGGCAATGGATGAGGAATATTCAGCACTGGCTGAAAATGACACTTGGTATCTAGTTGATTTTCCTAAAGGAATGTCTATTAGTTACAAATGGTTATACAAAGTGAAGTGAAAATCAGATGAAACATTCAAAAGATACAAGGCAAGACTTGTGGCAAAAGGGTATGCACAAAAATATGGTCTTGATTATGAGGAGACATTCAGCCTCGTTGCTAAAATGGCAACCATGAGAACAATGATTGCATTGGCAACATCTAGAGGATGGAGTATGTATGAGATGGATGTGAAGAATGCTTTTCTCAATGTTGATTTGGTTGAGGAAGCATACATGGATGATCCTCAGGGCTATGTAAATCCTAATTTTCCTATACATGTGTGTAGATTGAAGAAAGCATTGTATGGGTTGAAGCAAGCACCTAGAGCTTGGGATGCTAAGATAAGTGCATGCTTATAGAAACTTAGTTTCAATATGGGTAAGACTGATCACATCCTATTCACAAAGAGGACAAGGGCTGGTTATGTGATATTAGCCATCTATGTGGATGACTTGATCATTACACGTGATGATATCATGGGAATTGGAGAGATCAAGGAAATGTTACATGCTAAATTTCAAGTCAAAGATTTGGGTGAAGTGAAGTATTTTCTTGGGATTGAGGTTGTTAACCAAGTATGGTATGTTGGATTGCAAGTCTTTGAGCACTCCATTGGAGCAAAATCTTAAGCTACTTGTAGATGTTGGACATGAGATTGAGAATGTCACTATGTATAGATAAATGGTGGGTAGCCTGATTAATCTTATTATTACTAGACTAGACCTTACCTATTCAGTTGGACTGATTAGCCAATTCATGCAAAAGACTATGAAGCCTCACTTGGATGCAGTGAGATGGATCTTGAGATATGTGAAGGCTACATCAGATTATGGTCTAAATGAATACTCCTATTTTCTATAACATTCAATCGGTTCAAAACATTAGGGTGGATGTGTTCATTACTAGAAGGATACATTTTCAGCAAAGGTTGGTCTTCTATTTTGGAGCTAAGAGATTGAGAGAGATCTTGTTATCCCTTGATCCCATAATATTCCCTATTTTGGATTATAATATCTCCTTTAATGTGCACATATTCATTCTACTCTAAGTGCATCCCATGAACCATACGGATTTGTATGGATCTATCCATCCTCTTTCTAGGCAAACTATGCACATAATAGTTACCACAAAGCTCAGGTTCCAAAATATCATAAGGGGATTATTGGGCCCTCATCGTCTTGCTGAAATTAATGCATCTTTGAATCCATGTATTCTACCCTTAATAAGATATGACTTGGGCCTAGACGTGTTTATCTTTGTTTTGTATTGAGTTAGATCAACATCTTCCTATCATGGCTTTTCCAAGATTTTTTGGGCACAGGCCATGTGGTTAGTTGCGTAGGGATTGCGACTGATCTTGAAAAGATCAAGGTCATAGTCGCCATGAGTCTGCCACATACTCCAAAGGAAGTGCATAGCTTTCTGTCATCAGTGGGGTATTATCAGAGGTTTATCAATGCCCTGGCAGAAAGAACATTGCCACTGACAAACCTATTGTCCTTTAACTGTTAGTTTTCATGGAGTAATTCTTGCAAAGTGTCTTTTGATGATGTGAAGCAGGAGCTTGCCAAAGCACCTGTTTTAAAAGCACCAAAAAGGGGTGAAATATTCTATATATTTTCAACAACAACCATGTATAGTATCAGCTGCTGTTTGGCCCAAAATTGGGAGGAAAAATGGTACCATCCGATAGCTTTTGCTAGTTGGAAGTTGGGCATATCAGAAATTAACTACACCTATATGGAGAAGTTGTGCCTTGTGATGGTATTTGCGACCAAAAAGTTCTGGCACTACATTCTTTATGAGAGGGTGGTTTTTTATACAAAGGCGGAAGGGCTTCGATTGTTGTTGAATAAGTTACAGCTGCCTGACTGTTTAGCAAAGTGGTTAATCACTTTGCAAGAATTTGATTATGAGATTAAGAGCAAGCCGCCAAAGCTTCAGGGCATTGTAGAGTGTCTTGTGGATTTTGGAGAGCCAAAAGAGGTCTTGGCTAAAGGAAGTGACATTGAGACTTTGTTCAAGATTGATACGGTGTCTATTCCCTCCTGGTATGCTACTATAACGCACTATCTTTCTATGGGAGAGATTGGAGCTGCTTTATCAAAATCAGAGAAGAGGAAAATTAAACAACAGGCATTAAAATTTTCCTTCATTGCAAACACATTATATTGGCAGGGTGTTGATGATATCTATCATCGATATGTGATGCCTGACAAGGTTCCCTTTATTTTGGAAGAGTACCATGACTGTGCTTGTGGAGGGCACTTTGTTGGGCTATTAACGACATAGAAGGCTTTAAGAGCTGGATATTAGTGGCCATCCATCTTCCAGGATTCATTTGACTATGTCAAGAGATGTGATACATGTCAAAGACATGACATCAGAGAGAACTGGAAGCATCCACTTACGCCTATCATGGCTATCCTTCCATGTGAGAAGTGGGGCATTGACTTTGTGGATCCTATCACCCCATCGTCTACTACTTAGAAGAGGTATATTATAGTAGCAATTAATTATTTTACAAAGTGGTCAGAAGCACAGGCGATGAGGCATGACAATGCAAAAGAGACTGCCAGTTTCCTACTTGAGCAAATCATCTGCCGATTTGGTCCACCAAAGGAAATAGTATTGGACCGTGGAACTCACTTTTTAAATAAAGTGTTCAAAAGTCTAACTGAAGCTTGGAAAATTATGCATAACAAGACGACCCCCTATAATCCGCAAGAAAATGGACAAGTCGAAAGCACCAATAAGCAGCTTGTGGGTATCCTATCCAAGATAGTCTCTTAAAAGAAGCGGGACTGGGATACAAAATTATATGTGGTGGTTTGGGCATATAATACGATGTTTAAACGAGCCACTAGCTACACCCCATTCAAATTAGTTTATGGGGAGGAGTATGACTTGCCCTTAGAAATTGAGTTGCCGACCATTAGATTCACAATCAATCATTCTCTGGGTGATGAAGATGCCCTATTTGAGCGGTTTATGACTATAGCCCACCTAGACGAGCTCAAATTACACAGTTTGTTGCACCAGAAGGAAGCTAAATGTCAGATGAAACGGTTCCATGATTTGAAAGCAAAGAAATATACTTTTAAAAAGGGGTAGTTAGTTCTATATTACGATTCACGTAGGGAGCTATTTGAAGGAAAGTTGAAACCTTGATGGGATGGCCCTTACAAGATAGTTCGGATAGGTAAAAATAAGTCCACAGTTGTATTAGCTTATCTACAAGGGGTGGAATTTAAGAATAAGGTTAATCTTAGTAAGATTAAACCTTATTATTTCTAAATATGCTAACGGCTAAATGCATTGCAGGTCCATGGCTAGGGCTGATTGAAGACCTGCAGGAGAGCTTAAATTGGTTGATGGGGTGGCTAATTCCTTATTTGGAGAACCCATATCTTAAGCAAAGATAACATCAAGGGAGGCTTGGTGGAGCAAGGGATATAAAGTGATTGAGCAAGAAGATGGTACCTTTGTGTGGGAAATTAAAGTTTTCTGCCATCACTGTTTACAAATCTTGACAAGCATCCCTGTTGAGTTTAATGAAGAAGATGCAATGGAGCTGTCAATTCATCCTCTAAATATGTTGAACTTTGACTATCATAATTACAAATAGGGGATTTCTTGATGACTGGCTATGTAAACCCATTATGGACGTATATATTAAATTTTTATGGAGCATCCAGGGGCCCTAATAGAAAAGGAAGTGTTGAAGTAGTTATCCAAGATCCCCGACGTAGAGTTACAATGAAATTAGTTGCTTATCTCGGGGTAGGATTTACTAACAACATGGCCAAATATAAAGCCCTGATTATGGGATTGAATATTGCCAAGAAAGGTGGCATTAGGCAGTTGTTAATAAAAGGGGATTCTGCAATGTGTCCACATATTTCCTTGCAGGACACGTCTTAGCAGCCCATCGGAAAGAGGGTCTAGAAAGCTCTGCTTGGCACTCCCATGGAATGTTACAGGATTTGTGATCTAGGTATTTCCGAGTCTGCCACGTAGCAGAAGTATTCCGACTGTTCCCACTCAGGACCGACCTGAATCAGGGTTTTCCTAGTGGTCAAACTCCTAGAACGGTAGCTAGAATTGAACCCTAGGCAAACTACTTTACGCAGAAATGTCAGGATCAAAGCGGATTCATGCTGCACTTGGTTCAAGGAGAATGGGAAACGAGAGGGATGCAAAGCTCGACCTCTCTACCCATAAGGCATAATCCCATTCCGTTCCCCTAAAACAACATAAATCGGGACTCTAGTAACCTAAACTCTAGGACAGTTCCTTGCTTCTTCTTTTCCTTCGAGAAAAGTTCCCTGCTGTCGATTTGTTTGAGAAAAGTTCCCGGCCAACCGGGACCACCCATCCGTAGAACGGACCCATGGCCACCTCCACCGCACTTTCCTCAGGGTTTCTTACGCAAGTTATCTTGCAAAAAGACATATTTTTGGATATCCTTCTAAATAAGGAAAGTTGTAAAATAGAAACTAGCATATCTAAGGTACCTTAGGATTAACCAAGTTGGGTATGCCCTACACCGGAATATAAGGGATCTTGCCAAGTTACAAGACACCTTGGGAACGACTGCTGATACACTCAAAAAAAAAGAAAGAACACTTCCTTAGCAGTTTGCCATACAACTGGGTTGATTAATGGAAATGTTTGTGCTTGCTAGAGATTTTAGGGCTTTGTTTGAATTATGAATTACAAATTAAATAAGTATCTATACTTCAGGTTAAAGGCCTGAAGGGAGAGGCAGCTTCAGTTACCCCCGACTGCCTGCCTGACCCTAACCAAGGGGGTTGTTGACCGCGCCAGGAACGTGGACCGAACCCGTCGCAAGAGGTCTTTCTGTTAAGCTCTACTTGGAGCAGGAGGAACGCTTGGGTGCCAGGGGGGATCTGGCCGTAAATCCCTCGCCTTTCGGGTCCTGCACAAGAGGCTAACGTGACTCGGGATTGGATCTCGAGGCCCGCATACTAGTTGACGGGCGGAAGCTTGGAATAGTGATCTCTGGAGATTACTGGTTAGCCTTCGGGCAGATTATGGACAAGCCTACGGGCGGAACTCCTTGTATTTCAAAGATAAAATGATGAAATGTTAAAAGAACTTGCTTGATGTTGTTTTTTTCTATGTCACGTGATAAGATTACGTGAAGGAACCAGTGCTTAACAAGGTTAATTAAAGAAGCTGATTGTTATATGTCAAATTAATGTGTTAGATAATTACATAACTAAAACAAACCGAGGAAAGTGAGGAGGATGGGCCATGGGTCCGTCCTACGGTTGGGTGGTCCCGGTTAGCCGGGAACTTTTCTCAAAAATCTCGAAGAACAGCGGAATGATCATCATCATCAAAAAGAATAACGAGAACGATGACCTAGAGTTACGTCTTACCCGATTTACGTTGTTTTAGGGGAACGAAATGGGACTATGCCTTATGGCAGAGAGGTTGAGCTTTGCATCCCTCTCGTTTCCCATTCTCCTTGAACCAAGTGCAGCGTGAATCTGCTTCGGACCTGGCGTTTCTGCATAAAGTAGTTCGCTCGGGTTTGACGCTAGTTGCTGTTAGCTACTGACCCATTAGGAAAACCCTAATTTCGGTCGATCCTAAGTGGGAACGGCCAGGATACTTCCGCTACGTGGCAGACGTGGGAAGAACTAGATCGCAAAACCCGTAACATTCCATGGGAGTGCCGGGCGGAGCTTTCTAGACATCCTTTCCAATGGACTGCTAAGACGTGTCCTGGATAATACTATGGGACACGTTACAGTTGGTATCAGAGCCGACCATCAACGGAATTGTTTTTATGAGATCTCAATAAAATGAAATAAATTGTTGTTATCCAAACATTTCCTCATCTTCAATGCTGTCTTGCAGAACTATGAAGCGTGGAATAAGTTTTTGGTGTTTCGGGTCATGTTTATGACTGCAATGCATTCTCCGGTTTAGCAGATTTATAATCCATCACCTTTATACATAGAATGAAGATGGACAGGGTCTTCAGGAATCTACTACATAGCCGCCCACCGGTTTGCTTATCTACAGACCAACCTAAAGAGGATCAAGTGGTTGGAAGACTTGAAAGTCCTGAAGCTGTTCATTTTTGTGGAAGCTCACGTAAATTCGACTTTACATATTCAAGGTCGGAGGGTTGAAATGAACTCATATGTATATGAGGAAGTAACCCGTGTAATCCTAGCCGACAGGATTAAAGTGTTGGGCCGCCATGAGAAGTATGGATTCCAATGAAAAGGGTATCCTGAACTTCCAATGAATTATCGATTCCTAAAGATCCATGACCCAAAACCCTACTATTACACAGTTCCTGTAGACAAATGCAATACAACGTTGTTCTCCCCAAACTGAATGTAATAATTGGATTATCATCACACGAGACGTTGTATAAGGCTACGCCCATGTAAATATAAATAAAGACTTCTTTTATCAATATATGGTTGTGCATCAGAGTTGTTAAAAAGTTAAGTAGCTTCATGATTTACGAGATAGCTGAACTAAAGATAAGATAACGTCAATTTACATATAATAACGTTAAGAAAACTTTTATCCAAGCAGAACCTCAGGTACAGGTTCCAAATTCACCCCCTACATCAAGTACTGCTGTGACCCAGGAGAAGAAGTTCCTCCTCAAACAGATAAAGCCACCCGAGTTTGACGGGAGAGGCAGATTCGTCCAGTCTGATGCTGAAATATGGATTGAATCTATGGAGGATTACTTTGAAGCAGCTGGTACTGCACCTACCAATCAGGTCATGCTCGCCAAGTTAAAACTCACCGGCGAAGCCAGACTTTGGTGGAAACAATGGTGCAGGGATCAAGGGACTTCAGAGGGGTCCGTTACCTGGGAAAAGTAAAGAAAGCCGTGCAGGGGAGATATTTTCCACCTGCATATCGTACACAGAAAATGAATGAGTTCTACAAGCTAAAACAACTAAGACTCGCTCTGGACGCATACTACTCTAAATTCGTAATTCCTTTGTCTATGCAGGATGGGAAAAAGAAATACCTGTCCGATGTATTTCATGTCCCGAATATCACCAAGAATCTGGTTTCTGTTGGTCAAATGGTTGAGCAGGGCTTGCAGGTCAGATTTAATCCTCATGGATGCTTTGTTGAGGATATGAAAAATAAAGGTCGCTTGATAGCAAAAGGAAAGAAAAAGGGCAGAATGTTTACGTTGGATGCAGACATGTCTGAATTGAGTGCAGCAATGTTTGCACATGGGACTGGTGTAGTTGCAGATATTGATATCTGGCATAAACGCATTGGTCATGTTAATGTACAGCGACTTCACTTTTAAAGTATGTGCCACAGATGGACATGATGTAACAGGTGTCCAAATTTTGCGCGAGCTTAAATCCACCCGTAAATACCCGTCTCGAATCTATGCATCCATCAAATCTTCAGGATGCACTCATTCGAGTGGCACCTATAATTCAGGAGGTGCAAGCTATACCAAGGGGTAATAAAACTTGGTCCTATAATGACCCGAACAGAGGAGCATTCAGACCTCAAGTGAAGAGAGTTCAAGGTCACAATCAGGGACAAAGGAAGAAAGCAAGGACAAATAACGTCAACAACTTTGTTCCTACTCAAAGTAATGGCCGAAACCTCCGATGTTTCCACTGCAACGAACCCGGTCACTTCAAGAGGCAATGTCCTAAGCTCAGCGGGGGACATCGTCAAACGCCTTTCCAAGGTGCAGGCCACGGTCAAGGAGCCGGCACCCGTGGAAGAGGAAGAACTGCCTGCATTGCCAATAGGCAAAGATGCGAAGAAGAAGAAGAGGAAGATCCGACTATGGAAGCAGAATTCGAAAGAGCGACAGTCCATGCCGCTTTACACAAGAAAGGGCCGAATCGCCAGTTCTCGGTAATTCAAACACCGTCGGACTATCAAGGTAAAGGTTTCAAAACCTTGATTGATTGTGGTAGTACACATTCCTTTATCTCACCAGCATGTGCAAAAAGAATAGGAATAGCCACAGTAGAAGCACCTACCCTGCTTGTGGAATTGGCAAACGGTCGTGAGGTAACTTGTACTAGGCAAACTGGTAAGGTGGAATTCTTTCTGGGAGGAAAGAAGACTTTAGTCAAATTCAAGGTCATGAATTTAGGTATCCATGAGTGTCTACTCGGGATGGATTGGCTTAAGCCTAATGACGCCCACATTCATTGTGGAAAGGGTCAAGTTTCCTTTCGAAATTCTGAAAGGGAATTTGTCACAACTCAAGGTGAGGCAAGAGTGCCAAGAATCCAATTAGCCAAAGTCTCTCGGATCATAAAAGGAGTCAGAAAAGGATTACCCGTTTACCTAATCAAACTCAACAAGTTAGATCAAAAGCAAGAGTCTCATGAAGGACCTTCTTGGCTAAAGGAATACGGTGACGTATTCCCTGAGGAATTGATTGAACTTCCGCCTCCAAGAGAAGTAGATCATGAGATTAGACTAGTGCCTGGAGCTGCACCAATTGCAAAGAGACCTTATAGAATGTCCATACCAGAAGCAATTGAGTTGAAGGAACAGCTCAAGCAACTATTGGATCAGGGTTACATTCGGCCTAGCAACTCACCATGGGGAGCTCTAGTACTATTCCAGAAAAAGAAAGATGGGACATTTCGACTATGTATTGATTATCGAGGGTTGAATCAATCAACAGTTAAGAACAAGTATCCTATTCCTAGAATAGATGAGCTTCTTGATCGTCTTCAAGGTGCAAAGATCTTCTCCAAGATTGATCTCAGGTCAGGTTACTATCAAATAAGGATCAAGGAAGAAGATATTCCAAAAACGGCCTTCAATACAAGATATGGGCACTTTGAGTTCTTGGTTATGTCATTCGGGCTTACAAATGCACCTGCCACCTTTAATAGATTAATGCAGGATATTTTTAGACCATATCTTGATGATTTCGTGCTTGTCTTCTTCGATGACACTTTAGTCTATTCTAAATAGGAAGAAGATCATGAACCTCAACCTCAGATTGTCCTTGAGACAATAAGAGCCCATAAGCTGTATGCAAAAATGAAGAAGTGTGCAACTAGCTAGAGAGGAAGCATGCCATGATTTGGCCTACCAAACAATGATAAAAGAAATATCTACCAAGGAGCAGAATCAGAAGTTGCAAGCTAAGTACCAGGAATTTTCCATGGATAATGGACTTGTCTACTACAGAACAAGGCTGTGTATACCAACAAGCCAGTCACTTAAGCAGAAGATATTATGGGAAGCTCATGATTCTCCTTTTTCAGGACATCCTGGCTATGCTAAGACTCTTAATGCAGTTAGAAAGAGCTACCATTGGGAAAGGCTTAAAGGTGACGTTCTCAAGTATGTCACTGAATGTTTGTCTTGCCAACGTATCAAGGCCGAACATGTCATGATGCCAGGGAAACTGCAACCGCATGATATTCCCCAAAAGAAATGGGAATTCATCAGTATGGATTTTGTTGTGGGCTTACCCCAAGTCCGAGGAGGATACAATTCCATTATGGTTGTGGTTGACATGCTTACCAAGGTTGCACACCTGATTCCAGTAAAGACAAACTATAAAGCCTCCGACATTGCAAGATTGTTTATCAAGGAGATATTCAAGCTACATGGGTTACCTAGAAGAATCATTAGTGATCGAGATTCTCTCTTCACATCACACTTCTGGAGAGCTATCTTTGAAGCTATTAGGACTCAACTCTGTTTTAGCACCACCTACCATCCCCAAACGGATGGACAAACAGAGCGAGTGAATCAAATCATTGAGGATATGCTTAGGGCATACTGCTGTCGAGAGCCGAAGAGGTGGATTCAATACTTGCCATTAGTTGAATTTGCCTACAATGCTTCTTACCAGCAGAGCATTCAAATGACCCCTTTCCAGGCATTGTATGGTCATGATTGTCGAAGTCCCCTAAACTTTTCTGATCCAACCCTAAGAGTTGAAGCTTCAAGACAAATGTTGGAGGATATGGATGATCAAATAAGGTCAATAAGACAAGACATACAATCAGCCAAGGATAGACAAAAGGCATATGCAGATTTGAAACGTCAAGAAAGAGTCTTCGAAGAAGGAGACATGGTCTTCATTCGGGTATGCCCTAAAAAGAGTTCTCTATCCCTAGGAGAATGCAAGAAGCTAAGTCCAAGGTATTGTGGGCCGTATAAAATCCTCAAATTCCTAGGACCCAATGCTTATAGATTGCAACTCCCTGAGAACCTAAAGGTTCACAATGTATTTCATATCAGCCTATTGAAAAAATATGTACCCAATCCTAATCTTGTACTTGATGACCAACAAATTGTAATGCCTTGTCAAGGAGTCCTTGAACTAAGGCCAGAAAGGATCTTAGATGTTAGGGAAAGACAGTTAAGATCTAGAACCTTGAAAGAATGCCTTGTCCAGTGGAAAGATTATCCCGAAGAGGATGCCACTTGGGTAGATGAAGGCACTCTCAATCATCAATATCCCCAGTTTATCTCGAGATGAGGACATCTCGATTCCTCCAAGGGGGAGAGAATGTAATATTCCGCATTGAGAAAATAAATGGGACTTATCGAGAAAAAAAAAATCCCCCCCTTATCCCTCCAGCCGACTGACGAGCTGGAGGGGGAGGGGAATAGAAGGAGCTATAAGCTCCTTGGTGGAGCCTTAGGAGGGAGGGGGACCATGCGTGTTGACACGCCGTAAGGGAAGATCCCCCTCCCTTCCACTATTTAAACGAGGCAGGGGGAGGGGCCGCGGTAGAAAAAGAAGGCAGAGCCGTGAGAGAAGAGGCCGTGAGAGAAGACTTCGAGCCGAGGGAAGAAGACGAGAGGCCGCTGCTATCCGCTGCCATTCAGCCACCATTTCGCCACGCAACCCCTTTCACCCCCCCCCCCCCCCCCACGTGCCTTTGTAAGGCTCCCAGACGGTTTGGAAGCTTCCAAGGGGGCTCTTTAAGCCCTTGTTCCCCCCCCTCCCGGGTTTTTAAACCCCCCTTAAGGCCTTGTTTTTCCCCCCTCCCCGGTTTTTTTAATTCCCCCCTAAGGCCTTGTTCCCCCCCCTCCCGGTATAATCCCCCCCCCCTAAGCCTTGTTTTTTCCCCTCCGGATTTTAATCCCCCCAAAGCCCTTATTACCCCCCGGGTTTAAATTTTCCCCCCTAAGCTCCCTTGTTTCCCCTCCCGGTTTTAATTTTCCCCCCTAAGCCCCCTTGTTTCCCCCCCCCCCCCCTCCCGGGTTTTAATTTCCCCCCTAAGCCCTTGTTCTTTTTTTCCCCCTCTTGGCTCTTTAGACTATTCAAGTCACACCCATAGGCCTACTTTGTCCTTAGGCTACCTTGCGGACTTCCATTCTCTTGCATTAATTCCTTCACTCACTTTTTAGATCTTTTTGTGCAAGTGCTCCCTTAGTTGAGCTTTGAGATCTTAGTTTTATCAAACAAGCCGGTGTCCACACACTCCCATGTCCTAAAAATCCAATTCATCATCATGGTCTCGTATGGTATTCCGTAAAGGAGAAATAGCCGTGAGATAAAAGATAGGGAGGGAAGTAGAGGGAGTGAAGGAGGAAGAGTGGAAAAAAGGTAAAAGAAAAGGAAGGAGAAGACGGTGGAATTCCAAGAAGAAAAAGGGAAAGGCTATCTCACATTTGAACTACGATGCCGCCGAAGAAAGTCCAAGGTGTAGCTGCGGGAGGGTCATCTCCCGGCATCCATATGGATATCTCACCTCAAAGCCAGGTTTTTTCTTCTTGGTGTTAATTCGGTTTTAAGTTGATCATGCAAAGAAAATTTGTTAAGGATAGGATATATTTGTTCGAGTTATTTTTAACGAAGGAGTTAGCTTATGAATGACAATGTATACAACTTAGCTTTCTTCAAATTGCATCAAGCATTATAAAATTACAAGCAAGATTAACCATTTACTATAGTAATATATTCCTAAAGAGTAGAAATTATATCTTGCACCATTAGTCTTATTCCTTTCGCAACGATTCATGGTAAATAGCTAAATTCAAGAAAGGTTTCTTTCGATGCTCAAGTTACTAGGGAATTATCTTTGCTAGTTGCACATCTTAGCCAGGAAATTATTGTTATTTGGCATGAGTTCATCTTTAAAGAAAACGGAAGTTAAATGTTAGGAATTAACAAGTATAAAAATTAGATATACGAACTCATTTGGGAAGAAAATGTAATGGGGGATTGCTGGATGACACTCTACTAACACTTTTCCCTTGCTATTTGAGGACTTGGGACTAACAAAGTGTGTATACATCAATTTCACAGCTAGGCCTTTTTGTCCCAAGGAGTATTGTCGCTCTTTGTATCACCTTGGCATTATGCTATATGTCAAATTAAACTGTATTGATTGGGAAAGTTAATTGTCGCAATCATCAGTTGTAGTTTGTTGAACAATATAAGCTCGAGAACGTTCTTCATCATATCTGCATTTATAACAACGACGAGATGGATGATCTGTATGTGCACAATAATCACAAGGAGGAAAACTTTTGGACGAGCGAGGTTGCTTTGTAGTAACTCCATGCTCCTCATCATATTGACGTGCCCAGCAATCAGAAGCCACATGGCCTTTCTTATCTGTTTGTTAGGATAAGCAACACGAGAAGATTTACTACCTTGATTAAGGCGTCCACCCTGCTGAAAACATGAAGCAGGACGCTTGCGAGCAACAAAAGCAGCATCAAAATCCCTTTGTTTGCGAGTGACCAAAACAGCATCAAATTTTTCCAAATGATGCTCATGACGTTGAGAATATTCAATAAGAGATATACATGCTTTGTCAAAGTGGATATCATCCTTGTTAGACAAAAGTGATGATATTGTCATATAAAGGATCTTTGATAGTATGAAGTTGAGTAACAATCTAATTTTTAGCAACAGGAGCGCCGGCAGCACCAAGCTGATTGATAATGTCTTTAAAAGCCTCGATATGAGAGTGCATAGAAGTACCAACCTTATATTGAAGATTCTTCAAACAAGTTTGGAGATATAAAATTTCGGTGACCGATTTCTTCTCAAAGGTTGAGATAAGATACTCCCAAACAGCATGAGAGGTTTCCAGATGAAAGACATCCAACATAAGTGAGTCAGGAAGTGCAGACAATATATAACTATGAGCCGCTTTATCACGACAAATCCAATCAGTATGATCAATTTTCCATTGTTCAAATAATGGACCATCAGTAATCACAGAATTGTTATTCATCACATCAATAGGTTGAACTGGGCAAGATAGGTCGCCCAAAACAATATCAAATAATTCGTCACCTTCAAGAATTAGCATCATCTTTGCTTTTCACCTAGGAAAGCCTTGTCCTTCGAAGAAGGGAACCGAACGTTGGCCAGACGGATATCCATTAACAATTACGCAATTGGCCATGCCTGTATGTCGAGAGAAAACAAATAAGATGAGATCTCAGAATCTGCAAACCATGATCAAGACGAGTGTAGTTGAGACGCATGACAATCAAAATAGGGAGATGCACGTAAGAATGACAAAAAGTATTGAGTGACTAAAAAGAAAGACCGAAATAGAGAGGCGTAACGTGCAAGACGAGATGACGCATATAAGAAAAGTGCTATTTCGGTCGAGCAAAGAACATGAACGATAATAAAAAATCGCTAAAAATAGCAAGATGTTTGCTTGTCCTAATCAACATCATTAACGAAGATGCAAACTGTAATTGGGGATTAACGAACTGTAATTAGAATTAAAGTTTTAAATAAAGAATCGCAGATTCGAGTAGAATTGCTGTCTTGAATCCCGAACTATCATAAATTTTGATCCAGAATTGCTGCCTTGAATCGTGAACTGTCATAACTTTTGATCCAGAACTCTGATTGACAAGCGGTTTTGACAAAATTAACTAATACTTCTAATTTGAACAAGTTCATGTATCAAATCATCACTTGTGCAAAGAATTCAATCAAGTATAAACAATGAAACAACTTATCTTCCTTGTTGTTGCTACGCATCCATAGCTCTGATACCATGTAGAGAGAGAGAGAGTACGAGAGAGATACACAAGACATGCTCCCAAAGAATGATTCATATTGATGTAGAGTTAGTATATATAGGTGAGATCCAAGTCAAGTGAGAGATTCCTAGGCACTTGAGGATCTTGTAGGATCCACAATTCCTTGGACTTAGCTTCTTGCATTCACCTAAGGATAGGGAACTCTTCTTTGGGCGTATGTGAATGAAGACCATGTCTCCTTCAGCGAAGGTTCTATCTTGACGTTTCAAATCCACATATGCCTTTTGTCTATCCCTGTCGGCTTAAATGTCCTGTCTTATTGACTTCAGTTGGTCATCCATATCTTCCAGCATCTGCCTTGAAGCTTCAACCCTCAAGGTGGGATCCGAGAAGTTTAAAGGAATTCGACAGTCATGCCCATACAATGCTTGAAAAGGGGTCATCTGAATGCTTTGTTGATAAGAAGCATTGTAGGCAAACTCAACCAGTGGCAAGTATTGAATCCACCTTTTTGGTTCACGGCAGCAGTGTGCCCTTAGCATATCCTCAATGAATTGGTTGACTCGCTCCGTTTGACCATCGATTTGGGGATGGTAAGCTATATTAAAATAGAGTTGAGTCCCTATTGCTTCAAAGATAGCTCTCCAGAAGTGTAATGTTCTCCAAAAGTGTGATGTGAAGAGAGAATCACGATCAGTAATGATTCTTTTGGGTAACCCATGCAGCTTGAATATCTCCTTGATGAACAACCTTGCAATGTCAAAGGCTTTATAGTTTGTCTTAACAGGAATAAGATGTGCAACCTTGGTGAGCATATCCACCACAACCATAATGGAGTTGTATCCTCCCTGAACTTGGGCTAGGCCAACAACAAAGTCCATACTGATGAGTTCCCATTTCATTTGGGGAATTTCAAGTGGTTGCAACTTTCCTGGCATTTTGACATGTTCGGCCTTAATATGTTGACAAGACAAACACTCAGTGACATATTTGAGAATGTCACCTTTAAGCCTCTCCCAATAGTAGCTCTTTCTGACTGCATTGAGGGTCTTGGCATAGCCAAGATGTCCTGAGAAAGGGGAATCATGAGCTTCCCAAAGTATCTTTTGCTTGAGTGACTGGCTTGCCGGTATACATAATCTCGTTCTATAGTAGACAAGTCCACTATTGATAGAGAATTCTTGATACTTAGCCTGTAGCTTCCGGTCTTGATCCTTGATAGGAATCTCCCTTAGCATCTTCTGATAGGTAGGATCATGGCATGCTTCTTCTCTAGTTAGCTCAAGTATTGGGTTGTTTGGCATAGATACCTTTGTGGCTAGAGATCTCGATGTTGATGGATCCTGCAAGATTGAGAATTTAGAAATGCCTTGTGACTGAGTGCATCAACAACTACATTCTCCTTTCCAGGCCGGTATTTGATTTCAAAATCATATTCCTCCAGCACTTCAATCCACCGATGTTGCCTCATGTTGAGCTCATTTTGGGTAAAGACCCACTTGAGACTTTTATGATCTGTCACTAGGGTAAACTTGTTACCCCGCAAGTAATGTCTCCAAAGCTTGAGAGCATGGATGACAACTAACAATTCCAGATCATGGGTAGCATAATTCTTCTCATGGCTCTTCAGTTTCCCTGAAGAGTATGCTACAGGATGACCTTCCTACATAAGCACACATCCTAAGGCAAGCATGCTAGCATCAGTTACTACTTTGAACTCCTTATTGAGGTCCGAAAGTTTCAGGATAGGTGCTGATACCAAACTTTGCTTTAATCTATCAAAGCCAGATTGTTTGACAGTTGACCACGCAATCAATGTTTGCTTCTTCAGTAGATCCGTTAGAGGCACCGCAATCAAAGCATAGTTTTTGATAAAGACCCTGTACCATCCTATCCATCCAAGAAAACTGTGTATTTCTTTGACAGTTGTTGGTATTGGCCACTCCAGAACATCTCTGACTTTGTTCGGATCCACTGAGATCCCTTCCTCTAATACAATGAATCCCAGATACTCAATCTGACGTTTAAAGGTTCTTCATCTTGGCATAAAGCTTGTGTGCCCTCATTGTCTCAAGGACAATCCGAAGCTGGGGTTCATGATCTTCTTCCTATTTCGAGTAGACTAGGGTATCATCGAAGAAAACGAGTACAAAGTCATCAAGATATGGCCTAAAGATATTTTGCATTAAGCTATTGAAGGTGGCAGGTGCATTCGTAAGCCCGAACGACATGACTAGGAACTCAAAGTGTCCATATCCTGTGTTGAATGCCATCTTTGGGATATCTTCTTCCTTGATCCTTATCTGATAGTATCCAAAACTCAGATCAATCTTTCCCTAAAGCGGGTTTGTCCGATTTCAAATATACTTACTTGGATGCTTAAGTTGGCCCTTTGTAGAGGAGAAAAGATGTTTTTCTACTCATTAAGGGGATCTTTGATTAATACTACTACATTTTCAATCATGTGTTGTTTTGAATCTTGTAGGCCAAGGAATAGATCATGAGAAATTTTTTTTGGTAAAGAAAACTATGAACTATGCTATTTTTAGACCAATTTTACCAGCAACTGGATTCTTGCATCTATTTTATAGTTAAAATCCATAGCTTACCCATCACCTTATTAGTTTTTATAACAAAAAGTGTTAACTTGTTTTGGCTCTAGTTTGTTGGGTTAGGGGGTCCTAATAGGTTGTTTGTTGGTGATTTTTTGCTTGATCATTGATCACAATCATCAATCTATTCATGGGTGTGCACACTGTTTAGTCAAACTAGTTTGCATGTTTATTACTGGTATGGTCTCCCTCTTGGTAGAATATCAAGCTCCCATTACTCTTCAGTCAGTCTATCTTTATGTATGTGATCGACATCCAGGAATGCACTTATCCTCACTTATCCATCCCCTTTTGACCCACCGTCTGGGCCTACAGCCGGGTTGCTCATTCTCTCTATGTGGGTCAAGTCCTAGAGAAACCAAGTGTTATGCATCTAGGAGCTTGTAATTGATACCATTTAACAATGCTTGATGCAAATGTGTATATGATTAAGTGCTCAAAAATTTGAAAAAATAACATCATGCATTATGCAAATCCATTCTTTTCATGCTTCCATACACTAATGCGTAATTGCTATAATGAGAGAAGACACCGAGCCTTACACTCGTGCTGTACTTCTCTTTATTTAACTTAATGTCATCCTATATGAATAATGCAAAAAATACATCAGATTTTATAACATATTTCAACACTCAAACTCCCCTCTCTCCCTACCATTTAGAGTTTTGCTTGCGGTGATAAGTAAAAGGATAATTTCATGTGTATTTCACATGAAATAAGCAGTAAATACTCACAAAAACATATAAATGGGAATAACTTAAGGACATTGCTAACCTCATCCAATGCAAAAAAAGAGCCATTTCCTTTGTAAAAATGTCATTACCTTGTATTTTTTATTATTTCGGGTTTTGAAACTTGTTGCAAGTCTGCAAATTATGGCCCATTTGATGCTCATCCCACCTCCACACTGAAATCATGGCCCATTTGATGCTCATCCCACCTCCACACTGAAATCTTCTTCCCAACTTCAACTTAGAAGCAATCCGGTACCATGTCAGGACAAGCATTCACCAATCAGGCTTCATTCTTCTTCACACGCAGGAACTGCCCCTTGTAGGAGAGAGAGGGAGGAGAGAGAAATACTAAAATCTGATCTCTTGAACTAGGTAGCCATTCGAGGAGCGGACTGGAGCGATGGAGTGTGAAGATCAAGAGTAGGACATGCCCAAGATCAGTTGGGGGGTTGCTTTTAGCCCCCATCTCTCATTTTTCTCCAAAATTGATGGCGCCCTCTTCCCTTCTCACAGGCAGTGAAAAAAACGCACCCCCCCCATTCTCACAAAATTTTGGGGGGGGCTCCCTTTAGGAATCCCCCAAAGGTCATAACCTTTCGCATCTTTTAAGTCCCATTCACACTTCCCTTGGACTTTGGCCTTGCGGGCACTCCCTCTTCCGCGTCCGGTGTCCAAATTACGATCCAAAAAATTCTATGCATTTGTATTGAAGTCCCCCACTACTGGGCATCTCCAGGGTCTCATTTGACATGCCAAATAATTATAAAAACTCACCAACTATCGTTAAGTGGGTCTTTTAAGCCTTTTTCGGGTATTGCTGCTTAAAATCGTACTGATTGCCACTGCTGCCTTCGACGAAGTTTATTTTTCCCCTGAAATTCATAGTTTTTGGCTATTTTTAAGTACTTCTCGGCATCAAAAATCATTTTTTACTTAACCACAGTTAGTCTTGGTTAGTTATACCTATGTGTGTAAGTCTCTTTCAGTTAGTATGGATGGAAGAATAATGGAAGAAGAACAACAATGAGCTGAGGCTCATCTTCTGCTCCACTATATCTCTCTCTCTCTTTCTTCCAACATCGTATTAGAGCTTGAACGCCTGAAGCTTGAAGGCGTGGTAGTGGCCATTTGATATCAAGATATTAGATATGAAGAAAACGCCATCAAAGGAGGTTGTGCCTACAACTCATTTTTTTTCAAAAGCTATATCTTGCTATAGAAATGGTTTGTGGAGAAATACCTCACACTTCCTGATCATTTTGACGTGGCCTATAACTTTGTAGAAGAAAGTTTTTTCAAATTCCTCACAGATTGTGAGATATTTAGCACAGACCTGTGCAGACTGGTTGTTTATTGTTGTAAACAGCAAGTGATTCCAGGGCACTGGTGGCTTTCATCCTAACAATGTATATGCCCTTATTATCATGCATTTGAGCATGGTATTGGAGTGTTAAATGCTCAGTTTTGGAGCTTATTAGTAGGCTAGAAATAATGAACTAGTTGTTGTCCTGAATTTGGAAACAATATACCTATAGTGTTGAAGTATCTGTGATGCTTATTTGATAGTGACAAATGTTGGGATCATACCACTTGAGTGGTAGATGATTTTTGCGATATTGTGAGTGTTGAAAGTCCAAAGTTTGGACTAATTTGTTACTAGTTATACTAGGGTATTGACTAGTTATTGTCTGCAGGAAAGATACCTATCATCTTCACTTGACATATATGCAATATATTCTGACCGGTTGGACATGTATCAACTCCTGCATACAGTGGCAAATCAATGAGATGTTTTGGGGCTATTTTGAGGTCTGAATAATCTTGTTTTAACAAATAAAATACTACTAGTTATAGCAATGGGTTGGCGGTATTTGCTGCTCCTACTTGCATACAATACAAACATTGATACTTATATGGATATAGTTTTTTGCTGGGATGTCTTGCCACTACCATAGAATGTTTTGAATTGATTTGAGCTTGGTTTATGCTCAATGACTGTGTTTTTTCATTGTTGGAATACAGTTTACAGCAAGCTGGTTGTCAAGAAAACTGTCATGAATTGCAGGAAACTGTCCTGAATAGCAAGAAACTGGTCCTGAACTGTAGGAAAAGGAGTCAGATACTTACAGGTCATATAGATCAATGAATACCTAAGTTGCAACTATGGAAAATGCTCAAGGCACTGACAATATCACTCAAATTGTGGGAGAAAAGCTGGACAACAAAAAGTTTTCTTTATGGAAGTACTGTATGAAGAATTTTTTGGTTGGCAGAGGTTATTGGGACTTATGTACAAGTGATGAGGCTGAACCTAAAATACATGAAAGAAATTCGACAAATGATCATAAAAGGGCTCATAAGCTATGTACTAAGAGAGCATGTAGGGTGTTACATTGGTTTTCCTTATGTATATCAGATGCTATGGTTATACAGATTACTAGATGCAGTTCCCCAAAGGATGCATGGGACATACTTATGAAGAATTATAGAAATGTAACACATGCAAGAAAGATTCATCTAAAGCAACAGTTCAATAACATGTCTAGGAATGGCAGAAGCATTTAGGCCTACACTACAGAGATCAAGAACATAGCGGATGAGCTTGCCACCATTGGATCTTCAGTGCTTGAGAATGATATGATTGCAATGGCATTGAATGGACTTGGCAAAGAGTATAAAGAATTTGATACGTCTATTTTTGTGAGAGCTCAATCCCCCTAATTGGGATGAGATGATTGCTTTGTTGCTGCATGAGGAAGTTAAGCTTGAGCTAAATACAGGTTCTAGTATGTCTCAAAATAGAGAGACTGTTCTTTACTCTAGGGAGCATGGTAGAGATGGCAGAGGCCATGGTTCTTTTTGAAGTTGAGGAGACACTCGAAACACTTATGAACAACATCAGCAAAGTGCTTGGCATGGCACAAATACACAGGGCTAGTGTGGATCTTGTGGCTTTAGAGAGGTAGGGGGAGATCACCCCATGGTAGAGATGGTGGATCTGGTTCATGGCAGTCAAATCATCACTCAAAGAGGGATAAGGACTATCATTACTGGGGCAGATATGGACACATTGCAAAGGATTGTTACAAGAGGTAGAGAGATATGAAGGCAAAGGGCAAACAACATGGGCACTATGCATCTTCTAGCGGTGCTAATGATGAGCAGGTTCATTGTAACGTGTCCCCTAGTATTATCCAGGACACCTCTTAGCAGTCCATCGGAAAGGATGTCTAGAAAACTCTGCCCGACACTCCCATGGAATGCTACGGGTTTTGCGATCTAGGTCTTTCCGCGCCTGCTACATAGCAGAAGTATCCTGGCCGTTCCCACTTAGGATCGACCGAAATTAGGGTTTTCTTGACTGGTCATTATCTAACAGCAACTAGCGTCAGACCCGAGCGAACTACTTTACGTAGAAACGTCAGGTCCGAAGCGGATTCACGCTGCACTTGGTTCAAGGAGAATGGAAAACGAGAGGGATGCAAGGCTCAACCTCTCTGCCATAAGGCATAGTCCCATTCCGTTCCCCTAAAATAACGTAAATCGGGTAAGACGTAACTCTAGGTCATCGTTCTCATTATTCGTTTTGATGATGATCATTCCGCTGTTCTTCGAGATTTTTGAGAAAAGTTACTGGCTAACCGGGACCACCCAACCGTAGGACGGACCCATGGCCCATCCTCCACACTTTCCTCGGTTTGTTTTAGTTATGTAATTATCTAACACATTAATTTGACATATAACAATCAGCTTCTTTAATTAACCCTGTTAAGCACTGGTTCCTTCACGTAATCTTATCACGTGACATAGAAAAATAATATCAAGCAAGTTCTTTTAACATTTCATCATTTTGTCTTTGAAATACAAGGAGTTCCTCCCGTAGGCTTGTCCATAATCTGCCTGAAGGCTATCCAGTGATTCCCAGGGATCACTATTCCAAGCTTCCGCCCGTAAACTAGTATGCGGGCCTCGAGATCCAATCCCAAGTCACGTTAGCCTCTTGTGCAGGACCCGGAAGGCGAGGGATTTACGGCCAGAGCCCCCCCTGGCACCCAAGCGTCCTCCTACTCCAAGTAGAGCTCAACGGAGAGACCTCTCGTGGCGGGTTCGGTCCACGTTCCCGGCGTGGTGAACAACCCCCTTGGTTAGGGTTAGGTAGGTAGTCGGGGGTAACTGAAACTGCCTCTTCCTTCAGGCCTTTAACCTGAAGTATAGGTACTCATTTAATTTGTAATTCATAATTCAAACAGAGCCCTAAAATCTCTAGCAAGCACAAACATTTCCATTAAACAACCCAGTTGTTTGGAAAACTGCTAAGGAAGTGTTCTTTCCTTTTTGAGTGTATCAGCACTCGTTCCCAAGGTGTCTTGTGAATTGGCAAGATCTTTTACATTCCGGTGTAGGGCATACCCAACTTGGTTAACCCTAAAGTTCCTTAGATATGCTAGTTTCCGGTTTACAACTTTCCTTATTTAGAAGGATATCCAAAAATACGTCTTTTTGCAAGATAACTTACGTAGGGATCTGCCATCCTTGATGAGGGTTTTTACCCTTTCTCCTTGTAAATCAATCACAAGACTAAATGATTTCATACTTGTTGCGTAAGTCCTGCGATGGAATAATCTGTTTAGATCCTTTAAGCTGACGTATGTCAGGCCTAGGATTTCTTCTTTTAAGAACTTAGGGACAAACCCTAGTTCCTTATCTTTACGAATTTATTGTCCCTACAGTAAGGAAAGTAGTCAAGTGCTTAGGGTATGAATGTTTCTATGTTTAGATTGGTTTAGTTATCTTTTGGACGGTAATATTAATCGCCTTGTCATGGTTTTTCTATCCTTGTGACAATTTACTTTCCAGTCAATACAACTTAATTTTAACTTTCGTTTTCCTTACAGATGAACTCATGCCGAATAACAACATTTGCCTTGCTAAGATGTGCAATTAGCAAAGATAACTTCCTAGTAATTTGAGCATCGAAAGAAACATTTCATGAATTTAACCATTTACAATGATTCGTTGTGAAAGGAATAAGACTAATCGTGCAAGATATAATTTCTACACCTTAGGATTTAACTAAAATATACTACTATAACAAATGGATAATCTTGCTCATAATTTATAATGCTTGATGCAATTTGAAGAAAACTAAGTTCTATACATTGTCATTCATAAGCTAAACTCCGTTACAAATAACTCGAACAAATATATCCTATCCTTAACAATTTTTCTTTGCATGATCGACTTAAAACCGAATTAAAGCCAAGAAGAAAAACCTGGTTTTGGGGTGAGATATCCACATGGATATCGGGAGACGACCCTCCCGCAGCTACACCTTGGACTTTCTTGGGCGGCATCGTAATTCGAATGTGAGATAGCCTTTTTCTCTTTCTTCTGGAATTCCACCGTTTCTTTGGAAAAAAAAGTTTATGGGTGAGTGTGGTTTTGCAACCATAGGAACCCTTGGAGGACTTTGACTTGGGGTAAAGGAATAGAAGGCACTTATTCTCCTTCCTTGCCCTTCCTCTATTCCTTCTCTTTTCTAACTCTTTTACTCCTTTCTTACTCTTCTTTATCTTTTCCTCACCCTCTACTTCTTTCACACTACTCCCTTTTTTTCCTCACTCCTCCCTACTTCCCTTCTTTACTTGACTTCCTTATCCTCTACTTTCCTTCCCTGTCTTTTATCTTTTTCCCACTCTTCCTCCTTCACTCCTTCTTTTCACTCCCTTTACTTTCCCTCCCTATCTTTTATCTTTTTCCCACTCTTCCTCCTTCACTCCTTGTTTTCACTCCATTTACTTTCCCTCCCTATCTTTTATCTCACGGGCTACCTTTTACCTTATGGGATATCATCCGAGGCCATGATGATGATTTGGGTTTTGATAATAATGGGAATATGGGGGATTAAGAAAAAGCTTAGGGGTTTGTGGAAATAAAAGAGTTATGAGGGGGTGAAAAGGGGCTTAGGGGAAAAAAAACACGGGGGGGTTGGTTCCCAAAGCCAAGGAAGGGGCTTAAGGGGGAAAGGGGGGGAATAGTAGGGAGAATTTGGGGGGAAAAAAAGGGGCTTAGAGGGATTAAAACCGGGGGGGAAAAGGGGGCTTAGAGGGATTAAAACTGGGGGGAAAAGGGGGCTTAGAGGGATTAAAACTGGGGGGGAAAAGGGGTCTTAGAGGGATTAAAATTGGGGGGGGGAAAGGGGCTTATAAAGCCTGGGGGGGAATTTTAGGGGGGTAATTTCAAAGGCCACAGGAAGGGGGCTTAAGAAGCCACCCTTGGAAGCTTCCAAGGGCTTCCAGAGGCCTCACGATGGCCACGTGGGGGGGAGAAAGCGTGGAGACCGTGACAACTGGCGGCAAAGTGGGCAGGTAAATCAGACGGTGGCGGCAGCTGCTATTGGCGATTGGCGGCGTCCCCTTCAGCTGCACGGCAATCCACGATTGTGTCCTCCACAGGTGGTTCCTAGCTCATCGCTCCCTCTCTAGCTCTATGGCAGTGGCCACCTTCAATCTCTCCCTCCCTCACGAAATTCAAAGCGTCTCCTCTCTTCTTTCCCTCACAGCAGACTGACGGGACCTTCACAGCGTGTCGACCCTCCCTTAAGGCCTTTGACCCCCTCGATTTAAATAGGGGAGGGGAGGGGATCTTCCCTCCCCTGCGTGTCATCACGCATGCTCCCCCCCCCCATTCCAAGCTCCACCAAGGAGCTTAATTGCTCCTTCTATTTCCCTCCCCCTGCAGCTCGTCAGTCAGCTGGGGGGAATTAAAAAATTTTCATTTATCCAATTTTCATTTTCATTTGAGGCAGTTCACCCGTGTATTTCTTTTAGCAAATCGGAATATTACATTCTCTCCCCCTTGGAGGAATCGAGATGTCCTCATCTCGAGATAAACTGGGGATATTGATGGTTGAGAGAGTTTTCATCTATCCAAGTGGCATCCTCTTCGGGATAATCTTTCCACTGGACGAGTCATTCTCTTAAGGTTCTAGATCTTAACTGTCTTTCCCTAACATCTAAGATCCTATCCGGCCTTAGTTCAAGGACTCCTTGACTAGGCATTACAACTTGTTGGTCATCAAGTACATGATTAGGGTTGGGTACATATTTTTTCAAGAGGCTGATATGGAATACATTGTGAACCTTTAGATTCTCAAGGAGTTGCAATCTATAAGCATTGGGTCCTAGGCATTTGAGGATTTTGTACGGCCCACAATACCTTGAACTTAGCTTCTTGCATTCTCCTAGGGATAGAGAACTCTTTTTAGGGTGTACACGAATGAAGACCATGTCTCCTTCTTCGAAGACTCTATCTTGACGTTTCAAATCTGTGTATGCCTTTTGTCTATCCTTGGCTGCTTGTATGTCTTGTCTTATTGACCTTATTTGATCATCCATGTCCTCCAACATTTGTCTTGAAGCTTCAACTCTGAGGGTTGGATCAGAAAAGTTTAGGGGACTTCGACAATCATGACCATACAATGCCTGGAAAGGGGTCATTTGAATGCTCTGCTGGTAAGAAGCATTGTAGGCAAATTCAACCAAAGGCAAGTATTTAATCCACCTCTTCGGCTCTCGACAGCAATATGCCCTAAGCATATCCTCGATGACTTGATTTACTCGCTCTGTTTGGCCATCCGTTTGGGGATGGTAGGCGGTGCTAAAACAGAGTTGAGTCCCAATAGCTTCAAAGATAGCTCTCCAGAAGTGTGATGTGAAGAGAGAATCTCGATCACTAATGATTTTTCTAGGTAACCCATGTAGCTTGAATATCTCCTTGATAAACAATCTTGCAATGTCGGAGGATTTATAATTTGTCTTTACTGGAATCAGGTGTGCAACCTTGGTAAGCATGTCAACCACAACCATAATGGAATTGTATCCTCCTTGGGCTTGGGGTAAGCCCACAACAAAATCCATACTGATGAATTCCCGTTTCATTTGGTGAATGTCAAGCAGTTGTAGTTTCCCTGGCATCATGACATGTTCGACTTTGATACGTTGGCAAGACAAACACTCAATGACATATTTGAGAATGTCACCTTTAAGCCTCTCCCAATGGTAGCTCTTCCTAACTGCATTAAGGGTTTTAGCATAGCCAAGATGTCCTACGAAAGGAGAACCATGAGCTTCCCATAATATCTTCTGCTTAAGTGACTGGCTTGCTGGTATACACAGCCTTGTTCTGTAGTAGACAAGTCCATTATCAATGGAAAATTCCTGATACTTAGCTTGCAACTTCTGATTCTACTCCTTGGTAGATATTTCCTTTATCATTGTTTGGTAGGCCAAATCATGGCATGCTTCCTCTCTAGCTAGTTCAAGTATAGGGTTGTTTGGCATAGATACTTTTGTAGCCAGAGATCTGGCCGTTGATGGATTCTGCAAGATTAGGGAATTTAGGAAAGCCTTGCGACTGAGTGCATCGGCAACTACATTCTCCTTCCCTAGTCGGTACTTGATTTCAAAATCATATTCCTCCAATACTTCAATCCACCGACGTTGTCTCATATTGAGCTCGTTCTGGGTAAAAATCCATTTGAGACTCTTATGATCGGTTACTAGAGTAAACTTGTTACCCAACAGGTAGTGTCTCCAAAGCTTTAGAGCATGGATGATAGCTAGTAATTCCAGATCATGCGTGGCATAATTCTTTTCATGACTCTTCAATTTCCTTGAAGAGTATGCTACTGGATGACCTTCCTGCATAAGTACACACCCCAAGCCAAGAATGCTAGCATCAGTTACTACCTCAAACTCCTTATTGAGGTCAGTAAGTTTTAGAATAGGTGCTGATACCAAACTTTGCTTCAATTTGTCGAAGCTATTTTGTTCGGAAGTTGACCATGTAATGGAAGTCTGCTTCTTTAGTAAGTCTGTAAGAGGTGCTGCAATCAAAGCATAGTTTTTTATGAAGACCCTACACCATCCTGTCAATCCAAGAAAGCTACGTATCTCTTTGACGGATACTGGTATTGGCCATTCAAGCACATCTCTGACCTTGGCTGGGTCTATTGATATTCCTTCTGATGATACTATGAATCCCAGATATTCAATCTGACGCTTGAAGAATGCACACTTCTTCATTTTTGCATACAGCTTATGAGACCTCATTGTCTCAAGGACAATCCGAAGTTGAGGTTCATGATCTTCTTCCTATTTAGAATAGACTAAAGTGTCATCGAAGAAGACAAGTACGAAATCATCAAGATATGGTCTAAAAATATCTTGCATTAATCTATTGAAGGTGGCAAGTGCATTGGTAAGCCCGAATGACATAACCAGGAACTCAAAGTGCCCATATCTTTTATTGAAGACTGTCTTTTGAATATCATCTTCCTTGATCCTTATCTGATGGTAACCTGACCTGAGATCAATCTTGGAGAAGATCTTTGCACCTTGAAGACGATCAAGAAGCTCATCTATTCTAGGAATAGGATACTTGTTCTTGACTGTTGATCGATTCAACCCTCGATAATCAATACATAGTCGAAGTGTCCCATCTTTCTTTTTCTGGAATAGTACTGGAGCTCCCCACAGTGAGTTGCTAGGCCGGATGTAACCCTGATCTAACAGTTGCTTGAGCTATTCCTTCAACTCAATTGCTTCTGGTATGGACATTCTATAAGGTCTCTTTGCAATTGGTGCAGCTCCAGGCACTAGCCTAATCTCATGATCTACTTCTCTTGGAGGTGAAAGTTCAATCAATTCCTCAGGGAATACGTCAGCGTATTCCTTTAGCCAAGAAGTTCCTTCATGAGACTCTTGCTTTTGATCTAACTTGTTGAGTTTGATCAGGTAAACGGGTAATCCTTTTCTGACTCCTTTTATGATCCAAGATACTTTGGCTAATTGGCTTCTTGGCACTCCTGCCTCACCTTGAGTTGTGACAAATTCCCTTTCAAAGTTTCGAAAGGAAACTTGACCCTTTCCACAATGAATGTGGGTGTCATTAGGCTTAAGCCAATCCATCCCGAGTAGACACTCATGGATACCTAAATTCATGACTCTGAATTTGACTAAAGTCTTCTTTCCTCCCAGAAAGAATTCCACCTTAGCAGTTTGCCTGGTACAAGTTACCTCATGACCGTTTGCCAATTCCACAAGCAGGGTAGGTGCTTCTACTGTGGCTATTCCTAATCTTTTTGCACATGCTGGTGAGATAAAGGAATGTGTACTGCCACAATCAATCAAGGTTTTGAAACCTTTACCTTGATAGTCCGACGGTGTCTGAATTACTGAGAACTGGCGATTCGGCCCTTTCTTGTGTAAAGCGGCATGGACTGTCGCTCTTTCAAATTCTGCTTCCATAGTCGGATCTTCCTCTTCTTCTTCTTTGCATCTTTGCCTATTGGCAATGCAAGCGGTTATTCCTCTTCCACGGGTAACGGCTCCTTGACCGCGGCCTGCCCCTTGGAAAGGCGTTTGGCGATGTCCTCCGCTGAGCTTGGGACATTTTCTCTTGAAGTGACCGGGTTCGTTGCAGTGGAAACAACGGAGGTTTCGGCCATTACTTTAAGTAGGAACAAAGTTGTTGACATTATTTGTCCTTGCTTTCTTCCTTTGTCCCTGATTGTGACCTTGAACTCTCTTCATTTGAGGTCTGAATGCTCCTCTGTTCGGGTCACTATAGGACCAAGTTTTGTTACCCCTTGGTCTAGCTTGCACCTCCTGAATTATAGGCGCCGCTCGAATAAGTGCATCCTAAAGATCTGATGGACGCATAGATTCGAGACGGGTATTTACGGGTGGATTTAAGCCCGCACAAAATTTGGACACTTGCTGCGTCATGTACATCTGTGGCACATACTTTAAAAGTGAGACGAATTTAGAGTAGTATGCATCAAGAGTGAGTCCTAGCTGTTTTAGCTCGTAGAACTCATTCATTTTCTGCGTACAATATGCAGGTGGTAAATATCTTCCCTACACGGCTTTCTTCAACTTCTCCCAGGTAACGGACCCCTCTGAAATCCCTTGATCCCTGCACCATTGCTTCCACCAAAGTCTGGCTTCGTCGGTGAGCTTTAACTTGGCGAGCATGGCCTGATTGGTAGGTGCAGTACCAGCTGCTTCAAAATAATCCTCCATGGATTCGATCCAAATTTCAGCATCAGCCTGGACAAATCTGCCTCTCCCGTCAAACTCGGGTGGCTTTATCTGCTTGAGGAGGAACTTCTTCTCCTGGGTCACAGTAGTACTTGATGTAGGAGGCGAATTTGGAACCTGTACTTGGGGTTGTGCCTGGATAAAAGTTTTCTTAACGTTATTATATGATAATCGACGTTAGCTTATCTTTCATTTTTAGTTCAGCTATCTCGTAAACAATGTAGCTACTTAACTTTTTTAACAACTCTTATGCACAGCCAGATATTGATAAAAGAAGTCTTTATTTGTATTTACATGGGCATAGCCTTATACAACGTTTCGTGTGATGATAATCCAATCATTACATTCAGTTTGGGGAGAACAACGTTGTATTGCATTTGTCTACAGGAACTGTGTAATAGTAGGGTTTTGGGTCATGGATCTTTAGGAATCGATAGTTCATTGGAAGTTCAGGATACCCTTTCCGTTGGAATCCATATTTCTCATGGCGGCCCAACACTTTAATCCTGTCGGCTGGGATTACACGGGTTACTTCCTCATATACATATGAGTTCATTTCAACCCTCCAACCTTGAATATGTAAAGTCGAATTTACGTGAGCTTCCACAAAAATGAACAGCTTCACGACTTTCAAGTCTTCCAACCACTTGATCCTCTTTAGGTTGGTCTGTAGATAAGCAAACCGGTGGGCGGCTATATAGTAGATTCCTGAAGACCCCGTCCATCTTCATTCTATGTATAAAGGTGATGGATTATAAATCTACTCCAGGATGTTCATCATCCCAATTCTTTGTCTATAAAGGGGAGAATGCATTGCAGTCATAAACATGACCCGAAATACCAAAAACTTGTTCCACGCTTCATAATTCTGCAAGACAGCATTGAAGATGAGAAAATATTTGGACAGCAACCATTTCTTTACTTCATTTTATTGAGATCTCATAAAAACAATTCCGTTGTTGGTCGGCTCTGATACCAACTGTAATGTGTCCCCTAGTATTATCCAGGACACGTCTTAGTAGTCCATCGGAAAGGATGTCTAGAAAACTCCGCCCGACACTCCCATGGAATGTTACGGGTTTTGCGATCTAGGTCTTTCCGCATCTGCCACGTAGTGGAAGTATCCTAGCCGTTCCCACTTAGGATCGACCAGAATTAGGGTTTTCCTGACTGGTCATTATCTAACAGCAACTAGCATCAGACCCAAGCGAACTACTTTACGCAGAAACGTCAGATCCGAAGCGGATTCACGCTGCACTTGGTTCAAGGAGAATGGGAAACGAGAGGGATGCAAGGCTCAACCTCTCTGCCATAAGGCATAGTCCCATTACGTTCCCCTAAAACAACGTAAATCGGGTAAGACGTAACTCTAGGTCATTGTTCTCGTTATTCGTTTTGACGACGATGATCATTCCGTTGTTCTTCGAGATTTTTGAGAAAAGTTCCTGGCTAACCGGGACCACCCAAACGGACCCATGGCCCATCCTCCGCACTTTCCTCGGTTTGTTTTAGTTATGTAATTATCTAACACATTAATTTGACATATAACAATCAGCTTCTTTAATTAACCCTGTTAAGCACTGGTTCCTTCACGTAATCTTATCACGTGACATAGAAAAACAATATCAAGCAAGTTCTTTTAACATTTCATCATTTTGTCTTTGAAATACAAGGAGTTCCGCCCATAGGCTTGTCCATAATCCGCCTGAAGGCTATCCAGTGATTCCCAGGGATCACTATTCCAAGCTTCCGCCCGTAAACTAGTATGCGGGCCTCGAGATCCAATCCCGAGTCACGTTAGCCTCTTGTGCAGGACCCGGAAGGCGAGGGATTTACGGCCAGAGCCCCCCCTGGCACCCAAGCATCCTCCTACTCCAAGTAGAGCTCAACGGAGAGACCTCTCGCGGTGGGTTCGGTCCACGTTCCCAGCGCGGTGAACAACCCCCTTGGTTAGGGTTAGGCAGGTAGTCGGGGGTAACTGAAACTGCCTCTTCCTTCAGGCCTTTAACCTGAAGTATAGGTACTCATTTAATTTGTAATTCATAATTCAAACAGAGCCCTAAAATCTCTAGCAAGCACAAACATTTCCATTAAACAACCCAGTTGTTTGGCAAACTGCTAAGGAAGTGTTCTTTCCTTTTTGAGTGTATCAGCACTCGTTCCCAAGGTGTCTTGTAAATTGGCAAGATCTTTTACATTCCGGTGTAGGGCATACCCAACTTGGTTAACCCTAAAGTTCCTTAGATATACTAGTTTCCGGTTTACAACTTTCCTTATTTAGAAGGATATCCAAAAATACGTCTTTTTGCAAGATAACTTGCATAGGGATCTGCCATCCTTGATGAGGGTTTTTACCCTTTCTCCTTGTGAATCAATCACAAGACTAAATGATTTCATACTTGTTGCGCAAGTCCTGCGATGGAATAATCTGTTTAGATCCTTTAAGCTGACGTATGTTAGGCCTAGGATTTCTTCTTTTAAGAACCTTAGGGACAAACCCTAGTTCCTTATCTTTACGAATTTATTGTCCCTACAGTAAGGAAAGTAGTCAAGTGCTTAGGGTATGAATGTTTCTATGTTTAGATTGGTTTAGTTATCTTTTGGAAGGTAATATTAATCGTCTTGTCACGGTTTTTCTATCCTTGTGACAATTTACTTTCCAGTCAATACAGCTTAATTTTAACTTCCGTTTTCCTTACAGATGAACTCATGCCGAATAACAACATTTGCCTTGCTAAGATGTGCAATTAGCAAAGATAACTTCCTAGTAATTTGAGCATCGAAAGAAACCTTTCATGAATTTAACCATTTACAATGATTCGTTGCGAAAGGAATAAGACTAATGGTGCAAGATATAATTTCTACACCTTAGGATTTAACTAAAATATACTACTATAGTAAATGGATAATCTTGCTCGTAATTTATAATGCTTGATGCAATTTGAAGAAAACTAAGTTCTATACATTGTCATTCATAAGCTAGACTCCTTCGTTACAAATAACTCGAACAAATATATCCTATCCTTAACAATTTTTCTTTGCATGATCGACTTAAAACCGAATTAAAGCCAAGAAGAAAAACCTGGTTTTGGGGTGAGATATCCACATGGATACCGGGAGACGACCCTCCCGCAGCTACACCTTGGACTTTCTTGGGCGGCATCGTAATTCGAATGTGAGATAGCCTTTTTCTCTTTCTTCTGGAATTCCACCGTTTCTTTGGAAAAAAAAGTTTATGGGTGAGTGTGGTTTTGCAACCACAAGAACCCTTGGAGGACTTTGACTTGGGGTAAAGGAATAGAAGGCACTTATTCTCCTTCCTTGCCCTTCCTCTATTCCTTCTCTTTTCTAACTCTTTTACTCCGTTCTTACTCTTCTTTATCTTTTCCTCACCCTCTACTTCTTTCACACTACTCCCTTTTTTTCCTCACTCTCCCTACTTCCCTTCTTTACTTGACTTCCTTATCCTTTACTTTCCTTCCCTATCTTTTATCTTTTTCCCACTCTTCCTCCTTCACTCCTTCTTTTCACTCCCTTTACTTTCCCTCCCTATCTTTTATCTTTTTCCCACTCTTCCTCCTTCACTCCTTGTTTTCACTCCCTTTACTTTCCCTCCCTATCTTTTATCTCACGGGCTACCTTTTACCTTATGGGATATCATCCGAGGCCATGATGATGATTTGGGTTTTGATAATAATGGAAATATGGGGGATTAAGAAAAAGCTTAGGGGTTTGTGGAAATAAAAGAGTTATGAGGGGGTGAAAAGGGGCTTAGGGGAAAAAAAACACGGGGGGGTTGGTTCCCAAAGCCAAGGAAGAAGCTTAAGGGGGAAAGGGAGGGAATAGTAGGGAGAATTTGGGGGGAAAAAAAGGGGCTTAGAGGGATTAAAACCGGGGGGGAAAAGGGGGCTTAGAGGGATTAAAACCGGGGGGAAAAGGGGGCTTAGAGGGATTAAAACCGGGGGGGGGAAAGGGGGCTTAGAGGGATTAAAACCGGGGGGGGGAAAGGGGCTTATAAAGCCTAGGGGGGAATTTTAGGGGGGTAATTTCAAAGGCCACAGGAAGGGGGCTTAAGAAGCCACCCTTGGAAGCTTCCAAGGGCTTCCAAAGGCCTCACGACGGCCACGTGGGGGGGGAGAAAGCGTGGAGACTGCGACAGCTGGCGGCAAAGTGGGCAAGGAAATCAGACGGCGGTGGCAGCTGCTATTGGCGATTGGCGGTGTCCCCTTCAGCTGCACGGCAGTCCACGATCGTGTCCTCCACAGGCGGTTCTTAGCTCATCGCTCCCTCTCCAGCTCTATGGCAGTGGCCACCTTCAATCTCTCCCTCCCTCACGAAATTCAAAGCGTCTCCTCTCTTCTTTCCCTCACAGCAGACTGACGGGCCCTTCACAGCGTGTCGACCCTCCCTTAAGTCCTTTGACCCCCTCGATTTAAATAGGGGAGGGGAGGGGATCTTCCCTCCCCTGCATGTCATTACGCATGCTCCCCCCCCTCATTCCAAGCTCCACCAAGGAGCTTAATTGCTCCTTCTATTTCCCTCTCCCTGCAGCTCGTCAGTCGGCTGGGGGGAATAAAATTTTTTTCATTTATCCAATTTTCATTTTCATTTGAGGCAGTTCACGCGTGTATTTCTTTTAGCAAATCGGAATATTACATTGATAGATTGTTTGCCATACAGCATGTGTCTAAGAATGCATCTAGGTAGAACAGAGATGAGTGATGGTCTCGGGGAAGTTACTATGTGTATATCCTCTACATCACATGCGTTCAAGGCGGATTTATAAATATCCTTATCTGTGATTTTTTTTTGAATAAAACATAACCCTTTTCTATTCAATCTATAAATAACACATTTATATTACACCCTTTTATATGTAAAAAATGTATAAAAATGGTATTTTAAAAATACTTTTTTTTGAACTCATGTGATGCACACATATATTTATGAGTAACTTACCCGAGGCGATGGTACATTGATTCAGGGTCTTCAAATCATATGACAGCCCATGGAGAATGGTTTGATGAGATGGTTGTAGGTTCACATGGTTATGTGTGTATTGGGGATGACACCCAACATGACATTCAACACACAAGAATTGTTCCGTTGTTGATGCTTGATGGCAAGAAAAAGAGCCTACATGATGTACTACATGTACCTACAATAACCAAGAATCATTTTTCAGTTGGACAAATGGCAAAACAGAATGTGTAGGTGAGATTTAATTGAGATGGATACTTTGTTGAAGAATATGATGATGGATGAAAATTGATTGCTAGAGGCCAAAGAGATGCAGAATGTTTACTCTTAATGCATCAATTCCAGAATTTAAAGGAGCCATGTTTGCACATGATGATGGTGCTATATGGGATGTTGAGATATGGCATAAGCAGATTGGCCATGTGAATGTACAAAATCTTAAATCTATGTAGAAGGAGATTGTGCTTGGACTGCCTAAGTTCAAGTATCATGACTTTGGACATGTATGTGATGTATGTAAGTTTGGAAACCAAGCACGGTTTCCATTTATGAGACATGTACGGAATAGCTCAACAATAAACAAGAAAAGAAAAAAACTACTACTACTACTACAACAGTAAACAAGAAAACTACTACTACTACTACTACTACTACTACTACTACTACTACTACTACTACTACTACTACTACTACTACTACTACTACTACTACTACTACTACTACTACTACTACTACTACTACTACTACTACTACTACTACTACTACTACTACTACTACCACTACTACCACGACTACGACTACCACAACAACAACAAACAAGAAAAGAAGAAATTAAACAACAACTACTACCACTACCACTACCACTACCACTACCACTACCACTACCACTACTACCTCAACAACAACAAACAAGAAAAAAAGATTAGAATAAATAAAACAACAACAACAATAACAACAACCTCTCCCTCCCTCTCTCTCCCCCTCCCTTCCTCCCTCTCCCTCTCTTTCTCTCTTTCCCTTTTATGTTTAATGTTTTCTTCCTCTCTCTCTCTCGTTCCTTCTTTATTTTTGTCTCTTCCTCTCCCTCTCTCATTTTCTCTCTTTCTCTCAATATGTATGATTTTTAACAAAAAAAAGTAAAAGAAATAGATAAAAAATAAAAGCAAAGCAAGAGGGAACAATGCACTCATCGCAAAGGCCCGAGGATGGATTCGGCGGCTCCTCTTTGCGACAGTAGCTCCTCTTCGCCCTCCGTACACCTCCTCCTCTTCTTCGAAAACGACGGTGGTGGCGGGGAGAAGCTTTTCTTCTCCATCTTTCTCTCTATCTCTCCCTCTCCCTCTCAAATGCAACATGGAGTTTTCTCTCCCTTTTGCTCTCTCTTTCGTTTGTTCGTGCAAAATAATGCGCTTGGGTTTTGGCCCGTGTTTTTTTTTTAAGTATCATTGCTATTTGTGTCGCATTTGTGATGCAAATAGCAAAGCTGCTAATTTGTGTCAAAAAGCACCGTTGCTATGCCTCCATATCCTTGGTATATTTGCTTGCATTGATCTTCTTCTTCTTCTCCACCCCTTTGCTTGCATTGATCTTTTGGTCATCTTCTTCATGGTCCTTATGATCTTTTTTTAAATTTACTTTGCTTACATTAGTCTTCATGTCCCCCTCAAGAAAATGTACTTGTATGATGACTAGAATGTCTTCAAAGTTTTCAAATAAGATCATTGATTATACTTTAAAATAAGTAAATCCATCCATCTGTACAAGTGGAACAAACAAATCTTCCATGTAGTATAGATGAGCAACATATGCCATGTTACTCTTCATGAACGACAACCAATAAAAAAACTTCATGCTTGACGTTCTCGAGATAGAAATGAGCTTCAAATAACTGAGAATAACTAGCAAACCAAATAATCTTGAATGTGCTAAAAAAACACAAGCTCCAAGAAGCATTAGATTAGTATCAAAAGATACTAGTTGTGAAAAACTTATTGTCAAGCTTGATGATGCTTGATCTTCAGGTGGACTGCTCCAAATCTTCTTCTTGAGGGTTAAATTGCTATAAACTAATCAAATTTGAGTAATAAAGGGTTACTTGAGCTAAGAATAGTGAGAAAATGAAGTGGAGAAAAATGGCTGTGGAGTCTCTATTTAGGGCTTCAGGACATGACTGATTTTTATGTTATAGGAGCTCCCACCATGGACTATTTGGGCCCAAATTTTATTAGGAGAAAGCTTATCTGATGGGCTCCAAATTCCCTATAGCTACAGAATAAACTATAGTGTACAGGAGGAGAATTGATGGTACAAACAATGACATGTGCATATAGGAGAGCAATGACAAATTTCAGCGATGTCAAGTAGAGGGAGCAACAATGTTGTGCTATGATATGACAAAGAATTGTGCAAGGAGTCAACTGAGAGAATTATAGAAGAAAGCATGATAAGATATGGTATGTAGAGAAAGTTATGAAAGATCAAAGTAATATAGGTCTAGTCTGGCTATGGCTGCAAAATAGTGGGTATGAGATTTAAGGTGAGAGAATCAAGACATGCATTCAAACTAAGCTGATGAGAAAAGCTAAGAGGAGTGCAAGGAGAGCTAATCCATGCTTGAATGAGCTGTGATACCATGTCAAAAACACGAATCTAGAGCGAGTGGAAGATGGAGACAAGACTCATGATAACATAGACAATGAAGAGATTGACTATTACACAAGTGAATTAGGTTCCCAGATAAAAGCTTGGACTCATAAAGATAATCTTATGTAAGAGACTGAAAATGATAATGACACTTACTGAAATTAAAAACTATCATGATATATTGCATTGAACTTCATGAAAGTGATAGTTAAGTACAATGTTTTATGGTAGATGGATAGTAGCGTTCTCCACCACTGTGCTGATGGGATTCAGACACCTCTTCCTAGTGTACTTGCATTTCCCTTGCCCATTGCTCCATACAAAGAGGCATATAAGTAGGTGGTGTGATTGCTAAACTCTCAACAAAGGGTACTACTAATTATGGAATGTTTTATGAGCATGGAAAGTTGCTTGACTTAACAGGTTATATAGATGCAGATTGGGCTAGTTGTGCTTATGATAGAAGGTCAAGTAATGGTTATACTTTCAGCCTCGGTAGCAGTATGATCAACTAGAGTAACAAGAAGCAGTTTGTCTGGTGAAACTACTTCATGACTTGGGTATACAGTTAGACAGGAAGGTCATATTGCATTGTGACAATCTTAATGTGATATTGACTAGCAACCCTCTCTATCATGCTAGATCCAAACACATAGAGATTCATTACCACTTCATCAGGGAGATGGTTCTTGCTAGACAAATTGATCTAGTCCATGTAAAGATAAAAGAGTATGTAGTAGATATCTTTACCAAATTATATGGTAAAGAGAAGTTTGTGCATTTTAGGGAGCTACTTGGAGTATAACAATTAGTTTGAGCTTGAGGGGGAGTGTTGAGATTCAATCTCATGATCACCATCACCAACTCTATCTTGACAGCTATAGTCATATAGCTATCATCATCTACCATGTGTGTTGTAATAAATGATTGGAACACTCAACCATAGCTAGTGACATAGTAAGTTAGTGACCTAGAATATTATTTAGTGTTTGACTAGACCTTAGTCTACAATTCTCAATAATGAAGGTGAAGAATATGAGATTACTCCACTCTCTCTGTGTGGGCTTCTCTCATTGTCTTTCTCTCTCTCTCTAAAACTTTGACACTCGAGTGGATTGCGGCTATTCGCTTCTCAGTAATGGGTTTATTGGTTTGTTTTTGTGGTTCCAAGAGTGTTGCAAGTCCTATTAGTGGGTTTTTTCCTCACCTTAATTCCCCGTTAGTGTGTTCCTTATTAATGAGATTACTTTGCCAGTTTATGCCTACTCATGATCACCATCACCATTACTTTGCAAGTTGTAATAAATGAGTCTAAGACTAAACCACATTTAGTGAAATAGTTAGTTAGTGACCTAGACTATTATGTAGTGTGTGACTAGACTTTAGTCTATAGGTTGTAAATAATGAAGGTGAAGAATATGAGCGTACTCTACTCTCTGTGTGTGGGCTTCTCTCATTGTCTGTGTCTTTCTCTCTCCCTCTAAAACTTTGACACTCTAGTGGATTGGGGTTGTTCACTTCTCAATGATGGGTTTCTTGGTTTTTTTGTGTGGTCCCAAGACTGTTGCAAGTCCTATTGGTGGGATTGTTTCTTAGCTTAATTCCTCGTTAGTGTGTTCCTTCTTAATGAGATTACTATGCTAGTTTATGCCTACTCATGCACTCGAATGGTGTGATGCAAGGTGAGCCGTGCAGAATTAGGCTTTCACCTTCAATGCAAGGTGCGCTATGCATAACCAAGCTTTTCACTTTTCTCATGCACCTAGGTGCCTATAACGCAATGTGCAACCTTCAATGAAATCATTCATACACCCACCCAGGTAGTCAATGATCAATGTCTCTACTAGGTAGCAAGTTGCAAGTGATCAGCTAATTTGGTCAATTCTTAGGCCTAGTGGGGAAAATTCTAGTATTGGTCAGTTCTATGGTCACACTCACAACTGTGAGATCTAGCTAGGGTCGCTCGATATTTAGCTCACAACCTATGATATTTTTGGGAGTCTAGCTGGTACTTAAGAATGTGTTTTGGTCCTAGTAGTCTTCCAATTCTGATGTCCCAAATGCAAATATCTAATCGTTTGAGTCCTAGGATTGGTCAAGGGCTACTTAGAACTCAGTCATCTGAGTCATAGGGATGTTGTTGGAGCGGTGGAAGAAACACAACAAATGACAAAAGATTCATGACAATGAATTAGTTAATCACATGCGCTTCCAACTATGATACTATCCTTATTGTTCAATTAGCAAGGAGGGTTGTAGGCATACATGGAATCACCGAAAGAGTTTCCACAATGGATTTTTGCTACTCTCCTAATGTGTTGCTCTCTTTGGACCTAGTGCTCTCTCTGTCAATCTCTAACAAGCTCAAATGAGTTGTTTCCCCCCTTTTCTTTCCTTTTAATGGTCTCTATTTCTTCACTTACTCTCTATTTTTCTTCCAATATATTCAAAATCTTTTTTCCTGTCATTCACTGCTTGTTTCCTAGTTATTACAAAGACTTATCTTTTCTTTCTTCTTTATTATTTCTCAAACCTTAATGCATCCTACTAATGAAAAACAACATACCACTAATCTAATCAATGTTTCCAAATCTTTCAACATCTTAACTATCAAGCAAAGGAGATAAAATATCCTCCGACTCTCTCACTTCCTACCTAAACTGAGTATTGTTTCGGAGACAAACTCCTACTTCATTGCTCAATTTGGAATGCACTAGCACTCAAGATTGAATCTCTTGGTCCCAGCAATAGAAGCAAAATGTCGTTGCTATCGCTAGCAACCACCAAGACCCTACGCAACACTTATCAAGTCAAGCATTTCAAGCTAGTGGTAATGGCTACCTCTCACATAGCCATGCATGCTCTCGTACAAGGATAGAGTGAGCTTACCATTGAATATGATCGTTGCAATCCTCCTCCTCAAGTCCTTCGATGGCCCCATGATTTAAGATGCTAGGTCAAGCAAGCTCCATCTCCATGCACCAAGCTCCAACCTTCATAGTCCTGCGTGCGAGAAAAGTGAAGGCACAAGAGGAAGGTAAGAGAAAAAACAAGAAGAGAGCTAGTTTGTACAAACACTAAGAATGAGCTTATCTATTCACTTTTTGACTTTTATACATGTCATTTTCCCCTTGCGCACCCAACCATTTTCCATGACCATCCATTTGACCTTGGTCCTCTTTTCTACTTTCTTTCCTATTCTCATGGCTTTTTTATATGGCCCTTGTCATTTACAACTTGCACAAGAGGGATCCCGCCGATGCTCTTTTACAAGGGGCTAAAATGTGCTTTATTTCTTGCATGTCTTGTTCTTGATTTTCAAAAATTTTCCCATGCTTCTTGGTCTTTTTAATTATTTTGTTCAATGAGCTATCTTTTCATGCTCCTTCACAAGTCTCGTTGCTCCTTGTGTTGTTTCGAGGGTTAATAGGAAGTGTTTCTTTTCTCTCCTTTGTCTCAAAATCAAATTTGAGTCCCTAAGAGGCTAGCTCATGCCCCTTTATCCTTAAGCCCAATCTCAAAATTGAGCCCAAGAGATCTCTAAGTCTTATACTCATCCGTTCTCATGTTTATTGTAAGAAGTCGAGAGCCATAGTTTTCCTTTGTGACTTCAAGACTTTAAATGTAGGGTACTTTACATAATATGGACTACCAAAAAGACTATGCATTATCTTGTATGTTTGTATAGTTTGTAAATATCTATACTATTATGAAGAGTCCTAGAGTATACTTCTCTTAGGCTTGCCAATCAATCTTTAGTTAGGTTATTCAATGAGTATATATTATATCTCTAAAAAATAAGTACAAAACATTCATTCTACATGTATGATTTGGACCACTTTGAAAGACTAAATTTGAAAATGATACTTCAATGAGCATCAATTTTACTAAAATAGTATTTCACAGTAGATCACTACCATATCCTCATTTGGAAATGTTTCCCTTTTTTCAACTCTACACACAAAATCTAATTGCTCCACATAGTAGATGCACCTAGAATCCCAATATCATATGAAGAGTGATGCACTCTTTGAATTGAGATGGAGTTTTATGCAACATGGATGTAGGCTAAGAAAGATTGAAATACTTGATGGGATAAAGAATATTTACAATTCTTCATATTTTCATGAGCTTAATGAAAATAATAACATAGAAAAAATTACAACAATTAGAGGCTTGAACTTGGCAATGATGATGGATGTGCACCTAAATCTAAATGCAATACCTCCTAGTGCCTACTCAATCAAAATGTGTCCACAAGCTTGTTCTCAAGTCAGCCTAATAAAACTTCAGTATCTTGCTAAGAGCTAGATGATTATATTTATGAATTTTATTCAATGAGCTTAATTTATAAGAATGGATTAATCAAATAAATCAAACAAAAGAAACATAAGTAAAACTTTTGAAGCAAAGGCATTTTTAGCAAGGATAGATGCATGAGAAAGTCATGAAAATTGGATGTAGTAAACATATGTTTCATTGCACATGCATGTTAAGATCTCATTTGATAGCATATCATTATCTCATCCTTAATTGGCATTTTTCCTCTATTTCTAACTCTACACAAAGAAATCAAAATGATCCACAAAGAAAATGATCTTGGCCTAGAATCTCATTATTATATATAAGTGATATAGTATTTTAATGGAGATAAAGTGGTCCACCATACAGATTTAGACTCATGCACTATGATATACCCTAATGAAACTATATAAACTTTTTTGTAACATGTGTATTTTTTAAGGTCATTTTGAGAGTGTGGACAAATTTTGGTAATGGCATATTTTTGGCCAAAATTTATCAAACACAGGAACATGTCTTATGTTTGAGCTTAACATATGGTGAAATGGCTATCATCTTCATTGGGCATGGTGAGCTTAGTAGAGCTACAAGCCAAGCAAGGACAATTAAAGCTTTACTACTTTAAAGTTTAATCTCAAAGCCTATCACAATTAAAATGATGGTTCAATCTTAAAAGCAAGCCATAAATGAAATGTTGAATGGATCTTTAAAAAGTGCATGACCTCGCAAAAGCAAGCCACAATTGACATGATGCCTAGATCTTAAAAAAGAACCAATGCCTAGCATAAATCAAATTCAAAAGATGCTAGCTATCTATCATGCAATTCATAACTATAAAAACCAACTACTTAGATATCTATGAGTTTGGTCTTATTTTATTTTAACAAGATCTCAACATTTATTTTGGATGTTCCATTCCTTGTTTTTGTCTTGGATAATTATCCATATGTATACCCTCTATATCACATGCGATTTAATGCCTATTTATAAATATCGATATTTATTAATTTTCCCTTAATAAAAGATAACCCTTTTCTATTCAATCTACAATAATACCCATCAATCTTATATGTTCCCATCATCTTTTATCTTTTAAAATATATGAAGCACTTAGTGTGTTTTGTATAGTAGTGTATGTGAAAATATTTATAGTCTAGCTTATCAAAATTTATTTGTATCTTTGTATTTACAACACCAAACTAATACTCGTGAGGGACTTGTAAAAGATGTTAAAAAATCATCTAGCTTAGTGAACCTCAAGAGGTAGAATTGAGATTGCAATTTAAAAATCTCAACTTTGTTGCTTTTTTACATGAATTGTAAAAACCAAGCTCGCCACCTCATGAATAGAATCTACTCTTGAGGTTTTTGAAGTTGGACTAAAGAGAATGGTGCCAATTTTCAAAATTTATACCAAAATTAGTAAATTGGTCTTCTTACACCACAAAATGAGGGATAAAAAATAAACTTCATGCATTGAGTGGTGGATGAAGTTGCTCCAAAGATTAGTTCAAAGAGTGGATGAAATTTCTTCTAGCGATCATAAGCAAGAGAATCAAGCAGCGATTGTGTCCACTTAGAAAATAAAGGAAACATGATTACAACAAAATTTGCAATAAGACAAAGCATGAGGTAAATTGCAATTACCTCCATGTGGCACACAACTAATGTTACTTTAGTACTCCAATCTAAGAAGATTCTAAATACTTGTTTTTGGATCATGATAGGGATTTTAGGAAATGGACAAACCCCCATAGCAACAAACCATTGGATCATTATAAATTGCCTCGACTATAGAGGTGTAACAATATTTAAATCTCTTTGATTCTCTTTCAATGCTCAGAATCCCTCATTCTACTTCATTTATCTCTACTCCCATTCAATCACCACTTATAACACAACCACAAATAGCTTATGGGTTTCTAACAATAGGTCAAACATGCTTCCTATCTATCCCATCACTAGTAATGGCCAACAATTATGCAGCATTAGTGGAGCCTACATGGGGGGGGCCAAGTATTAAATCTAGCAATCTACACAAACGAAAAAACACTTCTCAAGGTGCATCCCCATTTCAGAACGGAGGAAAATAAATGGCATAACACCCCAACTTCAACATCCAAAAATCAATAGTGATATTGACAAAAGACACTTGGGTGGCCAATGTCAAACCTCTCACGTGAAATCTCTAAACAAAGAGTCATAGGCTAGTGACGCTTTAGCATAAGATAGCACATGAATGCAACCATAAGGAGTAGAGGAATCGAAATTCATTATTGCATCCAGTCACAAAGAGAGGTATTCTCAACAAAAATCACTTTTCCCTCCTAGATTTGGGCACCATTTTGCATGGACACAAAGGCAATTGGTGGTTCAAGACTATCTAGAGGGTTGTAGACCTTTCATTATAAAGACATTTCATGTTCATATGATTTCCATTTCACCCATGATATCTACCCCATAAAACAAGATTCATCAATACTAGGATCTCCCATTGCTTCTTGGTATACTAGAAAGTACTTCCAAAATAAAGTAGCTCACAATCCACACTACCAATCTGATGCAAATGAGAATTCTCCATAGCCACAACGTGAATCTTTTCACCATGAGAGCTTCCTTATGAAAGGTCCACTCCATGAAATGACAATGTGGAATGGGTCATCCCCTACCTAGTTTTAGGGGAAGATGTTGCAATCCCTAGCTTTTACATATCACACGAAGGTCCACAAGTTTTTCAAGGGAATAGACATTGGTTTAATGAATCATCCATGACCACTACTTAACCACCAATGTAGCCTATATAGCTAGCTAGTAGCCAACTCATCTATTGAAACATGCAAGGCTTTCCCACATAAGTTTTGCATTGCCATGGTCTTTTGCAAATCGGAGCCGGTTTTAGCATAAAACAAGCCTCTCTTCCCCTAAAGATTGCATCGGATTTCACCAAGCTCTTAAAGAGCTACTTTAATTTCTTACTTCGAGTCCTGGACATGAAAAGTTGATTTTAGAGAGTTACAAGGGTAATATCTAAGTTTTAGATGAAATTTGAGGAGCTTTAATTCATAAGTTCTAACCAAATTACAGAGGCATGCAGAGGGATTAAACAAATATGAGCAATAATTTGACAATTTTATCAAAAATAGGGGTGTAATGGGATCAAGTTTTTAACAAATACAAGTAGTTGTTTGGAAAATTTTCCTTGGCTGTGATTAACATATGTTTTCCTAGAAGATAAATGATGATTTATTAAATAGTGAGAACGTGTATACTAGAAAACGTGATCGAGTATTGTCCTAAGCGTATCTGTACATATATAAAATTTTCTAAGCTATCTTAAAAATGGGTCCATTTTGGCTCCTCAAGGGGTCACTCACAAATATGCAAGGATATCACATGTCTTTAAAAGAAGGGATATTAACAATACCGTTTTTACACATTTTTAACATAAAAAAAAGTGTCACATAAAGCAGCCATTTAAAATTGAATAGAAAATGGGTGAGCTTTATTTCTCAAAAATTCACATATACAGGTACTTTTAAATAGGCCTTCCATGCGCATGTTATAGAGGCTTTAAATATAGTGAATCCCCTAAGTTTGGATGAGAGCTCTCAAAATAGCTAAAATCTCTACCTTACAACTCAAAACCATATTTTTCCATTAGGATATTTCCCTTCTCCATATGTGTTCAGTTTCTATTAATCCATTTTAAACTTTGAGAATCTCTTCATGTAATTTTCTTTTCTCACCAAAGAAAGGCCACTCTCATGGTCAGGTATTGTTAAGACTTGCCTAGCTAAACTATTTCTTCATACATTCTCAATATCATCCTTGCCTCTTAGGAGTGCCATAATAGGTGGGTCATTGTCAACCTTTTAAGTTTGTTAATTTAACAATGCATTCAATTTTTGGCAACTGTGTATGGTCTTCCAAGGTTTCGCCAATTTTCCTTTCCATGTGTTCACCAATATATGAGGTAATAGGTCTTTCTATGCCCTTTCTATATTGGCGGAAATCCTTATTTTTCCTCATTTTAACCATGTCAAGTTTTCCCCAATGGTGGAGAACACTCTACCATATACTCTTGAGGCTAACCTAGGAGGCCACTGGCCACCTCTATCAACCTTCCTCTCCAAAACTTCCCCAACAAACTTCTTATCCTCTTCCTCTAGATTGAACTTGTTTGTTATTTTCCCTGCATTCATAATGCTACTATCTCCAATACTTCTTCAATCTTCAATACATTAAAGCCAAATTCATTTTGTCAAGAACTAGGTAGGTCATGCCAACCTAGACAAAGTTACTCTGACCTAGCTTTCTGACTATTTCACTTGAAATTTTAACATATAGTTCAAAAACTATCAATATCTATCAGTTTATAAACAACAAATGTGAATTATGATCATGCTGATGTTTGTGCTCTCAATAGATGTCTTGATCAAGAAAGTTAAGCTTGACTTTCCTTATCACTATCATGAATTGTAAGCATATGGGCAAATTAGCAAAGTTTCACGGTTTGGTTTGTAATTTTTGTTTATGTTGTTTTATATATAATGTCAGTAGGGAATTTTCCCTTCTTACACAATTTAAGCAAGGTCTTTTGCAAATCAAAGCTAATTTTAGTATAAAGCAAACCTCTAGTTTCCTAAATATTGTATCCAACTTACCAGGCTTCAAATAGCTACTTTAATTTTTTTCCTTGAGTCCTAAACATGAAAAGTTTATTTACGGTAGTGGTGCATGGTGCACTGAATCTTGGATGATTGGATCTAAGGGAAAACTCCCAAAATGCCCCTTAGTTTCTAAAATTCTCTAAGATATCCCTAAAATTTCAAAACTTATCGAAAGTACTTGGTGTGTCTCTTTCTTTCCAATTGAGCTTTTTAGTCTCACCTATCCCTCTTCTTTTATATTAGGGACCTATCTTTGTGTGTCTTGGATGATCTCTCCATTGAAGAATCTCAACAACACTAGAATCTAACTCCATAGTAGTTGAAAAGCTTTTGTATCCCACTTATGTAGACCAACACAAAAAAATGCTCATTCTATCCTATATTTATGATGCTCACATTCATTGTATCAATTAATACATATAAAACATGGTGTATTAAATGGCTCTTAAAGAGCTACAAGGCTAATATCTACGATTTAGATGAAATTTGAGTAGCATTTTAGGATTTTTGACCAAATTATAGAGGCACGAGGGAATCAAATTTCAAACAAATATAAGCAATAATTTGAGAAATTATAAAAAAAGGGGTGTAATGGGATCAAGTTTTGAAGAAATACGAGCGATAATTTGGATAAATTTCCCTAGCTTCGATAAACATATATTTTTTAAAGAAGACAATATGATTGTTTATTAAATACTGAGAATATGTACATCAGAAAATGTGATTGGGGCCTTTCCCTAAGCTTATTTGCACCTATATAGATTTTTCTAAGCTAACTAGAAAATTGTTCCTTTTATATTCCTTACTGACAAGTATGTAACGATATCACATGGGTTTAAAACAAGTTGTTTTAAAAATGCCATGTTTACACGGTTTTAACTTATAGAAAGATGCAACATAAATGAATCGTTTATAGATTGAAGCAAAAATGGGTGAGATTTATTTCTTAAAAATTCACATATATAAGGTTTTTTCTAATAGGTCTTGAATGCACATGATATAGAGGGTTTAAGTATAGTGAATTCGCTAGAGGGTTTAAGTATAGTGAATTCGCTGATTTTGGCTCAAAGATCTCGAAAAGGATAAATTTTCTACCTTACAACTTAGAACTATATTTTTCCATTAGAATATTTTACATTTTGCATATGTATTCAATTTCTATGAATCCATTTCAAACTATGAGAATCTCTTCACGAAAAGTTCCTTACTCTCCAAAAAAATGCCATTCTCATGTTCAGGTATAGTTAAGGCTTTTCACCACTCGACCTTTGGCTTGTGAATCGAGCAGTGCCCTCTTGGGTTGAAGTGTAGTGTGACCTTGCAGATGATCCACCCATGAAAAATATCCTTCCTTAATTAATCCAATTAAGAACCAAGCACAATCAAGGCAATTAGCCTAATATCATCTTCCAAGAAAACATTCCTTTATTCCCCATAGCAACTTGTCATCATTGACCCCTGGCATGCATTTACCATCAAACATAAGCACCTAGAATAATCATTTAAATCACATCCCAACAATCAGTTTAATGCAAAAGCATTTAGGATGTTATTTGATCAATCAACCAAAACAATGGTATCCTTTTCCAAACATTGCAGGAATAGTCGCGATAACCTTTCCATCGCGTATTTGCTCTCCCCCTTGGGATCCGAAGTAGTTCTATGTAAAGTTTACTTAACACACCCTTCTTTTGGCTAAGGGATATGTTAAGGTTTCAGGAACCATACAAGACATAAGTTCTACTAGTCACTTACATTGATCGATAACCGAGCCTTCTTCCCAACAAGTATAAAAGCATTGGTATTTCCCTTGACTCAGGTTTTGATCCTAATCCATTGAGCTCTCTACTTGCCGTTGAGACCCAGAGTTGTTATCTAGTCCAATCCCCAAATTCTGATTAATAAACGTAGTGGTTATTACTCGGATCCCAAGGAATCTTAGTCTTTAATCCTTATCATCATTGTTTGTACTAGCTAAGCCCAACATCAAGATTCCCAATCTATCAAACATGAGATATTAACAAGAGCTTGGAAAAAGGTCTAGAGCTTCGAAAATGATTCTTTTCTAGACTAAGTTGCTTGCCATGCAATCCATCAGGCATGCAAGTTGCAACATATACCTTCAAAGTGATGAAAATGCATCTACTATTTTGAGGACAAATGCTTGAAGCCTTATATATTGTTTACGAATTCATCGCATAGCATCTAAATACAATTAACTTCTCTTGATACACTCATTTGGGGAATTGAATCCTTCAAATAATTGTGTTGCAGTTTATCCTTTTCAATGTCCTATTCTTGTGCAGCATAATACCAGTCTAATGCATCTCATGCAGGAATCAAAGCAAGCATTCATGAATTTGAAAATACATTACTTATGATCGTTACCGCAGTTGGATAGGTAGTGATGCCCTTGCCTAAGGCTTCATTGCTCATTGAGGGATGGCTAGCTGCGCATGACACTTTTCGCTTGGGGGACATACTTGGTCTTCTCCTTTTTTTTATGAAACTTGCACAAGAATTTAGCAGCACTTGATCGAGAAGAGGACCGCGAGAAGAGGACCGATCAGGGAAAATTGGCTTGCAGTTTAGGGGATGAGCTCGGGGAAAAAGAGAAGAGAAATGCATGTGGCCACCCTCTAAGGAGGGGAAGAGAAGGACAACCTTCTTGGGGGGATTCTCTCTCCTTCTTTCTATCACTCCCTCTCTCCCTTTCTCTCTTTCTCTCTCACTCACTCTCTCCCTCTTTCTCTCTCTCTTCTCTCTCTCTCTCTCTCTCTCTCTTCGTCTTCTTCTTCTTCTTCTTCTTCTTTTTCTCTCTCTCTCCTCACCTCTCCCTTTCTCTCCTGCTCTCTTCCTGTCTCTCCCTCTCTCTCTCTCTCTCTCTCTCTCTCTCTCACATGACGGCAACAAGGGGGGAAAAGAGGTGGTACCTCTCTACTCCTTTACAATGGGAGGGGGAGTTTAGTCTAGGAGGGGGTTTATTACTGGGGGGCTGGCACGGGGACCCTCCTCTAACCACCTATCTAGGCCACCGATTTGGGCTGCCACCATGCATTTGGGGAAAAGAAGAGATAATGGGGGTGGGGGTGGGGGGAAGAGAGGTAGCACACGTGTGCCCTCCCCCCATAATTGTTAACGTCATCTACGAGATCGAGCTCGCTATTTCCATTTCTAGCTCTACCACGTCAATAGCCTCACGTTGTCTCCCCCTCCCTTCGCCAACTATTGGTGTTGACAAGGGGTGTAATATAAAAAAATTCAAATTTTTTCTCTTGAAAATTATAGGGGGACATTCCTATGCCCCGCCAGCAGGGAATATTACAATGGTGGTTCAAATACAATGGTTTCTAATGGATTAGCTAGCCCTACTCATGATGAAAATTATCCTTTAGCTATTACTACCATGAGTCGACCTATAGGTGATGGTTCTTCTACTTTTAGTCAAATAAGATGAGTATGCATTCATGTTTCTGCATCAATTGACAGATATACATCAATGAGGGGGAGATTAGATAAAGGGAAAGAGAAGATGTTTGATTATGTAACTAGCCTGCTTATATCTAGATATAATTCACCTAGTAGTGATAGTCTTGACAATGAATTGGGCATACCATCAGTTATGACACCTGGAGTAGGTATGTGCTGCCTCATGAGAGGCAAGCATAAGGTGAACCACAGTTAAGAAGGTCTGAAAGGGTCTATTAGAAACCAATTGATAGGCTAACATATAATGGGTATTCAACCAGATATTATGCATATATGACTAAAGTCTCACATTACAGAGAGTCACCTAGTAGTGATAGTCTTGACAATGAATTGGGCGTACTATCAATTATGACACTTGTGTAAGACAAATCAGGTATGTGTCTCCTCATGAGAGCCAAGAGTAGAGTGAACTAGAGCTAAGAAGGTTTGAAAGGGTTAAGAAACCAATTGATTGGCTGTCATATAGTGGGTTTTCAGCCAGACATTATGCATATATGACTAAAGTGTCAGTCTATAGAGAGCCTACAAATTTCAATGAGGCAGTTCCAAATGAAAATTGGTGTGCTACCATGGACAAAGAATATGCAACACATGCTAAAAAAGAAACATGGCATTTTTCAAGTTTGCTTGAAGAAAAAACACCACCCATTGGTTGTAAATGGATTTATAAAGTGAAATGCAACTCAATGGTTCATTGGAAAGGTATAAAGCCCGGTTGGTTGCAAAGGGATATGCACAACAGTATGGCTTGGACTGTGAGGAGACTGTCAGCCCGGTTTGAAAGATGAAAATCATAATAACAATTATTGCATTAGCAACTTCTAAGGGATAGAAGTTATGGTAAATGGATGTAAAAAATGCATTCTTGAATGTTGACTTGCTTGAGAAGGTGTATATGGAACAGTCTGAGAGCTATGTACATCCTAATTATCCGCAGATGTATGCAAGCTAAAAAGGACATTGTTTGGGTTGAAAGAGGCACCGAGAACATGGAATGCTTGTATCAATACTTATTTATAGTAGGTTGGTTTTCAGATGGGTCATGTATGACCATAGCTTGTTTACAAAGAAGACAGAGAATGGTTATGTTTTCTTGGTAATTTATGTGGATGATATGATCATCACTGGAGATGATGATCATGGCATTGCTAAAATTAAGTCATGATTATAAGGGAATTCTTGGATAAGTTACTCATGAATATATGTGTGCATCACGTGGGTTCAAAATAAGGTATTTTTAAAATACTGATTTTGTGCATTTTTTACATACAAAAGGGTGTAATATAAAGGCATTATTTACGAATTGAATAGAAAAGGGCTATGTTTTATTCAAGAAAATTTCACATATAAGGATGTTTACAAATAGACCTTGAACACACATGATGTAGTGGATATACATGTAGTAACTTCCCGGAGGCTGAATTCAAGGTGAAGGATCTTCGAGAGCTAAAATATTTCCTTGGGATTGAGGTTGTGTCTACACCTGAAGGTATATGGCTGTTGCAAAAAGAGTATGTTCATGATATGTTGCTGAAATATGGTATGATGAGTATAAAGCCATTGAAACACCATTGGATGAGAATGTCACTATATATAGAGAGATGGTGGGCAGCTTGATTTATCTCACTATCACCCCTCTTGACCTCAGTTATGCATTGGGACTGATTAGCCAATTTATGCAAAAGCCTTGGAAGTCACATCTAGATACAATCATGAGGATTATGTGGTACATGAAGGTTGTATGTATCTTGAGCATGACAGCTATGGCAGATGGAAGATGAAGACAAGACTCATAATGACATAGATAGTGAAGAGACTAATTATTGCACAAGTGAATTAGGTTCCAAGATAGAAGCTTGGACTCATAAACAAAATCTTGTATAAGAGACTAACAATGATAATAACACTAAGTGAAAGTAGAAAGTATCATGATATATTGCATTCAACTTCATGAAAGTGATAGTCAAGTACAATGCTTTATAGTACCTAGATAGTAGTTTTCTCCACCACCATGCTTATGGGATTTAGTCACCTCTTCCTAGATTGCTTGCATTTCCCTTGCCCACTGCTCCATACAAAGAGGTCTACAAGTGTGTGTGATTGCCAAACTCTCAACACCCCTCTTGAATCACAACCAAAGAGGCACAAAGAGTGTGGAGGCTTTAATGAGTCACCAGGTGCAAAGTGTGAGCACACCACAAACATGGTAATCATCTAGAGGCTGCTAAGTGTGGGTTCCAAAAACATGGTGGACATCTAGAGGCTGTAACAAGGGCTTCACAAAGTGTACAGAGGAGGTTGTAGTGCTAAGCTACATGAGGAGTTTTTCATGGCTTATGAAAGGAGCATTAGAGGCAAGTATATATTAAAAAAAAGGTATAGTAAAAGTTTTGTGTCAAGGATCCACAGGCCCTTATGGATTTTTAAAAAATATTTAGATATGTCATTATGAGCATTTCTTTTAACAGAGATCTTCTTCTCTTTGATCTTATTTTCATTGTGCTTGTCCTTCACTTTCACTACAAAATATAGGCCTTATACTGATGTTAAAAGAGATGAAAATATTCATAAAGAAATTTGTCCATGTCGTCGCAAAAAAAATTGTTATTGGTGATGCCATAGAACAGTCGGTACTAGAATCATTATCAGTGTCACTATTTGCGTCGCTACTAGCGCCGTTATCCGTGACACTGATACCAACGCAAGTAGCGATGCTGATAATGACACTAGTACCGATGAATTTTGCGACACTAATAGTGACGCATGCAGTAAATTTGCAATGCTAATAGTGATGGTAACAAGGAAAAAATAAAATTTGTGGCAGGGCAGCAAGCTGCCATGCCACATATAGCACTATATGCTTTATTTGGGCTATACAAAATAGTTTCAGTAATGTGTACAATGCTTGTGTAAATAAAGGCAAAGTGTACTTAAATCATAACATTGATACATGAAATAAACACATGATCACGTAATGAAACTGATCGGTACAATCATGGCAAGATACTACTACTACATCGAAAATGTCTACACAGATCACGTGACAAGAAAAGAAGAGTATGTGAGCTCCAGGGATCCAAGGGCAAGCTATAGATCCTCGCCATCCAAAACCTCGTCTCGCCGCAAAGGAGCATCAAACAGACTCTACAAAAAAAAAAAACTACACATTAGTCCACCATACAATAATGCATTTTAATTAAACTTAGTAACTACGGAAAAGAAAGATGATTGACTTACAAGGCCGTCACGTCCATACAATCGATCGATCAATGCAATGAAACTGTGTCTCTTTTCATATCGAGTCTCAAGGCCGGTGGGATCGCGGTTTGTAATAGAGTGCTGCAAAGATCTAGTGGGATCGCGGTTTGTAATGGAGACCGGTGGGATCTAGCGTACCTACCGAGGTAGTATCTCTCGGAGTAGCACCCGTAGGGATGCCACCTGTGGCGGACGACTAAGCAAAAATCCCGAGTGACTGGACTAGACATCCCCACAAGTGTGACAAATCCCGAAGGTGACGCAACTCCAGCAAAACGACGAGACAAAGACATTGTGTCGGTACCTCTACAGCAACCACATGAGCCACGCTCTCTCGAACCGCCACGAGAGCTAGTAGCACCTATATCCCGAGCCGACCGTGGGCTCACTGCATCTAGATCTCCGCAGCATCCCCCTGAACCACTCCCTCCATCTGGCCCAAGTCTGGAGCGTCGACCTTGTCTGCTGGAAACTGCAGCATTAGAGCACGCCGAAGTAGATCTAATGGAACGGCTTGATGGTGTTTGAGAAAGCTCCTAGTCTGCCATATCTGTGAAGCTTGCCATTTGATCTGGAGACATACGGGTGAAGATCTCTTGTAGCTCCTCGTCGCTCATCCCTCGACTCATCGTGATGATCTAAATATCCACAAATATCATTTGCACAGATAAGAATTGATGTTAGCATAATCAATATAAATCATACAAAGTGGAGTAATATAAATGTTTAAAAAATGATCTTACTTAAAACGCATATCTTATATATCCTTATAAGCGATTCTTCAACGAATTAAGTAGGTGGATGCTCCAAGTATGAAGTACCCTATGGTCCCATGTCAATCTCCTGACACAACTCTGCATACATTAGAAGGCCGGTAGACATGTCACCACAAAAGGATGAGTCTACCTCATTCTCAAAGAATTCTTAGACTCCTGTATTTCCATCATTGTTACCCAATGTTGGCTCCTCTACATACTCCAACATTTCGGTGGCCTCCACCCCTTTCAATATCAACCCCTCTATTTGCATATTGTCCTCATCTATGCTCAAAACATTGCTTTGATCATATATTCTCGCACTTCGGGGAGCTAAAGGTATAATGTACCACCATCGAGGTTGTCGAGGGTTTGGATTGAAAATTACAAGTTCACAATCATGTATAAGAGAGATTTAACTATTGTGACATGTACCATATCGTAATACAATTAAAAAATATATGAGTTCATGCACCGGTTCACAATGGGCCGGCAACACAAATGTGTCACGTAAATCCATCCTTTTTTCTTTGGAATCTATTTCGAGAAATATAGATGGATCTCGCCAAACTATTGCTCCAACTCCTTCAAGTACCACTTTGAACCATTGCACATCGAGTAGAATCATGGAGAAGCTACAGTAATCCACTATTGAAAGTTCCCAAAATACTCCATCTCATCTATAACCATGTTTGGATCTATTTCTCGTCGTCGGCTCTCTTGCTTGAACCTTGCCATAATACCACAATCTGTTGTGGAGCGCATTTTGTTAATACACTCTACGTGGAGATGCCGTCTACACGACCACGTCGGACTATGTATTTTGTATTATACATTGAAACACTCAATGAGTTATCGCATATAAAATATAGATACAACAAACCCTAAACACGTCATCACCTTTGGATTGCATCCCCTCGAGAACTCCCACTCCTCGGTTAAGACCTCCGTCCCTTCGCGAGGCGTTGCTGTCAAAGCTCCATGCAACCATCACGTTGACATAAACTGTGGCATCTCCTCAATGCCCTCAGGATATTGAATTAGTCGATGGCACGTACTACGTTGAAACTCAAATCACACTTCCTCTCGATCTTTTCTAGCTTGCCGGTACCTAACGAGCCACGTCTCCATAGAGGCATGGTCCAACATACAAAAGCGATTTCTCCTCCATTGAAGCATCCATTATTTTTTCTACCCCATTTCCAACCACCACACCTCCGATCAGTCTATCATCGTCCCTCAACGACCATAGCATACTATTGTCTGAATCCACTGTTGGTAGCCATTGTGAAAAATGCACTAACGCCTCAGACACCAATCACTCTTCACCCATGTTACCTTCTGGCCGAGATCGTTGTCGCACAAAGCCTTTTAGGATTTTCATAAAGTGCTCCAATAAGAACATCCATTGCATATGGACAGGTCCAGCAATCTCCACTTCATCTACAAGATGCACAAGAAGGTGGATTTGTATCTTGAACATGCTGGTAGGCATGTATTTCTCAAAGCGACAGACTATCTCCACTACTCCGCGCCTTGTGGATTCAATAGAGGACGTCTTAATCTCCTTCTGTGAGATCCATTGCACTAACGTCGACAACCTGTAAATCGCCCCATGTATTTTTGGAGTAAGGCATCTTGCGATCGCGATCGGTAGTACAAACTGCCACAAACGAGGAAGCATTATGAACAATGACTACACTCCAAACAGCAAAATATGCAGGCCACTTACAATCCATTCATAGTATAGACCTGACATATCTTATGCCAATCATGGGATTTTAGCCTTGATAATTGATCGTCTTTAGAAAACGCAAACTTGAGAGAACGCATCATACCTATCAGAGTGCCGATAGTCTTGACCATTTGCTTCACAATGCACTCTTCTTCAGTGGAAAAAGCCCAAGGAGATCGAGGTAGCTACAAGGGACCATCAGCACTTGACTGCGGCCAAAGCGCCTACATATTCTTGCCTACTTCCTTCAACTCCATTCGTGCCCCTACTGTGTCTCTCTTTCTTGTAATGTGGTCCCATAGCAAGATGCCCAGGTTCTTGAAAATATGCATGGGATCCAATAAGTGGTTGATCTGTAAGTGGGCAAAGTATGGGAAGGTAGAGTCAATGTGGCTCCATGTGCATGAATCCGTTGATATTCGTTGAACTCTATCTGTGGACATATTCTGCGCATGCCACATTGTCAAGCTCGGCATGCAGAACGTATGAAATATGTGGTTTATGTAGGGGATAAGTGAAAAGTGTCTAAGAACTTTTTGAGGAATGGTTTGACGTTGCATATCCTATCCATACCTCTGAGCACCACACTTTGGACATGTCTCCATAGTCTCCTCTTCTCCTTGGAACAGTATGCAATCGTTGATACATGTATGGATGCTATTGTAGTCCATGCCAAACTTTCGTAAAACATGCCGTACATCATCACGAAACTCAGGCATGGTATTTGCAAGTGATAATATATTATACTTTAGTAACCTTTAAAAAATCATAAAACACCTTGAAAAAGTAGAAATGTTTTTAATGATAGTATTGAAAAGAAATCAACGAAGTGTACATACAAGATACTTGAACAACTCGATCACACTCATATCGCTCCACCCGTATTTTACTTGCACACTTAGGAGTGCAAGCAATGTGTTTACGTGTGACACTCAACACCCACCATATAATGGTATGGATGCTTCCTCTCTAAGCGAATCAAAAATTTTGACATCCATGGGCATCAATGCATCGGTCATTGCCTCCATCTCAGACTCCAAGATTGTAGGTAAGTCTGGAAGGCTGTCTGTCTCCTTTGGTATTGACATTATAGATTGCGTAGTACCTTCCAAGTGGTGGATTGGCTAAGGCACTCCATCCATCGCATGCCCACAAACTCTTCTAACTGGCCGCAAATGATACACTCCTCCTTCGGACGAGACATCACCTCCATAGATAGAAAATTTTCCAGCCACACCCAATGTTTTTGTATATGGTATTCAATTAGCTTTCCAATACAATGCATAATTGATATACACTTTTCTTACCGTTTGCTCAAAATTTCAGATCGCTTGATCAATGATCTCAGATTGAAACTCACCAAAGTGTCGTACATGTTCTATAGACAATCGACGTTTTTGTCTAGTTGCGAGCTTACATTGAGAGCAAGGACATTGGACACGCTGATTAAGATACGCCTCGTGATCTTGAATATCACGACCTTCATTGTTGTCCATTTGGTCTACATTACAACAAACAATTTGTTTTTGTTATCATTATTTTTTTCTTTCTTAAATTGTTTGAGAAGGGATTTCTTCTCTTGTAACTCAACAAAATTAACGTATGTAAAGTCTCCAACTATCCATAAATTAACGTATGTCGGAGTGTTTCCCGTCTCGTGATATTGCACTCGACCTTGCCACTACTCTCTCTTTGTTTTTTATCCATTCATTCTCTTCTCTTCTTCAATGTCTCTCTCTTTTTCTCTTCCTTTACTATGTTATATATTTATTCACTCTTTCTCGTTCCTTCTTTCTTTTTCTCTTCCTCTCCCTCTCTCATTTCCTTTAACAAAACATCTCACTCTCTCTACCACTACCACTACCACTACCACTACAATAAACAAGAAAAGAAGAAACAACAACAACAACAACAACAACTACTACTACTACTACTACTACTACTACTATAAGAACAAACAAGAAAAAAAGAGAAAACTACTACTACTACCACTACTACAACAACAACAACAAACAAGAAAACTAAACAACAATAAACAAGAAAATAAAATAAAAAACTACTACTACTACAATAACAACAACAAACAAGAAAACTACTACCACTACTACTTTTACTACTACTACTACTACTACTACTACTACTACTACTACTACTACTACTACTACTACTACTACTACTACTACTACTACTACTACTACTACTACTACTAATACTAATACTAATACTACTACTACTACAACCATGACTACGACTATGACTATGACTACCACAATAAGAAACCACTACCACTACAATAAATAAGAAAAGAATAAAAAACAACAAGAACTACTACTACTACTACTACAAACAAGAAAAGTACTACTACTACTACTACTACTACTATAATCACAACTATGATGACTATGGCCACGACTACGACTACCACAACAACAACAAATAAGAAAAGAAGAAATTAAATAACAACAACTACTACTATTACTACCACTACCACTACTACTACTACTACTACGACTACCACAACAACAACAAACAAGAAAATAAGAAATTAAACAACAATAACTACCACTACCACTACTATGACTACGACTACGACTACCACAAAAACAACAAACAAGAAAAAAAGATTAGAAGAAATAAAACAATAACAACAATTAGGACCTCTTCCTCCCTCTCTCTCTCCCTCCCTTCCTCCCTCTCCCTCTCTTTCTCTCTTTCCCTATTATGTTTATGTTTTCTCCCTCTCTCTCTCGTTTCTTCTTTCTTTTTCTCTCTTCCTCTCCCTGTCTCGTTTCCTCTCTTTCTCTCTCAATACATATGATTTTTAACAAAAAGAAGTAAAAGAAAAGGAGAAAAAATAAAAACAAAGCAAGAGGGAACAATGCACTCACCCCAAAGGCCCGAGGATGGATTCAACGGCTCCTCTTTGTGACAAGGGCTCCTCTTCACCCTCCGTACACTTCCTCCTCTTCTTCGCAAATGGCAGTGGTAGCAGTGAGAAGCTTTCCTTCTCCCTCTTTCTCTCTTTCTCTCCCTCTCCCTCTCAAATGCAAGATGGAGTTCACTCTCCCTTTTGCTCTCCCTTTCGCTCTCTCTTTTGTTCGTTCACGCAAAATAACACGCTCGGGTTTAGGCCGCATTTTTTTGTCTGAGTACCGTCACTAGCGATGCCGCTAATTTGCGTCAGAAAGTGCCGTCGCTATGCCTCCGTATCCTTGTAGTGTTTGCTTGCATTGATCTTCTTTTTCTTCTTCTTCTTCTCCACCCCTTTGCTTGCATTCATCTTCTAGTCATGTTCTTCATGGTCCTTATGATCTTTTTTTTCCTTGACTTTACCTACATTAGTCTTCATGTTCCCCTCAAGAAATATACTTGTATGATGACTAGAATGTCTTCAAAGTCTTCAAATAAGATTATTGATTATACTTTAAAACAAGTATATCCATCCATCTGTACAAGTGGAACCAAACAAATCTTCCATGTAGTATAGATGAGCAACATATGCCATGTAACTCTTCATGAACGATAACCAATCAAAAAACTTTATACTTGACGTTCTCGAGATAGAAATGAGCTTCAAATAGCTAAGAATAGCCAGCAAACCAGATAATCTTGAATGTGCTAAAAAAACATAAGCTCCAAGAAGCATTAGATTAGTATCAAAAGATACTAGTTGTGAAAAACTTAATGTCAAGCTTGATGATGCTTGATCTTTAGGTGGACTGCTCCAAATCTTCTTCTTGAGGGTTAACTTGCTAGAAACTAATCAAATTTGAGTAACAAAGGGTTACTTGAGCTGAAAATAGTGAGAAAATGAAGTGGAAAAAGCTTGAAGAAAAATGACTATGGAGTCTCTATTTAGCGTTTTAGGACACGACTGATTGTTATGTTGTAGCAGCTCCCACCATGGACTACTTGGGCCCAAAATTTATTAGGAGAAAGATTATGTGATGGGCTCCAAATTCCCTATAGCTACTGAATGAACCATGGTGTGCAGGAGGAGAATTGATGATACGAACAATGATATGTGTATATAGAAGAGCAATGACATATTTCAGCAATGCCAGGCAGAGGGAGAAACAATGTTGTGCTACGATGTGACAGAGAATTGTGGAGGAAGTCAACGAGAATTATAGAAGAAATCATGATAAGATATGGCCTGTAGAGAGAGTTATGAAAGCTCAAAGTAAATAGGTCTAGTATGGCTATCTCTTCCAAACAGTGGGTATGAGATTCAAGGTGAGAGAATCAAGACAATGCATTCAAACTAAGCTGGTAAGAAAAGCTAAGAGGAGTGAGAGGAGAGCTAATCCATGCTTAAATGAGCTCTGATACCATGTCAAAAACACGAATCTAGAGCGGGTGGAATATGAAGACAAGACTCATGATGACATAGACAATGAAGAGGCTGACTATTACACAAGTGAATTATGTTCCAAGATAAAAGCTTGGATTCATAAACACAATCTTGTGTAAGAGACTAAAGATGATAATGACACTTATCGAAATTAGAAACTATCATGATATATTGCATTTAACTTCATGAAAGTGATAGTCAAGTACAATGTTTTATGGTAGATGGATAGTAGCATTCTCCACCACTGTGCTTATGGGATTCAGTCACCTCTTCCTAGTGTACTTGCATTTCCCTTGCCCACTTCTCCATACAAATAGGCATATAAGCAGGTGGTGTGATTGCCAAACTCTCAACAAAGTTTACTACTAATTATGGAATTTTTTATGAGCATGGAAAGTCGCTTGACTTAACTAGTTATATAGATGCAGATTGGGCTATTTGTTCCTATGATAGAAGGTCAACTAATGGTTATAATTTTAGCCTCAGTAGCAGTATGATCAATTAGAGTAACAAGAAGTAGTTTGTCTTGTGAAACTACTTCATGACTTGGGTATACAGTTAGACAAGAAGGTCATATTGCATTGTGACAATCTTAGTGTGATATTGACTAGCAGCCCTCTCTATCATGCTAGATCCAAACACATAGAGATTCATTACCATGTCATCAGGGAGATGGTTCTTGCTGGACAAATGGATCTACTCCATGTAAAGATAAAAGAGAATGTAGTAGATATCTTTACCAAATAACATGGTAAAGAGAAGTTTGTGCATTTCAGGGAGCTACTTGGAGTACAATAATTAGTTTGAGCTTGAGGGGGAGTGTTAAGATTCAATCTCATGATCACCATCACCAACTCTATCTTGACAGCTATAGTCAAATATCAGTCATCATCTACCATGTGTGTTGTAATAAATGAGTGGAAGACTCAACCATAGTTAGTGACATAGTCAGTTATTAGTGACCTAGACTATTATGTAGTGTTTGACTAGACCTTAATCTACAGTTCTCAATAATGAAGGTGAAGAATATGACATTACTCCACTCTCTGTGTGTGGGATTCTCTCATTGTCTATCTTTCTTTCTCCCTCTAAAACTTAGACACTCTACTGGATTGCAGCTATTCACTTCTCAGTGATGGGTTTATTGGTTTGTTTTTGTGGTTCCAAGAGTGTTGCAAGTCCTATTGGTGGGTTCGTTTCTCACCTTAATTCCCCCTTAGTGTGTTCCTTGTTAATGAGATTACTTTGCCAGTTTATGCCTACTCATGATCACCATCACCATTACTTTGCCAATTGTAATAAATGAGTCGAAGACTCAACCATAGTTAGTGACATAGTTAGTTAGTAACCTAGACTATTATGTAGTGTTTGACTAGACCTTAGTCTATATGCTCTAAATAATGAAGGTGAAGAATATGACATTGCTCTACTATCTGTGTGTGGGCTTCTATCATTGTCTATGTCTTTCTCTCTCCCTCTAAAACTTTGACACTCTAGTGGATTCGGGTTGTTCACTTCTCAGTGATGGGTTTCTTGCTTTATTTTTGTGGTCCCAAGATTGTTGCAAGTCCTATTGGTAGGATTATTTCTTAGCTTAACTCCCCGTTAGTGTGTTCCTTGTTAATGAGATTACTTTGCTAGTTTATGCCTACTCATGCATTCGAATGGTGTGATGCAAGGTGAGTTGTGCAGAATTAGGCTTTCACCTTCAATGCAAGGTGAGCTATGCATAACCAGGCTTTTCACTTTTCTCATGCACCTAAGTGCCTATAATGCAATGTGAAACCTTCAATGAAATCATTCAGACACCCACCCAAGAAATCAATGATCAATGCCTCTACTAGGTAGCAAGTTTGAGAGCGGAATTTTGATGCCGAGAAGTGCTTAAAAATAGCTAAAAATTACGAATATCAAGGGAAAAATATTCAACGTCAAAGGCGGCAGCTCGATCTAGGACGATTTTAAGCGTCAAAGTGCTCTAAGGACGCCCGTGCAACACTTGTGGATTTTTAGTAATTTTTTCGCGCGCCTGTGCAAGTGACGGAAGTTTCCCGTCAGTTCGTGGTCTCAAGACGGTCGCGCAGGATTTTTCCAAGCTCGAATCGGAAGCTGGACACAGGAGATATGGCAAAACCCGGGAGGGTGCCCAACAAAAGGCCGAGAATGAAAGGGTGGCCAAGTAGGGGGCCAAAGGGGGTGCCTCTTGGTACCCCCCACCCCTCAAAAAAATGTGAAAGGAGGAGGGCAGTGGCTGATCAGCCGCGCGAGAAAAAAACGCCCCCCCTCCCCCCCCATGGATGAGTTTTTTTTCTGAGAGCAAGCCATCTCAATGGCAAGGCAAGGCTGGTCTACTCCTTCTCCGCTCTGCATTGCCTCCTCTCGCGCGAAGAATGGTGGACTGTAGAGAGAGAGAGAAAATCAGTCTTTCTCTCTCCTCCCTCTCTCTCTTCTAAGGGCAGATTCATGTGGTGAAGAAGAAGAAGAAGAATGGATGACGGATGCTTGTCTAATGAAGACCGGATTGCTCCGTGGTTCAAGAGGAATGATTATTGCTAATTGTAGACTGTCATGGACATTAATGGCTGCTGGAAATCAGTCCCAAGACATGTCAAATAGAAACCCGCAACCCGCAAAGAACGGTAATTTCATTTTTACAAAGGAAATTGATGTTTTATGCAATTTGCTTCATGAATATTTGTTCCCATGGGATGATTATGCATTATGATGTTGTTTGTTATGAGTTTGATCAGTTTATGCTCAGAAAATCAAAAAATCATAAGTGTTGTGATTGAAATTAATGGTGTAAAATCTGTAAAACACGTGAAATAGGGGAAAATTGGGTGTTTTTGATATATAAATGGAAAATATAATAAGACACACCAACTAAATTTGTGTTTTTGCTGCAAATGAACCTAAGGGCCACAGCCCACAACTCATTTTGTATTTTCAGCTAGTTAGTATTGCAAAAAATACAAGGAAAATAGGGAAAATGGAAAAAAATAAGGAAAAAATGGATTTTGAGTGCCGGAAATTAACGAAAAATAAGATTCATGTTTTTGAATGTTTGGGGGGTCTACGAATTTATTATCCTTTAGCTGTTCATTTGAATGGAGCGACCCTTGTAAGGTAGCTTTCGAGGATGTGAAGCAGGAGCTAGTAAAAGCACCCGTTTTAAAAGCACCTAAAAGGGGCGAGGTATTCTACATATTTTCAGCAGCCACCATGCATAGTATTAGCTGCTGTTTAGCCCAAATTTGGGAGGAAAAGTGGTATCACCCGATAGCTTTTGCTAGTCGGAAATTGGGCATTTCAGAGATCAATTATACCTACATGGAGAAGTTGTGTCTTGCGATGGTCTTTGGGACTAAGAAATTCAGGCACTACATCCTCTATGAAAAGGTAGTATTCTATACGAAGGCGGAAGGACTTAGATTGCTTATGAACAAGCTGCAGCCGCCTGATCGTTTGGCAAAGTGGTTAATCACTTTGCAAGAGTTTGATTATGAGATCAAGAGTAAGCCACTGAGGCTACAGGGTATTGTGGAATGCCTTGTGGATTTCGGGGAGCCGAAAGAGATCTTAGCTGAAGGAAGTGATATTGAGGAAATGTTTAAAATCGATACAGCTTCTATCCCATCTTGGTATGCTGCTACTACGCACTATCTATCAACAGGAAAGACGGGAGCTGGTTTATCAAAGTCTAAAAAGAGGAAAATCAAACAACACGCATTGAAGTTTTCCTTGATCGTAGGGACACTATATCGGCAAGGTGTTGAAAATATCTATCATCGATGTGTGATGCCTGACGAGGTTCCTTTTATCTTGGAGGAGTGCCACGACTCTGCATATGGAGGGCACTTCGCGGGACGGTTGACGGCGCAGAAAGCGTTTAGAGCAGGATATTGGTGGCCGTCCATCTTCCAAGATTCTTTTGAGTATGTGAAGCGATGTGATACTTGTCAAAGGCATGACAGTAGAGAAAATAGGAAACGCCCACTTACGCCTATCATGGCTATCCTTCCATTTGAGAAGTGGGGCATTGATTTTGTGGGTCCTATTACCCCGTCGTCTACTATCCAAAAGAGGTATATTATAGTAGCCACTGATTATTTCACAAAATGGTCAGAAGCACGGGCGACGAGGCAGGACAATGCAAAAGAAACTGCTAGTTTCCTTTTAGAGCAGATTATCTGCCGCTTCGGTCCCCCGAGAGAATTAGTGTCGGACCGTGGAACCCATTTTCTGAATAAGGTAATCAAAAGCTTGACAGAGGCTTGGCAAATCAAGCATAATAAAACGACTCCTTATAATCCACAACTAAATGGGCAGGTGGAAAGTCCTAATAAGCAGCTTGTGGGTATCTTGTCTAAGATAGTCTCTGAGAAGAAACGAGACTGGGACAAGAAGCTGTATGTGGCAGTATGGGCGTATAATACCACGTTCACACGAGCTATCGGCCATACTCCATTCAAATTGGTTTATGGGGAGGAGTGTGTGTTACCCCTTGAAATCAAGTTGCCAACCATACGGTTTGCAATTAACCATTCCTTGGGAGACAAGGATTCCCTTTTTGAACGTTTCACGACCTTAGCCCACCTGGATGAATTGAAGTTGCAGAGCTTATTACACCAGGAGGTAGCCAAGCGTCGGATGAAGCAGCTGTATGACCTCAGAGCGAAGAAATATACCTTTAAAAAAGGGCAATTAGTCCTCTATTATGATGCCCGTAGGGAGGAGCTGTTTCCAGGGAAGCTGGAACCTAAATGGGACGGCCCCTACAAGATTGTTAGGTTAGGGAAGAATAGGTCTACGGCCCTATTAGCTGATCTACAGGGAGTAGAGTTTAAGAATAAGGTTAATCTTAATAAGATTAAACCTTATTATTTCTAAGTCTGCTAATATCGAGAAATGCATTGCAGGTCCATGCTAGGGATGATCTGAGACCTACGAAAAAGAGCTTAAAAGTCGGTAATCCCTTATTTGGAGCACCCATATCTGGAGCAAAGATACCATCAGGGGAAACTCATCTGGTGGAGCAAAGGATATAAAGTGATTGAGCAAGAATATGGAACCTTTGTGTGGAAGATTAAAGTCTTCTGCCATCACTGCTTACGACTGTTGACGAGTATCCCTATTGAGTTCAATGAAGAAGGTGGGATGGAGCCGTCAGTTCATCCTCTCAACAGTGCAGCCCATGCTTAAGAAAGAAGCTCATCTTCACAACATGCAAGAAGAAAGTGATGCTCACTTTATTCCTAGTAGTCACTACTCTCGTACCCATTGGGCAAGGGCGACCACTGAAACCGTTGTTAAGATTGGAGAAAAAGAGACTCCATGCATTGCCCTTATAGACCATGGCTCGGAGATTAATGTCATGTCAAGAAGTCTCTACGAGAATGGCGGATGGCCCATTGATGTGGACCCAGGATGGCGCATGAAAACAATCAATAACTCTTCTGATATGCAGCATGCCCTTATGTACAAGTTACTATTGGTAATGTAAAAGATGAATTTTATTTCTTTGTTCAAGATTCCTACAGCTATCCTATCATTCTTGGACAACCTTTTATTTCTGAGTCTCATTTAGAGACAAAAGCCCTTGACAATGGTTCATCATATGCTCGGATAAGAAGTAAGGATAATGACAAAGCTATCCAATTCTTGACTGTATGTGTATATCATCACCGGAACAGGGATCGATTGAGAGATCATCCTGTTCCTCCTAATGCTTGAGAATTTAAGGGTTTTCGGGTAGCACTACTGTAAGTGGAGGCTATGGCAGTGCATCATGTCATAAAAAATTTCCTCCACATATAAAGGAGGCAAGGCCAAAAGCTGACTTGCAAGTTTTTACGGCCAATAGTGTGGGCTGTTATAAATAGTTTTTAGCCATGAATAGGGCTGAAAGAAAGCATCTATGTCATATGGAAAAAGAACTAAAGCAAATTGATGTTTTGCCTAAAGATGAAAAAATTTCAGGGCTATTTTATGGGCTGATTTATAATGATACAATGGCTGAAATATATGCAGTTGTTTATGCTGAAAATCAATCCATACATGTATGCACATTGGATATGTATGACATAATTCAAGAATTTGCAGTTCATGAAGCTTTTGGACAGCCAAATAAGGATGAGGTAAGAGTAGAAACAAAGTATAAGACAGTTGATAAAAAGGTCAAGCCAGTGGCTACTCCTCTACCACCCGAAAGCGAAGGACTGGCAGAAAGGGTATCCAAACAGCCAAGCCTTCGTGACCCCAAAGATATTGGTCACCAATGTACAACACAAAGTCTACAAGAGCTGAAAATTGGTGAAGACTCTTTTCTCTTGCCAGCCAAAAGCAAATCTTCATGCAGATGTTAAAGAATCATGGTAAATCTTTTTCATTTCAGCCACATGAAATTGGCTGTGTGGATCCAAGCGTTGTGGCACCAATGGTGATTTTTACGGTCCCACACGTTCCTTGGAATATTAAACCGATTCTGGTACCAAGGGCTCATTTGCCTAAGTTATTGGAGCTTCTAAATGAAAGGATAAAAATGCAAATATTGGAGCCATATTCAGCTCCATATTCCAACCGATGGTTTACCATGCCTAAGAAGAATGGATCTTTGCGATTCATTCAAGATTTACAGCCTGTCAATAAAGTCGCTATTAGAAATGCTGGTTCGGGGCCAATTGTTGATGAATTTGCTGAAGCTTTTGCAGGTAGAGCAATTTATTCCATGGGAGATTTATATTCAGGCTATGACCAATTTCAGCTTGCTTTGGAAAGCTGAGACATTACCACAATGAAGACGCCTCTTGGCTTAGTCCGCATGTGTACTGTACCTCAAGGGGCTACGAATTGAGTAGCTCACATGATGAATGCCATGCATAAAGTGTTGAGAGATTATATTCCTCAATTAACTCTTCCTTTCCTTGATGATGTACCAATCAAAGGATGTGAAGCTCATGAGAAGAATGAAGAACTCAATGAACTTGGATGTCGCAAGTTTGTTTCCGATCATATTAATGATTATGCTCAAATCTTGTCTAAAATAGAAGAAGTCCATCTTACTCTTTCAGGTGCTAAATCTATTTTTGGAGTCGAAGAAGTTCTTGTGGTAGGACATATGTGTGGTCCATATGGCCGAAAGCCTTCTCCATCGAAGATTGATGCTATCAGCAAAATGCAGGAAATATGCACAAATGTTTCGGAGGTGAGAAGATTTCTTGGTGCGTCTTCTACCTTATTTAGATCCCACATTTTGCTCATGTTGCTGAAAATCTTTATCAACTGCTAAGGAAAGGCCAAAGGTTTATATGAAAAAAAGAACATACTCAAGCTATTCGGAAACTAAAGAAATTATTGATTTCAGCCCCCACCTTGAAAAGGGCTAATTACTCTAATGGACAACCTATTATACTCACAGTGGACACAAGTCCTATTGGAATAGGATGGGCAGTCGGTCAAGACGACCTTGAAGGCAGCAGATATGCAATTCGCTTTGGAGCGAAGGTTCTTAATGAACGACAAAGAAGGTATGCTCAAATTAAAAGAGAACTTTGGGGAGTAGTAACTGCATTGAAATGTGACCGGGAGTACTTCATGGACGCACATGTAATAGTTGAAACTGATTGCCTTCCACTCTTGGGCATGATTTCCTGTTCCACTCCCGACATAGCTATGCTAAGATGGATAGCCTATATTAAATCCTTAAATCCTGATTTGAAACATATTGTAGGAAGAGATAATCCAATTGCTGACATGCTTTCGCGTGCCAGATATAAGGATGAAGAAGAAATGTTGGATAAGGAAGAATCAGAGTCTATATTTGCTAAAAATGATGCTGTAAATGCAGGTTCAAATCTGAAAACAGCTAGTATATCTGTACCTAATGATGGTTCAACTGTCAAAAATGCAGGTACAACATTAATTATAGCAAGTACAACAGGTTCAGCTGCTAGAACAAATTTTACATCAGCAAAGAAGGAAGAAACAACCAAAGAAGGACAGTGGACAGCTGATAGACAGCATGCTCAATGTTTTGTTATGGTTTGTTCACACTTTAAAGAAGAATATTATGCAGATGATTGGCTAAAAATTGGCCAATTTTTGAGCAATATGACAAATAAGGAAGATTGGACTAATGAAGAGTTCAAGAGAATCAAGAGAAAAGCTTATGGCTTTTTTCTTAAAGATGGCTACCTTTGGAGGCATGCGAAAAAGAAAGGAAGGGCACCTATTCGTGTCTTAGGAAACAAAAAGACTCAAAGAGAGGTCATGCAAGAATTTCATGAAAGCCTATTGGCTAGTCATAGAGGCATATGGGACACTTTTGCCAAAATAAAAGAGAAATTTTGGTGGCAAAACATGTATAAAGACATTGAGCATTTTGTTGAATCTTGTCACGTTTGTCAAATGTACTCTATGGTTAAGCATAGAGATGGGCTTCAGCCTAGTAACCATGCCTACAGAAATTTGGAACATGAGATATCTAGTACTTGCTAGAGAAGATCTCACAAATCAAGTGGAAGGAAAAGCCTTGACAACAAAATCTACTCAAGCTGTTTGTATATTTTTACTTGAAGAACTATTTTGCAGGTATGGTTGTGTTGCCAAAGTAACTACTGATAGAGGACAATTGGATGATGATGAAGCTTGCCATTTCTTTGCTCAATTAGGAATCAAGCTATCTCTTACATCAGGCTACAATCCTGAAGGCAATGGTAAGAGCGAAAGAGGTCATCAACCAATTCTTAAAGCTTTAACGAAATCTTGCAAAGGAAAGATGAGGGAATGGCCTAGAATGCTACCATTCGCATTATGGGCTGATAGAACCATCCATAGTGCAGTAACGGGTTCTATGCCGACTGAACTAATATATGGACAACCACCTATTATGCCTATTGAGGAGTCCATTGTCACATGGAGTATCTTACCTTGGGATGAAGGCATAAATAGAGAAGAGTTGCTGACTTTGCGCATAAGGAAACTTGAAAGAAGGCCAGAAGATGTCAAGATAGCCATTGAAAGGCTGAAAACAGCAAGATTAAAGAATAAGAAGAGGTTTGACAAGCATCATCGACTCCATCCAAGAGCTATTCAAGAGAATGATTGGGTATTTGTCTATGATAGTAGCCTGGACAATCAATATAGTGCTCATAGAAAGTTAGCCAAGCGATGGTTTGGACCATATGTAGTGAAAGTAGTACATGATAATGCTACTTACTCTTTGGCTGAAATGAATGGAACCATGATAAAAGTACCAATAGCTGAGAAATGTATCAAACTCTTCAAACGAAAAGAATCTTCAACTTATGAGCTTGATGACTTGGATATGAGCCATCTACTTGAAGACAAGCAGGAAGAAAAAGACTTAGAGGATGACACTACAAGGGTATACACATATAGCGACGCTAAGTAGCGACGTTTTTTTTTCGGCGTCGCTATTTACGTCGCTAATCCTCGAAATATTTTAAGTCAAAAAATGCATCGGTATTAGCATCGCTAAAAATATCGCTATTAGTGTCTCTATTTAGCGACGCTAATAGTGACGACTTACTCTGGTAACATTTCGCGGAAACCCGAATGTTTCTTTCAAATGCGCGCGCGAACTGCAGAAGCAAGGCAAAGGCGGAGAGAAAGAGAAAGGGAGGTGAACAAGAGAGGGAGGTGAGCAAGGGAGGTGAGCAAGGAAGCAAGCCACGAGCCGCATGCAAGGAGAGGAGCGTCGCCCACACGAAGAGGTCGTGGAAGAAGAAGAGAGCATGACGGTATGCCCTGTTTTGGTTTCTTTACAATCTTTGTTTTGCTTTGCAATGTAGGTTAGAAAGTGTTGGTTTCTCTTCGATCTTTGTGTTGCTTTGTGTTTCTTTGCAATGTAGGTTAGGAAGTGTTGAAAGAGAGAGAAATGGAAGCGAGTGTTTTCAAAATTTTTCTTGTGTTGATTTTTATTCTTTGCAATGTAGGTTAGAAAGTGTTGGTTTTTTTTCAATCTTTGTGTTGCTTTAATTTGGAATGTAGGTTAGGAAGTGTTGAAAGAGAGAAATGGAAGAGAGTGTTTTTATATTTTTTCTTGTGTTGGTTGTCTTCAATCTCTGCAATGTATATAGGGTAGGAAGTGTTGAAAGAAAGAGAAATGGAAAGGAGTGTGAAGGGGGATGCTTGTTTTGCTTGATTATAATTTTAGAGAGAGAGTGAGAGAGATAGAGACGTAGAGAAAGAGAAATGAGATGCTTGTTTTGTTTGGATTGTATCTTTTGCAAGATCTTTCTAAACTACATATTCATCCACAATGATATTTCTAGATGTAGAAATACTTCTTTTTCTAGGATCATAAAAGTAAAATGCTTTGGTGATGTTACTATTACTCATGAGAATATATTTGAGAGATTTAGAGTCTAATTTCTTTCTATGAGCATAAGTAATGCTTCCAAAAACTTTCAAACAACTCACTATTAGCGTTTGACCAATAAAGGCTTCAAAAGGAGTTGTGCCTTTCAAGGCATAGTGGAAGATCTATTAACTGTTATAAAAATGTATGTGTGTGAGTATAGTTTAGAGCCGACCTCAAAGATAGATAAGTTTAGTACCGAACTCAAAGAGATAGGTACAAAAATTTAAAAAAAAGACCTAAAATATATATAGTGGAGTGGTCCCAATATACAATATAGAATCATTATTAAATTATCATTCCATTACATCGCAGTCAAGATGTTTAGCACTCACGACCAACATGGTGGGGATCATGAGGCTTTGCTCAATCAACATGTCCCCTGTCCATGTACGCAATGCAAATTGGCCATTCGTTGGAAACGTCGTTTGTCCATAGAGCATGTGCAACGGTATGGAGAGTTTTGAGTTGAGATAATCGACCAAGCAGTCTTGAATTACGAGATTGCGGTAAGTTCTCTCTCATTACTATATGACATGTAATTGATTTAAGTATAATAGTTTGGGATTATCTTAGAAGTTAGCTCCTTAACGTCCTTTACAGTGTCAGGGCCATGTCGATACATTGCAGTACACAGATCTCTTGCGTCCAGTAAGACGGGTTCGTCCGCGCTCTATACAAATGCCGTCTGAGATAACTAACTATCTCATAGAAGGTGATAACTCTCAACCCCCTTCTATGGGTGAGAATGCTGGAGACATGGACGATCCTCCTACTTTTTTGGAGCCTGAGTTAGAGGACATGATCAAATCATTGCTTCCGACGGACTCGGAATCCCAAGATCCTTTAATTGCGGAGGCTGCCATGCCATTGTATGATGGGAGTCGGGGTATCCCGTTTGAAGACACTTCTTGCATTGTTGAGCATACAAACAAAGTATGGATGGAGCGATGCGAGTGTGACAGAGCTATTCAGGTATATTATGATGTGTATGATTCTTTATTGAAAGCCATTAAAATGTGCTATATAGTACTCTAATAACGTGCTTCATTGCAATTTGTAGAACGTTGAAATCTTACATTTTTCCTGCCCAAAACACGATGCCTAAGTCTCGTGATGATGCAAGACAAGTGCTGCGAAAGCTAGGCATGGATTATAATTGCATTCATGCTTGCCCCAATGATTGTGTTCTCTTTCGGGGAGAGTTTGAATTGTTGGCCACATGTCCCAAGTGCGGTGCGAACAGGTATTGAAATTACTTGCATGGAGACAGACTGTTCCGCAGAAGGATTTGAGGCACTTTCCGCTGATACCGCGTGTTCGTCACATTTTTCGGACCAAGAGTTTTGCAAAGTTGACTACATGGTATGCGGAAAATCGATCCACTGATGCTGTACAATGTACACCAGCTGACTTAAAAGCATGGCATCACATTGACGAGACTTTGCCTGACTTTGCAAAGGAGGCGAGGAATCTACGATTCGGTCTTGCCATGGATGGGGTAAATCCTTTTGGTTTACGTTCCACCTCCTATAGTGTATGGCCCGTGGTCCTTGTTAACTACAATATACCACCATGGCTTTCCACCAAGAAATGACACATTTTTCTCAGCTTGCTTGTGCCTGGATGATACAAAGTTAGGAATATGGATGTCTACCTCTCTCCACTGATTGATGAGCTAAAGGAGTTGTGGGAGGGAATTGTAGTGGAGGACATGAGAAAACATATTGGTAGGCGATCCGCAACTATAAGGGCAATTCTTATGTGGACCATGCATGACTTTCCAGGTTATGGAGAATACTCTGGTAAAGCATGTTTTCTTATTTTGCTAGTTTTCTTTGAGCGATGTTGGTGTTATGACATGCCTCATTGTACATGTGTGTTCTGCAGGGCTAGTCACGTCAGGTTACCATGCATGTCCTCTGTGTGGACCAAGGTTGGATTCTCGCCTAAGAAGAAGATGGTATTTGAGGGACATCCGGCTTTTTGGCCAAAGGGTCATGTCATGAGAGAAGGATTTCTTGGTCGCCCTCCTACGAGAATGAATGCATTGAGCTGGTTTGATCGCAGGATGGTGGACCAAGACTCGCTTCCCAGTGGGACTTCTCACGTGGATGCAATCCCAAGGTATGGATGCAACAACCTCAAATATGGTGGTATGCCATTCCCATGACATCTAGGAGTATCCCCGTGTTTTCCAGAACCCCCGTACCGATCGTAGAAGAGACACCTTTAATAGCGGCAATGACAGAAGGCATACAAGAAACTAGGATAAACCGCTTGGAGGACCAAGACATCTCACCTATGGAGATAGAGGATGGGTTTTTTGAAAATGAAGCAGAGTCCTCATTTTGTGGAGAATTTTGTATAGATCTCCGGGTGTATATTGAGCTATGTCAAGATGAGATTGTGGAACCCTAAACAAAAGTGACTCGATCAAAACGTTCCTCCCACTATAGCAATGCCACTTTTTGCAAATTGGTTAGGATAGTTTGTATGTTTTTGGAGTATGGTTTTTTGTATTATCTATTTTTTTTAAATTTTAAAATGAAGTCTTGCAAATTAAAACTTAGTTTTATTATATATTGCAATTCATTATCTAATATTATTATTTTTCCTTGTATGTGCAGGTTTAGGATTTGGGCACGGACGGCAGGATGAGTCGCGATTTTACAGATGATGACATTGACACGATGCTAGCGCGTTTCTCACCGGAGCAGCTAGCACGGGTTAGAGATAGAGCCGATGCACAGCTTTCCCATTCCACCTCAGCATGATCGGCAGACTCTGGATGGTCCGATGCTTCAGTCTCCAGTAGACGCAGTCGCAGGTCTCGCTTTGCTTCAAAGTCACGTAGTCGAGGAGGAGGCAGCTCCTGTTGTGGGGATACAGATGCAGTCTCTCCCACTCGCACTGCCACCAGGGAGTCAACACCGTCTTTCACTGGTGGTGGTGGGCAAATGTCTACTGCTCCCACTCCTTCACGCACCCCACTGATCACTCCTAGGGCCGACAAGAAGTACACGAAACCCACTCCTCCAGGTATGTATTTTCGCATCCTTTTTCGCAGTAGCACTTATCAATTCAAGTTGTGTTTGACACATTTGTATTAATATCGTGAAAGTACCCGTTTGCAAAATCTTGCAGGTTACTCGTATCTCATAGATAAGGCCACTGGCCATTTATACATGAATGATGAGGGAAAAGCTGTCATCTCTAGGATGCATGAGTTGTGCCAACAAGTATTTTGGCACAACATTACAGACAAGTGGAAGCAGATCCCAGATGCCAGCAAGGAGTACATAATCGATACATTGTATCAAGAGTTCCCTCAGCCCTCTAGCAATGATAGATTTTCGAGAGGGTGGATGATGATGCGTGTGCGTGACTATCAGTCGCATAGGCGGTCTGACGCACGCAAAGTAGTCAAGCAAGGCAAATCAAAGCCGGAGTGGCTAGATACAGAGGACTGGAGTAATCTCTAGGATGAGGCGACATCCACTCTAGACAAGTGGAAGCAGCAGAAGGACGCAGCAAAGGCGTGCTTGGACACATGATCGGTGCATCACCTTGGTAGCGGCAGCTACGCAACATTCCTGGCAGATTTCGTAAGTATTAATAGGGTAGAGTACTCTAATTTAATGACATCCATGTTGATGTATGTATTTCGAACATGAATCTCAAGTACGTTGTTTTTCAATGTTTGTGTGTCACAGCAAGGTTTTACGAATCGTGACCCGACTGTACTAGAGGTGACATACGGGGAGAAGCATGGCTTGAGTGCCTTGATCGAGAAGCTCTATGCTCGCGGAGGACCGGTAAGTAGTAATAAATATCATTTCCAATTTGAGAAATCTGTCATTATATGTCAGTTTGTATTTGGTACTCACAATTATATATGTATTTGCTGTTGCAGGCTCCCTTCAATATGCCACTACAGCGAGACGAGTTTGTTTGATGCGGATGAGTCGTAGAGAGCAGATTAGGCTACATATGATTACTCCCCATCTTGTATTATATAAGGCCTTATGGCCTCTATCCTCCATATGTAATAGCTAAGTGTATATGATTCATACTTCTATATTGTAGCATGACTCCATATACACATCTCCATGTTATTCACCACATATTGATGTACAGGTGTATACATATTTGCTTTGTCGCAGTAGCACTTCTCAATTTAAGTTTTGTTATTTTCTTTATCAATGTAGTGCACATTTGTGTTAATTAATGTCATGAAAGTACTTGTTTGCAAAGTCTTGTCATTATTTGGGATTGATTGTCTAACTTCTTTGACAGCAAGAATTGTCTCTTAGCCATGTGTGGCTCTAACTGTGGCAGGGCTGCATCTGCAGCTCTACCACAATTTTTTTTTCTGTAACCATCGGTATTAGCGTCGTAAAATAATTCTGCAATCGTCGGTATTAGCGTCGAAAATTCCTCTGTAACCGTCGCTAATTTCGTTGGTATTAGCTTTGCTAATACCGATGAAATTAACGACGAAAATAGCGAGGCAAATAGCGACGATTTGTAGCAACACTAATAGCGACGACGGGGATATTTTTCATATATAAAGAAAATGTCGTTATAAACGTCGTTATAGCATGTATATGTTATAGTGTGAGGATGAAGATATATCAGAAGAAGACCCTCCTTAAACCTGTAATCTTGTAGAATGGCACATGCCGGAGGATGTGCACGTTAGGAGGGGGTGAATGTCAAAGAGTTTATTGTTCATAATATAAATCATGGGATTCTTATGAACACAGAAGAACTTCACTAGGATTTATATGAGGAATTTGCATACATAATCCAGTCATTGTTACCCAACAACCAACTTAGTTACATAAGTTCTTTTGTATTTAGCATACAATTTTCAGTTGTACCATGTATATTGATAGAAAAACAAGTCTATGGGAACCTACAATTTTGTCAGCTGGAAGTAATTGACAGTCTGCAGGATAAATAACATTGATTCAAGTGGAAAATATGAATAGAACTCAAGAAAAATGCCAAAAGTCCACTAGGTTCATGGGGGACATGAAGTAATAAACTAAAGTGGCCTGAAAGTGACCTAAGTAGGTTAAAAAGTGAAGTGGAGCTGAGCAGGATGCAGCCCGCATTTTTCGGCGCAAAATGCGGGCCTGCATACCTGCAACATCTGGAGAAGACTGGAGCTATGGTGCATGCTTTGGAGCATGCAAACTGAAGACAAACTGGAGCTGAAGATGAAGATACAAACAAGAAAGGTAAGAGCTCCTCTTACCCGTCCATTGGGTCTGACAAAAATGCATGGTATGACAATCTATAAAAGGGAAAAATCTGAGAGAAAAGTATTCAACCTGCTCTTATGTACGTCTTCTCTCATTTTATTTACCTTATTCAAAATCCAATGAAGCCCGACTTGTACCCAAGTACTTGAATGACTTTGGGGCAAGCAAAGGGGAAGGATTTTGAAGGTGTATGGGCTGTTATGGACTGAAAAAACTAGTCATAAACAGGGCAGCCCACTGTTCTTGTCCATTTTGTTGAACAATCAAGTGATTCATGTGGTTGAAATAGAAGAAATTGACCCCTTATCATCAAGGCTTTACTCATTAATGATTAGAGGAGCTTATTCTTGAGTTTATGTACACTTTTTGAGCTTGATTATGGGCTGGAAATTTCTGTTTTAAAACAGGGCTGAAGTTAAATTTATGCTCCATCAATGTATTTCATGTACTATTGTTCCATGACTTGAATGTACTTGAATCTACCATCAAAATACTTGTTTCTTGGAGTTGTAATCCGTCTATATACATGAGATAAAAGCCATTTGAGCTTGCATTTGGTATATGCATTTGGATTAAAAATATGAGAATATCCTTTATGAAATGGCTTATTTTTCCAAATGCATTTGTTGTAATCAAGATAGTGACATTCATTCCATTCATGTATGCTAAATACAGAGAAATAGCTTGATATCTTCCTCTTCAACCAAGTCATTTCTAAAACCTGAATCTTGTCAAAATCCATTCTTTTTCCCTTGTCCAAACCTTGAATCCCACACTCTTCTTTTGCTCTAAGCCCCGGTGGTATACCTTCAACCCTTAAAACGACGACAACGTGGAGTACCTGCAATTGGAGTTTGGGAAGTAGTGCCAGGCAAAGACGTCAGAGGCGTTCCAGACATGACGCTGAACACCTCGTCTGCTATGGGAGAGTGGCCAAGGTGTTTGGTCATCTCTCCCATGAAGTCTTCCCTACTAGGAAAACCTCCAAAAAATGCATTGACCCCCCTGTTGAACAAGGCCAATGTATCATTCATGCGATCCAAATCTGGGTCATTGTTAGATGAACCAGCATGCGACATCTGCAAAAAAAACATGGGAAAAATACAAATTTGTTTGCAGAAATATATTGTTTAGGCAATGTAAATTATTTTTTATTAGAGCTGGCTGGCGCATGTATAACCGCATCTAAAATGCAGGATAGACACGCTATCAGACGCGTCCCTAAAGTCAACCCTCTGTTCAGATCGCGTCTATATCCGCATCTAAATGCAGTATAGACTCGCTATCAGATTCGATTTCTAGGTTAATGTGGTGCGCGCGTATATCCTGCATGTCGACTGCAAAATACACGCGCCTAGAGATGCGATTTTGAAGTCAAAGCCTCTATGCAGAGCGTGTGTACTCTTGCGTCTCTGACTCAGAATACACCCGCTCTGAGATGTGGCCTCAGATGCAATGAGAGAAAACATTTCTGCGCGTCTATCACTGCGTCTGCACTGAAGGCTAGACGCACTTGTAGACGCGCTTAGTCGGCTGATTTTCGTCCAATGACCGCCATTCATGATTTACAAAATGCAATCATTCGACCTAATACATAGGCAGAGAGAGAGAGAGAGAGAGAGAGAGAGAGAGAGAGAGAAAAGAGGACTCACGTTGGGTGTTTGGTGTGGCGGGTGATGGCGCTTCTTCCTCTCCTTGGTGAGTTACTCTCCCTTGATGCTTGCTTGCTGCTTGTTGTCTCTTCCCTTTGCTTCTTCTTCCTCTTGTTATTCTCTCTCTTGCTCTCTCTTTCTTCTTCTCCTTGGCTTTCCTTATTCCCCTTTTGTGTGTTTGAAATGAAAGAAGAGGTGAGTCATGAGGAGGTGAGGCATGAAGAGATTGCGTGTCGGCTAAACTCAAGCTTCAGAACCGGAAAAAACGCAGGAAAGGAAAGGCGCAGTTTGAAAAAAAATGATTTAAGTATGTTTTGAATTTTGACGTGTGCGTCTATTTTGGCGTGTATATGCGCATCTAAGTTTACGTAAACACGCGTATAGATGCGAACTTAGATGCGCAAATAGACGCTAATTTAGACACGTACGTAAACGCGGATATAGACATGCATTTAGGTTTTATCATAATTTTTTGTTTTTAAGATAAATTTTGATAGTGAATTCTTATCATAAGTTTTAATGTATTTATGATAAGTTTTGTGTATTTAAAATTGAGATCTTACAATAATTAATACGCCAGCTTGAAGTTTTTATATAAACATATGAATGACAAATATTTTGATGTTGTCATGAATTAGGTTTAATCATGTCGTCGTCATCACCTAGTGCGGTGCATGCTGATAAGTCAACGAGCACATCCTCAAGTGAGGATGAAACATTACGTCTTCATAATCGAGATGCATGGCTACAAAGAAAAATTAAATGCATGTGTGATCGTTGTCGAGGGTGTATTTTTCGAGCACGTCGAGTTGCAATGTCACACCTCAGCATGTATGGAGAATGGGACCAAGAAAAATCACCGGTATTCATTGTTTTTTTTAACACTAAGATTGCTAGTCTATGTTACTCAATATATATCAATGTACATGAAACTCCCTTTTGTGGTTGAGCAGGATGTGGTGCCACATCCTCAGATGCTCCCTCCCGGGCATTGAGAGGATGCAAAACGTCAACGCGAGGAGGCAGAGTCTTTAAGAAGAGTGGAGATCGACGACCATGATAGTAGCCCTCATGAAATGCCCCATTATTATCAATAAAAATGGAAGGAAATTAGCATTATTTCAGATTTGTGGCTCTTGAGTCCTTAAACAGGAACCATGTACATTTTATTGGTATTTTTTTTCATGCTTGTCCGATTTTAAGCCCAAAAACCCCATTTTTACTCTAAACATCATGCTTTTTGGGTTTTTCCCATTTATTTCCCACACTTTAAGTGTATATTTTCTAAGTTCTTTATTATGAAAGACTAAAACCAATAGCAAACAACATGTCCATCAATTTTCAACCCATAGGTGGTACCTCTCCACCCCTTTACAATGGGACGGGGAGTTTAATCAAGGAGGGGGTTTATTATTAGGGGGGTGGCACGGGGCCCCTCCTCTTACCACCTCTCTAGGCTGCCAATTTGGGCTGCTGCCATGCATCTAGGGAAAAGAAGAGATAGTGGGGGTGGGGGTGGGGGGGAGAGAGGTGGCACACGTGTGCCCTCCCCCCATCATTGTTAACATCATCTACGAGATCGAGCTCGCCATTTCCATTTCTAGCTCTACCACATCATCAGCCTTACATTGTCTCCCCCTCCCTTTACCAGCTGTCGGTGTTGACAGGGGGTGTAATTTAAAAAATTCAATATTTTTCTCTTGAAAATTATAGGGGGACATTGCGATGCCCTGTTGGCAGGGAATATTACAATGGTGGTTCAAATACAGTGGTTTCTAATGGATTAGCTAGCCCTACTCATGATCAAAATTATCCTTTAGCAAGTACTACCATGAGTGGACCTATAGGTGATGGTTCTTCTACTTTTAGTCAAATAAGATGAGTATGCAGTCATGTTTCTGCATCAATTGACACATATACATCAATGAGGGGGAGATTAGATAAAGGCAAAGAGAAGATGTTTTATGATGTAACTAGGCCGCTTACATCTAGATATAAGTCACCTAGTAGTAATAGTCTTAACAATGAATTGGGCATACCATCAGCTATGACACCTGGAGCACGTATGTGCTGCCTCATGAGAGGCAAGCATAATGTGAACCACAGCTAAGAAGGTCTGAAAGGGTCAATTAGAAACCAATTGATATGCTAACATATAATGAGTATTCAGCCAGATATTATGCATATATGACTAAAGTGTCACATTACAGAGAGTCACCTAGTAGTGATAGTCTTGACAATGAATTCAGCATAGTATCAATTATGAAACTTGTATAAGGCAAATCAGGTATGTGTCACCTCATGAGAGCCAAGCGTAAAGTGAACAGGAGCTAAGAAGGTTTGAAAGGGTTAAGAAACCAATTGATAGGCTGTCATATAGTCGGTTTTTAGCCAAACATTATGCATATATGACTAAAGTGTCAAGTTACAAGGAGCCTACAAAGTTCAATGAGGCAGTTCCAAATGAAAATTGGTATGCTGCCCTGGGCGAAGAATCTGCAACACATGCTGAAAATGAAACATGGCATTTTGCTAGTTTGCTTGAAGAAAAAACACCCATTGGTTGTAAATGGGTTTATAAAGTGAAATGCAACTCAGATGGTTCATTGGAAAGGTATAAAGCCCGATTGGTTGCAAAGTGATATGCACAGCAGTATGGCTTGGATTGTGAGAAGACTTTCAGCCCGGTTTGAAAGATGAAAATTGTAACAACAATTATTGCATTAGCAACTTCTAAGGGATAGAAGTTATGGTAGATTGATGTAAAAAATGCATTCTTGAATGTTGACTTGCTTGAGGAGGTTTATATGCAACAATCGGAGAGCTATGTACATCCTAATTATCCACACATGTATGCAAGCTAAAAACGACATTGTTTGGGCTGAAAGAGGCACTGAGAACATGGAATGCTTGCATCAATACTTATTTATAGTAGGTTGGGATGGTTCATGTAGGACCATAGCTTGTTTTCAAAGAAGACAGGGAATGGTTATGTTTTCTTGGTGATTTATGTGGATGAATTGATCATCATTGGAGATGATGATCATGGCATTGCTAAAATTAAGTCATGATTATAGGGAAACTCTTGGATAAGTTACTCATGAATATATGTGTGCATCACGTGGGTTCAAAATAAGGTATTTTTAAGATGTTGATTTTATATATTTTTTACATGTAGAAGGGTGTAATATAAAGGGGTTATTTACAAATTGAATAGAAAAGGATTATGTTTTATTCAATAAAATTTCACATATAAGGATATTTATAAATAGACCTTGAACACACATGATGTTGTGGATATACATGTAGTAACTTCCTGGAGGCTGAATTCAAGGTGAAGGATCTTGGAGAGCTAAAATATTTCCTTGGGATTGAGGTTGTGTCTACACCTCAAGGTATATGGCTGTTGCAAAAAGAGTATGTTCATGATATGCTGCTAAAATATGGCATGATGAGTATAAAGCCATTGAAACACCATTAGATGAGAATATCAAACTTGTAGTTGATGTTGGGAATGAAATAGAGAATGTCACTATATATAGAGAGATGGTGGGCAACTTGATTTATCTCACTATCACTCCTCTTGACCTCAGTTATGCATTGGGACTGATTAGCCAATTTATGCAAAAGCCTTGGAAGTCACATCTAGATACAATCATGACGATTATGTGGTACATGAGGGTTGTTAGAAACATGTATCTAGAGCATGCAACTATGGCGGATGGAAGATGAAGACAAGACTCATAATGACATAGATAGTGAAGAGACTAATTGTTGCACAAGTGAATTAGGTTCCAAGATAGAAGCTTGGACTCATAAAAAAAATCTTGTATAAGAGACTAACAATGATAATAATACTAAGTGAAAGTAGAAAGTACCATGATATATTACATTCAGCTTCATGAAAGTGATAGTCAAGTATAATGCTTTATAGTATCTAGATAATAGCGTTGTCCACCACTATGCTTATGGGATTTAGTCACCTCTTCCTAGACTGCTTGCATTTCCCTTGCCCACTGCTCCATACAAAGAGGCCTATAAGTGTGTGTGATTGCCAAACTCTCAACACCCCTCTTGAATCACAACCAAAGAGGCACAAAGTGTGTAGAGGCTTTAATGAGTCACCACGTGCAAAGTGTGGGCACACCACAAACAGGGCAATCATCCAGAGGCTACTAAGTGTGGGTACCAAAAACATGGTGGACATCTAGAGACTGTAACAAGGGCTTCACAAAGTGTAGAGAGGAGGTTGTAGTGCTAAGTTACATGAGGAGTTTTTCATGGCTTATGAAAGGAGCATAATTAGAGGCAAGTACATACAAAAAAAAGGTCTAGTAAAAGTTTTGGGTCAAGGATCGACATGCCCTTATGGTTTTTTTTTTCATATTTAGATATGTCATTATGAGCATTTCTTTTAGTAGAGATCTTCTTCTCTTTGATCTTATTTTCATTGTGCGTGTCCTTCACTTTCACTACAAGATATAGGCCTTATACCGACATTAAAAGAGATGAAAATGTTCATAAAGAAAATTTTCCCTGTCGTCACAAAAAACATTGTTATTAGCGACACCATAGAACAATCGGTACTAATGTCATTATCAGTGTCGCTATTTGCATCGGTACTAGCGTCTTTATCAGTGACACTGATACCGATGCAAGTAGCGATGCTGATAATGACACTAGTATCAACGAATTTTATGATGCTAATAGCGACACATGCAGTAAATTTGGGATGCTAATAGCGATGGTAACAGGAAAAAAATAAGATTTGTGGTAGGGCAGTAAGCTACCTTGCCACATATAGCACTATGTGCTTTATTTGGGCTATACAAAATAGTTTTAGTAATGTGTACAATGCTTATTCAAATAAAGGCAAAGCGTACTTAAATCATAACACTTATACATGAAATAAATATATGATCACGTAATGAAAGAAACCGGTACAATCATGACAAGATACTACTACTACATCGAAAATGTCTACACAGATCACGTGATAAGAAAAGAAGAGTATGTGAGCTCCAAGGATCCAAGGGCGAGCTATAGATCCTCGCCATCTGAAACCTTGTCTCATTGCAAAGGAGCATCAAACGGACTCTACAAAAAAATAAATAACTACACATAATGCATTTTAATTAAACTTAGTAACTACAGACAAGAAAGATGAGTGACTTACAAGGCCGTTGCGTCCATACAATCGATCAATCAATGCAATGAAACCGTGCCTCTTTGCATATCGAGTCTCAAGGCCGGTGGGATCACAGTTTATAATACAGTGCTGCAAAGATCTGGTGGGATCGCGGTTTGTAATGGAGTCCGGTGGGATCTGGTGTACCTACCGAGGTAGTATCTCTCGGAGTAGCATCCCTAGGGGTGCCACCTAATAGACGAGTGATTGGAGTAGACATCCCCACCGGTGTAACAAATCCCGAAGGTGATGCAACTCCACAGCAACCACCTGAGCCACGCTCTCTTGAATCGCCACGAGAGTGAGTAGCACCTATATCCCGAGGTAATCATGGGCTCACTGTATCCAGATCTTTGCAGCATCCTCCTGAACAACTCCCTCCATTTGGCCCAAGTTTGGAGCATCGACCTCATCTATTGGAAACTGAAGCATCAGAGCACGCCGAAGTAGATCTAATGGATTGGCCTAATATCTCTGAATCTTGCCATTTGATCTGGAGACATACGTGTGAAGATCTCTTGTAGCTCCTTGTTGCTCATCCCTCGACTCATCGTGATGATCTACATATCCACAAAGGTCACCTGCACAGACAAAAATTGATGTTAGCATAATCGATATAAATCATACAAAGCACGGTAATATAAATGTTTAAAAAATGATCTTACTTAAAATGCATATCTTATGTATCCTTATAAGCGATTCGTCAACTTTAAGTAGGTGGATGCTCCAAATATGAAGTACCCTATGGTCCCATGTCAATCTCCTGACACAACTCCGCATACATTGGAAGGTTAGTAGACATGTCACCACAAAAGGATGAGTCCACCTCGTTCTCAAAGAATTCTTGGACTCCTATATTTCTATCATTGCTACCCAATGTTGGCTCCTCTACATGCTCCAAGCTTTCGGTGGCCTCCATCCCTTGCAATATCGGCCCCTCTATTTGCATATTGTCCTCATCTATGCTCAGAACATTGCTTTGATCATATATTCTTGCACTTCAGGGAGCTAAAGGTATAACGTACTAACATCAAGGTTGTCGGGGGTTTGGATAGAATATTTCATGTTCACAATCACGTCTAAGAGAGATTTAACTATTGTGACATGTACCATATTGTAATACAATTAAAAACTACATGAGTTCATGCACAAACGTGTCACGCAAATCCGTCCTTTTTTTTAAAAAATCTATTTCGAGAAATCTAGATGGACCTCGTCAAACTATTGCTCCAACTCCTTCAAGTACCACTTTGAACCATTGCACATCGAATAGGATCATGTAGAAGCTACAGTAATCCACTGAGACATTACTTTGCAAGTTCCCAAAATACTCCATCTCATCTATAATCGTGTTTGGATCTGTTTCTTGTTATCGGCTCTCTTGCTCAAACCTTGCCATAATACCACAATCTGTTGTGGAGCGCATTTTGTCAATATGCTCCACGTGGAAATATCGTCTGCACGACTTCGTCGCACTATTGTACATTGAGACATTCAATTAGTTATCGCATATAAAATATAGATACAACAAACCCTAAACACGTCATCACCTTTGGACTACATCCCCTCGAGAATTCCCACTCCTCGGTTGAGACCTCCACCCCTTCGCAAGGCATTGTAGTCAAAGCTCCATGTAACCATCACATTGACATAAACCATGGCATCTCCTCAATTCCCTCAAGATATTGAATTGGTCGATCGCACGTACTATATTGAAACTCAGATCGCGCTTCCTCTCGATCTTTCCTAGCTTGCCGGTACCTAGCGAGCCATGTCTCCATAGAGGCATGGTGCAACATACAAAAGCAATTCACTTTCTCCTCCATTGAAGCATCCATTCTTTTTTCTACCCCATTTCCAACCACCACACCTCCGGTCAGTCTATCATCGTCCCTCAGTGCGACCAGAGCATACTGTTGTCTAAATCCACTGTTGATAGCCATTGTGAAATATGCACTAATGCCTCAGACATCAATCAACCTTTAGCCATGTTACCTTCTGGCCAAGCTTATTGTTGCACAAAGCCTTTCAGGGTTTTCATGAAGTGCTCCAAGAAGAACATCCATCACGTATGGAGAGGTCCAAAAATCTCCACTTCATCTACAAGATGCACAAGAAGGCAGATTTGTATCGTGAGCATGCTGGTAGGCATGTATTTCTCAAAGAGACAGACTGTCTCCACTGCTCCCCACCTTGTGAATACAATACAGGACATCTTAATCTCCTTCTGTGAGATCCATTGCACTAAAGTCAACAACCTGTAAATCGCCCTCTTGCGTATTTCTAGAGTAAGGCATCCTGCGATCGCAATCGATAGTACAAACTGCCACAAACGAGAAAGCATTATGAACAACGACTACACTCCAAATAGCAAAATACACAAGCCACTTATAATCCATTCATAGTACAAACATGACATATCTTATGCCAATCATGGGATTTTAGCCCTGATAATTGATTGTCTTTAGAAAATGCGAACCTGAGAGAACGCATCATACCCATGAGAGTGCCGATAGACTTGACCATTTGCTTCACAATGTGCTCTTCTTTAGTGGACAAAACCCAAGGAGCACGAGGTAGCTGCAAGCGACCATCAACACTCGATTGCGACCAAAGCGCCTCCATCTTGCCTACCTCCTTTAAATCCATTCATGCCCCTACAGTGTCTCTCTTTCTTGTGATGTGGTCCCATAGCAAGTTGCCCAGGTTCTTGAAAATATGTGTGAGATCCAACAAGTGGTTGATCTGTAAGTGGGCAAAGTCTAGGAAGGTAGATTCAATGTGGCTCCATGTATGTGAATCCGTTGATATTCCTTGAACTCCATCTGTGGACCTATTCTGTGCATGCGACGTTGTCAAGCTCGCCATGTCGGGCGTATAAAACATGTGGTTTATGTTGGGGATAAGCAGAAAGTATCTAAGAACTTTTTGAGGAATGGTTTGCTGTTGCAAGTTCTATTCATATCTATGAGCACCGCACTTTGGACATGTTTCCATAGTCTCATATTTTCCTTGGAACAGTATGCAATCATTGATACATGCATGGATGCTTTTGTAGTCCATGCCAAACTTTTATAAAATATGTCGCATATCATCATGAGACTCATGCATGGTATTTGTAAGTGGTAATATATTATACTTTAGTAACCTGAAAAAAAAAACATAAAACACCTTGAAAAAGCACAAATATTTTTCATGATAGTATTGAAAAGAAATCAACAAAGTGTACATACAAGGTACTTGAACAACTCGGTCACACTCATATCACTCCACCCGTATTTTACTTGCACACTTAGGAGTGCAAGCAATGTCTTCACGTGAGATACTCGACACCCAACATATAATGGTATGGATGCTTCCTCTCTAAGCGGATCAAACGTTTGGACATTCATGGTCATCAATGCATTGATCATTGCCTCCATCTCAGACTCCAAGATTGTAGGTAAGTCTAGAAGGCTGCCTGTCTCCTTTGGTATTGACGTTATAGATTGGGTAGTACCTTCCAAATGGAGGATTGGCTCAAGCACTCCACTATCGTATGCCCACAAACTCTTCTAACTCGCTACAAATGGTGCACTTCTCCTTCGAACGATACATCACCTCCAAAGATAGAAAATTTTCGAGCCACATCCAATGTTTTTGTTTATGGTATTCAATTAGCTTGCACATACAATGCATGATTGATATACACTTTTCTTACCGTTTGCTCAAAATCTCAGATCGCTTGGTCAATGATCTCAGATTGAAACTCACTGAAGCGTCGTACGTGTTCTATAGACAATCAATGTTTTTGTCTAATTGCGAGCTTACATTGAGAGCAAGGACATGGGACATGCTGATTAAGATATGCCTCATGATCTTGAACATCACGACCTTCATTGTTTTCCATTTGATCTATATTACGACAAACAATTTGTTTTTGTTATCATTCTTTTTTTCTTTCTTAAATTGTGTGAGAAGGGATTTCTTTTCTTGTAACTCAACAAAATTAACGTATGTAAAGTCTCCAACCGCCCATAAATTAACATATGTCATAGTGTTTTTCGTCTTGTGGTATTGCACCGGACCTCGCCACTACTCTCTATTTGTTTTTTATCAATTCATTCTCTTCTCTCCTTCCATCTCTCTCTCTTTTTCTCTTTCTTTATTATGTTGTATGTTTATTCATTCTTTTTCGTTCCTTCTTTCTTTTCTCTTCCTCTCCCTCTCTCATTTCCTTTAACAAAACATCTCTCTCTCTACTACCTATTTCCTTTAACAAAACATCTCGCTCTCTCTACCACTACCACTACCACTACCACTACAATAAACAAGAAAAGAAGAAAAAACAACAATAACAACAACAACAACTACTACTACTACTAATACAACAAGAACAAACAAGAAAACAAGAGAAAACTACTACTACTACAACCATGACTACGACGACTACGACTATGACTATGACTACCATAATAACAAACCACTACCACTACCACTACCACTACAATAAACAAGAAAAGAATAAAAAACAACAAGAACTACTACTACTACTACAATAAACAAGAAAACTACTATTACTACTACTACTACTACTATTACAATCACGACTACGACCACGACTACAACTACCACAACAACAACAAATAAGAAAAGAAGAAATTAAATAACAACTTTTACTACTATCACTACGACTACCACTGCTACTACTACTACTACTACGACTACCACAACAACAACAAACAAGAAAATAAAAAATTAAACAACACCCACTACCACTACCACTACCACTATCACTACTACAACTATGACTACCACAACAACAACAAACAAGAAAAAAAATATTAGAAGAAATAAAACAACAACAACAATAACAACAACCTCTCCCTCCCTCTCTCTCTCCCTCCCTTCCTCCCTCTCCCTCTATTTCTCTCTTTCCCTATTATGTTTAATATTTTCTCCCTCTCTCTCTCGTTCCTTGTTTATTTTTCTCTCTTCCTCTCCCTCTCTCATTTCCTCTCTTTCTCTTTGAATACATATGATTTTTAACAAAAACAAGTAAGAGAAAATGAGAAAAAATAAAAGCAAAGCAAGAGGGAACAATGCACTCACCGCAAAGGCCCAAGGATGGATTCAGCGGCTCCTCTTTGTGACAACGGCTCCTCTTCGCCCTTCATACACTTCCTCCTTTTCTTCGCAAATGGCGGTGGCAGCGGTGAGAAGCATTAATTCTCCCTCTTTCTGTCTTTCTCTCCCTCTCCCTCTCAAATGCAAGATGGAGTTCACTCTCCCTTTTGCTCTCCCTTTCGCTCTCTCTTTTTTTCGTTCGCGCAAAACAACATGCTCGGGTTTCGGCCCGCATCTTGAATGTGCTAAAAAAACACAAGCTCCAAGAAGCATTAGATTAGTGTCAAAAGATACTAGTTGTGAAAAACTTAATGTCAAGCTTGATGATGCTTGATCTTTACGTGGACTGCTCCAAATCTTCTTCTTGAGAATTAACTTACTAGAAACTAATCAAATTTGCGTAACAAAGGGTTAGTTGAGCTAAGAATAGTGAGAAAATGAAGTGGAAAAATCTTGAAGAAAAATGGCTATGGTTAGCGTTTCAGGACACGACTGATTTTTATGTTGTAGCAGCTCCCACCATGGACTATTTGGGCCCAAAATTTATTAGGAGAAAGCTTATGTGATGGGCTCCAAAATTCCCTATAGCTACTGAATGAACCATGGTGTGCAAGAAGAGAATTGATGGTACGAACAATGACATGTGCATATAGGAGAGCAATGACAAATTTCAGCAATGCCAGGCAAAGGGAGCAACAATGTTGTGCTATGATGTGACAGAGAATTGTGTAGGAAGTGAACGGAGAGAATTATAGAAGAAATCATGATAAGATATGGCCTGTAGAGAGAGTTATGAAAGCTCAAAGTAATATAGGTCTAGTATGGCTATCACTTCCAAACAGTGGGTATGAGATTCAAGGTGAGAGAATCAAGACATGCATTCAAACTAATCTGATAAGAAAAGCTAAGAGGAGTGAGAGGAGAGCTAATCCATGCTTGAATGAGCTCTGATACCATGTCAAAAACACGAATCTAGAGCGGGTGAAAGATGAAGACAAGACTCATGATGAAATAGACAATGAAGATACTAACTATTACACAAGTGAATTAGGTTCCAAGATAAAAGCTTGGACTCATAAAGACAATCTTGTGTAAAAGACTAAAGATGATAATGGCACTTATTGAAATTAGAAACTATCATGATATATTGCATTTAACTTCATGAAAGTGATAGTCAAGTACAATGTTTCATGGTAGATGGATAGTAGCATTCTCCACCACTGTGCTTATGGGATTCAGTCGCCTCTTCCTAGTGTACTTGCATTTCCCTTGCCCACTACTCCATACAAGGAGGCATATAAGCAAGTGGTCTAATTACCAAACTCTCAATAAAGTGTACTACTAATTATGGAATGTTTTATGAGCATGGAAAGTCGCTTGACTTAACAGGCTATATAGATGCAGATTGGGCTAGTTGTGCCTATGATAGAAGGTCAACTAATGGTTATACTTTCAGCCTCGGTAGAGCAGTACGATCAACTACAGTAACAAGAAGCAGTTTGTCTTGTGAAACTACTTCATGAATTGGGTATATAGTTAGACATGAAGGTCATATTGCATTGTGACAATCTTAGTGTGATATTGACTAGCAACCCTCTCTATTATGCTAGATCCAAACACATAGAGATTCATTACCACGTCATCAGGGAGATGGTTCTTGCTGGACAAATGGATCTACTCCATGTAAATATAAAAGAGCATGTAGTAGATATCTTTACCAAATCACATGGTAAAGAGAAGTTTGTGCATTTCAAGGAGCTACTTGGAGTACAACAATTAGTTTGAGCTTGAGGGGGGGTGTTAAGATTCAATCTCATGATCACCATCACCAACTCTATCTTGAGAGTATGCAAAATAGATATAGTACCTCTATGACCTTGATATGGAGGACAATGAATCTCATGCAAAACAAATTATCTAAATCGAACTGTCACACATAATCTCTTTTCGTAAAACATGAATCCATTATTGTAAGATAGTGAAACAATAGGAATCCAATTATTTGCAACTAATTTATTCCAATCGGCTCGAAAAGTAAGATCCTAATGATAAGTATCTTTCATAGGGATAAGGGAATCAAATGATATCACAGAAATATTATGAATTGTCGGTCTTCTACTTAAAGCGTCGGCTACAACATTCTCTTTTCCTAGTTGATATTGTATAAGGGGATGAAAACTTTGAATGAAAGCTTCCCATTTAATATGTCGGTCAGATATTTGGGGTTGTCTAAGGAGATGACTAATGCTTTGTTGGTAAGTTTTGTTCATAAATTCAGAACCCATTAGGTAATGTTTCCATTGATGTAAGGCTCGTACTACAGCTAGCAATTCTTTATCATAGGTAGAGTACTTAAGTTCGGATGGTTTGAGTTTACAACTAGAGTAGACTATGGGATGATTATCTTGCATAAGGACTACTCCTATTCCAGATCCACTAGCATCAGTAACTACTAAAAAGAATGGTCTATTGAAGTCAGATACTTGTAATACAGGAGCATGGGTTAAAGCATGTTTCAATAAATCAAAAGATTTTTGTTGATTATCAGTCCAGTTATATACAATACCCTTCTTTAAAAGTTTATTCAAAGGTAAGGCAAGTAATGAAAAATTTCGCACAAACTTTCTATAAAAGCTAGCAAGACCTAGAAAAGAATGTAACTCATGCACATTTTTGGGTATGGGCCAATTTAAAATTTCTTCTATCTTTTTAGGGTCAACTTTAATACCTTATGATGAAACAATATGTCCTAGATATTCAATTTCTGTTCGGAAGAATTACCTTTTTTCGGATTAGCATACAATTGATTGTATTTTAACAACTTGAAACCTAAAGACAAATGTTCATAATGCTCATTCTCATTTTTACTAAATACCAATATATCATCAAAGAATACTATAACACAATGCTGATATTTCAGAAATATGCGATTCATCATACGACTAAATGTAGCTGGTACATTAGTTAGACTGAAAAGCATCACTAGAAATTCATAGTGTCCAAATTGTGTTCTAAATGCAGTTTTGAATATATCAGATTTATCCAATCTTGATGATAACTAGATTTAAGATCTATCTTACTGAATATGGCAGAACCTTGTAGTTTATTCATAAGATCATCTACCCTAGGAATTGAATATCTATTCTTAACAATAATTTTATTTAGGGCACGATAATCAATGCACATGTGATAAGTATTATTATTCTTCTTTACTAATAAAACAGGTGCACCAAATGGAGAACTACTAGGTCTAATTAATCCTCTATTAAGCAATTCTTCTATTTTATTTTAAATTTCTTTCTGTTCAATTTGGTTATGTCTATATGGTACTTTACATGGTGATTGTGTTCTAGGAATTAAATCAATTTTGTGATCTTCAGAACATGAAGATGGTGGTCTAGGTGGCAAAGCATCAGTAAAATAATCTTGAAATTGAGCAAGGAATTGTGTATGCCTAGGATGCATTTGTTTTTCTTTAGCTTGAAGTTCATTCACCCATATTAAATAAGATTTGCTACTTTTACGTAATGCATGTTTAGCTTGAGTATGAGTAAGCAGTGGAAAATTATTAGAAGAGTGCATACCATGCAATGTAATTTGTTTTCCTTGAAAATAAATTTTAATTGAATGCGTAGAATAATCTATGTCAGGATTATACTGATGACGCCAAGGCATTCCTAAGATAATGCCACCAGATTGCAAAGGTACAACTAGGAAATTTCTTCATTCAGTATATTCACTAATTTTAATTTCTAAATTATGCACCTCTTGTGTTCCATTATATCTTGTGCCTAGGAATGCAACTTTAATGCGATAATGTGTAGAAACAGTTTGTAATTTCAAAATTTTCACTAACTTTGCAGAAATAAAATCATGTGTGCTCCCATCATCATGTAAAATAATCTTTTCTTTACCATGCACAAAACATTGCATTGTTAACAAAGAATGTGGAGTTGGCATACCTGGCAAAGTATCCGAAGTAGTACCAATGTCGTCATCATCTTTTGTAAAGTCAAGCATTTCCTCACGTTCTTCTTCTTCCATTGCTCCAAGATAGTTGATATGGATAGGTGGCTTTTTGGTTTGGCAATTGGCTACTAGATGTCCAGATTGATGGCATTTGTAACAAACTATGGTTTTGGCTTTAGATACATTGTTTGTAATGGCAGGAAGTTTAGGAATATTGGAATTTGGCTATGAGGATGGCTTAGGGTTTGGATTGTCGTTTGATGGCAAGGCAGGTGATCATGTCCAAGACTTACGGAATGAAGATGGAAGAAAACGACTTTGATTGAATCTTCAAAAATTTGAATTGAATTGTTTGAAACCATACTTACCATTAGTTTGAAATTGTTGTGGTCACTTGTCTCTTCCTCGAATCTTGTCTTCAGTGTCATGAGCCAAGGAAATTGCATCTTCAAGGGTTGTTGGCTTGAACATATTGACTTCAGCATAGTAATGTCCAAGTAGGCAAGACATAAACTTGCGTTTGTGAGTCGCTTCAGGTACATCTTCGAGCATGCGTAGTTGCAGTAGGGCATTCCAGAAACGTTCAGTGTATTGGGAAATAGGTTCACGTTCTCTTTGCTATAGAAGATCCCATTGATTGATGGCTTTTTCATGGAACTGAGGAGGAAGGAAATTCTGCAAAAAATTCTTTTGGAAACTCTCCCATGTAGTAGGACAATCAGCGCTCTTGCGGACCACAGTCCACCATAAGGATGCTCGATCGACTAAATGGTTAGTGACACATTTAATTTTGTCTTTCTCAGCATATGTCTCTTCATGGAAGTAATCATCAAATTGACTGATAAATGCAAGTGCAGTCTTTCCATCTCAAGATCTATTGAAAGTACGAAATTTGAAGTTTCTTTTACTTATCTTTGTTTCTTTGCGGATGGATTGGGATTTAAGTGTTGTATCGATGGTATGTCGTATAAGATCTTCGGGTTGCGATCCATCTTGGTCGGTGGTAGATCGTTGCAGATTGGCCAATTGAACTTGCAAAGCTTGTCGAGCTCTTCGTTCTTCTTCAAGCTGCATCATAATCAAATCCAAATTTTGCTCCATCGTTGGTTCGGGTAAATCACCTTCAACCATAAAATCGTCCATGGGTTGTTCAATCATCCTGTAAAATCCAAAAGACCTCACACTCTCGAAAAATGATTAGCGGGATGAGCGTAGATTAAAAGCAGGTATACAAGGCTTGTATATTTTGTTTGGCTTTTATGGTCTTTCTCCTTTGCGATTGCATTATTCGTTGTCACAACCGTCTTCGTAGAAATTGTATATAATCTTCGTATGACCTGCATATGACTTTCTGCGTTTGTTGAAACTGGTTCAGCAAGTCTGTAAAGTGTGAACAGAGTCTACCAGAGAGCAATAGACTAGTTTGTAAGCTTCTACGTGTGAACTGCCCCTTTGAGAGTGGTTGAAGTAAGTCTTTATTGACTTCTGTGACTTGTAGAATCTATATAACTTGAAAGACTTGGAGTAACTTAGTAGTTTAGGAACTTTGTGATCAAGCATCGTGGATTTCGTGTATCTGAGGACGTTCTTGACGAATTCGATGGCGGCGAGAAGATGTTGACGTCACAGATGGAATTTTCATGGGGCTAAGCTTTTATTAATAAGCTTATTACTAAGCTTACTAAGCTTTAAGATAAAGCTTTTAAACTTTTGAGCTATGGAAGCTTACTGTTAGTCTGTTTGTAAATGACTTGAAGAAAAAGATGTCTACATGGTCCTCCGCCTCCACAGGCTGGTCCTTCGTGATCAGAGAGTGCAAAAGGGGGTTCTTCACTACCAGGAACACACCGGTATTGACCGTTCACGACGAAACTGACTGTAGGGATCGATCGTTCCAAGAGCTCCGCCTTTACGCAAGATGGTAAGCGATTGGAAGCTCTCGATCTCAGCTTCACTCTGATACCACTAGTGCATAGATCGGATGCCGTATGCATGCACAGTGAGCGTCAGAAGGTCCCCAAGAACAAAAGAACTCTACTTTTTGCACAGAAATCAATGTAGAAAGCTTGCATGACATGAACAAGAGGCCAATTGGGTGCAATCTCCCCCCATGCCTTGTGTGAGCACTCCACAAAGCATGTATTTCATATATTAATAATCTTCAAGCTCAAATAATAGCCCAAATTACAAAATAGCACGCTTCAGCTTTTGAGTTTGCTTTTGTGCCAAATAAAAATAAAGCTAATGGGCGCCCAAGAAGTCAGGCGTACCCAAATACAATGTCCAAATATAAATATCTAAATTGTGCTAAGGTATGCGCCCATCAAAATATTGATGATAACTTGAATACACGCAATCTTCCACTACTACCGCTACTCGCTCATCAAAATATTGACGATAACTTGAATACACGCAATCTTCCAATGCTTTCCACTGCCATCGCTACTCGCTCTACACATCAACTGAAGCATTCACAATCGTTAGTAAAATAATACAATTAAACCGACAAAAATGAATACCTAGCAGTCTTCAACTACATCAATAAATTGGTTAGAAATCAATCCTAATCTTAATTTATCATGAGTGGACACTCTAAACTCATAAACGTTTAGTAATCTAAATATGTATTTTGTGGAATCACCCGCTATGGAATCACCCATGTACACATAAAATTAACAAAACACCCGAAAAGGATAGGCATCCCAATCGACTTCTCACACAAAGAATCCACTTTGTGTATGAGCCCCGATAATAAAATCTTACGGAATCCACCGTAAAACCTCACGGAATCCACAGTGGCACAGAATCCACCGTGGAATATGCCTCCTGGCATCAGAAGCCCACCCACAAAGAGTGGAGTAATGTCATATTCTTCACCTTCATTATTGAGAACTGTAGACTAAGGTCTAGTCAAACACTACATAATAGTCTAGGTCATTAACTGACTATGTCACTAACTATGGTTGAGTCTTCCACTCATTTATTACAACACACATAGTAGATGATGACAGATATATGACTATAGTTAACATTGAAAAATTCACAATACCTTCCATATCAGTTTATTACGACCCTTTAGAGGCTAATTACCTGTGCACCCTGTCTATGAAAACCCTCCTTTGTTAGATCATGAGATTGAAATCCTTGAGCCTGAAGTTATTATAGATACTGACTTTATGACTACTAGAACTGGCCGTAGATATTCTAGATATTTGGTCAAGTTTAAAAACCATCCTGTTGAAGAGGCCCAATGGATGCATGCTAGAGACTTAAATGGTTTCCCCACTCTGTTAGCTCCACATTGAGCTAATAGCAATTGAGAACAATTGCTATCCCACCCCGGGAGTATGATGCCAGGAGGCATATTCCACAGTAGATTCCGTGCCACGGTGGATTCCGTGAGGTTTTACGGTGGATTCCATAAGATTTTATTACCAGGGCTCATACAAAAAGTGGATTCTTTATGCGAGAAGTTGATGGGGACGCCTATCCTTTTCGAGTGTTTTGTTAATTTTATGTGTACATGGGTGATTCCATAGCGAGTGATTCCACAAAATACATATTTAAATTAATAAACATTTATGAGTTTAGAGTGTGCAGTCATGATAAATTAAGGTTAGGATTGATTTCTAACCAATTTATTTATGTAGCTAAAGACTACTAGGTATTCACTTTTGTCGGTTTAATTGTATTATTTTACTAACGATTGTGAATGCTTCACATGATGTGTATAGCGAGCAGCAGTGGCAGTGGAAAGCATTGGAAGATAGCGTGTATTCAAGTTATCGTCAATATTTTGATGGGTGCATACCTTAGGCATGGCACCTATATTTTGTTGTGCTTATTTATCAAAGCGCTTGATATTTATTTATTATTATTGTATGCGCATGGGCACACGATTTAGATATTTGTATTTGGACATTGTATTTGGGTACGCTTGACTTCTTGGGCGCCCATTAGCTTTATTTCTATTTGGCACAAAAACAAACTCAAAAGCTAAAGCATGCTATTTTGTAATTTGGGCTATTGATGATTAATATATGAAATACATGCTTTGTGAGTGCTCACACAAGGCATGGGGGGAGATTGCACCCAATTGGTCTCTTGCTCATGTCATGCAAGCTTTCTACATTGATTTGTGTGCAAAAAGTAGAGTTCTTTTATTCTTGGGGACCTTTTGACGCTCACTATGCGCGCATACGGCATCCAATTTGTGCACCAGCTTCTCTCATTGTCTATCTTTCTCTCTCCCTCTAAAACTTTGACACTCTAGTGGGTCTCCTTGCTCCTTTTGTTGTTTCGAGGGTTAATAGGAAGTGTTTCTTTTCTCTCCTTTGTCTCAAAATCAAATTTGAGTCCCTAAGAGGCTAGCTCATGCCCCTTTCTCCTTAAGCCCAATCTCAAAATTGATCCCAAGAGATCTCTAAGTCTTCTACTCATCCCTTCTCATGTTTATTGTAAAAAGTCAAGAGCCATAGTTTTCATTTGTGACTTCAAGACTTTAAATATAGGTAATTTACATAATATGAACTACCAAAAAGACTATGCATATATCTTGTATGGTTGTATAGTTTGTAAATATCTATACTATTATAAAGAGTCCCAAAGTATACTTTTCTTAGGCTTGCCTTAGGTTATTCAATGAGTATATATTATATCTCTAAAAAATAAGTACAAAACATTCATTCTACATGTATCATTTGGACCACTTTGAAAGAGTATATTTGAAAATGATACTTCAATGAGCATCAATTTTACTGAAATAGTATTCCACAATAGATCACTATCACATCCTCATTTGGAAATGTTTCCCTTTTTCCAACTCTACACACAAAATCTAATTGCTCCACATAGTAGATGGACCTAGAATCCCAATATCATATGAAGAGTGATGCACTATTTGAATTGAGATGGAGTTTTATGCAACATGGATGTAGGCTAAGAAAGATTGAAATACTTATTGGGATAACGAATATTTACAATTCTTCATATTTTCATGAGCTTAATGAAAAGAATAACATAGAAAAAATTACAACAATTAGAGGCTTGAGCTTGGCAATGACGATCGATGTGCACCTAAATCTAAATGCAATACCTCCTAGTGCCTACTCAATAAAAATGTGTCCACAAGCTTGTTCTCAAGTCACCCTAATAGAACTTCAGTATCTTGCTTAGAGCTAGATGATTATATTTATGAATTTCATTCAATGAGCTTAATTTGTAAGAATGGATTAATCAAATAAATCAAACAAAAGAAACATAAGTAAAACTTTTGAAGCAAAGGCATTTTTAGCAAGGATAGATGCATGAGAAAGTCATGAAAACTGGATGTAGTAAGTATATGTTTCATTGCACATGCATGTTAAGATCTCATTTGATAGCATATTATTATCTCATCCTTAATTGGAATTTTCCCTCTATTTCTAACTCTACACAAAGAAATCAAAATGATCCACAAAGAGAATGATATTGGCCTAGAATCTCATTATTATATATAAGTGATATAGTATTTTAATGGAGATAAAGTGGTCCACCATATAGATTTAGACTCATGCACTATGATATACCCTAATAAAACTACATAAACTTTTTTGTAACATGTGTATTTTTCACGTGATGTAAAGTTCTGCATTTCCCTTCGCATGAACTAACCCCTTTCAAATGGATAATTCTGAGAAATGCTTACAATAATGCAATTTTTTTTTATTTTCCCTCCCCAAAACCGACTGTTGTGCTGTAAGGGGAGGGAAACAGAATGAAGGACTAAGCTCCTTGGTGGAGCTCTGCGCCTTCCACTGCCATGCATAATGACATGGTGGGAAGGAGGATTCCCTTCCCTCTCCCTATAAAACCCCCCCACCCAAGGGAAGGCCAAGGGGAGTGAGAAGATGACACTGCCCAGAACTCGCCGTATGGAGGAGCAGAAGCCGCAAGGGGGAAGAGGGGGAGGCTGCTACCACATCTCGAGGACTGGGAGGATGCGCCACCTGTCCGTCACGCCGCCAGTAAGTTTCCCCCAGGTGGGGAAACTTTGGAAGCTTCCTGGGGGAAGCTTCCAAAGGGGCTTAATAAGCCCCTTTTCACCCCTTTTCTTTCCCGGGGCTTAAAGTTTTTCCCCTTTCACCCCCTCGTGTTCCCTTTTATCCCCCCTATTTTTTTTAAAGACCCTTAAGTCCCCTTTTATCCCCCCCCCGGGTTTTTAAAACCCCTTAAGCCTTTTCCTTATGGGCTTGTAAACCGTCTCTTTCAAAACCCCCCGGTTTTACTATTTTAAAGGCCCTTTGATCCTCACCAAATTCTCCCTACCTTTTTCTCCCCCCCCCCCCCCCGGCGCTAACATCAATAATCTTTTGTCTTGGGCCGAAAAAAAAAAACCCTTGTGTTCCCTTTCAAACCCTTATGTTGCCTTTCATCCCCCCTTCTAGCACGGTTTTTTTTTAACTCCTATAAGCTCTTTCCATGGTATTTTGAAACCCCCCTCCTAGTGTTCTTAATTTTCCTTTAGCCCTTACACTCGGTTTCGGAATCATTTTCCCTCCCGTGCTTTAACCACCTATAACTTTTTTTTTGGGCTTTACAAAATCCTTTTCCCCCAAAAGTACTAGGCTTTGAAAAGGTCTTACTAACCCCCCCTCCTCATGGTTAAACCCCTTAGCCGTTCCTTGCCCTTTCCAAAATACCCTTGGGACTTGGGTTTTTCCCCTACTCGAAAAAGAGAAGAAGAGTATTGAAGTGCAAGGGAGCGACGGTGAACTTCCAAAAAGGAAGAGTAAAGCTATTTCCACGTCCGAAGGACTACAATTGCGATGCCTCCTAAGAAAGTCCAAGGCGTAGTCGCGGGAGGGTCATCTCCCGGAATCCATGTGGATATCTCACCCCAAACCCAGGTTTTTCCTTCTTAATTTTTAATTTTATATCATTGTAATCATGCAAGGTTAGTTGTTAGAAATAGGATATATCTTGTCCTAGTCATACACGACGAAATACATCTAATGGAACATGCAAAATAAATAAAGTATAAACGTATTTTTTAAAAAAAAAGCTTTATGCATTGAAATGAATTATGAGCAAGATTATTTACCCATTAAAGTAGTATACCTCGGTTAAGCCTGAAGGTATAAAACTGCATCTCGCACTATTAACCCCTATTCTTTTTGCAACGAATCATCATGGAAAGTGCAAATCATGAAAGGATTCTTACGAGGCATAAACTCTAGGAAATTATCGTTGCTAACTGCATAACTTAGCAAGAAAAAGGTTGCTTATTTAGCATGAGTTTGCTCGCAAAGAAAAGGGAAGATTAGTTGGATTTAACCTAACCTCAAATCGATAAAGTATAGGATTGAAAAGTCAATTGACACGTAGATAACAAATCATACGGAAGTAATCTCGAAATTACCTTCTAGAGTTAACCAAATTAAACTTAAAAACACCTATGCTGCAAAATATTTAGTTGGGAATGAGTTAAAATTCCAAGAGACGTTTATACCTTAAATACTTGTCCACATTCCCTGAATGTAGGGTCGGTAAATTGTAATAGAAAAAGGAACTAGGGTTTGTCCCTGAGATTCTTACAAGAATGAAGCTAGGAAACCTTAGGTCTAACAACGTCAGCTTAAAAAACTTGAAACAGATTGATTCGTGATTCCATTATCGCATAGTACGATGCGGCACTTGCACAGCAAGTACGAAATCATATGGTCTTGTGATTGGATCACAAGAAGGAAGGCCAAATTCTCGCAACGAGGATGGCGGATCCTTATGCAAAGTTATCTTGCAAGAGGATGTGTACTTTGATATCCTCCTTGGGTAAGGAAGATTAATTGGAGATTAAACCAAAAACTAAAGTACCCAATGAACTTTAAGGTTTGACTAAGTTGGGCTAATAGGGTACGCCCTAACCCAGAATATAAGGGATCTTGCCAAGTTGCAAGACACCCCGGATCGAGTGCTGAATGCATGCGAAAGGAAGGATTCATTCCTTAGCAGTTTGCTAACAACAAAATCGATCAATGGAAATGTTTGTGCTTGCTAGAGATTTTAGAGCACTGTTTGACTTGTTTGACCAATGAATTACAAAATAAATGAATATCTATACTTCAGGTTGAAGGCCTAAAGGGAGAGGCAGCTTCAGTTACCCCCGATTGCCTGCCTGACCCTAACCAAGGGGGTTGTTGACTGCGCCGGGAACGTGGACCAAACCCGCCGCGAGAGGTCTCTCTGTTGAGCGCTACTTGGAGCACGAGGATGCTTGGGTGCCAGGGGGGATCTGGCCGTAAATCCCTCGCCTTCCGGGTCCTGCACAAGAGGCTAACGTGACTCGGAATTGGATCTTGAGGCCTGCATACTAGTTTTCGGGCGGAAACTTGGAATAGTGATCCCTGTGGATTGCTAGATAGCCTTTGGGCGGATTGTGGATAAGCCTACAGGCAGAACTCTTTGTATTTCAAAGTTAAATATGATGACCTGTTAATAAAGAACTTGTCTGATATTGTTTTTCTATGTCAAGTGATAAGATTACGTGAAGGAACTAGTGCTTAATGGGTTAATTAAAGAAGCTGGCTGTTACATGTCCAACTAATGTGTTAGATAATTACATAACTAAAACAACCCAAGGAAAGTGCGGAGGATGGGCCATGGGTCCGTCCTATGGTTGGGTGGTCCCGGTTGGCCGGGGACTTTTCTCAAATCACGAGTAACAACGGAATGATCGTCAAAGGACATGAACAACAAAAGCGTTGACCTAGAGTTATGTCTTAACCCGATTTATGCTGTTTTAGGGGAACGGAATGGGACTATGCCTTATGGCAGAGAGGTTGAGCTTTGCATCCCTCTCGTTTCCCATTCTCCTTGAACCAAGTGCAGCGTGAATCCGCTTCGGACCTGGCGTTTCTACATAAAGTAGTTCGCTTGGGTCCGACGCTAGTTACTGTTAGGAAATGACCAATCAGGAAAACCCTAATTCAGGTCTATCCTAAGTGGGAATGGCCGAAATACTTCCGCTACGTGGCAGACGCGGAAAGCCCTAGATCGCAAATCCCGTAACATTCCATGGGAGTGCCGAGCGAAGCTTTCTAGACATCCTTTCCGATGGACTGCTAAGATGTGTCCTGGACGATACTAGTGGACACCTTACAGTTGGTATGTATACATTATATTTTGACGGAGCGTCCAGGGGCCCTAATAAAAAAGGGAGTGTTGGAGTAGTAATCCGAAACCCCCGACGTAGAGTTACGATGAAGTTAGCTGCTTATCTCGGGGTAGGATTCACTAACAATATGGCGGAGTATAAAGCCTTGATTATGGGACTGCATATTGCCAAACAAGGTGGTATTCCTCGGTTGTTAGTGAAAAGGGATTCCCAGTTGATCCTGAATCAGCTAGATGGGACATACACAGTGCGGAATCCCATTCTTTGTATGTATCATCAAACTGCCATGATCCTACTAGAGGAGTTTGAGAGAGTGTCTTTTTAGCTGATTCCACGTTATTGGAATCAGTTTGCGGATTCACTGGAAAATCTTGCTTATGAGAAAGAACTCTTATTTAATTGTGTTCCTAGTTTGGATATTGTGATCAATGATGAAATAGGACCCGGTCGCTTGTGGGGTATGTTATCAGAGCATGCAATATATGGCAGATGATGGTTGATATGGGTAATGCAAAGAGTAGCGAGATCAATCTACCGTTATTATCTTGGACCCATAGGTTAATTAGACAACATGTTATGCGTACGCCTCTTGCTATCTATGCAGGAGGGATGGGTCATAACCTTATGCATTTACTTTAGGGCTACGAGCCTGTTTTTCCTCCTTGGAAAGGCGCTTATTATGGTATATTTCTACAATTCCAGGGAGAGATGTGTAGGTGCTACTTTGTTTTATTTCATTAGGCCAAGAGGGCCCGTTTTGCGAGGTGTTATTGTTTTATTTTGTTAGGCCAAGAGGGCCAGTTGTCTGTTTAGTGCAGGTGCGGTTAATGGTTTCTTGTTTGAGTTTTGTGCTAGACAGATTCGGAAGAAGAGCTTGGAAGGAGCCTTTTGTTGCGCGGAAGCTTCTTGTGGCCCTATCCAGGTGATATCTATCCTTTATGAGTACTGTGGTTTTTATGCTATATGTTTGTGTGCTTGTAAGGGATTTTTCTTTTCTTGTTGGGGACCGGCGTCCAAGGCATGGAGTCCGAGGTTTAGGTTAAGTATGTTTGAGGGAGGTCTAAGTAGTCATTGCCTCCTGTAAAGACATTGACAAGCATCAAAAGACCTGTTCTAGAAGGGAGTTCTAGTGACCCTGTTCTGCTAGCCTGCTAGGCAGCCATCCTAGGAGTTCTTGTTAGTTGTGAGGCGTTTGAGAATCTCTTCATGTAATTTTCTTCTCTCTCCAAAAAAAGGCCACTCTCATGGTCAGGTATGTTAAGACTTACCTAGCTAAACAATTTCTTTATGCATTCTTCATATCATCCTTGCCTCTTAGCAGTGCCATAATAGGTGGGTCATTGTCAACCTTTTAAGTTTGTTAATTTAACAATGCATTCAATTTTTGGTAGCTGTGTATGGTCTTCCAAGATTTCGCCAATTTTCCTTTCCATGTGTTCACCAATATATGAGGGAATAGGTCTTTCTATGCCCTTTCTATATTGGCCGAAATCCTTATTTTTCCTCATTTTAACCATGTCAAGTTTTCCCCAATGGTGGAGAACACTCTACCATATACTCTTGAGGCCAACTTAGGAGGCCACTGGCCACCTATCAACCTTCCTCTCCAAAACTTCCCCAACAAACTTCTTATCCTCTTCCTCTAGATTGAACTTGTTTGTTATTTGCCCTACATTCATAATGCTACTATCTCCAATACTTCTCCAATCTTCAATACATTAAAGCCAAATTCATTTTGCCAAGAACTAGGTAGGTCATGCCAACCTAGACAAAGTTACTCTGACCTAGCTTTCTGACTATTTCACTTGAAAGTTTAACATATAGTTCAAAAACTATCAATATCTATCAGTTTATAAACAACAAATGTGAATTATGATCATGCTGATGTTTGTGCTCTCAGTAGATGTCTTGATCAAGAAAGTTAAACTTGAGTTTCCTTATCACTATCATGAATTGTAAGCATATGGGCAAATCAGCAAAGTTTCAAGGTTTGGTTAGTAATTTTTGTTTATGTTGTTGTATATATAATTTCAGTAGGGATTTTTCCCTTCTTACACAATTTTAGCAAGATCTTTTGCAAATCAAAGCTAATTTTAGTATAAAGCAAACCTCTAGTTTCCTAAATATTGTATCCAGTTTACCAAGCTTCAAATAGCTACTTTAATTTATTTCCTTGAGTCCTAAACATGAAAAGTTTATTTACGGTAGTGGTGCATGGTGCATTGAATCTTGGATGATTGGATCTAAGGGAAAACTCCCAAAATGCCCCTTAGTTTCTTAAATTCTCTAAGATATCCCTAAAAATTCAAAACTTATCGAAAGTCCTTGGTGTGTCTCTTTCTTTCCAATTGAGCTTTTTAGTCTCACCTATCCCTCTTCTTTTATATTAGGGACCTATCTTTGTGTGTCTTGGATGATCTCTCCATTGAAGAATCTCAAAAACACTAGAATCTAACTCCATAGCTGAAAAGCTTTTGTATCCCACTTATGTAGACCAACACAAAAAAAGGCTCATTCTATCCTATATTTATGATGCTCACATTCATTGTATCAATTAATACATATAAAAAATGGTGTATTAAATGGCTCTTAAAGAGCTACAAGGCTAATATCTACGATTTAGATGAAATTTGAGTAGCATTTTAGGATTTTCGACCAAATTATAGAGACACGAGAGAATCAAATTTCAAACAAATATAAGCAATAATTTGAGAAATTATAAAAAAAGGAGTATAATTGGATCAAATTTTGAAGAAATACAAGCGATAATTTGGATAATTTTCCCTAGCTTCGATAAACATATATTTTTTTAAGAAGACATACAATATGATTGTTTATTAAATAATGAGAATATGTACATCAGAAAATGTGATTGGGGCCTTGCCCTAAGCTTATTTGCACCTATATAGATTTTTCTAAGCTAACTAGAAAATTGTTCCTTTTTTATTCCTTACTGACAAGTATGTAAGGATATCACATGGGTTTAAAACAAGTGGTTTTAAAAATACCATGCTTACATGGTTTTAAATTATAGAAAGATGCAACATAAATGAATCGTTTATAGATTGAAATGAAAATGGATGAGTTATATTTCTTTAAAATTCACATATATAAGTTTTTTTCTAATAGTTCTTGAATGCGCATGATATAGGGGGTTTAAGTATAGTGAATCCATTGATTTTGGCTCAAAGCTCTCGAAAAGGATAAATTTTCTACCTTACAACTTAGAACTATATTTTTCCATTAGAATATTTTACCTTTTGCATATGTATTCAATTTCTATTAATCCATTTCAAACTATGAGAGTCTCTTCACCTAAAGTTCCTTACTCTCCAAAAAAAGGACGTTCTCATGTTCCGGTATAGTTAAGCCTTTTCACCACTCGACCTTCGGCTTGTGAATCGAGCAATGCCCTCTTGGGTTGAAGTGTGGTGTGACCTTGGAGATGATCCACCCATGTAAAATATCCTTCCTTAATTAATCCAATTAAGAACCAAGCACAATCAAGGCAATTAGCCTAATATCATCTTCCAAGAAAACATTCCTTTATTCCCCATAGCAACTTGTCATCATTGACCCCTCGCATGCATTTACCATCAAACATAAGCACCTGGATTAATCATCTAAATCACATCCCAACAATCAGTTTAATGCAAAAGCATTTAGGATGTTATTTGATCAATCAACCAAAACAATGGTATCCTTTTCCAAACATTGCAGGAATGGTCGCGATAACCTTTCCATCGCGTATTTTCTCTCCCCCTTGGGTTTCAAAGCAGTTCTATGTAAAGTTTACTTAACACACCCTTCTTTTGGCTAATGGATATATTAAGGTTTCAGGAACCATACAAGACATAAGTTCTACTAGTCACTTACATTGATCGATAACCGAGCCTTCTTCCCAACAAGTACAAAAGCATTGGTATTTCCCTTGACTCAGGTTTTGATCCTAACTTGTTGAGCTCTCTACTTTCCATTGAGTTCCAGAGTTATTATCTAGTCCAATCCCCAAATTTGGATTAATAAACATAGTGGTTATCACTCGGATCCCAAGGAATCTTAGTCTTTAATCCTTATCATCATTGTTTGTACTAGCTAAGCACAACACCAAGATTCCCAATCTATCAAACATGAGATATTAATATGAGCTTGGAAAAAGGTCTAGAGCTTCAAAAATGATTCTTTTCTAGACTAAGTTGCTTGCCATGCAATCCATCAGGCATGCAAGTTGCAACATATACCTTCAAAGTGATGAAAATGCATCTACTATTTTGAGGATGGGAAGTTGACAATGCTTGAAGCCTTATATATTGTTTATGAATTCATTGCATAGCATCTAAATACAATTAACTTCTCTTGATACACTCATTTGGGGAATTCAATCCTTCAAATAATTGTGATGCAGTTTATCCTTTTCAATGTCCTATTCTTGTGCAGCATAATACGGGTCTAATGCATCTCATGCAGGAATCAAAGCAAGCATTCATGAATTTGAACATACATTACTTATGACCATTACCGCAGTTGGATAGGTACTGATGGCCTTGCCTAAGGCTTCGTTGCTCATTAAGGGATGGCTAGCTGCGCATGACACTTTCCGCTTGGGGGCCATACTTGGTCTTCTCCTTTTTTTGATGCAACTTGCACAAGAATTTAGCAGCACTTGATCGAGAAGAGGACCGATCGGGGAAAATTGGCTTGCAGTTTAGGGGATGAGCTCGGGGAAAAAGAGAAGAGAAAATGCATGTGGCCACCCTCTAAGGAGGGGAAGAGAAGGACAACCTTCTTGGGGGGGTTCTCTCTCCTTCTTTCTATCACTCCCTCTCTCCCTCTCTCTCTTTCTCTCTCACTCTCTCTCTCCCTCTTTCTCTCTCTCTTCTCTCTCTCTCTCTCTCTCTCTCTCTCTTCGTCTTCTTATTCTTCTTCTTTGTCTCTCTCTCTCCTCACCTCTCCCTTTCTCTCCCTCTCTCTTCCTGTCTCTCCCTCTCTTTCTCTCTCTCTCTCTCTCTCTCTCTCTCTCTCTCTCTCTCTCTCTCTCTCTCTCTCTCTCTCTCTCTCTCTCTCTCTCTCTCTCTTACATGAAGGCAGCAAGGGGGGGAAAAGAGGTGGTACCTCTCTACCCCTTTACAATGGGAGGGGGAGTTTAATCTAGGAGGGGGTTTATTATTGGGGGGGCTGGCATGGGACCCCTCCTCTTACCACCTATCTAGGCCACTGATTTGGGCTGCCGCCATGCATTTGGGGAAAATAAGAGATAATGGGGGTGGGGGTAGGGGGAAGAGAGGTGGCACATGTGTGCCCTCCCCCCATAATTGTTAACATCATCTAAGAGATCAATCTTTCCATTTCCATTTCTAGCTCTACCATGTCATCAGCCTCATGTTGTCTTCCCCTCCCTCCGCCAGTTGTCGGTGTTGACAAGAGGTGTAATTAAAAAATTTCAATTTATTTCTCTTGAAAATTATAGGGGGACATTCCTATGCCCTGCCGCAGGGAATATTACAATGGTGGTTCAAATACAGTGGTTTCCAATGGATTAGCTAGCCCTACTCATGATGAAAATTATCCTTTAGCTATTACTACCATGAGTGGACCTATAGGTGATGATTCTTCTACTTTTAGTCAAATAAGATGAGTATGCAATCATGTTTCTCCATCAATTTACACATATACATCAATGAGGGGGAGATTAGATAAAGGCAAAGAGAAGATGTTTGATGATGTATCTAGCCCACTTATATCTACATATAATTCACCTAGTAATGATAGTCTTGACAATGAATTGGGCATACCATCAGTTATGACACCTGGAGCAGGTATGTGCTTCCTCATGAGAGGCAAGCATAAGGTGAACCACAGCTAAGAAGGTCTGAAAGGGTCAATTAGAAACCAATGGATAGGCTAACATATAATGGGTATTTAGCCAGATATTATGCATATATGACTAAAGTGCCACATTACACAGAGTCACCTAGTAGTGATAGTCTTGACAATGAATTGAGAGTACTATCAATTATGACACTTGTGTAAGACAAATCAAGTATGTGTCTCCTCATGAGAGCCAAGCGTAGAGTGAACTGGAGCTAAGAAGGTTTGAAAGGGTTAAGAAACCAATTGATAGGCTATCATATAGTGGGTTTTCAGCCAGACATTATGCATATATGACTAAAGTGTCAGGCTATAGAGAGCCTACAAAGTTCAATGAGGCAGTTCCAAATGAAAATTTGTGTGCTACCATGGACGAAGAATATGCAACACATGCTAAAAATGAAACATGGCATTTTGCTAGTTTGTTTGAAGAAAAAACACCCATTGGTTGTAAATGGGTTTATAAAGTGAAATGCAACTCAGATGGTTCATTGGAAAGGTATAAAGCCCGATTGGTTGCAAAGGGATATGCACAGCAGTATGGCTTGGACTGTGAGGAGACTTTCTCCCTGGTTTGAAAGATGAAAATTGTAACAAAAATTATTGCGACTTCTAAAGGATAGAAGTTATGGTAGATGGATGTAAAAAATGCATTCTTGAATGTTGACTTGCTTGAGGAGGTGTATATGGAACAGTCTGAGAGCTCTGTACATCCTAACTATCCACACATGTATGCAAGCTAAAAATGACATTGTTTGGGCTGAAAGAGGCACCAAGAACATGGAATGCTTGTATCAATACTTATTTATAGTAGGTTGGTTTTTAGATGGGTCATGTTATGTTTTCTTGGTGATTTATGTGTATGATTTGATCATTACTGGAGATGATGATCATGGAATTGCTAAAATTAAGTCATGATTATAAGGGAATTCTTGGATAAGTTACTCATGAATATATGTGTGCATCACGTGGGTTCAAAATAAGGTATTATTAAAATACTGATTTTATACATTTTTCACATACAAAAGGGTGTAATATTAAGGGGTTATTTTCAAATTGAATAGAAAAGGGTTATGTTTTATTCAATAAAATTTCACATAGAAGGATATTTATAAATAGACCTTGAACACACATGATGATGTAGTAACTTCCCGGAGGCTGAATTCAAGGTGAAGGATCTTGGAGAACTTCTAAATGAAAAGATAAGAATGCGAATATTGGAGCCATCTTCAGCTCCATATTCCAATCGATGGTTTACCGTGCCTAAGAAGAATGGATCTTTGCGATTCATTCAAGATTTATAGCCTGCCAATAAAGTCACTATTAGAAATTTTGGATCAGGGCCAATTGTTGATGAGTTTGCTGAAGCTTTTGCAGGTAGAGCAATCTACTCCATGGGAGATTTATATTCAGGCTATGACCAATTTCAGGTTGCTTTGGAAAGCCGAGACATCACCACAATGAAGATGCCTCTTGGCTTAGTCCGCATGTGTACTCTACCTCAAGGGGCTACGAATTCAGTAGCTCACATGATAAATGCCATGCATAAAGTATTGAGGGATTATATTCCTCAATTAACTCTTCCTTTCCTTGATGATGTTCCAATCAAAGGATGTGAAGTTCATGAGAAGAATGAAGAACTCAATGAACTTGGATGTCGCAAGTTTGTTTCCGATCATATTAATGATTGTGCTCAAATCTTGTCTAAATTAGAAGAAGTCCATCTTACTCTTTCAGGAGCTAATTCTGTTTTTGGAGTTGAAGAAGTTCTTGTGGTAGGGCATATGTGTGGTCCATATGGCTGAAAGCCTTCTCCATCCAAAATTGATGCTATCAGCAAAATGCAGGAAATATGTACAAATGGTTCAGAGATTAGAAGATTTCTTGGTGCATGTGTCTTCTACCTTATTTGGATACCACATTTTCCTCATGTTGCTGAAAATATTTATCAATTGTTAAGAAAAGGCCAAAGGTTTATATGGGAGAAAAAATATACTCAAGTTATTCGGAAACTGAAGAAATTGCTGATTTCAGCCCCCACCTTAAAGAGGGCTAATTACTCTAGTGGACAGCCTATTATAGTCACAATGGACACAAGTCCTATTGGAATAGAATGGGCAGTTGGTCAAGATGACCTTGAAGGCAACAGATATGCAATCTGCTTTGGAGCAAAGGTTCTTAATGAACGACAAAGAAGGTATGCTCAAATTAAAAGAGAGATTTGGGGAGTAGTAACTGCATTGAAATGTGACCGGGAGTACTTCATGGGTGCACATGTAATAGTTGAAACAGATTGCCTTCCACTATTGGGCATGATTGCCAACTGTTCCACTCCCGACATAGCTATGCGAGGATGGATAACTTATATTAAATCCTTAAATCCTGATTTAAAGCATATTGCAGGAAGAGATAATCCAGCTGCTGACATGCTTTCGCATGCCAGATATAAGGATGAAGAAGAAATGATGGATGAAGAAGAATCAAAGTCTATAAATGATACTGTAAATACAGGTACAAATCTGAAAACAGCAAGTACAACTGAATCTAATGATGATTCAGCAGTCAAAAATGCATGTACAACAATAATTACAGCAAGTACAATAGGTTCAACTATTAAATCAAATTTTACATCAACAAGGAAAGATGAAACAACCAAAAAAGGACAGTGGGCAGCTGGTAGACAGCATGCTCAATGTTTTGTTATGGTTTGTTCACACTTCAAAAAGGAATATTATGCAGATGATTGGCTAAAAATTGGCCAATTTTTTAGCACTATGACAAAGAAGGAAGATTGGTCTAATGAAGAGTTCAAGAGAATTAAGAGAAAAGCTTATGGCTTTTTTCTTAAAGATGGTTACCTTTGGAGGCATGCGAAAAAGAAAGGAAGGGCGCCTGTTCATGTCTTAGGAGACAAAAAGACTCAAAAACAGGTCATGCAAGAATTTCATGAAAGCCTATTGGCTGGTCATAGAGGCATATGGGGCACTTTTGCCAAAATAAAAGAAAAATTTTGGTAGCAAAACATGTATAAAGACATTGAGCATGTTGTTGAATCTTGTCATGTTTGCCAAATGTACTCTATGGTTAAGCATAGAGATGGGCTTCAACCTACCTATTCTTTATCCATTCACTATAGATGGGTTATTGATTTAGTAACCATGCCTACAGGAATTTGGAACATGAGATATCTAGTACTTGCTAGAGAAGATCTCACAAATCAAGTGGAAGGAAAAGCCTTGACAACAAAGTCTACTCAAGCTGTTTGTAGATTTTTACTTGAAGAAGTATTTTGCAGGTATGGATGTATTGCCAAAGTAACTGCTGATAGAGGAGAATTGGATGCTGATGAGGCTCACCATTTCTTTGCTCAATTGGGAATTAAGATATCTCTTACATCAGCCTACAACCCTAAAGGCAATGGTAAGAGCGAAAGCGGTCATCAACCAATTCTTAAAGCTTTAGCAAAATCATGCAAAGAAAAGATGAGGGAATGGCCTAGAATGCTACCATTCGCATTATGGGCAGATAGAACTACCCATAGTGCAGTAACAAGTTATATGCCGGCTGAACTAATATATGAACAGCCACCTTTTATGCCTATTGAAGAGCCCATTTTCACATGGAGTATCTTACCATGGGATGAAGGCATGAATAGAGAAGAGTTGCTGACTCTGCGCATAAGGCAACTTGAAAGAAGGCCAGAAGATGTTAAGACAGCCATTGAAAGGCTGAAAACAGCAAGATTAAAGAATAAGAAGAGGTTTGACAAGCATCATCGACTCCGTCCAAGAGCTATTCAAGAGAATGATTGGGTACTTGTCTATGATAGTAGTCTAGACAATCAATATAGTGCTCATAGAAAGTTAGCCAAGCGATGGTTTGGACCATATGTTGTAAAAGTAATACATAATAATGCTACTTACTCTTTGGCTGAAATGGATGGGACCATGATAAAAATACCAATAGCCGGGAAATGAATCAAGCTCTTCAAATGAAGAGAATCTTTAACTTATGAGCTTGATGACTTAGATATGAGCCCTCTACTTGAAGACAAGCAGAAAGAAAAAGACTTAGAGGATGAAGATGAAGATATATCAGAAGAAGACCCTCCTTAACCTGTAATCTTATGAAATGGCACATGCCAGAGGATGTGCAGGTTAGGAGGGGATGAATGTCAAAGAGTTTATTGTTCATAATATAAATCATGGGATTCTTATGAACACAGAAGAACTTCACTAGGAGTTATATGAGGAATTTGCACACAAAATTCAGTCATTGTTACCCAATAACCAACTTAGTTACATAAGTTCTCTTGTATTTAGCATATAATTTTTAGTTGTACCATGTATATTGATGAAAAATAAGTCTATGAGAACCTACAACTTGGTTAGCTGGAAGTAATTCACAGTCTGCAGGATAAATCACATTGATTCAAGTGCAAAAATATGGTTAGAACTCAAGAAAAATGCCAAAATTCCACTAGGTCCACGGGGGACCTGAAGTAATAGACTAATGTGATCAGCAAGTGACTTGAGTAGGTCAAAAAGTGACCTGGGCCTGAGCAGGAAGCAGCCTGCATTTTTCGGCACAAAATGCGGGCTGCATAGCCTGACTGTAGCTGGAGAGAGCTGAATCCATGGCGCATGCTTTGGAGCATGCAAACTGGAGATTAACAGGGGCTCAAGATGAAGATGCAAACAAGGTGAGAGCTCCACTTATCTGTCCATTTGGTCTGATGAAAATGCATGGTATGACAGTCTATAAAAGGGGGAAATCTGAGAGAAAAGTATTCAGCCTGCTCTTATGCACGTCTTCTCTCATTTTGTCTACCTTATTCATGGTCCAATGAAGCCCAACTTGTACCCAAGTACTTGAGTGACTCTGGGACATGCAAAGGGTGAGGATTTTGAAGGTTTATGGGCTGTTATGGGCTGAAATAACCAGTCATAAACAGGGCAGCCCACTGTTCTTGTCCATTTTTATGAACAAATAAGAGATTTATGTGGTTGTAATAGAAGAAAATGACCTCTTTTCATCAGGACTTTACTCATTAATGATTAGAGGAGCTTATTCTTGAGTTTATGCACTCTTTTTTAGCTTGATTATGGGCTAGAAATTTCTGTTTTAAAACAGGGCTGAAGTAAAGATTATGCTTCTTCAATGCATTTCATGTACCATTGGCCCAAATCTTGAATGTATTTGAAGTCTACCAACATAATACTTGTTCCCTAGAGTTGAAATCCATCTATGTACTTGAAATAAAAGCCATTAGAGCTTGCATTTGATATTCATATTTGGATTAAGAATCTGAGTATATCCTTTATGTTATGAATTATGTATCCAAAGGTATTTGATGTAATCAAGATAGAGTTATTTATTCCATTCATGTATGCTTATTACATAGAAAAAGCTTGAATTCTTCTTCCACATCTAAATCATTTCTAAAACCCGGATCTTGTTAAACCCCAATCTTTTTCCCTTTCCTGAACTTTGAATCCCATACTTCTCTTCTGCACTAAACCCCGGTGGTAGACCTTCAACCCTTTATGCGAGGACAGCGTCCATACAATCGATCAATCAATGCAATGAAACCGTGCCTCTTTGCATATTGAGTCTCAAGGCCAATGGGATCGTGGTTTGTAATAGAGTGCTGCAAAGATTTGGTGGAATCGCGGTTTGTAATGGAGAGTGGTGGGATCTGGTGTATCTATCGAGGTAGTATCTCTCGGAGTAGCACCCGTAGGGGTGCCACCTCTGCAGACAACTAAGCAAAAGCCCGAGTGACTGGAGTAGACATCTCCACAGGTGTGAAAAATCCCAAAGGTGACTCAACTCCAGCAAAACGACGAGACGTAGACATTATATCGCTACCTCCATAGAAATCACCTGAGCTACGCTCTCTCGAACCCACCACGAGAGCTAGTAGCACCTATATCCCGAGCTGACTGTGGGCTCACTACATCTATATCTCTGTAGCATCCCCCTGAACCACTCCCTCCGTCTGGCCTAAGTCTAGAACGTCGACCTCGTCTGCTGGAAACTAAAGCATCAGAGCACGCTAAAATAGATCTAATGGAACGGCTTGATGGTGTTTGAGAAAGCTCCTGGTCTGCCATATTTGTGAAGCTTGTCATTTGATCTAGAGACATACACGTGAAGATCTCCTGTAGCTCCTCATCGCTCATCCCTCGACTCATCGTGATGATATAAATATCCATAAAGGTCACCTGCACATATAAAAATTGATGTTAGCATAATCAATATAAATCATACAAAGCACGGTAATATAAATGATAAAAAAATGATCTTACTTAAAATGCATATCTTATGTATCCTTATACGCAATTCTTCAACGAATTAAGTAGGTGGATGCTCCAAGTATGAAGTACCCTATGGTCCCATGTCAATCTCCTAACACAACTCCGCATACATTGGAAGGTCGGTAGACATGTCACCACAAAAGGATGAGTCCACCTCGTTCTCAAAGAATTCTTGGACTCCTGTATTTCCATCATTGTTACCCAATGTTGGCTCCTCTATATACTCCAAGATTTCGGTGGCCTCTACCCCTTGCAATATCAACCCCTCTATTTGCATATTGTCCTCATGTAGGCTCAGAACATTGCTTTGATCATATATTGTTGCACTTCGGGGAGCTAAAGGCATAACATACCACCATCGAGATTGTCAGTGGTTTTGATAGAAAAATACATATTCACAATCATGTACAAGAGAGATTTAACTATTGTGACATGTACCATATCGTAATACAATTAAAAAATACATGAGTTCATGCACCTGTTCACAATGGGCTAGCAACACAAATGTGTCACGCAAATCCGTTCTTTTTTTTTGAATCTTTTTCGAGAAATCTAGATGGACCTCGCCAAACTATTGCTCCAACTCCTTCAAGTACCACTTTGAACCATTGCACATCGAATAGGATCATGGAGAAGCTACAATAATCCACTATTGCAAGTTTCCAAAATACTCCATCTCATCTATAACCGTGTTTGGATCTATTTCTCGTCATCGGCTCTCTTGCTCGAACCTTGCCCTAATACCACAATCTGTTGTAGAGCATATTTTGTCAATACGATCTACGTGGAAATGCCATCTGCACGACCACATCGCACTATATATTTTGTATTATACATTGAAACACTCATTTAGTTATCGCATATAAAATATAGATACAACAAACCCTAAACACATCATCACCTTTGGACTACATCCCCTTGAGAACTCCCACTCCTCAGTTAAGACCTCCGCCCCTTTGCGAGGCGATGTGGTCAAAGATCCATGCAACCATCACATTGATATAAACCATGGCATCTCCTCAATGCCCTCAGGATATTGAATTGGTTGATGGCACGTACTATGTTGAAACTCAAATCGCACTTCCTCTCGATCTTTCCTAGCTTGCCGGTACCTAGCGAGCCACGTCTCCATAGAGGTATGGTGCAACATACAAAAGCGATTCACTTTCTTCTCCATTGAAGCATCCATTATTTTTTCTACCCCATTTCCAACCACCATACCTCCGGTCAGTCTATCATCATCCCTCAACGACCATAGCATACTCTTGTCTGAATCCACTGTTGGTAGCCATTGTGAAATATGCACTAACGCCTCAGATGCCAATCAACCTTCACCCATGTTACCTTCTGGCCAAGATCGTTGTTGCACAAAGCCTTTTAGGATTTTCATAAAGTTCTCCAATAAGAACATCCATTGCATATGGACAGGTCCAGCAATCTCCACTTCATCTACAAGATGCACAAGAAGGTGGATTTGTATCGTGAGCATGCTGGTAGGCATGTATTTCTCAAAGCGACAGACTGTCTCCACTGCTCCCCGCCTTGTGGATTCAATAGAGGACGTCTTAATCTCCTTCTATGAGATCCATTGCACTAAAGTTGACAACCTGTAAATTGCCTCGTGTATTTCTGGAGTAAGGCATCTTGCGATCGTGATCGGTAGTACAAACTGCCACAAACGAGGAAGCATTATGAACAATGACTACACTCCAAATAGTAAAATATGCAGGCCACTTACAATCCATTCATAGTATAGACCTAACATATCTTATGCTAATCAGGGGCCTGATAATCGATCATCTTTAGAAAACGCAAACCTGAGAGAACGCATCATACCCATCGGAGTGCCGATAGACTTGACCATTTGCTTCACAATGCACTCTTCTTCAATGGAAAAAACCCAAGGAGCACAAGGTAGCTACAAGGGACCATCAACACTCAACTGCTGCCAAAGCACCTGTATCTTGCCTACCTCCTTCAAATCCATTCGTGCCCCTACTGTGTCTCTCTTTCCTGTGATGTGGTCCCATAGCAAGCTTCCCAGGTCCTTGAAAATATGCATGGGATCCAACAAGTGGTTGATCTGTTAGTGGGAAAAGTTTGGGAAGGTAGAGTCAATGTGGCTCCATGTGCGTGAATCCGTTGATATTCCTTGAACTCTATCTGTGGACATATTCTGTGCATGCCACGTTGTCAAGCTCGCCATGCCGAATGTACAAAATATGTGGTTTATGTGGGGGATAAGCAGAAAGTGTCTAAGAACTTTTTGAGGAATGGTTTGCCATTGCAAGTCCTATCCATACCTCTGAGCACCACACTTTGGACATGTCTCCATAGTCTCGTATTCTCCTTGGAACAGTATGCAATCGTTGATACATGCATGGATGCTATTGTAGTCCATGCCAAACTTTCATAAAACATGTTGTACATCATCAGGAGACTCAGGCATGGTATTCGAAGTGGTAATATATTATACTTTAGTAACTTGAAAAAAAATCATAAAACACCTTGAAAAAGCAGAAATGTTTTTAATGATAGTATTGAAAAGAAATCAACGAAGCGTACATACAAGGTACTTGAACAACTTGGTCACACTCATATCGCTTCCTCTCTAAGTGGATCAAAAGTTTTGACATCCATGGGTTGATGCAAGATTGGTCACACTCATATCGCTTCCTCTCTAAGTAGATCAAAAGTTTTGACATCCATGCCTCCATCTCAGACTCCAAGATTGTAGGTAAGTCTGGAAGGCTGTCTGTCTCCTTTGGTATTGACGTTATAGATTGCGTAGTAGTACCTTCCAAGTGGTGGATTGACTGAGGCACTCCATCCATCGCATGCCTACAAACTCTTCTAACTGGCCACAAATGGTGCTTTCCTCCTTCGGATGAGACATCACCTCCATAGATAGAAAATTTTCCAACCACACCCAATGTTTTTGTATATGGTATTCAATTAGCTTGCGAATAAAATGCATGATTGATATACACTTTTCTTACCGTTTGCTCAAAATTTCAGATCGCTTGATCAATGATCTCAGATTGAAACTCATCGAAGCGTCGTACGTGTTCTATAGACAATAGATGTTTTTGTCTAGTTGAGAGCTTACATTGAGAGCAAGGACATGGGACATGCTGATTAAGATACGCCTCGTGATCTTGAATATCACGACCTTCATTGTTGTCCATTTGGTCTACATTACGACAAACAATTTGTTTTTGTTATCATTCTTTTTTTCTTTCTTAAATTGTTTGAGAAGGGATTTCTTCTCTTGTAACTCAACAAAATTAACGTATGTAAAGTCTCCAACCACCCATAAATTAACGTATGTTGGAGTGTTTCCTGTCTCGTGGTATTGCACCGAACCTCGCCACTACTCTTTCTTTGTTTTTTATCCATTCCTTCTCTTCTCTCCTTCCATGTCTCTCTCTTTTTCTCTTCCTTTATTACGTTGTATGTTTATTCTCTCTTTCTCGTTCCTTCTTTCTTTTTCTCTTCCTCTCCCTCTCTCATTTCCTTTAACAAAACATCTCTCTCTCTCTACTACCAATTTCCTTTAACAAAACATCTCTCTCTCTCTACCACTACCACTACCACTACCACTACCACTATCACTACCACTACAATATACAAGAAAAGAAGAAAAAAAAACAATAACAGCAGCAACAACAACAACAACAACTACTACTACTGCTGCTGCTGCTGCTGCTGCTGCTGCTGCTGCTGCTGCTGCTGCTGCTGCTGCTGCTGCTGCTGCTGCTGCTGCTACAATCACGACTACGATGACTATGACCATGACTATGACTACAACAACACCAAATAAAAAAAGAAGAAATTAAATAACAACAATTACTACTATCACTACCACTACCACTACTACTACTACTACTACTACGACTACCACAACAACAACAAACAAGAAAATAAGAAATTAAACAACAAGAAGTACCACTACCACTACCACTACCACTACTATGACTACAACTACGACTACCACAAAAACAACAAACAAGAAAAAAAGATTAGAAGAAATAAAAAAATAACAACAATAGCAACCTCTTCCTCCCTCTCTCTCTCCCTCTCTTCCTCCCTCTCCCTCTCTTTCTCTCTTTCCCTATTATGTTTAATGTTTTCTTCCTCTTTCTCTTGCTCGTTCTTTATTTTTCTCTCTTCCTCTCCCTCTCTCATTTCCTCTCTTTCTCTCTCAATACATATGATTTTTAACAAAAACAAGTAAAAGAAAAGGATAAAAAATAAAAGCAAAGCAAGAGGGAACAATGCACTCACCACAAAGGCCCGAGGATAGATTCAGCACCTCCTCTTTGCAATAAGGGCTCCTCTTCGCCCTCCATACACTTCCTCCTCTTCTTTGCAAATGGTAGTGGCAGCAGTGAGAAGCTTTCCTTCTCTCTCTTTCTCTCTTTCTCTCTTTTTCTCCCTCTCCTTCTCAAATGCAAGATGGATTTCACTCTCCCTTTTGCTCTCCCTTTCGCTCTCTCTTTTTTTTGTTCATGCAAAATAACACGCTCCGGTTTCGGCCGCATTTTTTTGTCTAAGCAGCGTCGCTATTTGCGTCGCAAATAGCGATGCCGCTAATTTGTGTCAGAAAGTGCCATCGCTATGCCTCCGTATCCTTGTAGTGTTTGCTTGCATTGATCTTCTTTTTCTTCTCCTTCTTCTCCACCCCTTTGCTTGCATTGATATTTTCGTCATGTTCTTCATGGTCCTTATGATCTTTTTCTTCCTTGACTTTACCTACATTAGTCTTCATGTCCCCCTCAAAAAAATATACTTGTGTGATGACTAGAATGTCTTCAAAGTCTTCAAATAAGATTATTTATTATACTTTAAAACAAGTATATCCATCCACCCATACAAGTGGAACCGAACAAATCTTCCATGTAGTATAGATGAGCAACATATGCCATGTTACTCTTCATGAACGATAACCAATAAAAAAACTTCATACTTGACGTTCTCGAGATAGAAATGAGCTTCAAATAACTAAGAATAACCAACAAACCAGATAATCTTGAATGTGCTTAAAAAACATAAGCTCCAAGAAGCATTAGAATAGTATCAAAAGATATTAGTTGTGAAAAACTTAATATCAAGCTTGATGATGCTTGATCTTCAGATGGACTGCTCCAAATCTTCTTCTTGAGGGTTAACTTGCTAGAAACTAATCAAATTTGAGTAACAAAGGTTACTTGAGCTGAAAATAGTGAGAAAATGAAGTGGAAAAAGCTTGAAGAAAAATAGCTATGGAGTCTCTATGTAGTGTTTTAGGGCACGACTAATTGTTATGTTGTAGCAACTCCCACCATGGACTATTTGGGCCCAAAATTTATTAAGAGAAAGATTATGTGATGGGCTCCAAATTCCCTATAGCTACTGAATGAACCATGGTGTGCAGGAGGAGAATTGATGATACAAACAATGATATGTGCATATAGGAGAGCAATGACAAATTTCAGCAATGCCAGGCAGAGGGAGCAACAATGTTCTGCTACGATGTGACAGAGAATTGTGCAGGAAGTCAACGGAGAGAATTATAGAAGAAATCATGATAAGATATGGCCTGTAGAGAGGGTTATGAAAGCTCAAAGTAATATAGGTCTAGTATGGCTATCTCTTCCAAACTGTGGGTATGAGATTCAAGGTAAGAAAATCAAGACATGCATTCAAACTAAGCTGGTAAGAAAAGCTAAGAGGAGTGAGAGGAGAGCTAATCCATGCTTGAATGAGCTCTGATACCATGTCAAAAACACAAGTCTAGAGCGGGTGGAAGATGAAGGCAAGACTCATGATGACATAGACAATGAAGAGACTGACTATTACACAATTGAATTAGGTTCCAAGATAAAATCTTGAACTCATAAACACAATCTTGTGTAAGAGACTAAAGATGATAATGACACTTATTGAAATTAGAAACTATCATGATATATTGCATTTAATTTCATGAAAGTGATAGTCAAGTACAATGTTTTATGGTAGATGGATAGTAGCGTTCTCCACCACTGTGCTTATGGGATTCAGTCACCTCTTCCTAGTGTACTTGCATTTCCCTTGCCCACTGCTCCATACAAATAGGCATATAAGCAGGTGGTGTGATTGCCAAACTTTCAACAAAGTTTACTACTAATTATGGAATTTTTAATGAGCATGGAAAGTCGCTTGACTTAACAAGTTATATAGATACAGATTGGGCTAGTTGTGCCTATGATAGAAGGTCAACTAATGGTTATACTTTTAGCCTCGGTAGTAGTATGATCAACTAGAGTAACAAGAAGTAGTTTGTCTTGTGAAACTACTTCATGACTCAGGTATACAGTTAGACAAGAAGGTCATATTGCATTGTGACAATCTTAGTGTGATATTGACTAGCAACCCTCTCTATCATGCTAGATCCAAACATATAGAGATTCATTACCATGTCATCAGGGAGATGGTTCTTGCTGGACAAATGGATCTACTCCATGTAAAGATAAAAGAGCATGTAGTAGATATCTTTACCAAATCACATGGTAAAGAGAAGTTTGTGCATTTCAGGGAGCTACTTGGAGTACAATAATTAGTTTGAGCTTGAGGGGGAGTGTTAAGCATGATCACCATCACCAACTCTATCTTGACAGCTATAGTCATATATCTGTCATCATCATCTACCATGTGTGTTGTAATAAATGAGTGGAAGACTCAACCATAGTTAGTGACATAGTCAATTAGTGACCTAGACTATTATGTAGTGTTTGACTAGACCTTAGTCTACAATTCTCAATAATGAAGGTGAAGAATATGACATTACTCCACTCTCTGTGTGTGGGCTTCTCTCATTGTCTATCTTTCTCTCTCCCTCTAAAACTTTGACACTCTAGTGGATTGCAACTGTTCACTTCTCAATGATGGGTTTATTGGTTTGTTTTTGTGGTTCCAAGAGTGTTGCAAGTCCTATTGGTGGGTTCGTTTTTCACCTTAATTCCCCCTTATTGTGTTCCTTGTTAATGAGATTACTTTGCCAGTTTATGCCTACTCATGATCACCATCACCATTACTTTGCCAATTGTAATAAATGAGTCGAAGACTCAACCATAGTTAGTGACATAGTTAGTTAGTAACCTAGATTATTATTTAGTATTTGACTAGACCTTAGTCTATATGCTCTAAATAATGAAGGTGAAGATTATGAGAGTGCTCTACTATCTGTGTGTGGGCTTCTCTCATTGTCTGTGTCTTTCTCTCTCCCTCTAAAACTTTGACACTCTAGTGCATTCGGGTTGTTCACTTCTCAGTGATGGGTTTCTTGCTTTATTTTTGTGGTCCCAATACTATTGCAAGTCCTATTGGTGAGATTATTTCTTATCTCACAAGCTCAAATGAGTTGTTTTTCCCTTTTTCTTTCCTTTTAATGGTCTCTATTTGTTCACTTACTCTCTATTTTTCTTCCAAGATATTTAAAATCTTTTTTCCTCTCTTTCACTGCTTCCTTATTTCCTAGTTATTACAAAGACTTATCTTTTCTTTCTTCTTTACTATTTCCCAAACCTTAATGTATCCTACTAATGAAAAACGACATACCACTAATCTAATTAATGTTTCCAAACCTTTCAACATCTTAACTATCAAGCAAAGGAGATCAAATATCCTCTGAGTCTCTCACTTCCTATCTAAATTGAGGATTGTTTCGAAGACAAACTCCTACTCCATTGCTCAATTTGGAATGCACCAATACTCAAGATTGATTCTGTTGGTCCTAGCAATAGAATCAAAATGTCATTGCTATTGCTAGAAACCACGAAGACCCTAAGCAACACTTATCAAGTCAAGCATTTCAAGCCAATGGGGTAATGGCTATCTCTCACATAGCCATGCATGCTCTCGTACAAGGATAGAGTGAGCTTACCATTGAATATGATCGTTGCAATCCTCCTCCTCGAGTCCTTTGATGGCTCCACGATTTAAGATGCTAGCTCAAGCAAGCTCCATCTCCATGCACCAAGCTCCAACCTCCATAGTTGTGCGTGCGAGAAAAGAGAAGAGAAGAGGGAGAAGAAGATGAGAGGAGAATAAGAGCTTCTCCAAGATCCCTCACTCACACGCACTCAAACTCTTCCTCTCTCAAACTCCCTCTCTCCCTCTCTCATGCACAAGAGGAAGGTAATAACAAAAACAAGAAGAGAGCTAGTTTGTACAAACACTAAGAATGAGCTTATGTATTCCCTTTTTGACTTATTTACATGTCCTTTTCCCCTTGGGCACCCAATTATTTTCCATGACCAACCATCTGACCTTGGTCCTCTTTTCTACTTTCTTTCCTATTCTCATGGCTTTTCTATATTCCCCTTGTCATTTACAACTTACACAAGAGGGATCTCGCCGATGCTCTTTTACAAGGGGCTAAAATGTGCTTTTTAATTATTTTTTTCAACGAGCTATTTTTTCATGCTCCTTCACAAGTCTCTTTGCTCCTTGTGTTGTTTCGAGGGTTAATAGGAAGTGTTTCTTTTCTCTCCTTTGTCTCAAAATCAATTTTGAATCCCTAAGAGGCTAGCTCATGCCCCTTTCTCCTAAAGCCCAATCTCATAATTGAGCCCAAGAGATCTCTAAGTCTTCTACTCATCCCCTCTCACGTTTATTGTAAAAAATCGAGAGCCATAGTTTTCCTTTGTGACTTCAAGACTTTAACTGTCGGTTTACATAATATGGATTGTTGAGAGAGAGAGAGAGTACGAGAGAGATACACAAGACATGCTCCCAAAGAATGATTCATATTGATATAGAGTTAGTATATATAGGTGAGACCCAAGTCAAGTGAGAGATGATATATATAGTTGTAAGGTTTTATAATTGCAGGAAAGGAGCATCTTGTATGCCAGCTTCATCGTGCATTATATGGATTGCAGCAAGCCTCTCGTGCTTGGTATATTAAGATTGATCAGTTCCTCACATCTAAAGGTTTTGTTGCATGTTTTCCTGACCCAAATCTTTACATCAAAAGGAAGGACAAATATTTTATTATTCTTGCTCTATATGTTGATGATACTATTCTTGTGTCAAATAATATTGCTTTCTTGGATGCTATGAAGAAGCTTTTATCGACTGCATTTGAAATGGTGGATCTTGGTGAGATACATTCTTGTTTGGGTATTCAAGTTCAACGACATCGACAACAAGGCATTCTTCTTCTTCGCCAGACAAAGTTTATTAATGTTTTTGTAAGAAGTTTGGGTTGACAAATGCGCACTCTGCCAACACTCCCATTCTTTCAAGCTCTGATACCATGTTAAGAGAGAGAGAGAGTATGAGAGAGATACACAAGACATGCTCCCAAAGAATGATTCATATTGATATAGAGTTAGTATATATAGGTGAGACCCAAGTCAAGTGAGAGATGATATATATAGTTGTAACATGGACTACCAAAAAGACTATGCATTATCTTGTATGTTTGTATAGTTTGTAAATATCTATACTATTATGAAGAGTCCTAAAGTATATTTCTCTTAGGCTTGGCAATCAATCTTTAGTTAGGTTATTTAATGAGTATATATTATATCTCTAAAAAATAAGTACAAACATTCATTCTACATGTATGATTTGGACCACTTTGAAAGAGTATATTTGAAAATGATACTTCAATGAGCATCAATTTTACTGAAATAGTATTCCATAGTAGATGACTATCACATCCTCATTTGGAAATGTTTCCCTTTTTTCAACTCTACACACAAAATTTAATTGCTCCACATAGTAAATGGACCTAGAATCCCAATATCATATGAAGAGTGATGCACTATTTGAATTGAGATGGAGTTTTATGCAACATGGATGTAGTCTAAGAAAGATTGAAATACTTGTTGGGATAAAGAATATTTACAATTCTTCATATTTTCATCAGCTTAATGAAAATAATAACATAGAAAAAATTACAATAATTAGAGGCTTGAACTTGGCAATGATGATGGATGTGCACCTAAATCTAAATGCAATACCTCCTAGTACCTACTCAATCAAAATGTGTCCACAAGCTTGTTCTCAAGTCACCCTAATAAAACTTCAGTATCTTGCTGAGAGCTAGATGATTATGTTTATGAATTTCATTCAATGAGCTTAATTTGTAAGAATGGATTAATCAAATAAATCAAACAAAAGAAACATAAGTAAAATTTTTGAGGCAAATGCATTTTTAGCAGGGATAGATGCATGAGAAAGTCATGAAAACTGGATGTAGTAAATATATGTTTCATTGCACATGCATGTTAAGATCTCATTTTATAGCATATCATTATCTCATCCTTAATTGGCATTTTCCCTCTATTTCTAACTCTACACAAAGAAATCAAAATGATCCACAAAGAAAATGATATTGTCCTAGAATCTCATTATTATCTATAAGTGATATCGTATTTTAATGGAGATAAAGTGGTACACCATACATATTTAGACTCATGCACTATATAAACTTTTTTGTAACATGTGTACAATTAGTGTTTATAAGTATTTTTTAGGTCATTTTGAGAGTGTGGACGAATTTTGGTAATGGCATATTTTTGGTGAAAAAATTTCTAACAAAGGAACATGTCTTGTCTTTGAGCTTAATATATGGTTAAATGGCTATCATCTTCATTGGCCAAGGTTAGCTTAGTAGAGCTACAAGCCAAGCAGGGACAATTAAATATTTGCTACTTTAGAGTTTAATCTCAAAGCCCATCACAATTGAAATGATGGTTCAATCTCAAAAGCAAGCCATAATTGAAATGTTGAATGGATCTTTAAAAAGTGCATGACCTCGCAAAAGCAAGCCACAATTGACATGATGCCTAGATCTTAAAAAAGAACCAATGCCCAACATAAATGAATTTCAAAAGATGTTAGCTATCTAATGTGCAATTCATAACTATAAGAACCAACTACTTAGATATCTATCAGTTTGGTCTTATTTTATTTTAAAAGAGTCTCAACATTTATTTTGGATTTTCCATTCCTTGTTTTTTTCTTGAGTAATTATCCAGATAGATACCCTCTATATCACATGTGTTTAATGCGTATTTATAAATATCCATATTTGTGAATTTTCCCTTAATAAAAGATAACCCTTTTCTATTCAATCTACAATAATACCCATCAATCTTATATGTTCCCATCATCTTTTATCTTTTGAACTTTATGAAGCATGTGTTATGTATAGTAGTGTATGTGAAAATATTTATAGTCTAGCTTTTCAAATTTATTTTTATATTTGTATTTACAGCACCAAACTAAAACTCGTGAGGGAATTTTTAAAAGATGTTAAAAAATCATCTAGCTTGGTGAACCTCAGGAGATAGAATTGAAATTGCAATTTAAAAATCTCAACTTTGTCACTTTTTTACATGAATTGTAAAAACCAAGCTCACCACCTCATGCATAGAATTTACTCTTGAAGTTTCTGAAGTTGGACTGAAGAGAATGGTGCCAATTTTCAAAATTTATACCAAAATTAGTAAATTGGTCTTCTTACACCACAAAATGAGGGATAAAAAATCAACTTCATGTGTTGAGTTGTGGATGAAGTTTCTCCAAAGATTAGTGCAAAGAGTGGATGAAATTTCATCTAGTGATCATAAGCAAGAGAATCAGCCAGTGATTGTGTCCACTTACAAAATAATAGAAACATGATTACAACAAAATTTTCAATAAGACAAAGCATGAGGTAAATTGCAATTACCTCCATGTGACACAGAACTAATGTTAGTTTAGTAATCCAATCCAAGAAGATTCTAAATAGTTGTTTTTGGATCGTGCTAGGGATTCAAGGAAATGGAAAAACTCCCATAGCAATGAACCATTGGATCATTAGCAATTTCCTTGACTATTGAGGTGCAACAATATTTTAATCTCTCTCATTCTCTTTCAATGCTCAGAATCCCCCAATCTACTTCATTTATCTCTACTCCCATTCAATCACCACCTATAACACAACCACAAATAGCTTATGGGTTTCTAACAATAGGTCAAACACGCTTCTTGTCTATCCCATCACTAGTAATGGCCAACAATTGTGCAGCATTAGTGGAGCCTACAAGGGGGCCAAGTATTAAATTTAGCAATCTACACACAAGATAAAACACTTCTCAAGGTTCATCCCCATTTCAAAATGGAGGAAAATAAATGGCATAACACCGCAACTTCAACATCCAAAACTCAATGGTGATATTGACAAGAGACGCTTGGGTAGCCAATGTCAAACCTGTCACGTGAAATCTCCAAACAAAGAGTCCTACGCTAGTGATGCTTTAGCATAGGATAGCACAGGAATGCAACCACAAGGAGTAGAGGAATCGAAATTCATTATTGCATCTAGTCACAAAGAGAGGCATTCCCAGCAAAAATCACTTTTCCCTCCTGGATTTGTGCACCATTTTGCATGGACACAAAGGCAATTGGTGGTTCAGGACTATCTAGAGGGTTGTAAACCTTTCGTTGTAAAGACATTTCATGTTCATATGATATCCATTTCACCCATGATATCTACCCCATAAAACAAGAATCATCAGTAATAGAATCTCCAATTGCTTCTTGGTATACAAGAAAGTAATTCCAAAATAAAGTAGCTCACAATCCACACTACCAATCTGATGCAAATGAGAATTCTCCATAGCCACAATGTGAATCTTTTCGCCATGAGAGCTTCCTTATGAAAGGTCCAGTCCATGATTGTAAGAGAATCCTCCTTGATTGTTCCGCTACCGACTACTATTTCTGGAGGAGGTGATTGAGAGAGAGAGAGAGAGAGAGAGAGAGAGAGAGAGAGAGAGAGAGAAGGAGAATGGTAAGCTCCAGCAAATTACATCGGATTTCACCAAATTTGAGGAGCTTGAATTCATAAGTTCTAACCAAATTACAGAGGCATGAGGGATTAAAAAAATATGAGCAATAATTTGAGAATTTTACAAAAAATAGGGGTGTAATGGGATCAAGTTTTTAACAAATACAAGCAATAATTTGGAAAATTTTCCTTGGCTGTGGTTAACATATGTTTTCCTAGAAGATAAATGATCATTTATTAAATAATGAGAATGTGTATACCAGAAAATGTGATCGAGTATTGTCCTAAGTGTAATTGTACCTACATGGAATTTTCTAAGCTATCTTAAAAATGGGTCCATTTTGGCTCCTGAAGGGGTCACTCACAAATATGGAAGGAAATCACATGCGTTTAAAAGAAGGGATATTAAAAATTGCATTTTTACACATTTTTAACATATAAAAAGGTGCCACATAAAGTAGCCATTTAAAATTGAATAGAAAATGGGTGAGCTTTATTTCTAAAAAATTCACATATAAAGGTACTTTTAAATAGGCCTTCCATACACATGTTATAGAGGCTTTAAATATAGTGAATCCCCTAAGTTTGGATTAGAGCTCTCAAAATAGCTAAAATTTCTACCTTGCAACTCAAAACCATATTTTTCCATTAGGATTTTTCCCTTCTCCATATGTGTTCAGTTTCTATTAATCCATTTTAAACTTTGAGAATCTCTTCATGTAATTTTATTTTCTCTTCAAAAAAAGGCCATTCTCATGGTGAGGTATTGTTAAGACTTTCTTAGCTAAACAATTTCTTCATACATTCTCCATATGATCCTTGCCTCTTAGCACTGCCATAATAGGTGGGTCGTTGTCAACCTATTAAGTTTGTTAATAGAACAATGCATTCAATTTTTGGCAGCTGTGTATGGTCTTCCAAGATTTGGCCAATTTTCCTTTCCATGTGTTCACCAATATATGAGGGAATAGGTCTTTCTATGCCCTTGCTATATTGGCCGAAATCCATCTTTTTCCTCATTTTGACCACAAGTTTTCCCCAATGGTGGATAACACTCTGCCATATACTCTTGAGGCCAACCTTGGAGGCCACTAGCCACCTATCAACCTTCCTCTCCAAAACTTCCCCAACAAACTTATTATTCTCTTCCTCTAGCTTGAACTTGTTTGTTATTTGCCCTGCATTCATAATGCTACTATCTCTTTTGCAAATATCTATCCTCACCTAACCATCCCTTTGAGATTGCCATTTTAGCATTTGTTGTTGGATTTGTTGTATTCAAGGTTGATTAATGACCAAATGCAAATGGGCAAGACGGAATACATTGCAGTAGGCCGACATCCCCTTTTTAATATTCTTCTCCTTTCTAGCTTAGATTTTGAAGAGAGAATCTCCATAGATCCACCAACTTCTTAATACTATCATACCCTTTTAATCATCACTTTAGCTCTCAAAGCCAATGCTTGTCCCTCCTAGTTAAGCATTGGGCATTTACCTTCTAGCAATGTGGCTTGTCTAATAGCAAACTTGAAAATACCCACCTAGGGTTCACTACCTTTGTGTTTCGACAATAGCTTAAAAATTAGTCTCCTAATGTTTTATTCTCCTTCTCCAATCCTTGTCCTCCACTCCTTTAGCTACAAATATAGTTATCATGGAGAGGATCTTATCCAAAATGATAAGTCTTCCTCCAAAGCTAGTGGGGATTGAGGCAAACCTAGTCACCTTCATTTGCATTCTCCTTGAGAGCAATTGCATCTTACTCCCACCAATAGAGATTCCCACCCCTAACACAATTGTTAAGTATTTGAAAAATTTTTCCAATCTTTAGTACTTTAAAGCCAAATGCATTTTGCGAAGAACTAGGTAGCCAACCTAGCTAATTTGTTGACCATAATTTCACTCGGAAGTTCAGCATATAGTTCAAGAACTATTAATATCTATCACTTTATAAACAACAAATGTGAATTGTAACAACACTGATGTCTGTGCTCTCAATAGATACCCCAATCAAGAAAGTTAAGCTTCACTGAACATATTGCCTTGTCACTATCATGAATTATAAATATATGGGCACATGGACAAAGATGTTGTTGTATATATAATTTTGGTAGGGATTTTCCCCTTCTTACACAATTTTAGCAAGGTCTTTTGCAAATCAAAGCTAATTTTAGTATAAAGCAAACCTCTAGTTTCCTAAATATTGTATCCAACTTACCACGCTCTCAAATAGCTACTTTTATTTTTTTCCTTGAGTCCTAAACATGAAAAGTTTATTTACGGTAGTGGTGCATTGTGCACTGCATCTTGGATTATTGGATCTAAGGGAAACTCCCAAAATGCCCCTTAGTTTCTAAAATTCTCTAAGATATCCCTAAAATTTCAAAACTTATCGAAAGTCCTTGATGTGTCTCTTTCTTTCCAATTGAGCTTTTTAGTCTCACCTATCCCTCTTCTTTTATATTAGGGACCAATCTTTGTGTGTCTTGGATGATCTCTCCATTGAAGAATCTCAACAATGCTAGAATCTAACTCCATAGCTGAAAAGCTTTTGTATCCCAATTATGTAGACCAACACAAAAAAATGCTCATTCTATCCTATATTTATGATGCTCACATTCATTGCATCAATTAATACATATAAAACATGGTGTATTAAATGGCTCCTAAAGAGCTACAAGGCTAATATCTACGATTTAGATGAAATTTGAGTAGCATTTTAGGATTTTTGACTAAATTATAGAGGCATGAGGGAATCAAATTTCAAACAAGTATAAGCAATAATTTGATAAATTATAAAAAAAGGGGTGTAATGGGATCAAGTTTTGAAGAAATACAAGCGATAATTTGGATAATTTTCCCTAGCAACACAATATTAGTGAGTTTGGGAATCTCCCAATTCCCATTTTTTTAAATACTAAAAAGGTGGCACCCGGATAACATGCCCATAAGATTCTCAAACCCATATGATGTGACCTATCATTGGAAAGCACTTGAGAAATGGAATCTATTGAGCTATAGAACGCTCAATTTGGAGTTATAGTGTTCAAGTTATGACAAATCCAAAGATTTGACCACGTGTCCCAAACTTATGGGAAATTTCCATATTCCCCAATATGGTGTTCTAGCTTCGATAAACATATATTTTTTTAAGAAGAAAATATGATTTTTTATTAAATAATGAAAATATGTACATCAGAAAATGTGATTGGGGCCTTGCCCTAAGCTTATTTGCACCTATATAGATTTTTCTAAGCTAACTAAAAAAATTTTCCTTTTTTATTCCTTACTGACAAGTATGTAAGGATTCCACATGGGTTTAAAACAAGTGGTTTTAAAAATACCATGTTTACACGGTTTTAACTTATAGAAAGATGCAACATAAAGGAATCCTTTATAGATTGAATAGAAAATGGGCGAGTTTTATTTCTTGAAAACTCACATATATAAGTTTTTTTTAATAGGTCTTGAATGCGCATGATATAGATGGTTCAAATATAGTGAATTTGCTGATTTTGGCTCAAAGCTCTCGAAAAGGATAAATTTTCTATCTTACAACTTAGAACTATATTTTTCCATTAGAATATTTTACCTTTTGCATATGTATTCAATTTCTATTAATCCATTTCAAACTATAAGAATATCTTCACCTAAAGTTCCTTACTCTCCAAAAAAAGGCCGTTCTCATGTTCAGGTATAGTTAACCCTTTTCACCACTTGACCTTCGACTTGTGAATCGAGCAGTGCCCTCTTGGGTTGAAGTGTGGTGTGACCTTGGAGATGATCTACCCATGCAAAATATCCTTCCTTAATTAATCCAATTAAGAACCAAGCACAATCAAGGCAATTAGCCTAATATCATCTTCCAAGAAAACATTCCTTTATTCCCCATAGCAACTTGTCATCATTGACCCCTGGCATGCATTTACCATCAAACATAAGTACCTGGAATAATCATCTTAATCACATCCCAAAAATCAGTTTAATGCAAAAGCATTTAGGATGTTATTTGATCAGTCAACCAAAACAATGGTATCCTTTTCCAAACATTGCAGGAATGGTCGCGATAACCTTTCCATCGCGTATTTGCTCTCCCCCTTGGGATCCGGAGGAATTCTATACAAAGTTTACTTAACACACCCTTCTTTTGGCTAAGGGATATTTTAAGGTTTCAGGAACCATACAAGACATAAGTTCTACTAGTCACTTACATTGATCGATAACCGAGCCTTCTTCCCAACAAGTACGAAAGCATTGGTATTTCCCTTGACTCAGGTTCTGATCCTAACCCGTTGAGCTCTCTACTTGCCGTTGAGACCTAGAGTTGTTATCTAGTCCAATCCCCGAATTCAAATTGATAAACATAGTGGTTATCGCTCGGATCCCAAGGAATCTTAGTCTCTAATCCTTATCGTCATTGTTTGTACTAGCTAAGCATAACATCAAGATTCCCAATCTATCAAACATGAGATATTAATAAGAGCTTGGAAAAAGGTTTAGAGCTTTGAAAATGGCTCTTTTCTAGACTAAGTTGCTTGCCATGCAATCCATCAAGCTTGCAAGTTGCAACATATACCTTCAAAGTGATGAAAATGCATCTACTATTTTGAGGACAGGAAGTTGACAATGCTTGAAGCCTTATATATTGTTTATGAATTCATCGCATAGCATCTAAATACAATTAACTTCTCTTGATACACTAATTTGGGAAATTCAATCCTTCAAATACTTGTGATGCAGATTATCCTTTTCAATGTCCTATTCTTGTGTGGCATAATACGGGTCTAATGCATCTCATGCAGGAATCAAAGCAAGCATTCATGAATTTGAAAATACATTACTTATGACCATTACCGCAACTGGATAGGTAGTGATGCCCTTGCCGAAGGCTTCGTTGCTCATTGAGGGATGGCTAGTTGCACATGACACTTTCCGCTTGGGGGCCATACTTGGTCTTCTTCTTTTTTTGACGCAACTTGCACAAGACTTTATCAGCAGCCACTTGATCGAGAAGAGGATTGAGAAGAGGAAAATTGGTTTGCAGTTTAGGGAATGAGCTCGAGGAAAAAGAGAAAATGCATGTGGCCACCATCTAAGGAGGGGAAAAGAAGGACAACCTTCTTGGAGGGGTGCTCTCTCCTTCTTTCTATCACTCCCTCTCTCCCTCTCTCTTTTTCTCTCTCACTCTCTCTCTCCCTCTTTCTCTCTCTCTTCTCTCTCTCTCTCTCTCTCTCTCTCTCTCTCTCCTCATTTTCATCATCTTCTTCTTCTTTCTCTCTCTCTCTCTCCTCGCCTCTCCCTTTCTATCCCTCTCTCTCCCTCTCTTTCTCTTTCTCTCTTACATGACGGTAGCAAGGGGGGGGAAAAGAGGTGGTCCCTCTCCACCCCTTTACAATGGGACTGGGAGTTTAATCAAGGACGGGGTTTATTATTGGGGGGGCTGGCATGGGGCCCCTCCTCTTACCACCTCTCTAGGCCGCCAATTTGGGCTGCCGCCATGCATCTGGGGAAAAGAAGAGATAGTGGGGGTGGGGGGGGAAGAGAAGTGGCACACGTGTGCCCTCCCCCCATCATTGTTAACGTCATCTACGAGATCGAGCTCGCCGTTTTCATTTCTAGCTCTACCACATCATTAGCCTCACATTGTCTCCCCCTCCCGTTACCAGCTGTCGGTGTTGACAGGGGGTGTAATTAAAAAAATCCAATTTTTTTCTCTTGAAAATTATAGGGGGACATTGCGATGCCCCGCTGGTAGGGAATATTACGACGATGGTTCAAATACAGTGGTTAATGGATTAGCTAGCCCTACTTATGATCAAAATTATCGTTTAGCTAGTACTACCATGAGTGGACCTATAGGTGATGGTTCTTCTACTTTTAGTCAAATAAGATGAGTATGCAGTCATGTTTCTGCATCAATTGACACATATACATCAATGAGGGGGAGATTAGATAAAGGCAAAGAGAAGATGTTTTATGATGTAACTAGGCCGCTTACATCTAGATATAAGTCACCTAGTAGTAATAGTCTTAACAATGAATTGGGCATACCATCAGCTATGACACCTAGAGCACGTATGTGCTGCCTCATGAGAGGCAAGCATAAGGTGAACCACATCTAAGAAGGTCTGAAAGGGTCAATTAGAAACCAATTTATAGGCTAACATATAATGGGTGTTTAGCCAGATATTATGCATATATGACTAAAGTGTCACGTTATAGAGAGTCACCTAGTAGTGATAGTCTTGACAATGAGTTCGGCATACTATCAATTATGAAACTTGTATAAGACAAATCACGTATGTGTCACCTCATGAGAGCCAAGCGTAGAGTGAACAGGAGCTAAAAAGGTTTGAAAGGGTTAATAAACCAATTGATAGGTTGTCATATAGTCAGTTTTCAGCCAGACATTATGTATATATGACTAAAGTGTCAAGTTACAGAGAGCATACAAAGTTCAATGAGGCAGTTCCAAATGAAAATTGGTATGCTGCCCTGGACGAAGAATGTGCAACACATGCTGAAAATGAAACATGGCGTTTTGCTAGTTTTCTTGAAGAAAAAACACCCATTGGTTGTAAATGGGTTTATAAATTGAAATGCAACTCAGATGGTTCATTGGAAAGGTATAAAGCTCTGTTGGTTGCAAAGGGATATGCACAACAGTATGGCTTGGGGACTGTGAGGAGACTTTTAGCCCAGTTTGAAAGATGAAAATTGTAACAACAATTATTGCATTAGCAACTTCTAAGGGATAGAAGTTATGGTAGATGGATGTAAAAAATGCATTCTAGAATGTTGACTTGCTTGAGAAGGTGTATATGCAACAATCTGAGAGCTATGTATATCCTAATTATCCACACATGTATGCAAGCTAAAAATGACATTGTTTGGGCTGAAAGAGGCACTAAGAACATGGAATGCTTGTATCAATAATTACTTATAGTAGGTTGGTTTTCAGATGGGTCATGTAGGACCATAGCTTGTTTTCAAAGAAGACAGGGAATGGTTATGTTTTCTTGGTGATTTATGTGGATGAATTGATCATCATTGGAGATGATGATTATGGCATTGCTAAAATTAAGTCATGATTATAGGGAAACTCTTGGATAAGTTACTCATGAATATATGTGTGCATCACGTGGGTTCAAAATAAGGTATTTTTAAGATACTTATTTTATACATTTTTTACATGCAGAAGGGTGTAATATAAAGGGGTTATTTACAAATTTAATAGAAAATGGTTATGTTTTATTCAATAAAATTTCACATATAAGAATATTTATAAATAGACCTTGAACACACATGATGTAGTGGATATACATGTAGTAACTTCTTGAAGGCTGAATTCAAGGTGAAGGATCTTGGAGAGCTAAAATATTTCCTTGGGATTGAGGTTGTGTCTACACCTCAAGGTATATGGCTGTTGCAAAAACAGTATGTTCATGATATGTTGTTAAAATATGGCATGATGAGTATAAAGCCATTGAAACACCATTAGATGAGAATATCAAACTTGTAGTTGATGTTGGGAATGAAATAGAGAATGTCACTATATATAGAGAGATGGTGCGCAGCTTGATTTATCTCACTATCACTCCTCTTTACCTCAGTTATGCATTGGGACTGATTAGCCAATTTATGCAAAAGCCTTGGAAGTCACATCTAGAAACAATCACGACGATTATGTGGTACATGAGGATTGTTAGAAACGTGTATCTAGAGCATGTAGCTATGGCAGATGGAAGATGAAGACAAGACTCATAATGACATAGATAGTGAAGAGACTAATTGTTGCACAAGTGAATTAGGTTCCAAGATAGAAGCTTGGACTCATAAACAAAATCTTGTATAAGAGATTAACAATGATAATAACACTAAGTGAAAGTAGAAAGTACCATGATATATTGCATTCAGCTTCATGAAAGTGATAGTCAAGTATAATGCTTTATAGTACCTAGATAGTAGCGTTGTCCACCACTATGCTTATGGGATTTAGTCACCTCTTCCTAGACTACTTGCATTTCCCTTGCCCACTACTCCATACAAAGAGGCCTATAAGTATGTGTGATTGCCAAACTCTCAACACCCCTCTTGAATCACAACCAAAGAGGCACAAAGTGTGTAGAGGCTTTAAGGAGTCACCACGTGCAAAGTGTGGGCATACCACAAACATGGTAATCATCCAGAGACTACTAAGTGTGGGTACCAAAAACATGGTGGACATCTAGAGGCTGTAACAAGGGCTTCACAAAGTGTAGAGAGGAGGTTGTAGTGCTAAGTTACATGAGGAGTTTTTCATGGCTTATGAAAGGAGCATTAGAGGCAAGTACATACAAAAAAAAGGTCTAGTAAAAGTTTTGGGTCAAGGATCGACAGGCCCTTATGGTTTTTTTTTTCATATTTTGATATGTCATTATGAGCATTTCTTTTAGTAGAGATCTTCTTCTCTTTGATCTTATTTTCATTGTGCTTGTCCTTCACTTTCACTACAAGGTATAGGCCTTATACCGACATTAAAAGAGATGAAAATGTTCATAAAGAAAAATTCCCCTGTCATTGCAAAAAACATTGTTATTGGTGACGCCATAGAACAGTCGGTACTAATGTCGTTATCACTGTCGCTATTTGCGTCGGTACTAGCGTCGTTATTAGTGACACTGATACCGACGCAAGTAGCGATGCTGATAATGACACTAGTACCGACGAATTTTGTGATGCTAATAGCAACGCATTCAGTAAATTTGCGATGCTAATAGCGACGGTAACAGAGAAAAAATAAAATTTGTGGCAGGGCAGAGTAAGTTGCCTTGCCACATATAGCACTATGTGCTTTATTTGGGCTATACAAAATAGTTTTAGTAATGTGTACAATGCTTGTTCAAATAAAGGAAAAGTGTACTTAAATCATAACATTTATACATGAAATAAATACATGATCACGTAATGAAAGCAACCGATACAATCATGGAAAGATACTACTACTACATCGAAAATGTCTACACAGATCACGTGACAAGAAAAGAAGAGTATGTGAGCTCCAGGGATCCAAGGGCGAGCTATAGATCCTCGCCATCCGAAACCTCATCTCATCACAAAGGAGCATCAAACGGACTCTACAAAAAAAGAAATAAATACACATCAGTTCACCATACAATAATGCATTTTAATTAAACTTAGTAACTACAGACAAGAAAGATGAGTGACTTACAAGGCCGTCGCATCCATACAATCGATCGATCAATGCAATGAAACTGTGCCTCTTTGCATATCGAGTCTCAAGGCCGGTGGGATCATGGTTTGTAATAGAGTGCTGCAAAGATCTGGTGGGATCGCGGTTTGTAATGGAGGCCGGTGGGATCTGGTGTACCTACCGGGGTAGTATCTCTCGGAGTAGCACCCCTAGGGGTGCCACCTACAGGCGACTAAGCAAAATCCCAAGTGATTGGAGTAGACATCCCCATAGGTGTGACAAATCCCGAAGGTGACACAACTCCACAGCAACCACTTGAGCCACGCTCTCTCGAATCGCCACGAGAGCGAGTAGCACCTATATCCCGAGGTAACCGTGGGATCACTGTATCCAGATCTTTGCAGCATCCCCCTGAACCACTCCCTCCATCTGGCCGAAGTCTGGAGCGTCGACCTCGTCTACTGAAAACTGAAGCATCAGAGCACGCCAAAGTAGATCTAATGAAACGGCTTGATGGTGTTTGAGATAGCTCCTAGTCCGCCATATCTTTGAATCTTGCCATTTGATCTGGAGACATACGCATGAAGATCTCTTGTAGCTCCTTGTCGCTCATCCCTCAACTCATCGTGATGATCTACATATCCACAAAGGTCACCTGCACAGACAAAAATTGATGTTAGTATAATCGATATAAATCATACAAGGCAAGGTAATATAAATGTTAAAAAAAGATATTACTTAAAATACATATTTTATGTATCCTTATAAGCAATTCGTCAATGAATTAAGTAGGTGGATGCTCCAAGTATGAAGTACCCTATGGTCCTATGTCAATCTCTTGACACAACTCCGCATAGATTGGAAGGTCGGTAAACATGTCACCACAAAAGGATGAGTCCACCTTGTTCTCAAAGAATTCTTTGACTCCTATATTTCTATCATTGCTATGCAATGTTGGCTCCTCTACATGCTCCAAGCTTTCAGTGGCCTCCACCCCTTGCAATATCGACCCGTCTATTTGCATATTGTCCTCATCTATGCTCAAAACATTGCTTTGATCATATATTCTCGCACCTCGGGGAGCTAAAGGTATAACGTACCACCATCGAGGTTGTCGGGGGTTTGGATAGAATATTACATGTTCACAATCATGTACAAGAGAGATTTAACTATTGTGACATGTACCATATTGTAATACAATTAAAAAATACATGAGTTTATGCACATGTTCACAATGGGCCAGCAACACAAACGTGTCACGCAAATCCGTCCTTTTTTTTTTAAATCTATTTTGAGAAATCTAGATAGACCTCGTCAAACTATTGCTGCAACTCCCTCAAGTACCACTTTGAACCATTGCAAATCGAATAGGATCATGTAGAAGCTACAGTAAGCCACCCAGACATTACTTTGCAAGTTCCCAAAATACTCCATCTCATCTATAACCATGTTTGGATTTGTTTCTTGTCGTCGGCTCTCTTGCTCAAACCTTGCCAAAATACCACAATCTGTTGTGGAGCACATTTTGTCAATACGCTCCACGTGGAAATGTCGTCTGCATGACCACGTTGCACTATTGTACATTGAGACATTCAATTAGTTATCGCATATAAAATATAGATACAACAAACCCTAAACACGTCATCACCTTTGGACTACATCCCCTCAAGAATTCCCACTCCTCGGTTGAGACCTCCACCCCTTCGCGAGGCATTGCGGTCAAAGCTCCATGCAACCATCACGTTGACATAAACCATGGCATCTCCTCAATGCCCTCAAGATATTGAATTAGTCGATCGCATGTACTATATTGAAACTCAGATCGTGCTTCCTCTGGATCTTTCCTAGCTTGCCGGTACCTAGGGAGCCACATCTCCATAGAGGCATGGTGCAACATACAAAAGCGATTCACTTTCTCCTCCATTGAAGCATCCATTCTTTTTTCTACCCCATTTTCAACCACCACACCTGCGGTCAGTCTATCATCGTCCCTCAGCGACCATAGCATACTGTTGTCTAAATCCACTGTTGGTAGCCATTGTGAAATATGCACTAATGCCTCGGACATCAATCAACCTTTAGCCATGTTACCTTCTGGCCAAGCTTGTTGTCACAAAAGCCTTTCAGGGTTTTCTTGAAGTGCTCCAAGAAGAACATCCATCGCGTATGGAGAGGTCCAACAATATCCACTTCATCTACAAGATGCACAAGAAGGCGGATTTGTATCGTAAGCATGCTGGTAGGCATGTATTTCTCAAAGAGGTAGACTGTCTCCACTACTCCCTACCTTGCGAATACAATACAGATAATCTTAATCTCCTTCTGTGAGATCCATTGCACTAAAGTCGACAACCTGTAAATCGCCCTCCTGCGTATTTCTAGAGTAAGGCATCATGCGATCGCGATCGGTAGTACAAACTGCCACAAACAAGGAAGCATTATGAACAACGACTACACTCCAAATAGCAAAATACGCAGGCCACTTACAATCCATTCATAGTATAGACATGACATATCTTATGCCAATCATGGGATTTTAGCCCTGATAATTGATTGTCTTTAGAAAATGCGAACCTGAGAGAACGCATCATACCCATGAGAGTGCCAATAGACTTGACCATTTGCTTCACAATGTGCTCTTCTTTACTAGACAAAACCCAAGGAGCATGAGGTAGCTGCAAGTGACTATCAGCACTCGATTGCGACCAAAGCGCCTCCATCTTCCCTACCTCCTTTAAATCCATTCGTGCCCCTACAGTGTCTCTCTTTCTTGTGATGTGGTCCCATAGCAAGCTGCCCAAGTTCTTGAAAGTATGCATGAGATCCAATAAGTGGTTGATCTGTAAGTGAGCAAAGTCTAGGAAGGTAAATTTAATGTGGCTCCATGTGTGTGAATCCTTGATATTCCTTGAACTCTATCTGTAGACCTATTTTGTGCATGCCACATTGTCAAGCTCACCATGCCGGACGTATGAAACATGTGGTTTATGTTGGGGATAAGCGGAAAGTATCTAAGAACTTTTTGAGGAATGGTTTGCCATTTCAAGTCGCACCACACTTTGGACATGTTTCCATAGTCTCGTATTTTCCTTGGAATAGTATGCAATCGTTGATACATGCATGGATGCTTTTGTAGTCCATGTCAAACTTTTGTAAAATATGTCACATATCATCACGAGACTCAGGCATGGTATTTGCAAGTGGTAATATATTATACTTTAGTAACCTGAAAAAAAATCATAAAATACCTTGAAAAAGCACAAATATTTTTCATAATAGTATTGAAAAGAAATCAACGAAGCATACATACAAGGTACTTGAACAACTCGGTCACACTCATATCACTCCACCCGTATTTTACTTGCACACTTAGGAGTGCAAGCAGTATCTTCACGTGAGATACTCGACACCCAACATATAATGGTATAGATGCTTCCTCTCTAAGCGGATCAAACGTTTGGACATCCATGGGCATCAATGCATCGATCATTGCCTCCATCTCAGACTCCAAGATTGTAGGTAAGTCTAGAAGGCTGCATATCTCCTTTGGTATTGACGTTATAGATTGGGTAGTACCTTCCAAGTGGTGGATTGGCTCAAGCACTCCATCTATCGCATACCCACAAACTCTTCTAACTGGCCACAAATGGTGCACTCCTCCTTCGAACGAGACATCACCTCCAAAGATAGAAAATTTTCCAACCACACCCAATGTTTTTGTATATGGTATTCAATTAGCTTGCACATACAATGCATGATTGATATACACTTTTCTTACTGTTTGCTCAAAATCTCAGATCGCTTGGTCAATGATCTCAGATTGAAACTCACCGAAGCATCGTACGTGTTCTATAGACAATCGATGTTTTTGTCTAATTGCGAGCTTAAATTGAGAGCAAGGACATGGGACACGCTGATTAAGATATGCCTCCTGATCTTGAACATCATGACCTTCATTGTTTTCCATTTGATCTATGTTACGATAAACAATTTGTTTTTGTTATCATTCTTTTTTTCTTGCTTAAATTGTGTGAGAAGGGATTTCTTCTCTTGTAACTCAACAAAATTAACGTATGTAAAGTCTCCAACCGCCCATAAATTAGCATATGTCGGAGTGTTTCCCATCTCATGGTATTGCACCGGACCTCGCCACTACTCTCTCTTTGTTTTTTATTGATTTATTGGTGCGCAGATCGGTCGCAGATAGCTCACGTGGTGAATCCCGGAAGGTCCCCAAGAACAAAGTACTCTACTTTTTAGCACAAAAACCCATGTAAAAGCAAGCACGACAAGAGGCAAGAGACAAATTGGGTTCAATCTCCCCCATGCCTTGTGTGAGCGCTTCACAAAGCATGTATTTTATGTATATTTCCAATCTTCATGCTCAATAATAGCCCAATTACAAAAATATGACAAGCTTTTAGCTTTTGAGTTTGCTTTCTACAAAAATAGTAAAATAAAGCTAATGGACGGTGCCCATAGTGTCTGGCACGCCCAATCTCAATGTCCAAATAGAAATAACATATCCTGGCGCATAAGCGCATACAAAATAATAATAAATAATCGATGTCTCAATAGACATAACAAAATATAGGCGTGGCGCCTATCAAAATATAATCCAAAAGTCGAAAACCCGCTAGACTCCAATGCTTTCCTCCGCCACTGCTGCTATCTCTACACATCAACTGAAGCATTCACAATCGTTAATAAAATAACACAATTAAACCGACAAAAGTGAATACCTAGCAGTCTTCAGCTACATAAATAAATCAACTGGTTAGAAATAAATCCTAACCTTAATTTATTACGAGTGCGCACTCTAAACTCATAAACATTTATTAATTTAATATGCATTTTGCGGAATCACCCGCTATGGAATCACCCATGTACACACTAAATTAATGAAACGCCCGAAAAGGACAGGCGTCCCCATCAACTTCTCGCACAAAGAATCCTCTTTACGTATGAGCCCCGGTCATCTAAGTTTACGGAATCCACAGTAAAACCTCACGGAATCCACCGTGGAATATGCCTCCTGGCATCATTTATTCTCTTCTCTCCTTCCATCTCTCTCTCTTTTTCTCTTCCTTTATTATGTTGTATGTTTATTCCTTCTTTCTCGTTCCTTCTTTCTTTTTCTCTTCCTCTCCCTCTCTCATTTCCTTTAACAAAACATCTCTCTCTCTCTACTACCTATTTCCTTTAACAAAACATCTCGGTTTCTCTACCATTTTCCACCTACTACTCCTACCAAGTAGTAGTAGTAGTAGTACTATTACTACTACTACTACTACTACTACTACTGTCAAAAAGTCCACTAGGTCCACATGGGACCAAAAGTAACTGACTTAGGTGACCAGCAAGTGACCTAGGCTGGTCAAAAAGTGACCAAGGTTAAAGCAGAGAGCAGCCCGCGTTTTTCGGCGCAAAATGTGGACTGCACTGCCTGAGGAAGACTGGAGGAAAGCTGGAGCTGAGATGCATGGAATGGAGCATGCAAACTGAAGATTAACTGGTCCAACTACTGAAGATGTAGACTTGGTGAGAGCTCCACTTCTGTGCCTCTTTGATCTGACGAAAATGCATCCTGAAACTGTCTATAAAAGAGGGGAAATCTGAGAGAAGAGGATTAAGCCTACTCTTATGCACGACTTATCTCATCTTCTCTACCTTATTCTTGGTCCAATGAAGCCCGACTTGTGCCCAAGTACTTGAGTGACTTTGGGGCAAGCAAAGGGTGAGGATATTGAAGACTTATGGACCGTTATGGGCTGGAATAACCAGTCATAAATAGGGAAGCCCACTATTTTGATCTATTTTTATGAGCAAACATGGGTTTTTTATGGTTGTAATAGAGGAAAATGACCTCTTTTCTTCAGGACATTGTTCATAGATGATCAAGAGTGCTTCTTCTTGAGTTTATGCACTCATTTTGAATTTGTTAATGGGCTGGAATTTTATGTTTTAAAATAGGGCTGAAGCTAAAATTATTCTTTTCCCATTCATTTCATGTATCTTTGGCCAAAATCTTGGATGTATTTGATTCTATCAACAATGTACTTGACCCAAAAGATTGAAATCTATCTATGTACATGAAATAAATACCATTAGAGCTTGCATTTGACATTCATAAATGAATTAGAAATCTGAAAATATCCTTTATGAAATGATGTATGCATCCTGAAGCATTTGATGTAATCAAGTTAGTCTTATTCCTTCTGTTCATGTATGTTTAGTACAAAGTGAGATGGCTTGAATTTCTCTTCCATACCTAAATTATTTCTAATTCCCAAATCTTATTAAAACCCAATCCATTTTTCCTTTCTGAATCTTGAATCCCAAACTCTTCTTCTGCACTAAAAGCCCCTGTGGTAGACCTTCAACTCTTAACGCGACGACAACGGTGTATAAAATGGCTCTTAAAGAGTTACAAGGCTAATATCTACGATTTACATGAAATTTGAGTAGCATTTTAGCATTTTTGACCAAATTATAGAGGCACGAGGGAATCCAATTTCAAACAAATATAAGCAATAATTTGAGAAATTATAAAAAAAAGGAGTGTAATGGGATCATGTTTTGAAGAAATACAAGCGATAATTTGGATAATTTTCCCTAGTTTGGATAAACATATATTTTTTTAAGAATACAATATGATTGTTTGTTAAATAATGTGAATATGTACATCAGAAAATGTGATTGAAGCCTTGTCCTAAGCTTATTTGCACCTATATAGATTTTTCTAAGCTAACTAAAAAATTGTTCCTTTTTTATTCCTTAGGGGATCACTGACAAGTATGTAAGGATATCACATGGGTTTAAAACAAGTTATTTTAAAAATACCATGTTTACATGGTTTTAACTTATACAAAGATGCAACATAAAGGAATAGTTCATAGATTGAATAGAAAATGGGCAAGTTTTATTTCTTTAAAATTCACATATATAATTTTTTTAAAATAGGTCTTGAATGTGTATGATATAGAGGGTTTAAATATAGTGAATCCGTTGATTTTGGCTCAAAGCTATCGAAAAGGCTAAATTTTCTACCTTACATTTTAGAACTCTATTTTTCCATTAGAATTTTTAACCTTTTGCATATGTATTCAATTTCTATTAATCCATTTCAAACTATGAGAATCTCTTTACCTAAAGTTCCTTACTCTCCAAAAAAGGCCGTTCTCATGTTCAGGTATAGTTAAGCCTTTTCACCACTCGATCTACGGCCTGTCAATCAAGCAGTGTCCTCTTGGGTTGAAGTGCGGTGTGACCTTGGAGATGATCCACCTATGCAAAATATCCTTCCTTAGTTAATCCAATTAAGAACCAAGCACAATCAAGGCAATTAGCCTAATATCATCTTCCAAGAAAACATTCATTTATTCCCCATGCCAATTTGTCATCACTGACCCCTGGCATGCATTTACCATCCAACATAAGCACCTGGAATAATCATCTAAATCACATCCCAGCAATAATTTTAATGCAAAAGCATTTAGGACGTTATGTGATTAATCAACCAAAACAATGTTATCCTTTTCCAAACATTGCAGGAATGGTCAAAATAAGCTTTCCATCGCGTATTTGCTCTCCCCCTTGGGATCAAGGGTGGTTCCATGTAAAGTTTACTTAACATACCCTTCTTTTGGCTAAGGCATATATTAAGGTTTCACGAACCATACAAGACATAAGTTCTACTAGTCACTTACATTGATCGATAACCGAGCCTTCTTCCAAACAAGTACAAAAGCATCGGTATTTCCCCTGACTCAGGTTTTCCTAACTCATTGAGTTCTCTACTTGCCATGGAGACCCAAAGTTGCTATCTAGTCCAATCCCCGAATTCAGATTGATAAATGTACTGGTTATCAGTCAGATCCCAGGGAATCTTAGTCCTTAATCCTTATCATCATTGTTTGTACTAGCTAAGCACAACATCAAGATTCCCAATCTATCAAACATGAGATATTAACAAGAGCTTGGGAAAAGGTCTAGAGCTTTGAAAATGATTCTTTTCTAGACTAAGTTGCTTGCCATGCAATCCATCATGCATGCAAGTTGCAACATATACCTTCAAAGTGATGAAAATGCATCTACTATTTTGAGGACGGGAAGTTGACAATATTCGAAGCCTTATATATTGTTTATGAATTCATCACATAGCATCTAAATACAATTAACTTCTCTTGATACACTCATTTGGGAATTTCAATCCTTCAAATACTTGCGATAGAGTTTATCCTTTTCAATATCCTATTCTTGTTCGGCATAATACAGGTCTAATGCATCTCAAGCAGGAATCAAAGCAAGCACTCATGAATTTGAAAATACATTACTTATGACCATTACCGCAGTTGGATAGGTAGTGATGCCCTTGCCTAAGGCTTCATTGCTCATTGAGGGATGGCTAGCTACTTATGACACTTTCCTCTTGGGGACCATACTTGCACAAGGAACTTTCAATCGATCCCCATATAGGAAAAAAAGAGAATTCCCCATGGAATTCCCTAGTTGAAAATATAAATAAGTCGGAAAAGTAAAAACTAGGGAAAATGGAACATTTCCTAGTGAGAATAAGTAGGGAATCACATAAGACCTTTCCTATGTAGGAAATATTTCCTAAATATTTCCTACATAGGAAAATACAAAATTTTCTATGTAGGGAATAATTCCTATATAGGAAATATTTCATATATAGGAAAAATTTTCTAGAGGTGATTCCCTAGGTACTCTCACTAGGAAATCTCTCATTTTTCCTATTTTTTACATTCCCTACTTATATGTACTTTCAACTAGGGATTTCCATGGAAATTCTCTTTTTTCCTTATCACTTTATCTACTTTGCCCTTCCTCTTAGACATGCTAATATCAAACAAGAAATTGCACAATATATTTTTAACTAGAAAATTATATAGAGAATGTCATCATTTCTAAGTAAGAATCAATAACATACATCTAATGATCAAAATAGATTAAACAAATTAAGACATCAACATCTACTTTTAGCAACCAAAAGAAAAACGAAAATAATTTTAAAGGAGCATAGAACTAAAAACTAATTAAGCAACATGTGTGTCTTGATTGTTTTATCCCTTAAATCTCCAATATGTTGCAAAGTAATAAATGTTTGTCTATCCTCTTCTCTAAATTTCAATATGGGTGGCCGATAGATATCATCATATGATGGTATGCGTATCACTCCTATTGATACTCAAGTGATCAAATATCATTAGTTAGTATAACCATTTCAAAAAATGACTCATTATCAACATAAGAAAGCTGGTAATACCTGATTCTTGGCTTGAAGAAGTGTTAAGGCAAGCAATCTCAATGTCTTCCTTTCTTGCATTGTCTCTTGTGTCATGTTTAGTAACTTGTTTACCTATATATATATAGAGTTAACCAAAGCTCACGATAATACAAGGTTATGAAAAATTTCAATAACACAAAAGAAAGTAATTAGATATTTTGTATCAATTTGGGTCACCAAATTTGTACAAGTTTTTTATCCTTAAAGTTGGTACCTACATCTTGACTTGAAGAAACATTATTGCAAGTAACCTCCTGATCTCCCTTTCTTACATTACCTCTTTTCCCACCTTTTGTTGTTCTTTAATCTATATTTATATATATACACACAATTACTCAAAGTTTAAATATATGAATAACTATGAACATTTTAAATTAGACAAAGAGACTAATTAAAGCTAGTTTATCTCAAAATGAATCACCTAATAAAGCAAGATGTAAAATATGTACAAATTTTAATTTTCAAAGTTTAGTAGAAATAAAGACATATACCTGTATCATGATTTGAAGAGACATTAGGGCCAATGACCTCCTTAGCTTTCATTGTTCCATTATCTCTTGTACCATCATTTGTGATTTTGTTACCTTTATGTACACATAATAAACCAAAGTTTAGAAACATAAGAGACATTTGTAAAACATTAAAACACGCATTTGTAAAACATCAAAACACGCATACCTTTTTTGCCCTGTTCTTTACACCATCTGATACTGATAGTAAATTGAGCAGGTGAAAACAAGGAATTCATTGTTCATACTTTTATGGGCTCACCAACTTCTCCTTTTGGTTTGAAGCATCTTACAGACTTCCTGTTGAACAGTGCGCGAGGGAGACGAGGAACAGAGGAAAAGAGAAGAGAAGAGAGACACGAGACACCAGAAGTGGAACCCCAGAAGTGCATCAAGTGAGCACACATTAGCTGCAACATCAGCTCCTTAGCTAGAATAGATAAAACATCAAGTAGAATAGATTTGTCAGAAACCCAACCTGACGAGTCCCTGTCCTACTCTGTACTATGGCTCCAAGTGTACCAAATGTCTCCTGACCTGCAACCTATGAAATTCACCAAAGAGAGAAACGTATCAAAATTGTCAAACTAGTAATGATGCAACAATTATTTACATATATTGCAACTAAAAATCTGCCAATCTTCACCTCTACAGTGTAAAAAACACCATCAGTTGTTTAATTGATATATGATGAAGCATGTACACACTCTCAGCATTTCTCAAAGTTTATGGAAAGGAGGGAAAAAATGTGCAGAAAACATCTAATGACGCCAAAAACACAGAAATACATGAGATGGTCATTTCTATTTTCTATACACAAATATGAACATCATCATGCTACAATTGAGTATATCGGTAAACAAAATGATGATAGATTCGATAGTGATGCCCCTCGAATATCAATGTAGACATATCAATCTGCCAGTAAACTGTAGACTATCATAATGCATCAAATGCCCTCATTTGATATGCTAGTTTATACAACTCAATTAAATAAAAAATACTAAACAGTTTGTTAGATCAATATAAGACATCAATCTGGATTACATAAAAGGGCCTACAGTTGATTTGAAAATTGAACTAAGACCACAAGCATGACATCAAAAGAGTAGACACATCCAGATTATGACCATGCTCTAAGGCTATGCAACTGATCCTTGAGACAATTTAGAAACTTGGTTGTAATATGCACACCTCCAAAACAAACGTAAAATTATAGAAAGACTAAATTTCAAGACGAGCAGTTTGTATTTAAACTTTGAAGTTATTCACTGGCTTTTTACCTAAGATCCTGGACCGATGGATGGGTCATTGCCCCTTAAACCTTCAGCCAGCTTTGTGTATACCTCTTGCTTAGGGGTTGCGGCTAGAATACCAAAATAAGAGAACTCTACCACATCAACATCACACCATATGCCTCCAGCTGGTCCCTGAAATCATCCAAATGGGTATAACTATAATATTTCTGTGTCAGCTTGCCAACTTAGATAATGATTCAGCACTTTTACAGAACTGGACTTTTCTCCTTCACATTACTCATGGAAAACCAGGCAAGGAAACTTCTCTGAAAAAGGGACCATGAAGTTAAGCAAGAAGTCCACTACATTGAAACTAGTATTACCTGTGGATCTTTAGTTGACATCATAATGCTTCTCATGTACAGGCAATCTAGGCAGTTATTGCTTAAACTTGATCACAGAATTAGAGGCCATAAAACCACATGCCATGGGTTTTAGAGACAACTTCCTTCACCTCAAGATAAGTTGGAAGCCTCAGGCACTCTTGAAGCCATGCTTTATGAACCTTCCGAGCTACAAACACAATGATTGCAGGAGTACTTGTTAAATGCCCCTGCCTTCTGCGGAATCCCACGGCTGTTCCAAGGCTGACTCTGCGTAGGCGTTTGCTATGATATGCTCGGATAGTCATGAGATTCAGAAGTGTCAAAGCTTGCCTACCATTGGGCACCCTTTCACTTATGTCTGAGTTTAGATCCTTTTGTAGACCAAAAAAGAAGCTTTTCCTTTCTTTTGCTCTAACATGAGGCCTATATGCAGGAGGCCATAGGAAATAAGCAGCACTACCTTCCGAATGGTGATGAGCACCAGATGCCAATGCTTGCAATGTAGGACCATCTTCTCCAGGAAGATGACTAGAGTTCCCAGATGACATGGAATAATCACGATCTAGTGCTGAACTCTCTGATACAGGTGAAGAGGAACAGCATACCCATGAATGATGAACCTTTGAGATGTCGATCTCCTCAAAAGGACTGCAAGAACAGCATTTGATGTCTCAAACAAAGGTAATTCAAGAAAACAGGTAATTCAAGAGAAGTAAATGCCAAAGAGGTTTTCCTTGTCATCTGCAGAAAGACCCGCCTTCTCGGCACATGTGATATTCGATGAATTGCGTCTGAATCGCCTCATATTTTTGGTTTTTTCTGTTTTGGGTTGTCCATCAAGAAGCCATGGTCATCATCAGGAAGACAGCAGGCCTCCTGTCCCTGCCCTGCCTCCACACCCAGAACGTTAAGACTCATTCAATCCGGAGGATAGACAGCATCCTCTCGCAGAAGGGTTGGGGACAATCATGGAAGAGCCAAAGGCCTTGAGCCCTTACACCTCCATTGATGCTGTGAAATCATCAGGAGAGAGAGCAGGTAATAATGATGATTGCAAGAGTAAGAAGGCGCACAGCAATTTCGTGTCCCACGGCTACCTGCTGCCTCGCACAAGGGTGCCCACCATCCCAGGTCAGCTCTGTTCTCTCCTCGCCCTTGTCCTCGATCGCAGATTTCTATGTGTGCGTAATGTTTGCGCTGATGGTGGACAGATCAAACCTAGCAGAGACATGAATGAGCTAGGTGTATTGGTGGATCTAATCGTGCGCAGCTTTAGGCTGTCGGAGAAGTATATGTCTTTCAATCACCTAGCGCCAAAGGTCCAGGACCGACTCTGAAAGCACTTCAAGAAGATGGCAACAGTGGAGAAATCAGTGAGATGCCCTACCTATGCAAGACTTGAAGCTGCTGGAGTGGATTGGGGCAGTTGTTAAGGATGTTGAGCCTTGGTGCCGCATCACGCTGCAGAAGGTCCGGGCTCACTGCGGCATCGCCGGCAACGAGGTCGCCGATTAGCTTGCCAAGCAAGGGGCAACCCTTCCTGATAAGAACTCCGCAGGTTGTACTGCGTCTGCGGTGGGTCAGTACTCTAACTTTCTTGGAAGACCACCAAAACACATGATATTTTTGGGTTGGAAGACCGTATGGATGCAAGGTGGAAATATATTTTCAAATGGAATGAAAAGGTTTTCCATTTTCTACACATTACACTTCTTGTGATCCAATTCACATGTTTAAAAATAGTGGAAGTCTCTTATGGGAGTACTTCATAGGGTTAAGGAACTTGGTGGCTGCTCACAAAGACCTACAGGATGTTAAGAGCATAGGAATAGTAGACATAGAGCATTATCTCAAAGCTTCATATGCTAAATACTCGCATGCACAATTTACATGGTACTATCAGTAAAGTAAAATTGGCTAAGTGACTTGAAGGCTCATGAGTGGTATAAGATTTGTCATGTATGTATTCAAATATAAATCCAGAGTCACTTGCATTCATGGTGACTTGTCATTACTTCACCTTATTTTATTTTCTCTTGCTTTGCATTTTCAATATTTTCTACCACTTGGAATCATAGGGTTGCTAACCCTAGAGGCTTTCTTGATGATATGCAAGTTTAGATAACTTGTACAATGGATATCATAGAAGGAAATCCATAGAGCCTCCATAGATGCTACAAAGAAAAAAGCCACTGTAGTAGTCATGCTATTAAAGAAGTAATTTCCTATATCCATCCTCACCACTCAAGTACATCTATTGGTACATCTCATGGATGAGGTATTTATAACATATAGTATACAATAAATAGATATTCTTTATTAACACTTCACGAAGATACTGAAAAGATTTGCGTGACACAAAAGGCAAAGCTTGAGGGCTCCATGGTAAAAGGGTGGTTGATCCAAGAGTCATTCATTGAAAGATTATATTATGATCATTGGAGAGGTGGCCCAAGGCTAGAGGTAGGAAAAGAGGATGGATAAATCCTTTTAGGAAAAATTAAAAAGTTTTGTATGCTACATCATTCAATCTTGGAAAAGTGGTTGAATTTATACAAGGCTACAAAGGAGCAAAAAAATCTGGCAAGATAGCCATTTAAGGCATCACAAAAATGGCTTGTGCATTATTTAGAGTACGTGGAGGCATTAGCAATCTTCATGACCCACAAGTGAGTTATGAAGGAGACAAAGAGTTGTACAAGAGGGGGTCAATGTAAGCATGAAGAAATGGAGTTCTTTAGGGACTACATACTCAAAATAAGAAATTTTATTGTAGCTTACTTTGTTATGCATGCTTGCATGATAATAAAAAATTATCTTAGGTTCACCTTTGATTTTATTTTTCAATACAAGTCATATTTTGCCTTGTGGTCTAATGGGTGACACTTTTGGATGGAGCACATAGACCAAAGATGACACAAGTTTGAACAAGAGAGTCGTTGTAGGGCCACAATGCCAAACATTGTGGTAGCTAAAATGGAGTACTTAGAAAAGATCCAAGATTGTGGCAACCTTGAGTTGGCGATCACACCTCTTGGTCTAAGACAAAGCCTATATGCTAAATGGTGACACCCCCACCCCCCCTCACTTTGATACTACCACACCTAGCATGTTGAGCATTCCTGAGATCCCTCCATGCATGTCATACATAATCACTAAACAAATAGGTCAGTTGCTCATGAGAATAGTGAAGGGAAAACTAATTGCAAGGTTGCACAAGCTTGTTGTGTAGGTATGCTACCATAGTATCATCAATAAGTGGATAAACCAAGACCCAATCCATAAACATTATATCATATAGAGATTGCATAATGAGTTCTCATTGCCATCTATCCCACTGACTAGTTTTCTAGTGCTTACATATTTACACACACACATTTGCAGACACCTAGCCCATCTTTGCTAAGAGACATATGATGCCTATTGTGATTGGCTACAATGGCATGTATGGCTTGATAAGGGGAAATGGAAGAAGATCATGGATTTTTTTCTACACATTTTTACATTATGCATAATGAGGGTGAGCAAGAGCGAAGGTAGCAAAAACACTACGGTAAAAACTAATTCTCTCCATACGTTTCATTTTTTATTTATTTGCTCGCTTCTCTTTTGAGAGCACTCTCTCTCCTTCACAATAATATCCTTGAGAAAGCATGGCTTCAAGGTAGGGTTTGATGTTTTTGCATATATGCATGAGAAACCTAGATTTGGAGCTTTCTTGTGACATATTTGAGTGAGAAAGCTTATGTATGTATGTGTGCAAGCTCAAGAGAAATAGAGAAAATGACAATATACTTGGTCAATTTTTAGTTTCTTAATCACAAAATTTATATGTAAGAGAGATAAAAAGAGAAAGAGATAAGATTTATGGTTTTGTTGATTTAAGAAAAGTGAAAAAAAGATGAAAGATTAATATAATTTGGTTGCCTTATTCGGCTTATTTGTTTGCTCACACACACACACACACACACACACACACACACACACACACACACACACACACACACACACACACACACACACACACACACACACACACACACACACACACACACACACACACACACACACACACACACACACACACACACATGTAAATTATCTTTTAAATATAAATGTAAATTGTCTCATATGGTCGAGCATAGGGTATATATGATTCAAGGCAAGCTTCCTATGCATAGAGATAGCCAAAGTAGAAAGCATTCGACATTGACATCCTCATTGAGCATCCATCAAGTACACTAATTAATGTTGTCAATTACAGAAAATATTGTTTAGTATAACAATTGGTTTGCTATAGAGAACATGGGAAGTTAATCTTATATTGTAAAGGCTTACTGAAGGAGTTTCCAAAAATTGTGTTCCAAGGTTGCTTGACAATCATGGAGAAGATTAGAGACACTAGAAGCATGAAATGTGAGCAGTGTGACTAGCAAGAATTTCACCTCAAATCACAGGCTGATCCTGGAGCAATCCCTTAATCACTACTAACACTGTAGTAATTATTCTTCTAACCAAAAGATTAAAAGAGAGAGGAAAGAGAAAGCCTATCCTAAAAAGTAATTATTCTTCTAACCAAAACGAGCTCTATTCTCCATTTCACCTCCAAAATGGTATGTCATGGATGAATAACTTGCTATTTTGTCTAAGCTACCTCCAACTTTATCTTCGAGTACTATAGTTAGCTCTAACTAGGTTATCCTTAGTCTCTGCACCCGTCCATTTTCTAGGCTAACACCTATCCATAAGTAACCAGAAGGTAACTAGCTTGCGAAGGAAATCTAAGAAAAGATTGAACGAAATCCATCAAAGACCAATGCTTTGATACCACTTGTCAAGGAGAGGGCTAAGAAGTGAGAGAATGAAGAGAGAAAAGATGAGAGAGAATGATTAACAATGAGAAGAAAGACTAGAAAGATAGGAAAGAAGAAAGAGAAGCTATAAAAGCTAAGTATAAATAGGTGAGATGAGAAACTGTAATTGTATCATCATAAAAGATATCAAAATTCACATCTCATATCTTTTATACATATGCTAGTGTGACAAAGTATTATTAATAATTCTCTCACTAAAACATATCTTCCCAACTTCTTACAAGATATTGTTTGGTTAGAATAATTGAGAAGCTAGTATATGAATATATATGCTTTGCGTATAAGATGCAGCTTGTGTCAGAAGCTGATTATTACAATGGTGATATAAGAGATTAGAGATACGATACGAGGAAAAAGAAAAGAAGTCCAAAACCTCTCAAGCAGAATTTATAAGTAGAGCAATATATAAAGTGAGAAAAGCAAGATATGAAAACAACATAGCTAGACAACTCCACACAGAATGGTTGGCAACCCAAGAGAGAGATGGCAAGAAATGGAGACCTAGATAAAGATAATACTTTTGATGTATTTAGAGTCCATGAGAGAGCATAAGTAGGATATGACACATCAATACTCCTAGCTTTAACATGAGATGTCTTGCAAGTTTTGTTTAAAATTTCAAAGGTTTGTCACTATGTTTTTCAAAGTCGATTTCGAACTACGTTTTTTAAATATGAAAAGTTGATTTCGAAATTCTAAGACAAAGATATGAAATTTTCAAACCTTGGAGCATTCACTAGCCTAGGACAGAGAGGGGCATGAGGGGGGTGGTAGGAGACGGAGAGAGGCACGTATGGGGTGGAGAAATGAAATGAAATGATCATTTCAAAGTTCATTTACACCAAAATAAGTTTAAAAGTTTCGTGCTTAAGTTAAGTCTCTCCTTTCATTTTTTCCCATTACTCTTCACTCTACCCTCCACCTTTCTATCCTTCATCATCACAACCATGGCACGTTCCAAGCTTTCTATCAAGAAGGTGCCTGCAAGAGCAAGAGCTCAATACTCTTTTGAATCTAGTGAGAGTATGGTGAGTAACAAAGGTCCCTTGGTGGCCGACAATAGTGGCCCTACTGCACCTAATAATGGTGGCACTACTGTGTCCAATAATGTTGGCCCTAGTGTGGTCAATAATTATGGTTTTCCATTGTCCAAAAATGTGGTCCACATGCTCCACTTGCTCCACCTTCCACTACTCTAGCTAGTAATACAAGTCCTTCAACACATAAGAAGTGAAGATGGTGACTAGGCACAACTGTGCTACGTGAGATAAGAAAATTCCAGAAGAGTGCCAACTTGATTATTCCTAAGGCACCATTTTGTAGGTTGGTGCAAGAAATACTGCAAGATCTACAGTTAGGGCATCATCACAAGTTCTTTTCAAGGAACCAGGCAAGGAATGTGGGGCAATGGTCAAGCCAAGCCTTGCTTACTCTCCAAGAAGTAGCTGAAAGTTACTTGATTGATCTAATGGGTAATTGTCAACTTTTAGCCATTCATGCTCGGTGTATCACTATTAAGCCCATAGATATGATTCTTCTTCATAGGATCTGCAACAACAAGGATGCATTTAATCTTAATGTCAAAATATGCTTTAAGAAGCTACTTTGTAATTGGATCTATATTTTTTAACTCAGGTTTGGTTGTAGATTGTAAGGAGCTTAGTTTTCAGTTATCATTCCAATAGACCTTCAAGTATTTGATAGCAATGGCCTACAAAATGGAGCTAAATTTTGCCTAGCTCTAGTTGTACTTGGTGCGATGCACTATCTATCGTGTATTTCATGGTTTCGTAATGTCAAATTTGATGTTTAATATTCTATTTTGCCATGATTTGCATTGTGCGTATTTCCAAGTTTCTAATTTTGAAAGTAGTTTTGTTGATGATAAATTCAATGCACAATCATGCACACATCACTAATCAATTGTACATGGACCGATGCACTCTATCTTTAGTGTATTTAGCGGTTTGGCAACACTATATTTGATATGTGATATTCCATTTGGCCCATGACTTATTTTTTGTGAATTTTTAAGTTTCCAATATTTCACATAGTTTGGTTGACAACACATTTGACATGCAATTGTGCACACTTTGTGTGGTGGTGAGTTTTTCTATTATCAGTGAAGTATAATCTAGTTAATGCATTTTCAAAAAATGATTGAACCATCAATTTTATAAATTGAAATCTCTAAAACCTCACCTACACACCGGGCATCATAAAAACTCATGGATATTAAAAAATTGGCCCCATCAGAAGTCTTTGGTACACCTATCGAGAGACTTGAGTCTTGGGCCCTAAGTTTGAGAATTCAGGGCCCCATACGTGAGCCTTTAAACAAGTATGCTAGAGACTTTTGATGAGGCCTTTTTTTTTTGATAGTTCATGTATCGTACAGGAGTCCACAGGTAAAATTTCACGTCAATCAGAACACTGGTCGTATTTTTCCAAAGCTTGGATACATTAATTCAATTTTACAATATTTTTAAAAGTTTTGCTATAAGTTTAAAGTTTCACATCATTTTACACATTTCACTTTTGAGTTTTCTCTCCTAGAAGACACGGCACACACCAAGCAAGTGGCCGGGAGACCCCCTAGAAATCCTATTCACAGGACATCTCCCCCAGCTCCACCACCACCATTCCCACCATGCTAGCATTGCAAGCGTCGATGAAAGCCAAGCACAGTGGCTCTTCGTGAGTCCACCATTACCAAAAGACCACGCACCTCTTGATACCAAAGGCTCCATTCCAGAAGCTAGTGCATGAGATTATGGATGGCATACTGATTAAGAACACAATGAGGCACTTCCCAAATGGATCACACTTGCAACAACTTGATTGCTGGACTGCCCAAGCCCTCATTGCACTACAGGAAGCTGCCGAAGCTTACCTCATCAACTTGTTCAAAGACTTGATCTATACAGCAGTACATGCAAGGAAAGCCACCGTCACCAATAGGGATTTGCAAATAGTGAGGTTCTTTGAGCGATGGAAAGATAGTCCTCGCAGAGATCAACAATGATAGGGGTGTACTACCAATACATATACTAAATGTAGCTTCCAAATAGATTTTGTAAAACCCTGGTTGTAATGGATTCCATGTAAAATGTTATGAATATGAATACAAATTTTTTGACGTATCTTATTTTTTTATTTACTTTTTAAAAAAATGTCTTTGAGTTATCGTTACATGCATTCGAACGAATACATATTGCATACGAACTTGATAAAGCACTATGTATTAAATTTAGGGTACAAATCGTATTGCGTATAAATCCAATAAATAAACATAACATTCAAGTAAAAAACAATAATAAACGACGCATATGACAAACTACATTATACGCAAATCCTACAAATATCAGTTTTCATTACTTCAAGAGAAGATTACAAATTACATTACATTGGTGATGAGATATCATTTGGCACTAAGTACATCTTCTCTCTCCTAGGCTTCTTTAAGCTACACTCCCCATGGTCAAAGCTATTCTTTATCATAGGCAACAACACATTTTGCCTTAGTAGTTCCTGCTTAATGACATTGGGGTCTTGAACACCAGCAACCATGCCACGGGCCACCATGGAAAAAAGTGGCCCAAACCTAGTATTAGAGAATAAGTAGAGGAGCTTCGAATGTCAAAGCAACGCTACTTTCTTCAAGCTAGAGTTCATTGGGATGGACTTAAAGGGCCCAGTTAGTGCCCTCAACTTCAGGAAGTTCTTAGCAAAATCCAGAGAGCATGTCTTATAAAATACAATAGGTGTAGCCTTCTTGTTATTCAAGTCACCTCATAGTGAACCTTAAAGTAGCTTCCCATCTATCATGTTGCAAGCTTCCACATAGAGCTAGCTACAATAGTTGGCAATCACTAGAATCCTTGGTACTTATATTTTTGTGTTAAGACATGAAGTTTATAAGTTTAGTGCTAGTTTGAAATGTGATAATATTTCATCATACAACGAGCAATGTAGTTTGCTTTATTTTCTATAGCCACATGTTTTGGGCAATGCAATTCAGCTTTTTCTCAATATGGCTACGCGCTTTGCCTTGGTGGTTCTTTTTTTCCATGTGCACTTCCATGACCAATGTGGTCATGCACTTGGTAATGTGCTTTCCTTTTTAATATGGTTATCTAATTTTCATGATGGGGTATATATGATTGTGTGGTTTTCTTGCCATGCACTTTGAATGTTTGCTCTTGTTGCTCATTTGGACAGTAGGGAATATGATGTTAGTGTGTGGAGTTTCTATTTAATCCATTGGTGCAATATGCTTTTTTCTCACTAATATAATCATGAGCTTTGCAATAAGATGGATGTCATGGCCATGATATATGCTTGGTCAATGTGGCCATGTACTTTGCTCAACATTGTAAGTGTGATTGTTGCTAAATGCAATGACTCTATTGTTGGGGCCACACGGTTTGTGTTATTCATGTGTACTAAACATCTTTCTTTTAATTTTATTTTTTGTTATTGTGATTACCTTTCAACAATTGTGGTCTTGCTTTTGTGTCAATGTGAAAAGCTTAGCTATGAGTAAGTATTATACAAATGTAAATGTCTAATCAATGAATATTTATTTACTAATTATACCTAGAAAAATCATGAGTTCCAAGTTAACTTGATAGAATATCTATAATTCCCTAGTTAGAGGATAGTACTTGCTAGTTATGACTAGTAAAAAGGAAAATTTTCTAATTAGGTTGATATTATTACTAGTTATACAATAACTTGCTAGATAATGTTGCTAGATAGGGCTTCAATTTTCTAGATACTATCTAGGAAAATGATGTTACTAGTTAGAAGAGACTAGTGATGGCAAAATTATCTAGTTATAACTAGAAAATTCTACATTCTTCCTAGTTTGGTTAGTAATCTTCCTAGTTATAATGTGAACTTTGTATATAGCAAGTGGTTTAGAGTTTCTTGTGACCTTTGTCCTTACCTTCTCGAAACCATCATTATCAACTTGAATTGAGAAATACAGAATTGTGATAAACATCATCTTTATCTTATCCTCATTGTACCTTTAATTCCCTATTATATAAAAGTAGGGAATCACATCCTTATAATTCCTTATGTAGGGATTTTCAAAGGAATGTGGGGAATGCTCTATATTCCCTATTATAAGATGTAGGGAACGTAGGGACTTTCAAAGGAATGTAGGGAATGCTCTATATTCCCTATTATAAGATGTAGGGAATGCAATTTCCTAGTTATAGATGGGGAATACGTACTTGTCTACATAGGAAATATTGGAGAATTTCCTATATTTCACCAAATTGCCTATGTGGGGAACGATTGAAAGTTCCTTGTGTTGGTATTCTCCAATGAACCGTTTGAGTTGCATTTCACTTTATAAACCCATTTACAACCAATGGGTGTTTCTTCTTCAAGCAAACTAAAACAATGCCATGTTTCATTTTTAGCATGTGTTGCATATTCTTCATCCATGTTAGCACACCAGTTTTCATTTGGAACTGCCTCATTGAACTTTGTAGGCTCTTTCTAACCTGACACTTTAGTCATATATGCATAATTTCTGGCTGAAAACCCACTATATGACAGCCTATCAATTGGTTTCTTAACCCTTTCAAACCTTCTTAGATCCACTTCACTGTATGCTTGCCTCTCATGAGGTGATACATAGCTGCTTTGTCAGTCCGAGATCTATGTAAATCCTAACTATCCACACATGTATGCATGCTAAAAAGGACCTTGTTTGGGCTGAAACAGACATGAGAACATGGAATGCTTGTATCAATACTTATTTATAGTAGGTTGGTTTTCAGATGGGTCATGTAGGACCATAGCTTGTTTACAAAGAAGACAAAGAATGGTTATGCATTCTTTGTGATTTATGTGGATGATTTGATTATCACTGGAGATGATGATCATGGCATTACTAAAATTAAGTCATGATGAATATATGTGTGTATCAAGTGGGTTCAAAATAAGGTATTTTTAAAATATTGATTTTATACATTTTCTACAATATAGAGAAGGGTGTAATATAAAGGGGTTATTTACAAATTGAATAGAAAAGGGTTATATTTTATTCAATAAAATTTCACATATAAGGATATTTATAAATAGACCTTGAATGCACGTGATGTAGAGGATATACATGTTGTATCTTCCCCGAGGCTGAATTCAAGGTGAAGGATCCTGGAGAGCTAAAATATTTCCTTGGGATTGAAGTTGTGCCTACACCTCAAGATATATAGCTATTGCAAAAAGAGTATGTTCATGATATGTTGCTAAAATATAGCATGATGAGTATAAAGCCATTGAAACACCATTAGATGAGAATGTCAAACTTGTAGTTGATGTTGGAAATGAAATAGAGAATGTCACTATATATAAAGAGATGGTGGGCAGCTTGATTTATCTCACTATCACCCATATTAACCTCAGTTATTTAGCCAGTTTATGAAAAAGCCTTGGAAGTCACATCTAGATACAATTATGAGGATTATGTGGTACATGAAGGTTGTTAGAAACACGTATCTAGAGCACGGTAGCTATTGTGGATGGAAGATGAAGACAAGACTCATAATGACATAGATAGTGAAGAGACTAATTGTTGCACAAGTGAATTAGGTTCCAAGATAGAAGCTTGGACTCATAAACAAAATCTTGTGTAAGAGACTAACAATGATAATAACACTAAGTGAAAGTAGAAAGTATCATGATATATTGCATTCAACTTCATGAAAGTGATAGTCAAGTATAATGCTTTATAGTACCTAGATAGTAGCATTCTCCACTACTATGCTTGTGGGATTTAGTCACCTCTTCCTAGACTGCTTGCATTTCCCTTGCCCACTGCTCCATACAAAGAGGCCTACAAGTGTGTGTGATTGCCAAACTCTCAATACCCCTCTTGAATCACAACCAAAGAGGCACCAAGTGTGTAGAGGCTTTAGTGAGTCACCACGTGCAAAGTGTGGGCACATGACAAACATGGTAATCATCCACAGGCTGCTAAGTTTGGTTACCAAAAACATGGTGGACGTCTACAGGCTATAATAAGGGCTTCACAAAGTGTACAGAGGAGGCTATAGTGCTAAGTTACATGAGGAGTTTTTCATGGCTTATGAAAGGAGCATTAGAGGCAAGTTCATACAAAAGAAAGGTCTAGTAAAAGATTTGGGTTAAGGATCAGCTGGCTCTTATGTTTTTTTTTTCCTATTTAAATATATCATTATGAGCATTTCTTTTAGCAGAGATATTCTTCTCTTTGGCCTTATTTTCCTTGTGCTTGTCCTTCACTTTCACTACAATATATATGCCTTATACCGACGTTAAAAGCGACGAAAATGTTCATAAAGAAAATTTCCCCCGTCATCGCAAAAAACGTTGTTATTGGCGATGCCATAGAGCAGTCGGTACTAGCGTCATTATCAACGTCACTATTTGCGTCGGTATCAGTGTCCCTATTTATGCTAGTACCTACGAATTCAGCGATGCTAATAGTGACGGTAGCAGGAAAAAAAAATTGTGGCAGGGTAGCAAGCTACCCTACCACATATAGCACTATTGACTTTATTTCGGCCATACAAAATAGTTTCAATAATGTGCACAATGCTCGTGTAAATAAATGCAAAGTGTACTTAAATCATAACATTGATATATGAAAAATATACATGATCGTATAATGAAAGAAACCTGTACAATCATGGTAAGGTACTACTACTATATAGAAAATGAAAGCTCCAGGGATCCAAGGGCAAGCTTTAGATCCTTGCCATCCGAAACCTCGTCCCGCCCGCAAAGGAGCATCGAATGGACTCATCAAAAAAAGAAACAACTATACATCAGTCCACCATACAATAATGCATTTTAATTAAACTTAGTAACTACAAACAAGAGATATGAGTGACTTATAGGATCGTCACGTCCAAACAATCACTCAATCAATGCAGTGAAACCGTGCCTCTCTACATATCGAGTCTCAAGGCCGGTGGGATCGCAGTTTATAATGGAGTGATACAAAGATATAGTGGGATCGCGGTTTGTAATGGAAGCCGGTGGGATCTCGTGTACCTACTAGGGTAGTATCTCTCGGAGTAGCACCCATAGGGGTGCCACCTACGAATGGCTGAGCAAAAGCCGGAATGACTGAAGTAGACATCCCCATAAGTGTGACAAATCCTAGAGGTGATGCAACTCTAGCAAAACCATGAGACTGAGATACTACCTCGATACCTCCACAGTAACCACCTGAGCCATGCTCTCTCAAACCTCCACGAGAGCAAGGAGTAGCACCTGTATCTCAAGTTGACCACGGGCTCACTACATCCAGATCTGCGCACCATCCCCCTGAACCACTCCCTTTATCTGGCCCAAGGCTAGAGCATCGACCTCGTCTGCTGGAAACTGAAGCATTAGAGCACGCCGAAGTAGATCTAATAGAACGGCTTGATGGTATCTGAGACATATCTTTGAATCTCGCCATTTGATCTGGCGACATACACGTGAAGATCTCTTGTAGCTCCTCGTCGCCCATCCCTCGACTCATCCTGATGATCTAAATATCCACAAAGGTCACCTGCATAGACAAAAATTGATGTTAAGATAATCAATATAAATTATACAAAGCATGGTAATATAAATATTTAAAAAACGATATTACTTAAAATGCATAACTTATGTACCCTTATAAGTGATTTCTCAACGAATTGAGTAGATAGATGCTCCAAGTATGAAGTACCCTATGGTCCCATGTCAATCTCATGACACAACTCCGCATACACTGGAAGGTTGGTAGACATGTCACCACAAAAGGATGAGTCCAGGTCGTTCTCAAAGAATTCTTGGACTCCTGTATTTCCATCATTGTTACCCAATATTAGCTCCTCTACATGCTCCAAGCTTTCGGTGGCCTCCATCCCTTGCAATATTGACCCCTATATTTGCATACTGTCCTCATCTATGCTTGGAACATTGCTTTGATCATATACTCGCACTTCGGGGAGCTAAAGGTATAACGTACCACCATTGAGGTTATCGGGGGTTTGGATAGAAAATTACATGTTCACAGTCACGTACAAGCAAGATTTGACTATTGTGACATGTAGCATGTCGTAATACAATTAAAAAATGCATGAGTTCATGTACCTATTCCCAAAGGGCCGGCAACACAAACATGTCTCGCAAATCCGTCCTTTTTTTTTGGAATCTATTTCGAGAAATCCAGATGGACCTCATCGAACTATTGCTCCAACTCCTTCAAGTACCACTTTGAACCATTGCACATCGAATAGGATCGTGGAGAAGCTACAATAATCCACTGTGGCAATACTTTGCAAGTTTCCAAAATACTTCATCTCATCTATAATCATGTTTGGATCCATTGCTCGTCGTCGGCTCTCTTGCTCGAACCTTGCCATAATAACACAATCTGTTGTGGAGCGCATTTTGTCAATAGGCTTCACGTGGTGCCATTCATGGGGTTTTAGCCCTGATAATTAGTCATCTTTAGAAAACACGGACCTGAGAAAACGCATCATACCCATGGGAGTACGGATAGACTTGACTATATGCTTCACAATGCGTTCTTCTTTAGTGGACAAAGCCCAAGGAGCACGAGGTAGCTGCAAGCGACCATCAGCACTCGACTACAGCTAAAGTGCCTCCATCTTGTCTACCTTCTTCAAATCCATTTGTGCCCCTATAGTGTCTCTCTTTCCTTTGATGTGGTCCCATAGCAAGCTGCCCAAGTTCTTGAAAATATGCATGGGATCTAACAAGTGGTTGATCTGTAAGTGGGTCCAATATGGCAACTCATAGAAAACTGAGAACCATCGCATGCCGTTTGGATGTGACTCTGTGTGAAACATTTTTAGCTCGTACCAACTTTGGGCATTCATACGTGCTCGAGGTCGTCCAAGAAAACCTTCCGTGAGTTCATGACCCTCTGGCAAGAAAGCGACGTGTCCTTGATATACCATCTTCTTCATGGTTCGTGACCTTCGGGAGTCTAACTATGGCCCACACAATGGACATCCATGATAATCTGAGATAACCAGACCTGTTTCAACACCTCTATCCAATGAATACAAACTTGAACGAGCTACGATAGATATTACCAACGAGAATAGAAGCCTACTTACTTGAGCACTCTCCGAATCCCGGAAAGTCATACATGGTCCACATGAGAATGACTCGAATATTTGCGGATCGTCAACCATCGCGCTTGCTCATATCTTGCATGGTGACCCCCTCCTCCCACCAAATTTTAGGCTCATCAACTAATGGACGAAGATACACATCCATATTATTGACTTTGTAGCGGCCAGGAATGAGCAAGCTAAGGATGAGATATCCTTTCTTTGTAGAAATCCATGGAGAGATATTTCAGTTGACAAGGACTATAGGCCACACATTGTAAGAAGTTGAGCACATACCGAATGGGTTCACGCCATCCATAGCAAGCCTGAGCCAAAGATTCCTTGGCTCTCGAGCATTGTGTGGGAAGAAAGAGTCAATGTGGCTCCATGCGCATGAATCCGTTGATATTCGTTGAACTCCATCTGTGGACCTATTTTGCGCATACCACGTTGTCAAGCATGCCATGCCAGACGTATGAAACATGTGGTTTATGTGATCAATGATGTCAGATTGAAACTCATCGAAGCATCATACATGTTCTATAGATTGAGAGCAAGGACATGGGACATGCTGATTAAGATACGCCTCATGATATTGAACATCAAGACCTTCATCGTTTTCCATTTGGTCTACATTATGACAAACAATTTGTTTTTGTTATCCTTCTTTTTTTCTTTCTTAAATTGTTTGAGAAGGAATTTCTTCTATTGTAACTCAACAAAATTAATGTATGTCGGAGTGTTTTCCGTCTCGTGGTATTGCACCAGACCTCACCATCACTCTCTCTTTGTTTTTTATCCATTCATTGTCTTCTCTCCTTCCATCTCTCTCTTTTTATCTTTCTTTATTATTACTACTACCACTACCACTACTACTACCACTACCATTGCTACTACCATTGCTACTACCACTACCACTGCCACTACCACTACCACTACCACTACAATAAACAAGAAAAGAAGAAAAACCAACAACAACAACAACAACAACAACTACTACTACTACTATTACTACAAACAAGAAAAAAAGAAAAAACTACTACTACTACCACTACTACAATAAGAACAATAAACCACTACCACTACAATGAATAAGAAAAGAAGAAAAAACAACAACTACTACTACTACAACAACAACAAACAAGAAACCTAAACAACAATAAACACGAAAAGAAAAAAAAAACTACTACTACTACAAACAAGACCTACTACCTACTACTACAAACAAGAAACCTAAACAACAATAAACAAGAAAAGAAAAAAAAAAACTACTACTACTACAACAAAAAACAAGACTACTACTACTACTACTACAACTACGACTACCACAACAACAACAAACAAGAAAAAAAGAATTCAAACAATAACTACTACTTCTATCACTACCACTACCACTACTACTACTACGACTACCACAACAATAACAAACAAGAAAATAAGAAATTAAACAACTACCACTACCACTACCACAACAACGTCAACAAATAAGAAAAAAAGATTAGAGGAAATAAAACAACAACAACAATTAAAAAAACCTCTCCCTCCCTCTATCTCTCCCTCCCTTCCTCCCTCTCCCTCTCTTTCTCTCTTTCCCTATTATGCTTAATGTTTTCTTCCTCTCTCTTGTTCCTTCTTCATTTTTCTCTCTTCCTCTCCCTTTCTCATTTTCTCTTTCTCTCAATACACATGATTTTTAACAAAAACAAGTAAAATAAAAGGAGGAAAAATAAAAACAAAGCAAGACAGAGCACTCACCGCAAAAGGCCCGAGGATAGATTCAATAGCTCCTCTTTGCAACGGCGGCTCCTCTTTGCCCCCCGTACACTTCCTCCTCTTCTTCACAAACCGCGGCGGCAGTGAAAAGCTTTCCTTCTCTCTCTTTCTCTCTTTCTCTCCCTCTCCCTCTCAAATGCAAGATGGAGTTTGCTCTCCCTTTCTCTCTCTCTTTTGTTTGTTCATGCAAAATAACACGCTTGACTTTTGACCCGCATTTTTTTGTCTGAGTACCGTCTCTATTTGCGTCACATTTGTGACCCAAATAGCAAAGCCTCTAATTTGCATTAGAAAGCGCTGTCGCTAAGCCTCCCTATCGTTGGTATATTTGCTTGCATTGATCTTCTTCTTCTTCTCCACCCCTTTGCTTTCATTGATCTTTTGGTCATCTTCTTCATGGTCCTTATGATCTTTTTCTTCATTGACTTTTCTTACATTAGTCTTCATGTCCCCGTCAAGAAAATGTACTTGTATGATGACTAGAATGTCTTCATAGTCTTCAAATAAGATCATTGACTATACTTTAAAACAACTATATTCATCCATCCGTACAAGTGGAACAAACAATCTTCAATGTAGTATAGATGAGTAACATATGCCATGTTACTCTTCATGAACGACAACCAATCAAAAAACTTCGTGCTTGGCGTTCTCTAGATAGAAATGAGCTTCAAATAACTGAGAATAACCATAATCTTGAATGTGCTAAAAAAACACAAGCTCAAAGAAGCATTAGATTAGTATCAAAAGATACTAGTTGTGAAAAACTTAATGTCAAGCTTGATGATGCTTGATCTTCAGGTGGACTGTTCCAAATCTTCTTCTTGAGGGTTAACTTTCTAGAAACTAATCAAATTTGAGTAACAAAGGGTTACTTGAGCTGATAATAATGAGAAAATGAAGTGGAAAAAGCTTGAAGAAAAACGGCTTTGGAGTTTGTATTTAGGGTTTCAGGACAAGACTGATTTTTATGTTGTAGCAGCTCCCACCATGGACTATTTGGGACCAAATTTTATCAAGATAAAGCTTATGTGATGGGATCCAAATTCCCTATAGCTACAAAAAAAACCATAGTGTGCACAAGGAGAATTGATGGTACGAACAAATTTCAGCAATGCCAGGCAAAGGGAGCAACAATGTTGTGCTACGATGTGACAAAGAATTGTGCAGGGAGTCAACGAATAGAATTATAGAAGAAAGCATGATAAGATATGGCCTATAGGGAGAGTTATGAAAGCTCAAAGTAATATAGGTCTAGTCTAGCTATGGCTGCCAAACAATGGGTATGAGATTCAAGGTGAGAGAATCAAGACATGCATTCAAACTAAGCTGATGAGAAAAGCTAAGAGGAGTGAGAGGAGAGCTAATCCATGCTTGAATGAGCTCTGATACCATGTCAAAATAACGAATCTAGAGTGGGTGGAAGATGGAGACAAGACTCATGATAACATAGACAATGAAGAGACTGACTATTACACAAGTAAATTAGGTTCCAATATAAAAGCTTGGACTCATAAACACAATCTTGTGTAAGAGATTGAAAATGATAATGACACTTACTGAAATTAGAAACTATCACGATATATTGCATTTAACTTCATGAAAGTGATAGTCAAGTACAATGTTTTATGGTAGATGGATAGTAGCGTTCTCCACCACTGTGCTTATGGGATTCAGTCACCTCTTCTAGTGTACTTGCATTTCCCTTGCCCACTTCTCCATACAAAGAGGCATATAAGCAAGTGGTGTGATTGCTAAACTCTCAACAAAGGGTACTACTAATTATGGAATGTTTTATGAGCATGGAAAGTCGCTTGACTTAACAGGTTATATAGATGCATATTGGGCTAGTTGTGCCTATGATAGAAGGTCAACTAATGGTTATACTTTCAACCTCGGTAGCAATATGATCAACTAGAGTAACAAGAAGCAGTTTGTCTTATGAGACTACTTCATGGCTTGGGTATACAATTAGACAGGAAGGTCATATTGCATTGTGATAATCTTAGTGTGATAATGACTAGCAATCCTCTCTATCATGCTAGATCCAAACACATATAGATTCATTACTACATCATCAGGGAGATGGTTCTTGCTGGACAAATTGATCTACTCCATGTAAAGATAAAAGAGTATGTAGCAGATATCTTTACCAAATCACATGGTAAAGAGAAGTTTGTGCATTTCAAGGAGCTACCTGGAGTACAACAATTAGTTTGAGCTTGAGGGGGAGTGTTGAGACTCAATCTTATGATCACCATCACCAACTCTATCTTGACAGCCATAGTCATATAGCTGTCATCATCTACCATGTGTGTTGTAATAAATAAGTGGAAGAATCAACCATAGTTAGTGACATAGTCAGTTAGTGACCAATACTTTCATGTAGTGTTTGACTAGACCTTAGTCTACAATTCTCAATAATGAAGGTAAAGAATATGAGATTACTCCACTCTCTCTATGTGGGCTTCTCTCATTGTCTGTCTTTCCTCTCTCCCTCTAAAAATTTAACACTCTAGTGGATTGCGGCTGTTCGCTTCTCAATAATGGGTTTATTGGTTTGGTTTTGTGGTTCCAAGAGTGTTGCAAGTCCTATTGGAGGGTGTGTGACTAGGTTCTAAATAATGAAGGTAAATAATATGAGAGTACTCTAATATTTGTGTGTGGGCTTCTCTCATTGTCTGTGTCTTTCTCTCTCCCTCTAAAACTTTGACACTCTAGTGGATTGGGGTTGTTCACTTCTCAGTGATGGGTTTCTTGGTCTGTTTTTGTGGTCCCAAGACTGTTTCAAGTCCTATTGGTGGGATTGTTTCTTAGCTTAATTCCCCGTTAGTGTGTTCCTTGTTAATGATATTACTTTGCTAGTTTATGCCTACTCATGCACTCGAATGGTGTGATGCAAGGTGAGCTGTGCAGAATTAGTCTTTCACCTTCAATGCAAAGTGCGCTATGTATAACCAAGCTTTTCACTTTTCTCATTCACGTAAGTGCCTACAATGCAATGTGCAACCTTCAATGGAATCATTCACACACCCACACAGGCAGTCAATGATCGATGTCTCTACTAGGTAGCAAGTTGCAAGTGATCGACTAATTTGGTCAATTCTTGGGCCTAGTGGGGCAAATTCTAGTATTGGTCAGTTCTATGGTCACACAAGCAGCTCTGAGATCTAGCTAGGGTCGCTCAATATTTAGCTCACAACCTATGATATGTTTGGGAGTCTAGCTGGTACTTAAGAATGTGTTCTGGTCCTAGTAATATTCCAATCCTGATGTCCCAAATGCAAATATCTAATCATTCGAGTCCTAGATTTGGTCAAGGGCTACTTAGAACTCGGTCATCTGAGTCATAGGGATGTTGTTGGAGTGGTGGAAAAAACACACCAAATGACAAAAGATTCATGGCAATGAATTACTTAATCACATGCGCTTCCAACTATGACACTATCCTTATTGTTCAATTAGCAAGGAGGGTTCTAGGCATACATGGAATCACCAATGCCACAATGGATTTTTGCTACTCTCTTAATGTGTTGCTCTCTCTGGACCTAGTGCTCTCTCTGTCAATCTCTCACAAGCTCAAATGAGTTGTTTCCCCCCTTTTCTTTTCTTTTAATGGTCTTTGTTTCTTACCTTACTCTCTATTTTTCTTCCAAGATATTCAAAATATTTTTTCCTCTCTTTCACTGCTTCCTTATTTCCTAGTTATTACAAAGACTTGTCTTTTCTTTCTTCTTTATTATTTCCCAAACATCCAATGCATCCTACTAATGAAAAACAACATACCACTAATCTAATTAATGTTTCCAAATCATTCAACATCTTAACTATCGAGCAAAGGAGATCAAATATCCTTCGACTCTCTCACTTCCTACCTAAACTGAGCATTGTTTCAGAGACAAACTCCTACTCCATTGCTCAATTTGGAATGCACCAGCACTCAAGATTGAATCTCTTGGTCCTAGCAATAGAAGCGAAATGTCGTTGCTATCGCTAGCAACCACCAAGACCTAAGCAACACTTATCAAGTCAAGCATTTCAAGCGAGTGGTAATGGCTATCTGTCACATAGCCATGCATGCTCTCATACAAGGATAGATTGAGCTTACCATTGAATATGATCGTTGCAATCCTCCTCCTCAAGTCCTTCGATGGCTCCATGATTTAAGATGCTAGCTCAAGCAAGCTCCATCTCCATGCACCAAGCTCCAACCTCCATAGTTGTGCATGCGAGAAAAGGGAAGAGAAGAGGGAGAAGAAGATGAGAGGAGAATAAGAGCTTCTCCAAGATCCCTCACTCACAAGTACTCAAACTCTCCCTCTCTCAAACTCCCTCTCTCATGCACAAGAGGAAGGTAATAGCAAAAACAAGAAGAGAGCTAGTTTGTACAAACACTGAGAATGAGCTTATCTATTCACTTTTTGACTTATTTACATGTCCTTTTCCCCTTGGGCACCCAACTATTTTCCATGACCAGCCATCTGACCTTGGTCCTCTTTTCTACTTTCTTTCCTATTCTAATGGCTTTTCTATATTCCCCTTGTCATTTACAACTTGCACAAGAGGGATCTCGCGGACGCTCTTTTACAAGGGGCTAAAATGTGCTTTATTTCTTGCGTGTCTTGTTCTTGATTTTCAACAATTTTCCCATGCTTCTTGGCTTTTTAAATTATTTCTTTCAACGAGCTATCTTTTCATGCTCCTTCACAAGTCTCTTTGCTCCTTGTGTTGTTTCAAGGATTAATAGGAAGTGTTTCTTTTCTCTCCTTTGTCTCAAAATCAATTTTGAGTCCCTAAGAGGCTAGCTCATGCCCCTTTCTCCTTAAGCCCAATCTCAAAATTGAGCCCAAGAGATCTCTAAGTCTTCTACTCATCCCTTCTCATGTTTATTGTAAAAAATCGAGAGCCATAGTTTTCATTTGTGACTTCAAGACTTTAAATGTAGGTACTTTACATAATATGGACTACCAAAAAGACTATGCATTATCTTGTATGTTTGTATAGTTTGTAAATATCTATACTATTATGAAGAGTCCTAAAATATACTTCTCTTAGGCTTGCCAATCAATCTTTAGTTAGGTTATTCAATGAGTATATATTATATCTCTAAAAAATAAGTACAAAACATTCATTCTACATGTATGATTTGGACCACTTTGAAAGAGTATATTTGAAAATGATACTTCAATGAGCATCAATTTTACTGAAATAGTATTCCACAATAGATCACTATCACATCCTCATTTGTAAATGTTTCCCTTTTTTCAACTCTACACACAAAATCTAATTGCTCCACATAGTAGATGGACCTAGAATCGCAATATGATATGAAGAGTGATGCACTATTTGAATTGAGATGGAATTTTATGCAACATGGATGTAGGCTAAGAAAGATTGAAATACTTATTGGGATAAAGAATATTTACAATTCTTCATATTGTCATGAGCTTAATGAAAATAATAACATAGAAAAAATTACAACAATTAGAGGCTTGAACTTGTCAATGACGATGGATGTGCACCTAAATCTAAATGCAATACCTCCTAGTGCCTACTCAATCAAAATGTGTCCACAAGCATGTTCTCAAGTCACCCTAATAGAACTTCAGTATCTTGTTAAGAGCTAGATGATTATATTTATGAATTTCATTCAATGAGCTTAATTTGTAAGAATGGATTAATCAAATAAATTTAAAAAAAAAACATAAGTAAAATTTTTGAAGCAAATGCATTTTTAGCAAGGATAGATGCATGAGAAAGTCATGAAAACTAGATGTAGTAAGTATATGTTTCATTGCACATGCATGTTAAGTTCTCATTTGATAGCATATCATTATCTCATCCTTAATTGGCATTTTCCCTCTATTTCTAACTCTACACAAAGAAATCAAAATGATCCACAAAGAAAATCATCTTGGCCTAGAATCTCATTATTATCTATAAGTGATATCGTATTTTAATGGAGATAAAGTGGTACACCATACATATTTAGACTCATGCACTATGATATATCCTAATAAAACTATATAAAATTTTTTGTAACATGTGTACAATTAGTGTTTATAAGTAATTTTTAGGTCATTTTGAGAGTGTGGGCAAATTTTGGTAATGGCATATTTTTGGTGAAATTTTTTCTAACAAAGGAACATGTCTTATCTTTGAGCTTAATATATGTTTAAATGGCTATGATCTTCATTGGGCAAGGTTAGCTTAGTAGAGCTACTAGCCAAGCAGGGACAATTAAAGCTTTGCTACTTTAGAGTTTAATCTCAACGCCCGTCACAATTGAAATGATGGTTCAATCTCAAAAGCAAGCCATAATTTAAATGTTGAATGGATCTTTAAAAACTGCATGACCTCGCAAAAGCAAGCCACAATTGGCATGATGCCTACATCTTAAAAAAGAACTATAAAAACCAACTACTTAGATATCTATGAGTTTGGTCTTATTTTATTTTAAGAAGATCTCAACATTTATTATGGATTTTCCATTCCTTGTTTTTGTCTTGAGTAATTATCCATATGTATACCCTCTATATCACATGCGTTTAATGCCTATTTATAAATATCCATATTTGTGAATTTTCACTTAATAAAACATAACCCTTTTCTATTCAATCTACAATAATACCCATCAATCTTATATGTTCCCATCATCTTTTATCTTTTGAACTATATGAAGCACTTAGTGTGTTTTTTATAGTAGTGTATGTGAAAATATTTATAGTCTAGCTTATCAAATTTTATTTTTATCTTTGTATTTACAACACCAATTAACTAAAACTCGTGAGGGACTTTTAAAAGATGTTAAAAATTCATCTAGCTTGGTGAACCTTAGGAGATAGAAATGAAATTGCAATTTAAAAATCTCAACTTTGTCACTTTTTTACATGAATTGTAAAAACCAAGCTCACCACCTCATGAATACAATTTACTCTTGAGGTTTCTGAAGTTTGACTAAAGAGAATGGTGCCAATTTTCAAAATTTATACCAAACTTAGTAAAATTCTTACGCCACAAAATGAGGGATAAAAAATCAACTTCATGCGTTGAGTGGTGGATGAAGTTTCTCCAAAGATTAGTGCAAAGAGTGGATGAAATTTCATCTAGTGATCATAAGAAAGAGAATCAAGCAGTGATTGTGTCCACTTAGAAAATGATAGAAACATGATTACAACAAAATTTGCAATAAGACAAAGCATGAGGTAAATTGCAATTACCTCCATGTGACACTCAACTAATGTTAGTTTAGTACTCCAATCAAAGAAGATTCTAAATAGTTTTTTTTGGATCATGATAGGGATTCAAGGAAATGGAAAAACTCCCATAGCAATGAACCATTCGATCATTGGCAATTGCCTTGACTATTGAGGTGCAACAATATTTTTATCTCTCTCATTCTGTTTCAATGCTCAGAATCCCTCATTCTACTTCATTTATCTCTACTCCCATTTAATCACCACCTATACCACAACCAAAAATAGCTTATGGGTTTCTAACAATAGGTCAAACACGCTTCCTGTCTATCTCATCACTAGTAATGGCCAACAATTGTGTAGCATTAGTGGAGCCTACAAGGGGGCCAAGTATTAAATCTAGCAATCTACACACAAGATAAAACACTTCTCAAGGTTCATCCCCATTTCATAATGGAGGAAAATAAATGGCATAACACCCCAACTTCAACATCCAAAACTCAACGGTGATATTGACAAGAGACACTTGGGTAGCCAATGTCAAACCTCTCACATAAAATCTCTAAACAAAGAGTCCTACGCTAGTGATGCTTGAGCATAGGATAGCACAAGAATTCAACCACAAGGAGTAGAGGAATCGAAATTCATTATTGCATCGAGTCACAAAGAGAGTCATTCCCAACAAAAATCACTTTTCCCTCCTGGATTTGGGCACCATTTTGCATGGACACAAAGGCAATTGGTGGTTCAAGACTATCTAGAGGGTTGTAGACCTTTCATTGTAAAGACATTTCATGTTCATATGATATCCATTTCACCCATGATATCTACCCCATAAAACAAGAATCATGAGTACTAGGATCTCCCATTGCTTCTTGGTATACTAGAAAGTACTTCCAAAAGCTCACAATCCACACTACCAATCTGATGCAAATGAGAATTCTCCATAGCCACAATGTGAATCTTTTCGCCATGAGAGCTTCCTTATGAAAGGTCCACTCCATGAAATGACAATGTGGAATGGGTCATCCCCTACCTAGTTTTAGGGGAAGATGTTGCAATCCCTAGCTTTTACACATCACACGAAGGTCCACAAGTTTGTCAAGGGAATAGAGATTGGTTTAATGAATCATCCATGCAACTTAGTCTAACCACTACTTCACCGCTAGCGTAGCCTATATAGCTAGCTAGTAATCAATTCATCTATTTAAACATGCAAGGCTTGATGAGATGGAAAATTGGAAAATAATTAGGGCTTGAGCTCTACTTGATGTATGTTTCTCCTTAAAATAATCCACTTTCATATATGTCCACACACACACACAAATCACATGCAAACCATTCAACCAAAAACAAGTTTTTAAATATGAAAGAGTATTAAGGAGATAAAGAGAAACATTGAGATAAGGGGCCATCGACCTTTGAATGGTTAAAAAAATGCATGAGAATATTGAAGTTGCTAACAATTATACTATGCAAGAAGAAAAAAGCCAGCAACTTACAAAAGGATTGTAGTATAAAACAAATTAAATCGAACTTGTACAATCAATATCTCATTTGGAAAAGAATAATAAACAATTGTGTGTGGACAACTTCTTCTAATGTCATATCTCTGGTCAAGATTGTGAATGTAGACAAATTTTGGTAATGGCACATTTTTAGTGAATTTTTGTCTAATGAATAAGAACATGCCTTGTCTTTGAGCTTAACATGGGCAGGCAGAATATGGGTATACTCATCGGAGCAGTGCGGGCATCAATGCAAGTTTTTCGCAGCTGTCGGGACGAATGCTTGCACCGCAGTGAATGCTCTGGTTGCTGCGCCGATGAGGGCTCTGGTTCCTTCTGTTGCGATTATTGCTACGCCTACGGTGATGTTTGATGAGCTCTGGTCGGCAGATGCCATATTGCTCAGGAAAGCCAAGCTTCCACGTACACAACATGAACATACCATGCATGAGTCGCCTCGTCGTTATCATGAATTATAAAAATGTATGGGCACATCGACAAAGTTTCATTTAAAATTGAATAGAAAATAGGTGACCTTTATTTCTTAAAAATCCACATATACAGGTACTTTTGAATAGGCCTTCCATACACATGTTATAGAGGCTTTAAATATAGTGAATCCCCTAAGCTTGGATGAGAGCTCTCAAAATAGCTAAAATTTCTACCTTCCAGCTCAAAGCCATATTTTTCCATTAGGATTTTTCCCTTCTCCATATGTGTTCAGTTTCTATTAATCCATTTTGAAATTTGAGAATCTCTTCATGTAATTTTCTTCTCTCTCCAAAAAAAAGGCCATTCTCATGGTCAGGTATGTTAAGACTTACCTAGCTAAATAATTTCTTCATACATTCTCCATATCATCCTTGCCTCTTAGCAGTGCCATAATAGGTGGGTCATTGTCAACCTTTTAAGTTTGTTAATGTAACAATGCATTCAATTTTTGGTAGCTATGTATGGTCTTCCAAGATTTTGCCAATTTTCCTTTCCATGTGTTCACCAATATATGAGGGAATAGGTCTTTCTATGCCCTTTATATATTGTCCGAAATCCTTATTTTTCCTCATTTTAACCATGTCAAGTTTTCCCCAATGGTGGAGAACACTCTACCATATACTCTTGAGGCCAACCTAGGAGGCCACTGGCCACCTATCAACCTTCCTCTCCAAAACTTCCCCAACAAACTTATTATCCTCTTCCTCTAGATTGAATTTTTTTGTTAGTTGCCCTGCATTCATAATGCTACTATCTCCAATACTTCTCCAATCTTCAATACATTAAAGCCAAATTCATTTTGCCAAGAACTAGGTAGGTCATGCCAACCTAGACAAAGTTACTCTGACCTAGCTTTCTGACTATTTCACTTGAAAGTTTAACATATAGTTCAAAAACTATCAATATCTATCAATTTATAAACAACAAATGTGAATTATGATCATGGTGATGTTTGTGCTCTCAATAGATGCCTTGATCAAGAAAGTTAAGCTTGAGTTTCCTTATCACTATCATGAATTGTAAGCATATGGGAAAATCAGCAAAGTTTCAGGGTTTGGTTAGTACTTTTTGTTTATGTTGTTGTATATATAATTTCAGTAGGGATTTTTCCCTTCTTACACAATTTTAGTAAGGTCTTTTGCAAATCAAAGCTAATTTTAGTATAAAGCAAACCTCTAGTTTCCTAAAAATTGTATCCAACTTACCAGGCTTCAAATAGCTACTTTAATTTTTCTCCTTGAGTCCTAAACATGAAAAGTTTATTTACGGTAGTGGTGCATGGTGCATTGAATCTTGGATGATTGGATCTAGGGAAAAACGCCCAAAATGCCCCTTAGTTTCTAAAATTCTCTAAGATATCCCTAAAATTTCAAAACTTATCGAAAGTCCTTGGTGTGTCTCTTTCTTTCCAATTGAGCTTTTCAGTCTCACCTATCCCTCTTCTTTTATATTAGGGACCTATCTTTGTGTGTCTTGGATTATCTCTCCATTGAAGAATCTCAACAACACTAGAATCTAACTCCATAGATGAAAAGCTTTTGTATCCCACTTATGTAGACCAACACAAAAAAATGCTCATTCTATCCTATATTTATGATGCTCACATTCATTGTATCAATTAATACATATAAAACATGGTGTATTAAATGGGCTACAAGGCTAATATCTACGATTTAGATGAAATTTGAGTAGCATTTTAGGATTTTTGACCAAATTATAGAGGCACGTGGGAATCAAATTTCAAACAAATATAAGCAATAATTTGAGAAATTATAAAAAAGGGGTGTAATGGGATCAAGTTTTGAAGAAATACAAGCGATAATTTGGATAATTTTCCCTAGCTTCGATAAACATATATTTTTGTAAGAAGACAATATGATTGTTTATTAAATAATGAGAATATGTACATCAGAAAATGTGATTGGGGCCTTGCCCTAAGCTTATTTGCACCTATATACATTTTTCTAAGCTAACTAGAAAATTGTTCCTTTTTTATTCCTTACTGACAAGTATGTAAGGATATCACATGGGTTTAAAACAAGTGGTTTTAAAAATACCATGTTTACACGGTTTTAACTTATAGAAAGATGCAACATAAAGGAATCCTTTATAGATTGAATAGAAAATGGGTGAGTTTTATTTCTTGAAAACTCACATATATAAGTTTTTTTTTAATAGGTCTTGAATGTGCATGATATAGATGGTTCAAATATAGTGAATCTGTTGATTTTGGCTCGAAGCTCTCGAAAAGGATAAATTTTCTATCTTACAACTTAGAACTATATTTTTCCATTAGAATATTTTACCTTTTGCATATGTATTCAATTTCTATTAATCCATTTCAAACTATGAGAATCTCTTCACCTAAAGTTCCTTACTCTCCAAAAAAAGGCCGTTCTTATGTTGAGGTATAGTTAAGCCTTTTCACTACTCGACCTTCGGCTTGTGAATTGAGCAGTGCCCTCTTGGGTTGAAGTGTGGTGTGACCTTGGAGATGATCCACCCATGCAAAATATCCTTCCTTAATTAATCCAATTAAGAACCAAGCACAATCAAGGCAATTAGCCTAATATCATCTTCCAAGAAAACATTCCTTTATTCCCCATAGCAACTTGTCATCATTGACCCCTAGCATGCATTTACCATCAAACATAAGCACCTGGAATAATCATCTACATCATATCCCAAAAATCAGTTTAATGCAAAAGCATTTAGGATGTTATTTGATCAATCAACCAAAACAATGGTATCCTTTTCCAAACATTGCAGGAATGGCCACGATAACCTTTCCATTGCGTATTTGCTCTCCCCCTTGGGATTCGAAGCAATTCTATGTAAAGTTTACTTAACACACCCTTCTTTTGGCTAAGGGATATGTTAAGGTTTCAGGAACCATACAAGACATAAGTTCTACTAGTCACTTACATTGATCGATAACCAAGCCTTCTTACCAACAAGTACAAAAGCATTGGTATTTCCCTTGACTCAGGTTTTGATCCTAACTTGTTGAGCTCTCTACTTGTCGTTGAGACCCAGAGCTATTATCTAGTCCAATCCCCAAATTTGGATTAATAAACGTAGTGGTTATCACTCGGATCCCAAGGAATCTTAGTCTTTAATCCTTATCATCATTGTTTGTACTAGCTAAGCACAACATCAAGATTCCCAATCTATCAAACATGAGATATTAACAAGAGCTTGGAAAAAGGTCTAGAGCTTCGAAAATGATTCTTTTCTAGACTAAGTTGCTTGCCATGCAATCCATCAAGCATGCAAGTTGCAACATATACCTTCAAAGTGATGAAAATGCATCTACTATTTTGAGGACGGGAAGTTGACAAATGCTTGAAGCCTTATATATTGTTTATGAATTCATTGCATAGGATCTAAATACAATTAACTTCTCTTGATACAATAATTTGGGAAATTCAATCCTTCAAATAATTGTGATGTAGTTTATCCTTTTCAATGTCCTATTCTTGTGCGGCATAATACGGGTTTAATGCATCTCATGCAAGAATCAAAGCAAGCATTCATGAATTTGAACAAACATTACTTATGATCGTTACTGCAATTGGATAGGTAGTGATGCCCTTGCCTAAGGCTTCTGCTCATTGAGGGATGGCTAGCTGCGCATTACACTTTCCGCTTGGGGGCCATACTTGGTCTTCTCCTTTTTTTGATGCAACTTGCACAAGAATTTAGCAGCACTTGATCGAGAAGAGGACCGATCGGGGAAAATTGGCTTGCATTTTAGGGGATGAGCTCGGGGAAAAAGAGAAGAGAAAATGCATGTGGCCACCCTCTAAGGAGGGGAAGAGAAGGACAACCTTCTTTGGAGGGTTCTCTCTCCTTCTTTCTATCACTCTCTCTCTCCCTCTGCCTCTTTCTCTCTCACTCTCACTCTCCCTCTTTCTCTCTCTCTTCTCTCTCTCTCTCTCTCTTCGTCTTCTTCTTCTTCTTCTTTGTCTCTCTCTCTCCTCACCTCTCCCTTTCTCTCCCTCTCTCTTCCTGTCTCTCCCTCTCTCTCTTTCTCTCTCTCTCTTACATGAAGGCAGCAAGGGGGGAAAGGAGGTGGTACCTCTCTACCCCTTTACAATGGGAGGGGGAGTTTAATCTAGGAGGGGGTTTATTATTGGGGAGGCTGGCACGGGGTCCCTCCTCTTACCACCTATCTAGGCCACCGATTTGGGCTGCCGCCATGCATTTGGGGAAAAGAAGAGATAATGGGGGTGGGGGTAGGGGGGAAGAGAGGTGGCACACGTGTGCCCTCCCCCCATAATTGTTGACGTCATCTACGAGATCGAGCTTTCCATTTCCATTTCTAGCTCTACCACATCATCAGCCTCACGTTGTCTTCCCCTCCCTTCACTAGCTGTCGGTGTTGATAGGAGGTGTAATTAAAAAATTCAGGGAATATTACAATGGTGGTTCAAATACAGTGGTTTCTAATGGATTAGCTAGCCCTACTCATGATGAAAATTATCCTTTAGCTATTACTACCATGAGTGGACCTATAGGTGATGGTTCTTCTACTTTTAGTCAAATAAGATGAGTATGCAGTCATGTTTCTGCATCAATTGGCACATATACATCAATGAGGGGGAGAGTAGATAAAGGCAAAGAGAAGATGTTTGATGATGTATCTAGCCCGCTTATATCTAGATATAATTCACCTAGTAGTGATAGACTTGACAATGAATTGGGCATGCCATCAGTTATGACACCTGGAGCAGGTATGTGCTTCCTCATGAGAGGCAAGCATAAGGTGAACCACAGCTAAGAAGGTCTGAAAGGGTCAATTAGAAACCAATTGATAGGCTAACATATAATGGGTATTCAGCCAGATATTATGCATATATGACTAAAGTGTCACATTATAGAGAGTCACCTAGTAGTGATAGTCTTGACAATGAATTGGGTGTACTATCAATTATGACACTTGTGTAAGACAAATCAGGTATGTGTCTCCTCATGAGAGCCAAGCGTAGAGTGAACTGGAGCTAAGAAGGTTTGAAAGGGTTAAGAAACCAATTGATAGGCTATCATATAGTGGGTTTTCAGCCAGACATTATGCATATATGACTAAAGTGTTAGGCTATAGAGAGCCTACAAAGTTCAATGAGGCAGTTCCAAATGAAAATTGGTATGCTACCATGGACGAAGAATATGCAACACATGCTAAAAATGAAACATGGAATTTTGCTAGTTTTCTTGAAGAAAAAATACCCATTGGTTGTAAATGGGTTTATAAAGTGAAATGCAACTCAGATGGTTCATTGGAAAGGTATAAAGCCCGATTGGTTGCAAAGGGATATGCACAGCAGTATGGCTTGGACTGTGAGGAGACTTTTAGCCCGGGTTGAAAGATGAAAATCGTAAAAACAATTATTGCATTAGCAACTTCTAAGGGATAGAAGTTATGGTAGATGGATGTAAAAAATGCATTCTTGAATGTTGACTTTCTTGAGGAGGTGTATATGGAACAGCCTGAGAGCTATGTACATCCTAGCTATCCACACATGTATGCAAGCTAAAAAGGACATTGTTTGGGCTGAAAGAGGCACCAAGAACATGGAATGCTTGTATCAATACTTATTTATAGTAGGTTGGTTTTCAGATGGGTCATGTATGACCATAGCTTGTTTACAAAGAAGACAGAGAATGGTAATGTTTTCTTGGTGATTTATGTGGATGATTTGATCATCACTGGAGATGATGATCATGGCATTGCTAAAATTAAGTCATGATTATAAGGAAATTCTTGGATAAGTTACTCATGAATATATGTGTGCATCACGTGGGTTCAAAATAAGGTATTATTAAAATACTGATTTTATACATTTTTTACATACAAAAGGGTGTAATATAAAGGGGTTATTTTCAAATTGAATAGAAAAGGGTTATGTTTTATTCAATAAAATTTCACATATAAGGATATTTATAAATAGACCTTGAACACACATGATGTAGTGGATATACATGTAGTAACTTTTCGAAGGCTGAATTCAAGGTGAAGGATCTTGGAGAGCTAAAATATTTCCTTGGGATTGAGGTTGTGTCTACACCTCAAGGTATATGGCTGTTGCAAAAAGAGTATGTTCATGATATGTTGTTAAAATATGGCATGATGAGTACAAAGCCATTGAAACACCATTGGATGAGAATGTCAAACTTGTAGTTGATGTTGGGAATGAAATAGAGAATGTCACTATATGTAGAGAGATGGTGGGCAGCTTGATTTATCTCACTATCACCCCTCTCACTACAAGATATAGACCTTATACCGATGTTTAAAGCGACGAAAATGCAAATAATAAAGTTTGCCCCCGTCGTCGCAAAAAGTGTCATTATTGGCGATGCCATAGAACAGTCGATATCACCATCGCTATCAGTGTCGCGACGCTAATACCGATGCCAATACCGATGCTGATAGCAATGGTTGGCGACGTAAATAACGATGCCAATAACGATGCGAGCAGTAAAATTTACAACGCTAATAGCGATGGTAATAGGGAAAAAAAATTTGTGGCAGGGCAACAAGCTGCCTTACCAGATATAGCATTGTGTGCTTTATGAGAGCCATACGAAATAGTTTCTGCACTGTGTACAATGCGCTTGCAAACAAAAACAATGTATACTGAAATCATAACACTGATACATGAAATAAATACATGATCGCATAATAAGCGATTGGTACAATCATGACAAGATATCACTAATATACATAGAAAATATCTACATAGATCAGGCGACTCAAAAATAAAGGTGTGTGAGCTCTAGGGATGCAAGGGCGAGCTACATATCCTTGTCCTGCGAAAGCTCGTCTCGCCACAAAGGAGCATCGAATGCACTCTGCAAAAAAAGAAACAATATATCAGTCCACCATACAATAATGCATTGAAATATCTCATGGTAACTATGGACAAGAAAGATGAGTGACTTACAGGGCCGCTGCGTCTATACAATCGGTCGATCAATGAAGTGAGACCATGCCTCTCTGCATATCGAGTCTCAAGGCCAGTCGAATCGTGATTTGTAATGGAGTGCTGCAAAGAAAAAAAATGCTAACTATTAGAAACATGATTGTCGGTACAAAGAATATTTCAAAAAAATAAACAAGCAAAACAAAAGTGTAACGTGACCTCTTAGTATCATCCAGGACACGTCTTAGCAGTCCATCGGAAAGGATGTCTAGAAAGCTCCGCCCGGCACTCCCATGGAATGTTACGGGATTTGCGATCTAGGTCTTCCCGCGTTTGCTACGTAGCGGAAGTATCCTGGCCGTTCCCGCTTAGGATCGACCAGAATTACGATTTTCCTGATAGCTGGTCTTTAACTAACAGCAACTAGCATCGGACCCAAGCGAACTACTTTACGCAGAAATGCTAGGTCCGAAGCGGATTCACGTTGCACTTGGTTCAAGGAGAATGGAAAACAAGAGGGATGCAAAGCTCAACCTCTCTGCCATAAGGCATAGTCCCATTCCGTTCCCCTAAAACAACGTAAATCGGTTAAGACATAACTCTAGGTCATCGCTTTTGTTATTCGTTTTCTTTGATGATCATCCCGCTGTTCTTTGAGAAAAGTTCCCGGCTAACCGGGACCACCCAACCGCAGGACGGACCTATGGCCCATCCTTTGCACTTTCCTCGGTTTGTTTTAGTTATGTAATTATCTAACACATTAATTTGACATGTAACAACCAGCTTCTTTAATTAAACCGTTAAGCACTAGTTCCTTCACGTAATCTTATCATGTGACATAGAAAAACAATATCAAACAAGTTCTTTATTACATAACATTATTTTTATCTTTGAAATACAAGGAGTTCCGCCTGTAGGCTTGTCCATAATCCGCCCGAAGGCTATCCAGTAATCCACAGGGATCACTATTCCAAGCTTCCGCCCGTAGACTAGTATACGGGCCTCAAGATCCAATCCCGAGTCACGTTAGGCTCTTGTGCAGGACCCGGAAGGCGAGGGATTTACGGTCAGAGCCCCCCTTGGCACCCAAGCATCCTCCTGCTCCAAGTAGAGCTCAACGGAGAGACCTCTCGCGGAGGGTTCGGTCCACGTTCCCGGCGCGGTTAACAACCCCCTTGGTTAGGGTCAGGCAGGCAGTCGGGGGTAACTGAAACTGCCTCTCTCTTCAGGCCTTCAACCTGAAGTATAGGTATTCATTTAATTTGTAATTCATAAATCAAACAGTGCTCTAAATTCCCTAGCAATCACAAACATTTCCATTAATCGACCTTGTTGTTTGGCAAACTGCTAAGGAATGATTCTTTCCTTTCGAATGCAACAGCACTTGTTCCAAGGTGTCTTGTAACTTGGCAAGATCCCTTATATTCTGGGTTAGGGCGTACCTTTTTAACCCAACTTGGTCAACCCTAAAGCTCATTGGATACTTTAGTTTCCGGTTTTTTTTTAACTTTCCTTATTTAGAAGGATATCAAAGAATACATCCTTTTGCAAGATAACTTGTGTAAGGACCCGCCATCCTTGTTGAGGGTATTTAACCTTTCTTCTTGTGAATCAATCACAAGACTATATGACTTCGTACTTGCTGTGCAAGTCCTGCGATGAAATAATCTATTTTAGATTTTTTAAGCTGACGTATGTTGGACCTAGGGTCTCTTTTTTAGAACCTCAGGGACAACCCTAGTTCTTTTACCTTACGAATTTATTGACCCTACAGTCAGGGAAGGTAGTCAAGTGCTTAAGATATAAATGTTTATTTGGTCTTTAAATCATTCCCAAGGCATATTTTACAGCATGGTATTTCTAAGTTTAGATTGATTTGGTTATCTTTTGGAAGGTAATATTGAGATCACCTCAGCAGGTTTGTTATCCTTGTGACAATTTATTTTTCAGTCCTAAACTTTAATGCTTTGAGGTAGGTAAATTCAATTTAATCTTCCTTTTTCCTTGCAAACGAAACTCATTCCAAATAACAATCTTTTCCTTGCTAAGATATGCAATTAGCAATGATAACTTCCTAGTAATTCGAGCAACGTAAAAAAAAACCTTTCATGAATTTCATGATAATTCGTTGCAAAAAAAAGAATAAGGTTAATGGTGCAAGATGCAGTTTTTATACCTTCGGGATTTAACTGAAATATACTACTATAGTAAGTAGATAATTTTGTTCGTAACTCGTTATAATGCATGATGCTATTCGAAGGAAACTATGTCCTATACATGATCATTTATTCAATTAAACTAAACTCCTTCATTGTAAAAAACTCGGAAAAATATATCCTATCCCGAACAATTCATCTTTGCATGATTGGCTTAAAATCGAAAAAAAACCAAGAAGGAAAAACCTAGTTTTGGGGTGAAATATCCACATGGATACCGGGAGACGACTCTCCCATAGCTGCTCCTTGGACTTTCTTAGGCAGCATCGCAATTGTAACCCTTCGGATGTGAAGGCAGCTTTTACTCTCCTTTTTGGATTTCCGCCGTCTCTCTTTTGAGGCAAGGAGCTGTTTAAATGATTGACCTCGAGAAGGGATAATAAGACCTTTAGGTTCTTAGCTTCTTCGGAGAGGGAAAGGTTTATAGTAGGGAGGAGAGGGAAAAGGGAACACGGGGCTAGAAAGGGCTTAGGGGTGTATTAAAAGGAATATAGGGTGAAATACAGGCTCACAAGAGGGGACTATAGATTTAGGCACGGGGGAAAAGGAAATTTGCGGTTTACGAGGCCAAAGGATGTGGAAGTTTAATTGCCCATGGAAAAAGGTTAAGGGATTTAAGACTGGGCGGGGTGAAAGGATTTTTAAGGGGTAAAAATCGGGAGGGGGTGAAAAGGGTTCTAGAAAAACCGGGGAGGGGGTTTTAGTGTAAAAAGGGATATGGGGGGTGAAAGGAAAAAAAACACGGGAAGGGGGCTTGAGGGTTTTAAAAAAAACCCGGGGTAGGGGGAAATTTTTTTTTTTTTGAGTGGAAGGGATATGAGGGGGTGAATGGGGGCTTGATTAGCCCCCCCTTAGGAAGCTTCTACAAGGAAGCTTCCTTTATCCACGTGGCAGGAGGGGGGGGACAATCTGGTGGGGGGGGGGGGGGGAGGGAAATGAGAAGTCTGACGATGGCGCTGTGGAAAGGGAAGTTGGAGGTGATAGGCGACAGTGACGGCTGGTGGCGGCAGCAATCGAGCAGGGCGGCGCGTATATTCTTCCCTCTTCCTCCCCCTTCAACCGTGTGGCCCTCCCTCTTTAAATAGGGGAGGGGAGGGAATCCTCCCCCCCTTGCCTGTCAGCATGCATGGCAAAGGAGCCGAGCAAGCTCCAGCAAGGAGCTTGCTAGCTCCTCCATCCCCCCTCTCACGCTCCAGCTCGATACGCTGTTGTGAAGGCGAAATTTTTTTTCTTTTATATATTTAATATATTACAAAAAGAATAACTTACAAAGTCCTCCAAATATGTCTTTTGGCCGCCACTCCCAAGATGATGGACCACTCCGGCCTCCAGTCGTGCCCTCGCCGCCTCGCATTGCTGAGTTCAACATCCTGGTGAATCTGTAGCCTCCTCCCTCAATCGGTGCCAGTCATCTGTATCTAACCACTCGGGCTTTGCAGCCCCACTCTTGATTACCTTCCATGCGTTGGATTGTCTATGTCACTACAACAGAAACGAGGCATAGACGCGCATGTTAGATGAGCAAAGTCGGGTGCGTCTATCATTGCATCTATAAGTGCGTGTAAATAGACGCGAATTTTGTGTCTATATATCCGTGCAAATAGACGCCAATATAGATGCGCCAGCAGACGCACAATTATTTAACCACCTAAAATTGGAATTCACATAATTAAAAAACCAAAGTTAATAATTATTTAACCACCTGAAATTGATTCTTGAGCATGCACGTGTGCGCATGATAAAAACCATAGAATTAAGAATACACATTGAATCATTGAATTAAAAAAATAGAGTTAATAATTACTTTTTCATTGCTCTCTAATGAATGGCAGTTCCTCCAGTTGACAAGCCTGATATAAGTAATTAGCGGCAAGCGACAGAAACCTTACAATTAGTAGCAAGCATTGCAATATGTATCTCGTAATTTCTCTAAGTCTTGAAGATGATAAAAAATACTTCCTTTTTATTATAGAAAATTCAATTTAGCTTTAAACTTGACTATTGATTCTTGAGTATGCACGTGTGCGCATGATAAAAGTCATAGAGTTAAGAATACACATTGAATCATTAAGCAAATTAAGTATGTTACAGTGAATGATCATTCTCATCTTCAATGAGATCAGCCCTTGCTAAACTATCTACTTCTAGGTCTATGTTACCAAGAGGAACAAATAAGTCTATCCCACTATTAGATGTGTTGCTATATTGCTCAATAACTTCATCAATATCATCGACAATCACATTATTGTCTTCTTTTGCGTTTCCTTAAACATCCTCGCGAGGTTCATCTTGTACTATATCACGCATATCATCCATTATGGTGTCATCATGCACATCATCATTAATTGTTGGATTGTCATCTGCTATCTCCATGTCGGTAATATTACCATATATTGGTTTTGAACGATTAGATATAGTGATGACATACCACCATCGGTTATTGTTTACCATTGGATGATACACAACCTGTATTTGAAAAACAAAAGCAAGAAACTTAAATACTTATTATATTGTATATATGTATCACATGTATACATATTAAAAAATTAGCCTTTGCATATATACCTGCTCGCATTGTTGAGGTAGTACTAATGTGTCATTCTTGTTTTGGTGAAATTTTGTAGAGTCAATGATTATAAAACCACTTGGATGACGTCTGATTGTGCAATGCTCACCATTTGTTACCACTTCTTTAAACCACTTCACATCCAGTACATATATAAAGAATCGTCTGAAGTCAAGCTTCAGAATATCTTGGATCAAGCCACAATAACCTTCCATGGTACCATTGGCATCCTCAAAGTGAGCAAGGACACCACAATCTTGGGTATTTCTCTTTTCATCTATACGTTGAGTTCGAAGATGTTTACCCTCACACCAAAGTGCATTGAATAATGTGCACTAGTAGTAAAAGATAAAAGATCAAACATGTCAATTATTTATATAAAATAAAACTTATAGAAACAAATTAATTGATAGTATGTCTCACCTTTGATAAGCAACCTCATGCGTATTCCCACTCTTCTTAAGATATATTAATTTCCTCCTCTTTTTCCATTCTCTCCATTTCCTCATGTAACCAATCTATATTAATATGACGTGGGAGCGCATTAAGATGATCTGGAAATGAGACATTACGTCCATATCTAGTGCGAAATTCTTGTCTTTCGCTTTTTCTTCTTGCCCTTGCTTCATTATATAGTGTCATCCATTTGCTCATTACATCACTATTGAGCACACAAAAACTATTTAACTTACGAAGTTCTTCTTTTGTTAGCACTTTACTCATTCCTTTTCCTTGAGGTACTATAGAGGTCATCCTCAAGTCTTCATCATCTTTCCATAGTTGTGGTTGAGAGGGATCCACTTCAGCAATATATTCAGAGATATAAACATGGGATGATTGCACTAACCAACCCTCAGCCATGCTTTCCTCAGGCCGTGCTTTTTGCCTCACAAAATCTTTCAAGGTTTTCATGAAGTGCTCAAGAAAAAACATCCACCTTACATGAACTGCCCCACAAAGTGCGATCTCATTAATCAAATGTACGAGTAAATGTAATTGAGTAGTTAAAATGGATCGAGGAAAAATTTCCTCCACCAAACAAACCACCTCAACAGATAATACTCGAGCATCTGCAATGTGTTTGGATCAATTTCCTTTGAGCTCACGTATCTGTCAAGATGTATTTGAGAATTGTTTATTTTTTTGTAAGAAATTCAAAGATATATAATGAAAAAATACAATGTATACACACCTCACAAGCTCTCCCATCTTGTAAATGATATCACGTACATCTTTGGATATACAATGGGATATGCTAGTAGGTAGTACGAACTGAATGTAAACAATATTCATAGATCAAATGATTAGTTGAGAAAAAAGTCATCATACCCCAAAGTTTACACATAGTTACTCCACTAATTACTATATTCATGGTTAGAGATACCCTTACTTGAATCATTTTGTGCCAATCGTGGGACTTCAAACCAGATAGTTGCTCCACACCTCTTTTCTTTTTCTTTATGAAGGCTCCCTTAAGACATCTCATACATTCTGTGGGTGTTCGAAAGCTATATATTTATTCCTTCACTATTTTTTCCTTGCTCTTTGACAACATCTTTACATTAACTGAATCAGGAGCCCCTATCAAGTGATCCCATAATGTAGATACAACATTTTTGAATATGTGCATGGGTTCCAATAGGTGATTGATCTTGAGTTCAATCCAGTACGGAAGATGAAAAAATATAGAGAACCTAACAAACAAACAATATATTATGTAAACAATTCATCATGCTAAATACTTTAAAGTCAATCGAGAGAAATGCACTTCTTACCGACTCATGCTGAGTGGAGGGTGGCTATCAGTATTAATCCATCTCTCCTTCAAGTCTCGAATGGTTAGAGATTGTGGAGTCATTCCATTAGTAGGGAGAACATATTTGGGATGGTCAATAGGAAGAAATCGATGATGATTGTCGTAGATAACCTTCTTTAAACGTGTCGGCCTAGAGGAAACTAGAGAGGGACCGCAAATAGGACATACATGATATCCTGACGTGGTTAAACCTGAAAAAACAAGTGAATTAATAAAATGCAATTGATTCAAGTCTTGAATTTCAAATATAGAGTTATATACATGTACCTGAACACTCTCCCTATCCTGGAAAGTCATGCATGGTCCACAACAACATGGCCTTCAATGTGAAATCTCTAGAGGATGCAGATGCACTTGTATCTTGCACCTCAATACCTTCCCATAACATTTCTAACTCTTCAATCAAAGGCTCTAAGTAAATGTCCATGTTTTTTACCTTGTGCTTTCCAGGAATCAGAAGGGACAACATTACATGTCCCTTTTTAATTGCCATGGATGGAGGAATATTATAGTTCACCAATACCACTAGCCATACACTGTATGATGTGCTTTTGATGCCAAATGGATTGATTCCATCCATACCTAAAGCAAATCTCAAATTTATGGCTCTTCTTTGAAAACGGGCCACAAATTATCTATATGTTGCCATGCCGGTGTGTCTAAAGGGATCCTCCATTTTCCATCACTTGAACGATGACTAGCATGCCATGACATGAGCTTTCCAATAGACTTACACTTGAACATAAGTTTTATATGTGGAACAATCAGAAAATGTTGCAAAACCTTACGAGGCATATCCATTGACTTCATCTCCACTTCGTATCTTGATTCGCCACAAACAGGACACTCTCGTGCGAACTCATGAATCCCATGAAATAAGACACAATCATTGACACATGCATGGATCTTGACATAATCGAGGCCTCCCAGAGATGTCAAGTAATGTCTTGCTTGCTCTCTCTTAGTTGGCAATTTGTTTCCTTTTGGAAGCATTTGTGATAATAAACTACATATATTTTTAAAAGTGAGTTAAAAAACCACCAACATATATTTTTGTCTGATTTCAAAATAGAACAATTAATATTATGATTCATAAGCCAAACTGAATTGATACATTCTTCAATAACGCATCCAAATTGACATTACTCCATCCATAAATTATTTGCAAGTTAAGTATCTCGAGGGACACACGAAGAACGGAGTACGTACAACCTTCATATAACGGAGGAGATGATGCTACCTATAGTGGATCATCTGGCTTCGTAGAGTGACCTTCTCCCTGAACCGATTGCGAAAATAGATGGTGTACCATGTTGTCCAAAATCTCATCCTCTATGACTTGATGGGGCATTTCATGAGGGCTACTATCATGATCGTCAGTCTCTACTCTTCTTGAAGACTCTGCCTCCTCGCGTCGACGTTTTACAGCATCTCGACGCCCGGGAGGGAGCATATGAGGATATGGCACCGCATCTTGCTCAACCACAAAAGGGAGTTTCATGTATGTTGATATATAATTCCCGTAACATAGACTAGCAATCTTAGTGGTAAAAAAAAACAATGAATACCGGTGATTTTTCTCGGTCCCATTCTCCATACAAGCTGAGGTGTGACATTGCAATTCGACATGCTCGAAAAATACACCCTCGACAACGATCACACATGCATTTAATTTTTCGTCGTAGCCATGCATCTCGATTATGAAGATGCAATGTTTCATCCTCACTTGAGGATGTGCTCATTGACTCATCAGCATGCACCGCACTAGGTGATGACGACGACATGATTCAACCTAATTCATGACAACATCAAAATATTTATCATTCATATGTTTACATTAAAACTCAAAGCTTGTGTATTAATTATTCTAAGATCTCAATTTTAAATACACAAAAATCATCATAAATACATTAAAACTTATGATAAGAATTCACTATCAAAACTTATCTTAAAAACAAAAAATTATGATAAAGCCTAAATGTGCGTCTATATTCGCGTTTACGTATGCATCTATATTGGCGTCTATTTCCACGTCTATGTTCGCATATATACTCGCGTCTACCTGAACAATAGACGCACATATACACGCCAAAATAGACACACACGTCAAAATTCAAACCATACTTAAATCATTTCTTCTCAAACTGTGCCTTTCCTTTCTTGTGTTTTTTGCGGTTCTGAAGCTTGAGTTTAGCCGACATGCAGTCTCTTCATGCCTCATCTAGTCTCTTCATGCCTCACCTCCTCATGACTCACCTCTTCTTTCATTTCAAACACACAAGAAGGGAAAAAGGAAAGCCAAGGAGAGGAAGAAAGAGAGAACAAGAGAGAGGAGAACAAGAAGAAGCAACAAGCAAGCAAGCAAGCATCAAGGGAGGGTAACTTACCAAGGAGAGGAAGAAGGAGAAGGAAGAAGCGCCACCACCCGCCACACCAAACACCCAAGGTGAGTCTCTCTCTCTCTCTCTCTCTCTCTCTCTCTCTCTTTGTTTCTCTCTTTCTCTCTCTGCTCTGTCTGTGTATTTAGGATTTCTGATTCCATTATGTATTGCATTTTGTAAATCATCAATGGCGGTCGTCAAGCTAAAATGAGCCGACTGAGCGCGTCTGATAGCACGTCTACATTTCAGTATAGACGCAGGTATAGACGCGAAAAAATGTTTCCTCTCATTGCGTCTGAGGGCGCGTCTTAGAACGCGTGTGTTGGCACGTGTGTAGGTCGATCTACACACGATGATACACGCGCGCGCAGATTGACCTGGAATTTGCCTCTGGCAGTGCGTCTGTACTGCATCTCAGATGCGAATATAGACGCGCTAAACAGAAGATTGACTTTGGGGAGCATGTCTAAGAGCACGTCTAGCCTGCAATTTAGATGCAGTTATACACGTGCCAGCTCTCCGAGCTCTGATAAAAAACAATATATTTTTGCAATGATGAATGTGACCAATCCCATGTTTGTGTTTATTAGTTTTCTTGTTTATGAGAAGCATTAGCACTTAAGTTTTATGCTCAATGTCTAAAGAAAGCTCTTTGAAAATGTAGGTAATATATGATTTTTTGTATGCAAACAAATTTGTCTTTTTCGTGTGTGTTTTTTGCAGATGTCGTATCCTGGTTCATCTAGCAATGACCCAGATTTGGATCGCATGAATGATAGATTGGCCTCGTTTGGCAGGGGGGTCAATGCATTTTTTGGAGGTTTTCCTAGTAGGGAAGACTTCATGGGAGAGATGACAAGACACCTTGGCCGCTCTCCCACAGCGGACGAGGTGTTCAGAGTGTCATGTCTGGAACGCCTCTGACGTCTTTGCCTGGCACTACTTCCCAAACTCCACATGCAGGTACTCCACATGTAGATACTCCACGTGCAGCACCTGTACGTGCATCAGCTGAAGCACAAGCATCTGCAGAAGCACGTCCATCCAGTGAGGCAGAGGATAGTCGACTGAGAGGGAGGAGGGAGAGTCGAGGGGGAGGACGAGGCTTGTGTGGGGGTTGCCTAGGAGGTGGCGAGCAATCACCCTCACCAGTAGATCACGTAGAGGAGCTTTTTTGCCAGTACTATAGAGTTACAGATGCTAGTGGCATCTTCCACGATGATGAAGGAAGGGATGTAATGGCGTACATGAGGAGCGTCGTGCATGCGACGTATAAAGATTGTTTCATTGCCTTCAAAAATCAGAAAAGCGGCTTGTGGCAGGAGGTGTTGAGGACAGTCCATAGGAGGTACCCAAATCCTGAGGGTCAGTGATTCTCGAATGATTGGGGATGCACAAAAGTGAGGGATATGCTTCACAACAAAAGATCTAACCTCATGACACGTGCGAGGGACTCACTGCGGAGGCAGGAGGAGGGGCGTGGAGCCTATAGCCAACCACCTATGTGCCACCGCGTAGAGTAAAAGAAAGCCAAGAAGAAAGCAGCAGAGAATGTGAAGAGTCGCCAGCACGCAGAGGCGCAACCGATCCAAATGGAAACCATGGGATCGTCGCATTATGGATCGGGCGGCAGAGAGTCGTGGGAGGTAGAGTTTGTAAGTATATTTTTATTTCTAGTTTTTTAAAATTTATATTTCTTTCAATTCTTTATATAATCTATTCTAATATATTATGACTCATAATTGTTTTGCAGACTACTATCGTTGGTAGGATACCTACTCCTAGAGAGGTAGGTTACCATCGATGCCATAACCGCGCAGCCACATGGCTTCACTTCTATGAGGAGGGTCTCATCACTGAGGACCAATACAACTGGGCCATGAGGATTCGACAGCCAGAGGAGGTATGTTTTTCTTCCTTTCCTATTAAAAGTATAGCTAATTATAACTTTTTCTCCACCATGTCTATGTAAGCAACCTTGATCTTTTGTGTGTGTAGGCGAACCCGGATGTGGAGCATAGCGAGGAGGGGGATAGCGACGCTAGTAGCCATAGTGGTACTAGCGAAGATGTTTCTTCTTCAGATTCATAGAGGAGCACCATACCTCCTCATGAGGCCTTGTTTTATTGTATATGTATGATCCATCTTTGAGCCTACTGCTTGCGCCCACGCTTTAGGTCGCAAGCACTTAAACTTCCCATGTAAATGCTTTTGATCTATAATGAATACATGGACTTTTATTTTCAATTCTCGTGCCCCTAAGATACATTGTCTTTTTCCCAAATGCACAATCTGATATATGGGAGGGGAAAAAAAAAGACCAGAGAGCATGTAGTTGCTTTGCAACCATATACTCTCTTGTTTTTTTTTCCAGTTCTGTTTTGCACGTTTATCCACACGTCTAAATTGCGTCTATCCGCTCGTCTATATTGGCGTCTATTTCCACGTCTATGTTCATGTCTATATTGGCATCTATTTCCGCATCTATGTTCGCGTCTATACTCGCGTCTACCTGAAAAATAGACGCGTATATACAAGCCAAAATAGACGCACACGTCAAAATTCAAACCATACTTAAATCATTTCTTTTCAAACTATGCCTTTCCTTTCTTGCGTTTTTTGCGGTTCTGAAGCTTGAGTTTAGCCGACATGCAGTCTCTTCATGCCTCACCTCCTCATGACTCACCTCTTCTTTCATTTCAAACACACAAGAAGGGAAAAAGGAAAGCCAAGGAGAGGAAGAAAGAGAGAACAAGAGAGAGGAGAACAAGAAGAAGCAACAAGCAAGCAAGCAAGCATCAAGGGAGGGTAACTTACCAAGGAGAGGAAGAAGGAGAAGGAAGAAGTGCCACCACCCGCCACACCAAACACCCAAGGTGAGTCTCTCTCTCTCTCTCTCTCTCTCTCTCTCTCTCTCTCTCTTTGTTTCTCTCTTTCTCTCTCTGCTTTGTCTGTGTATTTAGGATTTCTGATTCCATTATGTATTGCATTTTGTAAATCATCAATGGCGATCGTCGGGCTAAAATGAGCCAACTGAGCGCGTCTGATAGCGCATCTACATTTCAGTGTAGACGCAGGTATAGACGCGAAAAAATGTTTACTCTCATTGCATCTGAGGGCGCGTCTTAGAGCGCGTGTGTTGGTGCGTGTGCAGGTTCATCTACACGCGATGATACAAGCACCCGCAGATTGACCTGGAATTTGCATCTGACAAGGCGTCTGTACTGCATCTCAGATGCAAATATAGACGCGCTGTTGACTTTGGGAGCGCGTCTAACCTGCAATTTAGACACGGCTATACACGTGCTAGCTCTCCCAGCTCTGATAAAAATATATATATATTTTTGCAATGATAAATGTAACCAATCCCATGTTTGTGTTTATTAGTTTTCTTGTTTATGAGAAGCATTAGCACTTAAGTTTTATGCTCAATGTCTAAAGAAAGCTCTTTGAAAATGTAGGTAATATATGATTTTTTGTATGCAAACAAATTTGTCTTTTTCTTGTGTTTTTTTTACAGTTGTCGTATCCTGGTTCATCTAGCAATGACCCGGATTTGGATCGCATGAATGATAGATTGGCCTCGTTTGGCAGGGGGTCAATGCATTTTTTGGAGATTTTCCTAGTAGGGAAGACTTCATAGGAGAGATGACAAGACACCTTGGCCGCTCTCCCATAGCGGACGAGGTGTTCAGTGTCATGTCTGGAACGCCTTTGATGTCTTTGCGTGGCACTACTTCCCAAACTCCACATGCAGGTACTCCACATGCAGGTACTCCATATGCAGGTACTCCACGTGCAGCACCTGTACATGCATCGGCTGAAGCACAAGCATCTACAGAAGCACGTGCATCCTGCGAGGCAGAGGGTAGTCAACAGAGAGGGAGGAGGGAGAGTCGAGGGGGAGGATGAGGCTTGTATGGGGGTTGTCTAGGAGGTGGCGAGCGATCACCCTCACCAGTAGATCACGTAGAGGAGCTTGTACGTCAGTACTATAGAGTTACAGATGCTGGTGGCATCTTCCATGATGATGAAGGAAGGGATCTAATGGCGTACATGAGGAGCGTCGTGCATGCGACGTATAAAGATTGTTTCATTACCTTCAAAAATCAGAAAAGCGGCTTGTGGCAGGAGGTGTTGAGGGCAGTCCATAGGAGGTACCCAAATCCTGAGGGTCAACGATTCTCGGATGATTGGGGACGCACAAAAGTGAGGGATATGCTTCACAACAAAAGATCCCACCTTATGACACACACCAGGGACTCACTGCGGAGGCAAGAGGAGGGGCGTGGAGCCTATAGCCAACCACCTATGTGCCACCACATAGAGTGGAAAAAAGCCAAGAAGAAAGCAGCAGAGAAAGTCAAAAGTTGCCAGCACTCAGAGGCGCGACGGATCCAAATGAAAACCATAGGATCGTCACATTACAGATCGGGCGGCAGAGAGTCGTGGGAGGAAGAGTTTGTAAGTATATTTTGATTTCTAGTTTTTTAAAATTTATATTTCTTTCAATTCTTTATATAATTTTTTCTAATATATTATGACTCATAATTGTTTGTATATATCATAATTGTTTTGCAGACTACTATCGTTGGTAGGATACCTACTCCTAGAGAGGTAGGTTACCATCGAGGCCATAACCGCGCAGCCACATGGCTTCACTTCTATGAGGAGGATCTCATCAGTGAGGACCAATACAACTGGGCCATGAGGATTTGACAGCCAGAGGAGGTATGTTTTTCTTACTTTCCTATTAAAAGTATAACTAATTATAACTTTTTCTCTACCATGTCTATGTAAGAAACCTTGATCTTTTGTGTGTGTAGGCGAACTCGGATGTGGAGCATAGCGAGGAGGGGGATAGCGACGCTAGTAGCCATGGTGGTACTAGCGAAGATATTTCTTCTTCAGATTCGTAGAGGAGCACCATACCTCCTCATGAGGCCTTGTTTTCTTGTATATGTATGATCCATCTTTGAGCCTACTGCTTGCGGCCACGCTTTAGGTCGCAAGCACTTAAACTTCCCATGTAAATGCTTTTGATCTATAATGGATACATGGACTTTTATTTTTAATTCTCGTGCCCCTAAGATACATTGTCTTTTTCCCAAATGCACAATCTGATGTATGGGAGGGGGGAAAAAAAACCAGAGATTTGCAACCACATGCTCTCTGTTTTTTTTTTCAAATTCTATTTTGCGCGTCTATCCGCACGTCTAAATTGCAGAAAATGCGCGTTTATATGCGCGTCTACAGTGCAGAGTACACGCGCTCCATAATTCAAATTTAAAAATAAATAAATTTCTTTATTAAAAGAAGGAGATTTTTTGTTTTCCGTTCATGTCTACCGGTGCTTCTTATAAAAGCGTGTCTATAAGCGTGTCTATATGTCCGTCTAACTGCCAAGTAGATGTACTAATAGACACGTAAAATGAATTAAATAAATAGCCATTTTGGTTTATTATGCGCATGTATTCGCGCATATATATGTGCATCTATTGCGGGTCTATTTGTGCGTGTAAATTCGTTCATACATGTGATTATAGACACGACATGGTAGACACGCAAATAGACGGGCGGATAGACGCGCTCGTAAGATTTTCTCTATATTCAAAAAAACACTCACTCCCTCTCTCAAGCACAAGCTCAAGCAAGCAAAAACAAGAAGAAAAAGAAGAAGAGAGCTACTTTTGTCCACACACAAGAATGAGCTTCTCATTCTCTTTTCAACTTTATATACAAAACCCTCCCTTATTCCCCTTTTTTACATGGCTTGCCGTGGGCTAGGCCCTTTTTCCCATTGTCCTCCTATCTTCCTAGCTTCCTTCCTACTGCCCATCTACCTTTACAAATTGCACAGGTGAGAGCCTGGCGTTCTTAAAATAAATCATGGTGCGTCTTGCACTTTTTTACAACAGTGTTGGCATGCACTTTTTCTTGTGTACCTTTTTCCTTGATTTAGGACTTTTCTACACTTCTTGTGTTTCCAGATTCTTCTTGGCATGCCTTCGTCTTCTGTTTCACTTTTGCCTTGGCCTTGTCCTATGTTTTAGATTTTCAAGATTTTCCACCTTGTTCGTTTGAGGGTTAACATTACCGCCTTCTAGATGAGTGCCAGTTCCATGGCACTCACTGTCATAGGTAACAGGCTTGGGCATGCACCGCAGATGTGGGTGGAAGAGATTGCTGTGGTTTACCTTGGAGGAGTTTTGGTGGTGGTGCAGATGAAGGTGGTTGGTGGCACTTTGTTGGTCTGATTGGTTGGTGATAGGGTTATTGAAGTTGGTGATAGGGCTGGTTTTTGTTGGAAGTGGCACTCATGGGTTGGAAATGGTGTTGATTTTTTGAGGATTCTACTGTCGTTGGATTCTTCAATACCTGCAATTGAAAAGCCTCTCATATGTGGTCTCTCCCTAGGGGTGGTGCTAGTTTTTTTATTGTGCACAAGACATAGTTTGAGTAGTTTGGGAGACACGTCAATGATTTCTAGGTGATGAGCTGAGAGTAATGTCCTACACTTGAGGATCCAAACTGTGTATAGATGGTGGTGTAGATATTATGTGAGTGTACGTGCATATGTAGATATAACGTAGTTAGAAGACTACTGGTCTGGTTCCTCATACCAATGTGTGGAGGAAGCAAGGGTTTGATGGGGTGGAAAAATTTGAGGACAAGTACACACGAAGGCTTCTTGAGACATCATTTGCGATTTTGACAACACGATGTAGCATAATTGAGCTCACTAACGCTTTAGCTTTTTGTAGCTGGTGGCTACTTGTATTGTTTGAAGAGTACGGTGTACTTTCCATGGTCTTTTGTGCCTCGCTTACCACTATTGATTACAATGGTACTATTGAGATGGAGTGCAAAAAAGAATTGTGCAAATAGTTTAGGGTGACGAGTCTAATAACCATAGGAAAGACAAGCTCCCTAGGTCTGTCCTTCCCTTGATGTGCCTTGAACCATTGTGGGGGATGTGTAAAGGGCTAGGAAACTAGGGACGGAGCCAGCCGACCAAGGATATTGGACATACCTAATTTGAGGGCCCCTAGGTGTTATCTTGTGATCGTGAGTGCTTTTTTCTTTCCTTTTTTCTTTTATGTTCTTTTCTTTTCTTTTTGTTTTCTCTTTTGTTGATTGCTCTCTTTTTCTTTTTTCTCTTTTTTTTTTTTGCGATAAAATGAATAGAACCAATGCAACACATTGAGGCTATCAGCCTTTCATTTGGACTAAGAGATGTCGAGATCCAAAGGCTCTTTGTAACTTGTGAGACATCGAAATAATTGAGGTAGCAACTGTAGCATTATGAATGCAGGGCAAATAACAAACAAGTTCAATCTAGAGGAGGAGGATAAGAAGTTTGTTGGGGAAGTTTTGGAGAGGAAGGCTGATAGGTGGCCAGTGGCCTCCAAGGTTGGCCTTAAGAGTATATGGCAAAGCATTCTCCACCATTGGGAAAAACTTGTGGTTAAAATGAAGAAAAAGAAGGATTTTGGCCAATATAGCAAGGGCATAGAAACACCTATTCCCTCATATATTGGTTAACACATGGAAATGAAAATTGGCCAAAACTTGGAAGACCATACACAAATGCCCAAAATTGACTACACTTTAAAAAAAAAAAACTTAAAAGGTTGCCAATGACCCACATGTTATGGTACTGCTAAGAGGTAAGGATGATATGGAGAATATATGAAGAAATTGTTTAGCTAGGCAAGTCTTCACAATACCTAAACATGAGAATGGCCTTTTCTTGGAGAGAAAGGAAAATTAGATAAAGAGATTCTCAAAGTTTAAAATGGATTAATAGAAACTAAACACGTATGGAGAAGGGAAAAAATCCTAATGGAAAAATACAATTTTGAGTCATAAGGTAGAAATTTTAGTAATTTTGAGAGCTCTAAGTCAAACTTAGGTGATTCACTATACTTAAAGTCTCTATAACATGTGTATTCAAAGTCTATTTAAAAGTACCTCTATATGGGAATTTTTGAGAAATAAAGCTTTATGTGGCGTCTTTTTGTATGTTAAAAATGTGAAAAAATGGTACTTTTAATATCCCTTCTTTTAAACTCATGTGATATCCTTACATATTTGTGAGTGACCCCATGAGGAGTCAAAACGGACCCATTTTTTAAATAGCTTAGAAAAATTTGTATAGGTACAGATAAGCTTAGGACAATCCCTAGTCACCTTTTTTTACGTACATATTGTCAATAAATGATAATTTATCTTCTGGGAAATCATATGCTAATCAAAGCCAAGGAAAGTTTTCCAAACTATTGCTTGTATTTGTTCAAAACGTGACCCCATTACACTCCTATTTTTTATAAGATTCTCAAATTATTTCTCATATTTATTTAAATTTTGATTACCTATTTTTGATCAAGTTCTATATATTATTGCTCATATTTGTTTAAAATTTGATTCCCTCATGCCTCTCTAATTTGGTTAGAACTCATCAATTAATGCTCCTCAAATTTCATCTAAATCTTAAATATAACCCATGTAACTCTTTAAAAGCTATTTAATGCACGAGGTTTGGTAGGTATTAATTGCTATAATGAATGTGTGCATCATAAACATATGATATGGTAGTATGCGTAGCTTTGATACAAAAGCTATTGACCTATGGAGATAAATGCTAAGGGGGGCATTTTGAGAGTTTTCCCTTAGATCCAATCATTTAAGTTTAAGTGCACTATGTATGACTACAACAAATCAATTTTTCATGTCCAGGACTCCAAGTAAGAAATTAAAGTAGCTCTTTGAGAGCTTGGTGAATTTGATGCAATCTGTAGGGAAAGAGAGGTTTGTTTTATCATAAAATTGGCTTCCATATACAAAAGACCTTTGTAATGCCAAACTTGTGTGAGAAAGGGAATCTACTTATCAAAATCATATGGCCCAAGGTATAAGGTCTTAAAATTATGAAGACAAAGCCAACTCAAATTTCCCAAGTTCCACCTTGTTAAAACTCAACAAAACAACAACACAAACAAAAAGTACTTAGCAACCCAATGAAACTTTTTCGATGTGCCCATACATTTTTATAATTCATGATAATGACAAGGTGACTCATAGATGGTATGTTCATGTTGTGTACATGGAAGCTTGACTTTCTTGATCATGACATCTGTCGACTAGAGCTCATCAGGCAACACTATAGGAATAAATGCAATAGATGGAATCAGAGCCCAGCTTTGCACAGCATGTCACTATTGTGCAACACATCTTGCATTAATGCCCACGCTGCTCTAACGAATATACCCATATTCTGCTTGCTCAGACCATCATCGATCAAGTGATGATCATCATGATCCACAATGAACTTTGACAAAACTAGATAGAAAATACACACATATCTAGTAACATAGCCATGTTTAGTAGATACAAAAATCAAGCTATAACTAGAAAAATAATTGTACATAGCAAGTGAGAACAAATTTGTGTATAACATCTAGCATAGTCATGCTTATGTAATTAAGTAACACACATCATAATGGATAGGCCTAACCATAATCCATGTAGAACAATTTCAAAAAAGACATTATGGATATGCATGTATATGTCTGAAATATACATGTAAGTTAAGATACACTTCATGCCTCTTTCATGAGCATTTGGATTAATTTCAATTCCCATAGACCTTGCACAAATTCCAATTCATTTCAATGGCTCTAAAGCTTAGAATGTCCCTATCTATTGGCATCATACAAACTATTCAGATTAAAATGCCTCTAAAGCATCCATCAACATGAGTACAAGCAAAATCAATAGTTATTTGGGCCCCTTACAAACAAGGGGCACACATATCTATTTGTAGCATGCAAACTATTTGGATTATAACCACCTTTTCCTTAAATGAATGCCATAAGCCCTCATAAGTATGTGGAAATTTGATGTATAAAATGCCCTAACCCTTTTTTTCTAGTGAAGAATGCTAATAGTAGCTATGTCATACCTTTGGGAAAACCAAGATACACTAAGTTGTCTAGCATTTTCAGATTCACGCTCTGGTGGACAACACATTGGGTTGGCAATGAAGGTGGGTAGCTTTATAAAGATAGAAACTTGAATGCTATTGTTAAGGCTATATATGTGTAACATTCGTGTGAATTACCCCTTATCGAAAAGGGGGATAATTCTATGGAAATTTCTTTAGGATAATGCAAATTTTTTTTCTCTTATTCCCCTCCCTAGCCGACTGTTGTGCTGGAAGGGGAGGGGAATAGCAATGACGCGGAAGCTCCTAGGTGGAGCACGCAGAAGGATAAGGCCATGCATGCTGACACGGAGGATCCCTCCCCTCCCCTATTTAACCAAGGGGGAAGGTCACCACAAGGGAGGGCAGTGTTTCCGCCATGAGTGAGAGGAATTTTGCATGTGCCGCTTGAAGGACGGAGAGGGGGATGGACTCTCTGCAGCATCATGAGGGGAGAGAAAGATAAAACTCGGCCTCGCTGCTGCTTCCAGGACGTGGATATGCCAAGCCGCCAGCTGCCGTGATACCGCCGTCAACACATGGCCTTATCCCCCCCCCCTGTGATTTAACCTTTAAGCCCCTTTCTTATGGGCTCCAAAAACCTTTTTACTCACCCCCCCCATGTCTAAACCCCCCTTTCCCAGGGGTGTTAAAATCCCCGTGTTTATCCCTTAAGCCTTTAGTCTTTAAAGGTCTTATCACCCCCCCCCCCCCCAGTGTTTTATCCATTAAGCCTTTCCCTTAGGCTTAAAAACCCTTTTTCTCCTCGGTTGCAACCCCCTATAAGCCCTTTTCCTTGGGCTTCAAAACTACTCACCCCCCCCCCCCCCCCCCCCGCGTGTTTAAAGCATTATATTCCCCTCCCGATAGTTGGAACCCAACCCCCGTGTTTGTTTTAATTTTCCTTTAGCCCTTCGTCATTGGCCTCGGAATCAATTCCCCCCTCCATGTGTAAACCCTCATAAGCCCTTTTCTCCTAATTTGCCTAAGGGTCCTTAGACCCTTACTTATAACCTTTACGGTTATTATTTTCCCTTGGAGCTCTCCCGCACCTTGTTTCTTTTCCACACCTTTCTATTCCCGTTCGTGCCACTTTACAAAGGCCATTAAGCCTTCCCCATGGCTTCAATGGGTCTTAGTCATGAGAAATTTTGAAGCACCCCCTGCCGAAATCCCTACTTCAAGGAGGGAGCCTTCTAAAACTACTTTCGACGGACAGTGCAAGGGAGCGATGGTGGAATTCCGAAGAGGAGTTGTAAAGATGCTTCCACGTCCGAAAGACTACTATTGCGATGCCTCCTAAGAAAGTCCAAGGCGCAGCCGCGGGAGGGTCATCTTCGGGCATCCACGTGGACATCTCACCCCAATCACAGGTTTTCCTTCCTAATTTTTATTTGATATTGTTGTAATTCAATCATGCAAAGTTAATTATTAGAAATAGGATATATTTTTGTCCTAGGTGTTCACGACGAAGGAACTTAATCATCAATACTTTTTAATGAAACATGCAAATTAAGAAGTATAAACGCATTTTTAGCAAATAGATTATGCATTGAAATGAATTATAAGACTAGATTATTATCCATTAAAATAGTATACTTCGGTTAAGCCTAGAAGTATAAACTGAATCTCGCACTATTAACCCATATCGCAATGAATCATCATGGAAAGTGCAAAGCATGAAACGACTCTTACGATGCATAAACTCTATGAAATGATCATTGTCAAACTACATAAATTAGCAAAAAAGAGGTTGCTTATTTAGCATGAATTTTGTTCGCAAAGAAAATGAAAGATTAGTTGAAATTGACCTAACATATGCCTGACCTCAAACCGATAAGTTAGGGTTGAAAAAAATCACTTTACGCATTGTCAACGAATCATGTGGAAGTAATCTTGAAATTATCTTCTAGAATTAACCAAATTTTCATAAACCTAAAACACCTAAGCCGCGGAGTACTCGTTCGGAATAAGTTAAATTCCAAAAGACGCCTATACCTTAAATACTTGCCCACATTCACTGAATGTAGGGACAGCGAAATGTAATCGTAAAATGAGCTAGGGTTTGTCCCTAAGAACCGTACAAGATGAAACTTGGAAACCCTAGGTCTAACGACGCCAGCCTAGTAACCTGAAATAGATTGTTTCATGACTCCATTGTCTCATAGTTCGAAGCGACACTTGCGCAACATGTACGGAGTCATATGATATTGTGATTGAATCACAAGGGAATGTCCAAGTTCTCGCAATGAAGTTGGCATGTCCTTACGCAAGTTATCTTGAAAGAGGATGAATAATCATCCTAATTTAGTGGTTTATCTTGAGTAAAGAAGTTTGATTGGAAACTAAAAGACCAACCGATAAAACTGAAATAACCAATGAACTTAAGGTTTGACCAAATCGGGTTAATAGGGTACGCCCTAACCCAGGATACAGGGGATCTTGCCAAGTTGCAAGTCATCCCAGATCGAGTGCTGGATGCATTCGAAAGGAAGGATTCATTCCTTAGCTGTTTGCCAACAAAAACGATCAATGGAAATGTTTGTGCTTGCTACAGCTTTTAGAGAACTGTTTGGCTTTGTTTGATCAATGAATTAAAAGATAAATGAATATCTATACTTCAGGTTGAAGGCCTGAAGGGAGAGGCAGCTTCAGTTACCCTCGACTGCCTACCTAACCCTAACCAAGGGGGTTGTTGAATGCACTAGGAAAGTGGACTGAATCGGCCACGAGAGGTCTCTGTGTTGAGCGCTACTTGGATCATGAGGACTCTTGGGTGTCAAGGGGGGCTCTAGCCGTAAATCCCTCACCTTCCGGGTCCTGCACAAGAGGCTAATGTGACTCGGGATTGGATCTTGAGGCCCGCATACTACTCTACGGGCAGAAACATGGATTAGTGATTCCTGTGGATTGCTGGATAGCCTTCGGGCAGATTGTGGATAAGCCTACGGGCTGGACTCTTTGTATTTCAAAGATAAATATGATAACCTGTTAATAAGGAACTTGTCTGATATTCTTTTTTTATGTCAAGTTATAAGATTACGTGAAGGAACCAGTGCCTAACGGGTTAATTAAAGAAGCTGGTTGTTACATGTCAAACTAATGTGTTAGGTAATTAAATAACTAAAACAACCCGAGGAAATTGCGGAGGATGGGCCATAGGTCTGTCCTACGGATGGGTGGTCCCAGTTGGCTGGAAACTTTTCTCAAATCACGATGGAGAGCTAGAACATCGTCCACTACAACAAAAAGGCTCCATAGACGCGCTTGTGGACGCAATATTTGAATTGTGAAAAAAAAAGTCGGGTGCGTTTATTAACGCGTCTACAAAATCGCGTCTAAAAGCGCACTTATAGGCAGAAGTAGATGCACACTTAGACGCGTCTATAGACGCAAGTATAAATGCGCTACGTAAATATATAATCATATTTATAAAAAAGTGGATATATTCATATTGTGCGTCTATACACGCGTGTATCTACGCGTCTAAAACCGCGTTTACTTTGAAAGTTTTTGGCAAGAATATACGCGCATTTATCCTGTAATTTAGACGCGCTGATAGACGCGCAAAACAGAGGTATGAAAAAAAAACCAGAGAGCATGTGGCCTGCATGGCTTTGCAGGCCACATGCTCTCTGGGTTTTTTCCCCCCCATCAACATCAAATTGTATACTTAGGGAAAACAGAGAAAGATTATTTCGAAGATTGGATACTGAAAACAAAACAATATATGTAGCACACGAAATTTCATATATATAAATGAAACGTTTTTACATTATGAGTTCTAGTGCTTGTGACGTTATGATCGCAAGCACTAGCTGAAAGTAATACATATCAAAAATGAAAATTACAAGCCAAGGGGAGGCATGCATGCATGGGGCTCCTCTATATCTCCTCAGAAGAGGCATCATCATCGCTACCACCACCGCTGCCGTTGCCGCCACCGCTACTGCTAGTCCCCCCTTCGCTATCCTCAACTGCATCAGGGTTCGCCTACACAAAGGATTAAAGTATATAAATACCATTACAAACAATAAATCATATTGATTTATACTTTTCATGTAAAAAATAAAACATACCTCTTCTGGTGGTGGAATCCTCATGGCGCAATTATATTGCTCCTCCGTGATGAGTCCCTCCTCGTGGAAATGCTGCCAATTGGACGCCCGGTTATGACCTCGATGGTAGCCTACCTCTCTAGGAGTAGGCATCCTACCAACGATATGGAACTACAAAACAATTTGAACATATAACGTATTAAAACACACTACATAATGAAGTGAAACAAATTACAAAATTTAATTTAAAAAAAGAAATCAAATAATACTTACAAACTCAGCCTCCCATGACTCCCTGCCACCCGATCCATAATGCGACGATCCCATGGTTGCCATCTGGATACGTCGCGCCTCTGCATGCTGGCGACTTGTCATTTTCTCCGTTGCTCTCTTCTTGGCCTCTTTCCACTCCTTGCAGTGGCAATTGGGTGGTTGGCCATATCCAGGGCGCCCCTGCTCTTGTCTCCGCAATGACTCCTTGGCGTGCGTCATAAGGTGAGACCTCTTGTTATGAAGGGCGTCTCTCACCTTTGACTATCCCCAATCATCTGAGAATCGTGAATTCTTGGGATTAGGGTACCTTTTATGTACTGCCTGCAGCACCTCTTGCCACAAACCTTTTTTTTTGTGCTTGAAGGGAATCATGCAATCTTTGTATATGGCATGCACGACACTCCTCAAGTAGGCTATCACTTCCCTCCCCTCGAAGTCATGCAAGATACCACCAACATCAGTGATAGAGTAGTATATTTGTGGAGGCTCACCTCTCTCATTTTTCGGTGAGGGTGATCGAGAGCCACCATCTAGGCAACCCCCACAAAGCCCTCGACCTCCTCGTCCTCCCGCACCACTCTCCCTCCTCCATCGACGTGCACTACCCTCTACCTCACTCGATACACGTGCCTCTGTAGATGTACGTGCTTCGACCGATCCATGTACCTCAGCTGATCCCTGTGTAGGCAAAGATGTGATAGGTGTCCCAGACATCACACTGAAAACCTCATCTGTAGTGGGAGGGCAACCAAGATAATTGGTCATCTCCCCCATGAATTGCTCCTTGTTAAATGGGGTACTGGAGGATCCAGGATTCCACATCTACACAAGAAAAATCATATTACCCTATGTAGATAAAACATATTACATACAGCGTCTATACCTGCATCTCTATGCGCGTCTATACCTACGTCTCTGTGGGTGTCTGTCAGCGTGTGTATCCTTGCATGTACACTGCAGAGCACACGCGCCCACACACGCGCTCAAAGACGCGCCCCCAGAGAAACGTTTTCCGCGTCTATATCTGCGTCTACACTGAGATGTAGACACGCTATCAGACGCGCTTGGTCGGCTGATTTTAGCAGACGACCGCCATTATTGATTTACAAAATGCAATACATAATGGAATCACAAATCCTAAATACACAGACAGAGTAGAGAGAGGAAGATAGAAAGAAAGAGAGAGAGAGAGAGAGAGAGAGAGAGAGACTCACCTTGGGTGTTTGGTGTGGCGGGTGGTGGCGCTTATTCCTTCTCCTTCTTTCTCTACTTGGTAAGTTACCCTCCCTTGATGCTTGCTTGCTGCTGCTTCTTCTTGTTCTCCTCTCTCTTGTTCTCTCTTTCTTCCTCTCCTTGGCTTTCCTTTTTCCCTTCTTCTGTGTTTGAAATGAAAGAAGAGGTGAGTCATGAGGAGGTGAGGCATGAAAAGACTAGGTGAGGCATGAAGAGACTGCATGTCGGCTAAACTCAAGCTTCAGAATCACAAAAAACGTAGGAAAGGAAAGGCATAGTTTGAAAAGAAATGATTTAGTATGATTTGAATTTTGACGTGTGCGTCTATTTTTGCGTGTATAAGCGCTTCTATTTGCATGGATATATAGACGCGAAAGTCGCATCTATTTACACGCACGTTTAGACGTGCCTATAGACGCTGTGATAGACGCACCTGACTTTGCGCGTCTAACATGCGCGTCTATGCCTCGTTTCTGTTGTAGTGGTCAAAGAATACGAACAACAAAAGCGTTGACCTAGAGTTATGATTAAACCCGATTTACTTTGTTTTAGGTGAACGGAATGGGACTATGCCTTATGGCAGAGAGGTTGAGCTTTGCCTCCCTCTCATTTCCCATTCTCCTTGAACCAAGTACAGCGTGAATCCGCTTCGGACCTGGCGTTTCTACGTAAAGTAGTTTGCTTGGGTCTGATGCTTGTTGCCATTAGAAAATGACCAATAAGGAAAACCCTAATTCAGGTCGATCCTAAGTGGGAACGGCCACAATACTTCCGCTACGTGGCAGACACGAAAAGTCCTAGATCGCAAACCCCGCAACATTCCATGGGAGTGCCGGGCAAAACTTTCTACACATCTTTAAATGTAGGCAAACCTGTAACCAACCCTTTGGACTGCATTAATTTCAGCCTTTGTACATTTGCATGTCCAATGCGTTTGTGCCAAATTTCAATGTCTGCAACAACACCTTTTCCTTTGGCATACATAGCCGCATTCATAGTAGGAATTCCAGCATCTAGAGTGAACATACGTCCAACTCTACTCCCCTTTGATGCCAACCTGCACTTGTCATTGAAGTCTTCTACAAAGCAGCCCTTTGCATTAAATCTAACTTGCAGCCCTTGCTCTACCATTTGACCGACTGACACCAAGTTCTTTGTAATAGATGGCACATGCAATACATCTGAAAGACTCTTTGTCTTACCATCATGCAAGGACAAGGGAACTTTTCCAATGTGTGAAATTGGGTGGCATGAGTCATCACCCGTCTGCACATAGCCTGCATTCTGCAAATTCTGCATCTCTCCAAACCATTTTGCATGGCTGGTCATATGATTGGATGCACCTGAATCAACATACCAAACATCTTCATGTGTTCCCTTTCCTGTAACAGCATTCAGCATATGCTGCATAACGAACAAACGTTCATTTTTGTCTTCATTCTGTCGTGAAGACGATGCATAGTTTCCTTGCTGCAACTTACCACTGCGGATATCATCTCTCTTAGCATAACATTGGGCTGCAATATGACCTGTTTTGCCACAGTAGTGGCACACAATACCAGAGTTGTTAGAACCTCTGTTCTGCCATCCACCTCTTCCTCTAAAGCTCCCCCTGCCTCTAAAGTTACCACGACCTCCTGAAACCTGCATATCGCCAAATTGCTGATTCAATCTGTTTTGCTGGTTGTCACTACCACGTCCTGTACCACGGCCTCTTGAAGAGAACCTGCCACGTCCCCTTCCTGAACTGGAGTAGAAAGCTTGGACCTGTTCACCACTTCTTTCAGATGTCTCACTCTGCATGTTGATCTCTTCAGTGATCATAAGGGAGACCAACTCATCGAAATCTGGAAATGGCTTTCTGACATATACAGAAGTTACAAAAGACTTCCAAGCCTTTTCATTGTTAAGTCCACCCAAGGTAGACGACACCAAATCATCATCATCGGGCATTGCATCAATCGCTGCCAATGCATCTGCAATGCTTCTTACCTTCAGTGCATACTCATTGATAGACATCTTCCCTTTCTTTAATGTATTCAACTCTTGCTTGAGTTGAATCTTTCGTGCCTTTGTATTTACAGAAAACATACTTTCAAGTATGGTCCAAGCTACATATGAATTCTCTGCATTTCTAACGTGTCCCAGCATATTATTGTCAATTACTGCAGACAACCAATACATGACCTTTTTATCCTTTGCATTCCATTCCTTCCGTGCCTTTGTCTCTTCTGCAGTTGGAGGATCACTCATCTCCGGTTCCTTTTCTTCACCTGAAACAAACTCGTAGAGGCCTTTTCCAATAAGGAAGTTTGTGACACGGAACTTCCATGAAGGGTAGTTGTTCTTGTCGAGCTTCTCAATGATAGGGCTTCCACTGTTCTCTGCCATTATCACAAAATTAATACCAACAGCAAGTAAATCTTCTGCAACCCTGGACCTGTAGTGCACAGCAATACACCAGACAGCCTTTTTAACTGTCTGCTCAACAATACATGCAATCTGCAACCTGTTTGCAGATAAACCTTGTGTTTACTCACTGGTAAACACCTTTGAACTTACAGATCTGAAATCTATAACCTATGCACCCACTTTCGGTCAATACAGTCGAAGTCACAGCGTACCCTGAAACTGCTGTCCGCAACCTTGCGGCTCTAAAACGGGCCCTAAAACGGCCTCAGATGCCCAAAATAATTGCGGGAAAGCCCTAAAGGACTAATCTGTAGAATATACAGCGCTCTTCGCGCACACCAAATCTCATTGCAATCTGAGATTTTTGCTCAACCCTGCTTCCGGTGCCTCCACAGGCACTATCCAAGAGAAAGAGTGGAAGGATAGGAGAGCTTCTTACCCGTGGCTTGCTTGCTCGAACCTTGCTTCTTCTCCTTTGCTTCAACCTTCGAAATCAGCCTCTCCCAGTGGTGCGGCTCTGATACCATGTCAAGAATCGCGTGGTGGAGGGGGTTGCTCAAGATGCTGCGCCGAACACACACAGAATGCACAAGGAGAAGCTCACTCAAGAGACAAGAAGAGAGATGGAGGCCAAAACGTTTTCTTACTGATTTCTTCTTCTTCTTCCACACTCTTTTCAATGTAAACAAAGTATAGATAAGATACAACATAAAATGAAAGTGGTCCTCTAAGTCAAACAATGCATAACCGACTACACTAGTCGACTGGCGCTATAACTATGCCAGCTGTAAATAGGTGTAACAACCTGAATATAATAAGTAATGAGTCAGTGGCCATGTGAGAGTCATAATGACCACCGACGTGCTAAGTGTAGGCGTGTGAACCCATCTAACCAGGCGGTGTTGAGATATCGAGCTCCACTCGTGATACGCCAGGGTGACCGTTGTATATTTATGTCACCGACTTGTCAGTTGCAGACGCGGTTGGTACACCGCTCATGAATAATAGCTACATGATAGCTATCCTTATCTACTCTAGTTCGTGGCTCAGTTAGTATGCCACCTTAGTTAGTTGAGTTTGGTTTGAGACCCATATATAGGGTTCTTCTATTTCTTTGTACTTGAGTTCTTTTGGCTTACACAACTAAGAAGAGGAAAACTGTTTTCAGCCTCCACCCTTGTGTGTCTTCCCCCATTGTGCAAGCAAGAAAGCTTCAAGCGAGACTCCTTCCTTCTCTCCCACAATCTTGACATGGTATCAGAGCCTTGTTCGTGGTAAGGAGCTCAAGAAAGCAAGCCAAGCTCGCGGTGTTCTGGTAAGAGGAGCAGTGTTGCTTTCATTTTCTGTTTTGGGAGCAGATCTCTGCAGGTAGCACAGCCGAAAATTGCAGGAGTGCATTGTCTCAGGTTGAGACGCCCTTCGCGGTGAAGCAAGAGGGCAGTATATGCTGCGGGCGAGGGCTTTAGCCCTCGGCGACCTTGTTTTTTTGATTTGAGGCCATTTCGGGGCCTGTTTTGCAGACGGAAGTTTTCTGCACGCACTCAGGAAAAGGCTCAGTTTTATGCTGTGCGACCACTGTTCTACAGGTCGGTGAAAAGTTACTGTAGAAATTGCATCGTATGCTTGTGCGCAGAGACATTGGGAGTTTCAGAATCATCCTTGGTTCCTATTTATGCAAAATCGTCACTAGGAAGTGATTGTGTGGTCAAATACCACTTTCGCCAGTTTTGCAGATTTGCCCTTGTGAGGGTGAAGCTGTGTTTTTTGCAGTGACAGAATTTCTTGCAGTATTCTGTAATGGCGTCTGATTCTCTTTCACAGATTGTCACTGAAAAGCTTGACAAGAACAACTTCCAGGCATGGAAGTTTAGAATGACGAATTTCCTTATGGGAAAAGGATATTGGGAATTTGTTGCAGGAAATGAAGAAGAACCAGTTCTTCCTGATGTTCCCAATCAACAACAAATGCAGGCATTTAAAACATGGCATGAGAGAGCCAGGAAAGTTATGTATTGGCTGTCTATCAGCATTTCAGACTCTATAATTGTGCATATTCAGGATGCAAGTACGCCAAAGGAGGCATGGGATACTTTGTCAAAAATGTATAGCACAAATACGCAAGCCAGGAAAATGCAGCTCAAGCAAGAGTTGCACAATGTGCAAAGAGAAAATATGAGCATCAACGACTACCACATGAAGGTGAAGAAGATTGCAGATGCACTTGCTTCCATTGGGTCGCCAGTGGAAGATGATGATTTAGTTTCCGTGACCTTGAATGGTCTAGGAAAGGATTATGCACAGTTTCGGACATCCATTTCAGTTCGTGAAAGATTTCCTGATTTTGAGGAGTTGATTGCTCTTCTAATTTCTGAGGAGCAGAGAAATGGTGGTGCATCTTCTTCAGGAGGAACTTCAAAAGAAGCTGTCTTCTACTCAAATGCTGGAAGAGGTAGAGGCAGAGGTAGAGGAGGCCGATTTGGAGGCCGTGGTAGAAATCAGAATATGCAGCAAACTCAAGAAAACCAGTCCTATGGAGGAGGACGTGGTAACTCTAGAGGCAGGGGGAGCCAAAGAGGTCGTGGTGGATGGCAAAGAGGTCAAAATGCAAACAGTAATGTTGAATGCTACTATTGTGGTAAAATGGGTCATATGGCTAAAGACTGCTATAAAAAGCAGAATGACATCATGAATGGAAAACTGCAACAAGGGAATTATGCATCTTCTAACAGACAGGGTGATGACAGAAATGAGCATTTGTTCATGGTGCAGCACATGAACAATTCTGTGACAAGTGCAGAAGAAAGCAATGATGTATGGTATGTTGACTCAGGTGCATCAAACCACATGACAGGTCATGCAGAATGGATGGAGGATGCAAGGAAAATGGAAAAACCAGGATTTGTGGAGACTGGTGATGATACTGCACATCCTATTGTGCAGATTGGAAAAATTCATTTGTCTATGCAGGATGGGAAAAAGAAATACCTGTCCGATGTATTTCATGTCCCGAATATCACCAAGAATCTGGTTTCAGTTGGTCAAATGGTTGAACAGGGCTTGCAGGTCAGATTTAATCCTCATGGATGCTTTGTTGAGGATATGAAAAATAAAGGTCGCTTGATAGCAAAAGGAAAGAAGAAGGGCAGAATGTTTACATTGGATGCAGACATGTCTGAATTGAGTGCAGTAATGTTTGCACATGGGACCGATGTAGTTGCAGATATTGATATCTGGCATAAACGCATTGGTCATGTTAATGTACAGCGACTTAAATCAATGCAGGCCCAAAATATTGTTGCAGGATTGCCCAAATTCAAGGTTGCAGAAATGCATAAGGTATGTGAAGCCTGTCAGTTTGGAAAACAGGCAAGGAAACCATTTCCTAGACATGTTCAAGAGAGTGAGAAGCCATTGGAATTAAATCACTCTGATGTGTGGACAACTAAAGCTGCATCTCTTGGAGGCTGTCATTATTTTGTCAGTTTTATTGATGACTATAGCAGAAAAGTTTGGGTGTATTTTATGAAAAAGAAAAGTGAAGTTTTTGGGCATTTCAAAACTCTTAAAGCTATGGTTGAAAAAGAAACAGGCTTGCAGATAAAATGCCTAAGGTCAGATGGAGGGGGAGAGTACCTCTCAAATGAGTTTGCAAAGTTCTTGCAGGAGCATGGCATAAAGCAGCAATATTCATGCAGTTATACCCCACAACAAAATGGAATTGCAGAAAGGAAAAACAGGCATATTGGAGAGGTATCTCGTGCCATGCTCAATGAAAAAGACTTGCCAGATTTTTATTGGGCTGAAGCAGTTGCTACAGCAGTCTACATAATGAACAGGACTCCCACTGCAGCAATACATGGAATGACTCCAGAAGAGAGGTATACTGGTAGGAAACCAGATATTTCTCATTTTAAAATTTTTGGTTGCATTGCCTATGTACATGTGCCAGATGAGCTGAGATCCAAGTTGGATCCAAAAGCTGAGAAGTGCATCTTTATTGGTTACTCTCTGCAGCAAAAAGGGTATAGATGCTATAACCCTTCTACTCGTAAGTTTACAGTGAGCAGAGATGTTGTTTTTGATGAGATGAGTAGCTGGTATAAACCAGTAAATGTGATTGATGATGAAGATGCACAAAATGGTAATGCTACACAGAATTCACAGCAGCAGTCACAAAATATTAGTGGACCTGGAGCGTCCTCTAGCAGTGGTTCACATTCTTCGCCATGGACAGGCAGATTGAGATCAGGAGAATCTTCTCAAAGCAATGCAGATAGTGGTATGCAGGTATCACGAAAAGGAAAAGAGAAGGTTGATCAGCCCATGTTTGATGTGAATGCAGGTCACTCTTATGTGGATGGTGAATCCAGTGGCTCAGAACAGAGCATTGATGATGAGTTGGGTATTCCTTCTATTGTTACACCTGGAGTAAGGAAGACCAGGGATGTTTTGAGAGCACCTGGGAGTGAACCTACTTTGCGCAAGTCTACAAGAGCTAGGTATCCTGTGGATAGGCTGAAATATGATGGATTTACAGCCATTCACTATGCATATATGGTCAAAGTGATACAGGAACCAGAACCCACATCTTTTGAGCAAGCCATGGGAAAAGAAAAATGGGAGAAAGCCATGGATGAAGAAATGGATGCCTTGGAAGCAAATGCTACATGGGAGTTAGTACCTTTGCCTAAAGGTAAGAATGCAATTGGCTGTAAGTGGGTTTATAAGGTGAAGCACAATGCTGATGGTTCTGTGAACAGATACAAGGCAAGATTAGTAGTCAAGGGGTATGCACAAACATATGGCATTGACTATGAAGAAACATTTAGTCCGGTTGCAAGGATGGCAACCGTAAGAGCAGTCATTGCTATGGCTGCATCAAAGGGATGGTCTTTACATCAGATGGATGTAAAGAATGCCTTCTTGCATGGTGATTTGCAAGAAGAGGTCTATATGGAGCAGCCACCAGGTTATGTGCATGCTGTTCATCCTGAGTTTGTTTGCAGGTTGAAGAAAGCCTTGTATGGCTTGAAGCAAGCACCTAGAGCATGGTCTGACAAGATATGACAGTATCTTGTCACTATTGGCTTTCAGATTTCCAAGGCAGATTTCTCACTTTATATGAGAAAAACAGAGAAAGGTATTATGCTGCTTGTCATTTATGTTGATGATTTGATTATGACAGGTGACAGTGATGAAGATATCCTTCATGTGAAAATGCTATTGAAGCAGAAGTTTGAGATGAAGGATTTGGGAGAGCTGCGTTATTTCTTGGGCATTGAGGTGATTAGATCACCAAGTGGGATACAGCTCTTGCAGAGGCAGTATGGATTGGACATGCTGTCCAAATATGGGATGACAGGCTGTAAGCCTATTTCAGTTCCTTTGGAGCAAAATGTGAAGCTGAGCACAGATGCAGGTGAGCTTCTAGAAGACCCTACTATGTACAGACGCATAGTAGGAAGTTTGATTTATATGACTATTACCAGGCCAGATTTGAGCTATGCTGTTGGATTGGTAAGTCAGTTTATGCAGGCTCCAAGGAAACCACATTTGGATGCGGCTAGACGCATACTTAGGTATGTAAAGTCCACATTGCAGTATGGACTATTTTATGAGACTGGGGTTCAGATACAGTTGCATGGATACACTGATGCTGATTGGGCTGGTAGTATTTCTGATAGACGATCTACCAGTGGATATGTATTCTCTTTTGGGAGTGCTGCAATCACTTGGAGCAGCAAGAAACAGCCTACAGTTGCCTTGTCGAGCACAGAGGCTAAGTACAGGGGTGCAGCAATGGCTGCATGTGAGGTAGCTTGGTTGCATAAGCTACTTTATGATATGCATCAGTCTACAGATGGGCCAGTTGTCATTTATTGTGACAACATGAGTAGTATACACTTGGCAAATAACCCAGTCTATCATGCTAGAACAAAGCACATTGAGGTGCATTATCACTATGTGCGAGAGAGGGTTTTACTAGGTCTTATTGATCTAGTTTATGTCAGCACAGAGGATCATGTAGCTGACATATTCACGAAGGCATTGGGTGCAGAGAAGCTGCGCAAGTTCAGAGACCTGCTTGGTGTGCAGGAATTGGGATTGAGCTCGAGGGGGAGTGTTGAGATATCGAGCTCCACTCGTGATACGCCAGGGTGACCGTTGTATATTTATGTCACCGACTTGTCAGTTGCAGACGCGGTTGGTACACCGCTTATGAATAATAGCTACATGATAGCTATCCTTATCTACTCTAGTTCGTGGCTCAGTTAGTATGCCACCTTAGTTAGTTGAGTTTGGTTTGAGACCCATATATAGGGTTCTTCTATTTCTTTGTACTTGAGTTCTTTTGGCTTACACAACTAAGAAGAGGAAAACTGTTTTCAGCCTCCACCCTTGTGTGTCTTCCCCCATTGTGCAAGCAAGAAAGCTTCAAGCGAGACTCCTTCCTTCTCTCCCACAATCTTGACAAGCGGTCCATCATCAATGTCCGCATGTGTTGAGCTTGTCATCTCAACAATCTTAGATGTTAGGGAGAGACAATTAAGATCCAGAACCCTGAGAGAATGCCTCGTCCAGTGGAAATTTTATCTCGAAGAGGATGCCACTTGGGTAGATGAAGGCACTCTCAACCATCAATATCCCTAGTTTATCTCGAGATGGGGACATCTCAATTCCTCTAAGGGGGAGAGAATGTAACATTCATGTGAACTACCCCTTATAGGAAAGGGGGATAATACTATGGCAATTTCTTTAGGATAATGCAAAATGTTTTTCTCTTATTTCCCTCCCCAGCCAACTGTTGCGTTGGAAGGGGAGGGGAATAGCAATGACACGGAAGCTCCTAGGTGGAGCACGCAGAAGGATAAGGCCATGCATGCTGACACAGAGGATCCCTCCCCTTCCCTATTTAACGAAGGGGGAAGATCGCGACAAGGGAGTGCAGTGCTGCCGCCATGAGTGAGAGGAATTTCGCCTGTGCCGCTTGAAGGACGAACAGAAGGACGGACTCTCTACAGCATCGTGAGGGGAGAGAAAGACAAAAGTCGGGCTCGCTGCTGCTTCCAGGACGTGGATCTGCCGAGCGGCCAGCTGCCGTGATACCGTTCTCAACACACGGCCTTATAGCTGAACTAAAAATGAAAGATAATCTATCATCGATTATCATATAATAACGTTAAGAAAACTTTTATCCAGGCACAACCCCAGGTACAGGTTCCAAATTCGCCTCCTACATCAAGTACTGCTATGACCCAGGAGAAGAAGTTCCTCCTCAAGCAGATAAAGCCACCCGAGTTTGACGGAACAATTTGTCATCAGCTAGAATATAGACGCTCATCATCTGGAAAGAATATAAACGAAATAATGTGTCATCTGTTGGAATATAGACGCTCATCAGCTTGAAAGAATATAAACGAAATAATGTGTCATTAGCTAGAATATAGACGCTCATCAGCTGGAAAGAATATAAAAGAAATAGAAAGCCAAGCAAATTGTAACACATTCTGGATAGATTGATCTCACAAATCTTGATGGGTGCTTCAAGTTCCAATAGATTCTGTCTATATATAGCTAACACTACTACGGTCCATGCGTGCTGTTAAGATTATGAAAACAAATAGAATAAAGCACACTTTACCTGTGTTGACATAGTCGCTCCCCTATTCAAGGTTTCAAAGGGCACTTCTGCTTTCTCAGTAGCCTTCTTGAGGTTCAAGTTTCAAATCCTGAGTGCAATCCAAGAGTGGCGATATGCTGTTCTCGGGAGGTGAGTTGTTGATTGAGACGCTGTCATGTGGCGATGTATGCTTAGGAACGTTGGCTATGTTTTTGAAGGCTCACAGACCACTTTCTGATAGTTCTCTTCGATATATTTTGAGAGTTTGACAAAAATGGTCCCTTGAATAGCTTGTTTAATACAAATTTTCAATATGGGTAACAAGATTATCCCTCATAAAGTTACAAATTTTGTGAAAAAACTCCAAGTTTTGGCAAATACATTGAAAAACTCCAAGTTTTGGCAAATACATTGAAAAACTCCAAGCTTTGAAAAATTTTGTGAAAAAACTTCAAATTGGGGGCTTTCTTTTTTAAATCTCCCCCATTCTGGGCTGCATTCTGAGCCGACAGAAGTTGGGATGCGATCTGCAGCTGCAAGCGAGCGGTGGCCTCATCAGAGAAGAAGGGATATGGAATGTCCCAGCCAAGTCACAGTCGTTTCTTGGGGCGGGTCTCGTCCTAGAAGGGACCGAACACAAGGTCGAGAGCCATTCGTAGCGACCAAAATCAGCAGAGAAGAGCAAGAACCTGGGGGTAGGGTTTCAGAGAAGGGGATAACAGCAAACAGGAAGTAGTGATAAGGTTTCACAGGAACACGAGAGAGAAGCTCCTCTTGCCTGAGTGAAATCTTGTTGTCAACAGATGAAGTTCGCACAAGCCTTTGCCAAAGCCGCAGGAACTTACCTTTGTAGCTACACAAGGATGCGTATCCAAATTTGCTATATCTCAGCAAGCTTTGTTCTCGGAACGGATCAAAAGCTGTCCAGCCATCATCACCAGTCGTGTATATACACACCCATTGCTCCACAACCCCGTAGCACCTGTGCAGCTCAAAAAGCATGCGGCTCTGCACTAGCTGTTGGTGTCAACCTTCCAGTGATCCGCGCAAGGGATGAATGCTAGGCATCGGAGGGCCGTATTGTTGTCAAGGCCCGACAAGAAGAAAGTGTCAGGGTCGGCATGCGCATTAGGTGTGGAATCAGATGCAGCATCAGTGGCCGAGCCCTGCTCGCATAGCTGCGACTGGAATCAGATGCAGCATCAATGGGCGAGCCCTGCTCACATAGTTGCGGCAACGCATGCGGATTGGCTTTTGCCAGGTGCCTGTCTCCCTTGACCTTCTTCTTCTTCTTGGCCTAATGTCTGGTCTCGAACTCGGCCAATTGCGGCTGGGCATCAGCATGAAAGGGGGTTTTGGTGGGGAAGGAGTAGGAGACGATGAAGGATTCCCCTTCTTCCAATGGCAAGCAGTGCTGGCCTTGGCAGGGCAGGACAGGAAGGAGGCAGTAGTGTCGCATCCCGCGCTGCCACTACAGCTGCTAAATTGGAAGATGATGCCAATAACATGTATCCAGCGTAAACACTAATGGTGGAAAGCTCTTTGTGATGTTGTAGAATCTTGCTCTGATACCATGTTGAAAACTGCAAGGAAGACGAGAGACGAAAGGAAGAGAGGAGAGAAGAGAGATATAAGACACCGGAAGCGAAACCCCAAAAGTGTGTCAACTGAGCACACATGATAGAAATATATAGAGGGGACCTGGGGTGCTATATATAGACAGACTATATATAGCTAACACTATGGTCCCATGTCAATCTCCTGACACAACTCTGCATACACTGGAAGGTTGATAGACATGTCACCACAAAAGGATGAGTCCACCTCGTTCTCAAAGAATTCTTGGACTCCTGTGTTTCCATCATTGTTAGCCGATGCTGGCTCCTCTACATGCTCCAAGCTTTCGGTGGCCTCCACCCCTTGCAATATTGACCCCTCTATTTACATATTGTCCTCATCTATGCTCGGAACATCGCTTTGATCATATACTCTCGCACTTCGGGGAGATGAAGGTATAAAATACCACCATTGAGGTTGTCGGGGGTTTGGATAGAAGATTACCTATTCACAAACACGTACAAGAGAGATTAAACTATTGTGACATGTACCATGTCATAATATAATTAACAACAAATGAGTTCATGCACTTGTTCACAATGGGTCGGAAACACAAAGGTGTTGCGCAAATTGGTCCTTTTTTTTGAAATCTATTTCGAGAAATCTAGATGGACCTCGTCGAACTATTGCTCTAGCTCCTTCAAGTACCACTTTGAACCACTACACACATCGAATAGTATCATGGAGAAGCTACGGTAATCCACCGTAACAATACTTTGCAAGTTCCCAAAATACTCCATCTCATCTATAACCATATTTGGATCCGTTGCTCGTCGTCGGCTCTCCTGCTCGAATCTTGCCATGATATCACAGTCCATTATGGAGCACATTTTGTCAATACGCTCCACACGAAAATGCCATCTGCGCAACCACCTGCACTATATATTTTGTATTGTACATTGAAACACTCAACTTAGTTGTTGCAAATAAAATATAGATATCACAAATCCTGAACACATCATCACCTTTGGATTACATCCCCTCGAGAATTCCCACTCCTCCATTGAGACCTACGCCCCTTTGTGAGACGCTACAATTAAAGCTCCATGCAACCATTGTGTTGACATGAACCGCGGCATCTCCTCCATGCCCTTGGGATATCGAATCGGTTGATGGCGCGTACTACGTCGAAATTTAGATCGCGCTTCCTCTCAATCTTGCCTAGCGATCTGGTACGTGGTGAGCCATGTCTCTATCGAGGCATGGTGCAACATAAAAAAGCGATTCACATTCTCCTCCATTCTAGCATTCATTCTTTTTTCTACCCCATTTCCAACCGCCACATCTCCGGTCAGTCTATCATCGTCCTTTAGTGACCATAGCATTTTGTTGTCTGGATCCACCATTGGTAGCCATTGTGAAATATGCACTAGCGCCTCAGACACATCCCAACCTTCAACCATGCTACCTTTTGGCCGAGCTCGTTGTCGCACAAAGCCTTTTAAGGTTTTCATGAAGCACTCCAAGAAGAACATCTATCATGTATGGACAAGTCCAGCAATCTCCACTTCATCTACAAGATGCACAAAAATGTGGATTTGTATCGTGAGCATGCAGGTAGGCAGGTATTTCTCAAAGAGACAGACTCTACTACTCCCTGCCTTGCGAATTCAATAGAGGACATCTTAATCTCCTTCTGTGAGATCCATTGCACCAAAGTCGAAAACCTGTAAATGGCCCCGCGTATTTTTGGAGTAAGGCATCCTACGATCGCGATCGGTAGTACAAACTGCCACAAATGAGAAAGCATTATGAAGAATGGCTACACTCCAAATAGCAAAATGCGCACGCCAATAACAATCCATTATGAGAAAGCATTACAATGAGAAAGCAAAATGCGGACCGTCGACCATCGCACTTGCTCATATCTTGCACGGTGACCCCCTCCTCCCACAGAATCTTAAGCTCATCGACTAATGGATGAAGATACACGTCCATATTTTTTACTTTGTAGCGGCCGGGGACGAGTAAGCTAAGGATGAGATTTACTTTCTTCGTAGAGAGCCATGGAGGGATATTGTAGTTGACAAGGACTATAGGCCATACACTGTAAGAGGTTGAGCATAGACCGAATGGGTTCACACAATCCATTGCAAGACCGAGCCGAAGATTCCTTGGCTCTCAGGCAAAGCCTGGGAAGGTAGAGTCAATGTGGCTTCATGTGCGTGAATCCGCTAATATTCGTTGAACTCCATCTCTGGACCTATTCTGCGCATGCCATGTTGTCAAGCTCGCCATGCCGGACGTACGAAACAGGGATAAGCGAAAAGTGTTTGAGAACTTTCTGAGGGATGGTTTTCCCTTGCAAGTCCTGTCGATACTTGTGAGCACCACACTTTGGACATGTCTCCATAGTCTCGTATTCTCCTCGAGAAAATATGCAATCGTACATGCATGGATGTTGTTGTAGTCCATGCCAAGATTTCGTAAAACATATCGTGCATCATCACGAGACTCAGGCATGGTATTTACAGGTGGTAATATATGATATTTCAATAACCTGAAAAAAATCATAAAACACCTTAAAAAAGCACAAATGTTTTTAATAATAGTGCCAAAAAGAAATCAATGAAGCATACGTACAAGGTATCTGAACAACTCTGTCACACTCGCATCGCTCCACCCGTATTTTGCTTGCACACTTAGGAGTGCAAGTAGTGTCTTCAGGCGAGATACTCGGCACCCATCATATAATGATATGGATGCTTCCTCTCTAAGCGGATCAGAAGTCTCGACAACCATGGGAATCAATGTATCGATCATTGCCTCCATCTCAGGCTCCAAGATTGTAGGTAGGTCTGGAAGGCTGCCTGTCTCCTCTGGTATTGACGGTATAGATTGGGTAGTGCCTTCCAAGTGGTGGATTGGCTTATACACTCCATCCATCGCACGCCCACGAACTCTTCTAATTGGCCACAAAGGGTGCACTCGTCCTTGGGACGAGACGTCACCTCCTTGGATAGAAACTTTTCCAGCCATACCCAATCTTCTTGTATATGGTATTCAATTAGCTTGCGAGTACAATGCATGATTGATATTAACTTTTCTTACCATTTGCTAAAAATCGGCAATTGCCTAATCAATGATCTCAAATTGAAACTCGCCGAAGTGTCGTACGTGTTCTATAGACAATCGATGTTTTCGTCTAATTGCCAGCTTGCATTGAGAGCAAGGACATGGGACACGCTGATTAAGATACACCTTGTGATCTTGAACAACAAGACCTTCATTGTTTTCCATTTTGTCTATGTTACGACAAACAATTTGTTTTTGTTATCATTCTTTTTTTCTTTCTTAAATTATTATCCTCTCCTTCCATCTCTCTCTCTCTTTTTCTCTTTCTTTATTATGCTGTATGTATTTCCTCTTCCTCTCTCTCGTTCCTTTTTCTTTTTTCTCTTCCTCCCCCTCTCTCATTCTCTTTAACAATCATGGCTACAACTACGATGAAGACCAGAACCACGACCATGACTACGACCACGACTACGACCACGACCACGACCACTACCACGACCACGACCACGACCATGACCACGACCACGACCATGACCACGACCACGACCACGACCATGACCACGACCACGACCACGACCACGACGACCATGACCACAATTACGACTACGACTATGACTATGACTACGACGACCATGACCACGACTATGACTATGGCTATGACCACGACCATGACCACGACCACGACCACGACCACGACCATAACCACGACCACAACAACGACCACGACTACGACTACTTATATAGAGATGAAGAGAGAGATAAGAGTTAGGGAGAGAGTAAAGTTAGAGAAGAAGAGAGAAGTGAGAGAGGTAGAAATAGAAAGAGAGATAGAGAGAGAAAAGAGATAGGGGGAGAGAGAAGGATTTAGGGAGAGTATAGGAAGAGAGAAAGAGGGAATATTGAGGGAGAGAGAATGGTTGAGAGAAGAGAGAGGAGAAAGAGAGAGAGATCCGACTAGAGCATTTGACACCCATAGCCAACACACCATGGAGAACACAAGCACAAATTGACTACGACTACGACCACGACCACGACCACGACCACGACCACGACCACGACCACGACCACGACCACGACCACGACCACGACCATGACCACGACTACAAATTCCCCTTTACCATTTACAACTCACCCACCTTCTCTCCACACTATTGCACACTACAATCTCTATGAGGGCATGAGATTGGGATCTCCACAGATACCAAAGCATGATCTCTAGCTTGATGGTTATATATATACTACTACTACTCATGGAAGAAACCTTAAAATAGTTATTATGCTCAAATATATGCTTGTTAGAGTAGAAATGTTTTCCTAAGACTATTCTAAGGATGAAAGAGGGTTAATGATAAAAGAGTATCCTTCCTTGCAAGTGATATTATATTATATTTTTAAATTAAAATTGATAGTTGAAGATAAGTTTCCTAAGAGATCTTGTGGTGATGCTAGTTGAAGATGAGTTTCCTAAGAGATCTTGTGGTGATGCTGTTTTAGTTTTTTGTATTTGTCTTTTTAAGAAGAGATTGATTTTTATGGAATATCCAAAGTTATTTTTGGATTTACGTTATGAAAAATGATTTTTTTCTAACTGATAGGCTGATTACATTTGTTGTTTACTTCTACAAAAGTTCTTATGCCCTCATAGGTGGATATTTGGTTACATACTAAACCTCTCCCAAGATTAGTGGCTAGATCCCTTCACCAAGGGGATAGTTTGAGCGTGGTGGAGGCTAGGACAAGCCCCATATATGAGAGGTCTCTTTGTAGGAAGAACATTATGCTAGGAGGCGCAAGTGTGCTAGGGTTCTCTAGCCATATATCCCTTAGGTTTGTTGAGGATTGGCCTAACCCCTATGAGTCTAGGATGAGCTTATTGTTGTTAGCTATATATAGTCTGTCTATATATATCGTCTGTCTATATATAGCGCCTCAGGTCCCCTATGTATATTCCTATCATGTGTGCTCAGTTGACACACTTCTGGGGTTCCACTTCCGGTGTCTCATATCTCTCTTCTCTCCTCTCTTCCTCTTGTCTCTCGTCTTTCTCGCAGTTTCAAACATGGTATCAGAGCGCACAAATACGCCCGAGCTGGAGGAGAAGGAATGGGTGCTCTCCATCAAGGGCATGCTCGACGCCTGCTTGTGCAGGCCGTGGGACTCCTCCCCCTCCATCTTCATGGCCTCCAGCCCCCTCCGCAGCCTCAAGCACGATGCCTTCATTCCCTAGGTCATCGCCATCGACCCGTACCACAGCGACCTCGGGGAGAAGCACAAGGTCATGGCCTATGCCTTTGTCGCCAAGTCCCTCCCCTCAGGCACATGAAGTGGCAGAGAAGGCATATGCTCTGCACCCTCCCCATCCTAGGGCCTATCAAGCCTCCCAGGGCCAAAGGGAGAAAACTTCTCTCGGAATCCAACTGGAGCAACCTTTGGAATCTCCGTGTAGCTCCACCAGAAGGCAAAGGGCAATTCTGAGTGAACTGGGACCTTGGCTGTGAGGTCCTCAAACTGCATGGGGCCATGGCACTTCCTCTTTATCCTCATCTTTTTCTTCTGAGAGACTTCACTTAGTCCAAGGAGGCGTCAGATCCAGAGGGGGATCCTTGAGCCATCAAGGTTGAAACCAAGTGATGCTACCACTGAGGCAGCAGCTGCAATCTTTTTCCTGTATCACTCCGACCGTGACAAGTAGAGGGGGATTGATTCTATTGGAGGGGGGCCCTTGTTCTTCCCTACTGTTGACAAGCTACTGGCTGCAATTCTTTTTCTACTGTGCTCAAACTGCAACAAGCAAATTGGGGGCAATTCAACTGGAGAGGGGGCCTTGGGCCACCCATTTTCTACCAGGCTACTCAGATTAGCAGTGGCTGCAATCGTTTTCCTGCTGTGATTGGACCCCAACAAGTGAAGCGGGAGTGATTTGAAAGGAGGGTGGACCTCCTCAGGCCTCCCATCTGCTACCAGGCTACTTGGGCATTGCCACTCAAGGCTCCCAAACTCAAAAGCTTGTGGAGAAGCCAACCCAGTTCCCATCTGCAGCAGTTGATCTTCACAATTGTGGTATCAAATTCCAACCTGTAGCACCAAGTTACATGAACTCAGTCAGTTTCGATGCTAAGAAGGCCATTCTATATTTGCCCTACTTGGGGATTGCAACTCAAGGCTCCCAAACTCAAAAGCTTGTGGAGAGGCCAACCCACTTCCCATCTGCAGTTGATCTTCACAATTGTGGTATCAAATTCCAACCTGTAGGACCAGGTTATATGAACTCAGTCAGTTTTGATGCTAAGAAGGCCATTCTGTATTTGCCCAAAATAAGAGTGGGAGATGATATAGAGAGGTTGTTTAGAAACCTGGTAGCTTACAATAGCCACTTAGCAGATAATCTTCCTCTCTCTCTCTCTCTCTCTAAAATTTCAGCATCAACATTACTTTTGGATGTTGATATTGCCATGCTTCATGATGATCATCCTCATTCGTTATTCCATTGATGAGCGTCTATATTCTAGCTGATGATACATTGTTTTGTTTATATTCTTTCCAGCTCATGAGAGTCTATATTCCAGCTGATGATACATTATTTTGTTTATATTCTTTCCAGTTGATGACAAATTGTTTTATTTATATTCTATTCATGGGGTCCCACATGTGTTATGTGGTCTATAGAGCGGCGTCGCGAACCGTCTCTATAGACCTTGTGTTGTTCTAATGTCACTGTAACGTTTTTCTTTAAGTTTTGATGTGACAGATATACTGATTACATCCTAAGTTCAGTTGAAGGAATTTCTTGGAGATTTTATCTTTTGCAGTGATGTCGATTATCCTTATTTTACATGCTGTATATTTAGGAGTGATAAAGCTCTTTTGATGCCTCTGAATAGGCTTTTGTAATTCAGGAGTGATGTAGCTCCTTCTCCATTGATGTTGTAATTCACGAGTGATGTAGCTCCTTTGATGCCTATGAATAGGCTCTTGTAAGTTCAACTTTGTACTTTTATATTTTGAATTTAATATAACGATAGGCCTATATAGAGTTGTGGGTTTTTCCCTTGAGCCCCCAAGGGTTTTTTCATCCATAGTAAGGGACCTTTATTTGAGCTGGGGTGTTAGCTATATATAATCTGTCTATATATAGTGTCCCAGGTCCCCTCTATATATTCCTATCATGTGTGCTCAGTTGGCACAGTTCTGGGGTTCCACTTCGGGTGTCTCATATCTCTCTTCTCTCCTCTCTTCCTCTCGTATCTCGTCTTTCTCGCAGTTTTTAAGAATTGTAAGGTCTTATTTCCTTTTCTCTCTTTCTCTCCCTCTCTCATTTCCTCTCCCTCCCTCACCCTCACCCTCTCTTTCTCTCTTTCCCTATTAGGTTCAATGATTTTTTTCTCTTTTTCTGTCTCCTCTTCCTCTCTCATTTTTTCTCTCTCCTCTCCCTCTCTCATTTCCTTTTCTCTCTTTCTCTCCCTCTCTCATTTCCTCTCCCTCCCTCACTCTCACCCTCTCTTTCTCTCTTTTCCTATTAGGTCTAATGATTTTTCTCTCTCCTCTCTCTCTCTCTCTTTTCTCTCTCCTATTCCTCTCTCATTTCCTTTTCTCTCTTTCTCTCCCGCTCTCATTTCCTCTCCCTCTCTCATCGTCACCCTCTCTTTCTCTCTTTCCCTATTAGGTTTAATGATTTTTCTCTCTCCTCTTCCTCTCTCATTTCCTTTTCTCTCTCCTCTCCCTCTCTCATTTCTGTTTTCTCTCTTCCTCTCCCTCTCTCATTTCTTCTCCCTCCCTCACCCTCACCCTCACCCTCTCTTTTTGTCTTTCCCTATTATGTATAACATCTTTTCTCTCTTTTTCTCTCTCCTCTCCTTCTCTCATTTTTTTCTCTCTCCTCTCCCTCTCTCATTTCTTCTCCCTCCCTCACCCTCTCTCTCTCTTTCTCTCTTCCTCTATTATGTTTATATATTTTCTCTCTCCTCTCCCTCTCTCATTTCTTTTTCTCTCTCCCCTCCCTCTCTCATATCCTTTTCTCTCTTCCTCTCCCTCCCTCACCCTCATCCTCACCCTGTCTTTCTCTCTTTCCCTATTATGTTTAACATATTTTCTCTCTTTTCTCTCTCCTCTCATTCTCTCATTTTTCTCTCTCCTCTCCCTCTCTCATTTCCTTTTGCTCTCTTCCTCTCCCTCTCTCATTTCTTCTCCCTCCCTCACCCTCACCCTCTCTTTCTCTCTCTCTCCCTCTCGCTCCCTCTCTCATTTCCTCTCCCTCCCTCTCCCTCTCCCTCCTCCTCTCTTTCTCTCTCTCTCCCTCTCCCTCTCCCTCACTCTTCCTTTCCCATTTCCTCCCTCCCTCATTTCCTCTCCCTCTCCCTCTCCCTCTCCCTTTCTTTCTCTCTCATTTCCTCTCCCTCTCTCAATACACACGAATTATACCAAAAACAAGTAAAAGAGAGAGAGAAAACTCCCTCTCCCTCTCTCATTTTCTCTCCCTCCCCCTCTCCCTCTCCCTCTCCCTCTCTTTCTCTCTCCCTCCCTCTCCCTCTCCCTCTCCCTTCCTCTCCCTCTCCCTCTCTTTCTCTCTCATTTCCTCTCCCTCTGTCAATACACACGAATTATACCTCATTTCCTCTCCCTCCCTCTCCCTCTCCCTCTCTTTCTCTCTCATTTCCTCTCTCTCTCTCTCAATATACATAAATTATACCAAAAACAAGTAAAAGAGAGAGAGAAAATAGAAAAGTAAAGCAAGAATGGACAATGCACTCACTGTAAAGACTCAAAGAAGGGTTTGGCGGCTCCTCCTCGCGATGGCTGCTCCTCTTGGCCCTCCATACACCTCCTCCTTTTCTTCGCGAATGGCGGCGGTGTCGTTGAGAAGCTTTATTTCTCTCTTTCTCTCCCTCTCGCTCTCTATTTCGTGAATGTGCAAAAAATGACACGCTCAGGTTTCAGCCCATGTTTTTTTACTTTGGATACCCTCGCTATTTGCATCGCATTTGTGACGCAAATAGCGACGCTGCTATTTGTCGTGATAACGCCCGTTGCTATAGCCTCATATCCTTGTAGTGAACAAACAAGAAAACTACCACCACCGCCACCACCACCACCACCACCACCACTACTACTACTACTACTACTACCACGACCATGACCACGACTACGACCACAACCATGACTATGACTATGACTACGATTACAACTATGACTATGACTATGACTACGACTACCACAACAACAAACCACTACCACTACCACTACAATAAACAAGAAAAGAAGAAAAAACAACAACTACTACAAGCACAACTACAACCACGACTACGACTACGACTACCACAACAACAACAAATAAGAAAATAAGAAATTAAGCAACAACAACTACTACTATCACTACCACTACCACTACTACTACTACTACGACTACCACAATAACAACAAACAAGAAAATAAGAAATTAAGCAATAACAACTACCACTACCACTACCACCACCACCACCACCACATACTACTACTACTACTATGACTACCACAACAACAACAAACAAGAAAAAAAGAAAAGAAGAAATAAACCAACAATAAGAATAACAACCTCTCTCTCCTTCCCTCCCTCCCTCCCTCTCCCTCTCTTTCTCACTTTCCCTATTATGTTTAATGTTTCCTCTCTCTCTCTCTCTCTCTCTCATTCCTTCTTTCCTTTTCTCTCTTCCTCTCCCTCTCTCATTTCTTCTCCCTCTCTCATTTCCTCTCTTTCTCTCTCAATACATATGATTTTTAACAAAAACAAGCAAAAGAAAACGAGAAAAAACAAAAACAAAGCAAGTGGAAACAATGCACTCACCGCAAAGGCCTGAGGATGGATTCGGCGGCTCCTCTTTGCGATGGTGGCTCTTCTTCATGACGGCGGCTCCTCTTTGCCCTCTGTATACTTCCTTCTCTTCTTCCCAAACGGGGGCAGCGGCAGTGAGAAGCTTTCCTCTCCCTCTATTTCTTTCTCTCTTTCTCTTCCTCTCCCTCTCAAATGCAAGATGGATTTCGCTCTCCCTTTCGCTCTCTCTTACATTCTTTCACGCAAAATGATGCGCTCGAGTTTTGGCCCACGTTTTTTTGTCTGAAACGCCAGGTCCGAAGCGGATTCACGCTGCACTTCGTTCAAGGAGAATGGGAAACGAGAGGGATACAAAGCTCAACCTCTCTGCCATAAGGCATAGTCCCATTCCATTCCCCTAAAACAGCGTAAATCGGGTAAGACGTAACTCTAGGTCATCGTTCTCGTTATTCGTTTTGATGATGGTGATCATCCCGCTGTTCTTCGAGATTTTTGAGAAAAGTTCCCAGCTAACCGGGACCATCCAACCGTAGGACGGACCCATGGTCCATCCTCCGCACTTTCCTCGGTTTGTTTTAGTTATGTAATTATCTAACACATTAATTTGACATATAACAATCAGCTTCTTTAATTAATCCTGTTGAGCACTGGTTCCTTCATGTAATCTTATCACGTGACATAGAAAAACAAGATCAAGCAAGTTCTTTTTCAACATTTATCATTTTATCTTTGAAATACAAGGAGTTCCACCCGTAGGCTTGTCCATAATCCGCCTGAAGGCTATCCAGTAATCCACAGGGATCACTATTTCAAGCTTCCGCCCGTAAACTAGTATGCGGGCCTCGAGATCCAATCCCGAGTCACGTTAGCCTCTTGTGCAGGACCCCGAAGGCGAGGGATTTACAGCCAAAGCCCCCCTGGCACCCAAGCATCCTCTTACTCCAAGTGGAGCTCAACGGAGAGACCTCTCGCGGCGGGTTCGGTCCACGTTCCTGGTGCGGTGAACAATCCCCTTGGTTAGGGTTAGGCAGGTAGTCGGGGGTAACTGAAACTGCCTCTTCCTTCAGGCCTTTAACCTGAAGTATAGGTACTCATTTAATTTGTAATTCATAATTCAAACAGAGCCCTAAAATCTCTAGCAAGCACAAACATTTCCATTAATCAACCCAGTTGTATGGCAAACTGCTAAGAAAGTGTTCTTTCCTTTTTGAGTGTATCAGCACTCGTTCCCAAGGTGTCTTGTAAATTGGCAAGATCTTTTACATTCCGGTGTAGGGCATACCCAACTTGGTTAACCCTAAAGTTCCTTAGATATGCTAGTTTCCGGTTTACAACTTTCCTTATTTAGAAGGATATCCAAAAATACGTCTTTTTGCAAGAAAACTTGCGTAGGGATCTGCCATCCTTGATGAGGGTTTTTACCCGTTCTCCTTGTGAATCAATCACAAAACTAAATGATTTCGTACTTGTTGCGCAAGTCCTGCGATGGAATAATCTGTTTAGATCCTTTAAGCTGACGTATGTCAGGCCTAGGGTTTCTTTTTAAGGATCTCGGGGACAGCCCTAGTTCTTTATCTTTACGAATTTTTTTTGACCCTACAATAAGGAAAGTAGTCAAGTGCTTAGGGTATGAATATTTCTATGTTTAGATTGGTTTGGATATCTTTTGGAAGGTAATATTAATCGTCTTGTCACGGTTTTGCTATCCTTGTGACGATTTACTTTTTAGTCAATACAGTTCAATTTAAACTTCCTTTTTCCTTGCAGATGAACTCATGCCAAATAACAAAACATTTCCCTTGCTAAGATGTGCAATTAGCAATGATATCTTCCTAGTAATTTGAGCAACGAAAGAAACCTTTCATGAATTTAACCATTTACAATGATTCGTTGCGAAATGAATAAGACTAATGGTGCAAGATATAATTTCTATACCTTTAGGATTTAACTAAAATATACTACTATAGTAAATGGATAATCTTGCTCGTAATTTATAATGCTTGATGCAATTCGAAGGAAACTAAGTTCTATACATTATCATTCATTCAAATAAGCTAAACTCCTTCATTACAAATAACTCGGACAAATATATCCTATCCCTAACAATTTCTCTTTGCATGATTGACTTAAAACCGAATTAAAGCCAAGAAGAAAAAACCTGGTTTTGTGGTGAGATATCCACATGGATACCAGGAGATGGCCCTCCCGCGGCTACACCTTGGAATTTCTTAGGAGGCATCGCAATTGTAGTCCTTCCGACGTAGAAGAAGCTTTACAACTTCTCCTTAGAATTCCACCGTTGCTCCCTTGCACCGTTCGTCAAAGTAGTTTTTGGAAGGCTCCCCCCTTGAATTCGGGAATTCGAAAGGGTGTTTTAGAATATTTTACAACTAAGGCCCATTGAAGCCATGGGGAAAGCTTAATGGCCTTTGTAAGCTCGCACGAACGGGAATAAAAAGGTGTGGAAAAGACACAAGGTGCGGAAGCGAACTCCAAGGAAATATAGTAACCGCAAGGATTATAAGTGAGGTCGAAAGAACTTGGGTTAACTTGGAGGTAAGGGGTTTCAATACGCCATAAGGGAAGGGCTAGGGAAGGATCTAACACGGAGGTGTTGTAGGTTTAAGGGATAAGAGGGGTGATAAGACACGGGGGAAAAAGTAATAAGACCCTTAAGGTCTTCGTGCTTTTAGGGGGAGTGACTTCAAAGTGAAAGTAAGGGGTTTTAGCACGAGGGTAAAATGGGGTTTAAAGGTTTTTAAAACCCAGGGGGGGCGGAGGAAGAGGGCTTAGAGGGATTAAACCGGGGGAAAAAGGGGGTTTAGAGGGATTAAAACCGGGGGGGGGGGGGGGGAACAAGGGGGCTTAGGGGGATTAAAATCGGGGGGGGGGGGGGGAACAAGGGGGCTTAGGGGGATTAAAACTGGGGGGGGGAACAAGGGGGCTTAGGGGGATTAAAATCGGGGGGAAAAGGGGGCTTAGGGGGATTAAAACCGGGGGGGGGAAAAGGGGGCTTAGGGAGCCCCCCCTTAAAAGCTTCTAAAGCTTCTAGAAGGAACTCCTGGCGACTGACTGACGGCAGTTTGGCGGCTTCACGCTCTTCCTCTTCTCTGTAGCAGCGACTAGGAGTCTTGATGGCCTTTCTCCTTCTGCTCGGCAGCGACACGACGCAGCAGAGGGACGGCTTCTTTCTTACCTCTCATGACCCTCCTTCCTCTCTCCCTCACGGGTAACAGCCTCTCACTCTACTTCACAGCTGCCCAACGGCAGAGTATCCACTCCTCTCTTCCTGCCTCGCAGGACTGACGGCCTCCCTGATTTAAATAGGGGAGGGGAGGGGGATCCTCCCTCCCTACCTATCGACTCCATGGTTATCAACGATGAGGAAGCTCCAGCAAGGAGCTTACTCACTCCTTCTATTCCCCTCTCCCTCTAGCTCGTCAGTCGGCTGGGGGGATAAGGGGAATTTTAAAAAAAAAATTCATTATCCAATTTCGTTTTTATGGAGGCGGTACATGCGGCCTTTTGGAATATTACATTCTCTCCCCCTTAGAAGAATCGAGATGTCCTCATCTCGAGATAAAGTGGGGATACTGCTGGATGAGAGTGCCTTCATCTATCCAGGTGGCATCCTCTTCAGAATAATCTTTCCACTGGACGAGGCATTCTCTTAAGGTTCTAGATCTTAACTGTCTCTCCCTAACATCTAAGATCCTATCCGGCCTTAGTTCAAGGACTCCTTGACTAGGCATTACAATTTGTTGGTCATCAAGTACATGATTAGGGTTGGATACATATTTTTTCAATAGGCTGATATGGAATACATTATGAACCTTTAGGTTCTTAGGGAGTTGCAATCTATAAGCATTGGGTCCTAAGCATTTGAGGATTTTTTACGGCCCACAATACCTTGGAGTTAGCTTCTTGCATTCTCCTAGGGATAGAGAACTCTTTTTAGGGCGTACATGAATGAAGACCATGTCTCCTTCTTCAAAGACTCTTTCTTGACGTTTCAAATCTGCGTATGTCTTTTGTCTATCCTTGGCAGCTTGTATGTCTTGTCTTATTGACTTTATTTGATCATCCATGTCTTCCAACATCTGTCTTAACGCTTCAACTCTTAGGGTTGGATCAGAAAAGTTTAGGGGACTTCGACAATCATGACCATACAATGCCTGGAAAGGAGTCATCAGAATGCTCTGCTGGTAAGAAGCATTGTAGGCAAATTCAACCAATGGCAAGTATTGAATCCACCTCTTCGGCTCTCGACAGTAGTATGCCCTAAGCATATCTTCGATGATTTGATTTACTCGCTCTGTTTGGCCATCCGTTTGGGGATGGTAAGCGGTGCTAAAACAGAGTTAAGTCCCAATAGCTTCAAAGATAGCTCTCCAGAAGTGTGATGTGAAGAGAGAATCTCGATCACTAATGATTCTTCTAGGTAACCCATGTAGCTTAAATATCTCCTTGATAAACAATCTTGCAATGTTAGAGGCTTTATAATTTGTCTTTACTGGAATCAGGTGTGCAACCTTGGTAAGCATGTCAACCACAACCATAATGGAATTGTATCCTCCTTGGACTTGGGGTAAGCCCACAACAAAATCCATACTAATGAATTCCCATTTCATTTGGGGAATGTCAAGCGGTTGCAGTTTCCCTGGCATCATGACATGTTCGGCTTTGATACATTGGCAAGACAAACACTCTGTGACATACTTGAGAACGTCACCTTTAAGCCTCTCCCAATGATAGCTCTTCCTAACTGCATTAAGAGTCTTAGCATAGCCAGGATGTCCTGCGAAAGGAGAATCATGAGCTTCCCATAATATCTTCTGCTTAAGTGACCGGCTTGCTGGTATACACAGCCTTGTTCTGTAGTAGACAAGTCCATTATCAATGGAAAATTCATGATACTTAGCTTGCAACTTCTGATTCTGCTCCTTGGTAGATATTTCCTTAATCATTGTTTGGTAGGCCAAATCATGGCTTGCTTCCTCTCTAGCTAGTTCAAGTATAGGGTTGTTTGGCATAGATACTTTTGTAGCCAGAGATTTGGCCGTTGATGGATTCTGCAAGATTAGGGAATTTAGGAATGCCTTGCGACTGAGTGCATCGGCAACTACATTCTCCTTCCCTGGTCGGTACTTGATTTCAAAATCATATTCCTCCAATACTTCAATCCACCGACGTTGTCTCATGTTGAGCTCGTTCTGGGTAAAAATCCATTTGAGACTCTTATGATCGGTTACTAGAGTAAACTTGTTACCCAACAGGTAGTGTCTCCAAAGCTTTAGAGCATGGATGACAGCCAGTAATTCCAGATCATGCGTGGCATAATTCTTTTCATGACTCTTCAATTTCCTTGAAGAGTATGCTACTGGATGACCTTCCTGCATAAGTACACACCCCAAGGCAAGAATGCTAGCATCAGTTACTATCTCGAACTCCTTATTGAGGTCAGGAAGTTTTAGAATAGGTGCTGATACCAAACTTTGCTTCAATTTGTCGAAGCTATTTTGTTCAGGAGTTGACCATGTAATGGAAGTCTGCTTCTTTAGTAAGTCTGTAAGAGGTGCTGCAATCAAATCATAGTTTTTTATGAAGACCCTATACCATCCTGTCAATCCAAGAAAGCTACGTATCTCTTTGATGGATACTGGTATTGGCCATTCAAGCACATCTCTGACTTTGGCTGGGTCTACTGATATTCCTTCTGATGATACTATGAATCCCAGATATTCAATCTGATGCTTGAAGAATGCACACTTCTTCATTTTTGCATACAGCTTATGAGACCTCATTGTCTCAAGGACAATCCGAAGTTGAGGTTCATGATCTTCTTCCTGTTTAGAATAGACTAAAGTGTCATCGAAAAAGACAAGCACGAAATCATCAAGATATGGTCTAAAGATATCTTGCATTAATCTATTGAAGGTGGCAGGTGCATTTGTAAGCCCGAATGACATAACCAGGAACTCGAAGTACCCATATCTTGTATTGAAGGCCGTCTTTGGAATATCTTCTTCCTTGATCCTTATCTGATAGTAACCTGACCTGAGATCAATCTTGGAGAAGATATTTGCACCTTGAAGACGATCAAGAAGCTCATCTATTCTAAGAATAGGATACTTGTTCTTGACTGTTGATTGATTCAACCCCCGGTAATCAATACATAGTCGAAGTGTCCCATCTTTCTTTTTCTGGAATAGTACTGGATCTCCCCACGATGAGTTGCTAGGCCAGATGTAACCCTGATCCAACAATTGCTTGAGTTGTTCCTTCAACTCAATTGCTTCCGGTATGGACATTCTATAAGGTCTTTTTGCAATTGGTGCAGCTCCAGGCACTAGCCTAATCTCATGATCTACTTCTCTTTGAGGCGGAAGTTCAATCAATTCCTCAGGGAATACGTCAGCGTATTCCGTTAGCCAAGAAGGTCCTTCATGAGACTCTTGCTTTTGATCTAACTTGTTGAGTTTGATCAGGTAAACGGGTAATCCTTTTCTGACTCCTTTTATGATCCGAGATACTTTGGCTAATTGGATTCTTGGCACTCTTGCCTCACCTTGAGTTGTGACAAATTCCCTTTCAGAGTTTCGAAAGGAAACTTGACCCTTTCCACAGTGGATGTGGGCGTCGTTGGGCTTAAGCCAATCCATCCCGAGTAGACACTCATGGATACCTAAATTCATGACTCTGAATTTGACTGAAGTCTTCTTTCCTCCCAAAAAGAATTCCACCTTAGCAGTTTGCCTGGTACAAGTTACCTCACGACCGTTTGCCAACTCCACAAGCAGGGTAGGTGCTTTTACTGTGGTTATTCCTAAACTTTTTGCACATGTTGGTGAGATAAAGGAATGTGTACTACCACAATCAATCAAGGTTTTGAAACCTTTACCTTGATAGTCCAACGGTGTCTGAATCACCGAAAACTGGCGATTCGGCCCTTTCTTGTGTAAAGCGGCATGGACTGTCGCTTTTTTGAATTCAGCTTCCATAGTCGGATCTTCCTCTTCTTCTTCTTCGCATCTTTGCCTATTGGCAATGCAAGCGGTTCTTCCTCTTCCACGGGTAACGGCTCCTTAACCGCGGCCTGCACCTTGGAAAGGCGTTAGACGATGTCCTCCGCTGAGCTTGGGACATTGCCTCTTGAAGTGACCGGGTTCGTGGCAATGGAAACAACAGAGGTTTCGGCCATTACTTTGAGTAGGAACAAAGTTGTTGACGTTATTTGTCCTTGCTTTCTTCCTTTGTCCCTAATTGTGACCTTGAACTCTCTTCATTTGAGGTCTGAATGCTCCTCTGTTCAGGTCACTATAGGACCAAGTTTTGTTACCCCTTGGTCTAGCTTGCATTCATGGGCCCCACATGTGTTATGTTTTCTATAGAGCGGCATTGCGAACCGTCTCTATAGACCTTGTGTTGTTCTAATGTCACTGTAATGTTTTTCTATAAGTTCTGATGTGATAGATATACTCCTTACATCCCAAGTTCAATTGAAGGAATTTCTTGGAGATTTTATCTTTTGCAGTGATGTCGCTTATCCTTATTTTACATGTTGTATATTTAGGAGTGATAAAGCTCTTTTAATGTCTTTGAATAGGTTGTTGTAATTCAGGAGTGATGTAGCTCCTTTGATGCCTATGAATAGCCTCTTGTAAGTTCAACTTTGTAATTTTATATTTTGAATATTAATATAACGGTAGGTCTATATAGAGCTGTGGGTTTTTCCCTTGTGCCCCCAAGGGTTTTTTCATCCATAGTAAGGGACCTTTATTTGAGCAGGGGTGTTAGCTATATATAGTCTGTTTATATAAATAGTATGTCTATATATAGCACCCCAGGTCCCCTCTATATATTTCTATCATGTGTGCTTAGTTGACACACTTCTGGGGTTCCACTTCCGGTGTCTTATATCTCTCTTCTCTCCTCTCTTCCTTTCGTCTCTCGTCTTCCTCGCAGTTTCCAACACATAGGATACTTCATACTTACAACATCCACTTACTCAATTCGTTGAATAATCGCTTATAAGGGTACATAAGATATGCATTTTAAGTGAGATCATTTTTTTAGGATCTATATTACTATGCTTTGTATGATTTCAATTGATTATGCTAACATCATTTTTTATATGTGCATGTGATTTTTTCAGGATGAGTCAAGGGATGAGCGATGAGGAGTTGTAGGATATCTTCACGCATATGTCTCCTGATCAGATGGTGAGATTCAGAGACATGGCAGACCAGGAGCTGTCTCGGACATCGTCAGGCCGCTCTACTAGATCTACTTCGACGCGAACAGATGTTTGAGCTTCGAGCAGACGAGGTCAACACTCCAGACATGGGCCAGAGGGAGGGAGTATGGAGCCCCAAGAGGAACACCAAGGAAAAGGGAATTCTCTTGCAAGAAAATCTATCTTGTAACATCAACAAGATTTTATTTCATTCTTTTGATCATCAAAACAAAGAAAACAACAAATCTTCACGCAACATCATAGTAGATTTCTCCCACAGATTTGATAGAATCAACCATAATCTTCAACATCTTCATAGTCTAATCCATCAATATAACAAAGAACACAAAGGAATACACCATCTTTAAATGGAACTCAATCACATATTATCCTTCTTCAATGTCTTCATAGTTCTCTCTCTCAATCTCTCATATACAGTTACAATGTTTTGATAGAATTGACTATCTCCGGCTCTCTCTCTCTCTCTATCAATAGTACATCATATCCTCACTACAATGCTCTCATAATAACCCTCAATAATCCTTCTTAGGTCATGGATGTACCTCCCAAGAGGTATGTCTGATATGAAGAGTCACCAGATCTGTTACAGTGTCTTTTCACAGCTCACTACTGTCACTGTCACTTAGTCTTCTCTTTAGTCTTCAGCAGCTACTTCTTCCACTTGTTTTAGCTCTTTTGAACTTAGATTCATCCTTTCCAAAGGTTAGAAAACTTTCCCAAAGTCACACATACATTGTACAGAACTCTTACAGAAGGTCTACAGAACAGTACAGTATAGTACCAGAATAGCTACAGTACAGTTACAGTACAAAGACAGAGCAGAGATAGCGGCTCTACAGAAGGTCTACAGAGGGTTACAGAAGGTCATCAAAGCCTCATAACTCATACTCAAACCATTCCATACTATCAAAAAATATTCAATAAGCTTCCAAAAGATCTCAATCTTCATCAATCATCAATCCATGCTTTATACAGAAGAAAATAAGACCAAAACAGAAGCTATACAGAAGGTATACATAACCAATCAGAAGCTATCAGAACATCACAGAACCTCATATCTCCATTGAAAATCATCATGAACTTCCAAAACATAATCAATATTATCCAAAACACTCTCAAACACTTCCATTAACAACCATACATCACTTTAAATCCATCAAAAATCAATCATTCAGTCCTCAAAAACAACAAAAATCAATCAAAAATTCAGTCTTTTTCCACTCTCAACATATCCCCACACTTAGAAAGGAAGCGTCCTCGTGACCTAAGGAAAAGAAGAATATAAGTTCACTAAAGAGCTCAATTTTATCTTCCATAGAATCTTCAATAATCTCTTTAAACCACGACCCCAACTTATCACCTGTATCTGAGAGAAAATACTATTAAAGGAAAACTTTCATTATTCAATAACTCTTCTGATTAATAATTTAAAAAGTCATAACAAATTTGTTAAGGATATAAGAGGTTCTCTTCAGCTTTCCACCATAGGCTTTCCATCCACCATCAATCTTTTGAAAAGAGCTCTCGAACAAGTTATTCTCAATCAACACGAACTCATTACATACAATTATTACAACACATACAAACACTAACACAACTATGTGAATGACACCTCCAAAAAGAGATATATATCATTAAGAATCATCCAAGATACATTGCAAAGGCATCAATGAAGATGATCCCTTTTGAAAGCTTGGTGGTTTCGAAAGCGATCCATGGAGAAGGATTCATCTACAAATGTCTTTGGAGGATTTTGAAAGAACTACAAGCAGCACATCCTTTCTAGCAAAACAAGGTATCTACTAGGGAGACATAGGGCATGAAAATATAGGACATCCAACTAGTGGGAGTCAATATTCACATTGACATTCATATAAAGTTTTGGAATGGCCTTTTGATCATTATGGGAATGCCTATGCATGTATGCTAGATACCAAGCAAAATGAGCTGTCAATCTCACTGAAGGATCTAGAGATTGTGAATATTGATGAGCAAAATGAAGGTAGTTCTGGTATGCTTGACTGCCTTCTTCTGGTAATCTGCTGATCAAACCCTTCATATTCACTAACCAACTGAGGGGGTTGAGAGATAGAAGTGGCAGGAGATGGAAGTGGAATAAGTAAAAGTGGATGAAGAGATGGGTAGGCAAAATCATAAAAGGAGGAATAGGTTAAAGAAGGTGTGGCTGAAAATTTTAGGGAATTAGTTAGGAAGGGCGTTAATTGATAAATAGGAAAGGTAGAAGATACATGGATGGATGGTGAAGGGCATGGTGGAGAAGGTGAAAATACTCTATCTTCGATAAAAGAGAAATATGTAAATATTGGAATTTAAGGAAAAGATTGAGGTTGGAAAAGAAGGGGTAAGATTGCTGTTGAATTGGTTAAATAGAGGGAAAAATAGGTATCATAACGGTGAGCCATTTGTTGGTAATACAGTAGGCTAGGAACAGAGGGACCTAAGATAGATCTTCTCTGATAGACATAAGAAAAGATTGAATCAAATGGATTATTTTTGGAAAGATGAGCTAAGAGATCCACCCTCAGTTGGTTAGTGCTCTGTACATAGGTAGAAATTGTGTTCTATCATTGATTCAGCACCACAGAATCAATCATTGAGTGCCAAGAATTATCAGGGAAAGTAGCCACTTTTGAGGAGTAACTCTGGAACATGTCATCTATTCACAACTCCAAATAGTTGACATATGAAACAGCTTGTAAGACTACATCTCCCACATACTAGGCCATATCTACTTCATTTGGAATCAACAAGTCACCTCGTAGATACATATATGATAGACCAAGCCCCACTCCAACCATACTCTGGAAGAGGAAGATCCATCGTTGAAAGCTTCATGTAAAAGGCCAACTTTTGCAATTGATAGTGGACAAAGAAAGAATGGTCCGGAGGAACATATTCCTAGAAATGCTCAAATGTAGACCATAGCAGATCCATCCTAGACTGCAATCATTCCACTTTATCTTAGAATAAAGGACACAAGGTAGCCTGTCTCTGGAGAACTGCCAAGTCCTGCTGCGAGAGAGAAGGGATCAAGGGAACAAGAGGGATTGGAGGAACAAACCGTGACTGTGCCAGTTGGTCTTGCAACTGCTTGATTTGGGAAGCTTGTGATTCCACTATGTTAGTAGCAATCTGTAAAGCTGAGAGTTTTACATATAAAAGAGTCTGAAACTCTTGTGCGTCCTTGGACATCCGCTCCTTCTCCTCTGAGATTCTAGTGACCTCTGATTGAGCTTCTGTTAACTGAATCTTCAAAGAAGATATCTCTTCTCTTTGAGTCTCAATTAGTTGGGTTTGTTGCTCCATTTGCTTAAACAGATATGCTAGTGTGTCTTTGGCAGAGGCTAACTCTGATATTGCCTTATGCAACCGGTCTTTAGACTGCATGAGTTCTTCATAAAAGGAAGCATACAGCTGTTGAACACAGGCTGTCTCACTGAAAGTTCAATGGAACTCTGGATGTCTTTACATAGGAATGGAATGGCATCTCCCGACACTAAACTATTTAGTGAAGGGGCTGATATGTCCAAGGAACCTTCTCTATGTGCCTTGAACAGGTTTGTACATGTGAGATAAGCAGGGAGATCACTACCAGATGTAGCAGGAATTGTAACTGAAGGAAGAACTGAAGGAGATTTATCTGCTACCCGCTTCAAGCATTTTCGCTGTATGACCAGGGGAGGAGGAGAATCAAGATCCTCGATATTAATTGGTTCTGACTCTTCTAAAGGTGGAGGGAGAGGTACTGGATCAGATGGAGGAGGTGGAGGCACACTCTTCTTTAAACCTGAGTAGGTCAAGAAAGCAGACAGGTAGGATTCATAGGTGACATTTGTGACATTGCCCCTGGTTACTTTAACGAAATGTTGATCCATCTTTGTGAGTAGGTAAGTGCTCCAATCAATAGCTATTCATTTTAACATCATCCTTGAAGCTGTAAAGAGCTCTTTAGACAAGTAATGGGATGGCGTTTTGGCAGGCATAAACCTGTCTTGGAGAAACTGGTAGATCAACTTCCACACAGGATCAGTGATCATGGAAAAGGAAACTCCTGAAGTGTTGATCACCTTCTTGACATCCATAATTTCCTTGGTCTGTTTCTGTAACAGCTTCAAAATCTCATCGTTAGAGAATAGTTGTCGAGCTGTAACAAAGGGCTCTCCTTTGTAGGGAAGAGACAAAGCCTTCCCTAACCCTCGAGGTGTCAATGTCATGGAAGTACCATGGACCAGTCCCGAATTCTTGCTATATGAGGCAAGAAACTCATCACACATGGATGGATCTTCAGGAATCAAGGGGAATGAGGCAGCCATGAAAGTGGCGAGTCCGGCCTTCGTGAGAGGCTCAAAAGTGAGTAGGGAAGAGTAATCCCTACTATCCAGTGGGACATACTGGATAGAGGGAGGAGCGTGAGGCGCCATTCAGATGGTAAACACACACACCACAACACAGAAAATCACAAAGAATGCCTGCAAAACAACCAAAGGGCTATCTATAAAAAAGAAATCAATCCAAAAAGAAGGATACTCATACAAACATAGACGTAACTAACCCAGTTACAACCCCAGACAATACAGAGCCTAGAAAAATTTCGGCATGACCTCTACACATATGCGACCGAAAGCTTCATGCGATGCAACATTCAAGCACCCAAATACTTGTATCAGGCAAGAAAAAAAGAACTACATACCGTACCTGTAATCGTAACATATAAACAAATTAGACTACCATAAGAATGTACATTAAGACTTGACCATAACCTGAACCATCAGTGTCAACTAAAAGACTGGTACACACCCATCCCACGAAGCGTATTTATTAAAAGGGAAAAAAAGTGCAGTGAGGGGGAATGATTTTAATGAAGGGTCTATTTTAATAAATTATTAACAATGGGTGACATTTTATTAGGTTATAAACCTTAATAAGAAAACAGCGGTTCCTTCTTAAAAATTTTAATTACAAATTATTATGTTGAAACGGTGCTTTAGCGCAACCCCGACTACGATTCCCAGATTGGGTCTCTAAATGCAAATTCCTTAATGAAAAATTAATAGTGATGTGGAGCACTTTTTTGCCAGCGCGTGCTTATTCGTGACAGCTGGTTCATTTTTATTACAAATTAAAATGCCTCTTAAGCGCACGTTGTCGTCGCGTTAAGAGTTGAAGGTCTACCACCGGGGCTTTTAGTGCAGAAGAAGAATTTAGGATTCAAGATTCGAAAAGGGAAAATGGATTGAGGTTTAATAAGATCCGGGATTTAGAAATGATTTAGGTACGGAAGAAGAGTTCAAGCCTTCTCACTATGTACTTAGCATACATGGACAGAAGGAATAAGACTAACTTGATTACATTAAATGCCTCAGGATACATACATCATAACATAAAGGATATTTTCAGATTCTCAATTCATTTATGAATGTCAAATGCAAGCTCTAATGGCATTTATTTCATGTACATAGATGAATTTCAACCATTTGGAACAAGTATATTGTTGATAGATTCAAATGCATCCAAGATTTGGGCCAAAGATACATGAAATGAATTGAAAAAGTATAATTTTAGCTTCAGCCCTGTTTTAAAACAGAAAATTCTAGCCCATAATCAAGTTCAAAATGAGTGCATAAACTCAAGAAGAAGCACTTTTGATCATCTATGAACAATGTCCTGAAGAAAAGAGGTCAATTCCCTCCATTACAACCATAAAAAACCCATGTTTGCTCATAAAAATGGTTCATAACAGTGGTTTGCCCTGCTTATGACTGGTTATTACAGCCCATAACAATCCATAAGCCTTCAATATCCTCACCCTTTGCTTGCCGCAAAGTCACTCAAGTACTTGGGTACAAGTCGGGCTTCATTGGACCAAGAATAAGGTAAACAAGATGAGGGAAGTCGTCCATAAGAGCAGACTGAATACTCTTCTCTCAGATTTCCCTCTTTTATAGACTATTTCAGCATGCATTTTCATCAGACCTAAGAGGCAGTGAAGTGGAGCTCTCACCATGTTTACATCTTCAGTAGTTGGGCTTGTTAATCTTCAGTTTGCATGCTCCATTTCATGCACCATAGCTCCAGCTCTCTCCAGTTTCCCTCAGACAGTGCAGCCTGCATTTTGCGCCGAAAAACGCGGGCTGCACTCTGCTCAGTTCCTGGTCACTTTTTGACCAGCCTAGGTGACTTGCTGGTCACTTCAGTCAGTTACTTCTGGTCCCATGTGGACCTAGTGGACTTTTGACAGTTTTTGGCATTATTCTTGGGTTCTGACCATATTTTTGAACCTGAATTAATGTGATTTATCCTACAGACTGTCAATTACTTCCAGATGTCCAAGTTGTAGGTTTCCATAAACTTATTTTTCATAAATATACATGGTATAACTGAAAAATATATGCTAAATACAAAAGAACTTGTATAACTAAGGTGGTTATTGGATAACAATGCCTGAATTTTGTATGCAAATATCTCATATAACTTCCAGTGAAACTCTTCTGTGTTCATAAGAATCCCATGATTTATATCATGAATAGTAAACTCTTTGACATTCACCCCCTCCTAACCTGCACATCCTCCGGCATGTGCCATTTTATAAGATTACAGGTCAAGGAGGATCTTCTTCTTCATCTTCATTCCCTAAGTCTTTTTCTTCCTGCATGTCTTCAAGTAGAGGGCTTATATCTAAGTCATCAAGTTCATAAGTTGAAGATTCTCTTCGTTTGAAGAGTTTGATTCGTTTCCTAGCTATTGGAGTCTTTATCATGGTCCCATCCATTTTAGCCAAAGAGTAAGTAGCATTATGATGTACTACTTTTACAACATATGGTCCAAACCATCGCTTGGCTAACTTCCTATGAGCACTACGTTGATTGTCCAGGCTGCTATCATAAACAAGAACCCAGTCATTCTCTTGAATAGCTCTTGGACGGAGTCGATGGTGCTTGTCAAACCTCTTCTTATTCTTTAATCTTGCTGTTTTTAGCCTTTCAATGGCTATTTTAACATCTTCTGGCCTTCTTTCAAGTTGCCTTATGCGTAAAGACAACAATTCTTCCCTGTTCATGCCTTCATCCCAAGGCAAGATACTCCATGTGACAATGGATTCCTCAATAGGCATAATAGGTGGCTGTCCATACATGAGTTCAGCTGGCATATATCCTTTCACTGCACTATGGGTTGTTCTATCAGCCCATAATGCGAATGGTAGCATTTTAGGCCATTCCCTCAACTTTCCTTTGCATGATTTTGCTAAAGCTTTAAGAATTGGTTGATGACCTCTTTCACTCTTACCATTGCCTTCAGGATTGTAGGCTGAAGTAAGAGATAGCTTAATTCCTAATTGAGCAAAGAAATGGCGAGCCTCATCGGCATCCAATTCTCCTCTATCAGCAGTTACTTTAGCAACACATCCATACCTGCAAAATACTTCTTCAAGTAAAAATCTACAAACAGCATGAGTGGATTTTGTTGTCAAGGCCTTTCCTTCCATTTGATTTGTGAGATCTTCTCTAGCAAGTACTAGATATCTCATGTTCCAAATTCCTGTAGGCATGGTTACTAAATCAATAACCCATCTATAGTGAATGGATAAAGGATAGGTAGGCTGAAGCCCATCTCTATGCTTTACCATAGAATACATTTGACAAACATGACAAGACTCAACAAAATGCTCAATGTCTTTATACATGTTTTGCCACCAAAATTTCTCTTTTATTTTGGCAAAAGTTTTCTCTTAATTCTCTTGAACTCTTCATTAGTCCATTCTTCCTTCTTTGTCATAGTGCTAAAAAATTGGCCAATTTTTAGCCAATCATCTGCATAATATTCTTCTTTAAAGTGTGAACAAACCATAACAAAACATGGAATATGCTGTTTACTAGTTGTCCATTGTCCTTCTTTGGTTGATTCATCCATCCTTGCTAATGTAAAAGTTGTTTTAACAGCTGAACCTGTTGTTCTTGCTGTAATTTTTGTTGTACCTGCATTAACAACATCATTTATAAACTCTGATTCTTCTTCATCCATCATTTCTTCTTCATCCATATATCTGGCACGTGAAAGCATGTCAGCAACTGGATTATCTCTACCTGCAATATGTTTCAAATCAGGATTTAAGGATTTAATATAGGCTATCCATCTTAGCATGGCTATGTCAGGAGTAGAATAGTTGGCTATCATGCCTAAGAGTGGAAGGCAATCTGTCTCAACTATAACATGTGCACCCATGAAGTACTCCCTGTCACATTTTAATGCAGTTACTACTCCCCAAAGCTCTCTTTAATTTGAGCATACCTTCTTTGTCGTTCATTAAGAACCTTCGCTCCAAAGCGGATTACATATCTTTTGCCTTCAAGGTCGTCTTGACCAACTGCCCATCCTATTCCAATAGGACTTGTGTCCACTGTGAGTATAATGGGCTGTCCATTAGAGTTGTTAGCCCTCTTTAAAGTGGGAGCTGAAGTCAGTATTTTCTTGAGTTTTCGAATAGCCTGAGTGTGTTCTTTTGTCCATAGAAACCTTTGGCCCTTTCTTAGAAGCTGATAAAGATTTTCAGCGACATGGGCAAAATGTGGTATCCAAATAAGGTAGAAGACACATGCACCAAGAAATCTTCTCACTTCCAAAACATTTGTATATTCTTCTTGCATTTTGCTGATTGCATTTATTTTAGATGGAGAAGGCTTTCGGCCATATGGACCACACATATATCCGACCACAAGGACTTCTTCAACTCCAAAAATAGATTTAGCTCCTGAAAGAGTAAGATGAACTTCTTCTAATTTAGACAGGATTTGAGCACAATCATTAATATGATCAAAAACAAACTTTCGACATCCAAGTTCATTGAGTTCTTCATTTTTCTCATGAACTTCACATCCTTTGATTGGAACATCATCAAGAAAAGGAAGAGTCAATTGAGGAATATAATCCCTCAATACTTTATGCATAGCATTCATCATGTGAGCTACTGAATTCGTAGCCCCTTGAGGTAGAGCACACATGCCGAGTAGGCCAAGAGGTGTCTTCATTGTGGTAATGTTACGGCTTTCCAAAGCAAGCTGAAATTGGTCGTAGCCTGAATATAAGTCTCCCATGGAATAGATTGCCCTTCCTGAAAATGCTTCGGCGAACTCATCCACAATTGGTCCTGATCCAACATTTCTTATAGTGACTTTATTGACGGGTTGCAAATCTTGAATGAATCGTAAAGATCCATTCTTCTTAGGTACGGTAAACCATCGGTTGGAATATGGAGTTGAAGATGGCTCTAATATTTGCATTTTAATCTTTTCATTTAAAAGCTCCAATAATTTAGGCAAATGAGCCCTTGGAACCAGAATTAGTTTAAGATTCCAAGGCACATGTGGGACTGTAAAAATTACCATTGGTGCCACAATGCTTGGATCCACACAGCCAATTTCATGTGGCTGAAATGAAAAAGCTTTACCATGGTTCTTTAACATCTGCATGAAGATTTTCTTTTCAGCCGGTAAGAGAAAAGAGTCTTCACCAATTTTGAGCTTTTGTAGACTTTCTGCTATAAATTGGTGACCAATTTCTTTAGGATCACGAAGGCTTGGTTGTTTGGAAGCCCTTTCTACCATTCCTTCGCTTTCAGGTGGTAGAGGAGTAGCTACCGGCTTGACCTTTTTATCAACTATTTTATACTTTGTTTCTACTCTTGCTTCATCCTTGTTTGGCTGTCCAAAAGCTTCATAATCTACAAATTCTTGAATTATGTCATACATATCCAATGTACATACCTGTATGGACTGATTTTCAGCTTGATTTTCTGCATGAATGGCTGTATAAATTTCAGCCATTGTATCATTATAATTCAACCCTTAAAATAGTCCTGAAATTTCTTCATCTTTAGGTAAAACATCAATTTGCTTCAACTCTTGCTCCATATGACTCAAATACTTTCTTTCAGCCATGTTCATGGCTGAAAACTATTTATAACAGCCCACTCCATTGGCTGAAAAAACCTGCAAATCAACTTTTGGCCTTGCCTCCTTCATATGTGGAGGCAATTTTTTGTGACATGATGCACTGCCATAGCCTCCACTTATAGCAGCGCTATCCGAAAACCCTTAAATTCTCGGGCATTAGGAGGAACAGGATGATCTCTCAATCGATCCCTATTCCGATGGTGATTAACACAGACAATTAGGAATTGAACAGCTTTATCATTATCCTTGCTTCTTATCCGAGCATATGATGAACCATCATCAAGAGCCTTTGTCTCTAAATGAGACTCGGAAATAAGTGGTTGTCCAAGAATGATTGGATAATTGCAGGAATCTTGAACAAAGAAATGAAATTCATCTTTTACATTACCAATAGTAACTTGTACATAAGGACATGCTGCATAAAGATCGTTAGAAGAGTTATTGGCTGCCTTCATGCGCCACCCAGGGTCCACATCAATGGGCCATCCACCATTCTCATAGAGACTTCTTGACATAACATTAATTTCCGAAACATGGTCTATAAGGGCAATGCATGGAGTTTCTTTCTCACCAATTTTAACAACAGTTTCAGTAGTCGCCCTTGCCCAATGGGTACGGGAATAGTGACTACTAGGAATAAAGTGAGTTTCACTTTCTTCTTGCATATTGTGAAGAAAAGTCTCTTTCTCATGCATGGGTTGCACTTTAGATTGAGAAGTTTCCACCATTATGGCTTCTTCAGCTTTTGCTTCATAAATGTCTTCATCTTTGGCTTCTATGGCTGCAATCAATTCTTTGATTGCCTCCAATTGAATCCCTTGAGTTTTCAGCTTCTCTTCATCCTGCAAATACACATGAAGTACTTGCAAAAAAGCATATACAGATTCTTCAGTTTCCTCACCAACATATTGTCTTTTTCATTTAATTACATCAATTATTACATCATGAAATCCTCGTTTTGCAATACCGAGAATTTCACCTAATGTAAATTCAATTCTGCTTCCAAGAATCCTTTCTTCTAAGATACGTTTAAGATCTGTTGCGGTCTCTATGTCAGACTGCAACTTGTAACTGGGATGTTTGCTTTTTCTTTTTCCTTCTGTTTTCTTTGCTTGAGGGGCTTCTCCCATGTCAAATTCTGGTGGTGGCGGAATTTCAGCAGCCTTCTATTGGTCTGGTTTGTTTCTTGTTATGCGTTTAGTTGGCCCTGAAGAGGAAGGACCGGCAACATCTTCTTCTCTTTTCTTCTATCATGGCTTCTTGATTATTAATTTCAGCTAACCGGGCAAAATCTGAAAATGAATCCACAGGCTCGAACCATCCGGTTCTTCCTCGAATACATTGGCTGGCGATGGTTAAATCATCCTTAGTTGCCTTGCCTTGCTCCATGCGTTCCAAGGCCTGCGTCCACACTTTAGATTTTGCATTAGTTTTACATGATTTAACAATTTCATTAGTTGGCTCAATTTGCAACCCATAAGTTGTAGCATCAACAGCTGCATAGGCCGTTCTTGTTGCCAAATCCTCCAATCTTTTCTTCATGCCACTGTTGCCGAAGTTTGGCTCAAGAGGAAGCCCGGTTTCGGTTGCATGAATTTTTCCATTCTTCCAAAAGACTAATTTTTGTGCTTCAGCTTCACGGAATGCACCGCACTCCCTCTTGTCATGCTGAAGGCTATCACACCAAATGCAACGTCTTTTGAAGCCTTCTCGTGCAGGTCTTTGGGCAGTTGACCGACCCCTTTCTTCTACTTTAACATCAAGCCTTTCTACTTTAGAATTAATTTCTGTTAAATTAAGATGGAGATATCGCATGCTTTTAATTAACTTGTCCATGACATCCTTCTTTGGAGAAGGAACAATAGAATTTCTTGATTGCTCGGCCATAGAGACAGGAGGTCGAGAAACTAGAACAGGCTCCTTCATAGATTCAATTGTTACAGGTGTTGATCCCCATCTTAGGTGCAATCGCTCTCTTCGAGCAATCATATTAACTGCTTCAGTGACATCACTCCAAGTAGTCTTCAATCCCGACTCAGAGTCAGGGTCTTCAAGTTGGTCAGTCAATTTCTCCTGAAGAGAAGAATCTGCAGCTTTTAAAAATAATTCAATCTTTTGACTTTCCATACCTTGTTGGTCATCGGGATCTAGTTGGGAAAATTTGCTTTCAAACTCTCGATGAAAAGCAGTAGCAGTTAGACCCTTATTAGGCCTTTCGACCCATTCGGTGAAGATTTTCTTTGTCATAAGTCCAGAATCTTCAAGGAAAAATTCTTCTCGAAGAGCCTTCTTGAACACAGTCCATCCTGCATCTTTTTGGGAAAGACCATGAATTCGGTCCTGGAGACCATGCACAGCCAGGCAGGCAAAGTAACGGCTCCAGGCATGTTGAGGAACTCCAAAGAAGACCATCTTGTCAATGTAGAGGCCGATAAAAGAGGACACATTTTGCCCATTAAATTGCTTGAGCTCATGCCCAACTGCTTCTAAGGCCTTAATGGCAGCAACATCAATCCGCTCTTCTTCTTGTCTCCGTTGTTGTTGCAATTGCAACTGCTGTTGAAATTGCAGTTGTTGTTGTTGGCTCTCTTGCATTAGACGAACCAACTATTGCAAAGCATTGCCTCCCGAACTTGATGATTCTCCCATTGGACTTCTTCTTCCACAGCGGACCTTCACGTCGGGTTCACCACTGTCGTCGCGTTAAGAGTTGAAGGTCTACCACCGGGGCTTTTAGTGCAGAAGAAGAGTTTAGGATTCAAGATTCGGAAAGGGAAAATGGATTGAGGTTTAATAAGATCCGGGATTTAGAAATGATTTAGGTACGAAAGAAGAGTTCAAGCCTTCTCACTATGTACTTAGCATACATGAACAGAAGGAATAAGACTAACTTGATTACATCAAATGCCTCAGGATACATACATCATAACATAAAGGATATTTCCAGATTCTCAATTCATTTATGAATGTCAAATGCAAGCTCTAATGGCATTTATTTCATGTACATAGATGAATTTCAACCATTTGGAACAAGTATATTGTTGATAGATTCAAATGCATCCAAGATTTGGGCCAAAGATACATGAAATGAATTGAAAAAGTATAATTTTAGCTTCATCCCTGTTTTAAAACAGAAAATTCCAGCCCATAATCAAGTTCAAAATGAGTGCATAAACTCAAGAAGAAGGACTTTTGATCATCTATGAACAATGTCCTGAAGAAAAGAGGTCAATTTCCTCCATTACAACCATAAAAAACCCATGTTTGCTCATAAAAATGGTTCATTACAGTGGGCGGCCCTGTTTATGACTGGTTATTACAGCCCATAAGAGTCCATAAGTCTTCAATATCCTCACCCTTTGCTTGCCCCAAAGTCACTCAAGTACTTGGGTACAAGTCGGGCTTCATTGGACCAAGAATAAGGTAAACAAGATGAGGGAAGTCGTCCATAAGAGCAGGCTGAATACTCTTCTCTCAGATTTCCCTCTTTTATAGACTGTTTCAGCATGCATTTTCGTCAGATCAAAGAGACAGTGAAGTGGAGCTCTCACCATGTTTACATCATGTTTAAACAAGATGAGGGAAGTCGTCCATAAGAGCAGGCTGAATACTCTTCTCTCAGATTTCCCTCTTTTATAGACTGTTTCAGCATGCATTTTCGTCAGATCAAAGAGACAGTGAAGTGGAGCTCTCACCATGTTTACATCTTCAGTAATAAATGGGCCTGTTAATCTTCAGTTTGCATGCTCCATTTCATGCACCATAGCTCCAGCTCTCTCCAGTTTCCCTCAGACAGTGCAGCCCGCATTTTGTGCCGAAAAACGCGGGCTGCTCTCTGCTCAGTCCCTGGTCACTTTTTGACCAGCCTAGGTCACTTGCTGGTCACTTAAGTCAGTTACTTCTGGTCCCATGTGGACCTAGTGTACTTTTGATCGTTTTTGGCATCATTCTTGGGTTCTGACCATATTTTTAAACCTGAATTAATGTGATTTATCCTGCAAACTGTCAATTACTTCCAGATGTCCAAGATGTAGGTTCTCATATACTTATTTTTCATAAATGTACATGGTATAACTGAAAATTATATGCTAAATACAAAAGAACTTGTATAACTAAGGTGGTTATTGGATAACAATGCCTGAATTTTGTATGCAAATATCTCATGTAACTTCCAGTGAAACTCTTCTGTGTTCATAAGAATCCCATGATTTATATCATGAACAGTAAACTCTTTGACAACGTAGCGCGTGCATAGTGAACGGCTGGTTGATTTTAAAATTATTAAATTATGTGTTTAGCGCGAATGCGCGTGGAAAATGTGGGTGAATAAATAGTTTATTTTAGCAATTAATTTGTGATTAAGGGGGTAATAAACATAAATAAAGCTCACAAAATGAATACCTAGTAGGGGTGTGTATGCAATGGCCTGAAGACGCACGGAGGAGTCCCGCAAAAGCAATGAATCCAGTCAAACAAAATCAAAGACCACTGACTGAACAACAAAGACAACACCTTAGTGGGTTTGATAATGTTTAATGTATTTTGATTTTTATTTTAAAATTTTTTATTATGTTTTTTAAAAACAAAATTAGTTTGGATTGTGTGGGGATTATATTTTAGGTGTATTTGTTTTGGTTTTATAGTGTGGTTTGGTTAATTTATTTTATTATGTGTGTTCGTTTGTTTTATGTATGTTTTTCGGTGTGTGTTGTTAAATAAATTGTATGTGGTTGTTTGTTTTTTTCAAAATGAATAATAAGTAAATATGGATATGTGATGAAGAAAAAAATAAAATTTCAGCTATTTAGGAAATATCCACAATTTATGTTATGAAAATAAGTTTTTTATATATTTTTTGTTTATTGTTTCTTTTTTCAAATAATATTTGTGCTTAGTATGAAAATATTTTGAAGTGAGAAATTAGTGGAAAAAGGTCAAGGGGTGGGTGGAATTTTTTGGAAATTTTCAAATTTTTTTTGTATTTTTTACTAATTTAAAATGAATTTTCTGCATTTTTTAGGTAATTTTAAATAAATTATCAAATATTTAGTTTTTTGTAATTTTGGTTGTTGAAATTTCCACCTAACCAATTTTCCAAAAAATTTGCAAAAATATAGGGGATTTTTTAGAAAATTTTATGTAATTTTTTTAAGTTGAAATGAATTTTTAAACTAACTAAATCAATTAAATTATGTAAATCAGGTTAGTTTAGTAAGTAGGGTCAAATCAAGTCAACTAAGTCAGGTTAGTCTGGATAAGTCAGGTTAGTCAAGGTTGATTAGGTTAATCTGGGTTAGTCTAGGGTGGACTTAGTCAATTAGGTTAGTCTAGGGTCAGTCTAGGTTAGTTAAGTGAGTCTAGGTAAGTTCTAACTAACCTAGGTGAGACTAACTAACCTATAGTTAGTTAGTGGGGGGGGACTAACCTGAGTTAGGTTAGTTGACTCTAGGTAGGTTAGTTTATCTTAAGTTAGGTTAGTTTAACCAAAATTAGGTTTGTTTAACCTAGGTTAGGTTAGGTTAACCAAAAGTAGGTTAGTTTAACCTAGGTTAGGTTAGTTTAACCAATTTAAGGGAGGTTAGTGGCCAACCTGGTAGTTAGGTGGTGGGGGAGGAGGAGGAGAAGGAGGAGGAGGGGGAGGAGGAGGAGGGGGGGGAGGAGGAGGAGGAGGAGGAGGAGAAGGAGGAGGGGGAGGAGGGGGAGGGGGAGGGGGAGGAGGAGGAGGAGGAGGAGGAGGAGGAGGAGGAGGAGTAGGTGGTGCAAGAGGGGGAGGAGGAGTAGGTGGCGCAGGAGGGGGAGGAGGAGTAGGTGGCGGGGGTGGGCGGACAAACAGGTGTGGTGGGCGAGTCGGTGGAGGAGAGGGCCGCCGGAAGGGGAGGAGGATGCCGAGGGCCGTCGGGAGGAGAGGAGCACTGCTGCCGGGAGGAGAGCACGAGGGCTGGCCGAGAGGAAAGCAGGCGCTGCCGGGAGGGGAGCACGAGGGCTGGCCGAGGAGGAAAGAACGCTGCCGAGGAGGAGGGAGGCGCCACTGAGGGGGAGGAAGGCGCTGCTGAGGAGGAGGGAGGAGCGTGTGCGCCGGGAGGGGAGGAGAGGCTATGGAAGAAGGAGAAGAAGAAGAAGAAGAAGAAGAAGAAGAAGCACGAAAAGCAGGAGCAGGAGGAGAGGAAAGAAGAAGGGGAGGAGGAAGGGGAGGGAAGAGGAGGAGGCGGGAGGAAACCGAATTGGCACGATAGGTACATGGGTGTTTTTTCTTTTCTTTTCTTTTTATTTTTTTTCTTTTTTTTCCTTTTTCTTGTTTTTCGTTTTCCTTTTTGTTTCTGTAAAAATGTGGATGTTCCTGTGTGATTGAAGAGTATGTGTGTTTTTTTTTCCTTCTTCTTCTGTTTTTGTTTTATTTTTTAAAGTTTTTTTAAATTGTATGTATAGGTTATTTATATTTATTTTTCTCTTTTTATATTAAATAATAAAAAAAAGAAAAAATCAAAGAAATAAGAAAAGAGCACATCCCTAGCCCATGCGCATGCACGGGCAGGGGTAAAAAAATTTGCAATGACGGGGTCAAACGGATAGGGACGGGGACGCGCGAGCCAAGGACACCATGGGGCATCCCAAGGCGCGTAAAACCAAAAATAGGCACGTTCACGCGCGAGGCGAGAACCACGGTTAACGGGACAAATGAAGAAAAATTAATAACATCCAAACCGTTTGTCGGATCAAAAATCCGTAAAAATGAAAAATTGGCCAGGAGATGAGCGAAAAATGTTGGAAACATGCAACACCGTTTTCGGAACAAAATCAGGGTGTTCACATGGAAAAAACGTAAAAAATAAACCCAAAAACACATACGGGCATTAATATCAGAAAATTCCCGTATCGGAATGAAGTGCAAAAAGAAGAAAAAGTGTGCAGAACAATGTGTCCGACAACCCTATCACGTCAAAACACAATTCGGATCGAGATAGGATGCGTTCACATGCGAAAAACCCAAAAATGGGCCTGAAAAGGGACTCGAACATTAATACGGAAAAAACCGTGCGTCGAAATAGCAGACGGTAAAAAGAAAAAATATTAAAAAAAAAGAAATTCACAAGACTGGCACATCAAAGCTCCGTTTGGGGGAAATTAGGAAGGGTTCACATTGAAAAAACATGAAAAATGCATTAAAAACGCTCAGAAAAATTAATAACTAAAAATCCGACAGTTGGAAAAGGGGGAAGGGAAAAGGAAAAAGTGGAGGAAAGGCTGGCAGGACACGGCTGTCAAATCAAACGGGAATTCCGGTGAGAATAGAGCAGGTTCACATGGAAAAAAGGTGAAAAATAGGCACGAAAAATGTCCGAAAACTTGCAAAAATTAATAACGGATGAACCGTGTATCGAAAGGACACGAAGTAAAAAGAAAAAATGTCAGGGGGGAGGAGTAGGATAGACCTGACTCATCAAATCAGGTTTCCAAAGCAATAAAGACATGTTCACATGCAAAAATGTCTAATTTATGGGAATCACTTCAAAAATTAATAACTTGAAAATCTTCTGTCGGAACAGGGGTTGGTAAAAAGGAAAAATAGGTAGTTTAAAGGGATGAACAGGGCTGTAAGGTTGCATTGAGTTTCGGGTGAATGTAAGATCCGTTCACATATGAAAGAAGCGCAAAACGAAGAATAAGGGCAAACGGTCAAGAAACAACCCCGAAGACAGGGTGAAATAGAACGGAAGGGTGGAGAAGGGACCCCATCAGGGTAACATAAAGTCACAGCATAGATGCATGATTAGAACAGGGTGTATTCCTGGGGATATACAACATAGACGCGTAGGAACGCGTCCCCACACTCAAGACCTTAGCAAGAAGGGTAAACCAAACTTCACGAACCTACTACCTCACTTCAGACCAACCATAAAGTCCCCACACTTAAAACATGACCATCACTGAGAAACAAAGGGTGTAGGATTAGAAAAACTTGGCCCATATTGCCGAGGAGGAATATCGACTATCGAGGTTGCATCTGGAGGCGCCGTCGGCTGCAAGAGGTTACAAAGTGTCTTCACAACACACGTTCTTCATCCTTCATGGCAGGGACCAAGCGGCAGCACCCAGGGAGGTAGCTAGTTGAAGGAATCGCAGGAAATTCGTCGATAGCAAAGGATATTGCACTCAACTCACGATCACTCAAATGGACTGAAAGACTAGTCACTCACCCCATAACTAATATCACTCTAGGAAATAAGGATGAAATCCCAGAGCTCACACCCGGTTTAGAAATCGACAAGAGAATGATGCAGAGGAAGTATACCAGGGTGCACAATTGATGGTGCATCAGTGCATCCAACCTGTTTGGCATAGGTGCAAGGAGAAAGGCCAAGGAGCCTTGTAGTGCAGTGTATAAAGCAGAGTGATGTGTCCTGTGTTGATGGCAGAAACCCAGCCCGTGGGTGCATAGGGAAACGGGAACGTACCTAATTCCAAGGGTTGTAACATCCCTCAATCCTCACCTCTCGATAATTGATTAAAGAAACTCCAGTCACACTCAGCCCACCCTCTATCTCACGCTCTGTTAAAAGATATAGAGAGTAGCCCTTTCCTAAAACCCATTGATGTAATCCTCATTGTCACTTTACAAAGGTTGTATGCCTTGTACGCATTTAATGGTGCAACTGTGCATCCCGCCTTGTGCCGGCATACAGTGCAAGAAGGCCAAGGAGCCTTATAGTGCAGTGCACAGAAACAGATCATGCTTTGTGCATTGAGAGGCCCATCCCGTGCGTACAACACTCCGTCCACACAACTCACCTCTCATTTGATTTAAAGGGAAAGACTGGTCACTCACCCCACCCTCTGTCTCACTCTCTGATAAATACAGAGGGCAGCCCATACTCACGTCCCCATCCTGTTAGGATGAAAGCTGACATCACTCAAGGTGTTGGTGATGAAGATTACATCAGCTATTGTTGTTGTGAGGATCTTGAGGATGAGGCATACCCAGGGAGGCAGCCTACCAATCTCATACTTCAATGATTTGTAAGAAAGGTCGTCTGTTAAGAAGGGCAGACGGAGTGAGATTATAGAGACAGCGCACCAAGGGAGGTGGCTTCAAATTACTTGTTGAAGAGGTTCTGCTGGTGAGTGAGCTATCCTAAACTGCGGGGTGTTACCACCTTTTCCACAGTCAGCTTCTCGCCCAAGGGTGTTTCCACCTTTTCTTGGAACGAGGCCTGTTATGACAGGGAATTTCTTCATTTTCTCCCATAACAGTGTCGTTTGTTTTTTTCTTCTTCTTTTGCTTTTTCTTTTCTCTTTTTTTTTTCTTTTTTTTCTTATGTTTTTTTTCTTAATAAAGGGAATGGTAGAAATACCATATATCAGGACCAACCTCGCCACCATTGTTGGATCAGACGAGAAGAGAACAATGTCGGGTTGAGATGTTTCTGTGAGGGGGTAGCAGAACAAGACCGCCTCATGAGGAGAATCATAATGGCTATCAGAAGCACAACAAGAAGGACAGTGCGACGTCTAAAAGGAAAAGGGTAGGTCGACTGTGATTGTCAAGATCCCCAAGGAGGGAAGTACTTCTTCAAACGATAGCCATTGATCAAGAAAGGATCATCAGAGGCATCAACGGTTTGCACCTGAATAGAGCCGTTAGGATTGACGGCAAGTACCTTATACGGGCCCATCCAGCGTTGTTGAAGTTTTTCAGGAAACTTGCCAAATCTTGAATCATAGGCTAGAACAAGATCACCTTCTTTGAACTCCTTGTGCTTGATGAAACTGTCATGATAGGCCTTGCATCGCGCTTGAGTGGTTTCCATGCACTGCAGGGCCATCCGCCGTATCTCGTCCAAGCATTCCAAGTGCAGGAGACGGCATTGCAGTGACTCACTATCACCCAAGCGTTCTTTAACTGCCACTCGCAAAGAGGGCAATTCCAGTTCAACAAGGAAGGCAACTTCTGTACCATATACTAGCTGGAAAGGGGTCTGTCCTATTGCTGCCTTATGAGAAGTTCTGTACACCCCAGAGGGCCTCTGTAAGTCGATCATCCCAGTCACGACGATGTGCAGCAATCGTTCTTGTCATAATTGAACAAAGGATGCGATTGATGACTTCAACTTGGCCATTGGCTCTGGGGTAATAGGGAGTGGACTTACGATGGCGGATCTTATATAGTTCCGTCAGCTCCTCCATGATTTTGTTAAGGAAATGAGTACCTCTGTCACTTACCAGCTCAAGGGGACTACCAAAACGGGTGATAATATTCTCATACATGAACAAGGCTACGCTGTTACCATCATCCTGCTTCAGGGCTTTAGCTTCACACCACTTTGTGACATAATCCGTACACACTAGGATGTATATGTTCTGCTTCCGTCTGGTGGGTGGATCAATGGGACCCACAAAATCAATCCCCCACTTCTCAAACAGCTTTAGGGGGAGAATGGGTTGAAGTGGCATGGCACTTGTTTTGGTGGGTTTCCCCATTCGCTGACAAGCATCACATCTCTTGCAGTAATCATGTGCATCCTTGTGGAGGGTTGGCCACCACCACCAGTATCCTACTACTAGCAGAGCCTTCCTGGCTATCGCTTCTCCTGCGAAGTATCCACCACATGGTTCGTCGTGGCATGCTATTAATACTATGCCGATTTCATCTCCTGCAACATATCTTCGCAGCACTTCATCTTTGCCTTTCTTGTACAAGGCACCGCCTAGCAAGGTGTAGGGGACTGATTCTAACAGAAGCTTCTTCTTTTCATGGCTTGGGATGCTAGGAGGATACTGTTGAGTTGCTAGGAGATTGGCTATGTCTGTATACCAAGAAGTAACTGTTTCAACTAGAAACAAGGAAGCATCAGGAAGGTCTGGATCATCCTGTTCCTCTTCTTCTATTTAAGGGATCCGTGACAGATGATTGGCTAGGACATAGGAACGACCAGACTTAGTGACTACTTCAAAGTCGAACTCATGGAATAAGAGTAACCATCTCATCAGTCATCCTTTAACATCTGCTTTGTTCATCAAGAAAGACAGGGCTTCATGATCCACATAGAACTTGAAATGTGTTGACAATAAATAGTGTCGAAACTTCTCCAGTGCAAACACCATTGCCAAGCACTCAAGCTCTCACTGTATAGTTCCGTTCCCTATCAATGACCTTTCAGCTTGCATAATATATCGGTTGATCTAGCTTGGAGGGGCCCTTTTGACATAGGATAGCACCTAGCCCTTGAATTGATGCATCGGTGTGCACATGAAACTCCTTCGTCCAATCAGGAGGCTGTAAAATAGGTGCTTGGATCAAGCACTATTTTAGGGTATTAAAGGCTTTTTCACAGTCATCCGTCCAAAGGAAATCAGCTTCTTTCCTTAGAAGCTTGTGCAGAGGGGCTTCCTTGGTTGCAAAATGTGCAATAAATCTTCTATAGTAGCCCACATGGCCAAGAAATCCTCTTAATTGCTTGAGGTTTGTTGGTGCTATTAAGGCGTCAATATTTTCAATCTTTGTCGGGTCTGTTGCCTTGTGTAGAGACAATATGGCCCAAAAGAACTCCTGAGGAGATGCCAAAAACACATTTGTCAGGGTTGAGAGAAATCCCATACTCTCGGCATCTGTCAAAACATTGCTCTAGGTGTCCCTAGTGCTCTCGGATCAAGCTATAGACACAAAAGTCATCAAAATACACCTCAATGAAATCATGCAGATAATTCTGGAAGGCCGCCATCATTACTCGTTGGAAAGTGGTAGGAGCATTACAGAGCCCAAATGGCATCACTCTGTAGGCATAGGTCCCCCATTCCGTGGTGAAGGTTGTTTTGGATTGGTCCTCTTCTGCGATTTGGACTTGGTTATATCCGCTGAATCCATCCAAGAGGGAATAAAGCTCATAGCCTGCCACTATGTCCAACAGTTGATCTGTAAAAGGGATGGGAAAATGATCCTTCTTCGTCTTCAAATTGAGCTTTCGAAAGTCAACACATATTCGAAGTTTCCCATTCTTCTTGGGTACTATCACAATGGGCGAAACCCATTCACTGTTAGCCACGGGATAAATGAACTCTACTTCAAGAAGTTTCAATAATTCAGCCTTCACCAGAGTAGAGTAATTAGGATTCATACGCCTTTGTCTTTGCCTTACAGGTTTGGCATCAGGCTCTAGGTCAATATGATGTTGACATACTGTGGGATCAATCCCCTTTAGGTCTTTATAGGACCAAGCAAACACATCTAAGCTCTCTTTCAGTAGATCTCGCATGACCACTAGTTCTTCTTCTAGAAGATTGAGACCCACTTTCAGGTGACGTTCAGTACCATCAGTATCCAGAAACTTTACTTGTCTTTTACCTTCCACTTCACGGATAAATGTCCCACGGATTGCTTCTGGATAGAGGTCTGACTCTTTCAAGAGAGTAGTATCCTCATCTGATATTCCACTAGAACCAATGTCCTCCTTCTGAACAGATGACACATTCGTCTGTTTAGGTTGTTGGAAGGGTATCAGAGCTTTGTTTGCTTTTGTGTGAGTGGTGATTTCTTCTGCACTTAGGGATTCATCTTCAGAAGATGCATCCAAGAATGTCACATAGGACGGACCTGCTAGGGACCATGGCTCTGACGGCTCTAGCTTTTGTTGGCAAGGGGCATCATCATCATCTTTTCTTTGGACTGAACAGTTAGGGCGACAGGAGCCACTGATGAACTTAATCTTTATGCTTTTAATCCATTGCTTATACAGATTCTGCATACTTTCTGGTCCATTGATCAACCCAAACGGCACCATGATCATTCCATCCAGTACCCTAAAATATTCGGCCTCTGAGGTTTCTATAGGGTCATCAACAAGATCATCCTCTATCAGAGGAAATTCTTCACATGCACTTTCATAACCTGCTTCGTTTTCTTCCTCATCATTTTCACCCTCTTCCTCTAGAGGCTCTGTCTCTGCTTCTGTAGAGGCTCTGTAGGAGAAGAACAGATCTTCTGCCTCTGTATCTACTTCTGCTCCTGTCAGAGCTTCTGACTCCGCTTCTGGCTCTGGCTCTGTATTTGTTACTGTCTTTGTATCCGCTCTGTCTCTGTTCTGTAGTCTCTCTGTATCTACTCTGTCTCTGTACTGACTCTGCTCTATAACTGTACTGTCTCTATATTGTCTCTGCTCTGTCTCTGCGGCTGTTATGTAATAGGGAGAACAGTACATCTATGCTTCTATTTCAGTGTCAGAGGTGATTTTCGAAGTTAATTCTAGTTGAGGTAGGAGGTATTCACCCATGGACAAGGATTTTACATCCCTTGGCAGTTGGCTTACAGTGCCCATTGTTAGGGAATGTGCCTCTGTTTCTTAGGAAATATTTGCTTGAGAGCTTCTTCATCTCCTGATGTACCATCTATTACCTCGTTGGAGGAGTCAGTTATGACTTCAATGGATGTGGATCCGTTGCCTTTTTACGATCCATACAGCTTTAACACCGCTTTATTGGGTCCTCTGCCTAGGGTTAGGGTTCCTTTGAGCCAGTCCGTCCTGGCTCTTGCTTCAAAAAGCCAAGGTCTTCCCAACAACAGAGGGTATGAGGTCCCATAAGAATTTGGTTTGACCACCAAATATGTCAGCCAATAATCTCTTCCTGCTAGGGTTGTTTTTACGTATGGGAGGATGCCCAACGGTTTGACTCTACTTTGGTCTACCAATCTGATAAGCCACTGTGTAGGTTGAATTCCTTGCAACCCTAAGTCCTTCATTGTCACATCCATCATTATATTTACTGATGAGCCTCCATCAATCAATGCATCTGAAATGAAACATCCTTCTATCCATACACTAATCTCTGGGATTCCAAGATCTAGGAAAGCATTAGCCATATCTACTTCCTTTACAGGCTCTGCGGCCTTATTGGTCTTGGTCACTGTTAAAGGAGTGATCCTTAATCCACATCTTCTTGTCAAGATGCTTTTAAATCTCTTTCGACAGCTGGGAGACAACATCAAACTGTCGGAATGTTAGGTTTGGTTTAAAAGTGTCTAGGTCTTTGACCAAGTCATAATCTTTGGTAGGATCCACATGCTTCTCCAATCGGCTAGGGAATGGGGCTACACCCATTTTCATCTTTCATTTTTTTTCTAGTAATTGTTGCATCAGCACTTTTTCTTTTTCTAGAAGTGCTTCTGTATCTTCTATCTCTTGGGCCTCTGGTCTTGTCTCTGGGACTATCTCTGTAGCTTTCTGTGGCACTGTGGTGCTCTGTACTGTACTGCTCTGTTCTGTACTACTCTGTCTTTCTGTAAGTAGGTTGAACTTCAGAGTCTTGGCAGGAGAGTCATTTCCATTCTGAACCACTGGTTTCTTCTTCTTGGTGCACGTAACAGCAGCAACTTCCAACTCTACCAAATTGGAAGCAGACTCTTGTACCTTCTGCTGGCTATCAGTGGCATCGGCCTTTACAGGAGCTGGACTTGGATAGTCCTTTGCAGTGTGGCCTTCTCCTTTGCATCGCCTGCATAAGGGCTTGTAATCCACAGATCGTCTAGGGTTTAGACAATTCGGGGAGATATGTCCCTTTTCTCCACACCTATAACATTCCACCTTTGATCTTTGACCACCGCCAGACTGTCGTCCTCTGTAAAACTTTGAGAGGAAAACCTTCTTGGACCGAAATTAGGACCAAACTCCCTAGGATTTGGTCTAATATCCTGTGTTTTCATTTTGGATTCCAACCAATTGAATCTTGCATTTTCATCCTTCTATCTTCGTTCATGCATCTCTTTCAAAGAGAAAATATCCTCTGTATGGTTCTTCCGCAAACAGTAGGAACAAAAGGATCCAGGAATGGTTGGTTTTCGGGTACATTCTGTGGCTAAATGTCCCCTTGATGACACTTTCCACACCATATATTAGAGTGTATCACATCTCTTCCAGCTCCCGCAGGAGTGGATATATTGGCGGTATTCACCTTCAGCGTCTGTAGCTGCTCTGTAATCACATCCAGAAGCTCTTTCTTGATACTTGCAACTGAGTTGGATAAGTAATCCTTCAAATTTTCACCTCCTGAAGTACTTGTAGTAGCGTTTTGGAAAGTGTCTGTAATTACTGCACAAATTGGTTGGGTCGATCTAGAAGGTCCTCTGTTCTGGCTCTGATTCAGAGTTCCTGTTGAGACTTGGGGTTATTGATTCCAATTGTACTGTTGTTGAGTCGCCATTGGAGGAACTGTTTGAGGCCACTGTTGTTGTGGTTGAACCATCATATGAGACACTGTTGTTTGCGGTGACCACACTGAATTAGGTGCATTATACTGCGATACTATTTACATCTGGGGATAGGGGTAGGGAACTATCCCTAGGACTGCATTTGGTGGATATACCATTCCTGGCATGGGAGGAGGTAAGGCTCCCCTTCCTAGAGTCATTGACACCCTTGCTTCAACTTCGTCATACAATCTTGCACCTTCCACTACAACTTACAGATTGATTGGTCTTCTCAATTCTACGAACTTGCGAACTTCTAGTTGTAGGCCCCTGAGAAACACTCCTTTTTGGAATCCTTCATCCAAATGATGGTTAGTCCATCTCTTCAGGATGGATTCCATTCGCGAGACATAAGCTTCTACTCTTTCTCAAGAGGACTGACTTAGGTTCATGAACTCCTTTCGCATCCGCTCTTCAAACCTTCACGCCTGAATTTAGTAAGAAAGGCCAACTTCAAATCGTCCCAAGTGCCAAAAGTTCCTACTACTTGTCTCTCATACCACTGAAACGCCGTGCCCTTGAAAGTGGTGGGGAAGATTGCTAACTAATGCTCAGGGGTTTTGGCATTGTTAGCCACACAAGCTACCATGAATTTTGCTACATGAAGGTCAGGGTCTTCATTGTACTCTCCCTTAAAACTGGCAATGGGACTACATTTGCTGGTCTGTCATCAATATTTCCAGGACGAATCTGACTAGGAAGGGGACCCTAAGTCGCAATGGGGACTTCTGTAAAGAGTGCTTTTAAGGCATCAAAGGAGGCTTCTCAGCTTTGATTTTTGCCTTCTCTCTTCTCACGTACCTCTGGACTCGTTCTAACGCTTGCCTCTTTATTGCATCATTCATCAGGGGGTTGGCTTCAACCAGTTGGTTTGGACTCAACAGGATAGTATCAGAGAGGGCTTCAGTCTCTGATGGATTCTTTGGCCAACATCTATTCTACTTCCTTTTTTTCAACATCTCTGAACTTAGCTTTCAAACCACTACAGAGGGGAAGATATTCTATTTTGAAAGTATCAAAACTCATTCTTCTTAGAATCGTTGTTGCATCATTATAATAATGCCAACTTCAGAGGGTTTCAACAGTGTATGTTGTAAAAAACACTCTGTCTACCAACTTCCAGTGCGTTGCTAATTGGGCAAACAGAAGATTGTCAGTGCACCAAGCATTCTACGTATCTTGCTGTTGAGCATCCACGAACAGATTCCAACTCTTTTCCTTCTTGTTTTCGTGAACCTCTACAGACCACGACTCCTGAAGCTTCTTCACAATCTCCCACTTGATGATGTCTGAAAACTTCTCAATGAATGCCAAATCTTTCATGGATGGTCATCCTCTCGTTTTTTTCTCTTCAGTTTGTTCCCAAACAGTTTGCCACCAAGATGCAAGTTTCTGCTGCTTCAACAGGAAGAAGAAACAGTCCACCACATAGAGCGTGCATCATGATGGTGATATGTTTCCGCCATTGTGGGATGAACTTATTGTGAAAAGTGGCTTTGATAATGAGAAATTCCAACTCTTTAGTGGAAGAAGGAACTTTACAAATATCCATTAATTTTCCTCTTCTTGGCAATGCCATTTCCTTCATTTGCAGCCTCTTCTGGTGCTTGTTGATGGCAAGTTTCCCCAGCTGCGCATCAAAAACATGGAGCCCCAAGAGGAAAACCAAGGAAAATGGAATTCTCTTGCAAGAAAATCTATCTTGTAACATCAGAAAGCTTTTATTTCATTCTTTTGATCATCAAAACAGAGAAAACAACAAATCTTCACGCAGCATCATAGTAGATTTCTCCCACGGATTTGATAGAATCAACCATAATCTTCAAAATCTTCATAGAATCCATCAATATAACAAAGAACACAAAGGAATACACCATCTTTGAATGAAAATAAATCACATATTATCCTTCTTCAATGTCTTCATAGTTCTCTCTCTCTGATGCCAGGAGGCATATTCCACGGTGGATTCCGTGAGGTTTTACGGTGGATTCCGTAAACTTAGATGACCGGGGCTCATACGCAAAGAGGATTCTTTGTGCGAGAAGTTGATGGGGACGCCTGTCCTTTTCGGGCGTTTCATTAATTTAGTGTGTACATGGGTGATTCCATAGCGGGTGATTCCGCAAAATGCATATTAAATTAATAAACGTTTATGAGTTTAGAGTGCGCACTCGTAATAAATTAAGGTTAGGATTTATTTCTAACCAGTTGATTTATTTATGTAGCTGAAGACTGCTAGGTATTCACTTTTGTCGGTTTAATTGTGTTATTTTACTAACGATTGTGAATGCTTCAGTTGATGTGTAGAGATAGCAGTAGTGGCGGAGGAAAGCATTGGAGTCTAGCGGGTTTCCGATCCTTTGGATTTGCTTGTTGGATAGGCTTAGGATTTGGATTGACAGTGGATGGTAATGCGGGTGGTTTAGGCCAATTCTTGCAGAAAGATGGTGATGAAAAACGACCTGGATTAAACCTTCTGAAATTTGAATTGAATTGTTTAGATCCATAATTACCGTTTGCTTGGAATGGCTGTGGTCGTCGATCTCTTCCACGTAACTTATCTTCAGTGTCGTGAGCTAAGGAGATAGCATCTTCAAGGGTAGCAGGCTTGAACATATTCACCTCAGCGTAGTAATGTCCAAGAAGTCCAGACATGTACTTCCGCTTATGTGTCGTCTCTGGTACGTCTTCAAGCATGCGTAGCTGTAGAAGTGCATTCCAAAAACGCTCTGTATACTGTGGTATAGGCTCACGGTCGCGTTGTTGAAGTAAATCCCATTGCTTGATAGCCTTCTCATGAAATTGCGGTGGAAGGAAATTTTGCATGAACTTCTTCTTAAAATCTTCCCATGTAGCAGGACATTCTATGCTCTTGCGGACGACAGTCCACCAAAGTGATGCTCTATCTATCAGATGATTAGTAACACACTTGATTTTATCTTTCTCAGGATAAGTTTCCTCATGGAAATAGTCATCAAACTGGCTAATGAATGATAAAACAGTCTTTCCTTCTCTTATGCCATTGAAAGTGTGAAACTTGAAACTTCGTTTACTTATCTTGGATTCCTTGCGAATGGTTTGTGCTTCAAGAGTGGCGTCGATGGTACGGCGTATCAAATCTTCAGCTTGAGGTTCTTCTTTGTCAGTGGACGCTCCTTGTAGCTTTGTCAATTGCGCTTGCAAGGCTTGCCTAGCTCTTCGCTCTTCGTCCAATTGCAACATGATAAGATCCAGCTTTTGTTCCATGGTAGGCTCGGGTAAATCGTCTTCAGCCATAGGATCATCCATATGTGGGGTAGTCATCCTGTAAAACTCAACAAACCTTTCTCACTCAAAATCAGTTAGCGGGATGAGCGTAGCTCAAATTTGGGGTTACAAGGCTATGTATTTTTGGGTATTTTCTTCTTCAATTTTCAGAAATTCTGAAATATTTCTGTCTCCGTTTGCTGAAAGTACTTCAACGAACTTGCAGATAGGTAAAACAGCTTGCTGCGAACAACTTTCCAGTTCTGAGTTTTTGCAAACGAACAAGTCTTCTAGGAGTTTCGAGCGTTAGTCAGTTCTGATTTAGTCTGACTTGCAGAGTTGCAGACTTAACAGACTTGCAGGGTTGTGAACTTGCTGAACTTAGCTGATTTGCAGGACTTGATTAGTGTCGACTTGCAAAACTTGTCTTCTGGAGTGCGTGACCGAGAGTTTGCAGACTTGTCTGCCCAGTAGAACTTGCAGAGTAGAGTAGGATTTAAGCTTAATTAGTTAAGCTTAAAGCTTAATAATAAGAAGAAGGCCGCCGTTTTTCTGATCGTGGGGGGAGGGGCCGTTTTGATTCCGCGCGGATTTTTCGGAGCTTCTCTTGTTGATCACGATTTGAAGATTATGAAGCTAATAAGCTTCTTAAGCTTAAAACTAAGCTTTTTAATGAAGTAGATTAGAGATTTCTCACTGGTTGATCACGACTTGTTCATGGAGTTGAGGGAGTGGTCCTCCGCCGACAGAGAGTGGTCCTTCGCGATCTGAGAGTGGAAACAGGGGTTCTTGATCGCCAGAAGTCTGCCTGTATCGACGGTTCGCGACGAGATTGACTGTAGAGGTCGTTTGTTCCTGGAGCTCCGCCTTCGCCCGAGATTGGTAGCGATTGGAAGCCCTTGATCTCTGCTCCGCTCTGATACCATTGGTGCGCAGATCGGACGCAGGTAGCTCACGTAGTGAATTCCCAAAGGTCCCCAAGAACAAAGCACTCTACTTTTTAGCACAAAGACCAATGTAAAAACAAGCTCGACATGAGACAAGAGACAAATTGGGTTGAATCTCCCCCATGCCTTGTGTGAGCGCTTCACAAAGCATGTATTTAATATATATTTCCAATCTTTTTGCTCAAAAATAGCCCAATTACAAAAATATGACAAGCTTTTAGCTTTTGAGTTTGCTTTCTACCAAAAATAGGAAAATAAAGCTAATGGACGGTGCCCAAAGAGTCTGGCACGCCCAATCTCAATGTCCAAATAAAAATAACATATCCAGGCGCATAAGCGCATACAAAATAATAATAAATAGTCGATGTCTCTATAGACATAATCAAAATATAGGCGTGGCGCCTATCAAAATATAATCCAAAGGATCGGAAACCTGCTAGACTCCAATGCTTTCCTCCGCCACTGCTGCTATCTCTACACATCAACTGAAGCATTCACAATCGTTAGTAAAATAACACAATTAAACCGACAAAAGTGAATACCTAGCAGTCTTCAGCTACATAAATAAATCAACTGGTTAGAAATAAATCCTAACCTTAATTTATTACGAGTGCGCACTCTACGCAAAGAGGATTCTTTGTGCGAGAAGTTGATGGGGACGCCTGTCCTTTTCGGGCGTTTCATTAATTTAGTGTGTACATGGGTGATTCCATAGCGGGTGATTCCGTAAAATGCATATTAAATTAATAAACGTTTATGAGTTTAGAGTGCGCACTCGTAATAAATTAAGGTTAGGATTTATTTCTAACCAGTTGATTTATTTATGTAGCTGAAGACTGCTAGGTATTCACTTTTGTCGGTTTAATTGTGTTATTTTACTAACGATTGTGAATGCTTCAGTTGATGTGTAGAGATAGCAGCAGTGGCGGAGGAAAGCATTGGAGTCTAGCGGGTTTCCGATCCTTTGGATTATATTTTGATAGGCGCCACGCCTATATTTTGATTATGTCTATAGAGACATCGACTATTTATTATTATTTTGTATGCGCTTATGCGCCTGGATATGTTATTTTTATTTGGACATTGAGATTGGGCGTGCCAGACTCTTTGGGCACCGTCCATTAGCTTTATTTTCCTATTTTTGGTAGAAAGCAAACTCAAAAGCTAAAAGCTTGTCATATTTTTGTAATTGGGCTATTTTTGAGCAAAAAGATTGGAAATATATATTAAATACATGCTTTGTGAAGCGCTCACACAAGGCATGGGGGAGATTCAACCCAATTTGTCTCTTGTCTCATGTCGAGCTTGTTTTTACATTGGTCTTTGTGCTAAAAAGTAGAGTGCTTTGTTCTTGGGGACCTTTGGGAATTCACTACGTGAGCTACCTGCGTCCGATCTGCGCACCACTCTCAATCTCTCATATACAGTTACAATGTTTTGATAGAATTGACTATCTCTGGCTCTCTCTCTCTCTCTCTCTCTATCAATAGTACATCATATCCTCACTAAAATGATCTCATTATAACCCTCAATAATCATTCTCAGGTCGTCGATGCACCTCCCAAGAGGTATGTTTGATATGAAGAGTCATCAGAGCCACTACAGTGTCTTTTCATAGCTCACTATTGTCACAGTCACTTAGTCTTCTCTTCAGTCTTCAGCAGCTGCTTCTTCCACTTGTTTTAGCTCTTTTGAACTTAGATTAATACTTTCCAAAGGTTATAAAACTTTTCCAAAGTCAACACATACATTCTACAGAACTCTTACAGAAGGTCTACAGAACAGTACAGTACAGTACCAAAACAACTACAGTATAGTTACAGTACAGAGACAGAGCAGAGATAGAGGCTCTATAGAAGGTCTACAGAGGATTATAGAAGGTCATTAGAACCTCAAAACTCATAATCAAACCATTCCATACTATCAAAAACTATTCAATAAGCTTCCAAAAGATATTATCCTGGTCAGTACTCCGATAGATACTATCCTGGTCAGTACACCGGGTATACAGGGGTCTCTTGGATATGCCCAGGAGCATGGATGCAGGTGGGAGAGGACCCATCTTAGGCATACCCCAAAGGGATATGCCTATCTTTTTGATGATAGGTCAAGAGCCATCATCATGAATGATGAGGGGAGGAGGGTGATGGCTCGCATGAGAGAGTTGTGCCAACAAGTTTTTCAGCACAACGTCTTAGATCATTGGAAAAAAATACTGGAGGGGAGAAATGACTACATAGTAGCATCCTTGCATGGGGAGTTTTCGGTTCCAACAACAGCAGATAGATTTTCTATGGGCTGGATGATCCACTACATGCATACCTATATGTCACATAGACGATCGGACGCATGCAAGGCACTCAAGAGTGGGGTTGCAAAGCCCGAGTGGCTAGACGTGAACGATCGATTGAGGGAGGAGGCTACAGATTCTCTAGAATGTTGGAATCAGCAGCGTGAGGCGGTGAGGGTACGACTAGAGGCTGGAGTAGTCCATCATCTTGGGAGTAGCGACCACATGACATATCTGGAGGACTTTGTAAGTTTTTCTTTTGTTTTACTTGCTTTTTTTTTGCAATATCCTTTGTACTAACAAACATGTTTCTAATAGTTAGTATTTTGTTTTCTTTGCAGCACTCCATTATAAATCGCGATCCGACCGGCCTTGAGGCTCGATATGCAGAGAGGCATAGTCTCACTACATGATCGAAAAATTGTATAGACACGGCAACCCTGTAAGTCACTCATCTTTCTTGTCCGTACTTACCATGTTTAATTAGAATGCATTATTGTATGGTGGACTGATGTGTTGTTGTTTCTTTTTTTGTAGAGTCCGTTCGATGCTCCTTTGCGGCGGGATGAGCTTTTGGATGGCAAGGATATGTAGCTTGCCCTTGGATCCCTGGAGCTCACACACCCTTCTTTTTTGGTTGCCCTATCTGTGTAGAAATTTTCTATGTAGTAATGATATCTTGTCATGATTGTACTAGTCGCTTTCATTATGCAATCATATATTTATTTCATGTATCAGTGTTATGATTTCAGTATACTTTGTTTTTGTTTACACGAGCATTGTACATAGTGCAGAAACTATTTTGTATGGCCCAAATAAAGCACACAGTGCTATATGTGGCTACTCTACCACAAATTGTTTTTTTCCTATTACCATCGCTATTAGTGTCGCAAATTTACCTACAGCGTCGTTATTTGCGTAGCAGAGCATCCTTATCAGTATCGTTATTAGTGTTGGTATCAACGTTGTAATACCGATGCAAATAGTGACGCTGATAACGACGCTAATATTGACTGTTCTATGGCATTGCCAATAATGACACTTTTTGCGATGAAGGGGATAAATTTTGTTATTTACATTTTCGTCACTTTTAACATCGGTATAAGGCCTATATCTTATAGTGGTTGTTGTTGTTTTTTTTTCTTCTTTTCTTATTTATTTTTGTTTAGTTTTTTTGTTTGTTATTGTAGTAGTAGTAGTAGTAGTAGTAGTAGTTTTTTCTTCTTTTCTTGGTAGTAGTAGTAGTTGTAGTAGTAGAAGTAGTAGTAGTAGTTGTTGTAGTTGTTGTTGTTTTTTCTTCTTTTCTTATTTATTGTAGTGGTAGTGGTAGTGGTAGTGGTAGTGGTAGTGGTAGAGAGAGAGAGATGTTTTTTTAAAGGAAATGAGAGAGGGAGAGGAAGAGAAAAAGAAAGAAGGAATGAGAGAGAGGGAATAAACATACAACATAATAAAGAAAGAGAAAAAGAGAGAGAGATGGAAAGAGAGAAGAGAATGAATTGATAAAAAACAAAGAGAGTGGTAGCGAGGTCCGGTGCAATACCACGAGACGGGAAATATTCCGACATACATTTATTTGTGGGTGGGTGGAGACTTTACATACATTAATTTTGTTGAGTTACAAGAGAAAAAATCCATTCTCAAACAATTTAAGAAAGAAAAAAAGAATGATAACAAAAACAAATTGTTTGTCGTAATGTAGAACAAATGGAAAACGATAAAGGTCGTGATGTTCAAGATCGCGAGACGTATCTTAATCAATGTGTCCCATGTCCTTGCTCTCAATATAAGCTGGCAATTAGACAAAAACATCGATTGTCTATAGAACATGTATGACACTTCGGCGAGTTTCAATTTGAGATCATTGATCAAGCGATCTCAGATTTTGAGAAAACGGTAAGAAAAGTGTATATCAATCATGCACTGTATTCGCAAGCTAATTGAATACTATATATAAAAACATTAGGTGTGGTTGGAAAATTTTCTATCCAGGGAGGTGACATCTCATCCCAAGGAGGAGTGCACCTGTTGTGGCCAGTTAGAAGAGCTCATGGGCATGCGATGGATGGAGTGCCTGAGCCAATCCACCACTTGGAAGGTACTACCCAATCTATACCGTCAATACCAGAGAAGACAGGCAGCCTTCTAGACTTACCTACAATCTTGGAGCCTGAGATGGAGGCAATGATCGATGTATTGATGCCCATGGATATCCAGACTTCTGATCCAGTTAGAGAGAAAGCATCCATACCATTATATGATGGATATCGAGTATCTTGCCTAAAGACACTGCTTGTACTCCTAAGTGTGCAAGCAAAATACAGGTGGAGCGATGCGAGTGTGACCGAGTTCAGGTACCTTGTACATACACATTGTTGATTTCTTTTCGACACTATCATAAAACACATTTGTGCTTTTTCAAGGTGTTTTATGTTTTTTATTCAGGTTATTGAAGTATCATATATTACCACTTGCAAATACCATGCCTAAGTCTCGCGATGATGCACGAAATGTTTTACGAAAGCTTGGCATGGACTACAACAACATCCATGCATGTATCAACGATTGCATACTGTTTGAAGGAGAATACAAGACTATGGAGACATGTCCAAAGTGTGGTGCTCACAGGTATCGATAGGACTTACAAGGGCAAACCATCTCTCAAAAAGTTCTTAGACACTTTCCATTTATCCCCTGCATAAACCACATGCTTTGTATGTCCGGCATGCTGAGCTTGACAACGTGGCATGCACAAAATAGGTCCACAGATGGAGTTCAATAAATATCAACGAATTCATGGATATGGAGCCACATTGACTCTACCTTCCCAGGATTTACCCAAGAGCCAAGGAATCTTCGGCTCGGTCTTGCTATGGATTGTGTGAACCCATTCGGTCTACGCTCCACTTCTTACAGTGTGTGGGCTATAGTCCTTATCAACTACAATATCCTTCTGAGGCTTTCTACAAAGAAAGGACATCTCATTTTTAGCTTGCTCATTCCCGGCCGCTATAAAGTCAAAAATATGAATGTGTATCTTCGTCCATTAGTCGATAAGCTTAAGATTTTGTGGGAGGAGGGGGTCACCTTTCAAGATATGAGCAAGCATGATGGTCAATGGTCTGCCAATATTGGAGCCATTCTCATATGGACCATGCATGACTTTCTGGGATTCGGAGAGTGCTCAAGTAAGTAGGCTTTCGTTCTTGTTGGTAATATCTATCATATCTCGTTCAAGTTTGTATTCACTGGATAGAGGTGTTAGGACAGGTCTGGTTACCTCAAGCTATCATGCATGTCCATTGTGTGGGCCACAGTTAGACTCCCAAAGGTCACGAACCATGAAGAAGACGATATATCAAGGACACGCCGCTTTCTTTCTAGAGGGTCCTGAACTCAAGGAAGGTTTTCTGGGATGACCTCCAACATGTATGAATGCCCAAAGCTGGTATGAGCTAAAAATGGTCCACACGGAGTCACATCCAAACGGAATGCGATAGTTCTCAATTTTCTACAAGTTGTCATATTGGACCCACTTACAGATCAAACATTAATTGGATCCCATGCATATTTTCAAGAACGTGGGTAGCTTTCTATGGGACCACATCACAGGAAAGAGAGACACTATAGAGGCATGAATGGATTTGAAGGAGGTAGGAAAGCTGGAGGCGCTGCCGCAGTCAAGTGCTGATGGTTGCTTGTAGCTACCTCGTGCTTCTTGGGTTTTTTCCACTAAAGAAGAGCCCATTGTGAAGCAAATAGCCAAGTCTATCCGCACTCTGATAAGTATAATGCGTTCTCTCAGGTCCGCGTTTTCTAAAGATGACCAATTATCAGGGCTCAAATCCCATGATTGGCATAAAATATGTCAGGTTTGTACTATGAATGGATTGTAAGTGGCCTACATATTTTGCTATTTGGAGTATACTTGTTGTTCATAATGCTTCCTCATTGGGCAGTTTGTACTACAGATCGCGATCGCAATATGCCTTACTCCAAAAATACATGGGGCGATTTACAAGTTGCTAACTTTAGTGCAATGGATCTCACAAAAGGAGATTAAGATATCCTCTATTGAATCCACAAGGTGGGGAGCAATGGAGACAGTCTATCTCTTTGAGAAATACCTGCCTACCAGCATGCTCATGATACAAATCCACCTTCTTGTGCATGTTGTAGATGAAGTGGAGATTTCTGAACCTGTCCATATGTGATGGATATTCTTCTTGGAGCGCTTCATGAAAACTTTGAAAGGCTTTGTGCGACAACGAGCTCGAGCAGAAGGTAGCATGGCTGAAGGTTGGTTGGTGTCTAAGGCGTTAGTGCATATTTCACAATGGCTACCAACTATGGATTCAGACAACAGTATGCTATGGTCGTTGAAGGACAATGATAGACTGACCGGAGATGTGGTGGTTGGAAATGGGATAGAAAAAATAATGGATGCTACAATGGAGGAGAAAGTGACTCGCTTTTGTATGTTGCACCATGCCTCTATGGAGACGTGGCTCGCTAGGTACCAGCAAGCTAGGAAAGATCGAGAGGAAGCATGATCTCAATTTTGACATAGTACGCGGCATCGACCGATTCGATATCCCGAGGGCATGGAGGAGATGGTATGGTTTATGTCAACGCGATGGTTGCATGGAGCTTTGACCGCAGCGTCTCGTGAAGGGACAGAGGTCTTAACCGAGGAGTGGGAATTCTCGAGGGGATGTAGTCCAAAGGTGATGACCTGTTTAGGGTTTGTCGTATCTATATTTTATATGCAATAACTAATTGAATGTTTCAATATACATTACAAAATATATAGTGTGGCGTGGTCACGTTGACGGCATTTTCGCATGGAGTGTATTGACAAAGTGCGCTCCACAACAGATTGTGGTATCATGGCAAGTTCAAGTAAGAGAGCCGACGACGAGCAATGGATCCACACACGGTTATAGATGAGATGGAGTATTTTGGAAACTTGCAAAGTATTGTTAAAGTGGATTATTGTAGCTTCTCCATGATCCTATTCTATGTGCAGTGGTTCAAAGTGGTACTTGAAGGAGTTGGAGCAACAGTTCGACGAGATCCATTTAGATTTCTCAAAAAAGATTTGGAAAAAAATGGATGGATTTGCGGGACATGTTTGTGTTGTCGGCCCATTGTCAATAGGTGCATGAACTCATGTGTTTTTTAATTGTATTACAATATGGTACATGTCACAATAGTTAAATCTCTCTTGTACGTGATTGTGAACATGTAATTTTCTATCCAAATCCCCGACAACCTCGATGGTGGTACGTTATACCTTCAGCTCCCCGAAGTGCGAGAGTATATGCTGAAAGCGATGTTTCGAGCATAGATGAGGGCAATATGCAAATAGAGGGGTTGTTATTACAAGGGGTGGAGGCCACCGAAAGCTTGGAGCATGTAGAGGAGCTAGCATCCAGTAACAATGATAGAAATACAGGAGTCCAAGAATTCTTTGAGAACGAGGTGGACTCATCCTTTTGTGGTGACATGTCTATTGACCTTCCAGTGTATGTGGAGTTGTGTTAGGAGATTGACATGGGATCATAGGGTACTTAATACTTGGAGAATCCGCCTACTCAATTTGTTGATGAATCGCTTATAAGGGTACATAAGATATGTATTTTAAGTAAGATCATGTTTTTAAGATTTATATTACCGTTCTTTGTATGATTTATATTGATTATGCTAACATCAATTTTTTTTTGTGTAGGTGACATTTGTGGATATTTAGATCATCACAATGAGTCGAGGGATGATTGACGAGAAGCTGCAGGAGATCTTCACGTATATGTCTCCAAATCAAATGGCGAGATTCAGAGATATGGCGGACCAGGAGCTGTCTCGGACAGCATCAGGCCGTTCTATTAGATCTACTTCAGCACGCTCTGATGCTTCACTTTCCAGTACGGGACGAGGCCAATGCTCTAGACTTGGGCTAGATGGAGGAAGTGGTTCAAGGGGATGTTGGGGAGATTTGGATGCAGTGAGCCCACGGTCGGCTTAGAATACATGTGCTACTCCTCGCTCTTGTGGCAGTTCGAGAGAGCGTGGCTCAGGTGGTTTTTGTGGAGGTACCGACGCAGTGTCTCCGTCTTGTCATTCTGATAGAGTTGCATCATCCGTAGGATTTGTCACACCTGTGGGGACGTCTACTCCAGCCACTCTACCGTCATTCCTAGGTGGTATCCCTATGGGTGCTACTCCGAGAGATACTACCCCCGTAGGTATACCAGATGTATAGGGGTCTCCTGGATATGCCCAGGAGCGTGGTCATAGGTGGGAGAGGACACATCTTAGGCATACCCTAGAGGGGTATGCCTACCTTGTAAATGATAGGACAGGAGCTATCATCATGAATGATGAGGGGAGGAGGTGATGGCTCGTATGAGAGAGTTGTGCCAACAAGTTTTTACGCACAACGTCTTGGATCATTGAAAGAACATACCAGAGGGGAGTAAGGACTACATAGTAGCATCCTTGCATGAGGAGTTTCCGATACCAACCGCACCAGATAGGTTTTCCACGGGTTGGATGATGGAGCGCATGCATGCGTACATGTCACATAGACTTTCGGACACACGCAAGGTACTCAAGAGTGGGGCATCAAAGCCCGAGTGGCTAGATGCAGACGACTAGCACCAACTCAGGGAGAAGGCTACAAATTCTCCAGGACGTTGGAGACAGCAACGTGAGACGGCGAGGGCACGACTAGAGGCCGGAGTGGTCCATCATCTTCGGAGTGGCGGCCACAGGACATATTTGGAGGAATTTGTAAGTTTTTCTTTTGTTCTACTTGCTTATTTTTTTGCAATATCCTTTGTACTGACAATCATGTTTCTAACTGTTGTATTTTTTTGTTTTTGCAGCACTCCATTACAAACTGCGATCCCACGGGCCTTGAGACTTAATATACAGAGAAGCATGGTCTCACTACATTGATCGACTAATTGTATGGACGCGGCTGCCCTGTAAGTCACTCATCTTTCTTGTTCGTAGTTACTAAGTTTAATTAAAATGCATGATTGTATGGTGGACTGATGTGTAGTTGTTTCTTTTTTTGTAGAGTCCGTTTGATGCCCCTTTGTGGCGGGATGAGGTTTCGGATAGCGAGGATCTATAGCTTGCCCTTAGATCCTTGGAGCTTAAATACTCTTCTTTTTTGGTCACGTGATCTGTATAGACATTTTCTATGTAGTAGTAGTATCTTGCCATGATTGTACCAGTCACTTTCATTACGCGATCATGTATTTATTTCATGTATTAGTGTTATGATTCAAGTACACTTTGCCTTTATTTACACAAGCATTGTATACATTACTGAAACTATTTTGTATGTCCCACATGAAGCACATAGTGCTATATGTGACACAATTTTTTTTTTCCCTGTCACCATCACTATTAGTGTCACAAATTTACTGCATGAGTTGCTATCAGCATCGCAAAACGTCGTTATTAGCATCCCTATTTGCGTCGGTATTAGCAAATGTGACATTGATACCGACGCAAATAGCGACGTTGATAACGTTGCTGATGCCAGCTGTTCTATGGAGTAGCCAATAACGACGTTTTTTGCGACGATAGGGGCAAATTTTTTTATGAACATTTTCGTCGCTTTAAACGTCGGTATAAGGCCTGTATCTTATAGTGCATGCTTCTTGTCTATCCCAGCACTAGTAATGGCCAACAATTATGCAACATTAGTGGAGCCTCCACAGGCTAGGTGTTAAATTTAGCAATCTGCACACATGATAAAACACTTCTCAAGGTGCATCTCTATTTTAGAATGGAGGAAAATAAATGGCATAACACCACAACTTCAACGTCCAAAAATCAACAGTGATATTGACAAGAGACACTTGGGTGGCCAACATCAAACCTCTCACGTGAAATCTTTAAACAATCCTACGCTAGTGGCACTTTAGCATAGGAGAGCACAAGACTGCAACCACAAAGGAGTAGAGGAATCAAATTGCATTATCACAACCACTCACAAACAAGACAAAGAAGGAGAGGGACTCTCAACAAAAATCACTTTTCCCTCCTAGATTTGAGCACCATTTTGCATGGACACAAAGGCAATTGGTGGTTCAGGATTATCTAGAGGGTTGCAAACCTTTCATCGTAAAGATATTTCATGTTCATATGATATCCATTTCACCCATGATATCTACCTCATAAAACAAGAATCATTAGTACTAGGATCTCCAATTGCTTCTCGGTGTACTACAAAGTACTTCCAAAATAAAGCAGCTCACAATCCATACTACCAATGTGATGCAAATGAGAATTCTCCATAGTAGCCACAATGTGAATCTTTTCGCCGTAAGAGCTTCCTTATGAAAGCTCCACTCCATGAAATGACAATGTGGAATGGGTCATCCCCTACCTAGTTTTAGGGGAAGCCTAGCTTTTACACATCACACGAAGGTCCAAAAGTTTGTCATGGGAATAGAGATTGGTTTAATGAATCATCCATGTAACTTATTCTAACCACTAACTAACCACCAACATAGCCTATATAGCTAGTTAGTAACTAACTCATCTATTTAAACATGCAAGGCTTGATGAGATGGCAAATTGGAAAATAAGAGCTTAAGCTCTACTTGCTGTATGTTTCTCCTTAAAATAATCCACTTTCATATATGTCCACACACACACACACAAACTACATGCAAACCATTCAACTAAAAACAAGTTTTTAAGTATGAAAGAGTAAATCTTATAAGGAGATAAAGAGAAACATTGAGATAAGGGGCCATCGACCTTTGAATGGTAAAGAAAATGTATGAGAATATTGAAGTTGCTAACAATTATACTGTGCAAGAAGAAAAAACCCAGCAACTTACAAAAGGATTGTGGTATAAAACAAATTAAATCGAATTTCTACAATCAATATCTCATTTGGAAAAGAATCATAAACAATTGTGTGTGAACAACTTGTAATGCCATATCTCTGGTCAAGATTGAGAATGTAGACAAATTTTTGGTAGTGGCACATTTTTAGTGAATTTTTTTCTAATGCATAAAAACATGCCTTGTCTTTGAGCTTAACATGTGACATGAAATGGTAGACTTACTTCGTAGAAATGGTAGACTTAACATGCCTTGTCTTTGAGCTCAACCAATATTTTGTCGAAGGCTATGCCACGCCGTTGGAAGAGGGTAATTAGGAGAACATTTTGAAATTACGAAATCTTCAAAAATGGAAAAGACAATCAACACTCCCAAAAGAAAAATAAAAAACTAACAGACAAGAAATGATAAGACTTACTTCGTTGCAAGAGCTAGGCGGCGGCATATTCTGGTTCCAAGAAAGCCAAATCTAATTGCCGTTAACTACCCCATCCGTAGAAAATCCTTCCTTGATTGTTCCGCTGCCGACTACTATTTCTGGAGGAGGTGATCAGACCTGTTATATTCGGCACACTGCCTTTGTAATCGCTACTCGCCACACACAAACACAGCAGAGAGAGAGAGAGAGAGAGAGAGAGAGAGAGAGAGAGAGGGAGAATGGTAAGTTCCAGCTGTAGCTCATGTACTGTAGTGCTGGTTTCGATCGTATTGATTATCGTGCAGATGACCTTACTGAGCAGTCGGTGCGACACCCGTACTATAATTAGCAGTAGTGGTCATGATCATCAGCTGGGCAGGCAGAATATGGGTATATTCGTCGGAGCAGCGCGGGCATTAATGCAAGATTTTTCCAGCTGCCCGGACGAATATATTCGTCGAATGCTTGCACCGCAGTGAGTGCTCTGATTCCTTCTGTTGCGATTATTGCTACATGTCATTAGGTAGGGTTGGATAGGTTGCTGCGCCGATGAGGGCACTGATTCCTTCTGTTGCGATTATTGCTACGCCTACGGTGATGCTTGATGAGCTCTGGTCGGCAGATGCCATACTGATCAGGAAAGTCAAGCTTCCACGTACACAACATGAACATACCATGCATGAGTCGCCTCGTCGTTATCAACAATGATTCTAATAATTGAAAAACCGTTATCAAGATTTGTTACTGCCCTGTGAATCTTAAATACATAGTCTCTTCTCATTCTATGACCACTATTAATTATGAGTAGAAGAATGGAAGTTGGTAAAAGTGTTTCTTAGCACTACTGATGCATTCAACTGATAGGTCTTACTGTTTGCTGCTGGTAAATCAGAGAAATGAGCGTTATTGTACTCTCGTCTGATTTATCCCATAGCATAGAGTTGATTGATAAGTAGTGTTCCACCAAGAACTCCTCTACTAGGCCACATTATCACGAGGAGACAGAAGTGCAATCTATGCTTACGTCACTAAAGCCAAGCAAAATAGTCAAGCACAAGAAAAGGATTAGTCAAAGGCAAGGACCACCTAAGTCCTATTTCGAAATACTCCATATGTATTATTTTCAACTATTCTCAACCTTGAAGTTTTAATTATAAAATCTACATTGCTGTCATCCTTGCACTAGTGGCCCCTTGTAAAGGATTAGACACTGGTACTTGCACTAAGCAAGTAGTAAGACCTTCCTATAGCCTTAGCCTATGCTAACCTTCATCCTTAGATTCGTAAATTTGATGGGGCAGAGACTTTCACCCCTGGCAAGTACTCATTAAGTACAAAATGATGGAGAGAGGTTATTGGCCTCTCATTAAAGGGACTAGAGCTGTTGATCCTACAAATCTTTCTGATGTGGAGGATAATCAATGTGCTCAAGAAATAATCATGTTACACTTAGATGAACCCTTGATTGAACATGTTGATCACCTCTCCACTGCTAAGGAAAAATGAGATGAGCTTGAAAAGCTCTATGGTGCTACACGTAAAAACACTAAGATTTTCCTTAAGCTTGGAATATAGAGAAGGAGAATTGTTGGAAAAAATTATTTCTCATATGAAAGGCCTCATGACATAGCTTTCTTCAATGCAAGCACCAATCCATGATGAAGATATTGTTGCCATTCTTTTAAAAGCAGTGAAAAAGGTCTTTCCCACACTTGTAGTGACCCTTACTAATATTCCCAATCTGAACCATGGTAGTGCATGAATAAACTTCCCTCTGAATCTCACAGAGTAGAAGTAAGGATTCAATACCTTTCTTATCCAGAGTTGACCAACAAAAAATACAATCTCTTCACATGAACTTGTGTTGGTTAAGTATTTCTCCTTCATGGTAAATCTATCCCCCCTTAGGAAGTTCTCATTGCTAGGGATATGCTCCATTAAATGAAAAAACGACCACAAGAAACAAACTCAACATAACTTTGCTTAATCCATTGAAGTTAGAGGAGAGAGAAAGGAATCTAAAACACATAATAAAGTTATTAGATCAATACAATGATGTATTTTTTAATAACCTACAATGTATGCATTGTCCTATATTATTAGGGCCAAGTTTGGGGCCAAAAGGGCCCTATTATCAATTTCCAAGACCAAGCGCTATAGCAATGATGATGGGTGCACTCAAAAGTGACACAAATAGTAAGTGGCATCACTTTTGACATTTAGAGCTGGTTAAAGAGGGAGACATAATCATAGCACTGGAAATCAAAAAAAAAAAGTACTCAAGTCAAAATCACAGTGTATTGTTGGGACCAAAGTTGGTACATCAATTAGTTCGATAGAATGGTCACAGCATAGTTCTCTGAGACAATAAGGACTAGACAAGTGATGCATATGTTGACCAAGGCAGTACTACTATTATATACAATGACTGAGGACAATACACTATAAGCTCTACTATGAGAGAGAGCACTGAGGATGCCAGTGAGGAACAAGAAGAAAGACTCATGAAATATATGGCATTGTGCAAGAGAACTTCCTATTGCTTGGCCTCCATGGCTACAAGTATACTCAAGAAACAATAACCACCATGCTTTTCTTCCTACTATTATATAGGTTGATGCCTACAGTGGGACCTTCTCTCTGCCCATGTGCCATGTCAAGTAGTGGGACATTTTCTCTATCCATGTGCCATGTTGGGTCATCTTTATTCCTCTACTCCTATCAACTCTTCAATGCACCAACAGAGGCTCTTGTGTTTCATGCTGCCACTACCTTTAATACTAGCATGCATGGTGGAATTGGACCCACAATGTTGCTCGCTATCATCCCCTTTATCATCAGTTTTAGGCACATTGTCCAATTAGATCTAGTCCTAGTTCGGAAGTGCAACGAGGGGAAATGGACCTAGTGGAATGGATGGGACTAGGGGGTGGGGTGGGTTGGGGTTTTGTGGGGGCCAAGGGCATGGGTGCTACCAGACCGGGTGGTTGTGGCCTCAATGAAGGGTGATGAGTTGAGTTAACTACAAAGCATCAAAATAGGGGTGGGAATTGTTGATGGCCTTTGTACAGTTAATATCTCATTTGGAAAATAGTAATAAACAATTGAGTGTGTGGACAACTTCTAGCAATGTCATATCTCTCGTATATTTTTGTAATGGCACATTCTTAGTGAAATGTTTTCTAACAGACAAGAAATGATTAGACTTGGGTCATTGCAAGAGGTAGGCAAAATCCTACCATCTACTATTTCTCACCACACACAAACACACATAGAGAGGTAATCGACACATTGATTATACACTACTTGCCACACACACACACACACACACACACACACACACACAGGGGAGAGAGAGAGAGAGAGAGAGAGAGAGAGAGAGAGAGAGAGAGAGAGAGAGAGAGAGAGAGAGAGAGAGAGAGAGAGAGAGAGAGAGAGAGAGAGAGAGAGAGAGAGAGAGAGAGAGAGAGAGAGAGAGAGAGAGAGAGAGAGGTAAGCTCTAGCTATACCGTAGTGTTGGTATTGATCATATTGATTATCGTGTAGATGAGTAGAGGTGATCACAATGAACTTTAAACATTTTTTCATATAGTAAAAAAAGAGAGATTTTCTAGATACTTATCATAGTATCTAGAAAAATTCTCAACTAGTAAAAGTGGAACACTTTACAAGTTAGGGATCTAGTAAAATATTTCTATATAGAACATTTTTGAAAATCCTAGTTGATGATCTAGTAAAATTTTCCTATACAAGAAAACTAGTCAGAACCATTAATACAAGCCGTTATCACACTAGTATATCATGTTAAAAAAACTAATCACGATTTGTTCACAATGTTGTATTGTTAGCAATAGAATTGTGATTGAATCCACTAAAAAAGTTTTGTCTTGAACACTACATTCTTTCTACTTCACCATGTTCTACAGCACCTAAGGTAGATCTAGAGTTGTCATCCTCTTCGGTCTTGTTAGCTCTTCCTAAGCCTCCCTTCCTTTTTTTTGAAATGCAGATCCTTGATGCTTCACCAACAATCTTATCCCTAGATGCATTTTGTGCGTACAATTAGCAAGCATATCAAAAGGCTCAAACATGTACATAGCAAAAAAAGCTTAGAGAAACAAGAGAAGACCTACCATTTTTAGCAAACTTCCTTCTCGTTGATCCTAAAAGCACTGGAATCTAGACTCTCAAACAATAAGATTTACCAAACACATATGCTAGTGTTTAGGTTTCCCACAAGATAGGAATCCAATAGATTGAAGTATTATTCCAAGTCAAATTGATTTAGCTTACCACTACATGCAAATAGGATATCAAAACCTCAACTTACATTCTTCATTTTCAATGTTTTAGTAAGTTTTTTAGATAGGTGGATGAAACATATAGATCCATCAAGCTCAAACTTCAACCAATCTAACCTTTTCTTTGACTTGCTACAACCAAAGTAGCAAGAGGTGCATCTAATGTAAGAGCACCAAAGTAGTAATAGCTGTACCTTCTATGAATTTCCTTCATAAGGATACATACCTTGTGGTGTTAGTCGAGGGTTTGATATGCTTCCTCTCCTCCAAGCACCTTGTTGGCATTGCCCACGTCTAGAAAAGCTGCTACCATGACCACTCTAACTCCATAGGATAGGCAAGAGTTACTAGATAGAACAAGCCTCTCAGTAGTGAGGTTTCAAGTGCGCATAGGCTTCATTTAAAAGATTAGACAAAGATTCACAAGAAATTAGCCTTGATTTTCTCAAATGCTAGCTAAAAATTGATACTCTTATTAGAATAATAATGCCGATGAAAAATGTCCTCCAAGCAAGCCATATTCCACAAGAAGTTAGATTGGTCTTAGCTATTGATTTTCCAAGGTGAACTAAAGTACCAATCCATAGATGGTCTCAAGAGAACTCAAGAAGCCACTCCTTCAAATCAAATATGGCCAATGATTCTTATTAATTCATTAAGCTCCAAAAATTTGATAAAAAAGGGATCATTTTTGAGTTTTCTTCTACAGATTCTGTGCATCATGGAATTCAGTGTGATCTCTATTGAATACATCTCCTACTTCTTCCACATGTCACCGTGAGCCTGCAACCCTTAGCTTACCCATTTCTAGTAGTGATGTTTGCACTGATGAGTGTACTCCCAAATATGTCTATCCACATGCTTTTTGATAGGGCCCATGGTAGGGGGTGTTTCAAGGAGAAAGGCATGCACCGTGTTGTTAATTGCTCTCCTAAACAAAGTTTTGATAGTGATTGTGCATCAAAATTAAGATTTTTGTTGGTGAAAATTGGTACCTGAGCAATGTAGGGATCAATAATTTCAAATGATGTGTTGCTCCTCCCTCAGCCATATTAACCTGTTTGAAGAGTTAAAATTAGCACCATGTAAAGTTGCAGCTTACGATCCTTCACATGATGGCTGCAAATTTTGGAGTTAGTATACTGATAGCATTATAAAGAAACCAAGTTCATTGTTTATACACTCATACATACAAAGTTTTTAGTTGGTTACACCTTAACACCACCTAATACTATAGAATCACAGAAAAACCTATCAATAGTGTTTTGCAAAATCCCTGCCATGTTATTCCTTCCTAGAGCTCTATCTTCAACTTTCCTACCCACCACTTAATGCCTCTTGACCAACCACTTCAACCTTTTCTGGAAAAATAAAGTGTGGCTAATTGAATTATTTAGAACCATTAAAGAACTACCAAGGGCTCAACAACATAGATGGAGTTGAAAGCTAATATCACACATCATGAATACAAGGCCTCCCAAGGCCATTTGGGGGGATTGGGAAAGAGAAGCCAAGGAGCTAGGCAAACCCAGTATGAAGCAACAATTGCCCAAGCTTTGTTGATGTCAAGCATCTCCCTGAAGCTGCTCCCAACCCACAAGCTCTTCTCAAGCTCATATGCTGCCACAAGCTTCAAAATAGTGGGAAAAGACCCTGCCAACATGTAGCCAACAAATCATACTCTACACAACATAAAAGCTTTCTCTATATGAAGTTTACCACCTAGTATTGAGAGAGTAAAGATATGCTCTAAATTTTCAAACACAATTCAATGCATGATTGGAGCAAACATACTCACTAAAAAAATTCATTAGACCACCCCTTAGCATGAAAGTAGCTAGCAATCCCAATCTAGTTACAAGTTGTCTTCATTTGCAACTGCAAGCTGAATGTCTTCTCTCTTCCTTCAAGTAGTTGTTGTGATTTACCTTCATAAATGGAGCCAATGATCTCTTTCTTTACCTCTTTCAAGTAAACCAACAAAACCACCACTTTTGATGCCTGTAGACATTTGACTACAAAACTTATCCTCGTAAGAATCAACTCAATTTTGCATCTCTTCAAATTTGATCCACTACTAAAAAACCATGTTGAAGAAAAGGACAAGAATAATTCTTAAAACTCTCACTTGAGCATTTGTGGTTACTTCCTTTGTGTCATGATCCTTTGGCATTTCATATTTGATCACCTTAAGGTAGCATCCCATAGACATCTTGCAAGCTTGAAACCAAAATTGATCAGTAATTAGTACATGTGCTTAAACATTACTGATGGTGTTGTCGTCGCGTTAAGGGTTGAAGGTCTACCACCGGGGTTTACTGTAGAAGAGGAGTATGGGATTCAAAGTTCAGGAAAGGGAAAAAGATTGGGATTTAACAAGATCTGGGTTTTAGAAATGATTTAGATGTGGAAGAAGAATTCAAGCTTTTTCTATGTAATAAGCATACATGAATGGAATAAATAACTCTATCTTGATTACATCAAATGCCTTTGGATACATTATCCATAACATAAAGGATATACTCAGATTCTTAATCCAAATATGAATATCAAATGCAAGCTCTAATGGCTTTTATTTCAAGTACATAGATGGATTTCAACACTAGGGAACAAGTATTATGTTGGTAGACTTCAAATACATTTAAGATTTGGGCCAATGGTACATGAAATGCATTGAAGAAGCATAATCTTTACTTCAGCCCTATTTTAAAACAAAAATTTCCAGCCCATAATCAAGCTCAAAAAGAGTGCATAAACTCAAGAATAATCTCCTCTAATCATTAATCAGTAAAGTCCTGATGAAAAGAGGTTGTTTTCTTCTATTACAACCACATAAATCTCTTGTTTGTTCATAAAAATGGACAAGAACAGTGCGCTGCCCTATTTATGATTGGTTATTTCAACCCATAATAGCCCATATACCTTCAAAATCCTCACCCTTTGCATGTCCCAAAGTTACTCAAGTACTTGGGTACAAGTCGGGCTTCATTGGACCATGAATAAGGTAGACAAAATGAGAGAAGACGTGCATAAGAGCAGGCTGAATACTTTTCTCTCAGATTTTCCCCTTTTATAGACTGTCATACCATGCATTTTTGTCAGACCAAATGGATAGATAAGTGGATCTCTCACCTTGTTTGCATCTTCATCTTCAGCCCCTGTTAATCTCCAGTTTGCATGCTCCAAAGCATGCACCATGGCTTCAGCTCTCTCCAGTTGCAGTCAGGCTGTGCAGTCCGCATTTTGCGCCAAAAAATGCAGGCTGCTTCGTGCTCAGGCCCAGGTCACTTTTTGACCTACTCAGGTCACTTGCTAGTCACATTAGTCTATTACTTCAGGTCCCCCGTGGACCTAGTGGACTTTTGGCATTTTTCTTGAGTTCTAACCATATTTTTACACTTGAATCAATGTGATTTATCCTGCAGACTGTCAATTACTTCCAGCTGGCCAAGTTGTAGGTTCCCATAGGCTTATTTTTCATCAATATACATGGTACAACTAAAAATTATATGCTAAATACAAGAGAACTTATGTAACTAAGTTGGTTATTGGGTAACAATGACTGAATTTTGTGTGCAAATTCCTCATATAACTACGAGTGAAGTTATTCTGTGTTCATAAGAATCCCATGATTTATATTATAAACAATAAACTCTTTGACAATCACCCCCTCCTAACCTGCATATCCTCCGGCATGTGCCATTTCATAAGATTACAGGTTAAGGAGGGTCTTCTTCTGATATATATTCATCTTCATCCTCTAAGTATTTTTCTTCCTGCCTGTCTTCAAGTAGAGGGCTCATATCTAAGTCATCAAGCTCATAAGTTGAAGATTCTCTTCATTTAAAGAGCTTGATTCGTTTCCTGGCTATTGGTAATTTTATCATGGTCCCATCCATTTCAGCCAAAGAGTAAGTAGCATTATTATGTACTACTTTTACAACATATGGTCCAAACCATCGCTTGGCTAACTTTCTATGAGCACTATATTGATTTTCTAGACTGCTATCATAGACAAGTACCCAATCATTCTCTTGAATAGCTCTTGGATGGAGTTGATGATGCTTGTCAAACTTCTTCTTATTCTTTAATATTGCTGTTTTCAGCCTTTCAATGGCTGTCTTAACATCTTCTGGCCTTCTTTCAAGTTGCCTTATGCACAAAGTCATCAAATCTTCTCTATTCATGCCTTCATCCCATGGTAAGATACTCCATGTAATACAATATTAGTGAGTTTGGGAATCTCCCAATTCCCATTTTTTGAATACTAAAAGGGTGGCACCCAGATAACATGCCCATAAGTTTCTCAAAACGGTATCATGTGACCTATCATTGGAAAGCATTTGAAAAATGGAATCTATTGAGCTATAGAGCATTTGATTTGGAGTTCTAAGGTGCAAGTTATGAAAAATTCAAAAATTTGACCACGTTCCTAAACTTATGGGAAATTTTCATATTCCCCAATATGGTATTATGTGACAATGGACTCTTCAATAGGCATAATAGGTGGCTATCCATATATTAGTTCAGCCGGCATATGGGTAGTTCTATCAGCCCATAATGCGAATGGTAGCATTCTAGGCCATTCCCTCATCTTTCCTTTGCATGATTTTGCTAAAGCTTTAAGAATTGGTTGATGACCTCTTTCACTCTTACCATTGCATTCAGGGTTATAGGCTGATGTAAGAGATAACTTAATTCCCAATTGAGCAAAGAAATGGCGAGCCTCATCAGCATCCAATTCTCCTCTATCAGCAGTTACTTTGGCAACACATCCATACCTGCAAAATACTTCTTCAAGTAAAAATCTACAAACAGCTTGAGTAGACTTTGTTGTCAAGGCTTTTCCTTCCACTTGATTTGTGAGATCTTCTCTAGCAAGTACTAGATATCTCATGTTTCAAATTCGTGTAGGCATGGTTACTAAATTAATAACCCATCTATAGTGAATGGATAAAGGATAGGTAGGCTGAAGCCCATCTCTATGCTTAACCATAGAGTACATTTGGCAAACATGACAAGATTCAACAAAATGCTCAATGTCTTTATACATGTTTTGCCACCAAATTTTTTCTTTTATTTTTGCAAAAGTGCCCCATATGCCTCTATGACTAGCCAATAGGCTTTCATGAAATTCTTGCATGACCTGTTTTTGAGTCTTTTTGTCTCCTAAGACACGAACAGGTGCTCTTCCTTTCTTTTTCGCATGCCTCCAAAGGTAACCATCTTTAAGAAAAAAGCCATAAGCTTTTCTCTTAATTCTCTTGAACTCTTCATTAGACCAATCTTCCTTCTTTGTCATAGTGCTCAAAAATTGGCCAATTTTTAGCCAATCATCTACATAATATTCCTCTTTAAAGTGTGAACAAACCATAACAAAACATTGAGCATGCTGTCTACTAGCTGCCCACTGTCCTTTTTTGGTTGTTTCATCCTTCCTTGTTGATGTAAAATTTGATTTAACAGCTGAACCTGTTGTATTTGTTGTAATTATTGTTGTACCTGCATTTTTGACTGTTGAATCATCATTAGATTCAGCTATACTTGCTGTTTTTAGATTTGTACGTGCATTTACAGCATCATTTATAGACTCTGATTCTTCTTCATCCATCATTTCTTCTTCATCCTTATATCTGGCACACGAAAGCATGTAAGCAACTGGATTATCTCTTCCTGCAATATGTTTTAAATCAAGATTTAAGGATTTAATATAAGCTATCCATCTTAGCATAGCTATGTCAAGAGTGGAACGGTTGGCAATCATGCCCAAAAGTGGAAGGCAATCTGTTTCAACTATTACATGTGCACCCATGAAGTACTCCCGATCACATTTCAATGCAGTTACTACTCCCCAAAGCTCTCTTTTAATTTGAGCATACCTTCTTTGTTGTTCATTAAGAACCTTCGCTCCAAAGCAGATTGCATATCTGTTGCCTTCAAGGTCATCTTGACCAACTGCCCATCCTATTCTAATAGGACTTGTGTCCACTGTGAGTATAATAGGCTGTCCACTAGAGTAATTAGCCCTCTTTAAGGTGGGGGTTGAAATCAACAATTTCTTCAGTTTTGGAATAACTTGAGTATGTTCTTTCTCCCATATAAACCTTTGGCCTTTTCTTAGCAGTTGATAAAGATTTTCAGCAACATGAGCAAAATGTGGTATCCAAATAAGGTAGAAGACACATGCACCAAAAAATCATCTCGCCTCTGAAACATTTGTACATATTTCCTGCATTTTGATGATAGCATCAATTTTGGATGGAGAAGACTTTCGGCCATATGGACCACACATATGCCCTACCACAAGAACTTATTCAACTCCAAAAACAAATTTAGCACCTGAAAGAGTAAGATGGACTTCTTTAATTTAGACAAGATTTGAGCACAATCATTAATATGATCGAAAACAAACTTGTGACATCCAAGTTCATTGAGTTCTTCATTCTTCTCATGAACTTCACATCCTTTGATTGGAACATCATCAAGGAAAGGAAGAGTTAATTGAGGAATATAATCCCTCAATACTTTATGCATGGCATTCATCATGTGAGCTACTGAATTCGTAGCCCCTTGAGGTAGAGTACACATGCGGACTAAGCCAAGAGGCGTTTTCATTTTGGTGATGTCTCGGCTTTCCAAAGCAAGCTGAAATTGGTCATAGCCTAAATATAAATCTCCCATGGAGTAGATTGCTCTACATGCAAAAGCTTCAGCAAACTCATCAACAATTGGCCTTGATCCAACATTTCTAATAGTGACTTTATTGATAGGCAATAAATCTTGAATGAATCACAAAGATCCATTCTTCTTAGGTATGGTAAACCATCGGTTGGAATATGGAGCTGAAGATGGCTCCAATATTCGCATTTTTATCTTTTCATCTAGAAGTTCCAATAACTTAGGCAAATGAGCCCTTTGAACCGGAATTGGTTTAAGATTCCAAGGAACATGTGGGACCGTAAAAATCACCATTGGTGCCACAACGCTTGGATTCACACAGCCAATTTCATGTGGCTGAAATGAAAAAGCTTTGCCATGATTCTTTAACATCTGCATGAAGATTTGCTTTTCAGGTGTTGGCAAGAGAAAAGAGTCTTCACACCAATTTTCAGCTTTTGTAGACTTTCTGCTGTAAATTGGTAACCAATATCTTTAGGATCTCCAAGGCTTGGCTGTTGGGATACCCTTTCTGCCAGTCCTTCGCTTTCAGGTGGTAGAGGAGTAGCCATCGGCTTGACCTTTTTATCAACTGTTTTATACTTTGTTTCTACTCTTACTTCATCCTTGTTTGGTTGTCCAGAAGCTTCATAATCAGCAAATTCTTGAATTATGTCATACATATCCAATGTACATACCTGTATGGACTGATTTTCAGCTTGATTTTTTGCATGAATGGCTGTATAAATTTCAGCCATTGTATCATTATAATTCAGCCCATAAAATAGCTCTCAAATTTCTTCATCTTTAGGTAAAACATCAATTTGCTTAAGCTCTTGTTCCATATGACACAAATACTTTCTTTTAGCCCTATTCATGGCTGAAAATTGTTTAACAGCCCACACTATTGGCTGAAAAAACCTGCAAGTCAGCTTTTGGCCTTGACTCCTTTATATGTGGAGGTAATTTTTTATGACATGATGCACTGCCATAGCCTCCACTTATAGCAAAGCTACCCGAAGACCCTTAAATTCTCGGGCATTAGGAGGAACAGGATAATCTCTCAATCGATCCCTATTCCGATGGTGATTTACACGGACAGTCAGGAATTGGACAGCTTTGTCATTATCCTTACTTCTTATCTAAGCATATGATGAACCATCATCAAGGGCCTTTGTCTCTAAACGAGACTCAGAAATAAACGGTTGTCCAAGAATGATAGGATAGCTGTAGGAATCTTGAACAAAGAAATGAAATTCATCTTTTACATTACCAATAGTAACTTGTACATAAGGACATGCTTGGTGCGCAGATCAGTCGCAGTATGCTCACGTAGTGAATCCCGAAAGGTCCCCAAGAACAATGAACTCTACCTTTTTGCAAAAAAAACAATGTAAAAAGCATGAACGATAAGAGCAAGAGACCAATTGGGTTCAATCTCCCCCCATGCCTTGTGTGAGCGCTTCACAAAGCATGTATTTTATATATATTTCCATCTTCATGCTCAATAATAGCCCAATTTACAAAAATATGACAAGCTTTTAGCTTTCGAGTTTGCTTTCTACAAAAATAGGAAATAAAGCTAATGGACGGTGCCCATGGAGTCTGGCACGCCCAACACAATGTCCCAAATAGAAATAACATATCCGTGCGCATAGGCGCATACAAAATAATAATCGATGCCTCAATAGACATAATAAAATATAGGTGTGGCGCCTATCAAAATCTTTCAATAATTGAAAAACTAATGACAAATGCTCATAATGCTCTTTCTCATTTTGACTAAACACCAAAATATCATCAAAGAAAACAATCACAGTACTGATATTTCAGAAAGATACGGTTCATCATTCTATTGAAAGTGGCAGGTGCATTAGTCAATCCGAATGGCATGACTAAGAATTCGTAATGGCCAAATTGTGTTCTGAATGCAGTCTTAAATATGTCAGATTTATCTAGCCTCACCTGATGATATCCAGACTTAAGGTCAATTTTACTAAATATAGAAGATCCTTGCAGTTTGTCCATAAGGTCATCAACTCTAGGTATAGGATACCTATTCTTGACAGTGATCTTATTTAAAGCTCGGTAGTCAATACACATACGATAGGTATTATTCTTTTTCTTGACTAAGAGTACAGGTGCACCGAATGGAGAACTGCTAGGTCGAATTAAACCTCTATTTAGTAATTCCTCAACTTGACTCTGGATTTCTTTTTGCTCTATCTAGTTGTGCCTATATGGTGCTTTGCAAGGTGGTTGTGTGCCAGGGATCAAATCAATCTTATGGTCTTCTGGACGTGAAGGAGGTAAACCTGGTGGTAGGTCTTCGGCAAAACAGTCCTTAAAATATGCAAGAAATTCCTTATGCCTAGAGTGCATATGATTTTCCTTTGCGTGCAATTCATTCACCCAAATGAGATATTATTTAGTACTCTTGTGTAATGCACGTTTTGCTTGAGTATGCGAAAGCAGTGGAAAAACATTAGATGCATGCATACCATATAATGTAATAGATTTTCCTTGAAAATTAATATTCATTTAGTGTGTGGAATAATCTATATCTAGATTATGCTGGTGTCGCCAAGGCATTCCTAAAATAATGTCACTTGACTGTAATGGAACAACTAAGAAATTTCTTCTTTCAGTGTATGAACCAATTTGAATCTCTAAATCTTGGACTTCCTGTGTACCATTATACCTAGTGCCTAAAAATGCAGCTTTTATGTGATAATGCGTAGGTACAGTCTGTAATTTCAATTCCTTTACCAATTTTGCTGAAATAAAGTCATGAGTACTACCGTCATCATGCAAGATAGTCTTTTCCTTTCCATGCACCAAACATTTCATAGTCAATAATGAATGTGGAGTAGGCATACCTGGTAAAGTGTCGAAAATAGTAGTAGTATCGTCCTCATCTTCAGTGAAATCAGGCATATCCTCATGTTCGTCTTCGTCCATGGCTCCAAGATAGTTGATATGAGCTGGTGGCTTCTTTGAATGACAATTTGCTGCGAGATGTCCAGGATGGTGACATTTATAGCATACTATTGGCTTGGCTTTGGTCACATTATTTGCAATGGCTAGAAGTCTGGGTACATTTGGATTTGCTTGTGGAATAGGCTTAGGATTTGGATTGACATTGGATGGTAATGCAGGTGGTTTAGCCCAATTCTTGCGGAAAGATGGTGAAGAGAAACGACCTGGATTAAACCTTCTAAAATTGGAATTGAATTGTTTAGATCCATAATTACCATTGGCTTGGAATTGCTGTGGTCGTCTATCTCTACCGCGTAACTTATCTTCAGTGTCATGAGCTAGTGAGATGGCGTCTTCAAGGGTAGCAGGCTTGAACATGTTCACTTCAGCGTAGTAATGTCCAAGAAGTCCAGACATATACTTTCGCTTATGTGTCGTCTCTAGTACGTCTTCAAGCATGCGTAACTGTAGGAGTGCATTCCAAAAACGCTCTGTATACTAAGGAATAGGCTCACGATCCCGTTGTTGAAGTAGATCCCATTGCTTGATAGCCTTCTCATGAAATTGCGGTGGAAGGAAATTCTACATGAACTTCTTCTTGAAATCTTCCCAAGTAGCAGGACATTCTATACTCTTGCGTACTACAGTCCACCAAAGTGATGCTCTGTCTACCAAATGATTAGTAACACACTTGATTTTATCTTTTTCTGGATAGGTTTCCTCATGGAAATAGTCATCAAACTGACTAATGAATGATAAAACAGTCTTTCCTTCTCGTATGCCATTGAAAGTGCGAAATTTGAAACTTCGTTTACTTATCTTTGATTCCTTGCGAATGGTTTGAGCTTCAAGAGTGGCGTCGATGGTACGTCGAATCAAATCTTCAGCTTGAGGTTCTTCTTTGTCGGTAGACGCTCTTTGTAATTTTGTCAATTGCGCTTGCAATGCTTGCCTAGCCCTTCGTTCTTCTTCCAATTGTATCATGATTAGTTCCAGCTTTTGTTCCATGGTAGGCTCAAGTAGGTCGTCTTCAGCCATAGGATCATCCATATGTGGTGTTGTCATCCTGTAAGACTCAAAAGACCTTTCTCACTCAAAATCAAGTTAGCGGGATGAGCGTAGCTCAAATTCGGGGTTACAAGGCTATGTGTTTTTGGGTATTTCTTTCTCAATTTTCAGAAAATCTGTAATATTTCCGTCTTCTATGCTGAAAATACTTCAGCGGACCTGCGTATAGGTAGAATGCTTTGCCACGAACAACTTTGCAGTTCAGAGTTTCTACGCAGGAACAACCCTTCTAGGAGTTTTGAGCACTAGTCAGTTCTGACTCTAGTTGACTAGTCTGACTTGCAGAGTTGCAGACTTAGGTGACTTGCAGAGTTGCAGACTTAGCCGACTTGCAGAACTTGCAGGACTTGATTACAGTCGACTTGCAGGACTTGATTGCGGAAGTGCAGGACCTGGAGTTTGTTCACTTGATTGTCTTGTCTGACTTGATGAAAGCTTAGTGTCTTAAGCTTAATAGCTTAAGCTTATGGAAGGGGGGGTAATTGAGAAAAACGGCGCAGATCGTGGAGGACATGGGCAGCCGTTTGCTCACGTCGTGGAAATTGCGGGCATCTTCTTGCATCTCGATGACAAGTTTTGTGAAGCTTCTTAAATTCCTTAAGCCTTTAAGCTTTAAGACTAAGCTTTTTGAAGAAGATAGATATGAACTTCTTACTGTATTTCCATGACTTGTTTATGGAGATGATGGAGTGGTCCTCCGCCTGTACAGCCTGGTCCTTCGCGATCTGAGAGTAGAAACAGAGGTTCTTGATCGCCAGAAGTCTGCCTGTATCGACGGTTCGCGACGAGATTGATTGTAGAGCCCGATTGTTCCAGGAGCTCCGCCTTCGCACGAGATGGGTAGCGATTGGAAGCTCTTGATCTCAGCTCCGCTCTGATACCACTCGTGCATAGATCGATCGCAGTATGGTCATGTAGTGAATCCCGGAAGGTCCCCAAGAACAATGAACTCTACCTTTTTGCACAAAAAACAATGTAAAAAGCATGAACGACAAGAGCAAGAGACCAATTGGGTTCAATCTCCCCCCATGCCTTGTGTGAGCGCTTCACAAAGCATGTATTTTATATATATTTCCATCTTCATGCTCAATAATAGCCCAATTTACAAAAATATGACAAGCTTTTAGTTTTTGAGTTTGCTTTCTACAAAAATAGGAAATAAAGCTAATGGACGGTGCCCATGGAGTCTGGCACGCCCAACACAATGTCCCAAATAGAAATAACATATCCGTGTGCATAGGCGCATACAAAATAATAATAAATAATCGATGCCTCAATAGACATAACAAAATATAGGCGTGGAGCCTATCAAAATATAATCCATAAGTCGAATACTCGCTAGACTCCAATGCTTTCCTCCGCCACTGCTGCTATCTCTACACATCAACTGAAGCATTCACAATCGTTAGTAAAATAATACAATTAAACTGGCAAAAGTGAATACCTAGCAGTCTTCAGCTACATAAATAAATCAACTGGTTAGAAATAAATCCTAACCTTAATTTATTACGAGTGCGCACTCTAAACTCATAAACGTTTATTAATTTAATATGTATTTTGCGGAATCACCCGCTATGGAATCACCCATGTACACACTAAATTAATAAAACGCCCGAGAAGGACAGGCGTCCCCATCAACTTCTCGCACAAAGAATCCACTTTGTGTATGAGCCCCGGTCATCTAAGTTTACGGAATCCACCATAAAACCTCACGGAATCCACCGTGGAATATGCCTCCTGGCATCAATGCTGCATAAAGATTGCCAGAAGAGTTGTTGGCTGCCTTCATGCGCCATCCTGGGTCCACATCAATGGGCCATCCGCCATTCTCGTAGAGACTTCTTGACATGACATTAATCTCCGAGCCATGGTCTATAAGGGCAATGCATGGAGTCTCTTTTTCTCCAATCTTAACAACGGTTTCAGTAGTCGCCCTTGCCCAATGGGTACAGGAGTAGTGACTACTAGAAATAAAGTGAGTATCACTTTCTTTTTGCATGTTGTGAAGATGAGCTTCTTTCTTAACCATAGGCTGCACTTTAGATTGAGAAGTCCCCACCATAATGGCTTCTTCAGTTTCTGCTTCATAAATGTCTTCATCTTAGGCTTCTATGGCTGCAATCAATTCTTTGATTGCCTCCAATCGAATCTCTTGAGTTTTCAGCTTCTCTTCATCCTGCAAATATACATGAAGTGCTTGCAAAAAAGCATGCACAGATTCTTCAGTTTCCTCACCAACATATTGTCTTTTTCGTTTAATTACATCAATTATTACATCATGAAATCCTCGTTTTGCAATTCCGAGAATTTCACCTAATGTAAATTCAATTCTACTTCTAAAAATCCTTTCTTCTAGGTTCCGTTTAAGATCCGTTGCGGTCTCTATGTCAGACTACAACTTGTAACTGGGATGTTTGCTTTTTCTTTTTCCTTCTGTCTTCTTTGCTTGAGGGGCATCTCCCATATGAAGTTCTGGTGGTGGAGGATTTTCAACAGCCTTCTGTTGGTCTGGTTTACTTCTTGTTACGTGTTTAGTTGGCCCTAAAGAAGAAGGACCGACAACATCTTCATCTCTTCTTCTCTTTTCTTCTATCATGGCTTCATGATTATTAATTTCAGCTAATCGGGCAAAAGCTGAAAATGAATCAATAGGCTCGGTCCAAGCGGTTCTTCCTCGGATGCATTGATTGGCAGTGGTTAAATCTTCTTTGGTTGCCTTACCTTGCTCCATGAGATCCAAGGCCTGCATCCACACTTTAGATTTTGCATTAGTTTTACATGCTTTAACAATTTCATTAGTTGCCTCAATTTGTAGCCCATAGGTTGCTGCATCAATAGCTGCATAGGCTGTTCTTATTGCCAAATCCTCTAATCTTTTCTTCATGCCACCGTTGCCAAAGTCTGGCTCAAGAGGAAGCCCGGTTTCGGTTGCATGAATTTTACCATCCTTCCAAAAGACTAATTTTTGTGCTTCAGCTTCACGGAATGCACCGCACTTCCTCTTGTCATGCTGTAGGCTATCACACCAGATACAACGTCTTTTGAAGCCTTCTCATACAGGCTTTTGGGCAGTTGATTGTCCCCTTTCTTCCACTTTTACATCAAGCCTTTCCACTTTAGAATTAATCTCCGTTAGATTAAGATGGAGATCTCGCATGCTTTTAATTAGCTCATCCATGACATCCTTCTTTGGAGATGGAACAACAGAATTTCTTGGTTGCTCGGCCATAGAGACAGAAGGTCGAGAAATAGGAACATGCTCCTCCATGGATTCAATTGATGCAGGGGTTGATCCCCATCTTAGGCGCAACCACTCTCTTCGAGCAATCATATTAACCGCTTCAGTGACATCACTCCAAGCAGTCTTGAATCCCGTCTCAGAGTCAAGATCTTCAAGTCGATCAGTTAGCTTCTCTTGAAAAGAAGAATATGCAGCTTTTAGAAATAATTCAATCTTCTGGCTTTCCATACCTTGTTGATCGTCAGGATCTAGTTGAGCAAATTTGCTTTCAAATTCTCGATGGAGAGCAGTGGCGGTTAGACCCTTATTGGGCCTTTTGACCCATTCAGTGAAAACTTTCTTTGTCATAAGGCCAGAATCTTCAAGAAAAATTTCTTCTCGAAGAGGCTTCTTGAACATGGACCATCTCACGTCTTTTTGGAAAAGAGCATGAATTCGGTCCTGGAGACCATGCACAGCCAGACGGGCAAAATAACGGCTCCAGGCATGTTGAGGAACTCCAAAGAAAACCATATTGTCAGTATAGAGGCGGATAAAAGAGGACACATTTTGCCCATTAAATTGCTTGAGCTCTTGCCCAACTGCTTCCAAAGCTTTATTGGCAGCAACATCAATCCACTCTTCTTCTTGCCTCCATTGTTGTTGCAATTGCAACTGCTATTGAAATTGCAATTGTTGTTGTTGGTTTTCTTGCATCAGATCAATTAACTATTGCAAGGCATCTCCTCCCGAACTTGATGACTCTCCCATTGTACTTCTTCTTCCGCAGTGGACCTTCACGTCGGGTTCACCACTGTCGTCGTGTTAAGGGTTGAAGGTCTACCACCGGGGTTTAGTGCAGAAGAGGAGTATGGGATTCAAAGTTCAGGAAAGAGAAAAATATTGGGGTTTAACAAGATCTAGGTTTTAGAAATGATTTAGATGTGGAAGAAGAATTTAAGCTTTTTCTATGTAATAAGCATACATGAATGGAATAAATAACTCTATCTTGATTACATCAAATGCCTTTGGATACATAATCCATAACATAAAGGATATACTCAGATTCTTAATCCAAATATGAATATCAAATGCAAGCTCTAATGGCTTTTATTTCAAGTACATAGATGGAATTCAACTCTAGGGAACAAGTATTATGTTGGTAGACTTCAAATACATTCAAGATTTGGGCCAATGGTACATCAAATGCATTGAAGAAGCATAATCTTTACTTCAGCCCTGTTTTAAAACAGAAATTTTCATTCCATAATCAAGCTCAAAAAGAGTGCATAAACTCAAGAATAAGCTCCTCTAATCATTAATGAGTAAAGTCCTTATGAAAAGAGGTCGTTTTCTTCTATTACAACCACATAAATCTCTTGTTTGTTCATAAAAATGGACAAGAACAGTGCGCTGCCCTATTTATGACTGGTTATTTCAACCCATAATAGCCCATATACCTTCAAAATCCTCACCCTTTGCACATCCCAAAGTCACTCAAGTACTTGGGTACAAGTTAGCTTCATTAGACCATGAATAAGGTAGACAAAATAAGAGAAGACGTACATAAGAGCAGGCTGAATACTTTTCTCTCAGATTTTCCCCTTTTATAGATTGTCATACCATGCATTTTCGTCAGACCAAATGGACAGATAAGTGGAGCTCTCACCTTGTTTGCATCTTCATCTTCAGCCCCTGTTAATCTCCAGTTTGCATGCTCCAAACCATGCACCATGGCTTCAGCTCTCTCCAGTTTGCAGTCAGGCTGTGTAGCCCGCATTTTGTGTCGAAAAATGCGGGTTGCTTCCTGCTCAGGCCCAGGTCACTTTTTGACCTACTCAGGTCACTTGCTGGTCACATCAGTCTATTACTTCAGGTCCCCCGTGGACCTAGTGGACTTTTGGCATTTTTCTTGAGTTCTAACCATATTTTTGCACTTGAATCAATGTGATTTATCCTGCAGACTGTCAATCACTTCTAGCTGACCAAGTTGTAGGTTCCCATAGACTTATTTTTCATCAATATACATGGTACAACTGAAAATTATATGCTAAATACAAGAGAACTTATGTAACTAAGTTGGTTATTGGGTAACAATGACTAAATTTTGTGTGCAAATTCCTCATATAACTCCTAGTGAAGTTCTTCTATGTTCATAAGAATCCCATGATTTATATTATGAACAATAAACTCTTTGACAGCGCCTCTGATGAAAGCCATGCCATGGTGCTTGATGTTGCTTGACGTAGCTCTTCCTGTTACTAGCCAATTTCCAACTATCTTGACTCCTCAACATCACCTTCTTCATTGGCCCTATGTCCTCAGGTTTCTACTCAATGTGAGTGCTGGGCAGCACTGCCTATTTGGGCTCCTCCTTGATATAAAGGTTTGTTCAGACCTGTATTTTCTATGCTACTCCTCACGGCTTTCCTTCATAGCTTCTGCAAAGAAAGTCTAGTAGTCTTCTTCCTCATCTAAAAGATCGCCGCAAAAGCTGGCCCAACAACAATTGGTTGATTTTGCAGGAGACTTGGCCATATCGGGCTGCATAGTGGAGGACACTCTTCTTGTACTTGTCAATGACCGAAATCTGTGGATCCTTCTAACTCTCATGCTTGTGTGTGCTTGCACACATGCATGTGTACTAATTTCCCTTTTGGGATTTTCCTTGTACAAACTCTCATAAAAAATCTTGAGAGGATCCCTCTAAAAGAAGAGCCAAGAAAGTTATGATGTATATAAGTAATCAGAACAGCTTTGACAAGTTAAGAAGATCCAAACAAAAGAGAGAGAGAGAATATATGCCACCTCATCTCGAGCATCATGCTTCTGCCCTGGTAAACTATACACCTTTCTCTCTTTTTTTTTTGGTTCCTCCTTGGAGCCTTTACTCTTCTTTGAAACATCCTTTGATGATGATGCTTTGCTTTTTGAAATAAAAACCTGCATATGCAGCAAATATCAATACAATAGTGAATGTTAGATGAGAAAACCTCACACCATACTTGTCCTTGAAATATTAGCACACATTTTGAACATTGAGAGTGAGAAAACCCGAACACCAACATACTCTTAGCTAGTGTTGTCCCTTTTCAGAGATAATGATATAATATAGATGTTCCTTTAGATCACAACTACTAGCTGATGTTGCTGCTCCTGTCCTCACATTTTTCATGTAAGGCAAGCTCAAAAACCTACCACACACTCAAACATCATTTAACGTAGTAATTAAAGCACAACTTGCTCAAAATAAAGAGCAATCTCTTCAGACATGTGCGTTAAAGTTGAAGGTTGAACCTGCATGCATGGTTTTTAACAAAAATATTATTCAATATATACCCGAACTTGGTCTTGAAGGAACTCTATGTATCGTATAGCTTCAAGCAATACCGAGGCTGTGTCGGTCTGTCGATGGGTACCAAAGAATAATAGGACAAGCTAGTGAAGCCTAATTAGGTAGATATGTATGCTTCTGGCCAGGCAGATCAATAACATGATAGAATTGTGACTCATTTGATATAATTATGCAGTAAAATTGGACCTTGCCAAATGGAGATACAAGTTGTTGCAACGTTGTAATGTGATCCCCCAGCTTCTCTTTGCGTACAGTTTGCTCGGACAAGTACAAAAAGAATATGCAAAGTAGTAGGAATTAGTAGATGGCATAGATCAATCATTGGTGATCATTAAGATGATGTTGATGCCAACTTAATTCTCTAATAATAAAGCTATTATTCTATGAGGAATAATATGATGATGATGAAATAAGATCATTGTCAAACAACATAAAGTAGATGATGAAGATGAGAGAATGCTGATTGTTAAATAAAATCATGCCGATTATGAGGACGATGATGAGATAATGATTATCATACCAAGTAATGTAGATTATGATGATGAGATAATGATCATTGTGAGAGCAAATCATGCAGATTATGATGATCATGATATTGAGATAATGATCATTGTCAGAAAAAATCATGTAGAGTGTGTAGAATATTGATCATTATGGGTCAGTACCTTAAATGGGCCTGAATTTGGTGCTGATCAAGCAAGTGCTTGATGCGGGTGATGATCACCTACAGTACTGGCTGTGCGAGGTCTTTTCAGCTACTAGGTGTATACAGTGCTGCCCTATAGTTGAGCCACATGATGATGATGATGAGTAGTACTCTCATCAAAACTAGCCATAGCTACTGCTGTGGTGATATGAGTATTACTGCTAGCCTTATGATCTTGAAGATCTGATTCTACAACATGTACAACAGTTCACCATCACAAATATTAATCAACCAAGGTCCATACCATCACAAGGTCTCTAATATTTTCCCATGTGGGAAAAGGGGCTCTTTTCCCTTGTTTTTCCTTATAGTGTTCAATATCATGAAATTCTTCTTAGGAGGCACCACACACCTAGCTAGGTGTTTTTGGGGACAAGGGACTGCTGGCTTTCACCTCAGGCCGACCTATGGTCCCTCCCTTGTAGAAGCTTATGATGTTATAGTAACTCACAATGTGGGAATTAAAGTTGGAATTTTTCTAAAAATTCATGTGTGTTAGATAGTGTATGCATTATAGAGATCCTTACTCAAAGCCAATTATTTCCTTCATATATATAAAATACTACACATAGAACTGACCTTCTTAGAGTCATGGTAATGCATCGAGCTTGCATCGACACGATGATCGAGAGGAGTACATGATCGTTGCTTGTGGCCTCCAGATTGCATCAATTGTGCGATTTAATGTTGCCTTATCATCTGAGCTTGCTTCAAATTGCTGTTAATTGAACTTAATTGATCTTTTTGGAAACAATCATTTCCAACATTAACATTGCAGATAAAACATCTACTCACAAAATTGAATGATCATTGCATGCATCATAGATGGGGTTTTTGATACATGGAAGATTTTTGATGACTTTAATTTCTTGTAAATAATGGCTCATGAGAAAATTAAAGGGTCACATTAATGACATCTAACCCCCCCCTTCAATCTCACTTTATTGGATGTTATATTGAACACATGTGAACTAACAAGACCCAATGACTTAGCTAGTGAATAGTGTCCTAGAATTGGAGAGATGCTTAACTCCTTGCCCACTTGAGAGCTTTGGCATCAAAATTTTCCCATTGGGACCACTACATAACCCTACTACATTTGAGAAAAAGACAGTACAAAATGAGAAACTGTCCCTTGTTTGGAGATAACAAGGAAAGTAAAGGCCCAATGAAAAATACACATAAAATAGTTTTCCAAAAGTGTCACTAGTGCTCATGTGAATCCATCAATTGAAGAATTCCATAAGTCATGAGGAATGATTGCAAAAATGTCCATATGATGCATAAAATAATAAAGACCTATATTGATTTAGTTTTAGTTCTTTTAATATGATATGTTGATATAGAGATTTGATATATTCTATCCTCATTTACTACTCTTGTAAATATGGCCATCCTAAACCCGTGCTTCAATGATAGAAGGATTAGAATTTTTAAAAAAATAGTAATAAAATTAAAATATACATAGGACCATCTCGAAGCTAAACACTAATTCTTTTCAAGGACAATCAAGAGAGAAGGTTACACATGCAACTAGTTATAAATTCTTGCACCCTAAACACATGAAAGCATTGCTATGTCTAGTTGGCAATGTATCCAATGAAAAAGAATGTCATAGAGAAATATATAGAAATGTGTTTGCATCCATGAATAGATCAAGGCTTTGGAAAGCTTTGAAAGGAAAAATTTCAGAAGAGTGTACCATCTTCATAGGGGACTAGAACAAGATGCCAACTGAGGTTGACCACTTCCATGGAAATAGTATCACGATTGCATGTGAGAAGGAAAAATGGCATGACCTGAAGAGGATGTATGATTTAGTGGATGTTTCCCCCATGATTATGGGTGAAGTTTCTCCCATCTTCACTTGGCACAAAAAACATAACAACTAGTCTTGGCAAGCTCTAGATTAGAGAAGACCGATACCAATCACTAAGAAAGTGGTGGGTTGTACCATAGCTAGGACTCAAGTCTTGGATTCATGATAAACCAAACATATTAAGGCCCCTCACATTTTAAATGTAATTTAAAAAATCATTGCAAAGGTGAAAGCATGAAGAGTGAAGTTCATATGACCAAAGATGCTACATAAGTCTCAATATGGATTCCTCTGTGGAAGGGAAATGGATGACACAATCCTCAATTTAGTGGTTGCCATTGAATATCAAAGTGAGAGCAAGAGAGTGTCCACAAGAGAGGGAGACAGATAGCTCAAGTACAAGAAGAGAATCTTGCTTAATGATTTGTTTACAAGTACAATTGGCACACTCTTCTCTACATTGAGAGTGACCTCTAGGCTGTTTAAATAGCCTCTGGATGGCCATGGGATATTTACTGGTAATATACCCTGTCTTCTTACATTTGTTGCACTTCATTTTGTTAGAATATTTTTTCCAACAGTTACTGACAAGATGTCCCTTTTTATTGCAAAAGGAGCATTTGGTGGAGACAGTATGAACTAACAGTTTCTCATGGGCTCTTAAAGTAGATCCCTGACTTCTTCTCTCCTCATCTAAACAAGACTGGATGGTGCTTTCCAAGATTGAATTAGGTATATTGGTAAAAGTTGTTACAAGGGTTGGAAATACATTCTTTATAGATTTCAAGAGAATTGCAATGGCATCTTCATCATGAATTAGAGCTTGAACTGAGGATAGACATGCCATGAGCCCCTTCATGTGAGAAATGAACTTACCTAGGTCTTCTCCTTACTTATACTTCAGATTAAAAATTTTGATCTTAATGAAAATTTTAGAGTTCTTTCTTGTAGCACCATAAAGATTTTCAAGCTCATCCCATTTCTCCTTGGCAATGGAGAGTTGGTCAATATGATGAATTAGGGATTCATCTAGATGAAGCATGATTATGGCATGGTCACTTTCATCATCTTCTACATCAAGCAGGTTTGATGGATCAATAACCTTGGTCCCTTTGATGAAGGACCAATTGCCTCATTCCCATCCTTTTATACTTCATTAGTACCTACCATGGATGAAAGTCTTTTCCATCAAACTTACGGATTTGAGTCTAACAATGGCATAAGAAATGGCCGTGATAGGAAGGTCTTACAGATTGCTTTAGGAAATGGCAATGTCTAGTCCTTTACACAATGGCCAATAAGTGTGAAAGCAAAAAGAGATGACTAATACATAGCAGGCTTAAATCTAATGTGTTACAAGATGAGATGTTATAATGGTCAATATGTTTATACTAGATTTAACAAATATCCGGCAAGCAAGTGATTAGAAGGTTAATCAATAGCATTTAGAAACACTAATGTCAAGCTTAGTGAGATGCTTGAGTGAAGACCGGATTGAAAGTCACATTTTCTGCATCTATTGCCCAGGTAGTTCACTATATGTATACCCTCTATATCATGTGTGTTCAAGGCCTATTTATGAATATCCTTATTTGTGAATTTTTAATTAATAAAAGACAACCCTTTTCTATTCAATTTGTAAGTAACCCATTTATATGGGACCCTTTTGTATGTGAAAAATGTGTAAAATTTGTATTTTAAAAATCCCTTATGTTGAACCCATGTGATATATACATATATTTATGACTGAATTCCCCGGGGTCTATTGCAATGCTAGCATGATATGCCTCCAATGTCTAGGTTTGACTCAGCATGCTAATGCAGCTTAAATTGGGGAAGAAGTTCCCATAAGAAATCAAGAGCTCATATGGCCTCCTTTGCTCACACCAACTCCTCCAATGGAGGTAGGTGCTAGCTAGCTATGAAGGTTGAAAGACCAAGATGGGGAAATGAAGCTTTTCTTGTGCACTCAGGTTGATTGGGGAACCTGAAGGGATTAGACATGGTTGTGATACCATGTTGAAATATCATAGTGAAAGCAAGAGACTATGCACAAGAGGGATAGAGAGAGAGCTCAAGTACAAGAAGAAGATCTTGCTTAATGAGTAGTTCACAAGTACAACTAATACACTCTCCTCTACATTGAGAGTGACCTCTAGGGTATTTAAATAGCCTCTAAATGGCTGGGGTTAGGATTTCCCCTTTCCCTCTACTTCATTCAATAGAAATATATAATTATTTATTGGTATATCAAATCCAAATAACACAAGAAAATTTCTTGAATTCTAAAAATCTAATCTAAGATTCTAAAAATATGGCAAGCTTTGAGACTCCACAGGGGTTGAACAATACAATATGAAACTGATTTTGAGCTTTTATAAGAGTAGATGGAAATTTGATTGTTGGGCAAAGAATTATGATAAATTCAATTAGATATCTAAATGGATAATCATTCTGACTTGAATATACAAGTGGCCTATGCATCATTAAAAACTTTTGTACTTTTGTATTTACAGCATTTTAAACAAAGTTTTTCCCCTTAATTTGAGAAAATAGATTGATGTCTTGGATACGCTCACTTTGATATTCTCACTGAAGGTTGCACTATGAATGAAGCTTCTTCATCATTTCTAGGAAATTTGTTGCATGAAATATGACCAAGAAAAACTGTTGCTTCAATTGTAGGATGCATGGAAGATCAATTTGCATTGTGTGTGTGAGAGTTTGTTGACAGACGCCAAGTATTCTTTTTTGGGTATTCATGACAAGGTTGTGTTGTGTTTTGTTGGATCATGAGAAAGACAAAGTAGCTTTCTTGGGAAACATTGGTTCTCACCACACCAACATTCCCCCCACACTAAGATGGAGCTTCTTTTTTTAATGTATTTCTTTTTCTAATACTTAGTAAATCTTTATAAAACCAATACCTTTGTAAACCGTTGGCTTTTTCTTTTTTTGAATCGTAAACAAATGTAATGGTGTGCTCGAAAATAAATGAAAGGGATCCAAAGCTATCCAATAATAAACTCGTGGCCATTCGTGATGCACCAATACATAGTTGCCATCAGTTTAATAAATTTTAAAATTACTTTATTTAGCAAGTATCTTATTTTATATTCATCTCATGACATTAGCTATTTTAAAGAAAAATATTTACCTTTTAAGTATTTTTTTTCTTTCAGATTTTCTTATCTATGAAAATTTGTTGATTATAAAATAAAAGTGATTGTTCTATTTAGGCATTTTAATGTTTTTTCTAGATCGTGTATGTAAATTTTTGCTTACATATCACTCGGGCATTTAGAAGAAAGAGAAATATCTAGGGATTTGACAAAACTTTAGTGTGAACTCACACTTCCAATGGCAAATGACTATTGCATAACTATCTTAATATGTTGTTGGATGAGATGAACTAAAAAAAAGAGGAAAACAAACTATGGTGCAGAGGCATAGAAATCTCATATGTTGACTAAAAGGAAAACATCATGGAAAGCACACAAATCCACATAGCTCTTGAAAGAAGATTCTTGGACGAGAATAGAACCACTCTCCATGCGTAAATCAATGTTATCATCTTTGTCAGCTTAAAGGGAGGCTCTAAACTTACCCTCATGAATCGCAAAGTATTAGCACATAAGGATACCCATTAATCCCATCATGTTGTAACGTGTCCACTTGTATCTTCAGGACACGTCTTAGCAGTCCATCAGAAAGGATGTTTAGAAAGTTCCGCCTAGCACTCCCATGGAATGTTGCGGTGTCGTCGTGTTAAGGGCTGAAGGTCTACCACCAGGGCTTTAGTACAGAAGAGGAGTTTAGGATTCAAAGTTCAAGAAGGGGAAATAGATTGGGGTTTAATAAGATCCGGGATTTAGAAATGATTTAGGTATGGAAGAAGAATTCAAGCTTTTTCTCTATGTATTTAGCATACATGAACGGAAGAAATAACTCTATCTTGATTACATCAAATGCCTCTGGATACATACATCATATCATAAAGGATATTTTCAGATTCTCAATTCAATTATGAATATCAAATACAAGTTCTAATGGATTTTATTTCAAGTACATAGATGGATTTCAACCCTTTGGAACAAGTATTATGTTGATAGACTCAAATACATTCAAGATTTGGGCCAAAGATACATGAAATGAATTGAAGAAGCATAGTTTTAGCTTCAGCCCTGTTTTAAAACAGAAAATTCCAGCCCATAATCAAGCTCAAAATGAGTACATAAACTCATGAAGAAGCTCCTCTAATCATTAATGAACAAAGTCCTGATGAAAAGAGGTCATTTTGTTAGATATGATCAATGCCCCACCCTCATTAGGTGCTACCAATGATCCATGGTGCTCAAAGTTGTAAGGCCCCCATTATGAGGAGAAGCCAAATGTGAGCCCGGACATTGGTTGAGTCCTGACTTGTATATCAGATGAGGTCTATGTGACCGGATGGCAAAAAGGTGACTGTTGTGGGTCTAATCTTTGGGTTAGACGGAGTGGTTAAGTTGGTAGCAACTCGAGGCACATTGCATTGAGTTGCGTGGTAAGGGAGCCCGATGGTAAAGGGAATATTCCCTGGAATATTCCCTGGCCGACTAGTGGAGGCTCATATGGTAGGTCGGTCAACAGGCCGACCTAACGACCTTCGCGGGCTATAAAAGCTAAACCCCTTCGCAGCCATCTTACACTTATCTTTCACCCAGTCAGAGTTGTTGTTCCAGCTAGCCTTAAGCTCTTCACCTATCTTCTGTCTAGATCGCCATCTAAGCTTCATTCATTGGAAGCGCACGGGTGGATAGAGCCATCTTTGTATCAGTTGTTTGGAGTTAAAGAATTTTACTGATTCTCCTCTTATCTGTTGTGTACTCTCTATCTCTTTCTCACATTCTGTTCGCTGCGCCGTGTAATATTTTACATGGTATCAGAGCCCAGGGGGCTCTAGAGATCGGAGAGCGTGCAAGAGGCAAAGGCTTCAACAACAAAGAGAAACGATGTCGACTCCGGGAAGCAGTTCTGGCGCATCAGGAAGCGGTGCAGGAGGTGGTGCTGCTGTACCGGCTATTCAAACACTGAGGATTCGTCCACCAACCTTCAGCGAAGGCAAGTTAGATGGTACAAACTACACCTTGTGGAAGTTCAAAATTACTACTATCCTTGATTCTTATGAGCTTCTGGAGACTGTGCTGGGGACTGACGCAGAACCACAGCCTACCCCCGACCCATCAAATCCTAGTATGATGATTCCTCCGAATGCAGATCTTCTACGAGCTTGGAAACGAAGGAATGCAGATGCATTGTGTGCCTTAGTTACAAGCTGTTCTGACAGTGTTTTGACTCTGATTCAGCATACAACCAAAGCGTCAGAGGCTTGGAATGTACTAAGGAGTCAGTATGAAACACGAAACCAAACAAGGATTCAAAACTTGGAGAATCAACTAGCAGCGGAGAAGTTTGCTGAAGGAGAGACGGTTGAAGCATTCATCACTCGGATTAAGAATCTGCGCGACCAGATGGCTGGCGCTGGGATACAAAAGACTAGCGAAGAGCTAGCTCGGAGGTGTCTTCGGATTTGTCCACAAAAGTTTGATGGACTAGTAACTGCCCTTAATACTCAGGTGAGACCTCAAGCTTTGACTTTTGAGGAGTTTTGTGCATTATTAATGGAGGAGGAGTTGAGGCTGAAAGCCCGAGAAGGAAGCAACAATGGAGATGCTGCATTCTCTGCCAATGCAAAAGGCAAAGGTGTTTCCTCCACCAAAAATGATGGTGACAAAAAGAAAAAGGGCGGCAAGAAGAAGTTTCAAGGAGAGTGCTTCTACTGTAAGAAGAAAGGACATGCAATTGCAGATTGTCGTGTCAAGAAGGCAGATGAAAAGAATGGTACCCTTAAAACTAAAGGGAAAGAGACAGCCAATACGGCTGAAGCAGAGTTGGAATTATTCATGGCGACCATATAGGAAGTGTGCTCCTCGGCGCAAGAAGAATCTACCACTGACTCTTGGGTGTTGGATAGTGGGGCCTCCCGTCACATGACCAACAAGAAAGGTCTATACAGTTCTATGCAGCCTCTACAAGAATCCATCACTGTGACGGTTGGAAATGATGCTAAATGCCCTGCTGCGGGCACAGGTACTATTTCTTTTGTTGCTGCAAATGGTGAAGTCAAAAAGCTTTCAAATGTGTTGTATGTTCCCGAAATCAGGAGAAATCTCTTATCAGTTGCTGCCATAACTGATCTTGGTCATGAAGTGAGGTTCAAGAAGACAGGTGCAGAAATTATTGATAGTGCTGGCACAATTGTTGGCAAAGGAGAAAGAAGGAACAACCTGTATGAGCTAAGTGCTCTTACAGCCACCGCTGGAGTGGGCACAAGTAAGCTTTGGCATGAAAGGTTTGGACACATCGGATTTGCAGTATTGAAGGAGATGCAAAAGCAAGGTATGGTTGCTCACCTACCTACAATAACTGAATTGAAGGAACCATGTGAAGCTTGTATGATGGGCAAGCAACAGAGAAAGGCATTTCCACAAGAAAGCAAGAATAGAGCACATGCTCCTCTAGAGTTGGTGCATGCTGACTTGTGTGGTAAGATGCCTACACAGGCCTTGGGGGGATCTTCTTATTTTATGTTGATTGTCGACGACTACAGTAGGAAGATGTGGGTGTACTTCCTTCATGATAAGGCTCAAGCTTTTGGTAAGTCTAAAGAATGGCTAATACTTGTTGAGAATGAAACAGGGAAAAGTGTGAAGAAATTTAGAACAGATGGTGGTGGTGAGTTCAACTCAAAGGAGTTTGAAGGCTTTTGCAAGAGCAAAGGGATCAAGCGTCAATTGACGACGCCTCACACACCTCAGCAGAATGGTGTTGTGGAACGCAGGAATCGTACCATTGTGGAGATGGCAAGATGCATGCTAAAGGGCAAGGGATTGCCTAACCATTTTTGGGCTGAAGCTGTTAATACTGCAGTCTACATTCTAAATCGGAGCTACACAAAGGCTCTCAAGGGAAAAACACCTCATGAGGCTTACACTGGTAAGAAACCATCTGTTTCACATTTCAGAATTTTTGGATGTGAATGTTATGCACATGTTCCAGATGAGAAGAGAAACAAGTTACAACCAAAAAGCAGAAAATGTATCTTCTTGGGTTATAGTGATGAGCAGAAGGCTTACAAGTTATATGACCAAGAGGCAAAGAAGATCATCGCGAGCCGTGATGTGGTGTTCAAGGAGGAGCCGCATACAGTGGAGGAGGAGAAGGCAAGGTCTTCCACTTTATCATCAAGCGAAGAAGTAGTCCACTATGAACCTGTCCCGAGAGCTATCCCTATCCTTAAGGAGGAGGAAGCATCATCTTCAGATGATGAGGAAAAAGTTCACCAACCTGACATCACCCCACCGGAAAAGCCATTGCCGCGCTGGGTGAAGCAGCTCTATGACCACAATAATCCTATGCCTGCATCTGTTGAGGAGAAGGCAGACGGACCAAGGAGGTCTCAGAGAATAGAGGAGCAAAGGAGGGCTTCTGCTCACATAGTCAACATGGCCTTGATGGTTGAGATTATGAGAGAAGTAAAGGAGCCAACTGACTTAGAAGAAGCACTTGCAGATCCATCATGGAAGGCTGCTATGCAGGCGGAGTATGACAGCATAATGAAGAATGACACTTGGGAGCTAGTGGATCGGCCAGCAAAGCGGAAGATTATTGGCACCAAGTGGATCTGGAAGGTAAAGTACAAGGCTGATGGTACCTTAGAAAAGTACAAAGCTAGACTGGTTGCCCAAGGATTTTCACAAGTTGAAGGGTTTGATTTTCAAGAGTCATTTGCCCCAACTGCCAGAATGACCACTATTCGCACGGTACTTGCAGTGGCTGCCCACAAGAAGTGGCCAGTGTACCAAATGGATGTTAAGTCAGCGTTCTTAAATGGTGACCTCAAGGAGGAGGTGTACGTGGCTCAGCCACCAGGGTTTGAGGCCCCCCATTCTGAGAACAAAGTGTGTAAACTAAAGAAGGCATTGTATGGGCTGAAACAAGCCCCCAGAGCATGGTACCAGCGGATAGATAGGTTCTTTTTAAATCTAAACTTCAAAAGATGTGCCTCAGATGCTAACTTGTATGTTTACAGGGATGGTAAAAAGTCTGTAGTGATTGTCCTATATGTGGACGACCTTCTTATTACAGGTGACTATGAAGATATGATCAACCAAACTCGAAAGGCTTTGAGTTTTGAGTTTGAAATGACAGACTTGGGCTTGCTGCACTATTGTTTGGGGATTGAAGTCTGGCAAGAGCCAGGAAAGATCTTCATCTCTCAGAAGAAGTATGCATGGGAGATCTTGAAGGCATTTGGCATGACCGAGTGCAAGGAGATAGCTACACCTATGGAGGTGAATGTAAAGTTATCCGTTGAGGATACATCAGCACTAGCAGACATTGGGAGGTATAGGAGGTTGGTCGGCAGTCTAATCTACTTGTGTAACACCAGACCAGATATCAGTTTTGCTGTTGGTGTTTTGAGCAGGTTCTCAAACAAACCTCATGAGAGTCATTGGAATGCTGGGATGCGGGTGCTCAGATACTTGAAGAAAACTCTTGACTATGGTATCACATACAGTTTCGGAACTTCTCTTGTGGGGAACTGTGACTCAGATTGGGCAGGAGACATTGATTCCAGGAAGTCAGTTTCTGGTTATTGTTTCTCTTTGGGTTCAGGAATTTTCTCTTGGATTAGTAAGAAGCAACCAACAGTGGCATTGTCTTCTACCGAAGCAGAGTACAAGGCAGCTTGTTTTGCTGCATGTGAGGCCGTATGGTTGAGAAGGATTCTATGGCATATGGGAGTGCAGGATGAAGAACCAACTGTGCTGAGATGTGACAATCAGAGTTGCATCGCCATTGCCAAAAATCCAGTGTTTCATGCACGCACCAAACATATAGAGATCCAGTATCACTATGTGCGTGATTTGATGGAGGATGGGATAGTGGAATTGGTCTACTGTCCAACAAAGGAGAATGGAGCAGATATCTTCACCAAAGCACTTACGAAGGATCTGCTTCAAGTTCATCTTCAGAGACTCGGCATTGGGCCGAGGAGATAGTTCACCTATGGGTGGACATTGAGGGGGGGTGTTAGATATGATCAATGCCCCACCCTCATTAGGTGCTACCAATGATCCATGGTGCTCAAAGTTGTAAGGCCCCCATTATGAGGAGAAGCCAAATGTGAGCCCGGACATTGGTTGAGTCCTGACTTGTATATCAGATGAGGTCTATGTGACCGGATGGCAAAAAGGTGACTGTTGTGGGTCTAATCTTTGGGTTAGACGGAGTGGTTAAGCTGGTAGCAACTCGAGGCACATTGCATTGAGTTGCGTGGTAAGGGAGTTAAAAGGGGCCCCTATTGTGGGGTCCGGGGGCCGCGGAAGCGGCCCCTGGCTGGGGGGTCCCAGGGGGGCCAGCGGCCCCCCTGGCGGGGGTCCGGGGGCAGCGCCCCCGGCCCGATGGTAAAGGGAATATTCCTTGGAATATTCCCTGGCCGACTAGTGGAGGCTCATATGGTAGGTCGGTCAGCAGGCCGACCTAACGACCTTCGCGGGCTATAAAAGCTAAACCCCTTCGCAGCCATCTTACACTTATCTTTCACCCAGTCAGAGTTGTTGTTCCAGCTAGCCTTAAGCTCTTCACCTATCTTCTGTCTAGATCGCCATCTAAGCTTCATTCATTGGAAGCGCACGGGTGGACAGAGCCATCTTTGTATCAGTTGTTTGGATTTAAAGAATTTTACTGATTCTCCTCTTATCTGTTGTGTACTCTCTATCTCTTTCTCAGATTCTGTTCGCTGCGCCGTGTAATATTTTACAATTTTCTTCCATTACAACCACATAAATCTCTTGTTTGCTCATAAGAATGGACAATAACAGTGGGCTGCCCTGTTTATGACTGGTTATTTCAGCCCATAACAGCCCATATACCTTCAAAATCCTCACCCTTTGCTTGCCCCAAAGTCACTCAAGTACTTGGGTACAAGTCGGGCTTCATTGGACCAAGAATGAGGTAGAAAAAATGAGAGAAGTCATGAATAAGAGCAGGCTGAATACTTTTCTCTCAGATTTCCCCCTTTTATAGACTGTTTCAACATGCATGTTCGTCAGACCAAATGGGCAGAGAAGTGGAGCTCTCACCATGTTTACATCTTCAGCTTCTGGGCCTGTTGATCTTCAGTTTGCATGCTCCAAAGCATGCACCATAGCTTCAGCTTTCTCCAGTTGTTCTCAGACTGTGCAGCCCGCATTTTGTGCCGAAAAATGTGGGCTGCTCCCTGCTCAGTCCCAAGTCACTTTTTGACCTGCCCAGGTCACTTTTTGACCTACCTAGGTCACTTGCTGGTCACTTAAGTCTATTACTTCAGGTCCCCTGTGAACTTAGTGGACTTTTGGCAACTTTTGGCATTTTTCTTGAGTTTTGACCATATTTTTGCACCTGAATCAATGTGATTTATCTTGCAGACTATCAATTACTTCCAGTTGACCAAGTTGTAGATTCCCATAGACTTATTTTTCATCAATATACATGGTATAACTGAAAATTATATGCTAAATACAAAAGATCTTATGTAACTAAGTTGGTTATTGGATAACAATGTCTAAATTTTGTATGCAAATTCCTCATATAACTCCCAGTGAAGTCCTTCTGTGTTCATAAGAATCCCATGATTTATATTATGAACAGTAAAGTCTTTGACATTCACCCCCTCCTAACTTGCACATCCTCCGGCATGCGCCATTTCATAAGATTACAGGTCAAGGAGGGTCTTCTTCTGATATATCTTCATCTTCATTCTCTAAGTCTTTTTCTTCTTGCATGTCTTCAAGTAGAGGGCTCATATCTAAGTCATCAAGTTTATAAGTTGAAGATTCTCTTCGTTTGAAAAGTTTGATTCGTTTCGCGGGCTATTGATATCATATAAACCTTTGCCCTTTCTTAGCAGCTGATAAAGACTTTCAACAACATGAGCAAAATGTGGTATCCAAATAAGGTACAAGACACATGCACCAAGAAATCTTCTCACCTCTGAAACATTTGTACATTCTTCCTGCATTTTGCTGATAGCATCTATTTTGGATGGAGAAGGCTTTTGGCCATATGGACCACACATATGTCCGACCACAATGACTTCTTCGACTCCAAAAACAGATTTAGCTCCTGAAAGAGTAAGATGGACTTCTTCTAATTTAGACAAGATTTAAGCACAATCATTAATATGATCAGAAACAAACTTTCGACATCCAAGTTCATTGAGTTCGTCATTTTTCTCATGAACTTTACATCCTTTGATTGGAACATCATCAAGAAAAGGAAGAGTTAATTGAGGAATATAATCCCTCAATACTTTATGCATAGCATTCATCATGTGAGCTACTGAATTTGTAGCCCCTGGAGGTAGAGTACACATGCAGACTAGGCCAAGAGGCGTCTTCATTGTGGTAATGTCTCGGCTTTCCAAAGCAAGCTGAAATTGGTCGTAGCCTGAATATAAATCTCCCATGGAATAGATTGCCCTACTTGCAAAAGCTTCAGCAAACTCATCAACAATTGGCCCTGATCCAACATTTCTAATAGTGACTTTATTGACGGGTTGTAAATCTTGAATGAATTGCAAAGATCCATTCTTCTTAGGTATGGTAAACCATCGGTTGGAATATGGAGCTGAAGATGGCTCCAATATTCGCATTTTTATCTTTTCATCTAGAAGTTCCAATAACTTAGGCAAATGAGCCCTTTGAACCGGAATTGGTTTAAGATTCCAAGGAACATGTGGGACCGTAAAAATCACCATTGGTGCCACAACGCTTGGATTCACACAGCCAATTTCATGTGGCTGAAATGAAAAAGCTTTGCCATGATTCTTTAACATCTGCATGAAGATTTGCTTTTCAGGTGTTGGCAAGAGAAAAGAGTCTTCACACCAATTTTCAGCTTTTGTAGACTTTCTGCTGTAAATTGGTAACCAATATCTTTAGGATCTCCAAGGCTTGGCTGTTGGGATACCCTTTCTGCCAGTCCTTCGCTTTCAGGTGGTAGAGGAGTAGCCATCGGCTTGACCTTTTTATCAACTGTTTTATACTTTGTTTCTACTCTTACTTCATCCTTGTTTGGTTGTCCAGAAGCTTCATAATCAGCAAATTCTTGAATTATGTCATACATATCCAATGTACATACCTGTATGGATTGATTTTCAGCTTGATTTTCTGCATGAACGGCTGTATAAATTTCAGACATTGTATCATTATAATTCAGCCCATAAAATAGTCCTGAAATTTCTTCATCTTTAGGTAAAACATCAATTTGCTTCAGCTCTTGTTCCATATGACACAAATACTTTCTTTCAGCCCTGTTCATGGCTGAAAACTGTTTATAACAGCCCACACTATTGGCTGCAAAAACCTACAAATCAGCTTTTGGCCTTGCCTCCTTTATATGTGGAGACATTTTTTTGTGACATGATGCACTACCATAGCCTCCACTTATAGCAACGCTACCTAAAAACCCTTAAATTCTTGGGCATTAGGATGAACACGATGATGTCTCAATCGATCCCTATTCCGATGGTGATTAACACAGACGGTCAAGAATTGGACAGCTTTGTCATTATCCTTACTTCTTATCCGAGCATATGATGAACCATCATCAAGAGCCTTTGTCTGTAAACGAGACTCGGAAATAAATGGTTTTCCAAGAATGATAGGATAGCTGCAGGAATCTTGAACAAAGAAATGAAATTCATCTTTTACATTACCAATAGTAACTTGTACATAAGGACATGCTGCATAAAGATCGCCAGAAGAGTTATTGGCTACCTTCATGCGCCATCCTGGGTCCACATCAATGGGCCATCCGCCATTCTCAAAGAGACTTCTTGACATAACATTAATTTCCGAACCATGGTCTATAAGGGCAATGCATGGAGTTTCTTTTTCACCGATTTTAACAACAGTTTCAGTAGTCGACCTTGCCCAATGGGTACGGGAGTAGTGACTACTATTAATAAAGTGAGCTTCACTTTCTTCTTGCATGTTGTGAAGAAGAGCCTCTTTCTTACGCATGGGCTGCACTTTAGATTGAGAAGTCCCCACCATAATGGCTTCTTTAGTTTCTGCTTCATAAATGTCTTCATCTTTGGCTTCTATGGCTATAATCAATTCTTTGATTGCCTCCAATTGAATCCCTTGAGTTTTCAGCTTCTCTTCATCCTGCAAATACACATGAAGTACTTGCAAAAAAGCATGTACAGATTCTTCAGTTTCCCCACCAACATATTGTCTTTTTCGTTTAATTACATCAATTATTACATCATGAAATCCTCATTTTGCAATACCGAGAATTTCACCTAATGTAAATTCAATTCTACTTCCAAGAATCCTTTCTTCTAGGATCCGTTTAAGATCCATTGCGGTCTCTATGTCAGATTGCAACTTGTAACTAGGATGTTTGCTTTTTCTTTTTCCTTCTGTCTTCTTTGCTTGAGGGGCATCTCCCATGTCAAACTCTAGCGGTGGTGGATTTTCAGCAGCCTTCTGTTGGTCTGGTTTACTTCTTGTTATGCGTTTAGTCGGTCCTGAAGAAGAAAGACCGGAAACATCTTCTTCTCTTCTTCTCTTTTCTTCTATCATGGCTTCTTGAATATTAATTTCAGCTAATCGGGCAAAAGATGAAAATGAATCCATAGGCTCGGTCCAACCAGTTCTTCCTCGAATACATTGACTAGTAGTGGTTAAATCATCTTTAGTTGCCTTGCCTTGCTCCATGCGATCCAAGGCCTGCATCCACACTTTAGATTTTGCATTAATTTTACATGCTTTAACAATTTCATTAGTTGACTCAATTTGCAGCCCATAGATTGCAGCATCAACAGCTGCATAGGCCGTTCTTCTTGCCAAATCCTCCAATCTTTTCTTCATGCCACCGTTGCCAAAGTTTGGCTCAAGTGGAAGCCCGGTTTCAGTTGCATGAATTTTACCATCCTTCCAACAGACTAATTTTTGTGCTTCAGCTTCACAGAATGCACTGCACTCCCTCTTGTCATGCTGAAGGCTACCACACCAAATACAACATCTTTTGAAGCCTTCTCGTACAGGCCTTTGGGCAGTTGACCGACCCCTTTCTTCTACTTTTACATCAAGCCTTTCCACTTTAGAATTAATCTCCGTTAGATTAAGATGGAGATCCCACATGCTTTTAATTAGCTCGTCCATGACATCCTTCTTTGGAGATGGAATAGCAAAATTTCTTGGTTGCTCGGCCATAGAGACAGGAGGTCGAGAAACTGGAACAGGCTCCTTCATAGATTCACTTGTTGCAGGGATTGATTCCCATCTTAGGCACAATCACTCTCTTCGAGCAATCATATTAACTGCTTCAGTGACATCACTCCAAGCAGTCTTCAATCCCGTCTCAGAGTCAGGGTCTTCAAGTCGATCAGTTAATTTCTCCTGAAGAGAAGAATCTGCAGCCTTTAGAAATAATTCAATCTTTTGACTTTCCATACCTTGTTGGTCGTCAGGATCTAGTTGGGAAAATTTGCTTTCAAATTCTCGATGAAGAGTAGTTGTGGTTAGACCCTTATTGGGCCTTTCGACCCATTCGGTGAAGAATTTCCTTGTCATAAGGCCAGAATCTTCAAGGAAAAATTCTTCTCGAAGAGCCTTCTTGAACACAGTCCATCCCGCATCTTTTTGGAAAAGACCATGAATTCAGTCTTGGAGACCATGCATAGCCAGACGGGCAAAATAACAGCTCCAGGCATGTTGAGGGACTCCAAAGAAGACCTTCTTGTCAGTATAAAGGCGGATAAAAGAGGATACATTTTTCCCATTAAATTGCTTGAGCTCTTGTCCAACTGCTTCTAAGGCTTTAATGGTAGCAGCATCAATCCGCTCTTCTTCTTGTCTCCGTTGTTGTTGCAATTGCAACTTCTGCTGAAATTGCAATTGTTGTTGTTGGCTTTCTTGCATTAGACAAACCAACTGTTGCAAGGCATCTCCTCCCGAACTTGATGATTCTCCCATTGGACTTCTTCTTCCGCAGCAACGGACCCTCACGTCGGGTTCACCACTGTCGTCGTGTTAAGGGCTGAAGGTCTACCACCGGGGCTTTAGTGCAGAAGAGGAGTTTAGGATTCAAAGTTCAGGAAGAGGAAATAGATTTGGGTTTAATAAGATCCGGGATTTAGAAATGATTTAGGTACGGAAGAAGAATTCAAGCTTTTTCTCTATGTATTTAGCATACATGAACGGAAGAAATAACTCTATCTTGATTACATCAAATGCCTCTGGATACATACATCATATCATAAAGGATATTTTCAGATTCTCAATTCAATTATGAATATCAAATACAAGTTCTAATGGCTTTTATTTCAAGTACATAGATGGATTTCAACCCTTTGGAACAAGTATTATATTGATAGACTCAAATACATTCAAGATTTGGGCCAAAGATACATGAAATGAATTGAAGAAGCATAATTTTAGCTTCAGCCCTATTTTAAAACAGAAAATTCCAGCCCATAATCAAGCTCAAAATGAGTACATAAACTCATGAAGAAGCTCCTCTAATCATTAATGAACAAAGTCCTGATGAAAAGAGGTCATTTTCTTCCATTACAACCACATAAATCTCTTGTTTGCTCATAAAAATGGACAATAACAGTGGGCTGCCCTATTTATGACTGGTTATTTCAGCCCATAACAGCCCATATACCTTCAAAATCCTCACCTTCTGCTTGCCCCAAAGTCACTTAAGTACTTGGGTACAAGTTGGGCTTCATTGGACCAAGAATAAGGTAGACAAAATGAGAGAAGTCGTGCATAAGAGCAGGCTGAATACTTTTCTCTCAGATTTCCGCTTTTTATAGACTATTTCAAGATGCATTTTAGTCAAACCAAATGGGTAGAGAAGTGGAGCTCTCACTGTGTTTACATCTTTAGCTTCTGGGCCTGTTGATCTTCAGTTTGCATGCTCCAAAGCATGCACCATAGCTTCAGCTTTCTCCAGTTGTGCTCAGACTGTGCAGCCCGCATTTTGTGCCGAAAAATGCGGGCTGCTCCCTGCTCAGGCCCAGGTCACTTTTTGACCTACCCAGGTCACTTGCTGGTCACTTAAGTCTATTACTTCAGGTCTCATGTGTACTTAGTGGACTTTTGGCAACTTTTGGTATTTTTTTTGAGTTCTAACCATATTTTTGCACCTGAATCAATGTGATTTATCCTGCAGACTATCAATTACTTCCAGTTGACCAAGTTGTAGATTACCATAGACTTATTTTTCATCAATATACATGGTATAACTGAAAATTATATGCTAAATACAAAAGATCTTATGTAACTAAGTTGGTTATTGGATAACAATGTCTGAATTTTGTATGCAAATTCCTCATATGACTCCCAGTGAAGTTCTTTTGTGTTCATAAGAATCCCATGATTTATATTATGAACAGTAAACTCTTTGACAGTGGGGTTTGCGATCTAGGGCTTTCCTTATTGGTCATTTTCTAACGGCAACTAGCGTGAGATCCAAGCGAACTACTTTACGCAGAAACGCCAGGTCTGAAGTGGATTCACGCTGCACTTGGTTCAAGGAGAATGGGAAACGACAGGGAGGCAAAGCTCAACCTCTCTGCCATAAGGCATAGTCCCATTCCGTTTCCCTAAAACAACGTAAATCAAGTTTAATCATAACTCTAGGTCAACGCTTTTGTTGTTTGTGTTCTTTGAGGATCTTCCAGCTATCCATCGTGATTTGAGAAAAGTTTCCGGCCAACCGGGACCACCCATCCGTAGGACGGACCTATGGCCCATCCTCTGGAGTTTTCTCGGGTTGTTTTAGTTATTTAATTACCTAACACATTAGTTGGACATGTAACAACCAGCTTCTTTAATTAACCCGTTAGGCACTGATTCCTTCACGTAATCTTATCACTTGACATAAAAGAACAATATCAGACAAGTTCCTTATTAATAGGTTATCATATTTATCTTTGAAATACAAAGAGTCTAGCCCGTAGGCTTATCCACAATCCGCCCGAAGGCTATCTAGCAATCCACAGGAATCACTAATCCAAGTTTCTGCCCGTAGACTAGTATGCGGGCCTCGAGATCCAATCCCCAGTCACGTTAGCCTCTTGTGCAGGACCTGGAAGGCGAGGGATTTATGGCCAGATCCCCCCTTGACACCCAAGCATCCTCCTGATCCAAGTAGCGCTCAACGGAGAGACCTCTCGCGATGGGTTCGGTCCAATTTCCCGGCACGGTCAACAACCCCCTTGGTTAGGGTTAGGTAGGCAATCGGGGGTAACTGAAGCTGCCTCTCCCTTCATGCCTTCAACCTGAAGTATAGATATTTATTTATCTTTTAATTCATTGATCAAACAAAGCCAAATAGTGCTCTAAAAGCTGTAATGAGCACAAACATTTCCATTGATCGTTTTTATTGGCAAACTGCTAAGGAATGAATCATTCCTTTCGAATGCATCCAGCACTCGATCCGGGATGACTTGCAACTTGGCAAGATCCCCTGTATTCTGGGTTAGGGCATACCCTATTAACCCGACTTGGTAAAACCTTAAGTTCATTGGTTATTTCACTTTTATCCATTGGTCTTTTAGTTTCCAATCAAACTTCTTTACTCAAGAAAGACCACTAAATTAGGATGATTATTCATCCTCTTGCAAGATAACTTGCGTAAGGACATACCAACTTCATTGCAAGAACTTGGCCATTCCCTTGTGATCCAATCACAAGATCATATGACTCCGTACTTGTTGCGCAAGTGTCGCTTCAAACTATGAGACAATGGAGTCACGAAACAATCTGTTTCAGGTTAATAGGCTGGTGTCATTAGACCTAGGGTTTCCAAGTTTCATCTTGTAAGGTTTTTAGGAACAAACCCTAGCTCATTTTACGATTACATTTCACTGTCCCTACAATCAGTGAATGTGGGCAAGTATTTAAGGTATAGGCGTCTTTTGGAATTTAACTTATTCTGAACGAGTACTCTACGGCTTAGGTGTTTTAGGTTTATGCCAATTTGGTTAATTCTAGAAGATAATTTCAAGATTACTTCCACATGATTTGTTGACTATGCGTAAAGTGATTTTTTTCAACCCTAACTTATCGGTTTGAGGTCGGGCATAGGTTAGGTAAATTTCAACTAATCTTCCCTTTTCTTTGCCAACAAATTTCATGCTAAATAAGCAACCTTTTTCTTGCTAATTTATGCAGTTTGACAATGATAATTTCATAGAGTTTATGCATCGTAAGAGTCGTTTCATGTTTTGCACTTTCCATGATGATTCATTGTGATATGGGTTAATAGTGCAAGATGCAGTTTATACTTCTAGGCTTAACCGAAGTATACTATTTTAATGGATAATAATCTAGTCTTATAATTCATTTCAATGCATAATCTATTTGCTAGAAATGTGTTTATACTTCTCAATTTGCATGTTTCATTAAAAATTATTGATGACTAAGTTCCTTCGTCGTGAACAATTAGGACAAAACTATATCCTATTTCTAATAATTAACTTTGCATGATTGAATTACAACAATATCAAATAAAAATTAGGAAGGAAAACCTGGGATTGGGGTGAGATGTCCACGTGGATACCCAAAGATGACCTCCCCGCGGCTGCGCCTTGGACTTTCTTAGGAGGCATCACAACAGTAGTCTTTCGGACGTGGAAGTAGCTTTAGAACTCCTCTTCGGAATTCCACCGTCGCTCCCTTGCACTGTCCGTCAAAAGTAATTTAGAAGGCTCCCTCCTTGAAGTAGGGATTTTGGAAGGGGGTGCTTCAAAATTTCTCACAACTAAGACCCATTGAAGCCATGGGGAAGGCTTAATGGCCTTTCTAAACTCGCACGAACGGGAATAGAAAGGTGTGGAAAAGACACAAGGTGCGGGAGAGCTCCAAGGGAAAATAATAACCGTAAAGGTTATAAGTAAGGGTCTAAGGACCCTTAGGAAAATTAGGAGAAAAGGGCTTATGAGGGTTTACACACGGAGGGGGGAATTGATTCCGAGGCTTAATGGCCTTTGTAAGCTCGCACGAACGGGAATAAAAAGGTGTGGAAAATACACAAGGTGCGGAAGCGAACTCCAAGGAAATATAGTAACCGCAAGGATTATAAGTGAGGTTGAAAGACCTTGGGTTAACTTGGAGGTAAGGGGTTTCAATACGCCATAAGGGAAGGGCTAGGGAAGGATCTAACACGAAGGTGTTGTAGGTTTAAGGGATAAGAGGGGTGATAAGACACGGGGGAAAAAGTAATAAGACCCTTAAGGTCTTCGTGCTTTTAGGGGGAGTGACTTCAAAGTGAAAGTAAGGGGTTTTAGCACGAGGGTAAAATGGGGTTTAAAGGTTTTTAAAACCCGGGGGGGGGGGGGGGGGAAAGAGGGCTTAGAGGGATTAAACCGGGGGAAAAAGGGGGTTTAGAGGGATTAAAACCGCGGGGGGGGGGGGGGGGGAACAAGGGGGCTTAGGGGGATTAAAACCGGGGGGGGGAACAAGGGGGCTTAGGGGGATTAAAATCGGGGGGGGGGGGGAAACAAGGGGGCTTAGGGGGATTAAAACCAGGGGGGAAAGGGGGCTTAGGAAGCCCCCCCTTAGAAGCTTCTAAAGCTTCTAGAAGGAACTCATGGCGACTGACAGACGGTAGTTTGGCGGCTTCACGCTCTTCCTCTTCTCCGTAGCAGCGATTAGGAGTCTTGATGGCCTTTCTCCTTCCGCTCGACAGTGACACGACGCAGCAGAGGGACGGCTTCTTTCTTACCTCTCACAACCCTCCTTCCTCTCTCCCTCATGGCTAACAGCCTCTCACTCTACTTCACGGCTGCCCAGCGGCAGAGTATCCACTCCTCTCTTCCTTCCTCGCAGACTGACGGCCTCTCTGATTTAAATAGGGGAGGGGAGGGGGATCCTCCCTCCCTACCTGTCGACTCCATGGTGATCAGCGATGAGGAAGCTCCAGCAAGGAGCTTACTCACTCCTTCTATTCCCCTCCCCCTCCAGCTCGTCAATCGGCTGGGGGGGATAAGGGGAATTTTTAAAAAAAAATTCATTATCCAATTTCGTTTTTATGGAGGCGGTACATGCGGTCTTTTGGAATATTACACTTTGTGCGAGAAGTTGATGAGGACGCCTATTCTTTTTGGGCGTTTCATTAATTTAGTGTGTACATGGGTGATTCCATAGCAGGTGATTCCGCAAAATGCATATTAAATTAATAAACATTTATGAGTTTAGAGTGCGCACTCGTAATAAATTAAGGTTAGGATTTATTTCTAAACAGTTGATTTATTTATGTAGCTGAAGACTGCTAGGTATTCACTTTTGTCAGTTTAATTGTATTATTTTACTAACGATTGTGAATGCTTCAGTTGATGTGTAGAGATAGCAGCAGTGGCGGAGGAAAGCATTGAAGAATAGCGAGTATTCGATCTATGGATTATATTCTGATAGGCGACATGCCTATATTTTGTCATGTTTATTGAGGCATCGATTATTTATTATTATTTTGTATGCGCCCATGCGCACGGTTATGTTATTTCTATTTGGACATTGTATTGGGCGTGCCAGACTCTATGGGCACCGTTCATTAGCTTTATTCCTATTTTTGTAAAAAGCAAACTCAAAAGCTAAAAGCTTGATATATTTTTGTAAATTGGGCTATTATTGAGCATGAAGATGGAATATATATAAAATACATGCTTTGTGAAGCGCTCAGACAAGGCATGGGGGGAGATTGCACCCAATTGGTCTCTTGCTCTTGTCGTTCATGCTTTTTACCTGTAACTTGTGCAAAAAGTAGAGTTTATTGTTCTTGGGGACCTTCCGGGATTCACTACGTGAGCATACAGTGACCGATCTGCGCACCAGCTTTGGTCGATAAATTAGCTGGGACTTATTAGTCACAGCCGGCAGTGGTTTGCTAACTACAGCCCGGGCGCTATGTTTGCAAGCCTCTCTCACTGGAGTGAGGTTGCTTGGAGATGAGCCTTTAGACTTGCCATTCTTAGGCACCCAAATCCAGGGGTTGCCTTCATAGTAGCCTTGCGCTCGCAAGAGATGTTTGGGGATCCATCGAGGTGTGGTTGTGTGCCTATGTTGATAGCATCCAAATTGCCTCTTAGGCCATGATGACTGATTGTTTTGGCATTTAGAAGCACGTTTGGATGGTCTACCGGGAGGTGGTCTTTGCCGCTTTGGCACCTATATAAGCTTAGACTCCTTGGTCTTGTGAGCACTTTGGTGGGTTTGGGTCTAGGGTCTAGAGCTTGGCATGAGACCTTAGTGTCCTTCTGTGTAGACTTGAGCGTAAGCGCGGTCGTAGTGATTTCTATCAGTGGCTTCACAATGTTGAAAGGGTCAAAATAGCCCTTGTTGAAAGTCGTCACTATGCGTACATTGCCTATAGCAAGATGGATGCGATCTAGATTATAATCCACATTACAATTCGTCTGCTTCTTAAAAGTACGACCTAGTAGTGACATATTACTGGCCCCTTTTGTGTTAGGCAACACGTGAAAGAAAGCTGGTATACGTTCACACTCGATAGAAATGACCACTTTGCACTTCCCTAAGAGCGTGTAAGCATTGCCTCCAAATGGGGTGAGTTTGGCGTTGGTGAGCTGCAGTTTAGGTTGACCAATGCATGTCCAATGGTCATGCGTCAAGATATTGTAATCAGCACCTTCGTCAATCAAAGCATCAAAAGAATAGGTCTTTTCCGCAGTGACGGTGATTCGTAAGTAGGCAGGTGCCACTGCTTCTTCATCTTGATCTGTTATTTCCGTAATAGTAGCCACGCAAATGTTGACAGGGGCTTCCAACATAGGTGGCTCATGCAACGGGTGGGAAGGAGGATAGTATTTTTTGTTAGATATGATCAATGCCCCACCCTCATTAGGTGCTACCAATGATCCATGGTGCTCAAAGTTGTAAGGCCCCCATTATGAGGAGAAGCAAAATGCAAGCCCGGACATTGGTTGAGTCCTGACTTGTATATCAGATGAGGTCTATGTGACCGGATGGCAAAAAGGTGACCGTTGTGGGTCTAATCTTTGGGTTAGATGGAGTGGTTAAGCTGGTAGCAACTCGAGGCACATTGCATTGAGTTGTAGGGTAAGGGAGTTAAAAGGGGACCGCTATTGTGGGGTCTAGGGGCCGTGAAAACGGCCCCTGGTTGGGAGGTCCCAGGGGGGCCAGCGGCCCCCCTCGCGGGGGTCTGGGGGTAGCGCCCCCGACCCAATGGTAAAGGGAATATTCCTTGGCCGACTAGTGGAGGCTTATATGGTAGGTCGGTCAGGCCAACCTCACAACCTTCGTAGGCTATAAAAGCTAAACCCCTTCACAGCCATCGATCACTCATCTTTCACCTAGTTAGAGTTGTTGTTCCAGCTAGCCTTAAGCTCTTCACCTATCTTCTGTCTAGATCGCCATCTAAGCTTCACACAGTGGAAGCGCACGGGTGGACAGAGCCATCTTTGTATCAGTTGTTTGGAGTTAAAGAATTTACTGATTCTCCTCTTATCTGTTGTGTACTCTCTATCTCTTTCTCAGATTCTGTTCGCTGCGCCATGTAATATTTTACATGGTATTAGAGCCCAGGGGGCTCTATAGATCGAAGAGTGTGCAAGAGGAAAAGGCTTCAACAGCAAAAAGAAACTATGTCAACTTCCGGAAGCGGTTCTGGCGCATCAAGTTGCGGTGCAGGAGGTGGTGTTGCTGTACCGGCTATTCAAATACTGAGGATTCGTCCACCAACCTTCAGCGAAGGAAAGTTAGATGGTACAAACTACACCTTGTGGAAGTTCAAAATTACAACTATCCTTGATTCTTATGAGCTTTTGGAGACTGTGCTGGGGACTGAGGCAGAACCACAGCCTACCCCCGACCCATCAAATCCTAGTGCGATGATTCCTCCGAATGCAGATCTTCTACGAGCTTGGAAACGAAGGAATGTGTTAGATATGATCAATGCCCCACCCTCATTAGGTGCTACCAATGATCCATGGTGCTCAAAGTTGTAAGGCCCCCATTATGAGGAGAAGCCAAATGTGAGCCCGGACATTGGTTGAGTCCTGACTTGTATATCAGATGAGGTCTATGTGACGGGATAGCAAAAAGGTGACTGTTGTGGGTCTAATCTTTGGGTTAGACGAAGTGGTTAAGCTGGTAGCAACTCGAGGCGCATTGCATCGAGTTGCGGGGGAAGGGAGTTAAAAGAGGCCCCTATTGTGGGGCCCGGGGGTAGCGCCCCCGGCCCGATGGTAAAGGGAATATTCCCTGACCGACTAGTGGGGGCTTATATGATAGGTCGGTCAGGCCAACCTAACAGCCTTTGCGGGCTATAAAAGCTAAACCCCTTCATAGCCATCGATCCCTCATCTTTCACCCAGTCAGAGTTGTTGTTCCAGCTAGCGTTAAGCTCTTCACCTATCTTCTGTCTAGATCGCCATCTAAGCTTCACACAGTGGAAGCACACGGGTGGACAGAGCCATCTTTGTATCAGTTGTTTGAAGCTAAAGAATTTACTGATTCTCCTATTTTATGTTGTGTACTCTCTATCTCTATCTCAGATTCTGTTCGCTGCGCCGTGTAATATTTTACAGAATGCAGATGCATTGTGTACCTTAGTTACAAGCTGTTCTAACAGTGTTCTGACTTTGATTCAGCATACAACCAAAGCGTCACAGGATTGGAATGTACTAAGGAGTCAGTATGAAACACGAAATCAAACAAGGATTCAAAATTTGGAGAATCAACTAGCAGCGGAGAAGTTTGCTGAAGGAGAGACGGTTGAAGCATTCATCACTCGGATTTAGAATCTGCGCGACCAGATGGCTGGCGCTGGGATACAAAAGACTAGCGAAGAGCTAGCTCGGAGGTGTCTTCGGATTTGTCCACAAAAGTTTGATGGACTAGTAACTGCCCTTAATACTCAGGTGAGACCTCAAGCTTTGACTTTTGAGGAGTTTTATGCATTATTAATGGAGGAGGAGTTGAAGCTGAAAGCTCGAGAAGGAAGCAACAATGGAGATGCTGCATTCTCTGCCAATGCAAAAGGCAAAGGTGGTTCCTCCACTAAAAATGATGGTGACAAAAAGAAGAAGGGCGGAAAGAAGAAGTTTCAAGGAGAGTGCTTCTACTGCAAGAAGAAAGGACATGCAATTGCAGATTGTCATGTCAAGAAGGCAGATGAAAAGAATGGTACCCTTAAAAGTAAAGGGAAAGAGACAGTCAATACGGCTGAAGCAGAGCTGGAATTATTCATGGCGACCATTGAGGAAGTGTGCTCCTCGGCACAAGAAGAATCTACCACTGACTCATGGGTATTGGATAGTGGGGCCTCCCATCACATGACCAACAAGAAAGGTCTATACAGTTCTATGCAGCCTCTACAAGAATCCATCACTATGACGGTTGGAAATGATGCTAAATGCCCTACTGTAGGCACATGTACTATTTCTTTTATTGCTGCAAATGGTGAAGTCAAAAAGCTTTCAAATGTGTTGTATGTTCTCGAAATCAGTAGAAATCTGTTATCAGTTGCTGCCATAACTGATCTTGGTCATGAAGTGAGGTTCAAGAAGACAGGTGCAAAAATTCTTGATAGTGCTGGCACAATTGTTGGCAAAGGAGAAAGAAGGAACAACCTGTATGAGCTAAGTGCTCTTACAGCCACTGCTGGAGTGGGTACAAGTAAGCTTTGGCATGAAAGGTTTGGACACATCGGATTTGCAGTGTTGAAGGAGATGCAAAAGCAAGGTATGGTTGCTCACCTAGCTACAATAAATTGAAGGAACCATGTGAAGCTTGTATGATGGGCAAGCAACAAAGAAAGGCATTTCCAGAAGAAAGCAAGAATAGAGCATAGGCTCCTCTAGAGTTGGTGCATGCTGACTTGTGTGGTAAGATGCCTACACAGGCCTTGAGGGGATCTTCTTATTTTATGTTGATTGTCGAAGACTACAGTAGGAAGATGTGGGTGTACTTCCTTCATGATAAGGCTCAATCTTTTGGTAAGTTTAAAGAATGGCTAAAACTTGTTGAGAATGAAACAGGGAAAAGTGTGAAGAAATTTAGAACAAATGGTGGTGGTGAGTTCAACTCAAAGGAGTTTGAAGGCTTTTGCAAGAGCAAAGGGATCAAGCATCAATTGACGACGCCTCGCACACCTCAGCAGAACGGTGTTGTGGAACGCAGGAATCGCACCACTGTGGAGATGGCAAGATGCATGCTAAAGGGCAAGGGATTGCCTAACCATTTTTGGGCTGAAGCCGTTAATACTGCAGTCTACATTCTAAATCGGAGCTATACAAAGGCTCTCAAGGGAAAAACACCTCATGAGGCTTACACTAGTAAGAAACCATCTGTCTCACATTTCAAAATTTTTGGATGTGAATGTTATGCATATGTTCCAGATGAGAAGAGAAACAAGTTAAAACCAAAAAGCAGGAAATGTATCTTCTTGGGTTATAGTGATGAGCAGAAGGCTTACAAATTATATGACCAAGAGGCAAAGAAGATCATCGCGAGCCATGATGTGGTGTTCAAGGAGGAGCCGCATACAGTGGAGGAGGAGAAGGCAAGTTCTTCCACTTTATCATCAAGTGAAGAAGTAGTCCACTATGAACCTGTCCCGAGAGCTATCCCTATCCTTAAGGAGGAGGAAGCATCATCTTCATATGATGAGGAAAAAGTTCACCAACCTGACATCACCCCACCGGAAAAGCCATTGCCGCGCTGGGTGAAGCAGCTCTATGACCACAATAATCCTATGCCTACATCTGTTGAGGAGAAGGCAGACGGACCAAGGAGGTCTCAGAGAATAGAGGAGCAAAGGAGGGCTTCTTCTCACATAGTCAATATGGCCTTGATGGTTGAGATTATGAGAGAAGTAAAGGAGCCAAGTGACTTAGAAGAAGCACTTGCAGATCGATCATGGAAGGCTGCTATGCAGGCGGAGTATGACAACATAATGAAGAATGACACTTGGGTGCTAGTGGATCGACCAGCAAAGCGGAAGGTTATTGGCACCAAGTGGATCTGGAAGGTAAAGTACAAGGCTAATGGTACCTTAGAAAAGTACAAAGCTAGACTAGTTGCCCAAGGATTTTCACAAGTTGAAGGGTTTGATTTTCAAGAGTCATTTGCCCCAACTGCCAGAATGACCACTATTCACATGGTACTTGCAGTGGCTGCCCACAAGAAGTAGCCAGTGTACCAAATGGATGTTAAGTCAGCGTTCTTAAATGGTGACCTCAAGGAGGAGGTGTACGTGGCTCAGTCATCAGGGTTTGATGCCCCCCATTCTGAGAACAAAGTGTGTAAGCTAAAGAAGGCATTATATGGGCTGAAACAAGCCCCAGAGCATGGTACCAGTGGATAGATAAGTTCTTTTTAAACCTAAACTTCAAAAGATGTGCCTCAGATGCTAACTTGTATGTTTACAGGGATGGTAAAAAGTCTGTAGTGATTGTCCTATATGTGGACGACCTTCTTATTACAGGTGACTATGAAGATATGATCAACCAAACTCGAAAGGCTTTGAGTTCTGAGTTTGAAATGACAGACTTGGGCTTGCTGCACTATTGTTTGGGGATTAAAGTCTGGCAAGAGCCAGGAAAGATCTTCATCTCTCAGAAGAAGTATGCATGGGAGATCTTGAAGGCATTTGGCATGACCGAGTGCAAGGAGATAGCTACACCTATGGAGGTGAATGCAAAGTTATCTGTCGAGGATACATCAGCACTAGCAGACATTGGGAGGTATAGGAGGTTGGTCGGTAGTCTGATCTACTTGTGTAACACCAGACCAGATATCAGTTTTGTTGTTTGTGTTTTGAGCAGGTTCTCAAACAAACCTCATGAGAGTCATTGGAAGGCTGGGATGCGGTGTTGAGAAATAGACAAATGATGTATGCTCCAAGAGGAGCTGTCCTGAATCCCATATGCACAGTGAGGAGAGTGGAACAACTCAAAGCCTATAAAGCATTGTACTTGACTATGAAATGAACACAATATCATGATGCTTTGTACTTTCAGTTAAGTGTCTGTCATTGTCAATTCTACACAAGATTGTGTTTATGAGTCCAAGCTAATCTATCTTGGAACCTAATTCACTTGTGTAATAGTTTATCTCTACTTGTCCATGTCATTATGAACTTGGTTTACATCTTTGATCCACCATAGCTTGTGTCATGTCCTAGATCCACATCGTTTAACATGGTATCAGAGCCCAGTTGGGCATGGCACAGCTCATACTTTGAATCTCTAGTCTCCCTTCACCTTTGGTGATCTCTAACCAGCCCACATTCAGCTCATATCTTCAGTTTCAACTTCAAATCTCAGTTGGACCTTGTAGCAGCCATAGCGAGACTGCACCTACCCACCTTGGAGCTCTTGGATCTCTCTCTACAGGCCATATCTTTAGGTGATTCCTTCTAGAGGTAGCTTTCCTTGCTCAAGATGCTTCATCCTAGCACTTCAATTGATGACATTACTGCTTCCTAGCTCCAGCATTACACAAATCGAAACGCGCTGTTCTGTCTGCGCCTGTCCACGGTCGTACTGCTGACGCCAATCGTACAATCCGCAATCGACCCTGTGAGCATAGGGCTTTTGAAGCTCACTATGCAAGCCTACTCCCCATATAATATCTTGGGAAATGGTCAACTCATTGAGCTACACGAACTGAAAGAACAGTCGGCTGTCTGAAACCTAGAGGAAGCCATATCCAGAAATTTGGAAAGCTTGGCAACCTTGTTCCTTTTCTCATTACCATCATCAACAGTGATTTTAATCACTGAGGAATACTCTCTGAAGATCATTACTAGTCTGGAAGTGTCCAAGGAAGCTTAGAAGCCATCCACGAAGTTCTTGAGAGAAAGCAGATCAAGTACCGACTAGTATCCATTAACACTCAACTAGTGTCAATTTGACATTGATTCTCTTGTGTCTCTTGACACATTAAAATACAATCTTTTGCTGGTTAACTAAAGTTTAGCAGCATGGCAGATATTGAGCAGATAGCTAAATTCAACGGTGAAGGATTTCATGCCTGGAAGGAAAAGACCATGTATCACCTGATGCGAAAGGACTTATGGGACCTATTTGAAGATGATGCAGATAACAAGAAGGAAGATGATGAAGATGGGTTTGTTGAAGAAGACCAGTACAAATCCAAAGAATGGAAGAAGATGAATAATAAGGCACTAGGCATCATTGCCTGGGGATTAAGTGATGATGTGTTACATCATATATCTGGCATTAGAAATGCTAGAACCGCCTGGGAGGAACTTGATAAAATGTTTGGCACTCAAGCAAAGAATTCAAAGGTAAAACTTCTCATGCAGTTTTATAAACTAGATATCAAAGACAGTGCTTCTATGACCATACACATTAATAAGTTTAAGAGTTTAAAAACTCAGCTTGCATCTCTTAAAAAGAATATTGAGGAAGATGAAGCAATAGCCGTACTACTTGCAAGTGTAAACAAGGATCCATATGAAAATCTTGTGTCCACTTTGAGTAATGTTCCAAGCCTCACACTTAACGATATTGAGCACTCACTACTCGATGAAGAAGGCAAAGTAAAAAACAAGAATGCAAAAGACAATGTCTCATCATCTAGGGACAATCTTTTGTACACCAAAGGAGCTGCTGGACCTAAAGGAAGAGGTCGAGGATTCATTCACTTATGGCTTCCCACAAGCTAGCCTCTTCCTCTCGCAATCTCCTAAGGGCAGCCTCCTTCTCTAGGGACGCAAGGGCAGCTCTCTGCTGAGCCAATGATGATGAGAATCCCTACTGCGGCTTCGCTTTGTGGCTCGGGGCTATCATGTTGTGCATGAGAAGCCCCCAAATTTTGCATGTTCTCCTTTTTATATTTGGAAGAGATGCAGATGTGGTGGATGGTGCCACTGCGGCTACCATCATGAGCACTGTAATGACCACCGCCATGAGCATCATCATGATAAGGCCCAATCTGGAGGATCTGGACAGCCATGGCACTAGGAAGGCCTGTGCAAAGTGCGGGCTGTCGTGTGAGGGGGGCGGCTGAAAAAGGAAGAGGAACAAGGCAATGAGGCCAAGAACTCGTCCTCCAAGAGCAGTGGCAATAGGCCAGGGCTTCAGCTCTGATACCATGTTGGAAACTGTGAGGAAGACGAGAGATGAAAGGAAGAGAGGAGAGAAGAGAGATATGAGACACCATAAGTGGAACCCCAAAAGTGTGTCAACTGAGCACACATGATAGGAATATATAGAGGGGACTTGGGGCGCTATATATAGACATACTATATATAGCTAACAAGAAGAATAATTTCAGAATATTTCATAGACATGGGTAGTAAATTTGCGATGCAAATAACAACAGTTACAGAGGGAAAAAATTTGTGGTAGGGTAAGCACCCATAGCACCATGTACTGTGTAATATTCTACAAAGAAATTATGTGTTAGACATACAATCATCATCAAGATGAGCACAAAAACTACTCCAAACCAGAAGTTTGATAACTTATAAAATTTGTACAAGACTAGTGATGAAAACTCATGAACTTACATGGAACCATGTAGAAGAGAACCAAAACAAACATGAAAATCTATATGTAAATATTGCAAAGTGTGATTCTATCCAACCAACCATAGGCCTTAATGTTGAGATGACAAGCTCAACACATGTGGACATTGATGATGGACCGCCTGGTTAGATGGGTCCACACGTCTACACTTAGCACGTCGGTGGTCATTATGACTCTCACATGGCCACTGACTCACTACTTATTATATTCAGGTTGTTACACCTATTTACAGCTGGCATAGTTATAGCGCCAGTCGACTAGTGTAGTCGGTTATGCATTGTTTGACTTAGTAGGCCACTTTCCTTTTATCTTGTATCTTATCTATACTTTGTGTACATTGTGAAGTGTGTGGAAGAAGAAGAAGAAATCAGCAAGAAAACGTTTTGGCCTCCATCTCTCTTCTTGTCTCTTGAGTGAGCTTCTCCTTGTGCATTCTGTGTGTGTTCGGCGCAGCATCTTGAGCAATCCCCTCCACCACGCGATTCTTGACATGGTATCAGAGCCGCACCACTGAGAGAGGCTGATTTCGAAGGTTGAAGCAAAGGGGAAGAAGCAAGGTTCGAGCAAGCAAGCCATGGGTAAGAAGCTCTCCCATCCTTCCACTCTTTCTCTTGGATAGTGCCTGTGGAGGCACCGGAAGCAGGGCAGAGCAAAAATCTCAGATTGCAGTGAGATTTGGTGTACGCGAAGAGCACTGTATATTCAGCAGATAAGCCCTTTAGGGCTTGCCCGCAATTATTTTGGGAATTTGAGGCCGTTTCAGGGCCCGTTTTAGAGCCGCAAGTTGCGGACAACAGTTTCAGGGTACGCAGTGACTTCAGCTGTATCGACCGACAGCGAGTGCGCAGGTTACAGATTTCAGATCTGTAAGATTAAAGGTGTTTATCAGTGAGTAAACACGAGGTCTATCTGCAAATAGGTTGCAGATTGCATGTATTGTTGAGCAGACAGTGAAAAAGGCTGTCTAGTGTATTGATGTGCACTACAGGTCGAGGATTGCAGAAGATTTGCTTGTTGTTTGGTATTATTCTTGTGATAATGGCAGAGAACAGTGGAAGCCCCATCATTGAGAAGCTTTACAAGAACAACTACCCTTCATGGAAGTTCCGTGTCACGAACTTTCTTATTGGAAAAGGCCTCTACGAGTTCGTTTCAGGTGAAGAAAAGGAGCCGGAGGTGAGTGATCCTCCAACTGTAGAAGAGATAAAGGCACGAAAGGAATGGAATGCAAACGACAAGAAGGTCATGTATTGGTTGTCTGCAGTAATTGACAATAATATGTTGGGACACATTAGAAATGCAGAGAATGCATATGCAGCTTGGACCATACTTGAAAGTATGTTTTCTGTAAATACAAAGGCACGAAAGATTCAACTCAAGCAAGAGTTGAATACATTGAAGAAAGGGAAGATGTCTATCAATGAGTATGCATTGAAGGTAAGGAGCATTGCAGATGCATTGGCAGCGATTGATACAATGCCCGATGATGATGATTTGGTGTCGTCTACCTTGGGTGGACTTAACAATGAAAAGGCTTGAAAGTCTTTTGTAACTTCCGTATATGTCAGAAAGCCATTTCCAGATTTTGATGAGTTGGTCTCTCTAATGATCACTGAAGAAATCAACATGCAGAGTGAGACATCTGAAAGAAGTGGTGAACAGGTCCAGGCTTTCTACTCCAGTTCAGGAAGGGGACGTGGTAGGTTCTCTTCAAGAGGCCGTGGTAGTGATAACCAGCAAAATAGATTGAATCAGCAATTTGGCGATATGCAGGTTTTAGGAGGTCATGGTAACTTTAGATGCAGGGGGAGCTTTAGAGGAAGAGGTGGATGGCAGAACAGAGGTTCTAACAACTCTGGTATTGTGTGCCACTACTATGGCAAAACAGGTCATATTGCAGCCCAATGTTATGCCAAGAAAGATGATATTCGGAGTGGTAAGTTGCAGCAAGGAAACTATGCATCATCTTCACGACAGAATGAAGACAAAAATGAACGTTTGTTTGTTATGCAGCATATGCTGAATGCTGTTACAGGAAAGGGAACACATGAAGATGTTTGGTATGTCGATTCAGGTGCATCCAATCATATGACCAGCCATGCAGAATGGTTTGGAGAGATGCAGGATTTGCAGAATGCAGGTTATGTGCAGACGGGTGATGACTCATGCCACCCAATTTCACACATTGGAAAAGTTCCCTTGTCCTTGCATGATGGTAAGACAAAGAGTCTTTCAGATGTATTACATGTGCCATCTATTACAAAGAATTTTGTGTCAGTCGGTCAAATGGTAGAGCAAGGCCTGCAAGTCAGATTTAATGCAAAGGGCTGCTTTGTAGAAGACTTCAATGACAAGTGCAGGTTGGTAGCAAAGGAAAGTAGAGTTGGACGTATGTTCACTCTAGATGCCGGAATTCCTACTATGAATGCTGCTATGTATGCCAAAGGAAAAGGTGTTGTTGCAGACATTGAAATTTGGCACAAACGCATTGGACATGCAAATGTACAAAGGCTAAAACTAATGCAGTCCAAAGGGTTGGTTACAGGTTTTCCTACATTTAGAGTTGCAGAATTTCAGAAGGTATGTGAAGCATGTCAGTTTGGTAAGTAGGCAAGGCAACCTTTTTCACATGATAGAGATGTAAGCAGAAATATTCTTGATGTTGTAAATACAGACATTTGGGGGCCTACACAAAATGTATCTCTTGGAGGTAGTTCATACTTTGTCACATTCATTGATGATTGTTCTAGAAAGCTGTGGGTATATTTTATGAAGGAAAAGAGTGAAGCGTTTGAGCACTTTAGAACTTTCAAGGCTGCAGTTGAAAGAGAAACAGGCTTGAAAGTAAAGTGCCTGAGGTCAGATGGAGGGGGAGAGTACCTCTCAAATGAGTTCAGTGATTTTCTGAAGTCTCATGGGATAAAGAGACAGTTCACATGCAGGTATACCCCACAGCAAAATGGGGTTGCAGAAAGGAAAAACAGGCATATTGCAGAAGTTGCACGCGCCTTGATGGCCGAAAAGAATATGCCTAAGCATTTTTGGTCTGAGGCTGTTCATACTGCTGTTTATATTATGAACAGAACTCCCACAGCTGCAGTTCATGGTATGACCCCCGAAGAATGTTTTACAGGTAAGAAGCCTGATGTTTCACACTTGAAAGTATTTGGTTGCATTGCGTATGTTCATGTTCCAGATGAGTTGCGGAAGAAACTGGATCCAAAGGCTGAAAAGTGTGTCTTTATTGGATACTCTTTAGAGCAGAAAGGGTATCGCTGTTACAACCCTGTCACATGTAAGTTCAGAGTGAGCAGGGATGTCATCTTTGATGAAATGAGCAGCTGGTATGCATCTAGTGGTGATGCATTGGATGTTGATGATGATCATGACACTCATGTGCAGGCTGAAAAGCAAGAATCACAGACTCTTAGTGGACCAGAGACATCATCTAGTAGTCCTTGGTCTGGGAGACTAAGGAGTACCTCTACATCTTCAGGTGCATCTAGTAGCACTACAGGTAAAGACAAAGGAAAGAATAAAGTGTCAGAAGGCATTGATGCAGTTCTTGATGGAAACTCCAGTGTCTCAGAGAGCTTAGATGATGAGCTTGGCATTCCTTCAGTGAGAACTCCAGGTGTGCAGAGAGCACGGGCTGATGCAAAGACTCCATTGAGTGATCCAGTGGTACGCAGGTCTAGTAGGGTGAGATACCCTGTTAAAAGATTTGGTTTTGAAGGCTATGCAGCTCACCATTATGCTTATATGGTGAAACTACTTGAGGATGTTGAGCCTACATGTTTTGAGGAGGCTGTTGGTCATGCTCATTGGGATGCAGCAATGGACGAGGAGATGGCCGCATTAGAGGCTAATAAGACTTGGGATCTAGTATCATTGCCGAAGGGAAAGAAAGCTATTGGATGTAAGTGGGTTTATAAGATTAAGCACAATGCAGATGGCTCTATTAGCAGGCACAAAGCTAGGCTGGTTGCAAAAGGCTATGCCCAGACATATGGCATAGATTATGATGAAACCTTCAGTCCAGTTGCTAGGATGGCAACTGTCAGATGTGTGATTGCTTTGGCAGCAGCCAAAGGTTGGAGGTTGCAGCAAATGGATGTAAAGAATGCCTTCTTGCATGGTGATTTTCATGAAGAAGTGTATATGGATCAGCCAGCAGGTTATGAAGATTTAGAGCATCCCACATATGTGTGCAGATTGACGAAGGCACTCTATGGGCTCAAGCAAGCACCTAGAGCATGGTCTGACAAGATTAGAGAGTATCTTGTCAATATTGGTTTTTATGTTTCTGATGCTGATCACTCACTTTATGTGAGAAAAGGAGATGCAGGTATCATAGTCATCTATGTGGATGACTTGATTATTACAGGTGATAGTGATACTGGGATTGCTGAAGTCAAGGGTTGTTTGAAGATGAAGTTTGAGATGAAGGATCTAGGTGAGCTAAGGTACTTCCTTGGCATTGAGGTGGTCAGATGTGATGATGGTATATGGCTGTCCCAAAGACAGTATGGCTTGGATATGTTGTCCAAGTATGGTATGACAGCATGCAAACCACTTTCAGTCCCGTTGGAGCAGAATGTAAAGCTGAGTGCTGATGTTGGGGATGAGATAGAAGACCCTACTATGTTCAGGAGGATAGTGGAGAGTTTGATTTACATGACTATTACAAGGCCAGACTTGAGCTACGCTGTTGGTCTTGTGAGTCAATTTATGCAAGTACCTAGAAAACCACACTTGGATGCAGTGAGACGCATATTGAGATATGTCAAGTCCACATTACATTATGGACTTTTCTATGAGGCAGGTACAGACGTACATGTGTTTGGATACACAGATGCAGATTGGGCTGGTAGTATGTCGGATAGAAGATCTACCAGCGGATACATGTTCTCTCTTGGTAGTGCAGCAGTTGCTTGGAGCAGCAAAAAGCAATCTACAGTTGCTTTGTCGAGTACAGAGGCTGAGTATAGAGGTGCTGCTGTTGCAGCATGTGAGGTAGTATGGCTGCAAAAGTTATTGGCTGATTTGGATGTGCAGGTGGAAGGTCCAGTTGTCATTTATTGTGACAACATGAGCAGTATACAGTTGGCTAGGAACCCTGTGTTCCATGCCAGGACAAAACATATTGAGGTACACTACCACTTCATGAGAGAGAAGGTACTAGCAGGTGAGATTGACTTGGTGTATGTCAGCACACAGGATCAGATAGCTGACATCTTCACGAAGGCATTGGGTACAGAGAAGCTTCAAAAGTTTCGAAGCTTACTTGGAGTTGCAGAGATGCAGTTGAGCTTGAGGGGGAGTGTTGAGATGACAAGCTCAACACATATGGACATTGATGATGGACCGCCTGGTTAGATGGGTCCACACGTCTACACTTAGCACGTCGGTGGTCATTATGACTCTCACATGGCCACTGACTCACTACTTATTATATTCAGGTTGTTACACCTATTTACAGCTGGCATAGTTATAGCGCCAGTCGACTAGTGTAGTCGGTTATGCATTATTTGACTTAGTAGGCCACTTTCCTTTTATCTTGTATCTTATCTATACTTTGTGTACATTGTGAAGTGTGTGGAAGAAGAAGAAGAAATCAGCAAGAAAACGTTTTGGCCTCCATCTCTCTTCTTGTCTCTTGAGTGAGCTTCTCCTTGTGCATTCTGTGTGTGTTCGGCGCAGCATCTTGAGCAATCCCCTCCACCACGCGATTCTTGACACTTAAATCATCTTATCAATGCCAATCAATTCTCAAGTTGGCATTCAATATGGACATGAACATGGGAGACGACTTGGTGACTTGTATCAGATGACTGGACTCAACTTTCATACTATTTGCTAGAAGTTATGAATGTCTGGACTTTGGCTTGCTTGAAGAACACATAGCAAATGATGTACAATCTTTACCTTGTTCTTGGAAGGAATTTTAATTCATATTCATAAAAAATTCCACAATCACAAAGAAGTGGATTTCCATTGAAATTTCCCAAGAAAAAGACTTAAACCAATGGCTACTCATGTCCTTCAAGAAAACCAAAGTTCCAATTCGCCCGATGAGCTGGATGAGCTAAAAAAGCTAGCTAAATTGAAGTGAATTTCGTACAAAATGATATTGTCTTTTGATCCAATGGGAAAATATGGGTTGTCAAATTATGACCAATGTAGAGCAAGGATGTGCCATCAAGACTTCCAAATATGACCCCACCTACATGACCCCAACTTCATTTAGAGTACTAGCCTTGACACAAAATAGACCATTAGAGGATAAAAACATATTGAAGCCATACTTAGATAGGATCTTGATAGAGGAAGAAAATATTGCTAACATAATAAATTGAGGGGATCTCTTGACCAATGTCTTGACTTATATGACACATGTGGGCATTTACCCATAAGACATTGACAGACAGACTAGATTGGAGTATAACCCAAAATTCTATGATTGGATCTTCCAATACTAAAGCCCATTGAGAGAATCCAAATGCCCTTACCACTAGATTGTACGCACAAAGTAGCCTAGTAAGTCAATCCTATTTCTTGTCGGTAATCACTAGTTCTTTTTATGATACATTATGTCTAGGGGACTAATTGTCTAGTTGTTCATTTTGTAGAGTCCATTTGACACTTCTTTACGTTGAGACGAGCATTCAGATGGCAAGGATTTGTAGCAGGATTTTGGATTCACAAAGCGCACATAATCTTCTTTTGTGGCCCTTGATCTGTGCAGGCCTCTCCCATCTCCCATATTTAATTCCTTTGATGTACTTATCATCCTTTGGTTTGATTGGGTGGACTGGACTACTGCTGAACTATGGTGGCTTTTGCTATGTGTTGGTCATCATTGGAATTTTTGTTATTTGTTTCTTGTGATGGAGCTTGTGGTTTAGGGGCCGTGTGGATCTCTATTTGTGTAGTGGGTGGTGCATTGGAGGTATTAGGGAAAGGCCTATTGGTAGTGGGTTTGAATTTTGGACAATAGACCCACTGAATGTTTATGGATTAAGCATCTTCTTGCTCGCTTTGATTTTTACCTCCTACTAGCTCATGGGTACATGGACATTGGTTGGAAGATTATAGTTGATGGTCAAGTTTTTCATTCATGGATTTAGGCAACCAGACCAAGGTGTTGTCATCATAGAAGCCTTGGGTGTGCAATAGGGCATATAGCACCCATTGTGGTTTGGTCCCTTGTGTATTCATGCAATGCCAAATTTTTCTCTTAAGTCTAGTATATGGAACAGGAGAGCCATGAAATCTTGCACTTGTGCCCTTGATAGGTTGCAATTTTTATTTGGAAACCCACTTGGTTATTGAAATTATAGCTTTGGTGGAGGCTTCCAAGAGTTGCAAGTATTTTCTACAGGATGTCTATGTAGGGTCACTTCCCACCTCCTTAGGGATGACACTGGGTTTAACTTTTGTTGGGAAGGTGTCAGATTTGGCAAAGCCATGATAGCTCACAATCCATACCACCAATCTGATGCAAATGAGAATTCTCCATAGTAGCCACACTATGAATCTTTTCACCATGAGATCTTCCTTATGAAAGCTCAATTCCATGAAACCACAATGTGGGAGAATGGGTCATCCCCTACCTAGTTTCAGGGGAAGATGTTGTAATCCCTAACTTTTACACATCACATGAAGGTCCAAAATTTTGTAATAGGAATAGAGTTTGGTTTAATGAATCATCCATGTAACTTATTCTAACCACTAACTAATCACCAACGTAGCCTATATAGCTAGTTAGTAACCAAATCATCTATTTGAACATGCAAAGCTCGATGAGATGGAAAATTGAAAAATAAGGGCTTGAGCTCTACTTGATGTATCACTACAATAGTATAGGGACATAGCGATGGGCATTTGAGACAAAAATTAGTGGCATCGATATTTGCATTAGAAATGCAACGCAAATAGCGACGGTACTATGATAAAAAAAAAGTGGGCAAAACCCAAGTGCGGCATTTTGCTGCAAAGAGTTTGAGAGATAGTGCCTTTGGGAGGGAGATGGAGAGGAAGAGAGAAAGAGAGAGAAGGAGAGATTCTCACCGCCGCCACTACTGTTTGCGAAGAATAGCAAGAAGTTCACGAAGGAAGAAGAGGGACTATCACAAAGAGGAGACAAAGAATCCATCATTGAGCCTTTGTGGTGAGTAAATTGCCTCATCTTTGTTTGTTCTTGTTCTTTCTTCTTTTATTTATTTTTTTCCTTGATAATGAGGTGCATTGAGGGAGAAAGCGAGGAAATGCGAGAGGGAGAAGAAGAAAGGAAAATAAAGAGAAAACGAGATAGAGAGAGAGAGAGAGAGAGAGAGAGAGAGAACGAGAATAAGCATGAAAGATAACAAAGAAAGAGAGAAAGAGAGAGAGAGAGGGAGGGAGGGAGGGAGAGAGGATAATGAGTGAGAAAACAAGAGGGGGTGGAGAGAAACAAAGAGAGGGGCAACAAAGAAAGAGAGAGAGAGAGAAAGAAAGAGAAGGGGGAGAGAGCATGAAATGAAAATCGCAAAGAGAGGTGGATAAATTATGTTAGGCTAGTTAGAAAACTAAAGCTAGTCTTTGAGGAAAGGGGGTGTTTAAATTTCCCATGGATTTTTTATACAGCAAAGTGGTCTTCCTTAGCCAACAGAATTCCATTAAAAATCTAAAATTCTAGATTAGGTCAAGTTAGGAATGATTGAATGTCAACTATCCTAGTGTGTCATCCTAGATCCAAATCAATGTTATTTTAGGGGGCCGGATTTGAGACTATACCTTATTAATAAAGTTGTTGATGCATATCACTCCCCTTCATTTCTAACTCTCTTTAAACCAATGCAATGTTCTACTTAAGTTTGAGAGATGATAGCAAAGTAGTTATCTTAAGCTAATATTAGATAACCATGATAGGAGACTATAGTCACAATTAAGGCTAGCTTTAGGTTGATCATTGTAGGGTTTGTCAAGAATCGCGTGGTGGGGGGACTTGCTCAAGATGCTGCACCGAACACACACAGAATGCACAAGGAGAAGCTTACTCAAGAGACAAGAAGAGAGATGGAGGCCAAAACGTTGTCTTGTTGGTTTCTTCTTCTTCTTCCACACTCTTTTCAATTGTACACAAAGTATAGATAAGATACAACATAAAGGAAAGTGACCTACTAAGTCAAACAATGCATAACCGACTACACTAGTCGACTGGTGCTATAACTATGCCAGCTGTAAATAGGTGTAACAACCTGAATATAATAAGTAATGAGTCAGTGGCCATGTGAGAGTCATAATGAACACCAACGTGCTAAGTATAGACGTGTGGACCCATCTAACCAGGCGGTCCATCATCAATGTCCGCATGTGTTGAGCTTGTCATCTCAACACTCCCCCTCAAGCTCAATTGCATCTCTGCAACTCCAAGTAAGCTTCCAAACTTTTGAAGCTTCTCTGTACCCAATGCCTTCGTGAAGATGTCAGCTATCTGATCCTGTGTGCTGACATACACCAAGTCAATCTCACCTGCTAGTACCTTCTCTCTCACAAAGTGGTAGTGTACTTCAATATGTTTTGTCCTCGCATGGAATACAGGGTTCCTAGCCAACTCTATACTACTCATGTTGTCACAATAAATGACAACTGCACCTTTCACTTGCACATCTAAATCAGCCAATAACTTTTGCAGCCATACTACCTCACATGCTGCAATAGCAGCACCTCTATACTCAGCCTCTGTACTCGACAAAGCAACTATAGACTGCTTTTTGCTGCTCCAAGCAACTGCTGCACTACCAAGAGAGAACATGTATCCGCTGGTAGATCTTCTATCAGACATACTACCATCCCAATCTGCATCTGTATATCCAAACACCTGTACATCTGTACCTGCCTCATAGAAAAGTCCATAATGTAATGTGGACTTAACATATCTCAATATGTGTCTGACTGCATCCAAATGTGGCTTTCTAGGTACTTGCATAAAGTGACTCACAAGACCAACAGCATAGCTCAAGTCTGGCCTTATAATGGTCATGTAGATCAAACTCCCCACTATCCTCCTGAACATAGTAGGGTCTTCTATCTCATCCCCAACATCAACACTCAACTTTACATTTTGCTCCAATGGGACTGAAAGTGGTTTGCATGCTGTCATACCATACTTGGACAACATATCCAAGCCATATTGACTTTGGGACAGCCATATACCATCATCACATCTAATCACCTCAATGCCAAGGAAGTACCTTAGCTCACCTAAATCCTTCATCTCAAACTTCTTCTTCAAAAAACCCTTGACTTCAACAATCCCACTATCACTATCACCTGTAATAATCAAGTCATCCACATAGATGACTATGATGACCAAACCTGCATCGCCCTTTCTCACATAGAGTGAGTGACCAGCATCAGAAACATAGAAGCCAATATTGACAAGATACTCTCTGATCTTGTCAAACCATGCTCTAGGTGCTTGCTTGAGCCCATAGAGCGCTTTCTTCAACCTGCACACATACGTGGGATGCTCTAAATCTTCATAACCTATTGGTTGATCCATATACACTTCTTCCTGCAAATCACCATGCAAGAAGGCATTCTTCACATCCATTGCTGCAACCTCCAACCTTTGGTTGCTGCCAAGGCAATCACACATCTGACAGTTGCCATCCTAGCAACTGGACTGAAGGTTTCATCATAATCTATGCCATATGTCTGGGAATAGCCTTTTGCAACCAGCCTAGCTTTGTATCTGCTAATAGAACCATCTGCATTGTGCTTAATCTTATAAACCCACTTACATCCAATAGCTTTCTTGCCCTTCGGCAATGATACTAGATCCCAAGTCTTATTGGCCTCTAATGCAGCCATCTCCTCATCCATTGCTGCATCCCAATGAGTATGACCAATAGCATCCTCAAAACAAGTGGGCTCAACATCCTCAACTAGTTTCACCATGTAAGCATAATGGTGAGCTGCATAACCTTCAAAACCAAATCTTTTAGCAGGGTATCTCACCCTACTAGACTTGCATACCACTGGATCACTCAATGGAGTCTTTGCATTGACACATGCTCTCTGCATACCTGGAGTCCTCACTGAAGGAATGCCAAGCTCATCATCCAAGCTCTCTGAGCCACTGGAGTCTCCATCAAGCACTGCATCAATGCCTTCTGACACTTTATTCTTTCCTTTGTCTTTACCTGTAGTGCTACTAGATGCACCTGAAGATGTAGAGTACTCGTTAGTCTCCCAGACCAAGGACTACCAGATGATGTCTCTGGTCCACTAAGAGTCCGTGATTCTTGCTTTTCAGCCTGCACATGAGTGTCATGATCATCATCACTTAAAGCCCGAGTGGGTAGATGCAGATGATTGGCAAAGACTTATGGAGGAGGCTACAGATTCTCCAGGATGTTGGCGATAACAGCAGGAGGCAGCGAAGGCACGACTGGAGGCAGGGATGGTCCTTTATCTTGGGAGTGGCGGCCACATGACTTATCTGGAGAACTTTGTAAGTTTTTCTTTTCTTCTTCATGCTTTCTTATTTGCAATATCAATTGTAGTAACAATTGTATTTCTAATAGTTGTATTTTATTTTCTTTGCAGCACTCTATTTTAAACCGCAATCTGGCGGAGACTTGATATAAATTGATTGATAGACTCCATGCACACAGTGGCCCAATAAGTTACTAATCTTTCTTGTTCGTAGTTACTATTTTTATTAAAATTCATTATGTATGGTGGACTGATGTGTAGTTGTTCTTTTTGCACACTCTGTGTTCGATGCTCCTTTGTGTCTACATGGGCTTTTAGATGGCGAGGATCTATAGCTCACACTTGGATTCGTGGAGCGTACATCCTCTTTTCTTTTGGTCTTGTGATTTATGTAGGCACCTTCTGTGTACTATGTTATTATCATCCTTTGTATCTTGCCATGATTCCATGAGTTTTCATTAGTGATCTTGTATTTATTCTATGTATCAGTCTTGTGGGTTCAAGTACATTTTTCATTGATCTTAACGACTATTGCACACTTAACATGTAATCCATTTGTAGATTATAAATACATCACATAGTGCTATATGTGGCAGGGTAGCTTGCTGCCCTGTCACATATTTTATTTCTCTGTATCCATTGCTATTAGGGTTGCAAATTTATTGCACGTATCGTTATTGGCGTTGCAATATGCCTCACAAACTCTCGCTATTGGCATCGGTATTTGCATCAATATTTGTTTCAATTTTGCAATGCAAATACCAATGCACATACCAACACCAATAGCGACGGTTTCATGGAGATGCTAATGCCAACAGGTTTAGCGATAAGGAGGGCAATTTTTCTAATGAATGTTTTCGTCACTTTGAACATTGGTATGAGGCCTGTATCTTGTAGTGTATGTTTCCTTTTAAAATAATCCACTTTCATATATGTCCACACACAGGTGTACACACACAAAATACATGTAAACCATCCAACCAAAAATATGTTCTTTAATATGAAAGAGTATTCAGGAGAAACATTGAGATAAGGGGCCATCGACTTCGAATGGTAAAGAAAATACATGAGAATATTTAAGTAGCTAACAATTATACTATGCACAATGAAAAAACCCATCAACTTACAAAAGAATTGTGATATAAAATAAATTAAATCGAATATGTACAAGCAATATCTCATTTGGAAAGGACGACTTCTAGTAATGTCATATCTCTAGTCAAGATTGAGAATGTAGACAATTTTTTGTAATGGCATATTTTTAGTGAAATTTTTTCTAATACATAAGAACATGCCTTGTCTTTGAGCTTAACATGTGATCAGATGAACCAAATTTTTATTGAAGCCTATGTCATGGAGTTTGAAGAGGGTATGGAGAAGAACATCTTATCCTCTTATAGTCTCAATCAAATTTCTCATCATTTTGAAAATAGAAATCTTCAAGAATAGAAAAGAAAATCAACACTTCAAAAGAAAAAGAAAAAGAAAAAACTAAAATACAAGAAACGATAAGACTTACATCGTTGGCAGCATATTCTGGTTTCTATGTCAGTAAAGCCGATTCCCGTCCTCTACCACCCCCTCCGTAGAAAATCCTTCCTTAATTGTTCTATTATTGTCTACTACTTCTCGAGGAGGTGATCTGACTTGTTATATTCGGCACATCGCCTTTGTAATCACTGGTTGCCACACACAAACACAAACACAAACATAGAGAGAGAGAGAGAGAGGGAAGGAGAATGGTAAGCTCTAGTTGTAGCTCATTTACTGCAGTGCTAGTATCAATCGTATTGATTATCGTGTAGATGAACTTACTGAGTGGTAGGCTAAATGCAAAGGATTTCCCATGCCTTGCCAACATATGCCAAAAACAAGCTCTTTTTGCAGGAAAAAGAAAGCTTGTATCACCAATTTTTAGCTTTTGTAAAGTTTCAGCTGTAAATTTATGTCCTACTCCATATGTGGATCCCTTAAACTAGGATATTGAGTCACTTTTTCAGTCAACCCATCACTTTCAAGTGGTAAAGGCAAAGCCACATGCTTAACCTTCTTTGCAACAATTTTGAACTTTGTATCCACCCTTGCTTCAACCCTATTTTGTAGCCCATATTGCAGCCCATAACATTCATGCTCAACAAAATCTTGAATGGCTTTATACATATCTAAAGTGTCAACATAGACAACATCTTTTTTTGCTATGTTTCTAGCATTAATTGCTGCAAAAATTCTATCCACTATATTAACATCAACCAACCCTAAAAATAGCCCTAAAATACCTTCATTTGCATCACACCATGTGTCTTTAGTTCTTTTTCAACCCATCCTACATATTTCTTTTCAGCCCTGCATATGGCTGAAATATTTAGTAAAACTACCAAGAGTACATGTTGTCCATTCTTGCAATCTAGACACAAACACAATTTTTCCCTTTCTTGGAGGCATAATTATCTTCCTAGAGGCACTTCCATAGCCTCCACTTATAGCAATGTTGTAAACTCTTGTGCATTAGGTGGCTTAGGATTATCCTGCAGCCTATCCTGACTACGAGGATGATTCACACAAACAATGAGAAAGCGTATTTCCTTTGTATTATCTTTACTTTGAACCCGAGCATATGAAGAACTGTAACGTGTCCACCTGTTCACTTGCAGGACACGTCTTAGCAGCCCATCGGGAAGAGAGTCTAGAAAAGGCCGCTTGGCACTCCCACAAAATGTCACAGGGTTTGCAATCTAGGTCTTCCCGACTCTGCCAAGAAGCGGAAGCATTCTGGCCATTCCCACTTAGGACCGACCTGAATCAGGGTTCTCCTAGTGGTCAAATTCCTACAACGGTAGCTAGCGTCGAACCCCATGCGAACTACTTTACGCAAAAACATTAGAGTCAAAGCGGATTCATGCTACACTTGGTTCAAGAAGATTGGGAAACGAGAGGGATGCAAAGCTCGACCTCTCTGCCCATAAGGCATAGTCCCATTCCGTTCCCCTAAAACAGCATAAATCGGGACTCTAGTATCCTAGATTCTAAGTCATCGTTCCTTGTTGTCAACTTCCTTCAAGAAAAGTTCCCAGCCAACCGGGAAAACCCATCCATAGGACGGACTCATGGCCACATCCACCGCACTTTCCTCAGGGTTTCTTTAGTTTTCTAATTATCTACCACATTTAGTTTGATACGCAAAAACAGCTTTCTTAATTAGCCAGTTAATCACCAATTCCTTCATGTAATCTTAGCACTGACATAGAAAAACAATGTCAAGTAAGTTCCTTTTCAATAATTTATCTTATTAATCAGTCTTTGGAATACATCATAATAATCCAGCACGAAGGCTATCCATAATCTGCCCGAAGGCAATCCAACAATCCTCAAGGATTACTAATCCAAGTTTCTGCCAGTAGACTAGTATGCGGGCCTCGAGATCCAATCCTGAGTCACGTCAGCCTCTTGTGCAAGACTCGGAGGCAAGGGATTTACAGCCAGAGCCCCCCTTGGCACCCAAGCATCCTCCTACTCCAAGTAGCGCCCAACGGAGAGACCTCTCGCGGCAGGTTTGGTCCACGTTCCCGACGCGGCTAACAACCCCCTTGGTTAGGGTTAGGCAGATAGTCGAGGGTAACTAATGCTACCTCTCCCTCTAGGCCTTCAGCCTAAAGTATGAATTATTTTTCCAACTTAGTTCCTTGAGCAAAGCAATACAAACAATGCTCCTAAACTGTACAAGCACAATCAATCCAATGGTCTTTGTTTGGACAACTGCTAAGGTGTGAATCCATCTCTCCGAATGCATCCAGCATTCGATCTGGGATCGATTGCAACTTGGCAAGATCCCCAAGGGTTTGTTTGTTTACCCTTTTATCCTTGGGTTAGGGCTTATACCATGTTAACCCAATTAACAAACACCTTAGGTTCCTTAAATTAAGACAGTAATTCCTGGGCAACCTCATCGCCCTAACTTGAATTCGTTACCCTAACTTGGCAACTCACTAGCAGGATTACTCATCCTCTTGCAAGTTAGACCTACACTAGAACTTGCCAAACTTGTCCTAAGGAGTGGCAACTCTACTTTGTGATTTAACACAAAACCATACGACGTTGCAACTTGTTGTATAGGAGTAGTATCTGACTTGCGGAATTATCTTTCCTATCAATCGGCATAGCTTGGTCAGGAAATATGTTTGGTCAAGTTGTAGGATTTGGGAGTCCTCTTGACCCAACCCAACCCTAACCTTACTAGGTCACAACGCTTGGCCCTAGGGCTTCTAAACTCAATCACAAGTCTAGTATTAGGTCATTCATTCCTTAGGGTAAAAACCCTAGATTGTTATTATATGGGCGTCAATTAACCCAAATATTCCATGAATGTGGGTAGGACCTTTGGGTTCGAAAGTCTCGACTTGGCGTCCCAAGTGCGATAGTAGGCAGAATTTTTTAACGTGCTAAACCCTACCTAGCACTTTGAAGTGTTCATTGTACCAACCAGTTATGCTTTTACGAATCCCTTGAGGGTTATACCCTTACAAGTGATCTATCTAAAACGATCTAATTGTCTTGCGACAAGAGTGATCTTTGCTTAGAAGGGATAAAAAATACTTTTTCTAAGAGATGCAAATAAATAAATTCAAGATGCAACATTCCATGCAAGTATGTGAATCATAGACTTTTACTTCTATGCAACTATAAAATGTAAAATGACCATCTCTTTTCCTTGCCTAATATACAATGATAGACAATTCATGGCTAACTCATATAAAAACCTACGTTGAGTTTCAACAAGAACTATTCCTATAAACTCTTTGTTCAATGCATTAAATTCATGATTTAATATGAAATGCATCTTTTTCTAAAACAAATTCGATAAAGAAGTTCATGAATATCACAAGACCATTAATGATATTAATTTGTCCTCGACACTTAGCGAACCTAGGATGCAATTAACGTCCATGCTATATGCATGATACATAAACCTCTTCCATGTAAAGCAATTACTTGGACAGCATTTTTATGGACGTCGACGATTATTTCCTACGAATCACAACTAGGGAATCTTTGCCTAAATGCATTAAATTTCTTGTGAGGAAGAAAAGGATGCATTTAAACAATTTCATCTTTTTAATCTATGCAAAATGTGCTTAGGATTTGCAACTTGGAAATGCAAGCAAACCCAAATGCACGACATGCACTAATTCTTGTAAATCGTCCAAGGAGATAAATTTTCCAAATGAATTTTAACTTGACTACGTGAATTAGAGACATGCGTAAAAGCATTCTTCCCATGAAAATTAAACGTGCCTAATACATTCCTTTTATGCGGAATTTATCTTTCAAGAACCTGGGCATGAGGACTCGTAGGGACGTCCACGCGTATGCTCGGGGTAGAAATTCCCATGTGAGTGCCTCTCGCCATTTTCTTGGGAGCCATTGGCGATTCGAATTCTAGTTCAGCAACTCCTCTTTGGCTCTTTTGCATATCGAATTCCTTTATGCCCGGGATCTTCTATTCTGCGCAGGACACGATCCTTACAGAATGTGGTTTTAGGCAAAACCCGCAATGGTGAGGATGAACAAGGCTTATAGAGGCCTTGTTTTTAGAAGATTCTAAGAAGCTTCTATGCTTCTGAGTTACAGGATGATGTGGGAGGAGGGAATGATTGGGAAAGGGAGAGAGATGAAGATGAAGATTACGATTATGAAGGCAATGATGATGTCGATGGACTGGGGTAGGCGGTAGCACCCACAGCACGGCGTGAAGGTGGCGATGGCGGCGATCTGGCCAGCACGACTGCCTTCTTTCTCTCTCCTCATGCCTCCCTTCCAAGCTCCAGGGGGAGGTTATATAGCCTTTGAGGGGGGGGATAGCCACCCCCGTGGCATACTTGCATGACTTCTCCCTCCTCCATGGACTCCACCTCTCATGGACTACTCACCCTCCCTCTCACACTTCTCTCTCCCTGCTATGCATCACCTGAGGGGGGAGGGGATATTGAAAAAGAAATTTGCCTAAATTTTTACCATTATCCTCTTTTCCCCTTTTGGAGAGGTGTTCCCGTGCGGCTTGCAGTCTTCAAGCCCCGGCCTCTTTTGCATGACACGGAGTCGGAATTTAACATTGTGCGCAGACGGGACACTTAGCCACCGACATTAATCAACGCGGGAGATTATTTTGCACTGCTTTTATGCAAGATGTGCGGGGTTTTTTTAAAGGTCGATTACTTTTTCAGGCAAAAATATTACATTCTCTCCCTCTTAGAGGAATCGAGATATCCTCATCTCGAGAAGAACTGGGGGTATTGTTGGTTGAGAGTACTTTCATCCATCCAAGTGGCATCCTCTTCGGGATAATATTTCCACTGGATGAGGTATTCTCTCAAGGTTCTGGATCTCAAATGCCTCTCCCTAACATCTAAGATCTTGTCACGCCGTAGCTCAAGGACTTCTTGGCTAGGCATTACAATTTATTGATCATCAAGTACATGACTAGGGTTAGGTACATACTTCTTCAGTAGACTAATGTGAAATACATTATGAACCTTTAGGTTCTCAGGGAGTTGAAGTCTATAAGCATTAGGTCATAGGCACTTGAGGATCTTGTAGGGTCCACAATACCTTGGACTTAGCTTCTTGCATTCACCCAAGGATAGGGAACTCTTCTTTGGGCATACGCGAATGAAGACCATATCTCCTTCAAGGATCTATCTTGACGTTTTAGGTCCGTGTAAGCCTTTTGTCTATCCTTGGCGGCTTGGATATCCTATCTTATTGACTTCATGTGGTCATCCATATCTTCCAGCATTTGTCTTGAAGCTTCAACCCTTAGGGTTGGATCCGAAAAGTTTAAAGGACTTTGACATCACGCCCGTACAATGCTTGAAAAGGGGTTATCTGAATGCTTTGTTGGTAGGAAGCATTATAGGCAAACTCAACCAGTGGCAAATATTGAATCCACTTTTTGGGTTCACAGCAGCAGTGTGTCCTTAGCATATCCTAAATAACTTGGTTGACTCGCTCCGTTTGGCCATCAGTTTGGGGATGGTAAGCTGTACCGAAATAGAGTTGAGTCCCAATGGCTTCGAAGAAGTGTGATGTGAAGAGAGAGTGATGGTCACTAATGATTCTTCTAGGTAGCCCATGCAGTTTGAATATCTCCTTGATGAACAACCTTGCAATGTCTGAGGCTTTATAGTTTGTCTTAACAGGAATAAGATGTGCAACTTTGGTAAGCATATCAACTAAAACCATAATGGAGTTGTATCCTCCCTAAACTTGGGGTAGGCCAACAACAAAATCCATACTAATGAATTCCCATTTCATTTTGGGAATGTCAAGAGGTTGCAACAACACTCAGTGACATATTTGAGAACGTCACCTTTAAGCCTCTCCCAATAATAGCTCTTCCTAATTGCATTGAGGGTCTTGGCATAGCCATGATGTCCTGAAAAAGGGGAGTCATGAGCTTCCCAAAGTATTTTCTGCTTGAGGGACTAGCTTGCTGGTATACATAATTGCGTTCTATAGTAGACAAGTCCACCATTGATAGAGAATTCTAGATACTTTGCTTGTAGCTTCGGGTCTTGATCCTTGATGGGGATCTCCCTTAACATCTTCTGATAGGTTGGATCATGGCATGCCTCTTCTTTATCTAGTTCAAGTATTGGGTTGTTTGGCATGGATACCTTTGTGGCTAGAGATCTAGCCGTTGATGGATTTTGCAAGATTAGAGAATTCAGAAATGCCTTGCGACTGAGTGCATCGGCAACTACATTCTCTTTTCTAGGCCGGTATTTGATTTCAAAATCATACTCCTCTAGCACTTCAATCCATCGACGTTGCCTCATGTTGAGCTCATTCTAGGTAAAGATCCATTTGAGACTTTTATGATCGATCGTTAGGGTAAACTTATTACCCGGCAAGTAGTGTCTCCAGAGTTTGAGAGTATGGATGATAGCTAACAGCTCCAGATCGTAGATAGCATAGTTCCTCTCATGGCTTTTCAGTTTCCTTGAAGAGTATGCTACAGGATGACCTTCTTGCATAAGCACACATCCTAAGCAAGTGTGCTAGTATCAGTTATCACTTCAAACTCCTTACCAAGGTCTATAAGTTTCAGGATAGGTGCTGACACCAAGCTTTGCTTTAGTTTATCAAAGCTAGATTGTTTAGTAGTTGACCATACAATTGATGTTTGCTTCTTTAGTAGATTCGTCAAAGGCGCTGCAATCAGGGTATACTTTTTGATAAAGACCCTGTACCATCTTGCCAATCCAAGAAAACTACGTATTTCTTTGACAGTTGTTGGCATTGGCCACTCCAGAACGTCTCTGACCTTGGCTGGGTCTACTGAAATTCCTTCCGCTGATACAATGAATCCCAGATATTCAATCCGTCGCTTGAAGAATGCATACTTCTTTTTTTTGGCATAAAGCTTGTGTGCCCTCATTGTTTCAAGAACAATGCGAAGCTGGGGTTCATGATCTTCTTCCTGTTTGGAGTAGACTAAGGTATCATCAAAGAAGACGAGTACGAAGTCATCAAGATATGGCCTAAAGATATCCTACATTAGCCTGTTGAAGGTAGTGGGTGCATTTGTCAGCCCGAATGACATGACTAGGAATTCAAAGTGTCCATATCTTGTGCTGAATGCCATCTTTGGGATATCTTCTTCCTTGATACTTATTGATAATATCTAGACCTGAGATCAATCTTGGAGAAGATCTTCGCACCTTGAAGATGGTTAAGAAGTTCATCTATTCTTGGAATGGGATATTTGTCCTTAATGGTTGATTGATTCAACCCTCTGTAGTCAATACATAGCCGAAGTGTTCCATCTTTCTTTTTCTGGAACATCATTAGAGCTTCCCATGGTGAACTGCTAGGACGAATGTAACCTTGATCTAACAGTTGCTTGAGTTGCTCCTTCACCTCAATCACTTCCGGAATGGACATTCTATATGGTCTCTTTGCAATTGGTGCGACTCCCGGCACTAGCTTGATTTCATGATTAACTTCCCTTTGAGATGGAAGTTTTATCAACTCTTCAGGAAATCTGTATGCGTACTCCTTTAGCCATGAAGGTTCTTCACTAGACTCCTGATTTTGATCTAGCTTATTTAGTTTAATCAAATATACAGATAGCCCCTTTCTAACTCATTTTATTATCCGAGATGCTTTGTCCAGTTGAATTTTTGGCCCACCAGCCTCTCCTTGAGTTGTGACCAATTCCGCTTCAGAGTTTCAAAAGGAAACTTGGTCCTTTCCATAGTGAATGTGGGCATCATTAGGTTTAAGCCAATCCATTCCGAGCAAACACTCATGGATACCTAGGTTCATAACCCTGAATTTGATCGGATTCGACTTTCTTCCCAATAGGAATTCCACCTTAGCAGTTTGCCTGGTACAAGTGACCTCACGACTATTTGCTAATTCCACAAGTAAGGTAGGTGCATCTATTGTAGCTATTTCTAGTCTTCTTGTACAAGCTGGTGAAATAAAGGAATGTGTACTGCCACAATCAATCAAGGTTTTAAAGCCTTTACCTTGATAATCCGATGGTGTCTGAATCACCGAAAACCAGCGATTCAGGCCTTTCTTGTGAAGAGCGGCATGGACTGTTGCCCTCTCAAAGTCTACTTCCATGGTCAGGTCTTCTTCATCACACATCTCCCTGTTGGCAACACAGGCGGTTCTTCCTTTGCCCCAGGTGGCAGCTCCTTGGCCACGGATGGTTCCTTGGGATGGACCTTGACATTATCCTCTGCTAAGCTTGGGACATTGCCTTTTGAAATGACCAAGCTTGTTGCAATGGAAGCAACGGAGATTGAAACCATTCACTACAACAAAAAGGCCTCTTAGACACACTTTTAGATGCTAGTTTTGAATTGAGAGAAAATCTTACGGGCGCATCTATAAGCCTATCTTTTTGTGTGTGTATCATTCGTATCTATAATCGCATGTATAAGGAAATCCACATACACCAATAGACGCACTTTAGATGTGCATATACACGCTTCAATAAACGCGCATACAAAAACCAAAATTGTTATTTATTAAATTTCTTTTGTGCATCTACAAGCGTATCTACATGGAAAATTAGAGGGGTATATGGACACGTGTATAGACGCGCTGTTACATGCGCCAGTAGACGTGAACACAAAACAAAAAATATCCTTTTTTTTAAAAAGATATTTAATTTATTTTTATTAATTTAAATTATATAGCGCGTGTATGAGCTATGAATTCTGCATTTTAGACGCGAGTATAGACGCGCGCCCTCCCATAAATCAAATTGTGCATTTGGGAAAAGCACAATGGATCTGAAGGCATGAGAATTGAAAACAAAAATCCATGTATTCATTATATATAAAATACATTTACATGTGGAGTTTAAGTGCTTGTGACCTAAAGCGTGGCCGCAAGTAGTAGGCTCAAAGATGGATAATAGATATACAAGGAAACAAGGCCATAGAGGAGGTATGGTGCTCCTCTATGAATATGAAGAAGAAATATCTTCACTAGCACCACCATTGCTACTAGCATCGCTATCCCCCTCCTCGCTATGCTCCACATCGGGGTTTGCCTACACACACAAAAGATCAAGGTTGCTTACGTACAATTGCAAAGAAAAAGTTATAATTAGCTATACTTTTAATAGGAAAGTAAGAAAAACATACCTCCTCTGGCTGTCAAATCCTCATAGCCCCGTTGTATTTCTCCTCAGTGATGAGACCCTCCTCATAGAAGTAAAGCCATGTGGCTACACGATTATGGCCTCGATGGTAACCTACCTCCCTAGGAGTAGGTATCCTACCAACAATAGTAGTCTGCAAAACAATTATGATATATACAAATAATTATGAGATACAATGTATTAGAACAAATTATATAAAGAATTAAAAAGTATATAGATTTTAAAAAACTAGAAATCAAAATATACTTACAAACTCTGCCTCTCACGACTCTCTGCCGCTCGATCCGTAATGCGACGATCCCATGGTTTCCATTTGGATGCGTCATGCCTTTGCGTTGCTAGCGACTCTTCACTTTCTCTCCTACTTTCTTCTTGGCTTTCTTTCACTCTATGCGGTGGCACATAGGTGGTTGGCTATAGGCTCCACACCCCTCCTCTTGTGTCCGTAGTGACTCCCTGGTGCATGTCATGAGGTGGGATGTTTTGTTGTGAAGCAAATCCCTCACTTTTGTGCATCCCCAATCATCCGAGATTCGCTGACCCTCAGGATTTGGATACCTCCTATGGACTGCCCTCAACACCTCCTGCCACAAGCCGCTTTTCTTATTCTTGAAGTAAACGAAACAATCTTTATACGTCGCATGCACGACGCTCTTCATGTACACCATTACATCCCTTCATCATCATGGGAGATGCCACCAGTATCTGTAACTCTATAGTACTGGCATACTGGCTCCTCTACGTGATCTTCCGGTGAGGGTGATCGCTCGCCACCTCCTACGCAACCCCCACACAAGCCTCATCCTCCCCCTCGATTCTCCCTCCTCTCTCTCTGTCCACTACCCTTTGCCTCGCTGGATGCACGTGCTTCCGCAAATGCACGTGCGTCAGTTGATACTTTACTTTAGCCGATGCATGTACAGGCGCTGTATGTGGAGTGCCTGCAATTGGAGTTTGGACATTTGGTGTTTGGGAAGCAGTGCCAGGCAAAGATGTTAGAGGCGTTCCAGACATGATGCTGAACACCTCGTCTGCTGTGGGAGAGCAGCTAAGGTGTCTAGTCATCTCTCCCATGAAGTCTTCCTTACTAGGAAAACCTCAAAAAAAAGCATTGACCCCTCTGCTGAACAAGCCCAATGTATCATTCATGCGGTCCAAATCTGGGTCATTGCTACATGAACCAGGATGCGACATCTGTAAAAAAAACACAGGAATAAGACAAATTTGCTAAACTGCAATATTGTATAAACTGTACTATTGTGTAATATGTTCGTACAATTCCAGAAATAAAAAGTTATTTTTTTATCTGAGCTGGCGCGTGTATATTCGCGTCTGAGATGCAGAATAGACGCGCTCTCAGACGCTTCCCTAAAGTCAAACCTTCCAGTCAGAGCGTGTGTATATTCGCGTCTGAGATGCAAAATAGACGCGCTCTCAGACGCTTACCAGAAGTCAAAGCTTCTGGGTGGAGCGCATGTATATTCGCATCTAAGATGCAAAATAGATGCGCTCTCAGACGCGTCTCTGAAGTCAAAGCTTCTGGGCAGAGTGTGTGTATTCTCACATTTGAGATGCAGAATACACACACTTGGAGACGTGACTGCAGACGCGATAATAGCAAACATAGCTGCGCGTCTATGTATGCGTCTGCACTGGAATCTACATGCGCTGTCAAACGCGCTAAGTCGGCCGCTCTCAATCGGACAACCGCCATCCATGATTTATTTGTGATATCAGAACTTCAATGATAGATCCTAATACAAAAAGAGAGAGAGGGAGGGAGGGAGAGAGAGATAGAGAGAGAGAGAGAGAGAAAGAGAGAGAGAGGACTCAGCTTGGGTCTTTGGTGTGGACGGATGGTGGCACTGCTTCCTTCCCCTTCTTCCTCTCCTTGGTGAGTTGTTCTCCCTTGATGCTTGCTACTTGTTGTCTCCTCTCTTTGCCTCTTGTTCCTCTTGTTCTCCTCTCTTTTGTTCTCTCTTTCTTCCTCTCCTTGGATTTCTTCTCTTTAGCAGTCTCCTTTCCCCTCTTGTCTCTTTGAAGTGAAAGAAGAGGTGAGTCATGAAGAGATTAGTAGAGGTAGACTGCATGTCGGCTGAACTCGAGCTTCAAAACGTGCAAAAAACCCAGGAAAGGTGTTGTTTGAAAAGAAATCGCTTGTATCTTTTGAATTTTGACGTTTGCGTCTATTTTTGCGTGTATATGTGCGTCTAAGTTTACGTAAATGCGCTAATAGACGCGGAGCTAGACGCCAAATAGACGCAGATTTAGACACGCATTTAGATGTAGATATAGACGCGCATTTAGCATGCTTACGTTTTTATCACAAGTTTTTGTATTTAATATATGTTTTGATAGTAAGTTCTTATCATAAGTTTTTATGTATTTATGATAAGTTTTGTGTATTTAAAATTGAATATCTTAGAGTAATTAATACGCCTTGAAGTTTTTATGTAAACATATTAATAACAAATTTTATGTTGTCATGAATTAGGTTTAATCATGTCTTCGTCATCATCTAGTGCGGTGCATGCTGATGAGTCAACGAGCACATCCTCAAGTGAGGATGAAACATTACGTCTTCATAATTGAGATGCATGGCTATGACAAAAAATTAAATGTATGTGTGATCGTTGTCGAGGGTGTATTTTTCGAGCATGTCAAGTTGCAATGTCACACCTCAGTATGTATGGAGAATGGGACCAAGAAAAATCACCGGTATTCATTGTTTTTAACACTAAGATTGCTAGTTTATGTTACTCAATATATATCAACTTACATGTAACTCCCTTTATTTGTTGAGCAGGATGCGGTGCCACATCCTCAGTTGCTCCCTCCAGGGCGTCGAGAGGCTGCAAAACGTCGACGCAAGGAGGCAGAGTCTTCAAGAAGAGTGGAGACTGATGACCATGATAGTAGCCCTCATGAAATGCCCCATCAAGTTGTAGAGGATGAGATTTTGGACAATATGGTACACGATCTATTTTTGCAACCGATTCGAGGAGAAGGTCACTCTACGAAGCCAGATGACCCACTATACGTAGCGTCATCTACTCCGTTGTATGAAGATTGTACGTACTCCGTTCTTCACTGCATCCCTCGAGATACTTAACTTGTAAAAAATTTATGGATGGAGTAATGTCAGTTTGAATGCGTTGTTGAAGTAGGTATCAATTCAGTTTGACTTATGAATCCTAATATTAATTGTTCTATTTTGAAATCAGACACAAATATATGTTGGTGGTTTTTTAACTCACTTTTAAAAATACATGTAGGTTATTATCACAAATGCTTTCAAAAGGAAAAAAATTGCCAACTAAGAGAGAGCAAGCAACACATTACTTGACATCTCTAGGAGGCCTCAATTATGTCAAGATCCATGCATGTGTCAATGATTGTGTCTTATTTCGTGGGATTCATGAGTTCGCACGAGAGTGTACTGTTTGTGGTAAATCAAGATACAAAGTGGAGATGAAGTCAATGGATGTGCCTCGTAAGGTTTTGCGACATTTTTTGATTGTTCCTCATATTCAACTTATGTTCAAGTGTAAGTCTATTGGAAAGCTCATGTCATGGCATGCTAGTCATCATTCAAGTGATGGAAAATGGAGGATCCCTGCAGACACACTGGCATAGCAACATATAGAAAATTTGTGGCCCGTTTTCAAAGAAGAGCCAAGAAAATTGATATTTGATTTAGGTATGGATGGAATCAATCCATTTGGCATCAAAAGCACATCATACAGTGTATGGCCAGTGGTATTGGTGAACTATAATATTCCTCCATCCATGGCAATTAAAAAGGGACATGTAATGTTGTCCCTTCTGATTCTTGGAAAGCACAATGTGAAAAACATGGACATTTACTTAGAGCCTTTGATTGAAGAGTTACAAATGTTATGGGAAGGTATTGAGGTGCAAGATACAAGCACATCTACGTCCTCTAGAGATTTCACGTTGAAGGCCATGTTGTTGTGGACCATGCATGACTTTCAAGGATATGGAGAGTGTTCAGGTACATGTATATAACTCTATATTTGAAATTCAAGGCTTGAATCAATTGCATGTTATTAATTCACTTGTTTTTTCAGGTTTAACCACATTAGGATATCATGCATGTCCTATTTGCGGTCCCTCTCTAGTTTCCTCTGCTACAACTATATATATCATCTCTCACTTGACTTGGGTCTCACCTATATATACTAACTCTATATCAATATGAATCATTATTTGGAAGCATGTCTTGTGTATCTCTCGTACTCTCTCTCTCTCTCAACATGGTATCAGAGCTATGGATGCGTAGCAACAACAAGGAAGATAAGTTGTTTCATTGTTTATACTTGATTGAATTCTTTGCACAAGTGATGATTTGATACATGAACTTGTTCAAATTATAAGTATTAGTTAATTTTTTCTTTTTAAAAAAAAAACAAGGTCTGGGTGCATAGCTCTCGTCGTGCTCTCAAATCCTGTCAAAACCGCTTGTCAATCGGAGTTCTGGATCAAAAGTTATGACAGTTCAGGATTCAAGACAACAATTCTGCTTGAATATGCGATTCTTTATTTAAAACTGTAATTCTAATTACAGTTCGTTAATCCCCAATTACAGTTCATTAATCGCTCGTCTTCGTTAATGACGTTGATTACGACAAGCAAATATCTTGCTATTTTTAGCGATGTTTTATTCTCGTTCACGTTCTTTGTTAGACCAAAATAGCACTTTTCTTATATGTGTCATCTCGTCTTGCACGTTACGTCTCTCTATTTTGGGCTTTCTTTTTAGTCACTCAATACTTTTCGTCGTTCTTACGTGCATCTCCCTATTTTTATTGTCACGCGTCTCAACTATGCTCGTCTTGTTCATGGTTTGCAGATTCTGTGATCTCATCTTATTTGTTTTCTCTTGAGATACAGGCATGGCCAATTGCGTAATTGTTAACAGATATCCGTCTGGCCAACGTTTGGTTCCCTTCTTCCAAGGACAAGGCTTTCCTGGGTGGAAAGCAAAGATGATGCTAATTCTTGAAGGTGACGAATTATTTGATATTGTTTTGGGCAACTTGTCTTGCCCAGTTCAACCTATTGATGTGATGAATAATGGCCCGTTATTTGAACAATGGAAAATCGATCATACTGATTGGATTCGTCGTGACAAAGCAGCTCATCGTTATATATTGTCTACACTTTCTGACTCACTTATGTTGGATGTCTTTCATCTGGAAACCTCTCATGCTGTTTGGGAGTATCTTATCTCAATGTTTGAGAAGAAATCGGTCACCGAAATTTTATATCTCCAAACTCGTTTGAAGAATCTTCAATATAAGGTTGGTACTTCTATGCACTCTCATATCGAGGCTTTTAAAGACATTATCAAATCAGTTTGGTACTGCCGGCACTCTTGTTGCTAAAAATTAGATTGTTACTCAACTTTTTCATACCATCAAAGATCCTTTATATGACAATATCATCACTATTTTGTCTAACAAGGATGATATCCACTTTGACAAAGCATGTATATCTCTTATTGAATATTCTCAACATCATAAGCATCATTTGGAAAAATCTGATGTTGTTTGGGTTACTTGCGAACAAAGCGATTTTGATGCTGCTTTTGTTGCTCGCAAGCGTCCCGCTTCACGTTTTCAGCAGGGTGGATGCCCTAATCAAGGTGGTAAATCTTCTCGTCTTGCTTATCCTAACAAACATTGTTCTTATTGTGATAAGAAAGGCCATGTGACTTCTGATTGCTGGGCACATCAATATAATGAGGAGCATGGAGTTACTACAAAGCAACCTCGCTCGTCCAAAAGTTTTCCTCCTTGTGATTATTGTGCACATACAAATCATCCATCTCATCGTTGTCATAAACACAGATATGATGAAGAACGTTCTCGAGCTTATATTGTTCAACAAACTACAACTGATGATGATCATACTCATCAGGAGCTCAATTTCGTCCATCATGATATCTCTCCAGAAAAGGTACTTCATGTTCGTGATGGTTCTCTATTCATTGTTGATTCAGGTGCCACTGGAAACATGACATATCAATCGCAGTGGTTTCACAATTATCATTCTCTTCCTGTCAAGAAGTTTGCTTACCTTGCGGATGATATGACTTGTCAAGTCAAAGGAGTGGGTGATTTATATCTGGGGACTGTTTCATCCACTTGAATATTAAGAGGAGTTCTTCATGTTCCAGATTTGCAAAGAAATCTTCTTTATGTTGCTCATCTAGTTGATCTTGGTTTTTTTGTTGGCTTTGATCATAATCAATGTCGTATAGAGAAAGACGGACATACTATAGCAGTGGCTCCTCGACATGGTAATCTATTGGAGCTATCATTGAATGATATGGTTGTAAATGTTGTTACTGCCCCTGGAGATGCACATTGCAAATTATGGCATCAACGATTTGCACACTCTGATTTAACCAAAATTTTTGATCTTCATCGTCATGGTCTTATGCAAGGTATGGATCTTAAATCTCATCCACGTATGGGAATATGTGAGTACTGTGCACTTGGAAAACACCATCGTTCGCCTTTCCACACTTCTACTTCATTACATTCCTGTGCTCTCTTGGATTTGGTTCATACCGATATTTGCGGTCCTTTTCCTGCCTCAAAGTCTCAATATCGATATTTTATAACTTTCATTGATGATTTCTTACGGTACACACATGTCTATCTTCTTTGACATAAGTCTGAGGCTTTATCTTTATTTAAACAATACAAGATAAGTGTGGAGCTTCAAACTGGATTCTCTATAAAGACTCTTCACAGTGACAATGGCAGTGAATATGTATCCAATCTATTTGATGACTTGTGTAAGGATCAAGGTATTCATCATGAGTTTACAATTCCTTATTCTCCTTAGCAAAATGGTGTTGCTGAGAGCAAAAATCGCACTATTCTTAATGCTATACGTTGCATGCTTATACACTCTGGTTTGTCTCAAAAGTTTTGGACTGAAGCACTTCTAACAGCCATTTTTTTTCAAAATCATCTTCCAACAATTGCACATGCCGGTAAAATTCCTATAACAATCTGGACAGGGAAGACACCTTCAGTTTCTCACTTTTGCACATTTGGCTGCATTGCTTATATTCGTGTGCCCAAGGACACTTGACATAAGTTGGATCCTCCAGGTTTGAAGGTTATTTTTCTTGGTTATTCAGATCATTCCAAAGGTTACAAATTTTATGATCCTTCTATTCAAAAGGTTATCATTAGTCGTGATACTATATTTGATGAGAAGACTATGGGTGGCACATGGTCGTCAGATGTTTCAGATGATACATAGTCTTTGCTTAGTGCATTTCCTTACTTTCTTTGTGAGTCTACTAATTCTGATGATCATAAACCTCCTTCACCTCCAAAGAAGATTGATGAAAATTTGGAGATATATGTCCATCTTCCTATTGAGATAGAGCATGGATTCTATTCTATTGAATATGATGTCTTTGATGATGCTATGTCTGTCCAAGAGGATCCAATATCGTATATGGAAGCTATCAATTCATCTCAAAGGGATCAATGGCAAGAAGCTATGCAAGCTGAGTACAATTCTTTAATCTCCAAAGGTACATGGATTCTTATTGAAATCCCCCCAAATCGTGTTCCTATAAAATGTAAATGGGTTTATAAAACCAAGAACAAAGTTGATGGCTTGTTTGATAAGTTCAAAGCACGACTTGTTGCAAAAGGTTACTCGCAGATTACAGGAGTAGATTATCAAGAAACATTTTCTCCCATTGTGTGCTCCACAACAGTTCATATGCTTTTGGCTTTTGCAACACTATTTGATCTAGAAATTCACCAAATGGATGTTAAAACGGCTTTTCTCAACAGAGATCTTGAAGAAGAAATCTATATGAAGCAACTTGAAGGTTTTATGATTGTAGAAAAGGAGCATCTTGTATGCCAACTTCATCATGCATTATATGGATTGAAGCAAGCCTCTCGTACTTGGTATATTAAGATTGATCAGTTCCTCACATCTAAAGGTTTTGTTGCATGTTTTGCTGACCCAAATCTTTACATCAAAAGGGAGGACAAATGTTTTATTATTCTTGCTCTATATGTTGATGATACTATTCTTGTGTCAAATAATATTGCTTTCTTGGATGCTATGAAGAAGCTTTTATCGACTGCATTTGAAATGGTGGATCTTGATGATTTTGGGTATTCAAGTTCAACGACACTGACAACAAGGCATTCTTCTTCTTCGCCAGACAAAGTTTATTAATGATATTGTTAAGAAGTTTGGGTTGACAAATGCGCACTCTGCCAACACTTCCATTCTTTCGAGCTCTACCAAGGGTACATCTACAACATGCAATGAAGAATCAGCCATTCATCAACCTTTTGCTAATCTTGTTGGTTGTCTTCAATTTATTGGTTTAAACACAAGACTAGATATTTTATTTGCAGCTAAATTTTTGGGATAGTATCTTTCTTTTCCTTCCAATATTCATCGGAGTGCTGCGAAACGTATTCTTAAGTACCTCACGGGTACTAAGGTCTTATTTATCGTCGTCGAGAGGATTCTTCTTTATCTTCTTCAACTTCTCTTGACCTTATTGGATATATAGATGCTAATTGGGCAAGTTCACATTTATCCATGCAATCTACAAGTGGAAATTGTTTCTTTGAAAATGAAAGTTTGGTTTCTTGGTCCAACAAGAAACAACGATGTGTTGCGGTTTCTACAACTGAGGCCGAATATGTTGCTGCATCATTAGCAGCTCGCGAGCTAGTTTGGCTTCGACAACTACTTGCAGATTTGAGACATCCTTCATCATCTATTACTCCTCTTCGATGCAACAACCAAAGTGCTATTAGTCTTACCAAAGACTATATACAACATGGTAAATCAAAGCATATTGCTATTCATTATCATTATATTCGACATGAAGTCAAGAAAGGTTTCATTATGGTGGAGCATTGTCCCAGTGATCAAATGGTTGCAGACATCTTCACAAAATGGTTGCAGACATCTTCACAAAAGCTCTTAGTGAAGCTCATTGTATTCAAGAAAACTTTATAGTAAATCATTTTTGTATCGTAGGTTTGTGTAGGGGCTCAAGTTTTTCCCTTGTTCTCCCCAAGGGTTTTTTCACTCACAGCCAAAGACCTTTGTTTGAGTGGGGATGTTACAACTATATATATCATCTCTCACTTGACTTGGGTCTCACCTATATATACTAACTCTATATCAATATGAATCATTCTTTGGGAGCATGCCTTGTGTATCTCTCTCGTACTCTCTCTCTCTCTCAACATCCTCTAGGTCGACACATTTAAAGAAGGTTATCTATGACAATCATCATCAATTTCTTCTTATTGACCATCCCAAATATGTTCTCCCTACTAATGGAATGACTCCACAATCTCTAACCATTCGAGATCGGAAGGAGAGATAGATTAATGCCGACAGCCACCCTCTACTCGACATGAGTCGGTAAGAAGTATATTTCTCTCGATTGACTTTGAAGTATTTAGCATGATGAATTTTTTACATAATATATTGTTTGTTTGTTAAGTTATCTATATTTTTTTGTCTTTAGTATTGGACTAAACTCAAGATCAATCACCATGCACATATTCAAAAATGTTGTATCTACATTATGGGATCACTTGATAGGGGCTTGTGATGTAAGGAAGGATTTACATAACATTGGTCACATGAGATGAGCCTGGCCACGCATTGGACCTAGAGGAAAGATTGAGCTACCCCATGCACCTTGGATGTTGTCAAAGAACGAGGTAAAAATAGTGAAGGAACAAATATGTAGCTTTCTAACACCCACAGGATGTATGAGATATCTCAAGGGAGCCTTCATTAAGAAAAAGAAAAGAGGTGTGGAGCAACTATCTGGTTTGAAGTCCCACGATTGCACAAAATGATTCAAGTAAGGGTATCTCTAACCATGAATATAGTAATTAGTGGAGTAACTATGTGTAAAATTTGGGGTATGATGGCTTTTTCCTCAACTAATCATTTGATCTATGAATATTATTTACATTCAGTTCATACTTCCTACTAGCATATCCCATTGTGTATCCAAAGATGTACATGATATCATTTACAAGATGGGAGAGCTTGTGAGGTGTGTATACATTGTATTTTTTCATTATATATTGCATACATCATGTAGTGAGCCTCTTTGAATTTCCACACAAAAATAAACAATTGTCAAATACATCCTGACAGATATGTAAGCTCGAAGGAAATTGATTCAAACACATTGCAAGATGCTCGAGTATTATCTGTTGAGGTGGTTTGTTTGGTGGAGGAAATTTTTCCTCGCTCCATTTTGACTACTCAATTACATTTACTCGTACATTTGATTGATGAGATCGTACTTTCTGGGGCAGTTCATGCAAGGTGGATGTTTTTTCTTGAGCGCTTCATGAAAACCTTGAAAGATTTTGTGAGGCAAAAATCACGGCCTAAGAGAAGCATGGCTGAGGGTTGGTTAGTGCAATCATCCCTTGTTTATATCTCTGAATATCTTGCTGAAGTGGCCCCCTCTCAACCACAACTATGGAAAGATGATGAAGACTTGAGGATGACCTCTGCAATACCTCAAGGAAAAGGAATGAGTAAAGTGCTAACAAAAGAAGAACTTCGTAAGTTAAATAGTTTTTGTGTGCTCAATAGTAATGTAATGAGCAAATGGGTGACACTATATAATGAAGCAAGGGCAAGAAGAAAAAGCAAAAGACAAGCATTTTGCACTAGATATGGACGTAATGTCTCATTTCCAGATCATCTAAATGCGCTCCCGCGTCATATTGATATAGATTGGTCACATGAGGAAATGGAGAGAATGGAAAAAGAGGAGGAAATTAATATATGCACGAGGTTGCTTATCAAAGGTGAGACATACTATCAATTAATTTATTTCTAGTTATATTTTATATAATAAATTGACATATTTGATCTTAATCTTTTACTACTAGTGCACATTATTCAATGCTATTTGGTGTGAGGGTAAACACCTTCGAACTCAACGTTTAGATGAAAAGAGAAATACCCAAGATTGTGGTGTCCTTGCTCACTTCAAGGATGCCAATGGTACCATGGAAGGTTATTGTGGCTTGATCCAAGATATTTTGAAGTTTGACTTCAGACGATTCTCTATATATGTACTAGATGTGAAGTGGTTTAAAGAAGTGGTAACAAATGGTGAGCATTGCACAATCAGACGTCATCCCAGTGGTTTTGTAATCATTGACTCTACAAAATTTCACCAAAAAAAAAATGACACATTAGTACTACCTCAACAATGCGAGCAGGTATATATGTAAAAGCTAATTTTTTTATATGTATACATGTGATACATATACACAATATAATAAGTATTTTAGTTTCTTGCTTTTCTTTTTCAAATACAGGTTGTGTATCATCCAATGGTAAACAATAACCGATGGTGGTATGTCATCCCTATATCTAATCGTTCAAAACCAATATATGGTAATATTACTGACATAGAGATAGCAGATGACAATCCAACAATTAATGGTGATGTACATGATGACACCATAATGGATGATATGCGTGATATAGTACAAGATGAACCTCGCGAGGATATTCAAGGAAACACAGAAGAGGATAATAATGTGGTTGATGATGATGAAGTTATTGAGCAATATAGCAACACATCTGATAGTGGGAAAGACTTATTTGTTTCGTTACCTCTTGGTAACATAGACCTAGAAGTAGATAGTTTAGCAAGGGTTGATCTCATTGAAGATGAGATGGATCATTCACTGTAACATACTTAATTCGCTTAATGATTCAATGTGTATTCTTAATTCTTTGGAAAATATCATACGCACATGTACATACTCACGAATCAATAGTCAAGTTTAAAGCTAAATTGAATTTTTCATAATAAAAAAGAAGTATTTTTTATCATCTTCAAGTAGAGAAATTACGAGATGCATGCAATGCTTGCTACTAATTGTATAATAAGGTTTGTGTCGCTTGCCGCTAATTACTTATATCAGGCTTGTCAACTGGAGGAACTGCCATTCATTAGAGAGCAATGCAAAAATAATTATTAACTTTGGTTTTTTTATTATATTAAGTCCAATTTCAAGTGGTTAAATAATTACGCGTCTGCAAACGCGTCTATATTCGCGTCTATCTGCGCGGATATATAGGCACAAAATTCGCATCTATTTACACGCTCTTTTACACGCGCATATAGACGCGATGATAGACGTGCCCGACTTTGCGCGTCTAACATACACGTCTATGCCTCATTTTTGTTGTGGTGATTACCTTGGGTAGGAACAAAATTATTGACAATGTTGGTTCTAGATTTCTTCCTTTGTCCCTGGTTTTGACCTTGAGCTCTCTTCGCCTGGGACCTATACACTCCTTTGTTCTGATCCTTAATAAGACCAAGTCTTGTTACCGTAAGAGTAGTCATTGCTATGGCTGCATCAAAGGAATGGTCTTTACATCAGATGGATGTAAACAATGCCTTCTTGCATGGTGATTTGCAAGAAGATGTATATATGGAGCAGCCACCAGGTTATGTGCATGCTGTTCATCCTGAGTTTGTTTGCAGGTATAAGAAAGCATTGTGTGGCTTGAAGCAAGCACCTAGAGCATGGTCTGACAAGATAGGACAGTATCTTGTCACTATTGGCTTTCAAATTTCCAAGGCAGATTTCTCACTTTATGTGAGAAAAACAGAGAAAGGTATTATGCTACTTGTCATTTATGTTGATGATTTGATTATGACAGGTGACAGTGATGAAGATATCCTTCATGTGAAAATGCTATTGAAGCAGAAGTTTGAGATGAAGGATTTGGGAGAGCTGCATTATTTCTTGGGCATTGAGGTGATTAGATCACCAAGTGGGATACAGCTCTTGCAGAGGCAGTATGGATTGGACATGCTGTCCAAATATGGGATGACAAGCTGTAAGCCTATTTCAGTTCCTTTGGAGCAGAATGTGAAGCTGAGCGCAGATGCAGGTGAGCTTCTGGAAGACTCTACTATGTATAGACGCATAGTAGGAAGTTTGATTTATATGACTATTACCAGGCCAGATTTGAGCTATGCTGTTGGATTGGTAAGTCAGTTTGTGCAGGCTCCAAGAAAACCGCATTTGGATACGGCTAGACGCATACTCAGGTATGTGAAGTCCACATTGCAGTATGGACTACTTTATGAGACTAGGGTTCAGATACAGTTGCATGGATACACTGATGCTGATTGGGCTAGTAGTATTTCTGATAGACGATCTACCAGTGGATATGTGTTCTCTTTTGGGAGTGCTGCAGTCACTTGGAGCAGCAAGAAACAGCCTACAGTTGCCTTGTCGAGCACAGAGGCTGAGTACAGGGGTGCAGCAATGGCTGCATGTGAGGTAGCTTGGTTGGATAAGCTACTTTATGATATGCATCAGCCTACAGATGGGCCAGTTGTCATTTATTGTGACAACATGAGCAGTATACACTTGGTAAATAACCCAGTCTATCATGCTAGAACAAAGCACATTGAGGTGCATTATCACTATGTGCGGGAGAGGGTTTTACTAGGTCTTATTGATCTAGTTTATGTCAGCACAGAGGATTAGGTAGCTGACATATTTACGAAGGCATTGGGCACAGACAAGCTGTGCAAGTTCAGAGACCTACTTGGTGTGTAGGTTTTGGGATTGATCTCGAGGGGGAGTGTTGAGATATCGAGCTCCACTCGTGATATGCCAGGGTGAGCGTTGTGCATTTATGTCACCGACTTGTCAGTTGCAGATGCGGTTGGTACACCGCCATGAATAATAGCTAGATGACAGCTATCCTTATCTACTCTAGTTCGTGGCTCAATTAGTATGCCACCTTAGTTAGTTGAGTTTGGTTTGAGACCCACATATAGGGTTCTTCTATTTCTATGTACTTGAGTTCTTTTTTGGCTTACACAACTAAGAAGAGGAAAACTGTTTTCAGCCTCCACCTGTGTGTGTATTCTCCCATTGTGCAAGCAAGAAAGCTACAAGTGAGATTCCTTCCTTCTCTCCCACAATCTTGAGAGCAAGATCCCAAAATACTCCATCTCATCCACAACCGTGTTTGGATTCGTTGCCCACCGCCGGCTCTCTTGCTCGAACCTTGCCATGATACCACATTTCATTGTGGAGCACATTTTGTTAATACACTCCACGTGAAAATGTCGTCCGCGTGACCAGGATGCACTATATATTTTGTACTGTACATTGAAACACTCAAATTAGATGTCGCATATAAAATTTAGGTACGAGAAATCCTAAACACCTCATCACCTTTGGACTACATCCCCTTGCGAATTCCCACTCCTCCATTGAGACCTCTGTCCCTTCGTGAGACGCTGCGGTCTCAAAGCTCCATGCAACCATCGCCTTGACATGAACTACAGCATCTCCTCCATGCCCTCGAGATATCAAATAGGTCGATGATGCATACTACGTTGGAATTCAGCTCGCACGTCCTCTCGATCTTGCCTAGCCATTTGGTACTTGGCGAGCCACGTCTCCATAGAGGCATGGTGGAACATACAAAAGCGATTCACCTTCTCCTCCATTGAGGCATCCATTCTTTTTTCTACCCCATTTTCAACCACCACATCTCCAGTCAGTCTATCATCGTCCTCCAGCGACCATAGCATTTCGTTGTCTGGATCCACCATTGGTAGCCATTGTGAAATATGCACTAGCGCCTGAGACACCAAATAACCTTCAGCCATGCTACCTTCTGGCCGAGCTCATTATCGCACAAAGCCTTTCAGGGTTTTCATGAAGTGCTCCAAGAAGAACATCCATCACGTATGGACATGTCTAGTAATCTCCACTTCATCTACAAGATGCACAAGAAGGAGCATGCTAGTAGGTAGGTATTTCTCAAAGAGACAGACCGTCTCCACTGCTCCCCGCCTTGCAGATTCAATAGAAGACGTCTTAATCTCCTTCTGTGAGATCCATTGCACCAAAGTCCATAACCTGTAAATGGCCCCATGTATTTCTGGAGTAAGGCATCCTACGATCGCGATCGGTAGTACAAACTGCCACAAATGAGAAACCATTATGAATAATGGCTACACTCCAAATAGCAAAATGCGCACACCAATTACAATCCATTCGTACTATAAACCTGACATATCTTATGCCAGTCATGGGATTGTAGCCCTGATAATTGGTCGTCTTTAGAAAATGCAGACCTGAGAGAATGCATCATACCCATCGGAGTGCAGATAGACTTGAGTACTTGCTTCATAATGCGCTCTTCTTTAGTTGGAAAAACCCAAGGAGCACGAGATAGCTGCACATGACCATCAGCACTCAACTGCAGCCAAAGAGCCTCCATCTTACCTACCTCCTTCAAATCCATTCGTGCCCCTATAGTGTCTCTCTTTCCTATGATGTGGTCCCATAGCAAGCTGCCCACATTCTTGAAAATATGCATGGGATCCAACAAGTGGTTCACCTGTAAGTGGGTCCAATATGGCAACTTGTAGAAAACTGAGAACCGCCGCATTCCGTTTGGATGTGATTCCGCGTGGACCATTTTCAGCTCGTACCACTTTGCGGCGTTCATACGTATTGGAGCTCGTCCAAGAAAACCTTCCCTGAGTTCATGATCCTCTGGCAAGAAAGTAGTGTGTCCTTGATATACCATCTTCTTCATGGTTCGTGACCTTTGGGAGTCTAATTGTGGCCCGCACAATGGACATGCATGATAACCTAAGGTAACGAGACCTGTTCCAACACCACGACCTAGTGAATACAAGCTTGAACGAGATAAAATATAGATATTACCAACGAGAACGGAGGCCTCTTCACCTAAGCACTCTCGAAATCCCGAAAATTCATGCATTGTCCACATGAGAATGGCTCGAATATTGGCTGACCGCTGACCATCACGACTGCTCATATATTGCGCGGTTACCCCCTCCTCCAAAAATTTCTTAAGCTCATTGACTAATGGACAAAGATACACGTCCATATTTTTGACTTTGTAGTGGCCGAGGACGAGTAAGCTAAGGATGAGATGTCCTTTCTTCGTAGAAAGCCATGGAGGGATATTGTAGTTGACAAGGACTATAGGCCAAACACTGTAAGACGTTGAGTGCAGACCGAATGGGTTCACGCCATCCATTGCAAGACCGAGCCGAAGATTCCTTGGCTCTCGGGCAAAGCCTGAGAAAGTAGAGTCAATGTGACTCCATGCGCATGAATTCGCTAATATTCGTTGAACTCTATCCGTGGACCTATTCTGTGCATGCCACGTTGTCAAGCTCGCCATGCCGGATGTACAAAACATGTGGTTTATGCGGGGGATAAGCGGAATGTGTTTGAGAACTTTTTGAGGGATGGTTTGCCCTTGCAAGTCCTGTCGATACCTGTGAGCACCACACTTTGGACATGTCTCCATAGTCTCGTATTCTCCTCGAAATAGTATGCAATCGTTGATACATGCATGGATCTTGTTGTAGTCCGTGCCAAGCTTTCGTAAAACATGTCGTGCATCATCACGAGACTCAGGCATGGTATTCGCAAGTGGTAATATATGATATTTCAATAACCTAAAAAAATCATAAACACCTTGAAAAAGCACAAATGTTTTTAATAATAGTTGCGAGAAAAAAATCAACGAAGCGTATGTACAAGGTATCTGAACAACTCGGTCACACTCATATCGCTCCACCCGTATTTTGCTTGTGCACTTAAGAGTGCAAGCAATGTCTTCAGGCGAGATACTCGGCACCCAACATATAATGATATGGATGCTTCCTCTCTAAGAGGATCAGAAGTCTCGATATCCATGGGAATCAATGCATCAATCATTGCCTCCATCTCAAGCTCCAAGATTGTAGGTAGGTCTAGAAGGTTCCCTGTCTTCTCTGGCATTGACGGTATAGATTGGCCTTGCAAGTGGTAGATTGGCTCATGCACTCCATCCATCGCACGCCCACAAACTCTTCTAATTGGCCGCAAAGGGTGCACTCCTCCTTGGGACGAGACATCACCTCCCTGAATAGAAAATTTGCCAGCGAGACCTAATCTTATTGTATATGGTATTCAATTAGCTTGCGAGTACAATGCATGATTGATATTAACTTTTCTTACCATTTGCTGAAAATCTGCAATCGCCTAATCATGATCTCAGATTGAAACTCGCCAAATCCTTGTACGTGTTCTATAGACAATCGGCATTTTCGTCTAATTGCCAGCTTGCATTGAGAGCAAGGACATGGGACACGCTGATTAAGATACACCTTGGGATCTTGAACAATAGGACCTTCATCGTCTTCCATTTTGTCTATGTTACAACAAACAATTTGTTTTTGTTATCATTCTTTTTTTTTCTTAAATTGTTATCCTCTCCTTTCATCTCTCTCTTTTTCTACGACCACGACTACGAGTACGACCACAACCATGACCACGACCATGACCATGACCATGACCACAACCACGACCACGACCATGACTACAACTCCAATTATGACTACGACCACGACCACGACTACAACGACCATGACCACGACTATGACCATGACCATGACCATGATCACGACCACAACCATGACTACCACGACCACAGCTACGAATACGACTATGACTATGACCACGACTACGACCACGACCACGACCACGACTATGACTACGACAACCACGACCACTGTAATATGTCAAACGTTGAAAATTTTATGGTAAATTTTTTTTCACCGTCCGCGACGATCATGCTGGAGGATGGAGAAAGAACTAGTAGGCGAGCAAGCTCCTTGCTGGAGCTTGCTCGGCCTCATGGTCATGCAGGGTGACACGAGGGGAGGGAGGATTTCCTTCCCTCTCCCTATAAAAACCCTCACCTAAGGGAAAGCCAAGGGAGAGGGAGAAGACGACGCTGCCAGTCGGGGTAAGAAGGAGAGAGCTACCAAGGGAGAGTGAAGGCCAAGGGAGAGAGCTGCCAGCTAACACAGTAGCACCGTTGCCTGCACCGTCGACCCCGATTCGCAGCGCTGCCTACCCGTTGTCAACGCGGCGTTGAAACGCCCCATGCCACATTGAAGCATAGAAGCTTCTTTTAAGAAGCTTCTTAAGGGGGCTAATTAAGCCCCCTTTCACCCCCCTCGTGTCCCCTTTTATTTCCCCCTGGGTTTTTAAGACCCTTAAGCCCCATTTCCCCCCCCCCCCCTAGTTTTATCTTCTTAAGGGCCTTTCACCCCCCTTATTGTATCCTTCAGAAGCCTTATTATTACCCCCGTGTCCTAAAAATCTCAAAGGCCTCCTTCTTATGTTTTTCGGAACCTCACCCCCCCTTGTGTTTAAAGGACCATAAGCCTCTTTTTTTTTCCCTATAAAGAGTGGGCTTAGAGATCCTATTATTACTTTTCCCCCCGTGCTTTTAAAAGTCACTCAGCCCTTTCCTTGAGCCCCCCTTTCGTATTTTCTAACCCTCAAGCCCCCTTTTCCTTGGAACTACACCCCCGTGCTAATCCCTCAAAACCCCTATCCCTTACCTTGGAACCACCCCTATTTCCTCCCTGTTAAAACCTTCCCTAGTTTTTCCCTTGCGGCATATTGAAACCCCTTCCCTCCAAGTTGACTTAAGGTCCTTCGACCTTACTTATAACTTTTACGGTTACTCTATTTTCTCATCCGCACCTTGTGTTTTTCCATTCCTTTTTCGTTCCTCATTTGAACGAGTCATTAATAGACCATTAAGCCTTTCCATGGCTTCAATGAGTCTTAGTCGTAGAAGACTCTGAAACACCCTTTTGCATTTCCCCGGCTTCCAAGGAGGGAGCCTTCCAAAAATTACTATCGACGGGCGGTGCAAGGGAGCAACAGTGAACTCCAAAGAAGAATTGTAAAGCTTCTTCCATGACTAAACAACTACAATTGCGATGCCTCCTAAGAAAGTCCAAGGCACAGTCGCGGAAGGGTCATCTCCCAGTATCCATGTGGAAATCTCACCCCAAATCCAGATTTTTCCTTCTTAATTTTATATCGTTGTAATTCAATCACGCAAGATGAATTGTTAGGGATAGGATATATTTTGTCCTAGTTGTTCACGACGAAGGAATTTAGTTTAATGGAACATGCAAAATAAATAAAGTATAAACGTATTTTTTTTCAAATAGCATTATGCATTGAAATGAATTATGAGCAAGATTATTTACCCATTAAAGTAGTATACTTTGGTTAAGCCTAAAAGGTATAAAACTGCATCTTGCACTATTAACCCCTATCATCATGCAAAGTGAAAATCATGAAAGGATTCTTACGATGCTTAAACTCTAGGAAGTTATCATTACTAATTGCATAACTTAGCAAGGGAAAGGTTGCTTATTTGGCATGAATTTTGTTCGCAAGGAAAAGAGAAGATTAATTGAATTAGCCTAACCTCAAATTGATAAAGTTTAGGATTGAAAAATCAATTGACACATAGATAACAAATCATGCGGAGGTAATCTCGATATTACCTTCTAAAGTTAACCAAATAAATATAGACTTAGAAATACCTATGTTGCGAAATATTCATTGGGAATGAATTAAAATCCAAGAAACGTTTATACCTTAAATACTTGCCCACATTCCCTGATTGTAGGGTCAGTAAATTGTAAATGTAAAAGGAACTAGGGTTTGTCCCTGAGTTTCTTAAAAGAAAATAATAAAGCTAGGAAACCCTAGGTCTAACAACGACAGCTTAAAGAAACTGAAACGGATTGTTTCGTAACTCCATTATCACATAGTACGATGCACGAATTGCGCAGCAAGTACGAAGTCATATGGTCTTGTGATTGAATCACAAGAAGAAAGGCTAAATTCTCGCAACAAGGATGGCGAATCCTTACGCAAGTTATCTTGCAAGAGGATGTATACTTTGATATCCTTCTGAGTAAGGAAGGTTAAAAACCAAAAACTGAAGTATCCAATGAACTTTAGGATTTGACCAAGTTGGGTTAATAGGGTACGCCCTAACCCAGAATATAAGAGATCTTGCCAAGTTGCAAGACACCCCGGATCGAGTGCTGGATGCATTCGAAAGGAAGGATTCCTTCCTTAGCAGTTTGCCAACAACAAAATCGATCAATGGAAATGTTTGTGCTTGCTAGAGATTTTAGAGCACTGTTTAACTTGTTTGACCAATGAATTACAAAATAAATAAATATCTATACTTCAGGTTGAAGGCCTGAAGGGAGAGGCAGCTTTAGTTACCCCTGACTTCCTGCCTCACCCTAACCAAGGGGGTTGTTGACCACACCGGGAACGTGGACTGAACCGGCCGCGAGAGCTTGCTCCGTTAAGCGCTACTTGGAGTAAGAGGACGCTTGGGGTGCCAGGGGGGCTCTGGCCGTAAATCCCTCGGCTTCTGGGTCCTGCGCAAGATGCTAACGTGACTCGGGATTGGATCTTGAGACCCGCATACTAGTTTTCAGGCAGAATCTTGGAATAGTGATCCCTGTGGATTGCTGGATAGCCTTCAGGCGGATTGTGGATAAGGCTACGGGAAGAACTCTTGTATTTCAAAGTTAAGCATGATGACCTGTTAATAAAGAACTTGTCTGATATTGTTTTTCTATGTGAAGTGATAAGATTACGTGAAGGAACTAGTGCTTAACGAGTTAATTAAAGAAGCTAGTTGTTACATGTCCAACTAATGTGTTAGATAATTACATAACTAAAACAACCTGAGGAAAGTGCAGAGGATGGGCCATGGGTCCGTCCTACGGTTGGGTGGTCTCGGTTGGCCGGGAACTTTTCTCAAATCATGAAGAACAGCGGGATGATCGTCAAAGGACACGAACAACAAAAGCATTGACCTAGAGTTATGTCTTAATCCGATTTGCACTGTTTTAGGGGAACGGAATGGGACTATGCCTTATAGCAGAGAGGTTGAGGTTTGCATCCCTCTCGTTTCCCATTCTCCTTGAACCAAGTGCAGCGTGAATCCGCTTCGGACCTGGCGTTTCTGCGTAAAGTAGTTCGCTTGGGTCAGACGCTAGTTGCTGTTAGGAAATGACCAATCAGGAAGACCCTAATTCAGGTCGATCCTAAGTGGGAACAGCCAGAATACTTCCGCTACGTGGCAGACGCAGAAAGCCCTAGATCGCAAATCCCGTAACATTCCATAGGGAGTGCCAGCGAAGTTTTCTAGACATCCTTTTCGATGGACTGCTAAGACGTGTCCTGGATGATTCTAGTGGACACGTTACAGTTGGTATCAGAGCCGACCAACAATGGAATTGTTTTTATGAAATTATAATAAGATGAAGTAAATCAAATGTTGCTATCCAAACATTTCCTTACCTTCAATGCTGTCTTGCAGAATTACGAAGCGTGGAACAAGTTCTTGGTATTTCGAGTCATGTTTATGACTGCAATGCATTCTCTGCATTATCAACAAAGGGTTGAGATGATGAATATCCTAGAGCAGATCTATAATCCATCACCTTTGTACATGGAACGAAAGTGGACCGGTGCTTCAGGAATCTACTATATAGCCGCCCCTGGTTTGCTTATCTACAGACCAACCTAAAGAGGATCAAGTGGTTGGAAGACCTGAAAGTCGTCAAGCTGTTCGTTTTTGAGGAAGCTCACGTAAATTCAACTTTACATATTCGAGGTCGGAGGCTTGAGATAAACTCACATGTATATGAGGAAGTAACTCGTGTAATCCCCGCCGACAAGATTAAAGTGTTGGGCCTCCATGAGAAGTATGGATTCCAACGGAAAGGATATCATGAACTTCCAATGACTTATCGATTCCTAAAGATCCATGACCCAAAACCTTACTATTACACAGTTCCTGTAGATAAATTCAATACAACGTTGTTCTCCCCAAACTAAACGTAGCAGTTGGCTTATCATCGCATGAAACGTTGTATTCAAAAGGGCTATGCCCATATAAATACAAATAAAGACTTCTTTTTATCATTGTCTGGTTGTGCATAAGAGTTGATAAAAAGTTAAGTAGCTACATTGTTTACGAGATAGTTGAATTAAAGATGTAATATAAATCAATAACGATTATCGTATAATAACATTAAGAAATCTTTATCTAGGCATAACCCCAGGTACAGGTTCCTAATTCGCCTCCTACATCAAGTACTCTTGTAATCCAGGAGAAGAAGTTCCTTCTCAAGAAGATTAAGCCACTCGATTTTGACGGGAGAGGCAAACTTGTCCAAGCTGATGCTAAAATTTGGATTGAATCCATGGAGGATTACTTTGAAGCAGTCGGTACTGCACCTGCCAATCAAGCTATGCTCGCCAAGCTAAAACTCACCGGCGAAGCTAGGCTTTGGTGGAAGAAATGGTGCAGGGATCAAGGGATCACAGAGGGATTCGTTACTTGGGAGAAGCTGAAGAAAGCTGTGCAAGGAAGATATTTACCACCTGCTTATCGCACGCAGAAAATGAATGAGTTCTACGAGCTAGAACAGCTGGGACTCACTCTTGACGCATACTACTCTAAATTCATCTCACTTTTAAAGTATGCACCACAGATGGACATGACACAGCAGGTGTCCAAATTTTATGTGGGTTTAAATCCACAAGTAAATACCCGTCTTGAATCTATGCGTCCATCAGATCTTCAAGATGCACTCATTTGAGCAGCGCCTATAATTCAGGAGGTGCAGTCTAGACCAAGGGGTAACAAAGCTTGGTCTTACAATGACCCGAACAGAGGGCCATTCAAACCTCAAGTGAAGAGAGTTCAAGGTCATAATCAGGGACAAAGAAAGAAAGCAAGGATGAATAATGTCAATAACTTTGTTCCTAATCAAAGTAATGGGTGGCCGAAACCTCCTTTGTTTCCACTGCAACGAACTTGGTCACTTCAAGAGGCAATGTCCCAAGCTTGGTGGAGGACATCGCCAAGCGCCTTTCCAAGGAATAGGCCGTGGTCAAGGAGCCGCTACCTGAGGAAGAGAAAGAACCACTTGCATTGCCAATAAGCAAATGTGCGAAGAAGAAGAAGAGGAAGATCCGACCATGGAAGCAGAATTCGAAAGGGCGACAGTCCATGCCGCTTTACAAAACAAAGGGCCGAATCGCGAGTTCTTGGTGATTCGGACACCGTCGGACTATCAAGGTAAAGTTTTCAAGACCTTGATTGATTGTGGCAGTACACATTCCTTTATCTCACCAGCATGTGAAAAAAGATTAGGAATAGCCACAATAGAAGCACCTACCCTGCTTGTGGAATTGGCAAATGGTCGTGAGGTTACTTGTACCCAGCAAACTACTAAGGTGGAATTATTTCTGGGAGAAAAGAAGACTTCGGTCAAATTCAGAGTCATGAATTTAGGTATCCATGAGTGTCTACTCGGAATGGATTGGCTTAAGCCTAACGACGCCCACATTCACTGTGAAGAGGGTCAAGTTTCCTTTCAAAACTCTGAAAGGGAACTAGTCACAACTCAAGGTGGGGCTGGAGTGCCAAGAATCCAATTGGCCAAAGTATCTCGGATCATAAAAGGAGTCAGAAAAGGATTACCTGTTTACTTGATCAAACTCAATAAATTATATCAAAAGCAAGAGTCTCATGAAGGACCTTCTTGGCTAAAGGAATACGCAGACGTATTCCCTAAAGAGTTGACTGAACTTTCGCCTCAAAGAGAAGTGGATCATGAAATTAGGTTAGTACCAGGAGCTGCACCAATTGCAAAGAGACCTTATAGAATGTCCATACCAGAAGCAATTGAGCTGAAGGAACAACTCAAGCAACTACTAGATCAAGGCTACATCCGGCCTAGCAATTCACCATGGGGAGCTCCAGTACTATTTCAGAAAAAGAAGGATGGGACACTTCGACTATGTATTGATTACCGAGGGTTAAATCAATCGACAGTCAAGAACAAGTATCCTATTCCTAGAATAGATGAGCTTCTGGATCGTCTTCAAGGTGCGAAGATCTTCTCCAAGATTGATCTCAGGTCAGGTTACTATCAGATAAGGATCAAGGAAGAAGATATCCCAAAGATGGCCTTCAATACAAGATATGGGCACTTTGAGTTCCTAGTTATGTCATTCGGGCTTACGAATGCACCTGCCACCTTCAATAGGTTAATGCAAGATATCTTTAGGCCATATCTTGATGATTTCATGCTTGTCTTCTTCGATGACACTCTAGTCTATTCTAAATCGGAAGAAGATCATGAACCCCAACTTCGGATTGTCCTTGAGACAATGAGGTCACATAAGTTGTATGCTAAAATGAAGAAGTGTACATTCTTCAAGCGTCAGATTGAATATCTAGGATTCATAGTATCAGCAGAAGGAATATCAGTGGACCCATCCAAGATCAGAGATGTGCTTGAGTGGGAAACATCAGTATCCATAAAAGAAATACGTAGCTTTCTTGGATTGATAGGATGGTATAGGGTCTTCATCAAAAACTATGCTTTGATAGCACATCTGACAGACTTACTAAAGAAGCAAACTTCCATTGCATGGTCAACTCCCGAACAAAATAGCTTCGACAGATTGAAGCAAAGTTTGGTATCAGCACTTATTCTAAAACTTCCAGACCTCAATAAGGAGTTTGAGGTAGTAACTGATACTAGCATTCTTGCCTTGGGGTGTGTACTTATGCAGGAAGGTCATCTAGTAGCATACTCTTCAAGGAGATTGAAGAGTCATGAAAAGAATTATGCTACGCATGATCTGGAATTACTAGCTTTCATCCATGCTCTAAAGCTTTGGAGACACTACTTGTTGGGTAACAAGTTTACTCTAGTAAACTGACCATAAAAGTATCAAGTGAATCTTTACCCAGAATGAGCTCAACATGAGGCAACGTCGGTGGATTGAAGTGCTGGAAGAATATGACTTTGAAATCAAGTACTGACTAGGGAAAGAGAATGTAGTTGCCGATGCACTTAGTTGCAAGGCATTCCTAAATTCCCTAATCTTGCAGAATCCATCAACATGCAGATCTCTAGAGTATCTATGCCAAACAACCCTATACTTGAGTTAACTAGAGAGGAAGCATGCCATGATTTGGCCTGCCAAACAATGCTAAAGGAGATCTCTATCAAGGATCTGAATCAAAAGTTGCAGGCTAAGTATCAGGAATTTTCCATTAATAGTGGAATTGTCTACTATAGAACAAGGCTGTGTATACCAGCAAGCCAGTCACTTAAGCAGAAGATATTGTGGGAAGCTCATGATTCTCCTTTCGCAGGACATCCTGGCTATGCTAAAACTCTTAATGCAGTTAGGAAGAGCCACCATTGGGAGAGGCTCAAAGGTGACATTCTCAAATATGTCACCGAGTGTTTGTTTTGCCAACGTATTAAAGCCGAACATGTCATGATGCCAAGGAAACTGCAACCGCTTGACATCCCCCAAATGAAATGGGAATTCATCAGTATGGATTTTGTTGTAGGCCTACCCCAAGTCCAGGGAGGATACAACTCCATCATGGTTTTGGTTGACATGCTTACTAAGGTTGCATACCTTATTATAGTAAATACAAACTATAAAGCCTCAGACATTGCAAGATTGTTTATCAAGGAGATATTCAAGCTACATGGTTTACCCAGAAGAATCATTAGTGATCGTGATTCTCTCTTCACATCACACTTCTGGAGAGCTATCTTTGAAGCTATTGGGACTCAACTCTGTTTTAGCACCGCTTACAATCCCCAAACGGATGGCCAAACAGAGCGAGTAAATCAAGTCATCGAGGATATGCTTAGGGCATACTGCTGTCCAGATCCGAAGAGGTGGATTCAATACTTTCCTTTGGTAGAATTTGCATACAATGCTTCTTACCAGCAGAGCATTCAGATGACCCCTTTCCAAGCATTGTATGGTGGACATGACTATCGAAGTCCCCTAAACTTTTCTGATCCAACCCTAAGGGTTGAAGCTTCAAGGCTAATGTTGGAAGAGATGGATGACCAAATTAAGTCAATAAGACAAGACATACAAGCAGCTAAGGATAGACAAAAGGCATACGCGGATTTGAAGCGTCAAGAAAGGGTCTTCGAAGAAGGAGACATGGTCTTCATTCACGTACACCCTAAAAAGAGTTCTCTATCCTTAGGAGATTGCAAGAAGCTAAGTCCAAGGTATTGTGGGCCATACAAAATCCTCAAAAGCCTAGGACCTAATGCTTATAAATTGCAACTTCCTGAGAACCTAAAGGTTCACAATGTATTCCATATCAGCCTATTGAAGAAATATGTACCTAATCCTAACCATGTACTTAACGATCAACAAGTTGTACTGCCTAGTCAAGGAGTTCTTGAACTAAGTCCTGATAGGATCTTAGATGTTAGGGAGAGACAATTAAGATCCAGAACCCTGAGAGAATGCTTCGTCTAGTGGAAAGATTATCCCGAAGAGGATGCCACATGGATAGATGAAGGCACACTCAACCATCAATATCCCTAGTTTATCTCAAGATGAGGACATCTCGATTCCTCTAACAAGGAGAGAATGTAATATGTCAAACGTTGAAAAATTTATGGTAATTTTTGGAGGATGGAGAAGGAACTAGTAGGCCAGCAAGCTCCTCGCTGGAGCTTGCTCGGCCTCATGGTCATGCAGGGCGACACGAGGGGAGGGAGGATTTCCTTCCCTCTCCCTATAAAAGTCCTCACCTAAGGGAAGCCCAAGGGAGAGGGAGAAGACGACGCTGCCAGTCGCTGCCGTGGGGTGAGAAGGAGAGAGCTGCCAAGGGAGAGGGAAGGCCAAGGGAGAGAGCTGCGAGCTAGCACAGCAGTGCCGCCGCTACAGCCGTCGACCCCGATTCGCAGCGCCGCCTGCCCGTTGCCAACGCAGCGTTGAAACGCCCCCCCTGCCACGTTGAAGCATAGAAGCTTCTTAAGGGGGATAATTAAGCCCCCTTTCACCCCCCTCGTGTCCCCTTTTATCCCCCCCCGGGTTTTTAAGACCCTTAAGCCACATTTATCCCCCCCCCCCCCCCAGTTTTATCTTCTTAAGGGCCTTTCATCCCCCTTATTGTATCCTTCAGAAGCCTTATTATTACCCCCATGTCCTAAAAATCCCCAAGGCCTCCTTCTTATGTTTTTCGGAACCTCACCCCCCTCGTGTTTAAAGGACCATAAGCCTCTTTTTTTTCCCCTATAAAGAGTGGGCTTAGAAGTCCTATTATTACTTTTCCCCTCATGCAAAATAAAGCTAATGGGCGGCACCTAAAGAGTCAGGCGTACCCAATACAATGTCCAAATACAATTATCATAATCGTGCGCCCATGCACATACAAAATAATAAATAAATATCCAACGCCTCAATAAATAGGCGCGACAAAATATAGGCGCCATGCCTAAGGTATGCGCCCATCAAAATATAAGTGATAACTCGAATACTCGCTATCCTCCAATGCTTTCCTCCGCCACTGCTACTGCTATCTCTACACATCAACTGAAGCATTCACAATCGTTAGTAAAATAATACAATTAAATCGATAAAAGTGAATACCTAGCAGTCTTTAGCTACATAAATAAATCAACTGGTTAGAAATCAATCCTAACCTTAATTTATTACGAGTGCGCACTCTAAACTCATAAATGTTTATTAATTTAATATGTATTTTGTGGAATCACCCGCTATGGAATCACCCATGTACACACTAAATTAATGAAACGCCCGAAAAGGATAGGCGTCCCCATCAACTTCTCGCACAAAGAGTCCACTTTGTGTATGAGCCCCGGTCATCAAAGTTTTCAGAATCCACCGTAAAACCTCACGAAATCCACCGTGGCACAGAATCCACCGTGAAATATGCCTCCTGGCATCATACCCCCGGGGTGGGATAGCAATTGACCTCAATTTCTATTAGCTCAATGTGGAGCTAACAGAGTGGGGAAAGCATTTAAGTCTCTAGCGTGCATCCATTGGGCTTCCTCTACAGGATGGTTCTTAAATTTGAGTAGATATCTAGAATATCTTCGGCCAGTTCTAGTGGTCATAAAGTCAGTATCTATGATAGCTTCAGGTTCAAGTATTTCAGTCTCTTCATCTAACAAAGGTGGATTTTCATAAATAGGGTGTACTGGTAATTGGCCTCTAAAGGGTCGTAATAAACTAATGTGAAATGTGTTGTGAATTTTCGAGTGAGGTGGTAATTCTAACTTGAATGCATTGTCATTAATTTTGTGAATAATCTTAAATGATCCATAGAATCTAGGTGCTAATTTCACAACTGGGTGTTTATCTACACTTTGTAATCTACGTTTTTCTATTCTCAACCAAACATAGTCATCAACTTTGAAATTCATTTCTTGTCTTTTCTTATTGGCTTGTTTGGTATATGATTGCTGGGCTTTGGCAATCATGTCTTTAACCTCATCAAAAATAGCATCGTGCATAGTAACACATCATCAGCACTCTGAATTCTATTTGATAAAGATGCAACAGGTGTAGACAATCTATAACCATAAATCACTTCAAACGGTGCTTTCTTTGTAGATGTGTGTAGTGTATTGTTATATGCAAACTGTAGTAAATGCAAATGTGTGTCCCACGTCTGTGGTTTAGAAATAGTGTAAGCACGTAAAAGATCTAAAATAGTACTGTTAGTGGCTTCTATTTGTCCATTAGTTTCAGGATGAAATGCAGATGAAAAATCAATTTTTGTTCCTAGGTTAGCAAACAAAGTAATCCAAAAGTTGTTACAAAATCTAGAATCACGATCCATGATTAGTGAAAACAGTTTTCAAAAACAATTGTGCTGCCTGAGATGCTGTTAAAGTTTTCTTACATGGAATGAAATATGCTTGTTTACTAAACCTGTCTACTACAGTCCAAATCATGTCATGGTTAGCTTTAGTATTAGGTAAACTAGTAATAAAATCCATAGAAATCTGTTCCCATGGTCTTGATGGAATAGATAAAGGCAGTAATCCATATTGTTTACCATGATGTCTCTTAACTCTTTGACAAATCAGACATTCAGAAACAAAGTTAGATACATTAGTGTCCATATGTGGCCAATAAAAATCTTCAGTTAATGTACGCAAAGTAGATATGATACCTCTATGACCTTGGTATGGAGGACAATGAATCTCATTCAAAACAAAAGATCTAAATGGAACTGTAACACATAATTTCTTTTCATAAAACATGAATCCATCATTATAAGACAATGAATCAATAGGAATCCAGTTATTTCCAATTAATTTATTCCAATCAGCATGAAAAGTAATATCTTGATTATAAGTATCTTTCATAGGAGTTAGAAAATCAAATGATATAACAGAAATATTATGAATGGTCGGTCTTCTACTTAATGCATCGACCACTACATTTTCTTTACCTAGTTGATATTGGATAATCGAATGAAAACTCTGAATAAAGGCTGCCCATTTGATATGTCGGTTAGATATTTGGGGTTGGCTAAGTAAATGTCTAATACTTTGTTGATCAATCTTAATCATAAACTCAGAACCCATTAAGTAATGTTTCCATTGTCTTAAAGCTTGTACCACAGCTAATAATTCTTTATCATATGTGGAATATTTAAGTTCGGAGGGTTTCAGTTTACAACTAGAATAGGCTATGGGATGATTATCTTGCATAAGTATGGCTCCTATTCCAGATCGGCTAGCATCAGTAACTACTAAAAAGAATGGTCTATTAAAATTAGGTAGTTGTAATACAGGAGCATGGGTTAATGCATGTTTCAATAAGTCAAAGGATTTCTGTTGATTATCAAACCAATGATAAACAATACCTTTCTTTAAAAGTTTAGTCAAAGGCAAAGCAAGTAATGAAAAATTTCGCACAAATTTCCTGTAGAAACTAGCTTCTCTTCTTCTCTCCCTCTCCTTCTCTTCTTCTCTCCCTCTCCTCTAGAAATTCAAATTGGTGAATATATTGAAAGAAGGAATTTTCTAGTTGTACCATTACAGTCCAGTGATATTATTTTAGGTATGCCTTGGCGTCATCAGCACAACCCTGATATAGATTATTCCACACATTCAATTAATATTCATTTTCAAGGAAAACATATTACATTGTATGGTATGCATGCATCTAATGCTTTTCCACTACTTTCTCATACTCAATCTAAACGTGCATTACGCAAAAGTAGTAAATCTTATCTAATTTGGGTGAATGAACTGCAAATTAAAGAAAAACATATGCACCCTAGGCATAAAGAATTTCTTGCACACTTTAAAGATTGTTTTGCAGAAGATCTACCACCTGGTTTACCTCCTTCACGTCCTGAAGACCACAAAATAGATTTAATTCATTGTATACAACCACCTTGTAAAGCACCATATAGGCATAACCAGATAGAGCAAAAGGAAATTCAAAACCAAGTTGAGGAATTACTAAATAGAGGATTGATTAGACCTAGTAGCTCTCCATTTGGTGCACCTGTTTTGTTGGTAAAGAAGAAGAATAATACTTATCGTATGTGCATTGACTATCGTGCTTTAAATAAGATCACAGTAAAGAATAGATATCCAATTCCTAGAGTCGATGACCTTATGGATAAACTGCAAGGTTCTGCCATATTTAGTAAAATAGATCTTAAATCTGGTTATCATCAGGTGAGATTAGATAAGTCTGACATATTCAAGACTGCATTTAGAACACAATTTGGTCATTATGAATTTTTAGTGATGCCTTTTGGATTGACTAATGCACCTCTTCCTCTCCTTCTCTTCTTCTCTCCCTCTCCTCTTCCTCTTCTCTCTCTCCTTCTCTTCTTCTCTCCCTCTCCTCTTCCTCTTCTACCTCTTCTTCCTCTTCTTCTCCTCTTCCTCTTCTTTTCTGCTCACGGGGGCCCGCAACGACTCACGATTGAGGAGGGGGAGTACAACCTATTTTTACTATATATTTTTCAGCTTCTAAACATTGACATGACCAATGCATTTGTGCTAGATCTCTACATCTCAAACTACTCCATTATCATGGGCAAACATGGATGCTTTTAATTTAGGCATAGATGCATTCAAAGTCCGCATTCTACTATCTCTCCTTCCTTTAGCAATCACTTTTGAGTCATCTCCATATTCCTTAATAAAGCAACCATCTCTCTTGAATTCGACTTGTACATTCTATTCTACCATTTGTCCAACTGACAATAAATTCTTACTAATAGAAGGCACGACTCTTCTTTCTACCATCAGGCATGATTAGGAGAACCACACTTGTATGATTAATATCATGTTGTGTGTCATCACCAATGCATACATGTCCATGGGAACCTACTATTAGCTCATTAAACCACTCACTATGTGGAGTCATATGATTAGAGGCTCGTGAGTCTATATATATCCCTTGTCATCCTTGCCTTTCTTAGATGTATTCTTAGAAACACGCTACATAGCAAACAACCTATCTCCCTAATAATCTTGTGTGCCACTGGAAGATGCATGTTTACCATGTTGTCTGCCTTCTGCCTTCATATATGCTTTCATTTTATGATAGTCCTTTGCTATGTGTCCATATCTTTCACAATAATGATTGTCTTTATCCATGATATACTGCTTATGCAATTGCCAAGAGCCACCTCTACCTCTAGGTGATCTTCCCCTATCTCAAAAGGCTCCAAATCCTCATTGTCCTCCTTGCACATTTGAGATTTTCCATGCATTTTGTTGCCGCTTTCCATATGTATTCTTAGTGTCCCCACGATCTCAAAAAGCTCCATGAGCTCTACTACCTCTAGCTCACTGACTAGAGTAAAGGACAATATCTATGATTCTATGAGAGGTACTCAAACCTATATTCAGTCTTGTTTTTATATGTGATTTGTGGTGTATTATCGAATATTTGAATTTTTTAAGTTGTGTTGTGCATTCGACAAAGTCAATTACCCCAACCGACACTCCTTAACATCTCGTTATCGGGTTGTGAGTGAGGCTTGCTCTCGATCACTGCTCGTGTAACAACATGCGATTGTGGGTTATTTCCTTGTAGGGTTGGTTAGCACATTTTTTAAATATTACATAGTGCATTGAAGCCCATGTGAAACAAAGAAAGAACATTTTAAAAGCATTACATTGGCAAGCATTTCAGCAACAAGCATTACATTGGCGAGCTCAATCTTGCAATTGAATAAAAATGCAAATGTGTGTGGTTTTCTCTTATGTGTAACCTAAACAATCTGAGGCTTGCACTTTCCTCTTTGAGTCAGTATCCTAGCTTGGCACAGAAAGACACACATCTTTCCTTATACCTGCACTGTGCATGGTGTTTGGGTCCCATGCCCTCGTGGCTTGGCACCAAAGGGGCACCATGATTAGTGTAGTCATTCACCTAACCTAAACAAATTGAGGCTTGGATTTTTTGCTTTGTGTCAGTGTCCTAGGCCTTTCTTGGCACACAAAGATATAAGGTTCCTTATTCCTAGGCACTGCGCATGGTGTCCGTGTCCCACGTCCTCGTGTCTTGGCACCAATGGGGCACCATGATTAGTGTAGTCATGCACCTAGCCTAAAAATTTTGAGGCTTGTAATTTTTGCTTTGTGTCAGTGTCCCAGGCCTCGCTTGGCACACAAAGATACAAGTCTTTCCTAATGCCTGCACCATGCATGGTGTTCGGGTCCCACGTCCTCATGGCTTGGCACCAACGGGGCACCATGATTAGTGCAGTCATTAACCTAACCTAAACAATTTGAGGCTTGCACTTTTTGCTTTGTATCGATGTCCCAGCCCTCGCTTGGCACACAAAGACACAAGGCTTTCCTTATGCCTGCATTGTGCATGGTGTGTGGGTCAAGTTTTCTTGTGGCTTGGCACTAAAGGGCACCATGATTAGTGCAGTCGTGCACCTAACCTAAGCAGATTGTAGTTTTCTCATGAGAGAGAGAGAGAGGCTGTAGTTATCTTATATGTACCTATTAAACTTAGGAGGTGTATGTACCATTGCGAAAGAAATGCAACAAGAAAATCTGTGTAAATCACATAGAAAGCTGCTTGTTGAAATATGTAAATACGAGCTATTTAGTGCCATTTTAGCTATGGACGATGATGAGATGAGGGAGGTTTGCTAGAACCTTGGAAAAAGGGATGTGTTAGGGTGCAAGGTGATTTCTAGAACTAAAGAACACATAGAAAATGAAGGCCTTGGACACTTGTTGGGAAAGATAGACTTAGATATAACCATGACTAGATGGATTTCTAGCATGATTGGAAACCTTATGGAAACTTGGAACAAGAGTAAATCTAGTTTTACAGAAGATTTTAATGGTGAGAAAGTACATAAATGGGATTGCTTTTATGTTGAAGTATGAGTTTCCGAAAGCAAATCTGATAGAAGTGTCAATTGTGCAATTTCTTGGTAGAAAAAGATGCGCTTTGCATACGTGCAAAGTCTCACATCCACTCCAAAGACAGGATTTGAAGCACAAGATCTCCATAGTCTTTGTGCTCGTATGCCCAATGTATATACAATGACATATCTAAGTGAAAATGAGATAGTCCAAGGAGAAGAATTGGGAAGAGGTACATATGGTACAATATTCAAAGTGAAAATTATAGGTGTAGTTGGGTTTGATCCCAATAGAATCTATGCTGGAAAGTGTTATAAAGGGAAGAATTATAGAAGGCAAGCAGAGCAACACAGGGAGATCATAATGCAGATTAGACACCAAGTACTGGTGCGTGTCATTGTAGCCACTGTTGAAGAGCCCTTATGGACAGTTACACCTTAATTTAATGGAGGTAGCCTTGGGGACTTCATGACCCAGCTCCCTTCATTGCATGGATGATTCACAAGATTTTTTCATCCATGCACGGGCAAGAGAATGTGTGATGAAGATAGTCAATTAGCAAGTGATCAAATATGATGAATCACTATATTTTGCAAATGTGTCTTGTCTATTATGCATGCTTTATTTATGGGAATGTGTCAGCTACACAAAAGGGAGGTGGATGCACACAGATTTACATCCAAGAAATATTGTTTTGGATTTGGTTGGTGAAGTGTGTCATGTGGGAATAATAGACTGGGGCAGGGCTTTGGATTTCTTAGAGCAATGAAGGGCATTTGCAGAGCCACCTAGAGAGTGTCATGATGATGATGAAACATATGCAAGAAAATTGAATCACTACAAAGTAGATCATGCACGAAGGAAATGGCTAGCCCCTGAGTTAGAAGATATAGCATTGAAAGGTTGTTATACACCCATGTTAGATGTTTATGCATTGGGATAGGTGCTAAGGGAGATTTGTCAATTCTATGAGGATGCCTCAGACTACTTTGACTTAACAAAATCTATCACTCCCTCCTTTCAAATGACAAGACACTTGTCTCAAATTTTTGAAGAAAAATTGATTAATACAGATTTAACAAGCAAGGTTTCCTTTGAAGAGATCAAGGAGCTTGTTTGCAAGCATCCTGGCATGAACGGGGAGTTGGCATGCGCTCCTTTGAAGAAATGGAGCCAATTTCCACATGAATAATTTTTGGCACCATGAAAATCATGATACATCACTTGTTATTGAATTCACTTCACACTATCTTAGGGCATCTCTTTTCTATTGTTCTTTTTTTGCTAAAAAATGGAATGTATTTCATAGAGGCATGTATCATTTTGACATGGCTTTAATATGGTGAATTATATATTGCTTCTAGATAACTTATGAATTTATCCTTGGATGTATATTATAAAATAAAAATAAAAAATTAAAGTACATTTGTCATAGCGAGCAAGAGTAGTGCTTATTCCAAGTAGTGGAACCTCAAATCATATCTGCGTTACATGGTACAATTACTTGTTATCCATGTACTCTTATATAATACAGTCGTTTGTGAATTTTTTCCTTGATGTGATGCATGTTTCCTACCCCTAAGAAGCTATTGATTAATAGCATCTCTTTTTCTATCATGTACCTAGATACAAGGTGGCCAACAACTCATGGCTTCAAAGACTTGCATGAAGGTTTTTGAGCATAAATCTAGTGAGAAAATGCTTTTGGGGTATATTTGAGTTGTAGCTGATTCCACATATGGTGCAATATGACAAGAGATAATAGAGGATGGGCTTATTTGTGGTTTTTTTAAATTTATCATTGAAGATGAGGATAAAAATAGTGGATGTTGCACACTAAACCCAATACAAGAGGAACATTGGCATGTAGAAAATGTCAAATTTATCACTATAAGGAGGGATTCAATCATAGTAAACGAGATTGGGGGTGAGGTTCGGCCCACAAAGCAGATATGCAAGGACTTGAGTGATATTGTAGAAGTTACAGGCTTCAAAGCAAGCGATAAAGCTATGCACAATCTAGTTGACAAACCAAAGCAAGCTATAAATAAGCTCAAGAGCACGTTGCTTTCAAAGTCTACACTTGAAAGTTGGCTAGCCCAATGAGAGAGTACTTGCAAGAAGTTGAGGAGCTCAATCCACCAAGAGATGATAAGTTTGAGCTTACCATAGAAGATCTATATGGTGGACCCTTCATTCGAGTGGATCTCCTTATGGATCAGGAATAAGCTGCAGGCAATCCTCCTACTCATGCCTTTCCAATTTCATGGGAACCCATGTATTGGAGAATCAAGAACATCAGAGAAGGTATCTAACGAACCGGGGGTTGAAGGTTGGAGTGATATCTAACTCAAAGGACATAGAAGAAAGCAATGAAGTTGACATGGCGATGATCTTAGCTGCTGTAGAGGAGATGGATATTTTCAATAGCACTCATGAAGGCAAGTCACTTTTTTCTAAAAATTGAGACCTTGAGTAAATCGTTTTATAAAATGTAGTAGTCGCTAGTTTAGGAAAGAATTGTAATTTAGTTTCATTTAACGATCGTATGTGCAATCATTTTATAGGTGATCCCTAATCCCTTTGGATATTAGCTTTGTGACTTTCAACTTGAAATCATGCAATATCTAATTTTGAGCTTTTTGAGGCAACCTTGCATGACTATAAAGACAAAGGAAGAGTAAGAGTTGTATGAAAGTATGATCAAAAGTGGTTGCACTTGTGTCCTCGAAGGCCAAACTTGCAAACACTCCTTACAGATCATGTAAATTCAAAGTCTCACATCATGGCTATATCCAAAACATCATCCACCAACCAAGTAGTTTCAGAAAATGCTTGAGGAAGACCAAGAAAGATTTTTGATGTGGATCCACGACAAAAGTCATTGGGTGCCTTTCTCCAGTCAACCCAGAAAAGTGCAACACCAATAGATTTGGAAAAACCTTCTACTTGTACAGGTGACTCAAGCATTTCTCCTTCATGTGAGTTGAATTTACTTTGTTGGGGATTATTGAAAAGAATTGTAACATACAAAGGTTGTGATTCGGATATAAAATCTATGCTACATGACCTTAAAATAGGGAATGTGTGATGCCAGGAGGCATATTTCACGGTGGATTCCATGAGGTTTTACGGTGGATTCCGTAAACTTTGTTGACCGGGGCTCATACACAAAGTGGATTCTTTGTGCGAGAAGTTGATGGGAATGCCTATCCTTTTCGGGCATTTCATTAATTTAGTGTGTACATGGGTGATTCCATAGCGGGTGATTCCACAAAATACATATTAAATTAATAAATGTTTATGAGTTTAGAGTGCGCACTCGTGATAAATTAAGGTTAGGATTGATTTCTAACCAGTTGATTTATTTATGTAGCTAAAGACTGCTAGGTATTCACTTTTGTAAGTTTAATTGTATTATTTTACTAACGATTGTGAATGCTTCAGTTGATGTGTAGAGATAGCAGCAGTGGCAGAGGAAAGCATTGGAGGATAGCGTGTATTCGAGTTTTCACTTATATTTTGATGGGTGCATACCTTAGGCATGGTGCCTACATTTTGTCGCGCCTATTTATTAAGGCGTTGGATATTTATTTATTATTTTGTATGCGCATGGGCACACAAGTATGATATTTGTATTTGGGCATTGTATTGGGTATGCCTGACTCTTTGGGCGCCCGCCCATTAGCTTTATTTCTATTTTGTGCTAAAGCAAACTCAAAAGCCAAAAGCGTGCTATTTTGTAATTTGGGCTATTATTTGAGCTTGAAGATGATTAAGACATTAAATACATGCTTTGCAGAGCGCTCACACAAGGCATGGGGGGAGATTGCACCCAATTGGTCTCTTGTTCATATCGTGCATGCTTTCTACCTTGAGTTTTGTGCAAAAAGTAGAGTTCTTTTGTTCTAGGGGACCTTCCGGCGTTCACTACGTGAGCATACAACATCCGATCTGTGTATGAGTGGTATCAGAGCGAAGCTGAGATCGAGAGGTTCCAATCGCTACCCATCTTGCGCGAAGGCAGAGCTCCTAGAATGATCGAGCTCTATGGTCAGTTTCATCACGAACGGTTGATATGGGTGGATTCTTGGCAGTCAAGAACCTCTGTCTACAGCCTCTGATCGCGAAGGACCGGCCTAAGGAGGCGGAGAACCAATTCAACATCTCCTTCTATCAAGTCGTCTTCTCAGAAGATCAGAGATAAGTTTCATATCTTGTATTAAGCTTAAAAGCTTCAAAGCTAAGATTTTTAAAAGCTTAGCTCATAATTCTCAAAATCGGCAGTGACAGCATCCCGAAATTTCCGCCGGCTGAAAACGCCCCCCCTAAAATTCGACGTTTTATTTCAGACTTAGCTATAAGCTAAGTCACTCAAGTCTTCAATCACACAAAGCTTCAAAGTTTATCAAGTTTCATAAGTTTTGCAACTCTGCAAGTCAGTCAAGTCACCAGAAGTTAGAACTAACTTATGCAAAAACTCCCATAAGGACTGTTCCTGCGCAGAAGCACTGAACTGCAAAGTTGTTCCTTGGAAGACTCTGTTCACATACGCAGACTTGCTGAACCACTTTCAGCACACACAAAAGGTCATACGCAGATTTTACGAAGATTTCAAACCCCGCAACTGCAAAAGTTGAAGATCGTGAAAGCCAAACAAAAATCTATAAGCCTTGTACACCCGACTTTGAGCTACGCTCACCCCGCTAATTGGATTTTGAGAGTGTTAGGTCTTTTGAATTTTTACAGGATGATGGAACAAAATATGGATGATTTAATGGCTCAAGGCGATCTTCCTGAACCTATGATGGAACAAAAGTTGGATTTAATTATGATGCAGTTGGACAAAGAACGAAGAGTCCGGCAAGCCTTGCAAGTTCAATTAGCCAATTTACAAAGATCGACTACCGACAAAGATGGACCACAACATGAAGATCTTATCCGACGAACCATCCATGCGACTCTCGAAGCTCAATCCATTTGCAAAGAAACAAAGATAAGTAAAAGAAATTTCAAATTCTGTACATTCAATGGCACTCGAGATGAAAAAACTGTTCTTGCATTCATCAGTCAGTTTGATGATTACTTTCATGAAGAGACATACGCTGAAAAAGATAAAATCAAGTGTGTCACTAATCATTTAGTGGATAGAGCATCTCTTTGGTGGACCGTAGTTTGTAAGAGTATAGATTGTCCCACTACCTGGGAGAGTTTCAAGAAGAAGTTCATGCATAATTTCTTTCCTCCACAATTCCATGAAAAGGCCATAAAGCAATGGGACCTTCTTCATCAAAGAGATCGTGTGTAAAAGTCCGCGTGGGAATTAATAGATCAGGGCTTTTGAAATTTTATTATTATTATTATTTATTTCCCCCCTTATCCCTCCAGCCCACTGACGAGCTGGAGGGGGAGGGGAATAGAAGGAGTTCTGAAGCTCCTTGGTGGAGCTTGTGGAGAGAGGGAGGGCATGCGTGTCGACATGCAGGAGGAGAAGATCCCCCTCCCTCCACTATTTAAACGAGGAGAGGGGAGGGGCCGAAGGAGGGATAAGGCTGGGGGGGGGGGGGGGCGTGAGAAGAACCAAACGCCGCTGCCAGAGATCATGTCGCTGTGAGAAAGAGGGGAAGAGACGCTGTTGCTGGCCGCCAGGGAAGTAGATAGGAGTCGCCGTCAAGGGAGGGAGGAGCCGCCTCCAATTCTCCGTCAGGACGGACGGCCATAACCACCCCCCCCAAAGCTTCTGGAAGCTTGGAAGCTTCCAAAGGGGGGGGCCTCTTTAAACCCCCTTCCTATACCCTACTACCCCGTTTGTTTTTTTTTCCCCGGGTTTAAAATCCCTTAAGCCCCCTTTCATTTTCCCCTCCCCCATGCTAAAACCCTTTCCCCTGGATTTCAAAAACTTTCACCCCCTCCTTGTACGTTATGAAGCCCTTTTAACCCCCATATCTAAAACCCCTTTCCATGGGTATTAGTGTTGAGAATCAGCAATCACACTCAAAAAGCCTCTTTGTATGGAGTCTCAGGGTCAAGGATATGCAGGCTAACTTATCCCATATGCACAATGGTGCCTACTGCAGTTTTCTACTTTCCTATAAAGCATTGTACTTGCTTCATTTCTTAATGCAATGATAGTACTCTTTTCATTTCAGTAAAGTGTCAATGTCATTGTCCACATACACAAGATTGTGTTTATGAGTCCAAGTCTCAATCTTGGAACCTAATTCACTTGTGTAACAAACAGTGTCCATTCCATCATGAGTCTACACTTCTCCTTCCATCCTCCATAGCTTTCGGTTATGTCATGCTCTAGATCCCGCATTTCTAACATGGTATCAGAGCCCAGTTGGGCATGGCATTGCTTCTCCAGCCTCTCTTGATTCTTCTGAACCTCCACCCAGCTCAGTGTCAGTGTATGACTTCTTTTCTCAACTCTACTCTCACTGAAGCTTCCATGGCAGCCATAGCCAGCAGCACCCTGTCAGATTGAACTGCTTATATCTCACTCCACAGGTCAAATCTCTTGGAGCTTCCTTCTAGAAAAGTATTCCCCAACTCATAAAGCTTCCCTGTATCACATCAATCCAGGACATTGGACCATCTAGAGCTCAGCATTGTGAAAATCCCCAATCTCTGTTCTGTGTCTGCCATAGCCAGACAGGACCTACCTTGCTTGGAGCTTTCATAACTCTTCAACCAGGCAGAATTTCAACACAATTTCTTCTGGAGAAATGTTCCTTGGCTCAGGGCGCAGCTTCCTGTCACTTTAAACACCAACATTGATGATCTACAGCTCCAGCATTGCTCAAATTCGACCTCGCTGTCCAGATCTGCGCCGATTCTGTTTGCGGCACCTGCGCGCTGCATACTGACCACGATGTTGACAATCTCCATGGGGTTTTGGTAGCCCATGACATAAGCTTCCTAGATATGTAAAAATTTTTGAAAATGATGCACTGTAGCTCCTGCAATCAGCAAAAAACCAGGCCCTTGTCTCAGAAACCCTAATTCCACCATAGCCAAAAGCTTCAAAATCTTGACATTTTTCACTGGTTCTCTCACTGAAGTTATCAACAGTGATTTTAATCACTGAGCAATACTCTCTGAAGTTCGTTAAAGTACTGTCACTCAGATCTGAAGGCATCAGCATCAAATCAAGAAGGGGAAGATCACTTGGAGTAAAAGGCTTTTGCAGATTTGGTATTCATTGACACTCAGTTAGTGCTTGTGTCTCTCAATCAATTCTTCTGTTGCTCAAATCTAATAAAGTCTGAAGTTGATTTGCTACTGTTCCCGTAAAATCTAACATGGGCAAAGACTCGCCAAATGCTCGATTCAAAGGAGTCAGATTCCACACTTGGCAAACCTGCATCAAGCTCATCCTGATGAAGAAGGGTCTCTGGGCCATCACAAATGGCAAAGAGAAGAAACCGCGGGACGCGGAACTTGCAACTACTTGGCAAAAGAATGATGACAGAGCCCAGGCCATTATCAAATTGGAGCTAGATGACAGTTATATCCATCACGTGGATAACTGTGAGACCTCACAGGATACATGGAAAAGACTTGACACCCTCTTCGGTGCACAATCTAAATCATCAAAGTATGGTCTCCTAATTGAATTCTTCAGGCTTGAAATGAAGTCTAGCACATCACTTGCCACACATCTTAATTACATGGAAGGACTCCTAACCCAACTTGCAGGAATCAACATTAAAATGGATGAAGATGTTTGCATCGGTGTTCTACTTAAGAGCTTGCCTCCTGAATATAATAATGTATCAACAACTCTAATCAACATGCCAAATCCTGAACTTGTTGATATCTAGGCATCACTGTTAGAAGAAGAAAAGAAGCTAAAAACTAAAGAAGAACCAAGTACCTCTAGAGATGAGCATGCATTATATGTTGGCAACAGGTATAAAGGCAAGAAAGATCAACTCTTTTGTGACTTCTGCAAAAGGACCGGACACACCGAGAAGTTCTGCCACGCAAGAAAGAGATCCCAAAAGGCCTATCTAGTTGCAGTCAAAGAAGAAGAAGAAAATGGAGCAAAGGAAGAAGAAGATGAAGATGAAGACCACCAGGATCGGAAGGACAAGACTCATCAGTCCTTGTACTCTCATAATTCTGATAGATTGTTTTAACAGCCTTGTATTTTTTCCTTGCCCTAATGCTTCCTGCCATAAGCTATGTAAACTCCTTATGTAACTTGGCATTACAGTCCCTGTACACTTTGTGAGGCCCCTGTTACAGCCTCTGGATGTCCACCATGTTTATGGTACCCACACTTAGCTTTTTCTGCAACAGCCTCTGGTGTTTTGCCATGTCTGTGGTATGCCCACACTTTGCAGGTGGTTCTCATTACAGCCTCTACACACTTTGTGCCTTTCCTAGTTGTGATTGAGGAGGGGTGTTGAGAATCAGAATTCACACTCAAAAAGCCTCTTTGTATGGAGTCTCAGGGTCAAGGATATGCAGGCTAACTTATCCCATATGCACAATAGTGCGTACTGCAGTTTCCTACTTTCCTATAAAGCATTGTACTTGCTTCATTTCTTAATGCAATGATAGTACTCTTTTCATTTCAGTAAAGTGTCAATGTCATTGTCCACATACACAAGATTGTGTTTATGAGTCCAAGTCTCAATCTTGGAACCTAATTCACTTGTGTAACAAACAGTGTCCATTCCATCATGAGTCTACACTTCTCCTTCCATCCTCCATAGCTTCCGGTTATGTCATGCTCTAGATCCCGCATTTCTAACAATTAGAACCCCCTCTGCCAGGTTTTAAAAATCCCTTAAGTCCCCTTTCACCCTCGTACTAAAGCCCCTTTCCTTTCACTTGGAGTCACTTCCCCCCATGAGCATAAAGGCCTTAAGGGTCTTATTACTTCTTTACCTGTGTATAATCCCTAAAAGACCTATCCCCTTGGCTTTGGAATCACCCCCTTCATGTGGCCTCTTAAAACCACTTCTCTCGTGATTACCCCTTAAGCCTTTACCTTGGCATCAAAAACCTTTCACCCTCCCCCATGTGTAAACCCCCATAAGCCCTTTTTCTCCAAGTTTGACCTAAGGGTCCTTAGACCCTTACTTATAATCTTTACGGCTATTATTTTTCCTTAAAGCTCTCCTACACCTTGTGTCTTCTCCACACCTTGTTATTTCCATTCGTGCGAGCTTACAAAGGCCATTAAGCCTTCCCCATGGCTTCAATGGGTCTTAGTTGTAAAAGTTTCTAAAAATACCCTTTTCAATTCCCGAATTCAAGGAGGGAACCTTCCAAAAACTACTTTGACGAACGGTGCAAGGAGCGACGGTGGAGTTCTAAGGAGAAGTTGTAAAGCTGCTTCCACGTTCGACGGACCACACTTGCGATGCCTCCTAAGAAAGTCCAAGGCGTAGCCGCGGGAGGGTCATCTCCCGGTATCCATGTGGATATCTCACCTCAAAGCCAGGTTGTCTTCTTGATGTTAATTCGGGTTTTAGTCAATCATGCAAAGAAAAATTGTTAAGGAAATATATATATTTGTTCAAATTAATTCTAACGAAGGAGTTAGCTTATGAATGACAATGTATTCAAATTAGCTTTCTTCAAATTGCATCAAGCATTATAAAATAATAGGCAATACTATCCATTTACTATAGTATTATAGTCCTAAAATGAAGAAATTTTATCTTGCTCCATTAGTCTTATTCTTTTCGCAACGAATCATGGCAAAATGGCTAAATTCATGAAAGGTTTCTTTCGATGCTCAAATTACTAGAGAGTTATCTTTGCTAGTTGCACATCTTAGCAAGGCAACTGTTGTTATTTGGCATGAGTTCATCTTTAAAGAAAACGGAAGTTAAATGTTAGAAATTAACAAGTATAAAAATTAGACATACGAAATCATTTGGAAAGAAAATGTAATGGGGAAGTGCTGGATGACACTCTATTAACACTTTTCCCCTACAAATTGAGGACTTGGAACAAATAAAGTGTGTATTCACCAATTCCTTAGCTAGGCCTTTGTCCCAAGGAGTATCGTCACTCTTTGTATCATCATGGCATTATGCTATATGCCAAATTAAACTGTATTGATTGAGAAAGTAATCAAAGATAGTAAAACCGTGACAAGACGAGTAAGATTACCTTCCAAAAGCTGACCAAACCAATCTTTCCAAAAGATAACCGGACCAATCTAAACATAGAAACATTCATACCCTAAAACACTGGACTACTTACCTTACCGCAAGGACAATAAATTCATAAAGATAAGAAATTAGGGTTCGTCCCTAAGGTTCTTAAATGAAGAAACCCTAGGCCTGACATACGTCAGATTAAGGAGTCTAAACAGATTATTCCATCGCCGGTTTGCGCAACATGTATGAAATCATTTTGTGATCAATTCACAAAGACAAAAGGGAAAAACCCTCTTCGAAGACGACAGATCCTTACGCAAGTTATCTTGCAAAAAGACGTAGTTTTTGGATATCCTTCAAAATAAAGAAAGTTGTAAAATGGAAACTAGCATATCTAAGGTACCTTAGGGTTAACCAAGTTGGGTATACCCTACACCCGAATATAAGGGATCTTGCCAAGTTTACAAGACATCTTGAGAACGACTGCTGATACACTCTAAAAGGAAAGAACACTTCCTTAGTAGCTTGCCATACAACTGGGTTGATTAATGGAAATGTTTGTGCTTGCTAGAGATTGTAGGGCGCTGTTTGAATTATGAATTACAAATTAAACAAGTACCTATACTTTAGGTTAAAGGCCTGAAGGGAGAGGCAACTTCAGTTACCCCCGACTGCCTGCCTGACCCTAACCAAGGGGGTTGTTGACCGCGCAGGGAACGTGGACCGAACCCGGCGCGAGAGGTCTCTCCGTTGAGTTCTACTTGGAGCAGGAGGACGCTTGGGTGCTAGGGGGGGCTCTGGCCATAAATTCCTCGCCTTCCGGGTCCTGCACAAGAGGCTAACGTGACTCGGGATTGGATCTCGAGGCCCGCATACTAGTTGATGGGCGGAAGCTTGGAATAGTGATCCCTGGAGATTACTTGTTAGCCTCCGGGCAGATTATGGACAAGCCTACGGGCGAAACTTCTTGTAATTCAAAGATAAAATAATGAGATGTTAAAAGAACTTGCTTGATATTGTTTTTATATGTCACGTGATAAGATTACGTGAAGGAACCAGTGCTTAAACAAGATTAATTAAAGAAGCTGATTGTTATATGTCAAATTAATGTGTTAGATAATTACATAACTAAAACAAACCGAGGAAAGTGCGGAGGATGGGCCATGGGTCTGTCCTACGGTTGGGTGGTCCCGGTTAGCCGGGAACTTTTCTCATAAATCTCGAAAGACAGCGGAATGATCATCATCATCAAAAAGAATAACGAGAACGATGACCTAGAGTTACGTTTTACCCGATTTACGTTGTTTTAGGGGAACGGAATGGGACTATGCCTTATGACAAAGAGGTTGAGCTTTGCATCCCTCTCGTTTCCCATTCTCTTGAACCAAGTGCAGCGTGAATCCGCTTCGGACCTGGCGTTTCTGCGTAAAGTAGTTCGCTGGGGTCTGATGCTAGTTGCTGTTAGCTAGTGACCCATTAGGAAAACCCTAATTCCGGTCGATCCTAAGTGGGAACGGCCAGGATACTTCCACTACGTAGCAGACGCGGGAAGAACTAGATCGCAAAACCCGTAACATTCCATGGGAATGTCGGGTGGAGCTTTCTAGACATCCTTTCTGATGGACTGCTAAGACGTGTCCTAGATGATACTAGGGGACATGTTACAGTTGGTATCAGAGCCGACCAACAACGGAATTGTTTTTATGAGATCTCAATAAAATGAAGTAAAGAAATTGTTGCTGTCCAAACATTTCCTCATCTTCAATACTGTCTTGCAGAACTATGAAGCGTGGAACAAGTTTTTGGTGTTCCGGGTCATGTTTATGACTGCAATGCATTCTCCGCATTATAGACAAAGAGTTGGGATGATGAACATCCTAGAGCAGATTTATAATCCATCACCTTTATATATAGAACGAAGATGGACAAGGTCTTCAAGAATCTACTACATAGCTACCCACCGGTTCGCTTATCTACAGACCAACCTAAAGAGGATCAAGTGGTTGGAAGACTTGAAAGTCGTGAAGCTATTCATTTTTGTGGAAGCTCACGTAAATTCGACTTTACATATTCAAGGTCTGAGGGTTGAAATGAACTCATATGTATATGAGGAAGTAACCCGTGTAATCCCAGCCGACAGGATTAAGGTGTTGGGCCGCCATGAGAAGTATGGATTCCAACGAAAAGGATATCCTGAACTTCCAATGAATTATCGATTCCTAAAGATCCATGACCCAAAACCCTACTATTACACAGTTCCTGTAGAAAAATGCAATACAACGTTGTTCTCCTCAAACTGAATGTAATGATTGAATTATCATCACACGAGACATTGTATAAGGAGACGCCCATGTAAATATAAATAAGGACTTCTTTTATCAATATCTGGCTGTGCATCAGAGTGGTTAAAAAGTAGATTCATGATTTACGAGATAGCTGAACTAAAGAAAAGGTAATGTCAATTATCATATAATAACGTTAAGAAAAACTTTTATCTAGGCACAACCCCAGGTTCAGGTTCCAAATTCGCCCCCTACATCAAGTACTGCCGTGATCCAGGAGAAGAGGTTCCTCCTCAAGCAGATAAAGCCACCCGATTTTGACGGGAGAGGCAGATTTGTCCAGTCTGATGCTGAAATTTGGATTGAATCTATGGAGGATTACTTTGAAGCAGCCGGTACTGCACCTACCAATCAGGCCATGCTCGCCAAATTAAAACTCACCAGCGAAGCTAGACTATGGTGGAAACAATGGTGCAGGGATCAAGGGACTTCAGAGGGGTCCGTTACCTGGGAGAAGTTAAAGAAAGCCGTGCAGGGGAGATATTTGCCACCTGCATATCGTACACAGAAAATGAATGAGTTCTACGAGCTAAAATAGCTAGGACTCACCCTTGACGCATACTACTCTAAATTTGTCTCACTCTTAAAGTATGCACCACAGATGGACATGATGCAGCAGGTGTCCAAATTTTGCGCGGGCTTAAATCCACCCGTAAATACCCGTCTCGAATCTATGCTTCCGTCAGATCTTCAGGATGCACTCATTCGAGCGGCGCCTATAATTCAGGAAGTGCAAGTTAGACCAAGGGGTAACAAAAATTGGTCCTATAGCGACCCGAACAGAGGAACATTCAGACCCCAAGTGAAGAGAGTTCAAGGTCACAATCAGGGACAAAGGAAGAAAGCAAGGACTAATAAGGTCAACAACTTTGTTCCTACTCAAAGTAATGGCCGAAACCTCCGATGTTTCCACTGCAACGAACTCAGTCACTTCAAAAGGCAATGTCCCAAGCTCAGCGAGGGACATCGTCAAGGTGCAGGCTGCGGTCAAGGAGCTGCCACCCATGGAAGAGGAAGAACTACCTACATTACCAATAGGCAAAAATGCAAAGCAGAAGAAGAGGAAGATCTGACTATGGAAGCAGAATTTGAAAGAGCGACAGTCCATGCCGCTTTACACAAGAAAGGGCCGAATCGCCAGTTCTCGGTGATTCAAACACCGTCGGACTATCAAGGTAAAGGTTTCAAAACCTTGATTGATTGTGGCAGTACACATTCCTTTATATCTCTAGCATGTGCAAAAAGATTAGGAATAGCCACAGTAGAAGCACCTACCCTGCTTGTGGAATTGGCAAACGGTCGTGAGGTAACTTGTACCAGGCAAACTGCTAAGGAAGAATTCTTTCTGGGAGGAAAGAAAACCTCAGTCAAATTCAGAGTCATGAATTTAGGTATCCATGAGTGTCTACTTGGGATGGATTGGCTTAAGCCTAATGACGCCCACATCCACTGTGGAAAGGGTCAAGTTTCCTTTCGAAACTCTGAAATGGAGGTTGTCACGACTCAAGGTGAGGCAGGAGTGCCAAGAATCCAATTAGCCAAAGTATCGCGGATCATAAAAGGAGTCAGAAAAGGATTACCCGTTTACCTGATCAAACTCAACAAGTTAGATCAAAAGCAAGAGTCTCATGAGGGACCTTCTTGGCTAAAGGAATACGCTGACGTATTCCTTGAGGAATTGATTGAACTTCCGCCTCCAAGAGAAGTTGATCATGAAATTAGGCTAGTGCCTGGAGCTGCGCCAATTGCAAAGAGACCTTATAGAATGTCCATACCGGAAGCTATTGAGTTGAAGGAACAACTCAAGCAACTGTTAGATCAGGGTTACATCCGGCCTAGCAACTCACCATGGGGAGCTCCAGTACTATTCCAGAAAAAGAAAGATGGGACACTTCGACTATGTATTGATTACCGAGGGTTGAATCAATCAACAGTCAAGAACAAGTATCCTATTCCTAGAATAGATGAGCTTCTGGATCGCCTTCAAGGTGCAAATATCTTCTCCAAAATTGATCTCAGGTCAGGTTACTATCAAATAAGGATCAAGGAAGAAGATATTCCAAAAACGGCCTTCAATACAAGATATGGGCACTTTGAGTTCTTGGTTATGTCATTCGGGCTTACAAATGCACCTGCCACTTTCAATAGATTAATGCAGGATATTTTTAGACCATATCTTGATGATTTCGTGCTTGTCTTCTTCGATGACACTTTAGTCTATTCTAAACAGGAAGAAGATCATGAACCTCAACTACGGATTGTCCTTGAGACAATGAGGTCTCATAAGCTGTATGCAAAAATAAAGAAGTGTGCATTCTTCAAGCGTCAGATTGAATATCTGGGATTCATAGTATCATCAGCGGGAATATCAGTAGACCCAGCCAAAGTCAGGGATGTGCTTGAATGGCCAATACCAGTATCCGTCAAAGAAATACGTAGCTTTCTTGGCTTGACAGGATGGTATAGGGTCTTTATCAAAAACTATGCTTTGATTGTAGCACCTCTTACAGACTTACTAAAGAAGCAGACATCTATTACATGGTCAACTCCCGAACAAAATAGCTTCGACAAATTGAAGCAAAGTTTGGTATCAGCACCTATTCTAAAACTTCCTGACCTCAATAAGGAGTTTGAGGTAGTAACTGATGCCAGCATTCTTGCCTTGGGGTGTGTACTTATGCAGGAAGGTCATCCAGTAGCATACTCTTCAAGGAAATTGAAGAATCGTGAAAAGAATTATGCCACGCATGATTTGGAATTATTAGCTGTCATCCATGCTCTAAAGCTTTGGAGACACTACCTGTTGGGTAACAAGTTTACTCTAGTAACCGATCATAAGAGTCTCAAATGGATTTTTACCCAGAACGAGCTCAACATGAGGCAACGTCGGTGGATTGAAGTATTGGAGGAATATGATTTTGAAATCAAGTACCGACCAGGGAAAGAGAATGTAGTTGCCGATGCACTCAGTCGCAAGGCATTCCTAAATTCCCTAATCTTGCAAAATCCCTCAACGGCCAGATCTCTGGCTACAAAGGTATCAATGCCAAACAATCCTATACTTGAACTAGCTAGAGAGGAAGCATGCCATGATTTGGCCTACCAAACAATGATAAAAGAAATATCTACCAAGGAGCAGAATCTGAAGTTACAAGCCAAGTATCAGGGATTTTCCATTGATAATGGACTTGTCTACTACAGAACAAGGCTGTGTATACCAACAAGCCAGTCACTTAAGCAGAAGATATTATGGGAAGCTCATGATTCCCCTTTCGCAGGACATCCTAGCTATGCAAAAACTCTTAATGCAGTTAGGAAGAGCTACCATTGGGAGAGGCTCAAAGGTGACGTTCTCAAGTATGTCATTGAATGTTTGTTTTGCCAACGTATCAAGGCCGAACATGTCATGATGCCAGGGAAACTGCAACCGCTTGACATTCCCCAAATGAAATGGGAATTCATCAGTATGGATTTTGTTGTGGGCTTACCCCAAGTCGAAGGAGGATACAATTCCATTATGGTTGTGGTTGACATGCTTACCAAGGTTGCACACCTAATTCCAGTAAAGACAAACTATAAAGCCTCTGACATTGCAAGATTGTTTATCAAGGAAATATTCAAGCTACATGGGTTACCTAAAAGAATCATTAGTGATCGAGATTCTCTCTTCACATCACACTTCTGGAGAGCTATCTTTGAAGCTATTGGGACTCAACTCTGTTTTAGCACCGCCTACCATCCCCAAACGGATGGACAAACAGAGCGAGTGAATCAAATCATTGAGGATATGCTTAGGGATACTGCTGTCGAGAGCTGAAGAGGTGGATTCAATACTTGCCATTAGTGGAATTTTCCTACAATGCTTCTTACCAGCAGAGCATTCAAATGACCCCTTTCCAGGCATTGTATGGTCATGATTGTCGAAGTCCCCTAAACTTTTCTGATCCAACCCTAAGAGTTGAAGCTTCAAGACAAATGTTGGAGGACATGGATGATCAAATAAGGTCAATAAGACAAGACATACAAGCAGCCAAGGATAGACAAAAGGCATATGCAGATTTGAAACGTCAAGAAAGAGTCTTCAAAGAAGGAGACATGGTCTTCATTCGAGTACGCCCTAAAAAGAGTTCTCTATCCCTAGGAGAATACTAGAAATTAAGTCCAAGGTATTGTGGGCCGTATAAAATCCTCAAATGCCTAGGACCCAATGCTTATAAATTGCAACTCCCTGAGAACCTAAAGGTTCATAATGTATTCCATATCAGCCTATTAAAAAAATATGTACCCAATCCTAATCATGTACTTAATGACCAACAAATTGTAATGCCTATCCAAGGAGTCCTTGAACTAAGGCCAGAAAGGATCTTAGATGTTAGGGAAAGACAGTTAAGATCTAGAACCTTGAAAGAATGCCTTGTCCAGTGGAAAGATTATCCCCAAGAGGATGCCACTTGGGTAGATGAAGGCACTCTCAACCATCAATATCCCCAGTTTATCTCGAGATGAGGACATCTCGATTCCTCCAAGGGGGAGAGAATGTAAAAGTCCACGTGGGAATTAATAGATCAGGGCTTTTGAAATTTTATTATTATTATTATTTATTTCCCCCCTTATCCCTCCAGCCGACTGACGAGCTGGAGGGGGAGGGGAATAGAAGGAGTTCTGAAGCTCCTTGGTGGAGCTTGTGGAGGGAGGGAGGGCATGCGTGTCGACACGCAGGAGGAGAAGATCCCCCTCCCTCCACTATTTAAACGAGGAGAGGGGAGGGGCCGAAGGAGGGATAAGGCTGGGGGGGGCCGTGAGAAGAAGCAAACGCCGCTGCCAGGGATCATGTCGCTGTGAGAAAGAGGGGAAGAGACGTTGTTGCTGGCTGCCAGGGAAGTAGATAGGAGTCGCCGTCAAGGGAGGGAGGAGCCGCCTCCAATTCTCCGTCAGGATGGACGGCCATAACCACCCCCCCCAAAGCTTCTGGAAGCTTGGAAGCTTCCAAAGGGGGGGGCCTCTTTAAACCCCCTTCCTATACCCTACTACCCCCTTTTTTTTTTTTCCCTGGGTTTAAAATCCCTTAAGCCCCCTTTCATTTTCCCCTCCCCCGTGCTAAAACCCTTTCCCCTGGATTTCAAAAACTTTCACCCCCTCCTTGTACGTTATGAAGCCCTTTTAACCCCCATATCTAAAACCCCTTTCCATGGGTATTAGAACCCCCTCTGCTGGGTTTTAAAAATCCCTTAAGTCCCCTTTCACCCTCGTACTAAAGCCCCTTTCCTTTCACTTGGAGTCACTTCCCCCCATGAGCATAAAGGCCTTAAGGGTCTTATTACTTCTTTACCTGTGTATAATCCCTAAAAGACCTATCCCCTTGGCTTTGGAATCACCCCCTTCCTGTGGCCTCTTAAAACCACTTCTCCCGTGATTACCCCTTAAGCCTTTACCTTGGCATCAAAAACCTTTCACCCTCCCCCATGTGTAAGCTCCCATAAGCCCTTTTTCTCCAAGTTTGACCTAAGGGTCCTTAGACCCTTACTTATAATCTTTACGGCTATTATTTTTCCTTAAAGCTCTCCTACACCTTGTGTCTTCTCCACACCTTGTTATTTCTGTTCGTGCGAGCTTACAAAGGCCATTAAGCCTTCCCCATGGCTTCAATGGGTCTTAGTTGTAAAAGTTTCTAAAAATACCATTTTCAATTCCCGAATTCAAGGAGGGAACCTTCCAAAAACTACTTTGACGAACGGTGCAAGGAGCGACGATGGAGTTCTAAGGAGAAGTTGTAAAGCTGCTTCCACGTTCGACGGACCACACTTGCGATGCCTCCTAAGAAAGTCCAAGGCGTAGCCGCGGGAGGGTCATCTCCCGGTATCCATGTGGATATCTCACCTCAAAGCCAGGTTGTCTTCTTGATGTTAATTCGGGTTTTAGTCAATCATGTAAAGAAAAATTGTTAAGGAAATATATATATTTTTTCAAATTAATTCTAACGAAGGAGTTAGCTTATGAATGACAATGTATTCAAATTATCTTTCTTCAAATCATCAAGCATTATAAAATAATAGGCAATACTATCCATTTACTATAGTATTATAGTCCTAAAATGAAGAAATTATATCTTGCTCCATTAGTCTTATTCTTTTCGCAACGAATCATGGCAAAATGGCTAAATTCATGAAAGGTTTCTTTCGATGCTCAAATTACTAGAGAGTTATCTTTGCTAGTTGCACATCTTAGCAAGGCAACTGTTGTTATTTGGCATGAGTTCATCTTTAAAGAAAACGGAAGTTAAATGTTAGAAATTAACAAGTATAAAAATTAGACATACGAAATCATTTGGAAAGAAAATGTAATGGGGAAGTGTTGGATGACACTCTATTAACACTTTTCCCCTGCAAATTGAGGACTTGGAACAAATAAAGGGTGTATTCACCAATTCCTTAGCTAGGCCTTTGTCCCAAGGAGTATCGTCACTCTTTGTATCATCATGGCATTATGCTATATGCCAAATTAAACTGTATTGATTGAGAAAGTAATCAAAGATAGTAAAACTGTGACAAGACGAGTAAGATTACCTTCCAAAAGCTGACCAAACCAATCTTTCCAAAAGATAACCGGACCAATCTAAACATAGAAACATTCATACCCTAAAACACTGGACTACTTACCTTACCGCAAGGACAATAAATTCATAAAGATAAGAAATTAGGGTTCGTCCCTAAGGTTCTTAAATGAAGAAACCCTAGGCCGGACATACGTCAGATTAAGGAGTCTAAACAGATTATTCCATCGCCGGACTGCGCAACATGTATGAAATCATTTTGTGATCAATTCACAAAGACAAAAGGGAAAAACCCTCTTCGAAGACAACAGATCCTTACGCAAGTTATCTTGCAAAAAGACGTAGTTTTTGGATATCCTTCAAAATAAAGAAAGTTGTAAAATGGAAACTAGCATATCTAAGGTACCTTAGGGTTAACCAAGTTGGGTATACCCTACACCCGAATATAAGGGATCTTGCCAAGTTTACAAGACATCTTGAGAACGACTGCTGATACACTCTAAAAGGAAAGAACACTTCCTTAGTAGGTTGCCATACAACTGGGTTGATTAATGGAAATGTTTGTGCTTGCTAGAGATTGTAGGGCGCTGCTTGAATTATGAATTACAAATTAAACAAGTACCTATACTTCAGGTTAAAGGCCTGAAGGGAGAGGCAGCTTCAGTTACCCCCGACTGCCTGCTTGACCCTAACCAAGGGGGTTGTTGACCGCGCCGGGAACGTGGACCGAACCCGGCGCGAGAGGTCTCTCCATTGAGTTCTACTTGGAGCAGGAGAACGCTTGGGTGCCAGGGGGGATCTGGCCGTAAATTCCTCGCCTTCCGGGTCCTGCACAAGAGGCTAACGTGACTCGGGATTGGATCTCAAGGCCCTTGGAATAGTGATCCCTGGAGATTACTTGTTAGCGTCCGGGCAGATTATGGACAAGCCTACGAGCGGAACTTCTTGTAATTCAAAGATAAAATAATGAGATGTTAAAAGAACTTGCTTGATATTGTTTTTATATGTCACGTGATAAGATTACGTGAAGGAACCAGTGCTTAAACAAGATTAATTAAAGAAGCTGATTGTTATATGTCAAATTAATGTGTTAGATAATTACATAGTTAAAACAAACCGAGGAAAGTGCGGAGGATGGGCCATGGGTCTGTCCTACGGTTGGGTGGTTCCGGTTAGCCGGGAACTTTTCTCATAAATCTCGAAAGACAACGGAATGATCATCATCATCAAAAAGAATAACGAGAACGATGACCTAGAGTTACGTTTTACCCGATTTACGTTGTTTTAGGGGAACGGAATGGGACTATGCCTTATGGCAGAGAGGTTGAGCTTTGCATCCCTCTCGTTTTCCATTCTCCTTGAACCAAGTGCAGCATGAATCCGCTTCGAACCTGGCATTTCTGCGTAAAGTAGTTCGCTCGGGTCTGATGCTAGTTGCTGTTAGCTAGTGACCCATTAGGAAAACCCTAATTCCGGTCGATCCTAAGTGGGAATGGCCAGGATACTTCCGCTACGTAGCAGACGCGGGAAGAACTAGATCGCAAAACCCGTAACATTCCATGGGAATGTCGGGTGGAGCTTTCTAGACATCCTTTCCGATGGACTGCTAAGACGTGTCCTGGATGATACTAGGGGACACGTTACATCGTGAGCCTATTTCCCAGTACACCGAATGCTTTTGGAATGCCTTACTTCAATTACGCATGCTTGAAGACGTACCTAAAGCGACTCATAAGCACAAGTCTGGATTACTTGGGCATTACTAGACTGAAGTCAATATGTTCAAGCCTACAACTCTTGAAGATGCAATTTCTATAGCTCATGACACCGAAGACAAGCTTTGAGGAAGAGACAAGCGTTCACAACAATTTCAAGCAAATGGTAACTATGGTTCAAAGCAATTCAATTCAAATTTTAGAATATTCAATCAAAGTCGATTTTCTTCATCATCTTTCCGTAAGTCTTGGACAAAACCACCTGCTTTGCTATCAAATACCAATCAAAACCCTAAGCCATCTTCACAGCCAAATCCTATTATTCCTAGACTTCCTTCCATTGCAAACAATGTATCTAAAGCCAAACCTATAGTGTGTTACAAATGGCATCAACTTGGACATCTAGCAGCCAATTGCCAACCGAAAAAACCACCTATCCATATCAACTATCTTGGAGCAATGGAAGATGAAGAACATGAGGAAACGCCTGACTTTACGGAAGATGAGGACGACATTACTACTCCTTCGGATACTTTACCAGGTATGCCAACTCCACATCCTTTGTTGACAATGAAATGTTCAGTGCATGGAAAATAAAAGATTATTTTGCATGATGATGGTAGTATACATGATTTTATTTCTGCAAAGTTAGTGAAATAATTGAAATTACAAACTGTTCCTACGCATTATCGCATTAAAGCAACATTCTTAGGCACAAGGTATAATGGAACACAAGAGGTGCATGATTTAGAAATTCAAATTGGTGAATATATTGAAAGAAGGAATTTTCTAGTTGTACCATTACAGTCCAGTGATATTATCCTAGGTATGCCTTGGCATCATTAGCATAATCCTAACATAGATTATTCCACACATTCAATTAACATTCATTTTCAACGAAAAAACATTACATTGTATGGTATGCACGCATCTAATGCTTTTCCACTGCTTAGTCATACTCAAGCTAAACGTGCATTACGTAAAAGTAGTAAATCTTATCTAATTTGGGTGAATGAACTTCAAGCTAAAGAAAAACCTATGCACCCTAGGTATAAAGAATTCCTTTCACAATTTAAACATTATTTTGCTGAAGATCTACCACCTGGACTACCTCCTTCACGTCCTGAAGACCACAAAATAGATTTAATTCCTGGTACACAATGATGCCAGGAGGCATATTCCACGGTGGATTCCGTGAGGTTTTACGGTGGATTCTGTAAACTTAGATGACCGGGGCTCATACGCAAAGAGGATTCTTTGTGCGAGAAGTTGATGGGGACGCCTGTCCTTTTCGGGCGTTTCATTAATTTAGTGTGTACATGGGTGATTCCATAGCGGGTGATTCCGCAAAATGCATATTAAATTAATAAACGTTTATGAGTTTAGAGTGCGCACTCGTAATAAATAAAGGTTAGGATTTATTTCTAACCAGTTGATTTATTTATGTAGTTGAAGACTGCTAGGTATTCACTTTTGTCGGTTTAATTGTGTTATTTTACTAACGATTGTGAATGCTTCAGTTGATGTGTAGAGATAGCAGTAGTGGCGGAGGAAAGCATTGGAGTCTAGCGGGTTTTCGACTCTTGGACTAGATTTTGATAGGCGCCACGCCTATATTTTGTTATGTCTATAGAGACATCGATTATTTATTATTATTTTGTATGCGCTTATGCGCCTGGATATGTTATTTCTATTTGGACATTGAGATTGGGCGTGCCAGACTCTATGGGCACCGTCCATTAGCTTTATTTTCCTATTTTTGGTAGAAAGCAAACTCAAAAGCTAAAAAAGCTTGTCATATTTTTGTAATTGGGCTATTATTGAGCATGAAGATTGGAAATATACATTAAATACATGCTTTGTGAAGCGCTCACACAAGGCATGGGGGAGATTGAACCCAATTTGTCTCTTGCCTCTTGTCGTGCTTGCTTTTACATGGGTTTTTGTGCTAAAAAGTAGAGTACTTTGTTCTTGGGGACCTTCCGGGATTCACCACGTGAGCTATCTGCGTCCAATCTGCGCACCAGTGGTATCAGAGCGGAGCAGAGATCAAGAGCTTCCAATCGCTACCAATCTCCGGCGAAGGCGGAGCTCCAGGAACAAATGGCCTCTACAGTCAATCTCGTCGCGAACCGTCGATACAGGCAGACTTCTGGCGATCAAGAACCCCTATTTCCACTGTCAGATCGCGAAGGACCGATCTCTGCAGGCGGAGGACCACTCCCTCATCTCCATGAACAAGTCGTGGATAAAACAGTAAGAAGCCATATCTATTTCTTCAAAAAGCTTAGTCTTGAAGTTTAAAGGCTTAAGAAATTAGAGAAGACCCACAAAATTTGTTAACGAGGTATCTGAGGACGTCCGAGAAATCCGCGACGTCATCAAACACCTCCTCTCGTCCTCCACGGATCACGCCGTTTTCAGTCGTTTCTTCCTCCTTAACAAGCTTAAGCTATTAAGCTTATTAAGCTTAAGCTTAATTCATTAAGCTTAAGTCACTCCATACTTTGCAAGTTATACAGGGCAGGGAAGTCGATATACTCCGGGTCACGCACTCCAAAAGTCAAGTTCAGTAAGTCACTTGGAATCAAGTACTGCAAGTTCTGCAAGTCGGCCTAAGTCCAGCAAGTCCACAACTCTGCAAGTCTGCTAAGTCTGCAACTCTGCAAGTCAGACTAAATCAGAACTGACTAGTGCTTAAAACTCATAGAAGACTTGTTCGTATGCAAAAACTCTGAACTGGAAAGTTGTTCGCAGCAAGCTGTTCTACTTATCTACAAGTTCGTTGAAGTACTTTCAGCAAACGGAGATAGAAATATTGCAGAATTTCTGAAAATTGAAGAAGAAAATACCCAAAAATACATAGCCTTGTAACCCCAAATTTGAGCTACGCTCATCCCGCTAACTGATTTTGAGTGAGAAAGGTTTGTTGAGTTTTACAGGATGACTACCCCACATATGGATGATCCTATGGCTGAAGAAGATCTACCCGAGCCTACCATGGAACAAAAGCTGGATCTTATCATGCTACAATTGGAAGAAGAGCGAAGAGCTAGGCAAGCCTTGCAAGCGCAATTGACAAAGCTACAAGGAGCGTCCACTGATAAAGAAGAACCTCAAGCTGAAGATCTGATTCGCCGTACCATTGATGCCACTCTTGAAGCACAAACCATTCGCAAGGAATCCAAGATAAGTAAACGAAGTTTCAAGTTTCGCACTTTCAATGGCATAAGAGAAGGAAAGACTGTTTTATCATTCATTAGCCAGTTTGATGACTATTTCCATGAGGAAACTTATCCCGAGAAAGATAAAATCAAGTGTGTTACTAATCATCTGATAGACAGAGCATCACTTTGGTGGACTGTAGTTCGCAAGAGTATAGAATGTCCTGCTACATGGGAAGATTTCAAGAAGAAGTTCATGCAAAATTTCTTACCACCGCAATTTCATGAGAAGGCTATCAAGCAATGGGATTTACTTCAACAGCGCGATCGTGAGCCTATTCCACAGTATACAGAGCGTTTTTGGAATGCACTTCTACAGCTACGCATGCTTGAAGACGTACCAGAGACGACACATAAGCGGAAGTATATGTCTGGACTTCTTGGACATTACTACGCTGAAGTGAACATGTTCAAGCCTGCTACCCTTGAAGATGCCATCTCCTTAGCTCACGACACTGAAGATAAGTTACGCGGAAGAGATCGACGACCACAGCCATTCCAAGCAAACGGTAATTATGGATCTAAACAATTCAATTCCAATTTCAGAAGGTTTAATCCAGGTCGTTTCTCATCACCCTCTTTCCGCAAGAATTGGCCTAAACCACCTGCATTACCATCCACTGTCAATCCAAATCCTAAGCCTATTCCACAAGCAAATCCAAATATACCCAGACTCCCAGCCATTGCAAATAATGTGACCAAAGCCAAGCCCCTCGTATGCTACAAGTGTCACCAGCCAGGGCATCTCGCAGCAAATTGTCATTCAAAGAAGCCATCAGCACATATCAACTACCTTGGATCTATGGACGAAGACGAGCATGAGGATATGCCAGATTTCACTGAAGAAGAAGATGATCCTACTACTACTTCCGACATTTTACCAGGTATGCCTACTTCACATTCATTGTTGACTATGAAATGTATGGTGCATGGAAAAGAAAGAACTATCTTGCATGATGACGGTAGTACCCATGACTTTATTTCAGCAAAATTGGTAAAGGAATTGAAATTGCATACTGTACCTACGCACTATCGCATAAAAGCTGCATTTTTAGGCACTAGGTACAATGGCACACAAGAAGTTCAACATTTAGAAATTCAAATTGGTCCATATATTGAAAGAAGAAATTTCTTAGTTGTCCCATTACAGTCTAGCGACATTATTCTAGGAATGCCATGGAGACACCAACATAATCCCAATATAGATTATTCCACACACACAATGAATATTAATTTTCAAGGAAAATCTATTACATTATTTGGTATGCATGCATCTCATATGTTTCCACTGCTTTCGCATACTCAAGCAAAACGTGCATTGCGCAAGAATACTAAATCATATCTCATTTGGGTGAATGAATTGCATGCAAAGGAAAATCATATCCACCCTAGGCATAAGGAATTTCTTGCATATTTTAAGGACTGTTTTGCAGAAGACTTACCACCAGGTTTACCTCCATCACGTCCAGAAGACCATAAGATTGACCTAATACCTGGCACACAACCACCTTGCAAAGCCCCATATAGGCACAATCAAATAGAGCAAAAAGAAATCCAGACTCAAGTTGAAGAATTACTCAATAGAGGTTTAATTCGACCTAGCAGTTCTCCATTCGGTGCACCTGTGCTCTTAGTCAAGAAAAAGAATAATACTTATCGGATGTGTATTGACTACCGAGCATTAAACAAGATCACTGTAAAGAATATGTATCCTATACCTAGAGTTGATGACCTTATGGACAAACTGCAAGGATCTTCTATATTTAGTAAAATTGACCTTAAATCTGGATATCATCAGGTGAGGCTAGATAGATCCGATATATTTAAGACTGCATTCAGGACACAGTTTGGCCATTACGAATTCTTAGTCATGCCATTCAGATTAACTAATGCACCTGCTACTTTCAGTAGAATGATGAACCGTATTTTTCTAAAATATCAATATTGTGTGATTGTTTTCTTTGATGATATTTTAATGTTCAGTCAAAGTGAAAAAGAGCATTATGAGCATTTATCATTAGTTTTTCAATTACTGAAAGAAAATCAATTGTTTGCAAATCCTGACAAGAGTGAATTCTTTAAGACAGAAATAGAATATCTAGGTCATATTGTATCAAAAGAAGGAATAAAAGTTGATCCTAAGAAAATTGACGCAATATTGCATTGGCCTGTTCCTAAAAATGTACATGAATTACGCTCATTCCTTGGTCTTGCTAGTTTCTATAGGAAGTTTGTACGTAATTTCTCATTACTTGCTTTACCATTGACCAAACTTCTTAAGAAAGGCATTGTTTATCAATGGACTGAAAACCAGCAGAAATCCTTTGACTTACTCAAACGTGCATTAACCAATGCCCCTGTTCTACAATTTCCTGACTTTAACAGACCATTCTTTTTAGTTGTGACCGATGCTAGCGGATCAGGAATAGGAGCCGTGCTAATGCAAGACAACCATCCAATAGCATATTCTAGTTCTAAGCTGAAACCCTCTGAGCTTAAATATTCCACTTATGACAAGGAACTCTTAGCAGTTGTCCAAGCATTAAAACAATGGAAGCATTATTTAATGGGTTCAGAATTCATGATAAAGACCGATCAGCAAAGCATTAGACATCTACTTAGCCAACCCCAAATTTCTGACCGTCATATCAAATGGGCTTCATTCATTCAAAGTTTCCATCCTATCATTCAATACCAACCTGGAAAAGAAAATGTAGTTGTTGATGCATTGAATAGAAGACCTGCAATTCATAACATTTCTATCATATCTTTTGATTCTTTGATTGCCATGAAAGACACATATCACCAGGATATTACTTTTCATTCTGATTGGCAAAAATTAGTTCAAAATAATTTCATTCCTGTTGATTCATTGTCATATAATGATGGATTCATGTTCTTTGAAAAGAGACTGTGTGTTACTATTCCATTCCGATCTTTTGTTTTGAATGAAATTCATTGTCCCCCATACCAAGGTCACAGAGGTATCATTTCTACATTACGCATGTTAACTGAAGATTTTTATTGGCCGCATATGGATGCAGATGTATCTAATTTTGTTTCTGAATGTTTGATTTGTCAAAGAATAAAAAGACATCATGGTAAACAGTATGGGTTATTAATGCCTTTATCTATTCCATCTAAACCTTGGGAACATATATCTATGGATTTCATTACTGGCTTACCAAATACTAAATCTAACCATGACATGATTTGGACAATTGTAGATAGATTTAGTAAGCAAGCATATTTCATTGCATGTAAGAAAACTTTAACAGCATCACAAGCAGCACAGTTATTTTTGAAAACTGTTTTTACTAACCATGGATTGCCGAAAGTGATTATTTCAGATAGAGATTCTAGATTTTGTAATAATTTTTGGATTACACTGTTTGCAAATCTAGGCACAAAGATTGATTTCTCATCTGCATTTCATCCAGAAACAAATGGACAAACAGAAGCCACAAATAGCACCATTTTAGATCTTTTACGTGCATACACTATCTCTAAACCTCAGACATGGGATACTCATTTGCATTTATTACAGTTTGCATATAACAATACACCGCACACATCTACAAAGAAAGCACCTTTTGAAGTTATTTATGGATATAGATTATCTACACCTGTTGCATCTTTGTCTAATAGAATACAAAGTGCCGATGATATTGCTGTTATGCATAACACTATTTTTGATGAGGTAAAGGATATGATTGCTAAAGCCCAACAATCATATACCAAACAAGCCAACAAGAAAAGACAAGCCATGAATTTCAAAGTTGATGATTATGTTTGGCTTAGAATAGAAAAGCGTAGACTGCAAAGTGTAGATAGACATCCAGTTGTCAAACTAGCTCCTAGATTCTACGGACCATTTAGAATCATTCATAAGATTAATGACAATGCATTCAAGTTAGAACTGCCATCTCATTGGAAAATTCATAATACATTTCATATTAGTTTATTGAGACCATTTAGAGGCCAATTACCTATCCACCCTGTCTATGAAAACCCACCTTTACTAGAAGAAGAGACTGAAATACTTGAACCAGAAGCCATTATAGACACTGACTACATGACCACTAGAACTGGCCGAAGGTATTCTAGATATCTAGTGAAATTTAAGAACCATCCTGTAGAGGAAGCACAATGGATGCACGCTAGAGACCTAAATGCTTTCCCCACTCTATTAGCTCCACATTGAGCTAATAGCAATTGAGGTCAATTGCTATCCCACCCCGGGGGTATGATGCCAAGAGGCATATTCCACGGTGGATTCCGTGAGGTTTTACGGTGGATTCTGTAAACTTAGATGACCGGGGCTCATACGCAAAGAGGATTCTTTGTGCGAGAAGTTGATGGGGACGCCTGTCCTTTTTGGGCGTTTCATTAATTTAGTGTGTACATGGGTGATTATGATGCCAGGAGGCATATTCCACGGTGGATTTCGTGAGGTTTTACGGTGGATTCTGTAAACTTAGATGACCGGGGCTCATACGCAAAGAGGATTCTTTGTGCGAGAAGTTGATGGGGACGCCTGTCCTTTTCGGGCGTTTCATTAATTTAGTGTGTACATGGGTGATTCCATAGCGGGTGATTCCGCAAAATGCATATTAAATTAATAAACGTTTATGAGTTTAGAGTGCGCACTCGTAATAAATAAAGGTTAGGATTTATTTCTAACCAGTTGATTTATTTATGTAGCTGAAGACTGCTAGGTATTCACTTTTGTCGGTTTAATTGTGTTATTTTACTAACGATTGTGAATGCTTCAGTTGATGTGTAGAGATAGCAGTAGTGGCGGAGGAAAGCATTGGAGTCTAGCGGGTTTTCGACTCTTGGACTAGATTTTGATAGGCGCCACGCCTATATTTTGTTATGTCTATAGAGACATCGATTATTTATTATTATTTTGTATGCGCTTATGCGCCTGGATATGTTATTTCTATTTGGACATTGAGATTGGGCGTGCCAGACTCTATGGGCACCGTCCATTAGCTTTATTTTCCTATTTTTGGTAGAAAGCAAACTCAAAAGCTAAAAAAGCTTGTCATATTTTTGTAATTGGGCTATTATTGAGCATGAAGATTGGAAATATACATTAAATACATGCTTTGTGAAGCGCTCACACAAGGCATGGGGGAGATTGAACCCAATTTGTCTCTTGCCTCTTGTCGTGCTTGCTTTTACATGGGTTTTTGTGCTAAAAAGTAGAGTACTTTGTTCTTGGGGACCTTCTGGGATTCACCACGTGAGCTATCTGCGTCCGATCTGCGCACCACACAACCACCCTGTAAAGCACCATATAGGCATAACCAGATAGAGCATAAAGAAAGTCAAAATCAAGTTGAGGAATTATTAAACAGAGGATTAATTAGACCTAGTAGTTCTCCATTTGGTGCATCTGTCTTATTGGTAAAGAAGAATAACAATACTTATCGTATGTGCATTGATTATCGTGCCCTAAATAAGATTACTGTAAAGAATAGATATCCAATTCCTAGGGTAGATGATTTTATGGATAAACTACAAGGTTCTGCCATATTTAGTAAAATAGATCTTAAATCTGGTTATCATCAGGTGAGATGAGATAAATCTAACATATTCAAGACTGCATTTAGAACACAATTTGGTCATTATGAATTTCTAGTGATGCCTTTTGGATTGACTAAGGCACCTGCTATATTTAGTAGAATGATGAATCGCATATTTTTAAAATATCAACATTGTGTTATAGTATTCTTTGATGATATGTTGGTATTCACTAAAAATGAGAAAGAGCATTATGAACATCTATCTTTGGTTTTCAAGTTGTTGAAAGATAATCAATTGTATGCTAATCCGGAAAAGAGTGAGTTCTTTCAAACAGAAATTGAATATCTAGGTCATATTGTGTCATCAGAAGGTATTAAGGTTGACCCTAAGAAGATAGAAGTGGGTATGATGCCAGGAGGCATATTTCACAGTGAATTCCGTGAGGTTTTACGATGGATTCCGTAAACTTTGTTGACCGGGGCTCATACACAAAGTGGATTCTTTGTGCGAGAAGTTGATGGGGACACCTATCCTTTTCGGGCGTTTCATTAATTTAGTATGTACATGGGTGATTCCATAGCGGGTGATTCCACAAAATACATATTAAATTAATAAACGTTTATGAGTTTAGAGTGCGCACTCGTGATAAATTAAGGTTAGAATTGATTTCTAACCAGTTGATTTATTTATGTAGCTGAAGACTGCTAGGTATTCACTTTTTTCGGTTTAATTGTATTATTTTACTAACGATTGTGAATGCTTCAGTTGATGTGTAGATGATGCCAGGAGGCATATTTCACAGTGGATTCCGTACCACGGTGGATTCTGTGAGGTTTTACGGTGGATTCCGTAAACTTTGATGACCGGGGCTCATACACAAAGTGGATTCTTTGTGCGAGAAGTTAATGGGGACGCCTGTCCTTTTCGGGCGTTTTATTAATTTAGTGTGTACATGGGTGATTCCATAGCAGGTGATTCCACAAAATGCATATTAAATTAATAAACGTTTATGAGTTTAGAGTGCGCACTCATAATAAATTAAGGTTAGGATTTATTTCTAACCAGTTGATTTATTTATGTAGCTGAAGACTGCTAGGTATTCACTTTTGTCGGTTTAATTGTATTATTTTTCTAACGATTGTGAATGCTTCAGTTGATGTGTAGAGATAGCAGCAGTGGCGGAGGAAAGCATTGGAGGATAGCGAGTATTCGATTTATGGATTATATTTTGATGGGCGCATACCTTAGGCATGACGCCTATATTTTATCACGCCTATTTATTGAGGCGTTGGATATTTATTATTATTTTGTATGCGCATGGGCGCACGATTATGTTATTTCTATTTGGACATTGTATTGGGCGTGCCAGACTCTTTGGGCACCGTCCATTAGCTTTATTCCTATTTTGTGTTAAAGCAAACTCAAAAGCTAAAAGCTTGCTATTTTGTAATTTGGGCTATTATTTGAGCTTGAAGATGATTAATACATAAAATACATGCTTTGTGGAGCGCTCACACAAGGCATGGGGGGAGATTGCACCCAATTGGTCTCTTGCTCTTGTCGTTCATGCTTTTTACCTTGTAATTTGTGCAAAAAGTAGAGTTCTATTATTCTTGGGGACCTTCCGGCATTCACTACGCGAGCATACAGTATCCGATCTGCGCACTAGTGGTATCAGAGCGAAGCTGAGATTAAGAGCTTCCAATCGCTACCTATCTTGTGCGAAGGCGGAGCTCTTGGAACGATCGGGCTCTACGGTCAATCTCGTCGCGAACTGTCGATACAGGCAGATTCCTGGCGATCAAGAACCCCTGTTTTCATCATCGGATCGCGAGGGACCGGTCTACAGAGGCGGAGGACCACTTCTATCCCTTCTTCATCAAGTCGTCAAAAAACCAGAGATAAGCCATATTCTTTGCCAAGCTTAAAAGCTTTAAACTTTAAGTTATAAAGCTTAGTCGAAGCTTAACTAAAGCTTCAAAAACGATTCGTGATGAAGGACGTTAGGCTGTTCTGAGCGTCGAAAATTGCGCCGAGGACATATTCATGTCCTGAAAAACGACGATTGGTCAGAAGCATTAAGCCTCTTAATCCCGTAAGTCACCTAAAGCCATTCAATCACTCAAGTCTTCAAAGTTCTTTCAAGTCAAGTTCTGCAAGTCTGACAAAGCAACTAAGTTCTGCAAGTCTACAAACTCTGCAAGTCACATTAGTCTCGTACTCTGGAAGTCAGACAAGTCAACTGGAGTCAAAACTGACTTTTGTCCAAAACTCATAGAAGGGCTGTTCCTGCGCAGAAACTCCGAACTTCAAAGTTTTTCATTGGAAGGTACTCTACACATACGCAGGTTTACTGAAGCATTTTCAGCATACGAAGAAAGATAAAACACAGATTTTTCGAAGATTGTGAAAGCCACACCCAAAATACATAAGCCTTGTATTCCCGAACTTGAGCTACGCTCATCCCGCTAACTTGATTTTGAGTGAGAAAGGTCTTTTGAGTTTTGCACGATGACGGAACCACATATGGATGATTTAATGGCTGAAGGTGACCTACCTGAACCTACGATGGAGCAAAAGCTAGATTTAATCATGATGCAATTGGATGAAGAACGATGGGCTAGGCAAGCATTACAAGTTCAATTGGCAAATTTACAAAGATCGTCTACCGACAAAGAAGAACCTCAATCTGAAGATCTTATCCGACGTACCATCGACGCGACTCTCGAAGCTCAAACCATCCGCAAGGAATCAAAGATAAGTAAAAGAAATTTCAAATTCCGTACTTTCAATGGCACTCGAGAGGGAAAAACTGTTCTTGCATTCATTAGTCAATTTGACGACTACTTTCATGAGGAAACCTATGCAAAAAAAGATAAAATCAAGTGTGTCACTAATCATTTAGTGGATAGAGCATCTCTTTGGTGGATTGTAGTACGCAAGAGTATAGATTGTCCCACTACCTGGGAGAATTTCAAGAAGAAGTTTATGCAGAATTTCCTTCCTCCACAATTTCATGAGAAATCCATTAAGCAATGGGATCTTCTTCAGCAACAGGATCGTGAGCCTATTCCTCAGTATACAGAGCGTTTTTGGAATGCACTACTCCAGTTATGCATGCTTGAAGACGTACCTGAAGCGACACACAAGCGCAAGTATATGTTTGGACTCCTTGGGCATTACTACGCTGAAGTTAACATGTTCAAGCCTGCTACTCTTGAAGACGCCATTTCATTAGACAGACATCCACAGCAATTCCAAGCCAATGATAATTATGGATCCAAGCAATTCAACTCAAATTTTAGAAGACTTAATCAAGGTCGTTTTACTTCATCATCTTTCCGTAAGAATTGGGCAAAGCCACCTGCTTTACCATCTAATGTCAATCCAAAACCTAAGCCTATTCCACAGCCAAATCCTAATGTCCCTAGACTTCCTGCCATTGCAAACAATGTAACCAAAGCCAAGCCAATAGTATGCTATAAATGCCACCAGCCTGGACATCTAGCAGCAAATTGCCATTCGAAGAAGCCACCTGCCCATATCAACTACTTTGGAGCAATGGAAGAAGAAGAACATGAAGATATGCCTGATTTCACAGAAGATGAGGACGGCACTACTACTCCTTCGGATATTTTACCAGGTATGCCAACCCCACATTCTTTATTGACTATGAAATGTTTAGTGCATGGAAAGGAAAAGATTATTTTGCATGATGACGATAGCACTCATGATTTTATTTCAGCAAAGCTAGTAAAAGAATTGAAGTTACAGACTGTACCTACACATTATCTCATCAAAGCAGCATTCTTAGGCACTAGGTATAATGGTACACAGGAAGTGCATGATTTAGAAATTCAAATTGGTCAATACACTGAAAGAAGAAATTTCCTAGTTGTTCCATTACAGTCGAGTGACATTATTTTAGGTATGCCTTGGCGTCATCAGCATAACCCAGATATAGATTATTCCACACATTCAATGAATATTAATTTTCAAGGAAAACCTATTACCTTATATGGTATGCATGCATCTAATGCTTTTCCACTGCTTTTGCATACTCAAGCTAAACGTGCATTACGCAAGAGTAGTAAATCTTATCTCATTTGGGTAAATGAACTGCAAGTCAAAGAAAATCATATGCACCCTAGGCATAAAAAATTTCTTGCACACTTTAAAGACTGTTTTGCCGAAGACCTACCACCTGGTTTACCTCCTTCATGTTCGGAAGACCATAAAATAGATTTGATTCCTGGTACATAACCACCTTGCAAAGCACCATATAGACATAACCAGATAGAGCAAAAAGAAATTCAAAGTCAAGTTGAGGAATTACTAAATAGAGGATTGATTAGACCTAGTAGTTCTCCATTCGGTGCACCTGTTCTGTTAGCCAAGAAAAAGAATAATACCTATCGTATGTGCATTGACTATCGTGCTTTAAATAAGATCACTGTAAAGAATAGGTATCCAATTCCTAGAGTTGATGACCTTATGGATAAACTGCAAGGATCTGCTATATTTAGTAAAATAGACCTTAAGTCTGGTTATCATCAGGGTGAGAGTAGATAAGTCAGACATATTCAAGACTGCATTTAGGACACAGTTTGGTCATTATGAATTTTTAGTGATGCCATTTGGATTGACTAATGCACCTGCTACATTTAGTAGAATGATGAACCGTATATGGTATGATGCCAGGAGGCATATTTCACGGTGGATTCTATGAGGTTTTACGGTGGATTCCGTAAACTTTGATGACCGGGGCTCATACACAAAGTGGATTCTTTGTGCAAGAAGTTGATGGGGACGCCTGTCCTTTTTTGGCGTTTCATTAATTTAGTGTGTACATGGGTGATTCCATAGCGGGTGATTCCGCAAAATGCATATTAAATTAATAAATGTTTATGAGTTTAGAGTGCGCACTCCTAATAAATTAAGGTTAGGATTTATTTCTAACCAGTTGATTTATTTATGTAGCTGAAGACTGCTAGGTATTCACTTTTGTCGGTTTAATTGTATTGTTTTTCTAACGATTGTGAATGCTTCAGTTGATGTGTAGAGATAGCAGCAGTGGCGGAGGAAAGCATTGGAGGATAGCGAGTATTCGATTTATGGATTATATTTTGATGGGCGCATACCTTAGGCATGACGCCTATATTTTGTCACGCCTATTTATTGAGGCGTTGGATATTTATTATTATTTTGTATGTGCATGGACGCACGATTATGTTATTTCTATTTGGACATTGTATTGGGCATGCCAGACTCCTTGGGCACCGTCCATTAGTTTTATTCCTATTTTGTGTTAAAGCAAACTCAAAAGATAAAAGCTTGCTATTTTGTAATTTGGGCTATTATTTGAGCATGAAGATGATTAATACATAAAATACATGCTTTCTGGAGCGCTCACACAAGGCATGGGGGGAGATTGCACCCAATTGGTCTCTTGCTCTTGTTGTTCATGCTTTTTACCTTGTAATTTGTGCAAAAACTAGAGTTCTATTGTTCTTGGGGACCTTCCGGCATTCACTACGCGAGCATACAGCATCCAATCTACGCACCAGTAGAGATAGCAGCAGTGGCAGAGGAAAGCATTGGAGGATAGCGTGTATTGGGGGGTATGATGCCAGGAGGTATATTTCACGGTGGATTCCGTGCCACGGTGGATTCCTGAGGTTTTACGGTGGATTCTGTAGACTTTGTTGACCGGGGCTCATACACAAAGTGGATTCTTTGTGCGAGAAGTTGATGGGGACGCCTATCCTTTTCGGGCGTTTCATTAATTTAGTGTGTACATGGGTGATTCCATAGCGGGTGCTTCTGCAAAATACATATTAAATTAATAAACGTTTATGAGTTTAGAGTGCGCACTCATGATAAATTAAGGTTAGGATTGATTTCTAACCAGTTGATTTATTTATGTAGCTAAAGATTGCTAGGTATTCACTTTTGTCGATTTAATTGTATTATTTTACTAACGATTGTGAATACTTCAGTTGATGTGTAGAGATAGTAGCAGATTCTGTACCACAGTGGATTCCGTGAGGTTTTACGGTGGATTCTGTAAACTTTGTTGACCGGGGCCAATACATAAAGTGGATTCTTTGTGCAAGAATTTGATGGGGACGCCTATCCTTTTCGGGCGTTTCATTAATTTAGTGTGTATATGGGTGATTCCATAGCGGGTGATTCCGCAAAATACATATTAAATTAATAAAAGTTTATGAGTTTAGAGTGCGCACTCATGATAAATTAAGGCTAGGATTGATTTCTAACCAGTTGATTTATTTATATAGCTGAAGATTGCTAGGTATTCACTTTTCTCAGTTTCATTGTATTATTTTACTAACGATTGTGAATGCTTTAGTTGATATGTAGAGATAGCAGCAGTGGCGGAGGAAAGCATTGGAGGATAGCGTGTATTCGAGTTTTCACTTATATTTTGATGGGCGCATACCTTAGGCATGGCGCCTATATTTTGTCATGCATATTTATTAAGGCGTTGGATATTTATTTATTATTTTGTATGCGCATGGGCGCACGACTATGATATTTGCATTTGGACATTGTATTGGGTATGCCTGACTCTTTGGGCGCCTGCCCATTAGCTTTATTTCTATTTTGTGCTAAAGCAAACTCAAAGCCAAAAGCGTGCTATTTTGTAATTTGGGCTATTATTTGAGCTTGAAGATGATTAATACATAAAATATATGCTTTGTGGAGCGCTCACACAAGGCATGGGGGGAGATTGCACCCAATTGGTCTCTTGTTCATGTCGTGCATGCTTTCTACCTTGAGTTTTGTGCAAAAAGTAGAGTTCTTTTGTTCTTGGGGACCTTCCGACGTTCACTACGCGAGCATACAACATCCGATCTGTGCACCAATGTGTGGTATCCAGATTCATACACAACAAGTTACCTTATATGATCGATCTATTGAAATCAAGGTTGATGGATGTTATAGGCATGTGAATTGTCTTCGTATTTTGTATGGTGGAAAACCCTTTGAAAATTTTACTTGTGAATATTGCAAAAAATTTCCAAGTTGCGATGATTTTCGCATGAGAGTGTATAGAGAGTGGACTGCTATTGAGAAGAGAGGGGCTAGGAACACATGAGAAGGAAGACGATTATATTATCTTAGTGGTGAAGAGCTAAAAAAAGTGACAATTGAGACCAAGAGAAACTTGAAAGAGGCCAAGAGGGAGCTATGGTGGTTGCAAGCAAGATTTTTTGTGCTTTCTGTGAGGATCAAGTCCTTAAAAGAAGCAAACTTTGAATGCCTAAATAAGAAGGACGTGCAACGCTTTTGTAATAACATAGTTGAGGCCCATCGACAATGTAAATTCGGAGGTAAACCAGCCTTGTGGGACTTTTTTCAAGATGTAGCAAGGAATGTAGTACGAGCCAAGCAAGCACAAAGATTCACCGAGTCTACAAAGACCATGTTTGAGCTCATTAAACATTGGGGTGGGCCACGCTTGCATGACTTTTTGAGTGCCAACCTTGGAGGGCCATCCATGTCTACTACAAAAGGGCAAGGAAAGAAAGCAATTCAGTGCATACCTGGAGAACATGAATACATCTTTGAGGCATTCGATAAGATATATATGGATGCAAAAATAAAACATGGGGTGCCATCAATGGTTCCAATCATCATCATTGAAGATGAAACAACCATCAAACGTCACATAAGGTAAGCTTGGATAGCTCTAACATGTTGTGGCTTTCATATTTCCTTACTCTCCATCATGTATAGAAGGTATAAAATTGATAAAAATCTAAAGATGACTTTATTTTGTGTAGGTGGAATGCAAAGGATGACACTCTTATTGGGTTCTGTGGAATTAAGGGAGAACATCATCAATGCTATTGCAACGATACAATTGTTGTGGGAGAGGGATCACAAGGTTATGACAGGATAGTGGATGCCTTTCAAAATCGTGTGGTGGGGAGCTATACAAGACTTTTGATAGTAAACCCTCTCCATGAGAGTCTTCCATGACTAGCTTTGGTGGCACAAGCCCCATGTAATTGATTTGATAGTGTTTTTGTTAGAAATCAATGGAGTCTTGTGGAACGTTTCTGGGATGCAAATCTAAGGGATACAATAGGCTCGATAGTTGGGCATGCTTCAGATGGAGATAGTAGACAGCACAAGCTTATGCTTGAAGCGTACCTTGGAAAGGACAAGGACCAATTCTTTATTAATTAGTGTGGATGGAAATTAAAAGGGAGAATTGTGAAAAGACATGTGTATGGTTTACATGATCAAGAATTTATACAGTGTGGAAAAAATCTTGTTGGTCCACTTGATAGCCCTACTCGACAACATACAATTGGTAATGTTTGGATTACACTCAATCATGTTACAATGGTCTACACCTCATTTTCCATCGATCAGCACAAGCTACGAGATGGAGATACACAAAGATATGACTGTCAGAATTGGGCAGCTGCCCTAGAGGATTGCAAGCAGACAAGTGCAAGAGAGAGAAGCGTACAAGGAACTATGGCATATTTGCATATTGTGGATGATTACATTGATATTTTCTTGTCACCACATCTGAACTTGAGGGAGCATGTGGTGATGGTAGCCAAGGTTAGTTTCTTCTTCAGGATTTGGAGGCTATGGCTACATCAACATGCCACATATAACTTGAAGACAAACTTCATAAGTAAGGAGACCTACACAGATATTCAACTTTCATGCCATTTTTTTGTGCTTCTCATAAAGATGTTTTGTAAACTTTTTCCAGATCTCAAGTGTTACATCTCACTGGATCAGATGCATCTGAAATTTATTTTAGTAAAATTGGAGGTATGGTGGGACAAGAAAGAACCTTTGACTTCGGAAACCTTTTGCATAGTGCCGGTAGTTTGAATAAGATCGCCATGCATGAATGTAGTTTAAATGGGCTAATCTTCTCAAGGGCTCACAAGAAGCAGGAGCATATATGAAAGTGTTTGAATATACAATAAAATATTTTAGAGGTAGATCTAGGTAACTATGAATGTGTGGCTTTAGATGAAATAATAGTAGATGCATTGAAAGAGGACTTGCAACAAGCACAAACGTTGTGTCAGTCATTGGGATTGAAACCCAGCAAGGGAGATAACCTAAAGTGGTGGTTAGAGCCTTGGGAGGATAAAAATTCTATGTGGTCAAAGATAGACGATGAAATGGGGGAGGCTGATGAATATGATGACTTTAGACAACCAACTAGTGATGAAGAACAATTAGAGAATTCAGATGGGGATGATGACGTCGTTGCTCTTAGTGAGATTCGACATGAAATTGATGGGCTCGTAGATGAGGTTCATGGCTCAAGTATTGTTACAGAATGTCATAAGATCAACCCAACAGTGGAAGTTGATGGAAAGTATATCTTCAAGACTACATTGGTCAGTCAATTGAATGCAAGTTCGACTTTGTCAAAGGATTGATTGACAAGAGTGAGGCAAGCTGTCTACTTTGACCCTAAACTAAAATCACAATCATCAATCAATGTGAATTTCTTTGTTTCTGATTGTGCAATATATTTTGTATATGATAGACAAGATCAAGGAAGTGGTAAGCATCCAAAGAGAGATGGAAAAGCCACAAACTTGAATAAAATGGATGGGTCTCATAGCATGTGGTACCTTGGCAGGATCTAGAAGATGATAAAAAAAAGTAGGAAGTAGATATGTGGATTGTAAATGAGGCTTTGATTTGACAGATCAACCTCAAGGCATAGAAGTTCAGCTTGGTTGGTACTAGAGGGTGAAAGGATCACATATGTTCACATATGACTTAACAGACTTGAACATGATTTCCATAGAGTCGGTGATCACATTGGAAAATCTAACATGCAATCCATCAAATGAAAGATATCAACTAGATGAGAATGATTATAAGTTGTTTAATGACTTTCTCAAGTATGTTGAGTAATCACGTGGGTGCTCAAAGTAAGTGATTTCAATTTGGAACAAGCTTTGTATTTTCTTTCTAAATAATATTGTTACACTTTTTATAGTCATTTCCTGTAGGAAATGGATCTTCAAGCTATCACCTCACAAGGCTAGGACATACTCTTTGCAGAGCTGAAGTATTGCTACCAATTTTCGAGATCTCTTCGAATTAGTCTTATGCTAAGGTACTAGGTTGACTGAAGTATGTTTTTGTTGCTAAAGTATTAAGGTGATGTATTGTGATTACATCATGGCCAAACTATATTGTATATAGTGTTTGTATTGTCTAGTCTTATTTTGATTGTAGTTACGCTACATACTTTGTAGGTGTTGTTGATGAGTGCTTGACACAAGAGATTTGCTTTTGTCTTGCTTTCAGAACAATTTTTTTGCATTTTGATCTTTTGGGATTCTCTTACAACATTATGCATGGAGATAAATAGTGATGAAAGTAATGGGAGACAATATACTTATGTTCTCTTCTTTTATATAGTACATATATAGATCTTCCTATACTATAGAGTCCAAATGTATGGGATATACTTTGGACATGTGGATCTAGGATATTTTTGCATATAGCTTTATGTCATAGTGCTACTGTAAAATGTTGTAACATCCTTTTTGCAAAGTAGAGAAAGGATTATTGCACATATTGTAAAGTCTCAAGTTTTTTAAAGTTAGAATATGAAAATTTAGAATGCTTGTATGACTAGTTAGCATGTGGTGTCAATTCTTATGTTGGTTTTTATGTTAAAATTTCCTACCATCAAGACCAAGATCTCGGGAGATGATGAAATCTTCAATTTATTTTCTAGTGATGCAATGAGACCTTGGGTGCATATGAACATTTTTGAAGAGAAGAATCAAAGAAAACTCAAAAAAACACGGTTTTAGCATGGTGAATGCAATGCCATCTACATATGTTATGAAGTTGTATCTATTGGGAGGGGAGGGAGTCTTGAAAGAGAGAGAGAGAGAGTACGAGAGAGATACACAAGACATGCTCCCAAAGAATGATTCATATTGATGTAGAGTTAGTATATATAGGTGAGACCCAAGTCAAGTGAGAGATGATATATATAGTTGTAACATCCCCACTCAAACAAAGGTCTCTGGCTACGAGTGAAAAAACCCTTGGGGAGAACAAGGGAAAAACCCGAGCCCCTACACATACCTACGATACAAAAATGATTTACTATAAAGTTTTCTTGAATACAATGATACATGCCTCAATCAGTGAGACAAGAACTTGGAACAATACCACGTGCATGTCTTAATGAGCTAAAGCGAGCTTCACTAAGAGCTTTTGTGAAGATGTCTGCAACCATTTGATCACTGGGACAATGCTCCACCATAATGGAACCTTTCTTGACTTCATGTCGAACATAATGATAATGAATAGCAATATGGTTTGATTTACTATGTTGTATATAGTCTTTGGTAAGACTAATAGCACTTTGGTTATCGCATCGAAGAGGTGTACTAGATGACGAAGGATGTCCCAAATCTGCAAGTAGTTGTCGAAGCCAAACTAGCTCGCGAGCTGCTAATGATGCAGCAACATATTCGACTTCAGTTGTAGAAACCACAACACATAGTTCTTTCTTGCTAGACCAAGAAACCAAACATGCATTTACAAAGAAACAATTTCCACTTGTAGATCGCATGGATAAGTGTGAACTTGCCCAATCGGCGTCTGTATATCCAATAAGGTCAAGAGAAGTTGAAGAAGATAAAGAAGAATCCTCTCGACGACGATAAATAAGACCAAATTCCTTAGTACCCTTGAGGTACTTAAGAATACGTTTTGCAGCACTCCAATGAATAGTGGAAGGGGAGGAAAGATATTGTCCCAAAAAGTTAGCTGCAAATAAAATATCTGGTCTTGTGTTTAAACCAATAAATTGAAGACAACCAACAAGATTAGCAAAAGATTGATGAATGGCTGATTCTTCATTGTGTGTTGTAGATGTACCCTTGGTAGAGCTTGAAAGAATGGGAGTGTTGGCAGAGTGCGCATTTGTCAACCCAAACTTCTTAACAATATCATTAATAAACTTTGTATGGCAAAGAAGAAGAATGCCTTGTTGTCAGTGTCGTTGAATTTGAATACCCAAACAAGAATGTATCTCACCAAGATCCACCATTTCAAATGCAGTCGATAAAAGCTTCTTCATAGCATCCAAGAAAGCAATATTATTTGACACAAGAATAGTATCATCAACATATAGAGCAAGAATAATAAAATATTTGTCCTCCCTTTTGATGTAAAGATTTGGGTCAGCAAAACATGCAACAAAACCTTTAGATGTGAGGAACTGATCAATCTTAATATACCAAGCACGAGAGGCTTGCTTCAATCCATATAATGCACGATGAAGCTGGCATACAAGATGCTCCTTTCCTGCAATCATAAAACCTTCAGGTTGCTCCATATAGATTTCTTCTTCAAGATCTCCATTGAGAAAAGCCGTTTTAACATCCATTTGGTGAATTTCTAGATCAAATAGTGTTGCAAAAGCCAAAATCATACGAACAGTTGTGGAGCACACAACGGGAGAAAATGTTTCTTGATAATCTACTCCTGCAATCTATGAGTAACCTTTTGCAACAAGTCGTGCTTTGAACTTATCAAACGAGCCATCAGCTTTGGTCTTGGTTTTATAAACCCATTTACATTTGATAGGAACACGATTTGGGGGGAAGTTCAGTAAGAATCCATGTACCTTTGGAGATTAAAGAATCGTACTCAACTTGCATAGCTTCTTGCCATTGATCCCTTTGAGACAAATTCATAGCTTCCATATACGATATTGGATCCTCTTGGACAGACATAGCATCATCAAAGACATCATATTCAATAGAATAGAATCCATGCTCTATCTGAATAGGAAGATCGACATAGATCTCCAAATTTTCATCAATCTTCTTTGGAGGTGAATGAGGTTTATGATCATCAGAATTAGTAGAATCACAAAGCAAGTAAGGAAATGCACTAAGCAAAGACTGTGTATCATCTGAAACATCTGACGACCATGTGCCACCCATAGTCTTCTCATCAAATATAGCATCACGACTAATGATAACCTTTTGAGAAGAAGGATCATAAAATTTGTAACCTTTGGAATGATCTGAATAACCAAGAAAAATAACCTTCAAACTTGGAGTATCCAACTTATGTCGAGTGTCCTTGGGCACATGAATATAAGCAATGCAACCAAATGTGTGAAAGTGAGAGACTGAAGGTGTCTTTCCTGTCCAAATTGTTATAGGAATTTTACCAGCATGTGCACTAGTTGGAAGATGATTTTGAATAAAAACAGCTGTTAGAAGTGCTTCAGTCCAAAACTTTCGAGACAAACTAGAGTGTATAAGCATGCAACGTATAGCATTAAGAATAGTGCGATTTTTGCGCTCAGCAACACCATTTTGCTGAGGAGAATAAGGAACTGTAAACTCATGATGAATACCTTGATCCTTATAGAAGTCATCAAATAGATTGGATACATATTCACTGCCATTGTCACTGCGAAGCGTCTTTATAGAGAATCCAGTTTGAAGCTCCACACTTATCTTGTACTGTTTAAATATAGATAAAGCCTCAGACTTATGTCAAAGAAGATAGACATGTGTGTACCGTGAGAAATCATCAATGAAAGTTATAAAATATCGATATTGAGACTTTGAGGCAGGAAAAGGACCGCAAATATCGGTATGAACCAAATCCAAGAGAGCACAGGAATGTGATGAAGTAGAAGTGTGGAAAGGCGAACGATGGTGTTTTCCAAGTGCACAATACTCACATATTCCCATACTTGGATGCGATTTAAGATTCATACCTTGCACAAGACCATGACGATGAAGATCAAGAATTTTGGCAAAATCGGAGTGTGCAAATCGTTGATGCCATAATTTGCAATCTGCATCCCCAGGGGCAGTAACAACATTTGCAATTGTATCGTTCAATGATAGCTCAAATAAATTATCATGTCGAGGAGCCACTGCTATAGTATGCCCGTCTTTCTCTATACGACATTGATTATGATCAAAGCCAACAAACAAACCAAGATCAACTAAACGAGCAACAGAAAGAAGATTTCTTTGCAAATCTGGAACATGAAGAACTCCTCTTAATATTCTAGTGGGTGAAACAGTCCCCAGATATAAATCACCCACTCCTTTGACTTGACAAGTCGTATCATCCGCAAGGTAAACAAACTTCTTGACAGGAAGAGAATGATAATTGTGAAGCCACTGTGATTGGTATGTCATGTTTCCAGTGGCACCTGAATCAACGATGAATAGAGAACCATCATGAACATGAAGTACCTTTTCTGGAGAGATATCATGATGGACGAAATTGAGCTCCTAATGAATATGATCATCATCAGTTGTAGTTTGTTGAACAATATAAGCTCGAGAACGTTCTTCATCATATCTGCGTTTATAACAACGACAAGATGGATGATCTGTATGTGCACAATAATCACAAGGAGGAAAACTTTTGGACGAACGAGGTTGCTTTGTAGTAACTCCATGCTCCTCATCATATTGATGTGCCCAGCAATCAGAAGCCACATGGCCTTTCTTATCACAATAAGAACAATGTTTGTTAGGATAAGCAAGACGAGAAGATTTACTACCTTGATTAGGGCGTCCACCCTGCTAAAAACGTGAAGCGGGACGCTTGCGAGCAACAAAAGCAGCATCAAAATCCCTTTGTTCGCGAGTGACTAAAATAGCATCAGATTTTTCCAAATGATGCTCATGACGTTGAGAATATTCAATAAGAGATATACATGCTTTGTCAAAGTGGATATCATCCTTGTTAGAAAAAATAGTGATGATATTATCATATAAAGGATCTTTGATGGTATGAAGAAGTTGAGTAACAATCTGATTTTTAGCAATAGGAGCGCTGGCAGCACCAAGCTGATTGAAAATGTATTTAAAAGCCTCGATATGAGAGTGCATAGAAGTACCAACCTTATATTGAAGATTCTTCAAACAAGTTTGGAGATATAAAATTTCGGTGACCGATTTCTTCTCAAACATTGAAATAAGATACTCCCAAATAGCATGAGAGGTTTCCAGATGAAAGACATCCAACATAAGTGAGTCAGGAAGTGCAAACAATATATAACGACGAGCCGCTTTGTCACGACGAATCCAATCAATATGATCAATTTTCCATTGTTCAAATAATGGACCATCAGTAATCATAGAATTTTTATTCATCACATCAATAGGTTGAACTGGGCAAGAGAGGTCGCCCAAAACAATATCAAATAATTCGTCACCTTCAAGAATTAGCATCATCTTTGCTTTCCACCTAGGAAAGCCTTGTCCTTGGAAGAAGAGAACCGAACGTTGGCCAGACGGATATCCGTTAACAATTACGCAATGGTCATGCATGTATGTCGAGAGAAAACAAATAAGATGAGATCGCAGAATCTGCAAACCATGATCAAGACGAGCGTATTTGAGACGCATGACAATCAAAATAGGGATATGCACATAAGAACGACGAAAAGTATTGAGTGACTAAAAAGAAAGCCCAAAATAGAGAGGCGTAACGTGCAAGACGAGATGACGCATATAAGAGAAGTGCTATTTCGGTCGAGCAAAGAACGTGAACGATAATGAAACATCGCTAAAAATAGCAAGATGTTTTCTTGTCGTAATCAACATCATTAACAAAGACGAGTGATTAACAAACTGTAATTGGGGATTAACGAACTGTAATTAGAATTACAGTTTTAAATAAAGAATCACAGATTCGAGCAGAATTGCTGTCTTGAATCCTGAACTGTCATAACTTTTGATCCAAAACTCTGATTGACAAGTGGTTTGACAGGATTCGAGAGCATGACGAGAGCATGACAAGTGGTTTTTAAAGACAAAATTAACTAATACTTTTAGTTTGAACAAGTTCATGTATCAAATCATCACTTGTGCAAAGAATTCAATCAAGTATAAACAATGAAACAACTTATCTTCCTTGTTGTTGCTACGCATCCATAGCTCTGATACCATGTTGAAAGAGAGAGAGAGAGTACGAGAGAGATACACAAGACATGCTCCCAAAGAATGATTCATATTGATGTAGAGTTAGTATATATAGGTGAGACCCAAGTCAAGTGAGAGATGATATATATAGTTGTAACAGGAAGGAGGTTATATATTGACTATTATGGGTTTATGAATTATGTAAATAAATCCTTGTGTGAATGGGGGTGTGGAAATTTAAAAGATTTTAAGTTTAATCCTTGATCAGGGATGTATATGTGAGATGGAGGTAGGGATTTGAGATGAATCAAATCATACTTTGCATGTAAATTGTGAGATTATCTCTTTGGCTTGGTAGCTAAGTTGGATGAGATGACTATGAGGAGAATTCATATCTTAATGGTGATATGGGGTCCTTGCATGAATGTAGCATCGTGTTTCCATGTGAAGGACTTATATGGCAAAAAACAATGATCAAATATGTAGAAATGCATCATTTGATTGATAGTGGGGTATGCTAATAGACCACCATCATGATGTGATGCATTTCTATCCTCCTTTCTTGTTCATTAGACTAGACCTCCTCTCTTTCATATCTATTAAGTTTCTTATGCATCCTTTGAAAAACTAGATATTTTTGGGCCCTTTGACATGGGCAGGTATACTAGAGATGGGGTCTTCAACCACATGGATGAACTACAAGTATGGATTGGAGGTTACAATCACAAGATTTAATTGGGTCTATCTTGAAAATTCATATGGATTCTTTATGTTTTAGTTTATCACTTATTTCTGTGGTGAAGGTCGAGATGACGCTATGCCTCAAGTTGGAAAATTCGTTGGTTTCTAGAGACCCTTTCATAAAGGCGAGGTTCTCAATCATCGCAAAATTATTTAAAATTTGATCCCGATCCATGGTCTTGGTCTTGAAAGGAAAATCTACGTTTTATGTTGTGTAACTAGATCCATGGATCTAGAAAAACCATGTAATGGGTGTTTCTTATATGGGATGCATTCACCTTTTCAAATATAGAAACTTTTACTCACATGAGAGCCCCTCCAAATCTCCCTAGAGGTGTAATTGATATCATTACTTGTCTTGAGATAGTCTAAAATATGTCCCTTGTATATTTTATTATATCTACTACTCAAGGTCATTACCTTGTATCTTATCTTAGCTCTTGCACCGATGATTTAGGCCATGATTATCTATGGTTGTTGTGCATGGTTCCCAAAGAGGAGTTTGCCCTTTAGTAGATGGCTCTTGTATAGGGTTGCAAAAGTATACAAGATTGGGCACTCTAGTATTTATGTGTGTATCAATGGAAGAGTAAGGAAATTTTAATGAGGGTTTCATGATCCTTTGTGCAAATTCTCGAGTTTCTATTATATTATGAGCTTTGGTTTTTGGGGTTTTTTGTTTCCTTATATGGGTGGGTAGCTATAAATGTTTAGTTGTTCATCTTTATCAACTTCTAAAAACATTTAAAATATTGATATGATGTTTGGATATTCAACTCTGATTATCATGAAAAAACTCAACGTAAAGTAGTGTGACATTGTGTTTTTATTTGAATTGTATAGAAGGGGTTATAAAAATGAACCTCATCTCAAAATTTAGATTTACAAAAGGAATATAAATATTTCTTTCAAAATTCACAAAAGGGGTATTTAAAATGGTGCAAACTTTTTAAAAAGGGATTTTAAAAATACCATTTGAACGCACGTTATATAGAGGGTTAACCCAAGGTGGACTCCTCGGGATCTTAGATCAATGTAATTAAACTTTGATAGACCAAGTACAATCTATTTTTGCTATATATTTTTCAGCCCCTAAACATTGACATGACCAATGCATTTGTGCTAGATCTCTACATCTCGAACTACTCCATTATCATGGGCAAACATGGCTGCTTTCAATTCAAGGATAGATGCATTCAAAGTAGCTAGTGAGCATTCTACCATCTCTCTTGCCTTTAGCAATCAATTTGCAATCATCTCCATATTCCTTAATCAAGCAACCATCTCTCTTGATTTCAAATTGCAGATTCTATTCTACCATCTTTCCAGCTGACAATAAATTCTTAGTAATAGAAGGCACATGTAGTACATCATATAGACTCTTCTTTCTACTATCAGGCATGATTAGGAGAACCACACTTGTATGATTAATATCATGATGTGTGTCATCACCAGTGCATACATGTCCATGGGAACCTACTGTTAGCTCATGAAACCACTCACTATGTGGAGTCATATGATTAGAGGCTCGCGAGTCTATATATATCCCTTGTCATCCTTGCCTTTCTTGGATGTATTCTTAGAAACATGCTACATAGCAAACAACCTATCTCCCTAATCATCTTGTGTGCCACTAGAAGATGCATGATTTCCATGTTGTCTACCTTTTGCCTTCATATCTGCTTTCATTTTATGATAGTCCTTTGCTATGTGTCCATTTCTTCCATGATCCTGATAGCCTTTATCCATGTTAGACTCCTTATGCAATTGCTAAGAGCCACCTCTACCTCTAGGTGATCTTCCCCTATCTCTAAAGGCTCCAGATCCTCACTGTCCTCCTTGCACATTTGAGATTTTCCATGCATTTTGTTGTTGCTTTCCATATGTATTCCCAGTGTCCCCATGATCTCAAAAAGATCCATGAGCTCTAACACCTCTAGCTCACTGACTAGAGTATAAGACAATATCTCTGATGCTCTGAGAGGTACTCGAACCTATATTCAAATCAAGCTTGACTCCCTCATGTAGCAACAATTTAGGTAATTCATCCTAGTCAAGGGGATCTACTCTCATAGAAATCGAAGTGCCAAATGCTTTGTACTCCTTGCCTAATCCATTCAATGTAACTACAATCATGTCATTCTCCAAGACTTGAGAACCAATAATAGCAATATGATCTGCTATGGTTTTTATCTCTCTCGTATAAGCTTGAATGGTCCTACCATTTCTAGACATATTAAATTGCTACTCTAGGTGTATCTTCATTGCATGAGTAACTTTACCATAATTCTTCATGAGAATATCCCAACCATCTTTTGGGGACTAATAGCTTGTAATTTGCATAGCCATCACATCAGAAATGCATAAAGGGAACTAGTGTGTAGCACTTTGCTTGCTCTTTCCAACCACTATTGATGAGCTCTCCGCTGATCTAAGTCAGATTCCATTTAGGTAATTCAAGTTCTGCTTTAGCTCCCATACATAAATCCGAGTAGCCTTTGCCAATCAAGAATTTTTGAATCCTAAACCTCCATAAAGCAAAGCTTTTATAATCAAGCTTCTCTCACACAATTTGAGTGATATTTTCAGCACCTTGAGCATTTGCCATATCTGCAACTATAGTATCTAGTGATATATACAACTTGTAATTGCTTGACTCTTTGCAAACCACTCAGTTGTGTAAAATAGTTTCAGTCCAAGAACCTATAATAGTAAATATCTATAGTAACCAATGTGTTTCAGTTGACATGCATGTCAAATACATCCCCAATCATGTAATAGAATATCTAGATGCAATAGCATGCCAAGTAGATAGCATTTGCAACATATAGTTGATGTAGGTATCTTCCCAAAACTTATGATAAACAATAGTTTGTGAGAAACCAACAATAAATTCTCTACATAAATTGAAGTATTTTTAGCTCAAGTTAGCCCTCAAAACATCCCAGACATAGACCATAACCTCTAGCTCACTACGAAACACCATATTAGAGATTTTAGGAATTTCCCAAGTCCCACTTTTAATGAATGTCTTACTTCTGTGAATGAAAGAGAGCACTATGTTTATGTTTATATTTAAAGGGCACTTTGTATGTTACAAATATGAGATTACACATCTTGAGATCTTAAATGATGAATGTAAGCTACCTGGCTATTAGGACATTTGAATTTCACCTCTATCTTTTCTAGCATACTAACAAAATATGATGTTGTATGGTGGTGGAAACATCAAGGAGGCTTAAGTAGTATATATCTAGGAAATTTCCAAGTTTAATGTAAGAATACAAAGATTTGAAGGAGTGGAGAGAGAATTTAGAATACAAGAGCCTTAAACATTGTATGAAAATATGTTATCATGGTCAATATTTATAATGTTATGGATTTGAAGATATTATAATATGATTTTTTTCTTTTAGATATAGCCTCATTCAAAGTGACATGTATAAGTTTCATGAACTAGGACTTTAAAAGAGTCACCACTAACTAGGTATGGTTTAATAACTTGATCTAATACCATATAGTAATAAGTTTGGATAACCTATGATGTGATGTTTTTTTTTTGTGTAAACCAATAGAGACAAGTATGTTAAATAATTGCTCACCCCATTTGCATTTTTTGTATGTATATACATGATATATAAATATTTTTTGTTCAAAATTTCGATCTATCTTGACAATATATGGACAAGATGGATATTAGCTTTGGCCAAAATTAACTAGCTTCACACATTGACTAGCTAAATGAACTTTTATATCATAAAATGAAGATTTATATACCAAGCTAGACGTTTATGATTTTTCTAAGACCAAAGATTTAATCTTTGACTAATGGTTTGTGTTTCCAAAGAACTAGACATAAATTTTATTATTAATTAAGACTTATTTGTTAGCTAAGACATAAAGTACAAAATTGGACTTAAATCACTTTATAAGAAATTTCAACACAATTAACTAATGTTATTGAAAGAATAAAAAACATTAAGTAGATTCTCTCATTGATATTGGTGGTATTTAAAAACACCAAGGTAACTACATAAAACACTTTAAATTTCTAACAAGCATATATTTCATAGCCATGCAAAAGCCCTTAATCTAAGGGATATATTTACTATGAAAGTCAAAATTAGTCCATATAGAGTCATTGCCTTGTTGCATCATGTATATTGGAAAAATACAACTTTTGTAGAATGTTGCACTACCATTAATGAAATGTTTGTGATATCCTAACTCATGAGCAAGTTGCATTGCTTTCATATCTTTCAAAGTAGAGACTAAAGGAGTCTGTTTCAACTTGGATAATTGTGAGTTGTTCAATGCAAGTGACAAACGATATGAGGCATTTGTTGAGTATATTTGTATAATAGAGGGTCATAAAGTACAAAATAGGATTTAAACCACTTTATAAGAAATTTCAACACAATTAACTAATGTTATTGAAAGAATAAAAAACATCAAGTAGATTGTCTCATTGATATTGGTGGTGTTTAGAAACACCAAGGTAACTACATAAAACACTTTAAATTTCTAACAAGCATATATTTCATAGCCATGCAAAAGCCTTTAATATAAGGGATATATTTATTATGAAAGTCAAAATTGGTCCATATAGAGTCACCGCCTTGTTACATAATGTATATTGGAAAAATACAAATTTTTTAGATTTTGTATAAAACGTTTAGCTACACTACCATTTATGAAATGTTTGTGATATCTTAACTCATGAGCAAGTTGCATTGCTTCCATATCTTTCAAAGTAGAGACAAAAGGAGTCTACTTCAACATGGATAATTGTGAGCTACTCAATGTAAGAGATGGATGACGTGAGGCATTTGTTGAGGATGTTTGTATAATAGATGGTCTCTTGAAGCAAGAAGTAATTGAAGGTTGAACATATATAACATCTTTATCAATCATGGTCCCGTGCGATGCTAATGATGAAGATGAAATACCATCATTCTCTGCTCTAGTCCATTCATCAATGACAACCTTAAATTGAGTATACAATTCATGTCCATATTGAATTGGATCTTGTCCATATCGATCAAACTTGATGACTTCACGTGCATCATGGTATTTTCTTAAGCGAGTCAAGCATGGTAGAAGTTCTTTGATCAAGATAGAGTCTTCACGATCAATATCAAATGTTTTTGGATAAATGCAATTCTCAACAAGATTTGGACATCCTTTGTAAGGAATGTCATCTATGAGAATAGTCTTGGTATGCTCACAAACATCTCCACATTGATCCCATACATACTTTAGAGGATGGAGCATTGCTTCTACTCCCATCTTATCTAGCCTATATATGATTTTGAGTCGATGCCTACGACATTTTTCTTGGCCCCAAATCATGAAGAAAGGATACTTTCTTTTTACATGGATCTCCAAGCACTTAATAACTACCAGGACATTCTTATGTAAAGCTGTTGACCAAACTCCCACTTGGAATCTTGGAAATAAGGCTTCAAGAAAATCCATACATCATGGTCGAAGAACGAGCCATTGCTTTCCCATTTCAAAGCTTTGAAACCTTTTAGACTTAGCAAATCATCGTTGTAAAAGAAGACCATTGAGATCAAGTATTACACATAATTGTGTTGCATTTCTTATCAAGGACACATCAATCACATCATCATGCTCTACTGTTGTTAAATTTGTTAGATATCCAACCATAGATGTCTTAGTTGAAGTTACAAAGAAGAAAAAGAAGCACATTAGATCCATTTACTTCCTCATCATTCTACTTAATGTTTGAGCTATAAACTAACATAGAACACTAAAGCACTTTAACTCACATTGACAAATACATACATAGGTACTACTTAATAAATGATGTCTTAAGAAAAGAGATATTTGACCATGTGGACAAATCTAACCAAGAGTAATATCATGAGATGAAAAAAATATATATGATGATTTCTTTGAAGTAAAATCTATTCTAATGAAGTCCTTTTTCCATACCTACTTTTTATCACTAATTATGGTTATACTTAAGATACTAATAATAGATTCTTGTAATTACTTGTAAAAATTATATTATCATTATAATATTAAACATACTCAGTTTCTAAAAAGGCCTTCAAAATGGCATGTACAAACAATGTGTTTATTGATCCAAATTATTAAAAGAAAATTTAAACATGATACTTTTGACCATGTGACCAAAACTATGTCACATATAAGTGACACATGACAATTTAATTGAGATAAGTTATACTCTATTTGGATAAGTTTTCATAGTTTCTTCTTAAGGATTAACCATTCTATTTTTGAACTAGTTATATCCCATAGATATTTAAAGTCATGAATTGTAACAAGGATTTTACCTTAATATTCCATATACACATCTCAAAAGATACATTGGAGTGAAATCTTTGTTGCAATATTCATTACTAAGGTAAAACTCCTTTGGGAGGTGCAATGAATATTTTTTGGGGTGTGCAATATATTGTTGGCTCTCTTATCATAAGGTACATGCATAGACATACATTAGTGATGTAGTAAAAGAGGCTATAAGAGATAAGGGATTTGACCATGTGGACATAACTAACCAAAATTAACATGACAATATCATTATACAACACATATAAGAGTTTAATTAAAATAATTTCTAAAATAGACAAGCAAATTTTGCATAGCTAGCTCAAACTTTTCATTATGATAAGTATTCTTACACACTAGATTACAATTAAACAATTATCCTTACAAAGGATGATAAGTTTTAATGAGCTCTTTAATACTATTTTGGTAAAATATTTACTTAAATATATTTGTAAAACCAAACATGCTTGGTACTTTTTGTAAAAAATTAAAAAACTAAAGACATAGTTTCTTTAAGTAATATCACCAAAGAAAGAAAATATTATAAATGCTAATGGAAGTAACTTCTCAAGAAAAAAATCAAAATTACATCAATGTGTCTTCCTTGGTGAAAGGAGAAGGAACATAGTTTAAACTCCTGAAGTAGCCTTTAATTTCTCTTTTATAATTAGACTTGCTATATCTTGGCTCGATTCTTCTATGCCCTCGGGCGATACTTCAAGAACTTGAACTTTAGTAGGAGGAACCTCTTGGGAGTTTGAATTTTGTTTGGCACTCTCATGGACCCTCCACAATTGTGCTTCAACCTCTCTTTGCTCTTGAGTGTTGCAAATCACTGCGATAGTCTTCATATGATTTACCAATGCCACCTTAGATGCAAGTACACTTGCATATACATCAAATACAACCTCATGAGCATCATTGAATGCTTTGATTGTAGTTTCCATAACTTTCATTTTCTTTCTCAAAACGGCCTTTGAAATCCTTTGTTTTTCTTCAAGATCTTCATCATTGCACTCCTTGTCCAAGCCTTCAAAGTCCAAAATGGAAGGCTTGTTGACATTGTTTATATATCGCTTAAAATTGATGAAACTTTTCTCCATGGTCACTAATGTCAAAACCACCAAAGAATCTATAGATAAAAAAGTAAGCGTTCTATCCATTGGTAGAAAGTCAACACTACCAACTAGCATGGGATACTTGCAAGAAATGCTTTTAAGAGAATTTTTCAAAGCTGCCATTTTCTTTCGATCAAGAAATGATAACAACATGCATTGTTTAGGTTCACATGTCATTTGTAGTAGAGTGGATACAATCGTTCCAAAATTTATAGAGTCCCATTTCATTCCCTCAATCCCATGTGCTGCATCTAGAACAACATTAACCCCAATGGAAATTGGATCTCTGTAAACATTATGTATAAGATCAAAGGTTTCTAGATTGCATATGACAACATATACACGCCAAGGGGAAGTAGTGGAGGATTGAAGAGGATTTTACTTTTTTCCAATTAGGAAGTTCACAATATCTTTTGCTCCATTTGGTAGGGACCCTGCATTAGCTCCACGTGTGAGCTTCTTTGATGCCCAATCATTGCAAATGCCTAAAATATTTGTGTAGACTTCATCATTGATATCATAATCATCAACAAGCTCTTCCCAAGTCTTCATCACAACAGTACTTTCTAGAACTGAAGTATTGAAAAGAGTGACTAATTCCTCCTTTAGGACCCTATCTTGCTTGATTTTCTTAGCACTTGTTTCGATTTCAATCATATCTTCCTTATCCCATTTGTTTCTAAGAAAAAGGATATGACCTTCATTGATCTCCTCTTATATTGTAAGGATGTCTCCATCCTTCAAACCCATAAGGAAACGAAATGCAACATGAGAAGGTTGCCTTCCCTTTTTTTCTCAAGCTCTCCTCTTGGGATATAAGCTCACCTCTAGAGTATCTAGTCATGATTTTGATCCAACTATCAAATACTTCTTGGGAGCTAACAACCATATGGCAATCTCTAGATGCACAATTTTCTCCAATGTATGCCACAAATCTTTGCAAAAAAAAGATCAAAATAGTGAGCATAGAACAAAAGAAAGAGCATCACACTAATCTTCAAAAAAAGAGAAGGTAAGCTTATATGTGATTACTTGCCATGATACTCTTTGGGAGCTTGTCTTAGAAAGCCCTTGGGGTTCTGGTGGAGAAAGTTGCTCAACATAAGGGGCATTTTTCATAACATTATGTTATTCCATATTTGTCATTTGTGAAAGTTCAATGCACATTTTCGCAAGACAATCAACTAATATTCTAGCATTTCTGGTGGTGTATAAATGCTTGGTTGCTAGACAACATGTGGTATTACTTTGAATATTTAACTTTGCTGCATGAATTGAGTGAAGCCCCTATATAATCCAATAACTATAAGTATCCAACTTATTAGCATCCACCTCATCACGATGCATGGGTCTCTTCTCATTTTTATCTTGTACAAAAGGAATAAGATATGGTATTGTTGCTGGATTCATGGGATTCTTTATGAAAGACATGGTTAGCTTCTCTACATAATCCCAACATAGTGATCTATAAGCATACAAAGGAGGTGCCTCATAACACCTATTAATGAGAATAGGAAATTGTGTTGTTGGACCAAATGGAAAGAATTTTTTAAACATGTGAAATCCTGATTCTTTCTTCTTTCCCTTCTTCTTAACTATCTTAGGAAAATCGAATGTTTTTTCTACTCCCTTTACCTAAAAAGAAATTATTGGCTTTGTAGGTGTAACTTGTAGCATGGAAGGTAAAGTGGCATCATTCTCAGTAGTGTTAGCAACCATACTAAAAACAAGAGCTTGTGACAAGGAACTTTGTTGAGGTGATTTTGACTTTGAGCTTGTGGGATTCAGTGAATTATTTTCTTCTTGAGGAGAAGGTGAAGATCTCAAGTCTATCTATTTATCTTGGAGCTTCATTCTTTTGTTGGGGCGATCACCTTTTCTTGATAGGAAAAGTAGCTCACTATGTTGGACATCTTGGAATGCTAATATAATGTTTTCTGTGCCCTTTACCTCCTCAAATAAGGTCCACCCCATTGTTTTCAGAGAGTATTCTTCATCCTCTTTAAATACATGCAAAGTGAAATGACAAAGGATCAAGTTTGTATATAACATTTTTCCCCTTGATTTTAACAAGATTACATGGTATTCCCTCTTTCCCAGCACATCCATCTATTTTCTTCTCTATGACACCATCTTGTTGAAAAAGTGAAATATCACTGTTTAAAGTAAATAAGAGAACATTGTCAGCCCTTTTTCCTTAACTATCATAAAAACCCACATACCATGGATACACAAAATCACAACTAACTCCATGAATGGTTTGGGTCTCCTTTTTGGATGTGCTATCTTTCTTTGCCATTGAATAGTTCTACAAAGAGAAAAGGTTGTCACACAAAAGTGAATTTAAAAATATTCAAAACTCACAAAACCTAAATAAATGTATAAGATTTCTAGGTTGAAAATTGAAAGCACAACAACACAAGATTTTACGAAATACAAGACAAATGTACTCCAAAGGGACTCTTCCATAAAATGAAATATTGAAATTTGAGATTGTGTGGAATGAGATCCAACCATAGATATATATGCTTATGTATCAAATCTCATGGATTATTCTGGCCCTAAGTTAGCATTAATTATGTTTCTCTTGCAAGAATCATAGAGTAACAATCCAAAGCAGATCCATGCCACACTTGGTTTAAAGAGAATGGAAAACGAGAGGGATGCGCCACTCAACCTCCCTACCTGTAGGGCATAGTCCCATTTCCATCCCCTAATACAGCATGAATCGGGTTGTTCTAACCTAACAATTTCTAAGGGTCGGTGGACATCGGTAAAACCTTATGAGAAGCCTCCCAATTCTTTGGGACCACCATGCCATAGGACAGACCCATCGAGGGTTCCGTCCACCCACTTCCCTTGATAGCTTTGGTTTCCTAATTAGGTCCTATAACATTTATGTGCGACATTTAGAATCAACTTCTTTAATTAAGCCTTTTTAGGGAATAGGGTTTGTTCACATAATTTATGGCACAAACACAAATACAGAGCAAGAAATCCTTTGACAATCAATTTCAAAAAAATTCATTAACTTATCTTTACGTTAATCTTTGTCTAGTGCCCATACAGGAGAAATTATGTACCGCTTCTGTCCAACAGAAGTACCTGGTCCAAATCGCATGGCACCATAATTTCCATCCATTATCTAGAATAGAATCTTCCAATGCCACAAATGTTGGGCTTATGACAGTCTTTAAATCCGTTCTAGACTAGTTAATGGGTGTCCAGAGCTCTGCCTGACCCGAAGCAACCTAGGAGTGAGACACAACTTCCGTGGTTGGCCTTTTTACCACTCAACCTTTGGCCCGTGAATGCTTGTGCCCTCTTGGATTGAAGCGCGGTGTGACCTTGGAGATGATCCACCCATGGAAAATATCCTTTCTTAATTAATCCAATTAAGAATCAAGCACAATCAAGGCAATTAGCCTAATATCATCTTCCAACAAAACATTCCTTTATTCCCCATGGCAACTTGTCATCACTGACCCCTGGCATGCATTTACCATCAAACACAAGCACTTGGAATAATCATCCAGATCACATCCCAACAATCAGTTTAATGCAAAAGAATTTAGGACATTATTTGATAAATCAATAAAAACAATGGTATCCTTTTCCAAACATTATAGGAATGGTCGCGATAACCTTTCCATTGCGTATTTTCTCTCCTCCTTGGGATTAGGAGCGGTTCCAGGTAAAGTTTACTTAACACACCCTTATTTTGGCTAGAGCATATGTTAAGGTTTCACGCACCATACAAGACATAAGTTCTATTAGTCACTTACATTGATCAATAACCCAGCCTTCTTCCCAACAAGTACAAAAGCATCGGTCCCTTGACTCGAGTTTTCCTAACCTGCTAAGCTCTCTACTTGCCTTTGAGTCCTGGAGTTGTTTGTATCTAGCCCAATCCCCGAATTTGGATCGATAAACGTTGTCGTATTGCTGCGCATTCGAGATGTGAAAACCACCCGAAAGTTGTGTGTGCGATTTAATACTTTATGCACACTTAGTTGTTGTGATTACATTTATTCTCTGCGTATGAGTATAGTAGCGAGTATGAAGGATTGCTTTCAGTCTATGTTAAACAGGATCAAGGAGACAAGACATTACAATTATTCAAACAAATGCATGAGGAGGATATCTCTTTGGATAGTATCACACTTGTCTGCACCTTAAAAGCTTGTGGCATGGCTGGAGCTATAAACAAGGGCCAAGAAATACATGCTGAGATTGATAGGATAGGGCTATTGAAGACAAATGTGGATATGGGCATTGCATTAATTGATATGTATGCTAAATGTGGCTGGCTGGCAGAGGCACAAGCAGTGTTTGATATGCTTCCTTATCGAGATCTAGGCACATGGAATGTCCTAATCACAGGATATGCACAACTTGGAAAGGCTGAAGATGTATTTTATATATTCGTCAAAATGAGGGCACAAGGCATAAAACCAAACTTGATAACATTCAGTAGTGTGCTTAAAGCATGCAGTCACACAGGTCAACTGGGCCTATTAGGCGAGGCAGTAGCAGTTATAAAGAAGATGCCATATTCAGCTAACCTTGTGTTGTGGCTTACTGTTTTGGGTGCTTGTCAGAAGTGGGGCAATGTGGAACTCGGAATGCAGGCCTTCGAACATGCATTGTAATTGAATAAGAAGAATCCAGTGGCTTATGTCTGTATGTCTAATATATACTCGGATGTTGAAAGGGAAAAGGAGCCGTGCTTTGAGGGGAAAAAGAGAAGCTTTTGGGCTATTTTTAAAAGGAGGTTTTTCCACGGATGGCTATTTTTGAAAAAGAAGGCTTTTTGGGGGGAAACGGAGAATTATGAAGAATCAAAATCGACATAATTCAGGGGGGAGAAAGGAGTCGACACGCAGAGATTGGAGGGCGGAATCAGGGAGGCATTGAGCCTGGTTTTTGTCGTGAGGTGTGGAAGTTTATTCTGGGGTTTTTTCCCTTACAATTCTACATACACTCGTCTTCCACCACGGAGTATTGGGGAGTGGGTTTTTTTTTAGACAGTGAATGGAGGCGCAGAAATCCATGGAAATCTATTCAAAGCACTTATACAGTTACTCCATCCATCAAACTTGTTCATTACTGAAATGCTGCTACAAGAACAATTTGAACCCCTGTGTATTGTTCTCTCTATGAAGGGCTATTGCGGTTGCAGGTTACACACTTTTACATATTAAAATTGAAGGCTGAGAGCTTGTTCTGATGCCACAATTGAGGCTTTCACACCCTGGTTGAAATTTGATGGAGTTGTTTCTCCATCCGTTGTTCAAGAATTATTATTTTTTACTACCTTTATTGAGTTGCCGCTCTGGTATTCTTCGACACACAGATTACAGAGTCATTCCTTCAAGTAGGATTGATGATGGTAGAACTGCGAGATGCAGGGAGGAGTCGATGAGATTTTTCGACAGGTCTCTGTGACGGGAATAAGCAACAACTAGGAAGCTGCCTCATGGAGCCAAAGCCCAAATCATCTTTATCGAGATCAAGAGCTGAGAGCTCTATCGGGGACCGCATTGCAACGCTTCAACAGCTGGTGGCGCCTATCAAGACGGACACCGCATCTGTATTACTGGAAGCCATTGGCTACATCAAATTCCTTCAAGATTAAGTCCAGGCATTGAGCTCACTGTACATGAAGACTAGCTCGTGCCGAAGGATGTGGCAGGTGCCACCAAGAGAAAAGTATGGCCGAATGGTCCTGGCAGCATTCTCAACAAAGGACAGGTTGCAAAATCCTTCGTGGTGGTAAACTTATTGAACAAGAGAATTAAGAATCCTTGCATAATGCAATCAGGCCATGGCTGTAAATGATTATTAGGCTCAAAGTGGCAATACAAGAGAAGAAGAAACGCTTGGAGGAAGAGCAGATTATTCATAATTCAGATGTTAACAAAAAATTGAAAACAAATAGATACCCAGAGCGCCCTGGATTACAAGAATTCTTGAGGAGGGCAAGAGAGTTTGTAGAGCTTGTACTCTTCACTACTGCCTTGAAAGGCTATACTAACCCTCTTGTTGATAGAATTGATCCTGAGAATAAGATTGTTGTAAGGCTGTATCAATCAGCTACAGTTATTTCAAGGTACAGAGAACATGTGAAAGACCTGAGCAGTTTGGGAAGAGATCTACAATGAACTGTGATAATTGATAACAATCCTTTTAACTTTGTATTGCAGCCTTTTAATGGGATCCCATGCATTCCCTTCATAGGGGAAGGTTTGAACTGCAATGTGTTGCAATTGAGAAGGATAATGCAGGGAAGTCTTGAGTGAATCATGTCAATGTTTATGAGGCCTTAGATAGAGAGCTTGAGGTTAGGCACAGGAAGGCTATTTCTAGTGTGACTAATAGATGTCTACAAATAGCAGCATAGCAGAAAGAGAATCAATTGCGGCTCTAAACAGTGGTATGATAGCAACAATCCCAAATCAGATTATCTTCTGAACAGGACTTGCTATGGGGTGATTATCTATTTGTTCTCTAAATTGCAGCCGGAAGAAAATATGTATTCAATGGCTGAAAAACAGTCAGCAAACAACTTGCAGAGTGTTTCTTTCTGAAATAGCAAGAAGGGATAGAAGAACTTTAGTTTTTGAATAGCCAGTTTATAAATCAGATTTGTTTCTTTATGAAGCTGAAGCTATTGATGTTGAACAGGGTTGTAATTAAATGTGTTCTCGCTTGATTGTTCTTCTATCCTGAAATTAGTCAAGGTCCTCTGTGGATGCGACTTTGCTTTCGAAAACCCTTCGACAACGTAGTGGTTATCGGTCGGAAATCAAGGCATCTTAGTCTTTAATCCTTATGATCATTGTTTGTACTAGCTAAGCACAACATCAAGATTCCCAATCTATCAACATGAGCTATTAACAAGAGCTTGGGCAAAGGTCTAGATCTTCAAAAATGATTCTTTTCTAAACTAAGTTTCTTGCCATGCTATCCATCAGGCATGCAAGTTGCAACATATACCTTCGATGTGATGAAAACGCACCTACAATTGTGAGGACAGGAAGTTGACAATGCTTGAAGCCTTATATATTGTTTATGAAATCATCGCATAGCATCTAAATACAATTAACTTCTTTTGATACACACATTTTGGGAATTCAATCCTTCGAAAAATTGCGATGCAATTTATCATTTTCAATGTCCTATTCTCGTGGGGCATAATATGGTCTAATGCATCTAATGCAAGAATCAAAGAAAGCATTCATCAATTTGAAAATACATTATTTAGGACTGGTACCACCTTTGGATAGGCAGTGATGCCCTCGCCTAAGGCTTTGTTGCTCATTGAGGGATGGCTTGTGCATGAAACTTTCCGCTTGTGGGCCATCCTTGGTCTTCTCCTTTTTTTGACGCAACTTGCATAAGACTTTAGCAGCCACTTGCTTGAGAAGAGGACCAATTGGGGAAAATTGGCTTGTGGTTTAGGGGATGAGCTCAGGGAAAAAGAGAATATAAAATGCATGTGGCCACCCTCTAAGGAGGGAAAGAGAAGGAGAACCTTCTTGGGGGGTTCTCTCTCTTTCTCTCAATCACTCCCTCTTTCCCTCTATCTTTCTCTCTCTCACCCTCTCTCTCCATCTTTCTCTCTCTCTTCTCTCTCTCTCTCTGTGTCTTCTTCTTCTTCTTCTTTGTCTCTCTCTCTCTCCTCACCTCTCCCTTTCTCTCCCTCTCTCTTCCTCTCTCTCTCTCTCTATCTCTCTCTCCCTCTCCCTCTCTCTCTCTCTCTCTTTCTCTCTCTCTCTCTCTTACAGGACGAGAGCAAGGGGGGGAAGAGGTGGTATCTCTCTACCCCTTTATGATGGGGGGGTCTATAATAGAAGGGGGATTATTATTGGGGAGGGCATGACATAGGGCTCCTCCTCTTACCACCTATCTAGGCAGTCAATTTCACCTGCCACCATGCATCTGGGGAAAAGAAGAGATAGTAGGGAGGGGCGAGAGAGGTGGCACACATGTGCCCTCCCCCCCATCATTGTTCACGTCATCTACAAGATCGAGCTCATCGTTTCCATTTTCAGCTCCGCCACGTCGTCACCTTCCTCCCCTTTAGCCTCACGCTGTCTCCCCCTCCCTTCGCCAGTTGTTGATGTTGAGAGGGGGTGTAATAAAAAAAATTTCAATTATTTTCTCTTGAAAATTAGGGGGGAGGTTCCTATGCCCCGCAGGCAGGGAATATTACAATGGTAGTCCAAATGCAGTGGTTTCTAATGGATTAGCTAGCCCTACTCATGATGAAAATTATCCTTTAGCTAGTACTACCATGAGTGGACCTATAGGTGATGGTTCTTCTACTTTTAGTCCTTAGATAAGATGAGTATGCAGTCATGTTTCTACATCCATTGACACAGATACATCAATAAGGGGGAGATTAGTTAAATGGAAAGAGAAGATGTTTGATGATGTAATTAGCCCGCTTACATCTAGATATAAGTCACCTAGTGGTGATAGTCTTGACAATGAATTGGGCATACCGTCAGTTATGACACCTGCTATAAGACAAAGCAGGTATGTGCTGCCTCATGAGAGGCAAGCATAAAGTGAACCACAACTAAGAAGGTCTAAAAAATTCATGAAACCAATTGATAGGCTGACATATAATGGGTATTCAGCTAGACATTATGCATATATGACTAAAGTGTCAAGTTACAGAGAGTCACCTAATAGTGATAGTCTTGACAATGAATTGGGCATACTATCAATTATGACACTTGTGTAAGACAAAACAAGTATGTGTCACCTCATGAGAGGCAAAGGTACAGTGAACTGCAGCTAAGAAGGTCTGAAAGTGTAAAGAAACCATTTTATAGGCTATCATATAGTAGGTTTTCAGCCAAACATTTTGCATATATGACTAAAGTGTTAGGTTACAGAGAGCCTATAAAGTTCAATGAGGCAGGTCCAAACGAAAATTGGTGTGCTGCCATGGATGAAGAATATGCAACACATGCTGAAAATGAAACATGGAATTTTTTAAGTTTACTTGAAGAAAAACACCCATGGGTTCTAAATGGGTTTATAAAGTGAAACGCAACTTAGATGGTTCATTGGAAAGGTATAAAGCCCGGCTGGTTGCAAAGGGATATGCACATCAATATGGCTTAGACTATGAGGAGACTTTCAACCCAGTTTGAAATATGGAAATTGTAAGAATAATTATTGCATTAGCAACTTCTAAGGGATAGAAGTTATGGAAGATGGATGTAAATAATGCATTCTTGAATGTTGACTTACTTGAGGAGGTGTATATGGAACAGTCTGAGAGCTATGTACATCTTGACTATCCACATATGTATGAAAGCTAAAAAGGACCTTGTTTGGGTTGAAATAGGCACCAAGAACATGGAATGGTTATATCAATAGTGATTTATAGTAGCTTGGTTTTCAGATGGGTCATGTAGGACCATAGCTTGTTTACAAAGAAGACAAAGAATGGTTATGTTTTCTTGGTGATTTATGTGGATGATTTGATAATCACTAGAGATGATGATCATGGCATTACTAAAATTAAGTCATGATTTTAGGCTAAATTCTTGCGTAAGTTACTCGTGAATATATGTATGCATCATGTGGGTTCAAAATAAGGTATTTTTAAAATACCATTTTTATATATATTTTTACATACAGAAGGGTGTAATATAAAGGGGTTACTTACAAATTGAATAGAAAAGGGTTATGTTTTATTCAAGAAAATTTCATATATAAGGATATTTATAAATAAACCTTGAACACACGTGATGTAGAGGATATACATATAGTAACTTCCCCGAGGCTGAATTCAAGATGAAGGATCTTGGAGAGCTAAAGTATTTCCTTGGGATTGAGGTTATGTCTACACCTTAAGGTATATGGCTGTTGCAAAAAGAGTATGTTCATGATATAATGCTGAAATATGGCATGATGAGTGTAAAGCCATGGAAATACCATTGGATGAGAATGTCAAACTTGTAGTTGATGTTGGGAATGAAATAGAGAATGCCACTATATATAGATAGATGGTGGGCAGCTTGATTTATCTCACTATCACCCATCTTACCTCAGTTATGCATTGGGACTGAATAGCCAATTTATGTAGAAGCCTTGTAAGCCACATCTAGATACAATAATGAGGATTATGTGGTACATGAAAGTTGTTAGAACCACATATCTAGAGCATAGCAGCTATGGCAGATGGAAGATGAAGACAAGACCCATAATGACATAGATAGTGAAGAGACTAATTGTTGCACAAGTGAATTAGGTTTCAAGATAGAAGCTTAGACTCATAAAAAAAGTCTTGTGTAAGAAACTAACAATGATAATGGCACTAACTGAAAGTAGAAAGTATCATGATATATTGCATTCAACTTCATGAAAGTGATAGTCAAGTACAATGCTTTATAGTACCTCAATAGTAGAGTTCTCTACCACTATGCTTATGGGATTTAGTCACCTCTTCCTACACTGCTTACATTTCCCTTGCCCATTGCTCCATACAAAGAGGCATACAAGTGTGCGTGATTGCCAAACTCTCAACACCCCTCTTCAATCACAACCAAAGAGGCACAAAGTGTGTAGAGGCTTTAGTGAGTCACCACGGGCAAAGTGTGAGCACACCACAAACATGGTAATCATCTAGAGGCTGCTAAGTATGGGTACCAAAAACATGGTGGACATCTAGAGGCTATAACAAGGGCTTCACAAAGTGTATAGAGAAGGTTGTAGTGCTAAGTTACATGAGGAGTTTGACTACTCAATTACATTTACTCGTACATTTGATTGATGAGATCGCACTTTGTGGGGCAGTTCATGCAAGGTGGATGTTTTTTCTTGAGCGCTTCATGAAAACCTTGAACGATTTTGTGAGGCAAAAAGCACGGCCTGAGGGAAGCATGGCTGAGGGTTGGTTAGTACAATCATCCCTTGTTTATATCTCTGAATATCTTGCTGAAGTGGACCCCTCTCAACCACGACTATGGAAAGATGATGAAGACTTGAGGATGACCTCTATAATACCTCTATGATGAAGACTTGAGGATGACCTCTATAATACCTCAAGGAAAAGGAATGAGTAAAGTGCTAACAAAAGAAGAACTTCGTAAGTTAAATAGTTTTTGTGTGCTCAATAGTGATGTAATGAGCAAATGGGTGACACTATATAATGAAGCAAGGGCTAGAAGAAAAAGCGAAAGACAAGCATTTTGCACCAGATATGGACGTAATGTCTCATTTCCAGATCATCTAAATGCGCTCCCACATCATATTGATATAGATTGGTTACATGAGGAAATGGAGAGAATGGAAAAAGAGGAGGAAATTCATATATCTCAAGAAGAGTGGGAATACGTACGAGGTTGCTTATCAAAGGTGAGACATACTATCAATTAATTTGTTTCTATAAGTTATATTTTATATAAAAAATTGACATGTTTAATCTTAATCTTTTACTAGTGCACATTATTCAATGCTATTTGGTGTGAGGGTAAACATCTTTGAACTCAACGTATAGATGAAAAGAGAAATACCCAAGATTGTGGTGTCCTTGCTCACTTCAAGGATGCGAATGGTACCATGGAAGGTTATTGCAGCTTGATCCAAGATATTCTGAAGCTTGACTTAAGAAATGATTCTTTATATATGTACTGGATGTGAAGCGGTTTAAAGAAGTGGTAACAAATGGTGAGCATTGCACAATCAGAATGTCATCCAAGTGATTTTGTAATCATTGACTCTACAAAATTTCACCAAAATAAGAATGACACATTAGTACTACCTCAACAATGCGAGCAGGTATATATGCAAAAGCTAATTTTTTTATATGTATACATGTGATACATATACACAATATAATAAGTATTTAAGTTTCTTGCTTTTGTTTCTCAAATACAGGTTTTGTATCATCCAATGGTAAATAATAATCGATGGTGGTATGTCATCCCTATATCTAATCGTTCAAAACCAATATATGGTAATATTACCGACATAGAGATAGCAGATGACAATCCAACAATTAATAATGATGTACATGATGGCACCATAATGGATGATATGCGTGATATAGTACAATATGAACCTCACGAGGATGTTCAAGGAAACGCAGAATAGGACAATAATGTGATTGATGATATTGATGAAGTTATTGAGCAATATAGCAACACATCTGATAGTGGGATAGACTTATTTGTTTCGTTACCTCTTGGTAACATAGACCTAGAAGTAGATAGTTTAGCAAGGGCTGATCTCATTGAAGATGAGATGGATCATTCACTGTAATATACTTAATTTGCTTAATGATTCAATGTGTATTCTTAATTCTATGGAAAATATCATGCGCACACGTGTATACTCAAGAATCAATAGTCAAGTTTAAAGCTAAATTGAATTTTTCATAATAAAAAGGAAGTATTTTTTATCATCTTCAAGTAGAGAAATTACGAGATACATGCAATGCTTGCTACTAATTGTATAATAAGGTTTCTATCGCTTGCCGCTAATTACTTATATCAGGCTTGTCAACTGGAGGAACTACCATTCGTTAGAGAGCAATGCAAAAATAATTATTAACTCTATTTTTTATTATATTAAGTCCAATTTCATGTGGTTAAATAATTACGTGTCTAAAGACGTGTCTATATTCGCGTCTATTTGTGCGGATATATAGACGCAAAATTCGCATCTATTTACACGCTCTTTTACATGTGCATATAGACGCAATGATAGATGTGCCTGACTTTGTGCATCTAACATGCGCGTCTATGCCTCGTTTCTGTTGTGGTGCACCTGCAGAGTGTGGGCACACCACAAACATGGTAATCATCCAGAGGTTGCTAAGTGTGGGTATCAAAAACATGGTGGACATCTAGAGGCTATAATGAGGGCTTCACAAAATATACAGAGGATTCTGTATTGCTAAGTTACATGAGGAGTTTTTCATGGCTTATGAAAGGAGCATTAGAGGTAGAGATCTTTTTCTCTTTGATCTTATTTTCCTTCTGCTTGTCCTTCACTTTGCTTGCATTGATCTTCTTCTTCTTCTTCTCCTTCTTCTCCACCCCTTTGCTTGCATTGATCTTTTGGTCATCTTCTTCATGGTCTTTCTGATCTTTTTCTTCATTGACTTTGCTTACATTAGTCTTCATGTCCCCCTCAAGAAAATGTACTTGTATGATGACTAGAATTTCTTCAAAGTCTTCAAATAAGATCATTGGTTATACTTTAAAATAAGTAAATCCATCCATCCCTACAAGTGGAACAAACAAATCTTCCATATAGTATAGATGAGCAACATGTACCATGTTACTCTTCATGAACGACAACCAATAAAAAACTTCATGCTTGACATTCTTGAGACAGAAATGAACTTCAAATAACTGAGAATAACCAACAAAATAGATGATCTTGGATGCGCTAAAAAAACACAAGCCCCAAGAAGCATTAGATTAGTATCAAAAGATACTAGTTGTGAAAAACTTAATGTCAAGCTTGATGATGTTTGATCTTCAGGTGGACTGCTCCAAATCTTCTTCTTAAGGGTTAACTTGCTAGAAACTAATCAAATTTGAGTAACAAAGGGTTACTTTAGCTGAGAATAGTGAGAAAATGAAGTGGAAAAAGCTTGAAGAAAAATGGCTATGGAGTCACTATTTAGGGTTTTAGGACAGGATTGATTTTTATGTTGTAGCAACTCCCACCATGGACTACTTGGGCCCAAAATTTATCATGAGAAAGCTTATGTGATGGGCTTCAAATTCCCTATAGCTGCAGAATGAACCATAGTGTGCAGGAGGAGGAGCATACTCATCTTATTTGACTAAAAGTAGAAGAATCATCACCTATAGGTCCACTCATGGTAGTAGTAGCTAAATGATAATTTTCATCATGAGTAGGGCTAGCTAATCCATTAGAAACCACTGTATTTGAACCACCATTGTAATATTCCTTGCCTGCAGGGCATAGGAATGTCCCCCTATAATTTTCAAGATAAAATAATTAATTTTTTTTAATACACCCCCTGACGGATAGGAAGCTGACGACGTGGTAGAGCTAAAAATGGAAATGGCGAGCTTGATATCATGGACAACGTGAACAATGATGGGGGGAGGGCACATGTGTGCCACCTCTCTCCCCTCCCCCCCCTCACTATCTCTTCTTTTCCCTAGACGCATGGCGGCAGCCCAAATTGGCCGCCTAGATAGGTGGTAAGAGGAATGGCCCTCTGCTAGGCCCCCCCAATAATAAACCCCCTCCTAGATTAAACCCCCTCCCATCGTAAAGGGGTAGAGAGGTACGACCTCTTTCCCCCCTTTCTGTCGTCCTGTAAGAGAGAGAGAGAGAGAGAGAGAGAGAGAGAGAGAGAGAGAGAGGAAGAGAGAGGGAGAGAAAGGGATAGGTGAGGAGAGAGAGAGATAAAGAAGAAGAAGAAGAAGAAGAAGAAGATGATGATGAAGAGAGAAAGAGAGAGAAGAGAGAGAGAAAGATGGAGAGAGAGAGTGAGAGAGAGAAAGAGAGAGAGGGAGAGAGGGAGTGAGAGAGAGAAAGAGAGAGAACCCCCCCAAGAAGGTTATCCTTCTCTTCCCCTCCTATGGCCACATTCATTTTCTCTTCTCTTTTTCCCAAAGCTTATCCCCTAAACCACAAGCCAAATTTCCCCAATCGGTCCTCTTCTCGATCAAGTGGCTGCTAAAGTCTTGTGCAAGTTGCATCAAAAAAAGGAGAAGACCAAGTATGGCCCCCAAGCAGAAAGTGTCATGCACAGCTAGCCATCCCTCAATGAGCAACGAAGCCTTAGGCAATGGCATTTGAAATTGGATTCCCTCGTGCCTCTATAATTTGGTCAAAATTCCTAAAATGCTACTCAAATTTCATTTAAATCATAGATATTAGCCTTGTAGCTCTTTAAGAGCCATTTCATACACCATGTTTTATATGTATTAATTGATACAATGAATGTGAGCATCATAAATGTAGGATAGAATGAGCATTTTTTTTGTTGCTCTACACAAGTGGGATACAAAAGCTTTTCAGCTATGGAGTTAAATTCTAGTGTTGTTGAGATTCTTCAATGGAGAGATCATCCAAGACACACAAAGATAGGTCCTTAATATAAAAGAAGAGGGATAGGTGAGACTTAAAAGCTCAATTGGAAAGAAAGAGACACACCAAGGACTTTCGATAAGTTTTGAAATTTTAGGGATATCTTAGAGAATTTTAGAAACTATGGGGCATTTTGGGAGTTTTCCCTTAGATCAAATCATCCAAGATTCAATGCACCATGCACCATTACCGTAAATAAACTTTTCATGTTTAGGATTCAAGGAAATAAATTAAAGTAGCAATTTGAAGCCTGGTAAGTTGGATACAATATTTAGAAAACTAGAGGTTTGCTTTATACTAAAATTAGCTTTGATTTGCAAAAGACCTTGCTAAAATTGTGTAAGAAGGGGAAAATCCCTACCAAAATTATATATATAACAACATAAACAAAAATTATTAACCAAACCCTGAAACTTTGCTGATTTGCCCATATGCTTTCAATTCATGATAGTGATAAGTAAAGTGATGTACAATATATTTAGTGAAGCTTAACTTTCTTGATCAAGAGATCTATTGAGAGCACAAACATCAGCATGATCATAAATCACATTTGTTGTTTATAAACTGATAGATATTGATAGTTTTTGAACTATATGTTAAACTTTCAAGTGAAATAGTCAGAAAGCTAGGTTAGAGTAACTTTTTCTAGGTTGGCATGACCTACCTAGTTCTTCGCAAAATGAATTTGGCTTTAATGTATTGAAGATTGGAGAAGTTTTTCAAATACTTAAGAGTTGTGCTAGGGGTGGGAATATTTGATGGAAGTAATATTCAATGGATCTCAAGGAGAATGCAAATGAAGGTGACTAGGTTTGCCTCAATCCCCACTAGCTTTCGAGGAAGACCTATCATTTTGGATAAGATCCTCTCCACAATAACTATATTTGTAGCTAAAGGATTGGAGGATAAGGATTTCAAAAGGAGCAAAAAATGTTAGGAGACTAATTTTTAAGCCATTGTCAAGACAAAATGGCGGTGAAGCCAATGTGGGTATTTTCAAGTTTGCTATTAGACAAGCCACATTGCTAGAAGGTAAATGCCTAATGCTTAACTAGGAGGCACAAGCATTGGTTTTGAGAGCCAAAGTGACGATTAAAAGGGTATGATACTATTAAGAAGTTGGTGGATCTATGGAGATTCTCTCTTCAAAATCTAAGCTAGAAAGGAGAAGAATATAAAAAAGGGGATGTTGGCCTACTTCAATGTATTCGGTCTTGCCCATTTGCATTTGGACATAAATCAACCTCGAATACAACAAATCCAACAACAAATGCTAAAATGATAATCTCAAAGGGATGGTTAGGTGAGGATAGATATTTGGAAAAGCGATAGTAGCATTATCAATGCAAGGCAAATAACAAACAAGTTCAATCTAGAGGAAGAGGATAAGAAGTTTGTTGGGGAAGTTTTGGAGAGGAAGGTTGATATGTGGCCAGTGGCCTTCAAGGTTGGCCTCAAGAGTATATGGAAAGGTGTTCTCCACCATTGGGAAAAACTTGTGTTTGAGGAAAATGAAGGATTTCGGCCAATATAGCAAGGGCACAGAAAGACCTATTCCCTCATATATTGGTGAACACATGGAAAGGAAAATTGGCAAAATCTTGGAAGACCATACACAACTGCCAAAAATTGAATGCATTCTTAAGTTAACAAACTTAAAAGGTTGACAACGACCCACCTATTATGGCACTGCTAAGAGGCAAGGATGATATGGAGAATGCATGAAGAAATCGTTTGGCTAGGCAAGTCTTAACAATACCTGACCATGAGAATGGCCTTTCTTTGGAGAAAAAAGAAAATTATATGAAGAGTTTCTCAAAGTTTAAAATGGATTAATAGAAACTGAACACATATGGAGAAGGGAAATATCCTAATGGAAAAATATGGTTTTGAGTTGTAAGGTAGAGATTTTAGCTATTTTAAGAGCTCTCATCCAAACTTAGGGGATTCACTATATTTAAAGCCTCTATACCATGTGTATGGAAGGCCTATTTAAAAGTACCTCTATATGTGAATTTTTGAGAAATAAAGCTCACCCATTTTCTATTCAATTTCAAATGGCTGCTTTATGTGACACCTTTTTATATGTTAAAAATGTGTAAAAATGGCATTGTTTATATCCCTTCTTTTAAACGCATGTGATATCCTTCCATATTTGTGAGTGACCCCTTGAGGAGCCAAAATGGACCCATTTTTAAGATAGCTTAGAAAATTCTATATACGTACAGATACGCTTAGGACAATACTCGATCACATTTTCTGTTATACACGTTCTCACTATTTAATAAATGATCATCTATCTTCTAGGAAAACATATGTTAATGACAACCAAGGAAAATTTTCCAAACTACTGCTTGTATTTGTTAAAAACTTGATCCCATTACACCCCTATTTTTGATAAAATTCTCAAATTATTGCTCATATTTGTTTAATCCCTCATGCCTCTGTAAGTTGGTTAGAACTTATGAATTAAAGCTCCTCAAATTTCATCTAAAACTTAGATATTACCCTTGTAACTCTCTAAAATCAACTTTTCATGTCCAAGACTCGAAGTAAGAAATTAAAGTAGCTCTTTAAGAGCTTGGTGAAATCCGATGCAATCTTTAGGGGAAGAGAGGCTTGTTTTATCCTAAAATCAGCTCCAATTTGCAAAAGACCATTGCAATGCAAAACTTGTGTGGGAAAGGAAAAATCCTTACCAAAATCATATAATATAGCCCAAGGTATCCCGTCGGAAAATTATGAAGAAAATAGCAACTCAAATTTCCAAGTTCCTCCTCGTTAAAACTCAACAAAACAAGTACGACACAAACAAAAAGTACTTAGCAACCCCTGAAACTTTGTCGATGTGCCCATACATTTTTATAATTCATGATAACGACGAGGCGACTCATGCATGGTATCTTCATGTTGTATACGTGGAAGCTTGACTCTCATGAGCAATATGGCATCTGCCGACCAGAGGTCATCAGGCATCACCGTAGGCGTAGCAATAATCGCAACAGAAGGAACCAGAGCCCTCATCAGCGCAGCAGCCAGAGCACTCACTGCGGTGCAAGCATTCGTCCGGGCAGCTGGAAAAATCTTGCATTAATGCCCGTGCTGCTCCCACGAATATACCCATATTCTGCCTGCCCAGCTGATGATCATCATGATCATCATCATGACCAGTACGAGTGTCGCTCCTACCGCTTAGTAAGCTCATCTGCACGATAATCAATACGATCGATACCAGCACTACAGTACATGAGCTACAGCTGGAGCTTACCATTCTCCTTCTCTCTCTCTCTCTCTCTCTCTCTCTCTCTCTCTCTCTCTCTCTCTTTCTCTCTCTCTCTCTCTCTCTGTGTCTGTGTTTGTGTGTGGCGAGTAGCGATTACAAAGGCAGTGTGCCGAATATAACAGGTCTGATCACCTCCTCCAGAAGTAGTAGTCGGCAGCGGAACAATCAAGGAAGGATTTTCTTCGGATGCATTGGGGTAGTAGACGGCAGGAATTGGCTTTAATATTGTCATAGGAACCAGAACATGCTGCCTAGCTCTTGCAACGAAGGAAGTCTACCATTTCTTGTCACATGTTAAGCTCAAAGACAAGGCATGTTCTTATGCATTAGAAAAAAATTCACTAAAAATGTGCCGTTACCAAAATTTGTCTACATTCTCAATCTTGACCAGAGACATGACATTACAAGAAGTCCACACACAATTGTTTATTATTCTTTTCCAAATGAGATATTGATTGTACAAGTTCGATTTAATTTGTTTTATACCACAATCCTTTTGTAAGTTGCTGGGTTTTTTCTTCTTGCATAGTATAATTGTTAGCAACTTCAATATTCTCATGCATTTTTTTTACCATTCAAAGGTCGATGGCCCCTTATCTCAATGTTTCTCTTTGTCTCCTTAATACTCTTTCATATTTAAAAACTTGTTTTTGGTTGAATGGTTTGCATGTAGTTTGTGTATGTGTGTGGACATATATGAAAGTGGATTATTTTAAGGAGCGGCATACATCGAGTAGAGCTCAAGCCCCAATTATTTTCCAATTTGCCATCTCATCAAGCCTTGCATGTTTAAATAGATGAGTTGGTTACTAGCTAGGTATATAGGCTACGCTGGCGGTTAAGTAGTGGTTAGAATAAGTTGCATGGATGATTCATTAAACCAATCTCTATTCCCTTGACAAACTTGTGGACCTTCGTGTGATGTGTAAAAGCTAGGGATTGCAACATCTTCCCCTAAAACTAGGTAGGGGATGACCCATTCCACATTGTCATTTCATGGAGTGGACCTTTCATAAGGAAGCTCTGATGGCGAAAAGATTCATGTTGTGGCTATGGAGAATTCTCATTTGCATCAGATTGGTAGTGTGGATTGTGAGCTTTTGGAAGTACTTTCTAGTATACCAAGAAGCAATGGGGGATCCTAGTACTGATGATTCTTATTTTATGGGGTAGATATCATGGGTGAAATGGATATCATATGAACATGAAATGTCTTTACAACCAAAGGTCTATGACTCTCTAGATAGTCCAGAACCACCAAATGCCTTTATGTCCCTGCAAAATGGTGCCCAAATCCAGGAGGGAAAAGTGCTTTCTATTGAGAATACCTCTCTTTGTGACTGGATGCAATAATGAATTTCGATTCCTCTAATCCTTGTTGTTGCATTCCTGTGCTATCCTATGCTAAAGCATCACTAGCGTTGTAATGTGTCCACCTGTTATCTTCAGGACATGTCTTAGCAGTCCATCGGAAAGGATGTCTAGAAAGCTCCGCCCGGCATTCCCATGGAATGTTACGGGGTTTGCAATCTAGGACTTTCTGCGTCTACCACGTAGCGGAAGTATTCCGGCCATTCCCACTTAGGACCGACTTGAATTAGGGTTTTCCCTATTGGTCATTTCCTAACGGCAACTAGCGTCGAACCCGAGTGAGCTACTTTACGCAAAAACGCCAGCCCGAAGCGGATTCACGCTGCACTTGGTTCAAGAAGAATGGGAAATGAGAGGGATGCAAAGCTCAACCTCTCTGCCATAAGGCATAGTCCCATTCCGTTCCCCTAAAACAACGTAAATCAGGCTCAGTTATAACTCTAGGTCAACGTCTTGTTGTTCGTGTTCTTTGAACGATCTTCCTGCTGTCCAATCTTGATTGAGAAAAGTTCTCGGCCAACCGGTGTCGAACTGCTGCGCATTCGAGATGTGGAATCCACCAAAAAGGTTATGTTGAACATGGATCATTTATCAAGGCACTTGCTTTTTATCATCACATGTAATTAGAGGGTGTCTGTCTAGATGTTGTTAGCCATTGGACATGGGTTTCAACTATATTACAGTCAGCAAATAAGACTTTTACATATGGAATAAGTGGATCTTTTTGGTATTAAGTGAAGGGTACTAAAGGTTCATACTGTTTTGGAACTTGTTTGACATGCTGAAACGGAGGCTGGGGCTAATGGAAACTCATGCTATTGTGCTAGGCAATGGATTGGTGAGCATGTATGCTAAGTGTGGTGCATTCGCAAAAGCAGAAGAATTGTTTGATAAAATACCAAATGTTGTCTCTTGGAATGCTCTAATCTCGGGGTATACTTGGCAATGCTGAATCTGGGCTTTGTGAGGATGCTCTGAATCTTTTTCAACTGATGGAATTGAAGGTATTCAGCCAGATAGTATCACTTTTGTTAGTGTTCTCGCTGTCTGTAGTCATGCAGGTTTTATAGATAAAGGTCTATTGTCTTTTGGATCTATGGACAAGGAGTATGGTATTTGTCCAACTATTAAACACTATAATTACATGGGCTGTTTGACAAGGTCGGTGCAGGACCAGCCGCTTTATTAAGCGGAAGGGGATTGTGAATAGTAAATGGAAGAAAAGCAAAAGGATATTTTGGGGGGAAAAAGCGGATTCGAAAGGCAGGGAAGATTCTGCAGTTCAAGAAAAGAACAGAAAAAAGCATGGGAGAGGATCGACGGGAGATGGAGGGGAGATAGACAATTCTTAGAGATCCACAAAGAGAGAGAGAGAGAGAGAGAGAGAGAGTAGGTAGATGCTCTAAAGAGTAAAAATACGATGTTTCTTTCATGTGGAAGGAGAACTGGAGGTCGTCAAATTCTGAGGATATAAAGATGGTGGCATGAACGATGCAGAAAGAGGGGAATCGCAATCAGGGACGGCTGTCTGCAACTTCGAGGGAGATTTACGGAAAAGAAGGAAAGGAAAGAGTTTGTTTAATCACAGAGAGGCTCGACAACTTCAGAAGAGAATTCAGGAGTGGAGAAGAACAGAGGACGTGGAAAAAAATGAGGGGAAGAAAGGAACGAAAACTTCGAAAGGGAGTTCAGGACGGAAGGAAAAGGAAGATTTATTTTTTTTTCGCCAATCGGAGGGGGCTCTGCAACTTCGAAGGAAATGGTGATGTAGAACTACCAGAGCTATACTCTGTTCATCGTGCTATGCAGAAGATGGCGGATCGAGTTGTAGCTACGACGGGAGAGCATCTCTTCTGTTTGTTAAACATGTCGAGGGAGCCTCTAGATGCAAAAGTGTTCGTTGTTCGCGACCATGCTATCGTCGTCCTCATCGTCCGTTCGAGCGACCCAGACATGCGCTCGCTTGATCCTGGGAAGCTCAGGCTCAGGCTCAGACTCTTCTTTTGTCCTCTTTGTCAAGGGAATTTTGTCTTTCTACATACTTCTCACTCTCTATCACCGATGGTCTCCGCTGTTGGATTTGTACTGCAACAGAGGAGGCTCTTGCACACAGAGCTGCTGGATGGCATGAGAGCGTTGCTAACTATATATAGAGAGCACAATTCTATTTAAGCCATCAGCATCCAGAATCAACATATTCATTTCTGCCTGATGGTGATAATAGGAAGCTTTCGTGGACAATGGAGAAACATGGAACTAAGCTCGAAGGAAAAAGAGGATCGAATGTCTAGGGAGAAAAAGCATGGAAAACAGGTTGGAGAAGAAAAACAGGAAGTCACATGTCTAGGCGACCACACTGAATCGAATTGAGGCAAACGTTGAATGCGCCAATGGCATTGATGGTGCTAGAGAGGCGTTGAGGCTGAGAAATACAGTTCTGCGGCCAATTACGTGAAGACATTCTTGTATGGATTTCCTCAGCATAGCCACAGGGAAAGAAGGAGACGAAGAGTTTGAACAGCTGTTCTCAGTCAATTCTAGTTATGATTGATTCTTCTCTACGGAAGCAGGACTGTCCACTCATTTAAAGGTGGGATTACAGAATTCAGAATCAATAATCCGTGTCTCATCGATTACCAAATTTGAGCTCGAATTACCCAATTTGAAGTGCCTTGTTACAAAATTTCCTAATCCAAAGAAGTGTCTTGTCAATCAAAGAGATAAGGATGCAGAGAAGAGACACAATGCACTATCTCCCAATTCCAAAACCAAAAACCCACATGATTTGAGTCTTGCTAAAGATCATGACACAGATTCAGATTTCCATGATTCTGAAGATTCTTCATCTAATATCTCAACTATTTAACTAATGTATTGCCTTATTACAGCAGAACTTCAGGTGATCTATTTTGAGTCAAATTTCCCCAGTCTACAGCTCCTTCACAGAAGCACTTGATGGATCACCTACTATATGAGCCTTTAAACTTTAAAACATGTTTAGTGCCACAAATGAGGACCTCATTGCAATAACTCAATGAACTTCATATTCAGAGATTGCAGCAAGCCTTTGGTTCTCTATTTGTCTTCAGTTATTGGCAGCTTGCATTATCTTTTTCATCAGCATCATAGCTTTTCTCGAGCACAGCACAACAGAGAAAAAGAGGTAGCCTGCTGAAGGATTGTTCAAAGGGAGAACTATTACATAACACTGACAGGACTACAATTCTTTACTAAAAGAAAATCACATAGAGATACTACTTTTGGTTACTCTGTTTTAACAACAGTAGACAACAGTAAATAAGAACAGTTCACTCATGACTTGAAGGTACATTGAATGAAGTTTGAATGTGCTTGATTGATCTTTCATCCTGAAATTTATCAAGGACTTCTGAAGTTGCGACATTGCTTTCGAAACCCTTCGACATCTTTGGTGAACCCGACGTGAAAGCGTCGCAGAAATTTCAGGATGGGAGATACTTCAGCCTCTATTTCAGCCTCTTCTACAATTCCAGCTGCGTCTACTTCAGCTCCATCAATGACTGCTGCGTCAAGTACTTCAACAGAGGATCTAAAGCAGATTTTGTAGAATATGTCCATGTATATGCAGCTCCAAAATCAACAGACACAATTGTATATGCAGCAGCAGCAACAATTGCATCAACAATAGTTGTCTCAGCAAAGGCAACTCTATTCGGAGCAGGAGAATGCAAACAGCGCGACTAAGGCTATTGAAGCAGTTGAGAATGAGAAGAAGCTATTTGATGGCCGTAATGTTTCAGCATATTTGAAGACATATGAGATCAAGATGGGGTTTTTTGGAGTTCCAGCTGGACTTATGAGTAAGTATTTCCTTCGTCTTGTCACACCCGCTTTGAGGGCAAAAGTGACTGATCTTTTTATTCAAAATACACATTGGCAAGATTTTAAGAAGGCCTTGAAAGAAGAATATTTCCTTGAGGACTTTGGTATGGCTACTCGGCGGTCATTCCGAGAGTGGGTCTACATGCCAAATAAAGGTCTAGCTGCTTCAGAGTTGATTCGAGAATTTGAGGAGAGGTATAGTCAGCTTGATGCCATTGAACAAAGAGCATTGGATGTTGAAAAAGTTGAGCTTTTCTTGCAAGCTACAGATCCTGCTCTTCAGGAAGAGTTGGGTGAGCTTCTTGAGGATCGCACGAAGCCTATGGGTCTTAGAACGGATTGGCAAGATGCTCAGGATGCAGTCTCGACTTTGACCAAGAGGAGGATATGGAAGACTCACCTTTAGAATGGTTCCATGACACCTACACCATCATCAGCTCCTATGCCTGCTTCTATCCCTATTATTTCTTCTCCTCCTCAGCCAGTTTCTTAGCCTATGCCAGTGCCTACTGTTTCCACTCCACCTATTCCTCCTGTTCCACGACCGATGCCTCCACCTTCTGCTCCAAAACCATCCGCTCCATCGGTGCCTACCTCTCTTGATGACATAATCAAAGGCATAACATATTTGACACTGGAATCAGTCAAAGCGGAGTTGGTGGGAAAGTTGAAAGAGCAATTTGCTTCGACTGCGCCTACTACTTCTTTTAGTGCTCCTACTGCACCTAGGAGTGCTCCTAGTGCACCTAGGAGAGATCGGAGATGTATTTGGTGTGATAGTACGGACCATCAGCATTGCAGGGATTGTGAATCTTTTCAAGATGCAAGGAGGAAGAATTTGGTATATTGGGGGAAAGATTGTAATATTTGGTTGACTGAGACAGGAGCTCCACTTGCTACCAACTTTGGTAAAGGTGGAATGAAGAAGTTAGTGGATGACATGGCTGCGCGTACTTCTTATGTGACAGCTAGAGGTGATGCTTCTGCATATGGAGTCCAGATTGAAAAGGGATCAGAGACTCAGTCAGCACTATGGACTTATGCTATGGAGACTGCAAATAAGGGAAAAATTCAGCAAATTGTTTTGACTAGTGTAGGCTCTAGCATCAGATCAGAGACAGGTTGGGACTCGCCTGTTGACAGGTACTCTATTTATGCTTATTTGGCTAAGTCTCATGGTGCAGATGTACTTGTTGAGGAGAAGCGTAAGAGGGATGATGAAAATCCAAGTGCAACTAAGAAGACTAGAGGGGGTGAGTTTGTTACTCCACCTAGTGCAGGACCGTCTTCAAGACCAGGGCCAGATCGACAGATGGAAGATGCTCAAAAGAGAGAAAAGAGGCAAGAGCCTAGAGAGAGAAAGCAGCCAGGGTTTAGATTGATGTCCGATATTGAGACATCTACAGACATGAAGAAAATCTTTAATGATAAGATACTTGGCAGTGAGGTGACTTTCACTATTTCTGAGGTTTTGGGCATCTCGAAAAGAGAGTTTCAGGATCAGTTTTAGGAGGTTTTGAAGAGGAAAAGACATGCATTGTCTACCACTGATGCACAGGGAGTTTTGATTGGGGAGTTGGATGAGGATGAGGATGAGGTTATGGTTGAGAATGCTTTTGTTTTTCCGCAGGTAGAGAAGAGGGTTCAGCCTATGCATTATGCTGAAATTGATAAGCCTGTCTTGATACCGCGTAGTCACTTTTCGCGGAGCCATTGGGCTAGGGCAACTACAGAGACGATGGTAAAAATTGGAGAGAAACAGGTGCCTTATGTTGCATTGGTGGATCATGGTTCAGAGATTAATCTCATAGTTCGTGGAGTTTATGAGAGTAACAGATGGCCTATGGATGTAGAGCATGGGTGGCATATGAGAGCTGCCAATAACATTGCAGGTGATTTGTATGCTGCCTGTCCTAGTGTCAGGGTTTCTATTGGTGATGTAGAGGAGGATTTTCATTTCTTTGTGCAGGATTCATGCTCTTATCCTATAATTCTTGGACAGCCATTCATCACAAAGATGCGCATGGAAACAAAGGTCATGGATGATGGATCTGCTTATGCACGGATTCGCAGTAAAGATGGTATGAGAGCAGTTCAGTTTATGACTCTATGTGTGAACCATGTTAGAAACAGGAATACTCTCAGAGATGCACCTTTGCCCACTGTGAGGGATTCGGGTTTTCATTAGGTACTGCCGTTTCACGAGACGACGGTGGTACAGAGCAGAGGAGATTGGAGTTCTCGCCTCCTAGCAGCAGTATTTTCTCCTCCGGTTTTGTTGGGATTTCAGCAAACAGTTCAATGAGCTATCAGAAGACTTCTAGGTTGCCTAGAGCTGCCAGGCAGTATATATGCAGGAAGGAGAAAAATTTAAAAAATGCAGGAATTTTGAAGGATGATGAGCACATAGATGGGATGTATGACAGTGTGATTTGTGCAGATACGATGACAGAGATGGGAGATATGCTGAAAACTGATATGCAGAATTGTCACAGTAATGTATTAGTGCAGTCCCTGGACATGTTTCATGAAATTGCAGATTTTGTGTCATAGATTGAGTCAAAGGCTGAGGTAACTCAGCAAAGAGTGTTGAGTGCTGAAGAAATTCAGCAAACAGAGTTTCCAGCTGGTTATGATCAGCTTTCAGAGATACAGAGGGCTGAAAACTTTCAGTAAATAGAGTTTACTGCTGAAATATTTTAGCATCTAGAGTTTAGGGCTGTTTCTATGCAGTCCATAGAGCAGAGGGCTAAGGATATTCAGCCATTGGAGTGCAGAATTGCTGATTTACAGCAAGATTTGTGTAATGCAGAAGAGCATAATGAAGCCAGGGTTGACAGGAAACACAAAACTGTGGATAAGAAGGTGAAGCCGGTTGTTGTACCGCTTCCACCTGACAGTGATCAGCAAATAGAGAGGGCTGCCAAACAGCCAATTTTGAGGAATTCGGAGCATATTGGTCATAAATTTTCAGCAGAGACTCTTGCTGAATTAAAAATTGGAAATGGTGATTTCTTGCTACCCATAGAGAAGCAATGCTTTCAGGATATGCTTGAGCGACATGGAAGGGGATTTGCTTTTTTCCCGCATGAGATTGGATGTGTGAATCTTGATATTGTTGCTCCTATGGTCATTTTTACTATTCCTCATATCCCATGGAATCTCCGACCTATTCCAGTGCCTAAAGCACACTTGCCAAAGCTGATTGATTTATTGAATGAGAAAATCAGGATGGAAATTCTTGAGCCTTCATCTGCACCATACTCAAACAGGTGGTTTACAATTCCAAATAAGAATGGTACTCTCTGATTTATTCAGGACATGCAGCCAGTGAACAGAGTTACTATCAGGAATGTTGGTATAGGTCCAGTTGTGGATGAGTTTGCAGAGGCATTTGCTGGACGTGCCATCTATTCTTTAGGTGATTTGTATTCAGGATATGATCAGTTTCAGCTGGCTTTGGAAAGCAGGGACATAACCACCATGAGAACTCCTATTGGGCTTGTCAGGATGTGTACCTTGCCTCAAGGTGCCACTAATTCTGTTGTGCATATGATGAATGCCATGCATAAGGTCCTTCGTGATTATATACCTCAGCTTACTATGCCTTTCTTGGATGATGTGCCCCTTAAGGGGTGTGCAGAAGAAGAGAAAAATGAGAGTCTAAATGAGCAGGGATGCAGATCCTTTGTGGCTGATCATATTTTAGCATGTGAGAAGATTTTGGCCAGGTTAGAAGAAGTGAACTTGACACTTTCAGGGCAAAAATCTGTTTTTGGAGTGAATGAGGTTGTCATTGTTGGACATATGTGCGGATATTATGGCAGGAAACCCTCACCTGATAAGGTGAATGCTATAGGCAAGATTGCGGAGTATTGTTCTACCACTTCAGAGGTACGGAGATTCATTGGAGCTTGTGTGTTTTATATGATTTGGATACCTCATTTTGCACACATAGCAGATTGTTTATATCAGCTGCTTCGAAAGGGGCAGAAATTCTATTGGGATGAGAGTCACACTAGAGCTATGCGGAAATTGAAGAAGTTATTGTAGAATGCTCCTACTCTCAGGAAAGCGGATTATAATTGTGGAAGGTCTATTGTATTGACAGTTGACACTAGTCCAATTGGCATAGGTTGGGCTGTGGGTCAGGATGATGCAGATGGAAGCAGGTATGCTATTCGGTTTGGGGCGAAAGTCCTAAATGAGAGACAGAGGAGATATCCGCAAATCAAGAGGGAGTTATTGGGGATTGTTACGGCTCTCAAATGTGACAAGGAGTACTTTATTGGAGCTTCAGTTGTGGTAGAGACAGATTGCTTGCCATTGATTGGTATGATCACGAGTTGCTCTACTCCGGATATAGCTATGGTGAGATGGATTGCATACATCAAGTCATTAAATCCGGAATTTAAACACATAGCAGGGAAGGATAATCCAGTGGCAGATATGTTGTCTAGAGCCAGATATGATGATGAGGAGACTCTACTTGTAGAAGAGGATGATGCAAAAATTTCAGCCACTATGGTTGATCATGTTTGTCATGTCTATGATATTGTGGCTTTCATAGAAGAACTCTATGTTGGAGATTGGTTGCAGATTGGCAGGTACCTTAGTACACTAAGCAAAAGAGATGAATGGACAGATGAAGAGTTCAAAAAGATTAGAAGGAAAGCCTATGGTTATTTTCTCAAGGACGGATTTCTTTGGAAGCATCCGAAGAAAAGAGGTGGATTACCTTTGCGGGTTGTCTGCGATAGAGAGACACAGTTACAGGTGATGAGGGAGTTTCATGAGAGTCCTTGGGCTGGTCATAGAGGAGTGTGGGATACTTATGAAAAAATCAAGGAGAAATATTGGTGGAAAGGCATGTATAGAGATGTTTCTCACTTTGTTGAGACTTGCAGAGACTGCCAGATGTATTCGGTAGTGCGTCATCGAGATGAGCTTCATCCGACCTATCCGCTATGCATTCATTATAAGTGGGTAGTTGATTTGGTTACCATGCCTATGGGTCTATGGCAGATGAGATACATTGTTTTGGCTAGAGAGGATCTTACCAATCATGTTGAGGGCAGATCTTTGAGAACGAAGACCACTAGTGCAGTGTGTAAGTTCTTATTGGAGGAAATTTTCTGCAGGTATGGTTGTGTGGGTAAGATCACTGTGGATCGTGGTGAATTGAATGCAGATGAAGCTAGGGAGTTTTTCTCTCAGCTAGGAATCAAGTTGGCTCTAACTACAGCATATAATCCAGAGGGAAATGGGAAGAGTGAAAGAGGGCATCCCCCGATAGTGAAAGCATTAGCCAAAGCATGCAGAGGACGGATTGGAGAATGGCCGAGACTTCTACCATTTGCTTTGTGGGCTGATCGTACGACTCATAGTGTTACCACAGGATATATGCCTGCAGAGTTGATGTATGGTCAGAAACCTATTATGCCCACTGAGACTTGTGCTTTGACTTGGTCAGTTTAACCTTGGCAGGAGGATTTGACAAGAGAGGAGCTCTTAGCTCTTCGGATTCGACAGTTGGAGAGGAGACCTGAGGATATTCAGTTAGCCATTGACAGGTTGAAGGTTGCTAGACTAAGAAATAAGGACAGGTTTGACAGCAGGCATCGCTTGCGGCCTAGAGCAATAGAAGAGGGAGATTGGGTATTGGTCTTTGATAGCAGCCTTGAAAATCAGCATACTGCACTTCGGAAGATGGTGAAAAGATGGTTTGGGCCGTACATAGTCAGACATGTTTTTGATAATGCAACATATGAGTTAACAGAATTGGATGGAACAGTGCTTAGAGTGCCTATTGCTGGAAAAAGAATCAAGATTTTCAAGAAAAGAGATGATGAGGATTATGCATTGGAAGAATTTTCAAGAGAAGAGCAACGAGAAGAAACTCCAATGAAAGAGACAGATGATATGACAAATAATCTTATTGATATACCGGAAATGCATAATGAAGAGATTGATCTGTTTGTGGATCTTGATGATAACGATCATGGGTAGTTGGCCCATTCGGAGGATGCGCAGGATTAGAGGGGGTGGATGACGAACTGTTTTACATATGGAATGAGTGGATCTTTTTGGTATTAAGTGAAGGGTACTAAAGGTTCATACTGTTTTGGAACTTGTTTGACATGCTGAGACGGAGGCTGGGGCTAATGGAAACTCATGCTATTGTGCTAGGCAATGGATTGGTGAGCATGTATGCTAAGTGTGGTGCATTCGCCAAAGCATAAGAATTGTTTGATAAAATACCAAACGTTGTCTCTTGGAATGCTCTAATCTCGGGGTATCCTTGGCAATGCTGAATCTGGGCTTTGTGAGGATGCTCTGAATCTTTTTCAACTGATGGAATTGAAGGTATTCAGCCAAATAGTATCACTTTTGTTAGTGTTCTCGATGTTTGTAGTCATGCAGGTTTTATAGATAAAGGTCTATTGTCTTTTGGATCTATGGACAAGGAGTATGGTATTTGTCCAACTATTAAACACTATAATTACATGGGCTGTTTGACAAGGTCGGTGCAGGACCAGCCGCTTTATTAAGTGGAAGGGGATTGTGAATAGTAAATGGAAGAAAAGCAAAAGGCTATTTTGGGGGGCAAAAGCGGATTCGAAAGGCAGGGAAGATTCTGCAGTTCAAGAAAACAACAGAAAAAAGCATGGGAGAGGATCGACGGGAGATAGAGGGGAGATAGACAATTCTCAAAGATCCACAAAGAGAGAGAGAGAGAGAGAGAGAGAGAGAGAGAGAGAGAGAGTAGGTAGATGCTCTAAAGAGTAAAAATACGATGTTTCTTTCATGTGGAAGGAGAACTGGAGGTCGTCAAATTCTGAGGATATAAAGATGCTGGCCTGAACGACGCAGAAAGAGGGGAATCGCAATCAGGGACAGCTCTCTGCAACTTCGAGGGAGATTTATGGAAAAGAAGGAAAGGAAAGAGTTTGTTTAATCACAGAGAGGCTCGACAACTTCAGAAGAGAATTCACGAGTGGAGAAGAACAGAGGACGCGGAAAAAAACGAGGGGAAGAAAGGAACGAAAACTTCGAAAGGGAGTTCAGGACGGAAGGAAAATGAAGATTTTTTTTTTTTTCGCCAATCGGAGGGGGCTCTGCAACTTCGAAGGAAATGGTGATGTAGAACTACCAGAGCTATACTCTATTCATCGCACTATACAAAAGATGGCAGATCGAGTTGTAGCTACGACGGGAGAGCATCTCTTCTGTTTGTTAAACATGTCGAGGGAGCCTCTAGATGCAACAAGTGTTCGTTGTTCGCGACCATGCTATCGTCGTCCTCATCGTCCGTTCGAGCGACCGAGACATGCCCTCGCTTGATCCTCGGAAGCTCAGGCTCAGGCTCAAACTCTTCTTCTGTCCTCTTTGTCAAGGGAATTTTGGCTTTCTACATACTTCTAACTCTCTATCACCGATGGTCTCCGCTGTTGGATTTGTACTGCAACAGAGGAGGCTGTTGCACACAGAGCTGCTGGATGGGATGAGAGCGTTGCTAACTATATACAGAGAGCACAATTCTATTTAAGCCATCAGCATCCAGAATCAACATATTCATTTGTGCATGATGGTGATAATAGGAAGCTTTCGTGGACAATGGAGAAACATGGAACTAAGCTCGAAGGAAAAAGAGGATCAAATGTCTAGGGAGAAAAAGCATGGAAAACAGGTTGGAGAAGAAAAACAGGAAGTCGCATGTCTAGGCGACCACACTGAATCGAATTGAGGCAAACGTTGAATGCGCCAATGGCATTGATGGTGCTAGAGAGGCCTTGAGGCTGAGAAATACAGTTCTACTTCTTGTATGGATTTCCTCAGCATAGCCACAGGGAAAGAAGGAGACGAAGAGTTTGAACAGCTGTTCTCAGTCAATTCTAGTTATGATTGATTCTTCTCTACGGAAGCAGGACTGTCCACTCATTTAAAGGTGGGATTACAGAATTCAGAATCAATAATCCGTGTCTCATCGATTACCAAATTTGAGCTCGAATTACCCAATTTGAAGTGCCTTGTTACAAAATTCCCTAATCCAAAGAAGTGTCTTGTCAATCAAAGAGATAAGGATGCAGAGAAGAGACACAATGCACTATCTCCCAATTCCAAAACCAAAAACCCACATGATTTGAGTCTTGCTAAAGATCATGACACAGATTCAGATTTCCATGATTCTGAAGATTCTTCATCTAATATCTCAACTATTTAACTAATGTATTGCCTTATTACAGCAGAACTTCAGGTGATCTGTTTTGAGTCAAATTTCCCCAGTCTACAGCTCCTTCACAGAAGCACTTGATGGATCACCTACTATATGAGCCTTTAAACTTTAAAACATGTTTAGTGCCACAAATGAGGACCTCATTGCAATAACTCAATGAACTTCATATTCAGAGATTGCAGCAAGCCTTTGGTTCTCTATTTGTCTTCAGTTATTGGCAGCTTGCATTATCTTTTTCATCAGCATCATAGCTTTTCTCGAGCACAGCACAACAGAGAAAAAGAGGTAGCCTGCTGAAGGATTGTTCAAAGGGAGAACTATTACATAACACTGACAGGACTACAATTCTTTACTAAAAGAAAATCACATAGAGATACTACTTTTGGTTACTCTGTTTTAACAACAGTAGACAACAGTAAATAAGAACAGTTCACTCATGACTTGAAGGTACATTGAATGAAGTTTGAATGTGCTTGATTGATCTTTCATCCTGAAATTTATCAAGGACTTCTGAAGTTGCGACATTGCTTTCGAAACCCTTCGACATCTTTGGTGAACCCATCCATAGGACGGACTCATGGCCACATCCACTGCACTTTCCTCAGGTTGTTTTAGTTATTTAATTACCTAACACATTTAGTTGGACATGTATCAATCAGCTTCCTTAATTAGCCTGTTAGGCATTGGTTCCTTCACATAATCATAGCACTTGACATAGAAAAACAATGTTAAACAAGTTCCCTTTTAATAGGTTATCATATTTATCTTTGAAATACATAAAGTCCAGCCCGCAGGCTTATCCACAATCCGCCCCAAGGCTATCCAGCAATCCACAGGGATTACTAATCCAAGATTCTGCCCATAGACTAGTATGCGGTGTCGTATTGCTGCGCATCCGAGGTGTGGAATCCACCAAAAAGTTGTGTGTGTGATACTTAGTTGTTGTGTTTGCATTTTTGTTCTGCATGGGTAGTATAGTAGAGAGAGGGGTCTTTTGCTGCCTTTCCTTTCAGCTGGGGTTGCACCTGATAGGTCCTCCTTCAATAATGGTGGGCATGGTGGGATGCTTTCAGCCTATGTTGAGCAGGGTGAAGGCGAGAAGACATTATAATTATACAAATAGATGCAAGAGGAGGGCGTTTTCTCAAATCAGCAGATCACATTTCATGCATGTGGTAACCTCATTGAGAAGGAAGATGTTATGAGCATGGATGGGAAACCAAGAAAAGTTTCTTGGGAAAATTACCGAACATTACATGCAGATTCTCACAAGAAGGGTTTCTTTTCAAATACTTTTGTTGGCAACACCATTGTTAGTATGTATGGCAAGTGCAGAAGCATTGTGGAAGTTGAACATGTGTTTAATAGGTTATCCAAGTGTGACACAGTGACATGGAATGTGATGATATTAGGTTATGCAGAGGAAGGCCAAGAAGAGAAGGCTTTACAACTTTATGGGCACATGCAGGTTGAAGGTGTCAACCCAGTGGAGCAGACAATTGTCATTGCACTCCAAGCATGTGCAATCCAAGAAGAGAAGGGCCAAATAACTCAAACAAAGTTTCTGGAAATTGGACAAGCGTTACATATTGATGCCCTTCAGAAAGGATTCACATCAGACATTTATGTTTGTAGTACTCTGGTGTCTATGTATAGCAAATGTGGGAGCATTGTAGAAGCAGAGAATGTGTTTGATGGGTTGTCTGAGCACACTGTTGTGTTATGGAATGCTTTGCTTTCTGCCTATCTATAGGTTATGATCTGCTTCATGAGTTTGGAATGGCACTTATCGGCACATATGGTGACTGTTCATGTATGGTTGATGCTCTAGCCGTCTTCAATGGAATACGGAAGAAAGATGTTGTAGCATGGACTGTATGTATTGATGGCTATGTGCAGGAAGGAAATAGTCTAGCAAGCCTACAAATGTTTGATGAAATGCAACCAGCTGGACTATGTCTAGAGCTGAAGCATTATGTGGCTATGATAGACCTCCTTGCACGGGCATGAATACTGCGGACGGAGTGCTGGATTGGGAGAAGGCCGCTTTTCTAGTAAAAAAGGGGGTCGTTTTTCTAGTAAAAAAAGGGGCTATTGTGGGAGGAGCCTGAAGAGAAAAAAGAAGAGAATCGGTTGTGGCTTTTCCCTTCCATCGGTCAGGGATTCTGAGACCCGATGTGTAGAATTCAGGCACCTCATACACTGGATCGACCCCCCCATAATAGTTTGAGAAAATTGGTTGTGTCGTTTCTGGTTGCATCGTTTTTATAACTGACGGGGTAACATGGGCTTGCAAATGATTATTAGGCTCAGAATGGCAACACAAGAGAAGGCGGAAGCAGAGAAAATCCTATAAGTGAAGCGCTGAAGCCGAGGCTGAAGCAAAATTTCTTTGTGGCCAAGGGATTGCAAGGCAGCAAGCTTTCAGGAATCCGTCGAGCTCTTCTTTGTGAACTTCTCCATCGACTAAGGATCAATGGCCCAATGCCTATCTGGATTGACGCTGAATTAGGAGCCATGAATCTTTTGTAGAACTCTGGAGCTACTTGCAAACATATAGAAAAATCGATGTCAGTTGCTATAGAATGGGAATGCTATCCTACCTGAGTTTTGACGTGTTAGAAATGCTTATAAACCTTATAAGCTGAAGCTACATTCAACCAGAGAATGAGAAGCGCTTGGAAGAAGAGTAGAATATTCGTAAAAAGGAGACTGAGAGTTTGAAACAACGACTTAAGATGTTAACACAAGACTTAAAACAAACAGAAATAGAAACCCAGAAGGCCCTACATAGAGAGCTTGAGGTTATGCAGAAGAAAAAGAATTTTATAGTAGAAATGGAAAAAGCTGAAGCATACATTAACAGGGCACAGGAGGGCTATCTCTAGTGTGACTAATAGATGTCTACAAATAGTAGCAGATCAGAAGAGGAATCAAGTGTGGCTCTAAACAGTGTTGGAAGAGAATATGTATTCCATGGCTGAAAAGCAGTAAGCAAACAACCTACAGAGTGTTTCTCTCCTTAATAGCAAGAGTCTAGTCTTCAACATATAGATTATCTTGGTGCTTCTTATACAGTACTAATCAACGGACAACTTGTAGATTATCTCTTTCTGAAATAGCAAGAAGGGACGTGAAGGACTTCAGTTTTTGAATAGCCAGTTTATAAATCAGATTTGTTTCCTTTATGAAGCTGAAGCTGTTGATGTTGAACAGGGTTGTAATTAAATGTGATCTCGCTTGATTGATCTTCTATCCTGAAATTAGTCAAGGTCCTCTATGGTCGCGACTTTGCTTTTGAAAACCCTTCGACATCTTTGGTGAACCCGACGTGAAAGTGTCGCATAAATTTCAGGATGGGAGATACTTCAGCATCCATTTCAGCCTCTTCTACAATTCCTGCTTTGTCCTCTACTTCAGCTCCATCATTGACTGCTGCTTCAAGTACTTCAACGGATGATTTAAAGAAGATTTTGCAAAATATGTCTTTGTATATGCAGCTTCAAAATTAGCAGACGCAATTGTATATGCAGCAGCAGCAGCAGTTGCATCAACAACAGTTGTCTCAGCAAAGGCAACTATATTCGGAGCAAGAGAATGCAATCAGTGCGACTAAGGTGATTGAAACAGTTGAGAATGAAAAGACGTATTAGATCAAGATGGGATTTTTTGGCTTATTAGAAGACGTATGAGATCAAGATGGGATTTTTTGGAGTACCAGCAGGACTTATAAGTATTTCCTTCCTCTTGTCAGACCCGCCTTGAGGGCAAAAGTGACTGATCTTTTTCTTCAAAATTCGCATTGGCAAGATTTTAAGAAGGCCCTGAAAGAATATTATTTCCTTGAGGACTTTGGGATGGCTACACGGCAGTCATTCCGAGAGTGGGTCTACATGCCAAACAAAGGTCTACCTGCTTCAGAGTTGATACAAGAACTTGAAGAGAGGTATAGTCAGCTTGATGCCATTGAACAAAGAGCATTGGATGTTGAGAAAGTTGAGCTTTTCTTGCAAGCTACAGATCCTGCTCTTCAGGAAGAATTAGGAGAGCTTCATGAGGATCGCACGAAGCCTATGGGTCTTAAAATGGATTGGCAAGATGCCCAGGATGCAGTCTCGACTTTGATCAAGGGGAGGATATGGAAGACCCACCTACAAAATGGATCTATGACACTGACACCGTCTTCTGCTCCTATGCCTGCTTCTATGCCTGTTATTTCTTCTCTTCCTCAGCCAGTTTCTTGGCCTCTGCCAGTGCCTACTGTTTCTACTCTTGCTCCTCCTGTTCCAAGACTAATGCCGACTCCTTCTGCTCCAAAACCATCCGCTCCGTCGGTTCCTTCCTCTCTTGATGACATAATCAAAGGCATAACTGATTTGACATTGGAGTCAATTAAAGCAGAATTGGTGGGAAAATTGAAAGAGCAGTTTGCTTCGACTGCGCCTACTATTTCTTCCAGTGCTCCTATTGCACCTAGGAGAGATCGAAGATGTATTTGGTGTGATAGTGCGGGCCATCAGCATTGCAGGGATTGTGAATCTTTTCAGGATGCAAGGAGGAAGAATTTGGTATTTTGGGGACAAGATGGTAAGATCTGGTTGATTGAAACAGGAGCTCCGCTTGCTACCAATTTTGGAAAAGGCGGAATGAAGAAATTAGTGGATGACATAGCTGCGCGTACTTCTTATGTGGCAGCTAGAGGAGATGCTTCTGCATATGGAGTCCAGATTGAGAAAGGATCAGATAATCAGTCAGCATTATGGACTTATGCTATGGAGACGGCAAACAAGGGAAAAATTCAGCAGACTGTTTTGACTAGTGCAGGTTCTAACATCAGATCTGACACAGGTTGGGATTCGCCTGTTGACAGGTACACTATTTATGCCTACTTGGCTAAGTCTCAGGGAGCAGATGTACTTGTTGAGGAGAAGCATAAGAGGGATGAAGAAAATCCAAATGCAGCTAAAAATACTAGAGGGGGTGAGTTTGTTACTCCACCTACAGCAGAACCGTCTTTGAGGCCAGGGCCAGAATGATAGATGGAAGATGCTCAAAAGAAAGAAAAGAGGCAAGAGCCTAGAGAGAGAAAGCAGCCAGGGTTTAGATTGATGTCCGATATTGAGACATCTACGGACATGAAGAAAATCTTTAATGACAAGATACTTGGCAGTGAGGTGACTTTTACTATTTTTGAGGTTTTGGGCATCTCGAAAAGAGAGTTTCAAGATCAGTTCCAAGAAGTCCTGAAGAGGAAAAGACATGCATTGCCTACTCCTGATACACAGGGAGTTTTGATTAGGGAGTTGGATGAGGATGAGGATGAGGTTATGGTTGACAATGCTTCTGTTTTTCCATAGATAGAGAAGAGGGTTCAACCTATGCATTATGCTGAAACTGATGAGCATGTCTTGATATCGCGTAGTCACTTTTCGCGGAGTCATTGGGCTAGGGCAACTACAGAAATGATGGTAAAAATTGGAGAGAAATAGGTGCCTTATGTTGCTTTGGTGGATCATGGTTCAGAGATTAATCTCATAGTTCGTGGAGTTTATGAAAGTAATAGATGGCCTACGGATGTAGAGCATTGGTGGCGTATGAGAGCCACCAACAACACTGCAGGTGATTTGTATGCTACATGTCCTAGTGTCAGGGTTTCTATTGGAGATGTAGAGGAGGATTTCCATTTCTTTGTGCAGGATTCATGCTCTTATCCCATAATTCTTGGACAGCCATTCATCACAGAGATGCGCATGGAAACAAAAGTAATGGATGATGGATCTGCTTATCCACGGATTCGCAGTAAAGATGGTATGAGAGCAGTTCAGTTTATGGTGACTGTGTGTGTGAACCATGTTAGAAACAGGGATACTCTTAGAGATGCACCTTTGCCCACTGTGAGGGATTCGGGTTTTCATTAGGTACGACTGTTTCGCAAGATGACAGTGGTACAGAGCAGAGGAGATTGGAGTTCTCGCCTCTTGGCAGTAGTGTTTTCTCCTCTAGTTTTGTTGGAATTTTAGCAAACAGTTCGATGAGTTATCAGAAGACTTCTAAGTTGCCTAGAGCTACCAGGCAATACATATGTAGGAAGGAGAAAAATTTGAAAAATGCAGGTATTTTAGAGGATGATGAGCATATAGATGGGATGCATGATAGTATGGTTTGTGCAGATATGATGATAGAGATGGAAAATATGTTGAAAATTGATATGCAGAGTTGTCACAGTAATGTAATAGTGCAATCCCTGGACATGTTTCATGAAATTGCAGATTTTGTGTCACAGATAGAGTCAGAGGCTGAGGTGACTCAGCAAAAAGTATTGAGTGCTGAAGAAATTCAGCAAACAGAGTTTCTGGCTGATTATGATCAGCCTACAGAGACACAGAGGGCTGAAAACTTTCAGCCAATAGAGTTTACTGCTGAAATATTTCAGCATCCAGAGTTTAGGGCTATTCCTATGCAGTCCATAGAGCAAAGGGCTGAGGATATTTAGCCACTAGAGTGCAGAATTGCTGATTTACAGCAAGATTTGAGTAATGCAGAGGATCATAATGAAGCCAGGGTTGACACGAAATAGAAGACTGTGGATGATTTGTATTCGGGATATGATCAGTTTCAGCTGGCTTTGGAAAGCAGGGACATAACCACTATGAGAACTCCTATTGGGCTTGTGAGGATGTGTACCTTGCCTCAAGGTGCCACTAATTCTATTGCACATATGATGAATGCCATGCATAAGGTCCTTCATGATTACATACCTCAGTTTACCATGCATTTTTTGGATGATGTGCCCATTAAGGGGTGTGTAGAAGAAGAGAAGAATGAGAGTCTAAATGAGCAGGGATGCAGATATTTTGTGGCTGATCATATTTCAGCTTGTGAAAAGATTTTGGCCAGGCTGGAAGAAGTGAACTTGACACTATCAAGGCAAAAATCTGTTTTTGGAGTAAATGAGATTGTCATTGTTGGAGATATGTGTTGGTATTATGGCAGGAAACCCTCACCTGAGAAGGTGGATGCTATAGGCAAGATTACGGAGTATTGTTCTACGACTTCGGAGGTACGGAGATTCATTGGAGCTTGTGTGGTTTACATGATTTGGATACCCCATTTTTCACACATAGCAGATTGTTTATATCAGCTTCTTCGAAAGGGGCAGAAATTTTATTGGGATGAGAGTCACACTAGAGCCATGCGGAAATTGAAGAAGTTATTGCAGATTGCTCCTACTCTCAGGAAAGCAGATTATAATTGCGGAAGGCCTATTGTATTGACAGTTGACACTAGTCCAATTGGCATAGGTTGGGCTGTGGGTCAAGATGATGCAGATGGAAACAGGTATGCTATTCGGTTTGGGGCGAAAGTCCTAAATGAGAGACAGAGGAGGTATCTGCAAATCAAGAGGGAATCATTGGGAATTGTTACGGCTCTCAAATGTGACAACGAGTACTTTATTGGAGCCCTAGTTGTGGTAGAGACAGATTGCTTGCCATTGATAGGTATGATTACGAGTTGCTCTACTCCGGATATAGCTATGCTGAGATGGATTGCATATATCAAGTCATTAAGTCTAGAATTTAAACACATAGCAAGAAAGGATAATCCAGTGGTGGCAGATATGCTGTCTAGAGCCAGATATGATGATGAGGAGACACTACTTGCAGAAGAGGATGATGCAGAAATTTCAGCCGCTATGGTTGATCATGTTTGCCATGTCTATGATATTGTGGCTTTCATAGAAGAACTCTATGTTGGAGATTGGTTGCAGATTGGCAAGTACCTTAGTACACTGAGCAAAAGAGATGAATGGATAGATGAAGAGTTCAAGAAGATCAAAAGAAAAGCCTATGGTTATTTTCTCAAGGACGGATTTCTTTGGAAGCACCCGAAGAAAAGAGGTGGATTACCCTTGCGGGTTGTCTGCGATAAAGAGACACAGTTACAGGTGATGAGGGAGTTTCATGAGAGTCCTTGGGCTGGTCATAGAGGAGTGTGGGCTACTTATGAGATAATCAAGGAGAAATATTGGTGGAAAGGCATGTATAGAGATGTTTCTCACTTTGTAGAGACTTGCAGAGACTGCTAGATGTATTTGGTAGTGCGTCATCGAGATGAGCTTCATCCGACCTATCCGCTATGCATTCATTATAAGTGAGTAGTTGACTTGGTTACTATGCCTATGGGTCTATGGCAAATGAGATATATTGTTTTGGCTAGAGAGGATCTTACCAATCATGTTGAGGGCAGACCTTTGAGAACGAAGACCACTAGTGCAATGTGTAAGTTCTTATTGGAAGAAATTTTCTGTAGGTATGGGTGTATGGGTAAGATCACTGCAAATCGCAGTGAATTGGATGCAGATGAAGCTAGGGAGTTTTTCTCTCAACTAGGAAATCAAGTTGGCTCTAACCACAACATACAATCCAGAGGGAAATGGGAAGAGTGAAAGAGGGCATCTGCCGATAGTGAAAGCATTAGCCAAAGCATGCAGAGGACGGATTGGAGAATGGCCGAGACTTCTACCATTTGCTTTGTGGGCTGATCGTACGACTCACAGTGTTACCACAGGATATATGCCCGTAGAGTTGATGTATGGTCAGAAACCGGTTATGCTGACTGAGACTTGTGTTTTGACTTAGTCAGTTTTACCTTGGCAGGAGGATTTGACGAGAGAGGAGCTCTTAGCTCTTCGGATCCGGCAGTTGGAGAGAAGACCAGAGGATATTCAGCTAGCTATTGACAGGTTGAAGGTTGCTAGACTTAGAAATAAGGATAGGTTTGATAGCAGGCATCGATTGCGGCCTAGAGCAATAGAAGAGGGAGACTAGGTATTAGTCTTTGATAGCAGCCTTGAAAATCAGCATAATGCACTTCGGAAGATGGTGAAAAGATGGTTTGGGCTATACATAGTCAGACATGTCTTTGACAATGCAACATATGAGCTGACAAAATTAGATGGGACAGTGCTTAGAGTGCCTATTGCAGGAAAAAGAATCAAGATTTTCAAGAAAAGAGATGACGAGGATTATGCATTGGAAGAATTTGCAAGAGAAGAACAACGAGAAGAAACTCCAATAGAAGAAACAGATGCTATGACAGATAATATTGTTGATATACCGGAATTAGTCAATGAAGAGATTGATCTGTTCGTTGATCTTGACGACAATGATCATGGGTAGTTGGCCCATCCGAAGGATACGCAGGATCAGAGGGGGTGGATGTCGTACTTCTGCGCATCCGAGGTGTGGAATCCACCAAAAAGTTGTGTGTGTGACATTTGTTACTTTGTACATACTTAGTTGTTATGTTTGCATTTTTGTTCTGCATAGGTAGTATAGTAGAGAGAGGGGTCTTTTGCTGCCTTTCCTTTCAGTTGGGGTTGCACCTGATAGGTCCTTCTTCAATAATGGTGGGCATGATGGGATGCTTTCTGCCTATGTTGAGCAGGGTCAAGGTGAGAAGACATTATAATTATACAAGCAGATGCAAGAGGAGGGCATTTTCTCAAATCAGGAGATCACATTTCATGCATGTGGTACCCTCATTGAGAAGGAAGATGTTATGAGCATGGATGGGAAACCAAGAAACGTCTAGACCTGAAGCATTATGTGGCTACGATGGACCTCCTTGCACGGGCAGGAATACTGCAGACGGAGTGCTCGATTGGGAGAAGGCCGCTTTTCTAGTCAAAAAGGGGGCCGTTTTTCTAGTAAAAAAAGGGGCTATTGTGGGAGGAGCCTGAAGAGAAAAAAGCAGAGAATCGGTTATGGCTTTTCCCTTCGATCGGTCATAGATTCTGGGACCCGATGTGTAGAATTCAGGCAACTCATATACTGGATCGACCCCCCTCCCCCATAATAGTTTGAGAAAACTGGTTGCGTCGTTTTTGGTTGCTTTGTTTTCATAACTGATGGGGTAACATGGGCTTGCAAATGATTATCAGGCTCAGAATGGCAACACAAGAGAAGGTAGAAGCAGAGGAAATCCTATAAGTGAAGCGCTGAAGCCGAGGCTGAAGCAAAATTTCTTTATGGTCAAGGGATTGCAAGGCAGCGAGCTTTCAGGAATCCGTCGAGCTCTTCTTTGTGAACTTCTCCATCGACTAAAGATCAATGGCCCAATGCCTATCTAGAATGATGCTGAATTAGGAGCCACGAATCTTTTGTAGAACTCTGGAGCTACTTGCAAACATATAGAAAAATCGATGTCAGTTGTTGCTATAGAATGGGAATGCTATCCTACCTGAGTTTTGACATGTTAGAAATGCTTATAAACCTTATAAGCTAAAGCTACATTCAACTAGAGAATGAGAGAAGCGCTTGGAAGAAGAGCAGAATATTCGTAAAAAGAAAATTGAGAGTTTGAAACAACGACTTCAGATGTTAACACAATACTTAAAACAAACAGAAACAGAAACCTAGAAGGCCCTGGATAGAGAGCTTGAGGATATGCAGAATAAAACGAATTTTATAGCAGAAATGGCAAAAGCTGAAGCATACATTAACAGGGCACATGAAGGCTGTCTCTAGTGTGACTAATAGATGTCTACAAATAGCAGCAGATCAGAAGAGGAATCAAGTGTGGCTCTAAATAGTGTTGGAAGAAAATATGTATTCCATGGCTGAAAAACAGTGAGCAAACAACCTACAGAGTGTTTCTCTCTGAAATAGCAAGAGTCTAGTCTTCAGCATACAGATTATCTTGGTGCTTCTTATACAGTACTAATCAATGGATAACTTGTAGATTATCTCTTTCTGAAATAGCAAGAATGGACATGAAGGACTTCAGTTTTTGAATAGCCAGTTTATGAAGTTGAAGCTGTTGATGTTGAACATGGTTGTAATTAAATGTGATCTCGCTTGATTGATCTTCTATCCTGAAATTAGTCAAGGTCCTCTTGGTCGCAACTTTGCTTTCGAAAACCCTTCGACAGCGGGCCTCAAGATCCAATCCCGAGTCACGTTAGCCTCTTGTGCAGGGCCCGGAAGGCGAGGGATTTATGGCCAGAGCCCCCGTTGGCACCCAAGCGTCTTCCTGCTCCAAGTAATGCTCAACAGAGAGACCTCTGGCGGCGGGTTCGGTCCACCTTCCTGGCGCGGTTAACAACCCCCTTGGTTAGGGTCAGGCAGGCAGTCGGGGGTAACTAAAGCTGGCTCTCCCTTCAAGCACAATCATTTCCATTGGTCATTATTGGTTGCCAACTGCTAAGGAGCGAATCTTTCTTTCCGAATGCATCCAACACTCGATCCGGGGTCAATTGTGGCTTGGCAAGATCCCCTGTATCCTGGGTTAGGCTGTACCCTATTAACCCGACTTGATCAATACTTTAAGTTCATATGTTATTCCAATTTATTGGTTGGTCTTTTGCTTCCAAGCAATTATCTTTACCCAAGAAAGATACTATATTAGGATGATTAATCATCCTCTTGCAAGATAACTTGCTTAAGAATCTGCCAACCTCATTTCGAGGAATTGGCCATTCCCTTGTGATCCAATCACAAGATCATGCGACTCTGCAATCTTGTTGCACAAGTGTCGCATCAACTATGGGACTATTCTATCCATCAATGGTGTCTTCTAATCACGGTGTCATGATTAGATATAACAATCCGTTCCTGATTGCATTAGGCCGACATTGTCGGTCCTAGGGTTCCGAGTTTCATCTTTTTAGCAAGATATTCTTAGGAAAAAACCCTAGATTTTTTCTCGCAAGTATATCCTACTCTCCCTACATTCCGTGAATGTGGCCAGGTATTTAGGGTATAGGAGTTTCAGTTTTGGCAATATGTGTGACTAGGTAAATGTCTTCATCGTGCTAACCCTAGTCGGAGCTTGTGTTTTTTTAGCACATTCAAGATTATCTGGTTTGTTGGTTATTCTCAGTTATTTGAAGCTCATTTCTATCTCAAGAACATCAAGCATGAAGTTTTTTTATTGGTTGATGTTCATGAAGAGTAACATGGCATATATTGCTCATCTATACTACATGGAATATTTGTTTGTTCCACTTGTACAGATGGATGGATTTACTTGTTTTAAAGTATAATCAATTATCTTATTTGAAGACTTTGAAGACATTCTAGTCATCATACAAGTAAATTTTCTTGAGGGGGACATGAAGGCTAATGTAAGCAATCTCCTAAGGATAGAGAACTCTTCTTTGGATGTACACAAATAAAGACCATATCTCCTTCCTCGAAGATTTTTTCTTGACACTTCAAATCCGCGTATGCCTTCTTTCTATCCTTGGCGGCTTGGATGTCCTGTCTTATTGACTTTATTTCGCCATCCATCTCTTCCAACATCTGCCTTGAAGCTTCAACCCTCAAGGTTGGATCTGAGAAGTTTAGGGGACTTCAACAGTCATGACCATACAATGCTTGGAAAGGGGTCATCTGGATGCTTTGTTGGTAAGAAGCATTGTAGGCAAATTCAACCAAAGGCAAGTATTGAATCCACCTTTTCGGCTCACGATAGCAGTATGCCCTAAGCATATCCTTGATGACTTGATTGACTCGCTCTGTTTGGCCATCCGTTTGGGGATGGTGAGCTATGCTAAAGCAGAGTTGAGTCCCAATGGCTTCAAAGATAGCTCTCTAGAAGTGTGATGTGAAGAGAGAATCACGATCACTAACGGTTCTTCTTGGTAGCTCATGTAGCTTGAATATCTTCTTGATAAAGAATCTTGCAATGTCTGAGGCTTTATAGTTTGTCTTTACTGGAATAAGGTGTGCAACCTTAGTTAGCATGTCAACCACAACCATGATGGAGTTGTATCCCCCCTGAACTTGGGGTAGGCCAACAACAAAATCCATACTGATGAATTCCCATTTCATTTGGGGAATGTCAAGCGGTTGCAACTTCCTTGGTATTTTGACATGTTCGGCTTTGATACATTGACAAGACAAACACTCAGTGACATATTTGAGAACGTTACCTTTAAGCCTCTCCCAATGGTAGCTCTTCCTAACTGCATTGAGAGTCTTGGCATAGCCAGGATGTCCTGAGAAAGGGGAATCATGAGCTTCCCACAATATCTTCTGCTTAAGTGATTGGCTTGCCGGTATACATAGCCTCGTTCTATAGTGGACAAGTCCACTATTGACAGAGAATTCATGATGCTTAGCCTGCAGCTTTTGGTCCTGATCCTTGATAGAGATCTCCCTTAGCATGGTTTGGTAGGTTGGATCATAGCATGCTTCCTCTCTAGCTAACTCAAGTATTGGGTTGTTTAGCATGGATACCTTTGTGGCTAGAGATCTAGCTGTTCTTAGATTTTGCAAGATTAGAGAATTAAGGAATGCCTTGCGACTCAGTGCATCTACAACTACATTCTCTTTTCCTGGTTGATACTTGATCTCAAAGTCATACTCCTCGAGCACTTCAATCCCCCGACATTGCCTCATGTTGAGCTCGTTCTGGATAAAGATCCACTTGAGACTCTTATGATCAGTCACTAGAGTAAACTTGTTACCCAACAGGTAGTGTCTCCAAAGCTTTAGAGCATGGATGACAGCTAACAATTCTAGATCATGGGTAGCATAATTCATCTCATGATTCTTCAGCTTCCTTGAAGAGTATGCTATAGGATGACTTTCCTGCATGAACACACATCCTAAGGCAAGTGTGGTAGCATCAGTTACTACCTCGAACTCCTTATTGAGGTCTGGAAGTTTTAGGATAGGTGCTGATACCAAACTTTGCTTCAGTCTATCAAAGCTGGTTTGTTCGGGAGTTGACTATGCAATGGATGTTTGCTTCTTCAATAAGTCAGTCAGAGATGCTGCAATCAAAGCATAGTTTTTTATGAAGACTCTATACCATCCTGTCAATCCGAGAAAGCTACGTATTTCTTGGAAAGTTGTTGGTATTGGCCATTCTAGCACATCTCTGACCTTGGCTGGGTCCACTGAGATTCCTTCTGCTGATACGATGAATCCCAGATATTCAATCTAACGCTTGAAGAATGCGCATTTCTTCATCTTAGCGTATAGCTTATGTGCCCTCATTGTCTCAAGGACAATCCGAAGTTGCGGTTCATGATCTTCTTCCTATTTAGAATAGAATAGAGTGTCGTCGAAGAAGACGAGCACGAAATCATCAAGATATGGCCTAAAGATATCTTGCATTAACATGTTAAAGGTGGCAGGCACATTCGTAAGCCCGAATGACATAACTAGGAACTCAAAGTGCCCATATCTTGTGTTGACAGCCGTCTTTGGGATATCTTCTTCCTTGATCCTTATATGATAGTAACAAGACCTGAGATGAATCTTGGAGAAGTTCTTCGCACCCTGAAGACGATCAAGAAGCTCATCTATTCTAGGAATAGGGTACTTGTTCTTGACAGTTGATTGATTCAACCCTCGGTAATCAATACATAGTCGAAGCATTCCATCTTTCTTTTTCTAGAACAGTATGGGAGCTCCCCACGGTGAACTGCTAGGACGGATGTAGCCCTGATCTAGCAGTTGCTTGAGTTGTTCTTTCAGTTCAATTGCTTTTGGTATGGACATTCTATAGGGTCTTTTTGCAATTGGTGCAGCTCCTAGTACTAGCTTGATCTCATGATCCACTTCTCTTTGAGGCAGGAGTTCTATCAACTCTTCAGGAAATACGTCCGTGTATTCCTTTAGCCAAGAAGGTGCTTCACTAGACTCTTGCTTTTGATCTAACTTGTTGAGCTTAATTAAGTAGACAGGTAGTCCTTTCTTGACTCCCTTTATAATCTGAGATGCCTTGGCCAATTGAATTTTTGGATTTCAAGCCTCTCCTTGAGTTGTGACTAATTCCCTTTCAGAGTTTCGAAAGGAAACTTGGCCCTTTCCACAATGAATGTGGGCGTCATTAGGTTTAAGCCAATCCATTCCGAGTAGACACTCATGGATACCTAGGCTCATGACTCTAAATTTGACCGAAGTCGTCTTTCCTCCCAAAAAAAATTCCACCTTGGCAGTTTGCCTGGTACAAGTAACCTCACGACCATTTTCCAATTCCACAAGCAAGATAGGTGCTTCTACTGTGGCTATTCCTAATCTTTTTGCACAAGCTAGTGAGATAAAGGAATGTGTACTGCCACAATCAATCAAGGTCTTGAAACTTTTACCTTGATAGTCCGAAGGTGTCTGAATCATCGAGAACTGGCAATTCAACCCTTTCTTGTGAAGAGCGGCATGGACTGTCGCCCTTTTAAACTCTGCTTCCATGGTCGGATCTTCTTCTTCTTCGCACATTTGCCTATTGGCAACGTAGGAGGTTCTTCCTCTGCCTTGGATAGCGGCTCCCTGACCACGGCCATCTCCTTGGAAGGGTGCTTGGCGATGTCCTCCCCCAAGCTTGGGACATTGCCTCTTGAAATGACAAGGCTCGTTGCAGTGGAAACAACGGAGGTTTCAGCCCAGTGCTTTGAGTAGGAACAAAGTTGTTGACATTGTTAGTTATTGCTTTCTTTCTTTGTCCTTGATTTTGACCTTGAAATCTCTTCATTTGAGGCCTGAATGCTCCTCTGTTTTGGTCATTATAAGACCAAGTTTTGTTACCTCTTGGTCCAGTCTGCACCTCCTGAATTATAGGGGTAGCTCGAATGTGTGCGTCCTAAAGATCTGATGGGCGCATAGATTCGAGACGGGTATTCACTAGTGGGTTTAAACCAGCACAAAATTTTGACACCTGCTGTGTCATGTCATCTATGACACATACTTAAGAAGTGAGACGAATTTGGAGTAGTATGCGTCAAGAGTAAGTCCCACCTGTTTTAGCTCGTAGAACTCATTCATTTTCTGCGTGCGATACACAGGTGGTAAGTATCTTCCCTGCATGGCTTTCTTTAGCTTCTCCCAAGTAACGGATCCTTCTGCGATCCCTTGATCTCTGTACCATTACTTCCACCAAAGCCTGGCTTCACCGGTGAGCTTTAGCTTGGCGAGCATAGCCTAGTTAGCAGGTGTAATACTGGCTGCTTCAAAGTAATCCTCCATGGATTCAATCCAAATTTCAGTATCTTCTTGGACGGACCTACCTCTCCCGTCAAATTCGGGTGGCTTAATCTGCTTGAGAAGAAACTTCTTCTCTTGGATTATAGCAGTACTTGATGTAGGAGGCGAACTGGGATTCTGTACCTGGGATTGTGCCTAGACAAAGATTTCTTAACGTTATTACCCATTAAACGCTATGATTTATATTTCGTTTCCATTTTAGCTATCAACCAAGTAATCTAACCAGTTAACTTCTTATTAATTCCCATGCACAAACAGACATTGATAAAAAGAAGTCTTATTCTATTTATATGGGCATAGCCCTTTCGGAATACAATATTTCTTGTGATGATAAGCCAACTGTTTACATTTAGTTTGGGGAGAATAATGTTGTATTACATTTATCTACACAAACTGGATAATAGTATGGTTTCGGGTCATGGATCTTCAAGAATCGGTAAGTCATTGGAAGTTCAGGGTATCCTTTCCTTTGGAACCCATTCTTCTCATGGCGCCCCAACACTTTAATCCTATCATCAGCAGGGATTACACGGGTTACTTCCTCATATACATATGAGTTCAACTAAACCCTCCCTCCTCGAATATGTAAAGTTGAGTTTACATGAGCCTCCATAAAAATGAACAGCTTCACGACTTTCAGGTCTTCCAACCACTTGATCCTCTTTAGGTTGGTTTGTAGGTATGCAAACTGGTGGGCAGCTATATAGTAGATTCATGAGATGCCCATCCATCTTCGTTCCATGTACAAAGGGGATGGATTATAGATACGCTCTAGGATGTTCATCATCTCAACCCTTTGTCGATAATCCGAGAAATGCATCGCAGTCATAAACATGACTTGAAACACTAAGAACCTATTCCGTGCTTCGTAATTCTACAGGATAGCATCGAAAGTAAGGAAATGGTTTGGAACAGCAACATTTTCTTCACTTCATATTATTAAGATTTCCTAAAAACAATTCCGTTGTTGCTTGGCTCTAATACCAATTGTAATGTGTCCACCTGTTATCTTTAGGACACATCTTAGCAGCCCATTGGAAAGGATGTCTAGAAAGCTCCCCATAGCATTCCCATGGAATGTTATGGGGTTTGTGATCTAGGACTTTCCGCGTCTGCCACATAGCGACAATATTCCGGTCATTCCCACTTAGGACCGACCTGAATTAGGGTTTTCCCTATTGGTCATTTCCTAACGGCAACTAGCATCGAACCCAAGCGAACTACTTTATGCAGAAACACCAGGTCTGAAGCGGATTCACTCTACACTTGGTTCAAGGAGAATGGAAAATGAGAGGGATGCAAAGCTCAACCTCTCTGCCATAAAGAATAGTCCCATTCAGTTCCCCTAAAACAGCGTAAATCAAGATCAGTTATAACTCTAGGTCAATGCTCTTGTTGTTCGTGTTCTTTGAATGATCTTCCTACTGTCCATCTTGATTGAGAAAAGTTCTCGGCCAACTGGGACCACCCATCCATAGGATAGACCCATGGCCACATCCACCGCACTTTCCTCAGGTTGTTTTAGTCATTTAATTACCTAACACATTTAGTTGGACTTATATCAATCAGCTTCCTTAATTAGCCTGTTAGGCACTGATTCCTGCACGTAATCATAGCACTTGACATAAAAAACAATGTCAAACAAGTTTCTTTTTAACAGGTTATCATATTTATCTTTGAAATACATAAAGTCCAACCCGTAGGCTTATCCACAATCCGCCCGAAGGCTATCCAGCAATCCACAGGGATTAGTAATCCAAGATTCTGCCTGTAGACTAGTATGCCGGCCTCGAGATCCAATCTCGAGTCACGTTAGCATCTTGTACATGGCCCGGAAGGCGAGGGATTTACGGCCAAAGCCCCCCTGGCACCCAAGTGTCCTCCTGCTCCGACTAACGCTCAACGGAGAGACCTCTCGCAACGGGTTTGGTCTACCTTCCCAGCGCGGTTAACAACCCCCTTGGTTAGGGTCAGGTAGGCAGTCGAGGGTAACTGAAGCTGCCTCTCCCTTCAGGCCTTCATCCTAAAGCATTAGATATCCATTTATCCTTTAATTCATAAAGAAAAATAGTGCTCTTAAAATTATTACAAGCACAATCATTTCCATTGGTTGTTATTGTTAGCCAACTGCTAAGGAGCGAATCCTTCTTTCCGAATGCATCCAGCACTCGATCCGGGGTCAATTGCGCCTCGGCAAGATCCCCTATATCCTGGGTTAGGGCGTACCCTATTAACCCGACTTGATCAATACTTTAAGTTCATATGTTATTCTAGTTGATTGGTTGGTCTTTTGCTTCCAAGCAATTATCTTTACGCAGGAAAAATACTATATTAGGACGATTAATCATCCTCTTGCAAGATAACTTGCGTAAGAATTTTCCAACCTCATTCCGAGGAATTGGCCATTCCCTTGTGATCCAATCACAAGATCATGTGACTCTGCAATCTTGTTGCACAAGTGTTGCATCAACTATGGGACTATTCTATCCATCAACGGTGTCTTCTAATCACGGTGTCATGATTAGATATAACAATCAGTTCCTAATTGCATTAGGCCAACATTGACGGTCCTAGGGTTCCAAGTTTCATCTTTTTAGCGAGAGATTCTTAGGAAAATACCCTAGATATTTTCTCACAAGTATGTCTTCACTGTGAATGTCGGCAGGTATTTAGGGTATAGGAGTTTTAGTTTTGGCAATACGTGCGACTAGGTCAATGTTTTCACCATGCTAACCCTAGTCAGTTCCTTGGGATATGTTGCATTGAATTAACCCTTTTCTAAACGATTACTCAACAGTTTTAGGTGTTTCGGTTTATGCTAATTTAACCTGTCTATTCCTGCAGATAATTACGCTATCATTTCCATAACCACATGACTCATTGTCTACGCGTAAGTTGATTTTCAAACCCTAACTTTTAGGTTTAAGATCAAGCATAGGTTAGGTTATAGCCTAATTCCAATTTATCATTCTATAACATGCGAACAAGATTCATGCTAAAACATGCAGCCTTTTACTACTTTCATTTTCGAATGAATTTGTAGTATGCACAACTTACACACCCTTCCGTTAAATTAATTTTTCAGACCACTTGCCTAATTAAATCTTCTTCATGTAGTCCTAGCAATTTCCTATGATTGCTAATAACTTTCTTTAAGAATCATTTCAAAAAAGATATTCAATAATGCAATATGCGGTTTATTCCTTTCATGCTTAATCTGAGTGTACTTCCATAATTCCATTTTGTAAATATGGACATTAATCTAATTTCAATTCATTGCAATGCACAAAAATTACTTGCTAGAAATGCATATCAATCTTCTGGTCACTTTATTTTGTTCGTTTTATTGGAAATACTAATGGCGGAACTCTTCTGTTGTGAGCTAATTCTTTTAAATTAACCAAAGTATTTAAGATGAAAAATGCATTCTATCTCCAAAAATCATCCACGCACGATTGAATTATAACAATGTAAAATAAAAATTAGGAAGAAAAACCTGGACCTGCAGTGAGATGTCCACGTGGATGTTAGGAGATGATCCTCCTACGGTTGCGCCTTGTGCTTTCTTAGGAGCCATCGCGAATGCGGCCTTTTTGTCTTGGATGCGGCTTTGCAAAACTTCCTTTGTAATTGCAGCGTCCCTTATGAATGTTTTTTCCTTCCTTTCGTAGAAGCTCCGGTGCAAATTGAATACACCAAAATGGGTTGAGCACTCGGGCTATTTGGGAGATTGAAGGAAATCCAAGGGGACAAGCTTAATGAGCCTTTTTAAAGGCCTTGGATAGGACCCACGGAAAAGGGGTACTAACTAGACTTTTAACGGATTGGAAGAAGGGCCAAAGGGTATAAAAGTCCTTAAAAGGGATATCTCCGTGGAGGGGGAAAGAAACCCACGGAAAAATGTTTGAATCCCAGGAAGGGGGGTAGGAAAACCTTTTTAGAGCAAGGCTTATCAAGCCACGGGAAGGGGGCTTTTCTTAAATCCCGAGGGGTAGTTTTTAGGATGCTCTAGGTGGGTAAACAGCGGGAAAAAAAAGAAGGGGTATATAAGACCTTTGAAGGGGATTTTGTGTGGGGGGGAAAAAAAAAGAGTATCAGGACCCAATAGGGTCTTGGATTCTGGGGGGAAAGGGTTTACCAAGCCCACATGGACAAGGGCTAGGAGAAAGCCCACAAGAAGCAAGTTGATGGGGGTGTAATATGAAAGGGAGGCTTAGGAGGCCCACCCTTGGAAGCTTCCAAGGAGCTTTCTAAAAGCTTCTGGGATTTTAGAACCCTACGTGGAAGGAAGGGAACGACAGGTCAACGTTGACATGATGGTGGCCAGGGCGGACTGCAGTGGTGGTGGCGATGCTGCGGCAGCTGCGACTCTCGCCTCTTCCCTTCAATGGCGGCGTTTTATGGCTCCTCCCTCCACTCTCGATCAGCAGAGCGGCAGTCCCTCCACTCCTCTCCTACACAGTCTGACGGCGTCCTTCTCTTACTCCAGGGCAACGCCTCTATCCCCTGGCTATGCCCTATATCATTTACATAGGTGAGGGGAGGGAGATCCTCCCTCCCCCACGTGTCAATATGCATGACCTCCCCCCTTGCGAGCTCCAGCAAGGAGCTTAGTGGCTCATGTTATTCCCTTCTCCTCTAGCACGACAGTCCGCTGGAGGAGAGAGGGATAATCAATAAAAAAATTTGTCATTATCCTAACCTTTTAGCCTCCTAAGAGGAGATTCATATGCGGAATGCGTGGTTTAGATTCGTGAATGTTACAGCGTAGGACTCTTTGTTTAGAGATTTCACGTGAGAGGTTTGACATTGGCTACCCAAGTGTCTCTTGTCAATATCACCGTTGAGGTTTGGATGTTGAAGTTGGGGTGTTATGCCATTTATTTTCCTCCATTCTGAAATAGGGATGAACCTTGAGAAGTGTTTTATCTTGTGTGTAGATTGCTAGATTTAATACTTGGCCCCCTTGTAGGCTCCACGAATGCTGCACAATTGTTGGCCATTACTAGTGATGGGATAGATAGGAAGCGTGTTTGACCTATTGTTAGAAACCCATAAGCTATTTATGGTTGTGTTATAGGTGGTGATTGAATGGGAGTAGAGATAAATGAAGTAGATTGGGGGATTCTAAGCATTGAAAGAGAATGAGAGAGATTAAAATATTGTTGCACCTCAATAGTCAAGGCAATTGCTAATGATCGAATGGTTCATTGCTATGGGAGTTTTTCCATTTCCTTGAATCCCTATCGTGATCCAAAAACAACTATTTAGAATCTTCTTGGATTGGAGTACTAAACTAACATTAGTTCTGTGTCACATGGAGGTAATTGCAATTTACCTCATGCTTTGTCTTATTGCAAATTTTGTTGTAATCATGTTTCTATCATTTTCTAAGTGGACACAATCACTGCCTGATTCTCTTGATTATGATCATTAGATGAAATTTCATCCACTCTTTGCACTAATCTTTGGAGAAACTTCATCCACCACTCAACGCATGAAGTTGATTTTTTATCCCTCATTTTGTGGTGTAAGAAGACCAATTTACTAATTTTGGTATAAATTTTGAAAATTGGCACCATTCTCTTTAGTCCAACTTCAGAAACCTCAAGAGTAAATTCTATTCATGAGGTGGTGAGCTTGGTTTTTACAATTCATGTATAAAAGCGACAAAGTTGAGATTTTTAAATTGAAATTTCAATTCTATCTCCTGAGGTTCACCAAGCTAGATGAATTTTTAACATATTTTAAAAGTCCCTCACGAGTTTTAGTTTGGTGTTGTAAATACAAAGATAAAAATAAAATTTGATAAGCTAGACTATAAATGTTTTCACATACACTACTATACAAAACACACTAAGTGCTTCATATAGTTCAAAAGATAAAAGATGATGGGAACATATAAGATTGATGGGTATTATTGTAGATTGAATAGAAAAGGGTTATCTTTTATTAAGGGAAAATTCACAAATATGGATATTTATAAATAGGCATTAAGTGCATGTGATATAGAGGGTATACATATGGATAATTACTCAAGACAAAAACAAGGAATGGAAAATCCAAAATAAATGTTGAGATCTTGTTAAAATAAAATAAGACCAAACTCATAGTTATCTAAGTAGGTTGGTTTTTATAGTTATGAATTGCACAATAGATAGCTAACAATCTTTTGAAATTCATTTATGCTAGGCATTGGTTCTTTTTTAAGATCTAGGCATCATGTCAATTATGGCTTGCTTTTGCGAGGTCATACACTTTTTAAAGATCCATTCAACATTTCAATTATGGCTTGCTTTTGAGATTGAACCATCATTTCAATTGTCATGGGCTTTGAGATTAAACTCTAAAGTAGCAAAGCTTTAATTGTCCCTCCTTGGCTTGTAGCTCTACTAAGCTAACCTTGTCCAATGAAGATGATAGCCATTTAACCATATATTAAGCTCAAAGATAAGACATGTTCCTGTGTTAGAAAATTTTTGACCAAAAATATGCCATTACCAAAATTCGTCCACACTCTCAAAATAAAAATACTTATAAACACTAATTGTACACATGTTACAAATTTTTTTATATAGTTTTATTAGGGTATATCATAGTGCATGAGTCTAAATATGTATGGTGTACCACTTTATCTCCATTAAAATACGATATCACTTATAGATAATAATGAGATTCTAGGCCAATATGATTTTCTTTGTGGATCTTTTTGATTTCTTTGTGTAGAGTTAGAAATAGAGGGAAAATGCCAATTAAGGATGAGATAATGATATGCTATCCGATGAGATCTTAACATGCATATGCAATGAAACATATACTTACTACATCCAGTTTTCATGACTTTCTCATGTATCTATCCCTGCTAAAAATGCCTTCGCTTCAAAATTTTTACTTATGTTTCTTTTGTTTGATTTATTTGATTAATCCATTCTTACAAATTAAGCTCATTGAATGAAATTCATAAACATAATCATCTAGCTCTTAGCAAGATACTGAAGTTTTATTAGGGTGACTTGAGAACAAGCTTGTGGACACATTTTGATTGAGTAGGCACTAGAAGGTATTGCATTTAGATTTAGGTGCACATCCATCATCATTGCCAAGTTCAAGCCTCTAATTGTTGTAATTTTTTCTATGTTATTTTTCTCATTAAGCTCATGACAATATAAAGAATTGTAAATATTCTTTATCCCAACAAGTATTTCAATCTTTCTTAGCCTACATCCATGTTTCATAAAACTCCATCTCAATTCAAATAATGCATCACTCTTCATATGATATTGGGATTCTAGGTCCATTTACTATGTGGAGCAATTATATTTTGTGTGTAGAGTTGAAAAAAGGGAAACATTTCCAAATGAGGATGTGATAGTCATCTACTATGGAATACTATTTCAGTAAAATTTATGCTCATTGAAGTATCATTTTCAAATATACTCTTTCAAAGTGGTCCAAATCATACATGTAGAATGAATGTTTTACTTATTTTTTAGAGATATAATATATACTCATTGAATAACCTAACTAAAGATTGATTGACAAGCCTAAGAGAAGTATACTTTAGGACTCTTCATAATAGTATAGATATTTACAAACTATAAAAACATACAAGATAATGCATAGTCTTTTTGGTAGTCCATATTATGTAAAGTACCTACATTTAAAGTCTTGAAGTCACAAAGGAAAACTATGGCTCTCGACTTTTTACAATAAACATGAGAAGGTATGAGTAAAAGACTTAGAGATCTCTTGGTGTAATATTCCCAACCGTGAATATTGACTTCCCGCACACTGCATACCGTAAATATTGACTTCCCGCACACAGCGTAAACCTTGTACAAAGGTTATCCCACATATTGGATCTACCGGCAGTATAATGTGTAACCTGCACGTGAGAAATCGAGACCATTCGCATTGGAAAAAGCAAGCCGAGGTTCAAAATCGAAATTCCCGCGTAAACACCCTCTTGGGAGGGGCAATTTTGAATATTCAAGGCAAATTTTTTTACTTTAATCCCTTTTCCCCAGCTGATGCATGGCTGAAGAAGAGGGAGTGTGGGGGGATGGCCCATGGATGAGTTGTGGCCTGCATGGGAGGGGGGGAACCCATGCACTGGCCACGTGTGTGGAGGCTTTCTCTTCCCTCCCCCCCCTTGCCTATATGAACTCCCGTTAGGGAGAGAAGAGGAAAAAGGGAAAGGGACGGTGCTGTGAGAGCGAGGAGGGGACGCTGTTGCCCCGCCGTTGGGGAAAGGAGGGAGACCAGGGTGCCGTCGCCGCCGTGCAGGAAGCCGCCAGCCGCCATAGTCCGCCGCCACGGTCCGCCAGGCCGCCACAGCCCGCCGCCACCTCGCCTTGATCACGACCCCCCCCCCCCCCCCCCCCCCGACGTTGCTGCAGAAGCCTAGAAGCTTCTTAAGAAGCTTCTAAGGGGGCTTTCTTAAGCCCCCTTCCCACTAGATCCCCATAAGTCCATTCATACCCCCCCCCCCCCCCCCGGGACTTTGAAGAGAAGAGGAAGAAGCTATAAAGCCTTCCGCAAGATCCTTCGTAAGAGGCTTCCCGTAATTAGACTTCAAAGGCCACAAGCCATCCGTGAACCCATTCCTAGCCACCCGGTTTTTCCTAAAGAACTCATAAAGCCCTCTTCCCCAAGCACCATTTATCCAAAGTCTCGCAAAGGAATCTCCTGCGTACGAGGGAAAAAGGCAAAGGTCTGGAGGCTGCATACCAAGGCAAGTCAATTCATAGACCGCAAAGGCAAACCAAAAGCCGAAACCACGCCTGCGATGGCCCCAAAAAAGTCACAAAGTGCGCCTGCGGGAGGTTCATCTCCAAGCATTCAAGTGGATATCTCCCCGAGCCCACAAGTCCAGGTTTTTTCGAGTTTATTCTCACACAAAGAAATGTTTAGGCACGCTTAATTCCATAAGGGAGAATGCGTTTTACGCTTATTTTTAATGCATGTGGCAGCGTTAAAAATACATTTGATAAATTATCTCTTTAAACATTAGACAAGGTTGATGCATGTCATGAAATTGAAACAGTTGCATTTCCAGAGTTGTCCGCCTTAGAAGACTAGCTGCATGTTGCTATTTTGGAGCATTATCAAAGTAATGAGTCTAAACATATAGGGCAAAGAAACGAAATTGATAAGTGCATTTGGTTACTAGACATGGTGGGAATAAGCGTGTGCCGCATTTTAGGCAACATCTTCCTTGTAATGATTCATGAGGAAAACTTAACACCCATAAGATATTATCCGAAAAGAAATAGAAGAGTACGAAAATGATCTTATGGACTTGCAAGTAGCATGTAACATGGAATAAGTTAACACTAGCTTTAGTTTGGTATGAACTTCATTAACTACATTGTAGCTAGGGGAAAGTTGCGTGTTGCATAGTCATCATGCAGAAATTTCATTCATCAGGAGCCGTATTTTAGGAAAGGTCGCATGGTTTATCAAAGCATGAGATTCTAAGGTGTAGACAACAAGGTTGTAGGCATGGTTATTTGATGTAAGTCCTAGTAGGTCCTAGGAAAGTTAGTACCCAGATTATCATGCATTTTTACTATACCAAGGAAAGATAGAGTTATTGTGAACCATGTGATGCGTAGAAGCAATGAATCACATGTTTACATGTATTGCGGTAGTTGCAACTATTTTTCCTCCTTTAGATCTACTTTATTATCTCTAGGAAGGATTCATCCTTGTCGCGAGACAAGCATAGTGAATTACCCAAATCACCTAGTCACAAAGGATTCACATGGGTATGGTTCAGTCGACATGACAAATATCCCAAGTGCTCACTTGGGTTTAGTACGATAAGGAGTCGACCTAGTTTTACACTTGTTGGTGCGCAGATCGGACGCAGATAGCTCACGTGGTGAATCCCAGAAGGTCCCCAAGAACAAAGTACTCTACTTTTTAGCACAAAAACCCATGTAAAAGCAAGCACGACATGAGACAAGAGACAAATTGGGTTCAATCTCCCCCATGCCTTGTGTGAGCGCTTCACAAAGCATGTATTTAATGTATATTTCCAATCTTTATGCTCAAAAATAGCCCAATTACAAAAATATGACAAGCTTTTAGCTTTTGAGTTTGCTTTCTACCAAAAATAAGAAAATAAAGCTAATGGACGGTGCCCATAGTGTCTGGCATGCCCAATCTCAATGTCCAAATAGAAATAACATATCCAGGCGCATAAGCGCATACAAAATAATAATAAATAATCGATGTCTCTATAGACATAACAAAATATAGGCGTGGCGCCTATCAAAATATAGTCCAAAGATCGAAAACCCGCTAGACTCCAATGCTTTCCTCCGCTACTGCTGCTATCTCTACACATCAACTGAAGCATTCACAATCGTTAGTAAAATAACACAATTAAACCGACAAAAGTGAATACCTAGCAGTCTTCAGCTACATAAATAAATCAACTGGTTAGAAATAAATCCTAACCTTAATTTATTACGAGTGCGCACTCTAAACTCATAAACGTTTATTAATTTAATATGCATTTTGCGGAATCACCCGCTATGGAATCACCCATGTACACACTAAATTAATGAAATGCCCGAAAAGGACAGGCGTCCCCATCAACTTCTCGCACAAAGAATCCTCTTTGCGTATGAGCCCCGGTCATCTAAGTTTACGGAATCCACCGTAAAACCTCACGGAATCCACCGTGGAATATGCCTCCTGGCATCATACCCCCGGGGTGGGATAGCAATTGACCTCAATTGCTATTAGCTCAATGTGGAGCTAACAGAGTGGGGAAAGCATTTAAGTCTCTAGCGTGCATCCATTGTGCTTCCTCTACAGGATGGTTCTTAAATTTCACTAGATATCTAGAATACCTTCGGCCAGTTCTAGTGGTCATGTAGTCAGTGTCTATGATGGCTTCAGGTTCAAGTATTTCAGTCTCTTCTTCTAGTAAAGGTGGGTTTTCATAGACAGGGTGGATAGGTAATTGTCCTCTAAATGGTCTCAATAAACTAATATGAAATGTATTATGAATTTTCCAATGAGATGGCAGTTCTAACTTGAATGCATTGTCATTAATCTTGTGAATGATTCTAAATGGTCCGTAGAATCTAGGGGCTAATTTGACAACTGGATGTCTATCGACACTTTGCAGTCTACGCTTTTCTATTCTAAGCCAAACATAATCATCAATTTTGAAATTCATGGCTTGTCTTTTCTTGTTGGCTTGTTTGGTATATGATTGTTGGGCTTTAGCAATCATATCCTTTACCTCATCAAAAATAGTGTTATGCATAACAGCAATATCATCGGCACTTTGTATTTTATTAGACAAAGAGGCAACAGGTGTAGATAATCTATATCCATAAATAACTTCAAAAGGTGCTTTCTTTGTAGATGTGTGCGGTGTATTATTGTAAGCAAACTGTAATAAATGCAAATGAGTATCCCATGTCTGAGGTTTAGAGATAGTGTATGCACGTAAAAGATCTAGAATAGTGCTATTTGTGGCTTCTGTTTGTCCATTTGTTTCTGGATGAAATGCAGATGAGAAATCAATCTTTGTGCCTAGATTTGCAAACAGTGTAATCTAAAAATTATTACAAAATCTAGAATCTCTATCTGAAATAATCACTTTCGGCAATCCATGGTTAGTAAAAATAGTTTTAAAAAATAACTCTGCTGCTTGTGATGCTGTTAAAGTTTTCTTACATGCAATGAAATATGCTTGCTTACTAAATCTATCTACAATTGTCCAAATCATGTCATGGTTAGATTTAGTATTTGGTAAGCCAGTAATGAAATCCATAGATATATGTTCCCAAGGTTTAGATGGAATAGATAAAGGCATTAATAGTCCATACTGTTTACCATGATGTCTCTTTATTCTTTGACAAATCAAACATTCAGAAACAAAATTAGATACATCTGCATCCATATGCGGCCAATAAAAATCTTCAGTTAACATGCGTAATGTAGAAATGATACCTCTATGACCTTGATATGGGGGACAATGAATTTCATTCAAAACAAAAGATCGGAATGGAATAGTAACACACAGTCTCTTTTCAAAGAACATGAATCCATCATTATATGACAATGAATCAACAGGAATGAAATTATTTTGAACTAATTTTTGCCAATCAGAATGAAAAGTAATATCCTGGTGATATGTGTCTTTCATAGCAATCAAAGAATCAAAAGATATGATAGAAATGTTGTGAATTGCAGGTCTTCTACTCAATACATCAGCAACTACATTTTCTTTTCCAAGTTGGTATTGAATGATAGGATGGAAACTTTGAATGAATGAAGCCCATTTGATATGACGGTCAGAAATTTGGGGTTGGCTAAGTAGATGTCTAATGCTTTGCTGGTCGGTCTTTATCATGAATTCTGAACCCATTAAATAATGCTTCCATTGTTTTAATGCTTGGACAACTGCTAAGAGTTCCTTGTCATAAGTGGAATATTTGAGCTCAGAGGGTTTCAGCTTAGAACTAGAATATGCTATTGGATGGTTGTCTTGCATTAGCACGGCTCCTATTCCTGATCCGCTAGCATCAGTCACAACTAAAAAGAATGGTCTGTTAAAGTTAGGCAATTGTAGAACAGGGGCATTGGTCAATGCACGTTTGAGTAAATCAAAGGATTTCTGCTGGTTTTCAGTCCATTGATAAACAATGCCTTTCTTAAGAAGTTTGGTCAGTGGTAAAGCAAGTAATGAGAAATTACGTACAAACTTCCTATAGAAACTAGCAAGACCAAGGAATGAGCGTAATTCATGTACATTTTTAGGAATAGGCCAATGGAATATTGCATCAATTTTCTTAGGATCAACTTTTATTCCTTCTTTTGATACAATATGACCTAGATATTCTATTTCTGTCTTAAAGAATTCACTCTTGTCAGGATTTGCAAACAATTGATTTTCTTTCAGTAATTGAAAAACTAATGATAAATGCTCATAATGCTCTTTTTCACTTTGACTGAACACTAAAATATCATCAAAGAAAACAATCACACAATATTGATATTTTAGAAAAATACGGTTCATCATTCTACTGAAAGTAGCAGGTGCATTAGTTAATCCAAATGGCATAACTAAGAATTCGTAATGGCCAAATTGTGTCCTGAATGCAGTCTTAAATATGTCGGATCTATCTAGCCTCACCTGATGATATCCAGATTTAAGGTCAATTTTACTAAATATAGAAGATCCTTGCAGTTTGTCCATAAGGTCATCGACTCTAGGTATAGGATACCTATTCTTTACAGTGATCTTGTTTAATGCTCGGTAGTCAATACACATCCGATAAGTATTATTCTTTTTCTTGACTAAGAGCATAGGTGCTCCGAATGGAGAACTGCTAGGTCGAATTAAACCTCTATTGAGTAATTCTTCAACTTGAGTCTGGATTTCTTTTTGCTCTATTTGATTGTGCCTATATGGGGCTTTGCAAGGTGGTTGTGTGCCAGGTATTAGGTCAATCTTATGGTCTTCTGGACGTGATGGTGGTAAACCTGGTGGTAGGTCTTCTGCAAAACAATCCTTAAAATATGCAAGAAATTCCTTATGCCTAGGGTGCATATGAGTTTCTTTTGCATGCAATTCATTCACCCAAATGAGATATGATTTAGTATTCTTGCGTAGTGCACGTTTTGCTTGAGTATGCGAAAGCAGTGGAAACATATGAGATACATGCATACCAAATAATGTAATAGATTTTCCTTGAAAATTAATATTCATTGTGTGTGTGGAATAATCTATATTGGGATTATGTTGATGTCTCCATGGCATTCCTAGAATAATGTCGCTAGATTGTAATGGGACAACTAAGAAATTTCTTCTTTCAATATATGGACCAATTTGAATTTCTAAATCTTGAACTTCTTGTGTGCCATTGTACCTAGTGCCTAAAAATGCAGCTTTTATGCGATAGTGCGTAGGTACTGTATGCAGTTTCAATTCCTTTACCAATTTTGCTGAAATAAAGTCATGGGTACTACCGTCATCATGCAATATAATTCTTTCTTTTCCATGCACCATACATTTCATAGTCAACAATGAATGTAAAGTAGGCATACCTGGTAAAGTGTCGGAAGTAGTAGTAGGATCATCTTCTTCTTCAATGAAATCTGGCATATCCTCATGCTCGTCTTCGTCCATAGCTCCAAGGTAGTTGATATGTGCTGATGGCTTCTTTGAATGACAATTTGCTGCGAGATGCCCTGGCTGGTGGCACTTGTAGCATACGATGGGCTTGGCTTTGGTCACATTATTTGCAATGGCTGGGAGTCTGGGTATATTTGGATTTGCTTGTTGGATAGGCTTAGGATTTGGATTGACAGTGGATGGTAATGCAGGTGGTTTAGGCCAATTCTTGCAGAAAGATGGTGATGAAAAACGACCTGGATTAAACCTTATGAAATTGGAATTGAATTGTTTAGATCCATAATTACCGTTTGCTTGGAATGGCTGTGGTCGTCGATCTCTTCCACGTAACTTATCTTCAGTGTCGTGAGCTAAGGAGATGGCGTCTTCAAGGGTAGCAGGCTTGAACATGTTCACCTCAGCGTAGTAATGTCCAAGAAGTCCAGACATATACTTCCGCTTATGTGTCGTCTCTGGTACGTCTTCAAGCATGCGTAGCTGTAGGAGTGCATTCCAAAAACGCTCTGTATACTGCGGAATAGGCTCACGATCGCGTTGTTGAAGTAAATCCCATTGCTTGATAGCCTTCTCATGAAATTGCGGTGGTAGGAAATTTTGCATGAACTTTTTCTTGAAATCTTCCCATGTAGCAGGACATTCTATACTCTTGCGGACTACAGTCCACCAAAGTGATGCTCTATCTATCAGATGATTAGTAACACACTTGATTTTATCTTTCTCAGGATAAGTTTCCTCATGGAAATAGTCATCAAACTGGCTAATGAATGATAAAACAGTCTTTCCTTCTCTTATGCCATTGAAAGTGCGAAACTTGAAATTTCGTTTACTTATCTTGGATTCCTTGCGAATGGTTTGTGCTTCAAGAGTGGCGTCGATGGTACGGCGAATCAAATCTTCAGCTTGAGGTTCTTCTTTATCAGTGGACGCTCCTTGTAGCTTTGTCAATTGCGCTTGCAAGGCTTGCCTAGCTCTTCGCTCTTCGTCCAATTGCAGCATGATAAGATCCAGTTTTTGTTCCATGGTAGGCTCGGGTAGGTCGTCTTCAGCCATAGGATCATCCATATGTGGGATAGTCATCCTGTAAAACTCAACAAACCTTTCTCACTCAAAATCAGTTAGCGGGATGAGCGTAGCTCAAATTTGGGGTTACAAGGCTATGTATTTTTGGGTATTTTCTTCTTCAATTTTCAGAAATTCTGAAATATTTCTGTCTCCGTTTGCTGAAAGTACTTCAACGAACTTGTAGATAGGTAAAACAGCTTGCTGCGAACAACTTTCCAGTTCAGAGTTTTTGCATACGAACAAGTCTTCTATGAGTTTCGAGCGTTAGTCAGTTCTGATTTAGTCTGACTTGCAGAGTTGCAGACTTAGCAGACTTGCAGAACTTGATTCCAAGTGACTTACTGAACTTGACTTCTGGTGCGCAGGACCCGGAGTTTACAGACTTGTTTGCCTTCACTGACTTGCAGAGTTTTGGAGTAACTTAAGCTTAATGAATTAAGCTTAAGCTTAATAAGCTTAAGAAGGAGAAAACAGGCCGCCGTTTTTTTCGTGAAGGGGGGGGGGCCATTTTTTTACTGACGCGGAAATTTCGGAGATGTCTTCTTGCCAATCGATTTGACGATTTGAAGCTTATAAAGCTTCTTAAGCTTAAGACTAAGCTTTAAGGTCAAACTAAACTTGATTAAGAAGAAATCTTATCTCTGTTTGCAACGACTTGATGAAGAACATGTATGAGTGGTCCTCCGCCGATAGAGCCTGGTCCTTCGCGATCTGACAGTGGAAATAGGGGTTCTTGATCGCCAGAAGTCTGCCTGTATCGACGGTTCGCGACGAGATTGACTGTAGAGGCCGTTTGTTCCTGGAGCTCCGCCTTTGCCCAAGATTGGTAGCGATTGGAAGCCCTTGATCTCTGCTCCTCTCTGATACCACTGGTGCGCAGATCGGACGCAGATAGCTCACGTGGTGAATCCCAGAAGGTCCCCAAGAACAAAGTACTCTACTTTTTAGCACAAAAACCCATGTAAAAGCAAGCACGACATGAGACAAGAGACAAATTGGGTTCAATCTCCCCCATGCCTTGTGTGAGCGCTTCACAAAGCATGTATTTAATGTATATTTCCAATCTTTATGCTCAAAAATAGCCCAATTACAAAAATATGACAAGCTTTTAGCTTTTGAGTTTGCTTTCTACCAAAAATAAGAAAATAAAGCTAATGGACGGTGCCCATAGTGTCTGGCACGCCCAATCTCAATGTCCAAATAGAAATAACATATCCAGGCGCATAAGCGCATACAAAATAATAATAAATAATCGATGTCTCTATAGACATAACAAAATATAGGCGTGGCGCCTATCAAAATATAGTCCAAAGATCGAAAACCCGCTAGACTCCAATGCTTTCCTCCGCCACTGCTGCTATCTCTACACATCAACTGAAGCATTCACAATCGTTAGTAAAATAACACAATTAAACCGACAAAAGTGAATACCTAGCAGTCTTCAGCTACATAAATAAATCAACTGGTTAGAAATAAATCCTAACCTTAATTTATTACGAGTGCGCACTCTAAACTCATAAACGTTTATTAATTTAATATGCATTTTGCGGAATCACCCGCTATGGAATCACCCATGTACACACTAAATTAATGAAACGCCCGAAAAGGACAGGCGTCCCCATCAACTTCTCGCACAAAGAATCCTCTTTGCGTATGAGCCCCGGTCATCTAAGTTTACAGAATCCACCGTAAAACCTCACGGAATCCACCGTGGAATATGCCTCCTGGCATCACTTGTTGCCAAGTCAAAACCCTCAAACCCAAAGATCATACCCACATTCACGAAATGTTGAGTCAATTGGATGCTCATGCATAAAACGATCTAAGGTTTCTATCCTAGGGATCACTCGTTCAAATGATGAAACTCCGACTGAGTTGGAAATAGCTAGGACCGTGGCCCAATATAATTAGGAATGGGTTGGGTAAGAAGACACCCTAAACCCTGCTACTCGGCTGGAGGTAATTCTGTGACCAGAAAACGCCATTCAATGGGTGAAATGATCCCGTGAAATAGATGCAACACATGTGCAAAAAGTTGCAACATCGCATAGACTTGTGACTTGTCCACAAGAGAGTTTTGTCATTTCTTGAAATGAGGTTGGCAAGTTATTGCGCAAATTTAACTTACAAGAGGATGAGTAATCATCCTGTTACATCACCTTTCTTGGGGAATAATTGCCAAGTAAAAGGAGAGTTAGGTATTTGCCTGGAAGCAAATGACCAATCAATAAATTGAAGCGACATGGTCGCCAGGATTTACTATTACCTAAGGTATTGGTTAAGTTGGGTTAACAGGGTATGGCCCTAATCCAAGGAAAAAAGGGGGAACAAACAAACCCTTGGGAATCTTGCCAAGTCGTAATTTGATCCCAGATCGAATGCTGGATGCATTCGGAGAGAAAGATTCACTTTTTAACAGATGGCCAAATAAACAACCACTGGAATTGATTGTGCTTGTAACAGTTTAGAAAGCACTGTTTGCATTGTTTGCTCAAGGAACTAAAGGATGAAAAGATATATAAATGCTTCAGGTTGAAGGCCTGAAGGGAGAGGCAGCTTCAGTTACCCCCGACTGCCTGCCTGACCCTAACCAAGGGGGTTGTTGACCGCGCCGGGAACATGGACCGAACCCGCCGCGAGAGGTCTCTCCGTTGAGCTCTACTTGGAGCAGGAGGACGCTTGGGTGCCAGGGGGGCTTTGGTCGTAAATCCCTCGCCTTCCGGGTCCTGCACAAGAGGCTAACGTGACTCGGGATTGGATCCCGAGGCCCGCATACTAGTCTACGGGCATAAGCTTGGAATAGTGATCCCTGGTGGATTACTGGATAGCCTTCGGGCGGATTATGAACAAGCCTACGGGCGGAACTCCTTGTATTTCAAAGATAAAAGGATAAAATGATAATAAAGAAGTTGTTTGACATTGTTTTTCTATGTCACGTGATAAGATTATGTGAAGGAACCAGTGTTTAATAGGGATAATCAAAGAAGCTGTTTGTTATATGTCAAATTAATGTGTTAGGTAATTACATAACTAAAACAAACCGAGGAAAGTGCGGAGGATGGACCATGGGTCCGTCCTACAGATGGGTGGTCCCGGTTAGTGTTGAGATATCGAGCTCCACTCGTGATACGCCAGGGTGACCGTTGTATATTTATGTCACCGACTTGTCAGTTGCAGACGCGGTTGGTACACCGCCCATGAATAATAGCTACATGATAGCTATCCTTATCTACTCTAGTTCGTGGCTCAGTTAGTATGCCACCTTAGTTAGTTGAGTTTGGTTTTTGAGACCCATATAGAGGGTTCTTCTATTTTCTTTGTATCAGAGTTCTTTTGGCTTACACAACTAAGAAGAGGAAAACTGTTTTCAGCCTCCACCCTTGTGTGTCTTCCCCCATTGTGCAAGCAAGAAAGCTTCAAGCGAGACTCCTTCCTTCTCTCCCACAATCTTGACATGGTATCAGAGCCTTGTTCGTGGTAAGGAGCTCAAGAAAGCAAGCCAAGCTCGCGGTGGTCTGGTAAGAGGAGCAGTGTTGCTTTCATTTCCTGTTTTGGGAGCAGATCTCTGCAGGTAGCACAGCCGGAAATTGCAGGAGTGGATTGTCTCAGGTTGAGACGCCCTTCGCGGTGAAGCAAGAGGGCAGTATATGCTGCGGGATTGGGCTTTAGCCCTCGGCGACCTTGTTTTTTTGATTTGAGGCCATTTCGGGGCCTGTTTTGCAGACGGAAGTTTTCTGCACGCACTCAAGAAAAGGCTCAGTTTTATGCTGTGCGACCACTGTTCTACAGGTCGGTGAAAAGTTACTGTAGAAATTGCATCGTATGCTTGTGCGCAGAGACATTGGGAGTTTCAGAATCATCCTTGGTTCCTGTTTATGCAAAATCGTCACTAGGAAGTGACTGTGTGGTCAAATACCACTTTCGCCAGTTTTGCAGATTTGCCCTTGTGAGGGTGAAGCTGTGTTTTTTTGCAGTGACAGAATTTCTTGCAGTATTCTGTAATGGCGTCTGATTCTCTTTCACAGATTGTCACTGAAAAGCTTGACAAGAACAACTTCCAGGCATGGAAATTTAGAATGACGAATTTCCTTATGGGAAAAGGATATTGGGAATTTGTTGCAGGAAATGAAGAAGAACCAGTTCTTCCTGATGTTCCCAATCAACAACAAATGCAGGCATTGAAAACATGGCATGAGAGAGCCAGGAAAGTTATGTATTGGCTGTCTATCAGTATTTCAGACTCTATGATTGTGCATATTCAGGATGCAAGTACGCCAAAGGAGGCATGGGATACTTTGTCAAAAATGTATAGCACAAATACGCAAGCCAGGAAAATGCAGCTCAAGCAAGAGTTGCATAATGTGCAAAGAGAAAGTATGAGCATCAACGACTACCACATGAAGGTGAAGAAGATTGCAGATGCACTTGCTTCCATTGGGTCGCCAGTGGAAGATGATGATTTAGTTTCCGTGACCTTGAATGGTCTAGGAAAGGATTATGCACAGTTTCGGACATCCATTTCAGTTCGTGAAAGATTTCCTGATTTTGAGGAGTTGATTGCTCTTCTAATTTCTGAGGAACAGAGAAATGGTGGTGCATCTTCTTCAGGAGGAACTTCAAAAGAAGCTGTCTTCTACTCAAATGCTGGAAGAGGTAGAGGCAGAGGTAGAGGAGGCCGATTTGGAGGCCGTGGCAGAAATCAGAATATGCAGCAAACTCAAGAAAACCAGTCCTATGGAGGAGGACGTGGTAACTCTAGAGGCAGGGGGAGCCAAAGAGGTCGTGGTGGATGGCAAAGAGGCCAAAATGCGAACAGTAATGTTGAATGCTACTACTGTGGTAAAATGGGTCATATGGCTAAAGACTGCTATAAAAAGCAGAATGACATCATGAATGGAAAACTGCAACAAGGGAATTATGCATCTTCTAGTAGACAGGGTGATGACAGAAATGAGCATTTGTTCATGGTGCAGCACATGAACAATTCTATGACAAGTGCAGAAGAAAGCAATGATGTATGGTATGTTGACTCAGGTGCATCAAACCACATGACAGGTCATGCAGAATGGATGGAGGATGCAAGGAAAATGGAAAAACCAGGATTTGTGGAGACTGGTGATGATACTGCACATCCTATTGTGCAGATTGGAAAAATTCCCTTGTCTATGCAGGGTGGGAAAAAGAAATACCTGTCCGATGTATTTCATGTCCCGAATATCACCAAGAATCTGGTTTCAGTTGGTCAAATGGTTGAACAGGGCTTGCAGGTCAGATTTAATCCTCATGGATGCTTTGTTGAGGATATGAAAAATAAAGGTCGCTTGATAGCAAAAGGAAAGAAGAAGGGCAGAATGTTTACATTGGATGCAGACATGTCTGAATTGAGTGCAGCAATGTTTGCACATGGGACCGGTGTAGTTGCAGATATTGATATCTGGCATAAACGCATTGGTCATGTTAATGTATAGCGACTTAAATCAATGCAGGCCCAAAATATTGTTGCAGGATTGCCCAAATTCAAGGTTGCAGAAATGCATAAGGTATGTGAAGCCTGTCAGTTTGGAAAACAGGCAAGGAAACCATTTCCTAGACATGTTCAAGAGAGTGAGAAGCCATTGGAATTAATTCACTCTGATGTGTGGACAACTAAAGCTGCATCTCTTGGAGGCTGTCATTATTTTGTCAGTTTTATTGATGACTATAGCAGAAAAGTTTGGGTGTATTTTATGAAAAAGAAAAGTGAAGTTTTTGGGCATTTCAAAACTCTTAAAGCTATGGTTGAAAAAGAAACAGGCTTGCAGATAAAATGCCTAAGGTCAGATGGAGGGGGAGAGTACCTCTCAAATGAGTTTGCAAAGTTCTTGCAGGAGCATGGCATAAAGCAGCAATATTCATGCAGTTATACCCCACAACAAAATGGAATTGCAGAAAGGAAAAACAGGCATATTGGAGAGGTATCTCGTGCCATGCTCAATGAAAAAGACTTGCCAGATTTTTATTGGGCTGAAGCAGTTGCTACAGCAGTCTACATAATGAACAGGACTCCCACTGCAGCAATACATGGAATGACTCCAGAGGAGAGGTATACTGGTAGGAAACCAGATATTTCTCATTTGAAAATTTTTGGTTGCATTGCCTATGTACATGTGCCAGATGAGCTGAGATCCAAGTTGGATCCAAAAGCTGAGAAGTGCATCTTTATTGGTTACTCTCTGCAGCAAAAAGGGTATAGATGCTATAACCCTTCTACTCGTAAGTTTACAGTGAGCAGAGATGTTGTTTTTGATGAGATGAGTAGCTGGTATAAACCAGTAAATGTGATTGATGATGAAGATGCACAAAATGGTAATGCTACACAGAATTCACAGCAGCAGTCACAAAATATTAGTGGACCTGGAGCGTCCTCTAGCAGTGGTTCACATTCTTCGCCATGGACAGGCAGATTGAGATCAGGAGAATCTTCTCAAAGCAATGCAGATAGTGGTATGCAGGTATCACGAAAAGGAAAAGAGAAGGTTGATCAGCCCATGTTTGATGTGAATGCAGGTCACTCTTATGTGGATGGTGAATCCAGTGGCTCAGAACAGAGCATTGATGATGAGTTGGGTATTCCTTCTATTGTTACACCTGGAGTAAGGAAGACCAGGGATGTTTTGAGAGCACCTGGGAGTGAACCTACTTTGCGCAGGTCTACGAGAGCTAGGTATCCTGTGGATAGGCTGAAATATGATGGATTTACAGCCATTCACTATGCATATATGGTCAAGGTGATACAGGAACCAGAACCCACTTCTTTTGAGCAAGCCATGGGAAAAGAAAAATGGGAGAAAGCCATGGATGAAGAAATGGATGCCTTGGAAGCAAATGCTACATGGGAATTGGTACCTTTGCCTAAAGGTAAGAATGCAATTGGCTGTAAGTGGGTTTATAAGGTGAAGCACAATGCAGATGGTTCTGTGAACAGATACAAGGCAAGATTAGTAGTCAAGGGGTATGCACAAACATATGGCATTGACTATGAAGAAACATTCAGTCCGGTTGCAAGGATGGCAACCGTAAGAGCAGTCATTGCTATGGCTGCATCAAAGGAATGGTCTTTACATCAGATGGATGTAAAGAATGCCTTCTTGCATGGTGACTTGCAAGAAGAGGTCTATATGGAGCAGCCACCAGGTTATGTGCATGATGTTCATCCTGAGTTTGTTTGCAGGTTGAAGAAAGCCTTGTATGGCTTGAAGCAAGCACCTAGAGCATGGTCTGACAAGATAGGACAGTATCTTGTCACTATTGGCTTTCAGATTTCCAAGGCAGATTTCTCACTTTATGTGAGAAAAACAGAGAAAGGTATTATGCTACTTGTCATTTATGTTGATGATTTGATTATGACAGGTGACAGTGATGAAGATATCCTTCATGTGAAAATGCTATTGAAGCAGAAGTTTGAGATGAAGGATTTGGGAGAGCTGCGTTATTTCTTGGGCATTGAGGTGATTAGATCACCAAGTGGGATACAGCTCTTGCAGAGGCAGTATGGATTGGACATGCTGTCCAAATATGGGATGACAGGCTGTAAGCCTATTTCAGTTCCTTTGGAGCAAAATGTGAAGCTGAGCACAGATGCATGTGAGCTTCTAGAAGACCCTACTATGTACAGACGCATAGTAGGAAGTTTGATTTATATGACTATTACCAGGCCAGATTTGAGCTATGCTGTTGGATTGGTAAGTCAGTTTATGCAGGCTCCAAGGAAACCACATTTGGATGCGGCTAGACGCATACTTAGGTATGTGAAGTCCACATTGCAGTATGGACTATTTTATGAGACTGGGGTTCAGATACAGTTGCATGGATACACTGATGCTGATTGGGCTGGTAGTATTTCTGATAGACGATCTACCAGTGGATATGTATTCTCTTTTGGGAGTGCTGCAGTCACTTGGAGCAGCAAGAAACAGCCTACAGTTGCCTTGTCGAGCACAGAGGCTGAGTACAGGGGTGCAGCAATGGCTGCATGTGAGGTAGCTTGGTTGCATAAGCTACTTTATGATATGCATCAGTCTACAGATGGGCCAGTTGTCATTTATTGTGACAACATGAGTAGTATACACTTGGCAAATAACCCAGTCTATCATGCTAGAACAAAGCACATTGAGGTGCATTATCACTATGTGCGAGAGAGGGTTTTACTAGGTCTTATTGATCTAGTTTATGTCAGCACAGAGGATCAGGTAGCTGACATATTCACGAAGGCATTGGGCGCAGAGAAGCTGCGTAAGTTCAGAGACCTGCTTGGTGTGCATGAATTGGGATTGAGCTCGAGGGGGAGTGTTGAGATATCGAGCTCCACTCGTGATACGCCAGGGTAACCGTTGTATATTTATGTCACCGACTTGTCAGTTGCAGACGCGGTTGGTACACCACCCATGAATAATAGCTACATGATAGCTATCCTTATCTACTCTAGTTCGTGGCTCAGTTAGTATGCCACCTTAGTTAGTTGAGTTTGGTTTTTGAGACCCATATAGAGGGTTCTTCTATTTTCTTTGTATCAGAGTTCTTTTGGCTTACACAACTAAGAAGAGGAAAACTGTTTTCAGCCTCCACCCTTGTGTGTCTTCCCCCATTGTGCAAGCAAGAAAGCTTCAAGCGAGACTCCTTCCTTCTCTCCCACAATCTTGATAGTTAGCCGGGAACTTTTCTCAAAAATCTCGAAGAGCAGCGGGAGGTTCATCGAAAGCAATGACCGAGAATTATGTTTTACCTAATTTACGCTGTTTTAGGGGAACAGAATGGGACTATGCCTTATGGCAGAGAGGTTGAGTTTTGCATCCCTCTCGTTCCCATTCTCCTTGAACCAAGTGCAGCGAGATTCCGCTTCGGACCTGGCGTTTCTGCGTAAAGTAGTTCGCTCGGGTCTGACGCTAGTTGCTGCTAGCTAATGACCAAACAGGAAAACCCAAATTCAGGTCGATCCTAAGTGGGAACGGCCAGGATACTTCCGCTACGTGGCAGACGCGGGAAGACCTAGATCGCAAGTCCCGTAACATTCCATGGGAGTGCCGGGCGGAGCTTTCTAGACATCCTTTCCGATGGACTGCTAAGACGTGTCCGGGATGATTCTAGGGGACACGTTATAGTTGGTATCAGAGCAAACCAACAAAGGATTTGTTTTTAGAAAATTTTACGAAGTAAAGAAAATGCTACTGTCCCAAACATTTCCTTACTTCAATGCTGTCTTGCAGAATTACGAAGCATGGAACAAGTTCTTAGTGTTCCGAGTCATGTTTATGACCGCGATGCATTCCACGGATTATCGACAAAGGGTTAAGATGATGAACATCCTAGACCGCATTTACAATCCATCACTTGTGTACGTGGAATGGAGATGGATGGGTGTTTCAGGGATCTATTACATAACTGCCTATCAACCTGCGTACCTTCAAATTAACTTGAAGAGAATCAAGTGGATGGAGGATTTGAAGATCGTAAAGCTGTTCGTCTTTGTTGAGGCTCATGCAAACGCGACCCTACAGGTCGGAGGTCGAAGGGCTAACCAGAATAAGTATGTGTACGGGGAAGTGATTCAAAGAATCCTTGCCGACCGAATCAAGGTTTTGGGACGTCATGAGAAGAATGGATATCAAAGGAAAAGATACCCTAATCTTCCAATGAACTATCGATTCCTGAAAATCGATGACCCCAATCCATACTACTACTCAGTTCCTGTAGCTGAATGCAATAATATCTTATTCTCTTCGAATTAATGTATTAACTTGTTCCATCGCCCCAAGAAATAATTGTACCTCGAAAGGGCTATGTTGATATGAATGGAATAAAACTTTTTCTTCCGATTGTCTTGACTATGAATATTGATAAAGAAGTAAAGTGATTTGGCCACTTGGCTGAAGGAATACGTGGACGTAGTTTCTGAAGAGTTAACAAAACGTCCACTTCAAAGAGAAGTAGATCATGAGATCAAGCCAGTAATAGGAGCTGCGCCAATTACGAAGAGACCATATAGAATGTCTATATCGGAAGCAATTGAGTTGAAGGAACAACTCAAGCAACTACTAGAATAGGGCTACATCCATCCTAACAGTCACCATGGGAAGCACCAGTACTGTTCTAGAAAAAGAAAGATGGAACACTTCAACTATATATTGATCACAGTGGGTTGAATCAATCAACAGTCAAGAACAAATATCATATTCTTAGAATAGATGAGCTTCTTGATAGTCTTCAGGGTGCCAAAATCTTCTCCAAGATTATCTTAGGTCTGGTTACTATCAGATAAGAATCAAGGAAGAAGATATCCCAAAGACGACCTTCAACACTAGATATGGACACTTGAGTTCTAGTTATGTCATTAGGGCTTACGAATGTGCCTGCCACATTCAATAGGTTAATGAAGGATATCTTTAGACCATATCCTGATAAACTTTGTGCTCGTCTTCTTTGATGACACTCTAGACTATTCCAAACAGGAAGGAGATCATGAACCCCAACTTCGGATTTTCCTTGAGACAAGGAGGTCATACAAGCTGTATGCTAAGATGACGAAATGTGCATTCCCCAAACATCAAATTGGTTATCCAGGATTCATCATATCGGTAGAAGGAATCTCAGTGGAGCCAGCCTAAGTTAGAAATGTTCTAGGATGGCCAAATACCAACAACTGTCAAAGAAATACTCAGCTTTCTTGGATTGACAGGACGGTATGGGGTCTTCATCAAAAACTATGCTTTGATTGCAGCACCTTTGACAGAATTATTGAAGAAGCAAACATCCATTGCATGGTCAACTACCGAACAAACTAGCTTTGATAGGTTGAAGCAAAGTTTGGTATTAGTACCGATCCTAAAACTTCTAGACCACAGTAAGGAGTAGAGGTAGTAACTGATACTAGCATGCTTATGAAGAAAAGTCATCCTATAGTCTAATCTTCAAGAAACTGAAGACCCATGAAAAGAATTATGCTACCCATGATCTTGAACTTTTAGTTGTCAAGCTTTGGAGACACTACTTGCTGGGTAACAAGTTTACACTAGTGACTGATCATAAAAAGTCTCAAGTGGAACTTTACCTATAACAAGCTCAACATGAGGAAATGTCAGTGGATTGAAGTATTGGAGGAGTGTGACCTTAAGATCAAGTACCGAACTGGAAAGGAGCATGTAGTTGCTGATGCACTTAGTCGCAAGGCATTCCTAAATTCACTAATCTTGCAAAATCCATCAATAGCTAGATCTCTAGCCACAAAGGTATAAATGCCGAACAACCCCATACTTGAGCTAGCTAGAGAGGAAGGATGCCACGATCTAGCCTATCAAAGGATGCCAAGGAAAATCTCTATCGAGGACCAGGAACAAAAGCTAGAGGCTAAGTATCATGAAATTCTCTATCAATAGTGGACTTGTCTACTATGGGACGAGAGTATGTATACCAGCAAGCCAGTTACTTAAACAGAAGATATTGTGCGAAGCTCATGATTTCACTTTCTCGGGACATCAAAGCTGCGAAGGATAGATAGAAGGCATACACGGATTTGAAGTGTCAAAGTAGAATATTTGAGGAAGGAGACATGGTCTTCATTCACGTATGCCCAAAGAAGAGTTCTCTATCCTTAGGAGGTTGCAGGAAGCTAAGTCCAAGGTATTGTGGACCATACAAGATCCTCGAGTGCTTAAGACCTAATGCTTATAGACTGCAACTCCCTGAAAACCTAAAGGTTCATAATGTATTCCATATCAGTCTATTGAAGAATGAAGTATGTACCTAACCCTAACCATGTACTTGATGACCAACAAATTGTAATATTTAGTCAAGGAGTCCTTGAGCTACAGCCTGATGGGATCTTAGATGCTAGGGGAGAAACGACTAAGATCTAGAACCTTGAAAGAATGCCTCGTCCAGTGGAAAGATTATCCCAGGGAAGATACCACTTGGGTGATGATAAGCACTCTCAATCTTCAATATCCCCAGTTTATCTCGAGATGAGGACATCTCGATTCTTCTAAGGGGGAGAGAATGTAATATTCCCAACCGTGAATATTGACTTCCCGCACACTGCGTACTGTAAATATTGACTTCCCGCACACTGCGTAAACCTTGTACAAAGGTTATCCCACATATTGGATCTACCGGCAGTATAATGTGTAACCTGCACGTGAGAAATCGAGACCATTCGCATTGGAAAAAGCAAGCCGAGGTTCAAAATCGAAATTCCCGCGTAAACACCCTCTTGGGAGGGGCAATTTTGAATATTCAAGGCAAATTTTTTTACTTTAATCCCTTTTTCCCAGCCGATGCATGGCTGAAGAAGAGGGAGTGTGGGGGGATGGCCCATGGATGAGTCGTGGCCTGCATGGGAGGGGGGGAACCCATGCACTGGCCACGTGTGTGGAGGCTTTCTCTTCCCTCCCCCCCCTTGCCTATATGAACTCCCGTTAGGGAGAGAAGAGGAAAAAGGGAAAGGGACGGTGCTGTGAGAGGGAGGAGGGGACGCTGCTGCCCCGCCGTTGGGGAAAGGAGGGAGACCAGGGTGCCGTCGCCGCCGTGCAGGAAGCCGCCAACCGCCATAGTCCGCCGCCACGGTCCGCCAGGCCGCCACAGCCCGCCGCCACCTCGCCTTGATCACGACCCCCCCCCCCCCCCCCCCCCCCCGATGTTGCTGCAGAAGCCTAGAAGCTTCTTAGAAGCTTCTTAAGAAGCTTCTAAGGGGGCTTTCTTAAGCCCCCTTCCCACTAGATCCCCATAAGTCCATTCATACCCCCCCCCCCCCCCCCGGGACTTTGAAGAGAAGAGGAAGAAGCTATAAAGCCTTCCGCAAGATCCTTCGTAAGAGGCTTCCCGTAATTAGACTTCAAAGGCCACAAGCCATCCGTGAACCCATTCCTAGCCACCCGGTTTTTCCTAAAGAACTCATAAAGCCCTCTTCCCCAAGCACCATTTATCCAAAGTCTCGCAAAGGAATCTCCTGCGTACGAGGGAAAAAGGCAAAGGTCTGGAGGCTGCATACCAAGGCAAGTCAATTCATAGACCGCAAAGGCAAACCAGAAGCCGAAACCACGCCTGCGATGGCCCCAAAAAAGTCACAAAGTGCGCCTGCGGGAGGTTCATCTCCAAGCATTCAAGTGGATATCTCCCCGAGCCCACAAGTCCAGGTTTTTTCGAGTTTATTCTCACACAAAGAAATGTTTAGGCACGCTTAATTCCATAAGGGAGAATGCATTTTACGCTTATTTTTAATGCATGTGGCAGCGTTAAAAATACATTTGATAAGTTATCTCTTTAAACATTAGACAAGGTTGATGCATGTCATGAAATTGAAACAGTTGCATTTCCAGAGTTGTCCGCCTTAGAAGACTAGCTGCATGTTGCTATTTTGGAGCATTATCAAAGTAATGAGTCTAAACATATAGGGCAAAGAAATGAAATTGATAAGTGCATTTGGTTACTAGACATGGTGGGAATAAGCGTGTGCCGCATTTTAGGCAACATCTTCCTTGTAATGATTCATGAGGAAAAGTTAACACCCATAAGATATTATCCGAAAAGAAATAGAAGGGTACGAAAATGATCTTATGGACTTGCAAGTAGCATGTAACATGGAATAAGTTAACACTAGCTTTAGTTTGGTATGAACTTCATTAACTACATTGTAGCTAGGGGAAAGTTGCGTGTTGCATAGTCATCATGCATAAATTTCATTCATCAGGAGCCGTATTTTAGGAAAGGTCGCATGGTTTATCAAAGCATGAGATTCTAAGGTGTAGACAACAAGGTTGTAGGCATGGTTATTTGATGTAAGTCCTAGTAGGTCCTAGGAAAGTTAGTACCCAGATTATCATGCATTTTTACTATACCAAGGAAAGATAGAGTTATTGTGAACCATGTGATGCGTAGAAGCAATGAATCACATGTTTACATGTATTGCGGTAGTTGCAACTATTTTTCCTCCTTTAGATCTACTTTATTATCTCTAGGAAGGATTCATCCTTGTCGCGAGACAAGCATAGTGAATTACCCAAATCACCTAGTCACAAAGGATTCACATGGGTATGGTTCAGTCGACATGACAAATATCCCAAGTGCTCACTTGGGTTTACTACGATAAGGAGTCGACCTAGTTTTACACTTGTTGCCAAGTCAAAACCCTCAAACCCAAAGATCATACCCACATTCACGAAATGTTGAGTCAATTGGATGCTCATGCATAAAACGATCTAAGGTTTCTATCCTAGGGATCACTCGTTCAAATGATGAAACTCCGACTGAGTTGGAAATTCCTAGGACCGTGGCCCAATATAATTAGGAATGGGTTGGGTAAGAAGACACCCTAAACCCTGCTACTCGGCTGGAGGTAATTCCGTGACCAGAAAACGCCATTCAATGGGTGAAATGATCCCGTGAAATAGATGCAACACATGTGCAAAAAGTTGCAACATCGCATAGACTTGTGACTTGTCCACAAGAGAGTTTTGTCATTTCTTGAAATGAGGTTGGCAAGTTATTGCGCAAATTTAACTTACAAGAGGATGAGTAATCATCCTGTTACATCACCTTTCTTGGGGAATAATTGCCAAGTAAAAGGAGAGTTAGGTATTTGCCTGGAAGCAAATGACCAATCAATAAATTGAAGCGACATGGTCGCCAGGATTTACTATTACCTAAGGTATTGGTTAAGTTGGGTTAACAGGGTATGGCCCTAACCTAAGGAAAAAAGGGGGAACAAACAAACCCTTGGGAATCTTGCCAAGTCGTAATTTGATCCCAGATCGAATGCTGGATGCATTCGGAGAGAAAGATTCACTTTTTAACAGATGGCCAAATAAACAACCACTGGAATTGATTGTGCTTGTAACAGTTTAGAAAGCACTGTTTGCATTGTTTGCTCAAGGAACTAAAGGATGAAAAGATATATAAATGCTTCATGTTGAAGGCCTGAAGGGAGAGGCAGCTTCAGTTACCCCCGACTGCCTGCCTGACCCTAACCAAGGGGGTTGTTGACCGCGCCGGGAACATGGACCGAACCCGCCGCGAGAGGTCTCTCCGTTGAGCTCTACTTGGAGCAGGAGGACGCTTGGGTGCCAGGGGGGGCTCTGGCCGTAAATCCCTCGCCTTCCGGGTCCTGCACAAGAGGCTAACGTGACTTGGGATTGGATCCCGAGGCCCGCATACTAATCTACGGGCAGAAGCTTGGAATAGTGATCCCTGGTGGATTACTGGATAGCCTTCGGGCGGATTATGAACAAGCCTACGGGCGGAACTCCTTGTATTTCAAAGATAAAAGGATAAAATGATAATAAAGAAGTTGTTTGACATTGTTTTTCTATGTCACGTGATAAGATTACGTGAAGAAACCAGTGTTTAACAGGGGTAATCAAAGAAGCTGTTTGTTATATGTCAAATTAATGTGTTAGGTAATTACATAACTAAAACAAACCGAGGAAAGTGCGGAGGATGGACCATGGGTCCGTCCTACGGATGGGTGGTCCCGGTTAGCCGGGAACTTTTCTCAAAAATCTCGAAGAGCAGCGGGAGGTTCATCGAAAGCAATGACCGAGAATTATGTTTTACCTAATTTACGCTGTTTTAGGGGAACGGAATGGGACTATGCCTTATGGCAGAGAGGTTGAGTTTTGCATCCCTCTCGTTCCCATTCTCCTTGAACCAAGTGCAGCGAGATTCCGCTTCGGACCTGGCGTTTCTGCGTAGAGTAGTTCGCTCGGGTCTGACGCTAGTTGCTGCTAGCTAATGACCAAACAGGAAAACCCAAATTCAGGTCGATCCTAAGTGGGAACGGCCAGGATACTTCCGCTACGTGGCAGACGCGGGAAGACCTAGATCGCAAGTCCCGTAACATTCCATGGGAGTGCCGGGCGGAGCTTTCTAGACATCCTTTCCGATGGACTGCTAAGACGTGTCCGGGATGATTCTAGGGGACACGTTACACTTGGGCTGAATTTTGAGATTGGGCTTAAGGAGAAAGGGGCATGAGCTAGCCTCCTAGGGACTTAAAATTGATTTTGAAAAAAATGAGAGAAAAGAAACACTTCCTATTAACCCTCGAAACAACACAAGGAGCAAAGAGACTTGTGAAGGAGCATGAAAAAATAGCTCGTTGAAAGAAATAATTAAAAAGACCAAGAAGAATGGGAAAATTGTTGAAAATCAAGAACAAGACACGCAATAAATAAAGCACATTTTAGCCCCTTGTAAAAGAGCATTGGCGAGATCCCTCTTGTGCAAGTTGTAAATGACAAGGGGAATATAGAAAAGCCATGAATAGGAAAGAAAGTAGAAAAGAGGACCAAGGTCAGATGGTTGGTCATGGAAAATAGTTGGGTGCCCAAGGGGAAAAGGACATGTAAATAAGTCAAAAAGTGAATAGATAAGCTCATTCTTAGTGTTTGTATAAACTAGCTCTCTTCTTGTTTTTGCTATTACCTTCCTCTTCTGCATGAAGAGGGAGAGAGGGAGTTTGAGAGAGGGAGATTTTGAGTGCGTGTGAGTGAGGGATCTTGGAGAAGTTCTTATTCTCCTCTCATCTTCTTCTCCCTCTTCTCTTCTCTTTTCTCGCACGCACAACTATGGAGGTTGGAGCTTGGCGCATGGAGATGGAGCTTGCTTGAGCTAGTATCTTAAATCATGGAGCCATCGAAGGACTCGAGGAGGAGGGTTGCAACGATCATATTCAATGGTAATCTCACTCTATCCTTGTACGAGAGCATGCATGGCTATGTGAGAGATAGCCATTACCCCACTGGCTTGAAATGCTTGACTTGATAAGTGTTGCTTAGGGTCTTGGTGGTTGCTAGAGATAGCAATGACATTTTGCTTCTATTTCTAGGACCAATAGAATCAATCTTGAGTGTTGGTGCATTCCAAATTGAGCAATGGAGTAGGAGTTTGTCTCCAAAACAATCCTCAATTTAGGTAGGAAGTGAGAGAGTCGAAGGATATTTGATCTCCTTTGCTTGATAGTTAAGATGTTGAAAGATTTGGAAACATTAATTAGATTAGTGGTATATTGTTTTTCATTAGTAGGATACATTAAGGTTTGGGAAATAATAAAGAAGAAAGAAAAGATAAGTCTTTGTAATAACTAGGAAACAAGGAAGCTGTGAAAGAGAGGAAAAAAGATTTTAAATATCTTGGAAGAAAAATAGAGAGTAAGTAACAAATAGAGACCATTAAAGGGAAAGAAAATGGGGGAAAACAACTCATTTGAGGGTGTTAGAGATTGACAAAGAGAGCACTAGGTCCAGAGAGAGCAACTCATTAAGAGAGCAGCAAAAATCCATTGTGGCATCTCTTTCAGTGATTCCATGTATGCCTAGAACCCTCCTTGCTAATTGAACAATAAGGATAGTATCATAGTTGGAAGCGCATTTGATTAACTAACTCATTGTCATGAATTTTTTGTCATTTGGTGTCTTTTTTCCACCACTCCAACAATATTCCTATGACTTAGATGACTGAGTTCTAAGTAGCCCTTGACCAAATCTAGGACTCGAAGGATTAGAGATTCGCATCTGGGACATCAGAATTGGAAGATTACTAGGACCATAAGACATTCTTAAGTACCAGCTAGACTCCCAAACATATCATAGGTTGTGAGCTAAATATTGAGTGACCCTATCTAGATCTCACAGCTGCGAGTGTGACCATTTGGGACCACAAAAATAAAGCAAGAAAACCATCACTGAGAAGTGAACAACCCGAATCCACTAGAGTGTCAAAGTTTTAGAGGGAGAGAGAAAGACACAGACAATGAGAGAAGCCCACACACAGATAGTAGAGCACTCTCATATTCTTCACCTTCATTATTTAGAGTATATAGACTAAGGTCTAGTCAAACACTACATAATAGTCTAGTTTACTAACTAACTATGTCACTAACTATGGTTGAGTTTTCGACTCATTTATTACAATTGGCAAAGTAATGGTGATGATGATCATGAGTAGGCATAAACTGGAAAAGTAATCTCATTAACAATGAACACACTAAGGGGGAATTAAGGTGAGAGAACCCACCAATAGGACTTGCAACACTCTTGGAACCACAAAAACAAACCAATAAACCCATCACTGAGAAGTGAACAGCCGCAATCCACTAGAGTGTCAAAGTTTTAGAGGGAGAGAGAAAGATAGACAATGAGAGAAGCCCACATACAGAGAGTGGAGTAATGTCATATTCTTCACCTTCATTATTGAGAACTGTAGACTAAGGTCTAGTCAAACACTACATAATAGTCTAGGTCACTAATTGACTATGTCACTAACTATGGTTGAGTCTTCCACTCATTTATTACAACACACATGGTAGATGATGACAAATATATGACTATAGCTGTCAAGATAGATTTGGTAATGGTGATCATGAGATTGAATCTTAACACTCCCCCTCAAGCTCAAACTAATTTTTGTACTCCATGTAGCTCCCTGAAGTGCACAAACTTCTCTTTACCATGTGATTTGGTAAAGATATCTACTACATGCTCTTTTATCTTTACATGGAGTAGATCCATTTGTCGAGCAAGAACCATCTCCCTGATAACGTGGTAATGAATCTCTATGTGTTTGGATCTAGCATGATAGAGAGGGTTGCTAGTCAATATCACACTAAGATTGTCACAATGCAATATGACCTTCTTGTCTAAATGTATACCCAAGTCATGAAGTAGTTTCACAAGACAAATTGCTTCTTGTTACTCTAGTTTATCATACTGCTACCGAGGTTGAAATTATAACCATTAGTTGACCTTCTATCATAGGCACAACTAGCCCAACCAATCTGCATCTATATAACTTGTTAAGTCAAGCGACTTTCCATGCTCATAAAACATTCCATAATTAGTAGTACACTTTTTTGAGAGTTTGGCAATCACACCACCTGCTTACATGTCTATTTGTATGGAGCAGTGGGCAAGGAAAATGCAAGTACACTAGGAAGACGTGACTGAATCCCATTAGCACAGTGGTGGAGAATGCTACTATCCATCTACCATAAAACATTGTACTTGACTATCACTTTCATGAAGTTAAATGCAATATATCATGATAGTTTCTAATTTCAATAAGTGTCATTATCATCTTTAGTCTCTTACACAAGATTGTGTTTATGAGTCCAAGCTTTTATCTTGAAACCTAATTCACATGTAATAGTCAGTCTCTTCATTGTCTATGTCATCATGAGTCTTGTCTCTTCATCTTCCACCCGCTCTAGATTTGTGTTTTTGACATGGTATGAGAGCTCATTCAAGCATGGATTAGCTCTCCTCTCACTCCTCTTAGCTTTTCTTACCAACTTAGTTTGAATGCATGTCTTTATTCTCTCACCTTGAATCTCATACCACTGTTTGGAAGCGATAGCCATACTAGACCTATATTACTTTGAGCTTTCATAACTCTCTCTACAGGCCATATCTTATCATGATTTTTTCTATAATTCTCTCGGTTGACTTCCTGCACAATTCTCTGTCACATCGTAGCACAACATTGTTTCTCCCTCTGCCTAGCATTGCTGAAATTTGTCATTGCTCCCCTATATGCACATGTCATTGTTCGTACCATCAATTCTCCTCCTGCACACCATGGTTCATTCAGTAGCTATAGGGAATTTGGAGCTCTACTAGGACAGGTTATGCAATCTTGCCGTGGACTCCTGTATTTCCATTATTGTTACCTAATGTTGGCTCCTCTAAATGATCCAAGCTTTCAGTGGCCTCCACCCCTTGCAATATTGACCCCTCTATTTGCATATTGTGCTCATCTATGCTCAGAACATTGCTTTGATCATATATTCTCACACTTCGGGGAGCTAAAGGTATAACGTACCACCATCGAGGTTGTCGGGGTTTTGGATAGGAAATTAGATGTTCACAATCACGTACAAGAGAGATTTAACTATTGTGACATGTACCATATCATAATACAATTAAAAAATACATGAGTTCATGCACTTATTCACAATGGGCCGGCAACACAAACGTGCCACGTAAATCTGTCCTTTTTTTTTTGGAATCTATTTTGAGAAATCTTGATGGACCTCGTCAAACTATTGCTTCAACTACTTCAAGTAGCACTTTGAACCATTGCACATCGAATAGGATCATGAAGAAGCTACATTAATCCACTAAGATATTACTTTGCAAGTTTCCAAAATACTCCATCTCATCTATAATCCTGTTTGGATCTATTTCTCGTCGTCGGCTCTCTTGCTCAAACCTTGCCATAATACCACAATCTATTATGGAGTGCATTTTGTCAATACGCTACATGTGGAAATACCGTCTGCACGACCATGTCACACTATATATTTTGTATTGTACATTAAAACACTCAATTAGTTATCGCATATAAAACATAGATACAACAAACCTTAAACATGTCATCACCTTGGACTACATCCCCTTGAGAACTCCCACTCCTCGGTTGAGATCTTCGCCCTTCGCGAGACATTGCGGTCAAAGCTCCATGCAACCATCACGTTGACATAAACCATGGCATCTCCTCAATGCCCTCAGGATATTGAATTGGTCGATGGCATGTACTATGTTGAGACTTAGATTGCGCTTCCTCTCGATCTTTCCTAGCTTACCGGTACCTAGCGAGCCACGTCTCCATAGAGGCATGGTTCAACATACAAAAGCAATTCACTTTCTCCTCCATTAAAGTATGCATTCTTTTTTCTATCCCATTTCCAACCACCACACCTCCGACCAATCTACCATCGTCTCTTAACGACCATAGCTTACTATTGTCTAAATCCACCATTGGTAGCCATTGTGAAATATGCACTAACGCCTCAAACACCAATCAACCTTCAGCCATGTTACCTTCTGGCCGAGCTCATTGTCGCATAAAGCCTTTCAGGGTTTTCATGAAGTGCTCCAAGAAGAACATCCATTCCATATGGACAGGTCCAGCAATCTCCACTTCATCTACAAGATGCCCAAGAAGGTGGATTTGTATTGTGAGCATATTGGTAGGCATGTATTTCTCAAAGAGACAGACTGTCTCCACTGCTCCCCACCTTACGGATTCAATAGAGGATGTATTAATCTCCTTCTGTGAGATCCATTGCACTAAAGTGAACAACCTGTAAATCGCCTCGCATATTTTTGGAGTAAGGCATCCTGCGATCGCGATCAATAGTACAAACAGCCACAAATGAGGAAGCATTATGAACAACGACTACACTCCAAATAGTAAAATATGCAGGCCACGTACAATCCATTTATAGTACAGACCTGACATATCTTATACCAATCCTGGGATTTTAGCCCTGATAATTGATCGTCTTTAGAAAACGTGAACCTGAGAGAATGCATGATACCTATCAGAGTGCCGATAGACTTGACCATTTGCTTCACAATGCCCTTTTCTTTAGTGGACAAAACCCAAGGAGCACGAGGTAACTGCAAGCCACCATCAACACTCGACTGCGGACAAAGCGCCTCCATCTTTCCTACCTCCTTCAAATCCATTCGTGCCCCTACAGTGTCTCTCTTTCCTGTGATGTGGTCCCATAGCAAGCTGCTCAGGTTCTTGAAAATATGCATGGGATCCTTTGATCTGTAAGTGTGTCATGAACTTTGCCCTAGTCCATGACCCTCTAGCAAGAAAGTGGCATGTCCTTGATATACCATCTTCTGCATGGCTCATGACCTTCGCGAGTCTAACTGTGGCCCACACAATGGACATGCATGATAACCTGAGGTAACCAGACCTATCCCAAAATCTCTATCTAGTAAATACAAACTTGAACAAGCTATGATAAATATTACCAACGAGAACGGAAGCCTACTTACTTGAAAACTCTCTGAATCTCGAAAAGCCATGCATGGTCCACATGAGAATGACTTGAATATCGGCAGACCGTCGACCATCATGCTTGCTCATATCTTGCACGGTGACCCACTCCTCCCACAAAATCTTAAGCTCATCAACTAATGGACGAAGATACATGTCTATATTTTTGACTTTGTAGAGGCCGACAATCAGCAAGCTAAGGATGAGATGTCCCTTCTTCATAGAAAGCCATGGATGGATATTGTAGTTGACAAGGACTATAGGCCACACACTGTAAGAAGTTGAGCACAGACCGAATGGGTTCGTAGAGTCAATGTGGCTCCATGTGCCTGAATCCATTGATATTCATTGAACTCCATCTATGGACCTATTCTGCGCATGCCGCATTGTCAAGCTTGCCATACCGAACGTATGAAACATGTGGCTTATACGAGGGATAAGCGGAAAGTGTCTAAGAACTTTTTGAGGAATGGTTTGCCGTTGTAAGTCCTATCCATACTTATGAGCACCACACTTTGGACATGTCTCCATAGTCTCGTATTCCCCTTGGAATAGTATGCAATCGTTGATACATGCATGGATGCTATTGTAGTCCATGCCAAGCCTTTGTAAAACATGTTGCGCATCATCACGAGACTCATGCATGGTAATTGCAAGTGGTAATATATAATACTTTAGTAACCTGAAAAAAAATCATAAAAGACCTTGAAAAAGCACAAATGTTTTTAATGATAGTATTGAAAAGAAATCAATGAAGTGTACATACAAGGTACTTGAACAACTCAGTCACACTCATATTGCTCCACCGATATTTTACTTGCACACTTAAGAGTGCAAGTAGTGTCTTCACGCGAGATACTTGACACCCACCATATAATGGTATGGTTGTTTCCTCTCTAAGTGGATCAAAAGTTTCGACATCCATGGGCATCAATGCAACAATCATTACCTCCATCTTAGACTCCAAGATTGTAGGTAAGTTTGGAAGACTACTTGTCTCCTTTGGTATTGACGTTATAGATTGGGTAGTACCTTCCAAGTGGTGGATTGGCTCAGGCACTCCGTCCATTGAACGCCCACAAAATCTTCTAACGGGCTACAAATAGCGCACTCCTCCTTTGGACAAGACATCACCTCCATAGATAGAAACTTTTCCACCCGCACCCAATGTTTTTGTATATGGTATTCAATTAGCTTGTGAATACAATGCATGATTGATATACACTTTTCTTACCGTTTGCTCAAAATCTCAGATCGCTTGATCAATGATCTCAGATTGAAACTCACCGAAGCATCGTACGTGTTCTATAAACAATCGACGTTTTTGTCTAATTGCGAGCTTACATTGAGAGCAAGGATATGGGACACGCTGATTAAGATACGCCTCGTGATCTTGAATATCAGGGGCTTCATTGTTTTCCATTTGGTCTACGTTATGACAAAAATTTATTTTTGTTATCATTCTTTTTTTCTTTCTTAAATTGTTTAAGAAGGGATTTCTTCTCTTGTAACTCAACAAAATTAACATATGTAAAGTCTCCAACCACCCATAAATCAACATATGTTGGTGGAGTGTTTCCCGTCTCGTGGTATTGCACTGGACCTCGCCACTACTCTCTTTTTTTTAAAAATCCATTCATTCTCTTCTCTCCTTCCATCTCTCTCTCTTTTTCTCTTCCTTTATTATGTTGTATATTTATTCCCTCTTTCTCGTTCCTTCTTTCTTTTTCTCTTCCTCTCCCTCTCTCATTTCCTTCCTCTTGTGCATGAGAGAGGGAGTTTGAGAGAGGGAGAGTTTGAGTGTGTGTGAGTGAGGGATCTTAGAGAAGCTCTTATGCTCCTCTCATCTTCTTCTCCCTCTTCTCTTCTTTTTTCTTGCACTCACAACTATGGAGGTTGGAGCTTGGCACATGGAGATGGAGCTTTCTTGAGATAGCATCTCAAATCATGGAGCCATTGAAGGACTCAAGGAGGAGGATTGCAATGATCATATTCAATGTTAAGCTCACTCTATCCTTGTACGAGAGCTTGCATGGTTATGTGAGAGGTAGCCATTACCACTGGCTTGAAATGCTTGACTTGATAAGTGTTGCATACGGTCTTAGTGGTTGCTAGCAATAGCAACGACATTTTTCTTCTATTGCTGGGACCAACAAATTCAATCTTGAGTGTTGGCGCATTCCAAATTGAGCAGTGGAGTAGGAGTTTGTCTCCGAAACAATCCTCAGTTTAGGTAAGAAGTGAGAGAGTCGAAGGATATTTGATCTCCTTTGCTTGATAGTTAAGATGTTGAAAGATTTGGAAACATTAATTAGATTAGTGGTATGTTGTTTTTCATTAGTAGGATACATTAAGGTTTGGGAAATAATAAAGAAGAAAGAAAAGATAAGTCTTTGTAATAACTAGGAAACAAGGAAGCTGTGAAAGAGAGGAAAAAAGATTTTGAATATCTTGGAAGAAAAATAGAGAGTAAGGGAACAAATAGAGACCATTAAAAGGAAAGCAAAGGGTGGAAACAACTCATTTGAGCTTGTGAGAGATTGACAAAGAGAGCACTAGGTCTAGAGAGAGCAACTCATTAAGAGAGCAGCAAAAATCCATTGTGGCATCTCTTTCGGTGATTCCATGTATGCCTAGAACCCTCCTTGCTAATTGAACAATAAGGATAGTGTCATAGTTGGAACCGCATTTGATTAACTAATTCATTGCCATGAATTTTTTGTCATTTGGTATCTTTTTTCCACCACTCCAACAATATTCCTATGACTCAGATGACCAAGTTCTAAGTTGCCCTTGACCAAATCTAGGACTCGAAGGATTAGAGATTCGCATCTGGGACATCAAAATTGGAAGATTACTAGGACCAGAAGACATTCTTAAGTACCAGCTAGACTCCCAAACATATCAAAGGTTGTGAGCTAAATATTGAGTGACCCTATCTAGATCCCAGAGCTGCGAGTGTGACCATAGAACTGACCAACACCAGAATTTACCCCACTAGGCCCAAGAATTGACCAAATTAGCCGATCACTTACAACTTGCTACCTAGTAGAGACATTGATCATTGACTGCCTAGGTGGGTGTCTAAATGATTTCATTGAAGGTTTCACATTGCATTATAGACACTTAAGTGCAAAGTGAAAAGCTTGGTTATGCATAGCTCACCTTACGTTGAAGGTGAAAGCCTAATTCTGCACAGCTCACCTTGCATCACACCATTCGAGTGCATGAGTAGGCATAAACTAGCAAAGTAATCTAATTAACAAGGAACACACTAACAGGGAATTAAGCTAAGAAATAATCCCACCAATAGGACTTGCAACAGGCTTGGGACCACAAAAATAAAGCAAGAAACCCATCACTGAGAAGTGAACAACCCGAATTCACTAGAGTGCCAAAGTTTTAGAGGTAGAGAGAAAGACACAGACAATGAGAGAAGCCCACACATAGAGAGTAGAGCACTCTCATATTTTTCACCTTTATTATTTATAGCATATAGACTAAGGTCTAGTCACACACTACATAATAGTCTAGGTCACTAACAAACTATGTTACTAAGTATGGTTGAGTCTTCGACTCATTTATTACAATTGGCAAAGTAATGGTGATGGTGATCATGAGTAGGCATAAACTGGCAAAGTAATCTCATTAACAAGGAACACACTAAGGGGGAATTAAGGTGAGGAATGAACCCACCAATAGGACTTGCAACACTCTTGGAACCACAAAAGCAAGCCAATAAACCCATCACTGAGAAGTGAACAACCGCAATCCACTAGAGTGTCAAAGTTTTAGAGGGAGAGAGAAAGATAGACAATAAGAGAAGTCCACACACAGAGAGTGGAGTAATGTCATATTCTTCACCTTCATTATTGAGAACTGTAGACTAAGGTCTAGTCAAACATGTATCAAAAGATTGTGGGAAAACTTATCTATTTGATGATTACTATCTCGGGGGGTTCACTATATATATATATTCTCTATATAACATGCGTTCATGGCTTATTTATAAATATCCTAATCTATGAATTTTTCTTGAATAAAACACAACCCTTTTCTATTCAATCTGTAAGTAATCCCTTTATATGAAACCTTCTATATGTAAATAATGTATAAAAATGGTGTTTTTAAAACCCCTTATTTTGAACTCATGTTATATATACATATATTCATGAGTGACCCCCCCAAGATTACTATGCAAGACCTTAACTACAGAGTTGATTTGGAGAGTTAGTTTATGTAGCTTCCATGGAAGCCACATTTGAATGCAATGTGGTGCACATTGCACTACACGGAAATTCACATTGTCCTATGACTTATTCTATGGTACAAATATGATATGGCTAGTAGCATTTGAGATAGGAGATCTACTAGTGCTTTTATTTTTTCCTTTGGCAATGCTACTATTACTTGGAGCAATAAGAAATAGCCTATAGTTGCCTTGTTTAATACAAAGGTAGACTATAGAGGTATTGCAATTACAATATGTAAAGTAGCTTGGTTACACAAGCTACTTGGTGATTTGGAGATGCAGGTGGATAAGAAGGTATGCATTTACTATGATAATATTAGTAGCATTCAATTGGCTAGAAACCCAGTGCATCATGCATATACTAAATACATGTCCATTACCATTTCATTTGGGATTGGATTCTGACAGTGATAATAACTTGGTTTGTATCAAGATAGAGGATCAAGCTATTGAAATTTTCACCAAGGCCTTGGGAGTTGAGAAGCTTCAACGCTTTAGAAATATTCTTGGAGTTCATGATCTCATGCTAAACTCAAGGGGGAATATTGAGATATTGAGCTCTACATGAGTCGCATCAACCATGTGTCTTGGTAATGTGGCACAATATTATTCACTATCATGTTAAGTGACCAATATAATGGTACACTAGTGATTCTACAGTTGGTGGACTATAGCCACATAGTCCATCCTTGGTTATGACACATTCATTGTGCCACCTCTTCTTTCCAAGTTAGCAACCTCTCACACTTACTAATCATGTGTATATAGGTTGTGGAACTTTTATATTAGTATTTTATTATGTTGTAAACTTATTTCTTTTGAGTAGAAGAAATAGAAAGAAGAAGAAGAAGATTTTGGTCCTATCTCTATGTGTGCTTAAGTCTCCATTACTTTTATATGTGTACTCTTGGTCTCTTCACCTCTCTTTTCTCTTATTTGTTTTTATCTAGAGTCTCGTCAGATCAGACATATCTTATGGAGAGGAACTCTACAACCAAGAGAGTATTATTGCATGAGATTCTATTGCATTGAAAGTGGCTATGATATATGAGTGATTGAGAGTGTGATCGAGAGAGGAACATAGCCATTTCACAGGCCAAAACTATGTACTTGTGAGAAAAATTATGAGAGATTGAGAGATGAAGAACAATGAATCATGATGAATGAAGTTTATGTGACCGTTTCCATTCTAAATTTAGTAGATCTTTGTGTTTTATTGGTGGTTGATATATAAAAATGAAGATATGTTGATTATATATCCATGGGAGATTCATTCTATAATGATGCATAGAGTTGTTCTTGTTTCTCTTGTTTGGTAATATGAAGTATGAAGTTGTTGCTTGTTGATGATATAAGATAGATTTTCTTGTAGTATTTTCTCCATTTTCTTGGTGTTGTCTAGATAGCTTCATGGCTATGGCTATGCTCAAAAGAAAGAGAGAATCTAAGGGCTATGTGGCTATGGCTATATGAGAAGCTGGGGGTTGTGTGGCTATGGTTGTGTGAGAAGATCTGGATTGTGTGGCTATGTCTATGTGAGCATAGAAAGATGAGGATATTTGTTGAATGGAGGTAAGAGAATGACCATAAAAGAAAAAGAGAAGGTAGATATTGTGTGGCTATGGCTAGGGAGAAGTTAAAGCCTATGTACCTATGGCTATGTGAGTATAGAAAGCTGAGTAGATTTGGGGAATGGAGATAAGAGAATGAACCATTTGGAAGCATGTCTTGCAAAAAGAAATAAAATTTTCCTTTTTTGACTATACATCACATAAGAAGAGTTATGGTGTGGATAAAGCCTTTTTTGAAGGGGGAGGAAAATTTTCAAAATTTGGTCACCTTTTTGGATGCCCAATGGGACCCATCCAACACGGAGTAGTAAAATTAGGGAGCGAAGGATGATGAAAGGGAACATAGGGGGACAAATCTATAAGTGGTAGGGACACAAATCTATAAGTGGTAGGGACATGGGAAAGAAGGGAATAGATATAATATGCACACCATCCTCTCTCCAATTGATCCACCTCAAATTTATTCCCTAATGGATTAAATAGTTGCAATAGCCTTAAAATTGTTGTTTATAAGTGGAAGTGTGTGCTATACATGATCTCAATCAAAGCTCCTATATAGTAAATATAGTTTATAGATGGATTTCTTTAGTTTCCTATATTTGTATTGATTCTTGCCTTCATTTTCTATAGAGTGTTTTGTCTCTCCATTGTAAATTCTTCCTACCAAAGTTCCCTCTTCATTTTAAAAAAGGGCCCTCATATAGGGAAGAAAAAAATTCCACAAAAAATAAGGGCATGATACTACACCCTTATTTAGGGGAGTTCTAGAGCTCCTCCAAATGAGGGCATGGAATCATGCCCTCATTAGGAGTTATTTTTTATCTCCCCTATAAATGGGGGCATTGTACAATATGCTCATTCACTTTGGGAGAGCTATAAAAGTCTCATGAATGAGGGTGTGATGCTACACTCTCGTTTAGGACTTCTATAAAATTTCCTTGAGTGAGAGAGGTGTGCCATGCCCTCATTTAGGGGAGATTGAGAAACTTGAACTAGAGAATAGCAATGCCCTCATTTAGTGAAATCCCAAAACTCTCACAAATGAGGGCATTGTGCCATGCCTTCATTTAGGGGAGATTTGAAAAGATCCCATTGGAAACATAGAGCTATGCTCTCATTTATGAGATTTTTTCATGTTTCTTGTATGACAATCTAGTGCATGCCCTCAGTTGGGGGAGTTTTATATCTCCTCTATGTGAGGGGATGGTGTTATGCCCTCACTCAAGCTAGTTTTTGAACTCACCTAAATGAAAAGATGGCACCACACTCGTTCAAGAGATTTTTTAATCTCCCCCCTGAATGGCAATGTGGTACCACACCCTCATTCAAGGAAGTGTTTATCTCCCCTATATAAGGGCATGGTATTATTCCTTCATTTGGTGGAGTTTTAGAATTGCCCTAAATAAGGGTGTGGTATTACTCCCTTACTAGGGGGAATTTTCTATCTCCTCTATATGTGGATATGATACCATGTTGGCATTTAGGGGAGTTTTAGAACTCCCTTAATCAATGAGAGTCTAGTACTAGACCATCATTTTGGGGAGTTCTAAAAGAGATATTGTGTATGCATATGTACGTAGGTGCATATGTTTAGCCTTTTGTGGTTATTAGATATTTTCAATGTTTAATAAAGGAGGCTTCTCATGCCATTCTTTTCCATCACATGCATGAGTATCCAATATGTAGCCTTTTTTTTCAAAAGGTGATCTTCTAAGTTTTGTTCAAATTTTTTACATTTTGTCGCAAAAGCTTCACTTGATGAATGGATTTCCTCCTTCTCAAAAAGGAACATATGAGGATCTTCATTCTTCTTTCCATGAAACTGAAGGAATTTCCATGTTATCCTCTCAAGAATGGTGAGTCCTTTGACACTAACATCACTCACAATACACTCCTTAGTGGGGGCGCCAGAAAGGATAATATGTGCTTGGTTGATAGGGGAGGTCCCCCCATTACACTTACAATCAAGAATACTAAGGAGTGTTGGTAGGGTTAAGTGACCTAGTGCTTAGGCTTAGTTGACTTACTTCCTTTACCATATACAATCCCCAACTAGAACCAAAGGGTCAAGGAAACAATGCTCTTCTTATCTCATCAAATTGGAGCAACTTATCTATGCCTCTATCACCCTTTGCTTAGTAATAAATTTCTAGTAAGTCATGTCGCTTCTCTCTCAAGATTCCTCACAAATTTATATAGATACTCAACAACAACAGCTTGTAGCCACAACTACTAACTCTCAAGCTTGTCTCAAAAAAAAAAAGCCACATTCCCCTCTTGAATGTGATGGTTCTCTCTTTCTAATCCACTCATATTTTTTTTCTTGATATGCAACTTCAAATTCCTAAAGTATAACCTCTCTTTCCTTCTAAAACAAGTGCTTACATGATAGTCACAAGATACAATGGCAAACATTTTATAGTCTAACTTTTTTCCTCCAAGGAGTTTGAAGGTTAAGCATCACCCTTTCTGAGAGTGGAGTTTTGAGCCCGAGATGTACCTAAAATTTGCCAAAAAATCCGGAATTTAGGGAAAAAATATTTAACATCGAAGGCGGTGGTTGCAGCTAGGACGATTTTAAGCACCAAGTGAAAGACGGCTTTTAAAAGATGCTTGAGCGACACTTGTGGATTTTTGATAATTTTTTCGAGTGCTGTGCGGGATGTCAAGAGCTGTCAGTCAGTGCGGGATGTCAAGATAGACGCCCAGGATTTTTCAGAGCTCGAATTGGAGTCCAGACGAGAAAGGAGCCACAAGATGGGCAATATTTGAAAGGGTGGCAACAACTTGGGCCAAAGGGGGGGTGCCCTTTGGGACCTTTGATCCCCCCCCTAAAATTTCATGCAATTTTTCATGAGCAAATCGTGGAGAACATGGCGATAGCACGCAGGCGCATTTTTCGCCCCCTCCCCTCATGATCTTGATTTGTGGGCTGTGAAGAACCCATCTAACTGACAATGGCTGGCAACTTCTCCCTCTTGGCTGATAATATCGCCGGTCTTCGCGTGAGGAATGGCTGTGTGGATGAAGAGAACAGAATCTAGTCTTTCTCTCTCCTCCCTCTCTCTCTTCCCTATGGGCTGTTCATGTGTGCCATCTTGATGAAGGAACCGGGGAAGGAGAGTGAAGGAAATGGTGATAGAGATGGATGGAGATGTTGAAGATTGAAGTGCAGCATTGGATTGAGAGAAATGGAGGCTCCATCTGCTGATTATGTAGTCATTCAAGGCATATCGGGTTACGTAAAAACACGGTATGACCATTTTTATGAAGAAAATGAAGGATTTTTGAAAGTTTATGATGATAATTATGTTCTTATTGGATGAAAATTTGTTTGTGTGCTGTTTGCATTATGAGTAATTGCTGTTTATCAGAAAATCTTGGTTTAGCAATGATTTACATGCTTCATTCAATTCCCGTAAACCCGAAATGCGGTTTTTAAGTGGTAAAATTGTAGTTTTTCCGTCTCGGGTGGGTAAAAAGGTGTTCCCATGGGGGGAATATGGAAGATAAATTGAATGTTAGTATGCTGAAGTGATTGGAACAAGAAAAACAAGAAAAAAGCATATTTTATTGCCAAATAAATCAAGAAAATGGAAAAATTAAGGGGAAAAATAGAAATACGTCTTGAAAAAATAAGGAAAAATATAATGATTATTTGTGGATGTGTGGTAGTGGTAAAGCATGAGGTTTGGCCTATCTCTTTGTCAAAGTTTGTGATTTATCGCTTTCTATACATCAAAACATGACAAAATGAACCTCTACACCTATGCAACGAAAGCAATACCTAAACGTAGGGGGTTGGGATGTTTGAATGGTGTGATTTGCGTGCTGATTGTTGCTAATTTTCTGATGCATACCATGACATAGAATTCGTGTTATTTTAATTAAGAGGATAGTAGCACGAGTGTTGTCTCGGTGCTATCCTTTCATTGCCGCAACGGGTTAGGGAATAAGCATTAGAAAAGCCTGGTTGTGCATACCACGTTGCTGATTTGAAAATGATGTTTGGGAACTTTAGGATCATTCACTTTGCATGTGCATGAAATCATGGTGTAAGAATAAGAAAAACCTGGATACATAGCACCTGTTTTCAATGACAATGACCCACGCTTGAGTGTGGAAAGGCATCCTAAGCCGTAGGATAGACGTTCTTTTCTTGGGAATTTATTTAGTAAGGAAACATGGTATCTCTTGGAGTTCTTTCGAAAATGAAGAGTGGAGTTTGTTCGTTTGTTTTATATGTTGAGTAGCACATCAAGGGGCTAATCCCTGCGATGTAGGAGAGGTGCAGTGGGGCCGTGGTGATTTCTACCGAGAGGTTGCCTCCCATGTATGTAATTATTGTGGTATTTATTGCCAATGTGTACGGGTTATAGAAAGGGAAACATTGGACTACAAAAATATAAAACTATAAACACATAGATTAGGCTTTAGGGCAGTTTGTCCTTTGGCAAAAGATAGAGGCTCCTGGTCCACGAGCCCGTGAGGGTGTGTTTGTCTGTTATGAGCATAAGGTCCGGCTAGTGCCACAGCCAATGCCGGCCCATTTCAGGTCCCATCACTTTCAATATGTCTTAGGTATAAAAGTCCAAAATAACAAGATTTTTCTACACAAACCATTTTAACAATGTTTTCCATACACCCAAAACCCACTCTTGTGGATTTATGAAGTCTCACATGTCACCTGAAAAATGTAATAGCTGCCATTTGACAAGAAAATAGACATGTTATAATTAATATTACCTCAACATTTGAATTTCTCTGTCTACTAAAGGAAATTCATGTAGATAGCCAATTTTCTCATGAGAAGAAAAAGAGAGCACTTTCAAATCAATGCAGGAATATATCATCTCTTTGGCCTATGAGCAATAGGCACTTATCCATGTGGTCACAACATTGATAGTCTTTATAATGACCATGAAAAGCAATAATTTAAACTTAAAAGAAATATTTCTCATACATCAAATAAATTCATGAGTATCACCCCAAAAAAGGTATCAAAAGAAGGTACAAAGAAACCAGAAGAGATCTAAATCATTAGTAGCATAAGCATTTTTGTTTTGAAAACCATAACCTCTCTTGAATTTTATATATGATTGTAGAATTGGATGTGAGATATTGAAAGGTTCTCAACCATAAATTACCATAATCCTTCAATGTATGTTATGACTTGGGTGAGGGATATCGAAAGGTGCTCAACTATAAATTACCTTAATCCTTAAATGTATGGTTGTACCATTGGATGAGAGATATTGAAAGGTGCTCAACTATAGATTACCATAATCCTTCAATGTATGTTATGACTTAAAAGTCAATCATCGATGATGAATCTAACTTGGATATAAATAGTTCTTCCAAATTACAATAAATATAGTAGCCCTCTCAACTTTGTAGTGACCTATCTCTACTCTTGTTAATGCTTGTGCAAAGACACCCTCTCTCACATGATGACTAGTCCTTCTCTTACTAGCCTCTCGGTCCATCAAGAAAATCCCCACCTCTATAGATACTATGAATGCAGTGTGTTCTTCTCCTCTTTTGGACTCCTTCTAATCTTATTAGTTGCCACCCTTTAGGCTAACTTGTATCAATATGGCATTCTTAACTAAGAAAATCGGCTAAATTTACTCAAAACGGTCACCAATTTCATGCCCATCATGTGAAACTCTCTTTTGGCCCCCTTTTTCAATAGCATACTACCTCAATCCTCACCTCCATTAAGTTTTAAGGAACCTCCTAAAATTCAACTCCATCGTCCAAACTTGGTCATCTTGATAAACTATAACATGGTCACTTTCAAGTGGCACAACTACTAGTTACAAAACATACTCCACACAATCTTTTATTACCTTGTAAGGCATGCCTTTGATATGCAATCACTAAAACTTAGCCATTAACACATGCTTGATTAGTAGGGAAAAACCACACAAGAACACATGGTTAAGAGATAGTAAGGAGTGTTGGTAGGATTTCATGACCTAGTGTCTAGGGTTTGATAGTCTTGAGTTCTATCAACAAGACCTGCAACAAAATATAAAGGCTCATGAAGCCGATACACTACTTATTGGATCTCAAAGGAGCAACTCATATATGCCTCAATATCCCTTCTCATGGGTGGGGTTCTAATAGAGTTCCTCCTTTTTGAAACTTTATATTTCATGAAAAATGATTTAATGGAATTACTAGATAATGTCATGACCATTCATTCTCTTGCATAAAACAATATAATTTCATAGCCTATCCAATTAATGGGTTTCTCCATCCCACAAGGATCTTTTTTAAATGGTTCAAGGACTTTTAAACAAGATTATCCAAAGCCAACAACACAAGCTCTCATAAAAAATTGGACTTTAGAGCATCAAGAAAAAATCATATTCATCAAGACCCATTTGTCACTTCTTGCCCATTCTAAGCATCTAAGCACGAGCTAAGCACTAAGAATGCCCAGCCAAGTATGAATAATTATTTTCTAAAGAAAATATCCTAATTCCATCTAACACTATATCAGGGTATTCGGGAATTCTTATATAGTTTAGAAATTCACTATATAGTTAATATTTGGCTACATGGTCAAATCTTGTCCCCTTACTTCAAAGTGGAGTCTACCCTAATTCTTATATAGGTTGTCTTTGCAAGTCCCACTTTGAAGCATGGATTAATATTTAGCCACATGGCCAAATCTTTACTCCTTATTTGATAGTGGGACTCGGGAGATTCCCAATATCTCTAGTATATATATATATATGAAGATATCTACAAGTGGAAGAAATACATCGTCAAGATTATCATAAACTGAGCAAATCTCCTAGTTTCATGAAACTATATATGTAATCTTACTTAGCCACAAATAAATAAAAAAACATAGCATCTCATTGTTTGTCCAAGGATTATAAGAAGAAGCTTAGAAAAATTAGGACTTGTTATAGGAGGGCATGATTGCAACACAAAATCAAAGGGCAACATGATAGCTCTATGTTATCCTTGAGCACAATCTCAAAAACTACTCCAAAAGGCAACAATCTTGAGAGGAATTCCTTTATTTTTGATTCATATTCATCCATCTTGCATAAGGTTTCATTGGAAAAAATCCCAATTTCCCTCTCACAATGGCTATTTCCCTTGCACAACTCATCTTTTAAGACTCTAGGCTCAAAGATCACCACGTTGGGACATTCATCAAGCTCATTCCTAGAAGAGATCCTTCTAGTTCCCAACTCCCTTTAGGTTTCCAAATCACTTTTGACTCTTATTTAAGAAGTATCCACATTAGGTAGACCCCTCAGGTCATAGGAATTAACGTGATTCCTTCCTAGGGTTTTCTCTTTTTCCTTAGGAGTACACCTATGACAATGTTAATCAACCTTACTGGTCAATCATCTAGAATTTACAAGAGAGCTCTTTATTGTTACATTCATCAAGCAAGTTTCCAAATACTTCATTGACTCCTTTTTCTTCTCATATTCCCAATGTAAGATAGGAGACATCTTGGATAGAATCTATCTTGGTCTCAAAGACTTCATATTATTTCTCCTCTCCTCTAGAAATTGTAGCATCCTCATGATCACTCTCATTTGGATGAGTATCATGATCCTCTATTCCTTGTTGACATATCAAACTTCCTTGGTAGGCCTTGTCTATCATTAATAGTGATTGTACCTTTGCTATAGTCTTGCATTGCTTCTATCTTTTTGAGCCACAATCTTCCTAGAATTATAGGAAATGCCCCTATTCTAGTTGGCATCACATGATTATTTATCTTCATAGGCATACGTTCATATACCTTGACTTGAAGGTCTTGTATGACTCCTAAACACTTATTTCAAGCATGAGTTTTCAATCTCACTATCCCTCTCTTCTTTTCTTTTGCTTTAGTGTTAACTGGCCTCTTCCATTCTGTCCTCATTTTAGGAAAGAGCTCCACAAGTTGAGAAAAGGAGATGTATCCAACAAGTCCTTTTTTATATCATAATCCTTCACTCCTTATCTTAAAGTAATGTCTATTACATGGTAATATCTCCTAGAAGCTGCAATCCTAGCCTCACCTTGCTTTTCCACCACTTTTGTCTTACCTTCTTAGACCTTACCATCATCATTTTCCTTAGCTCTCTATCTCTCACTAGCCTTGCTACTCTATAGCTTATCCCTCTCTACTTCTCTACTTCTCTTAGTAGTAGGTGCTTCATCCACCTTTTTGTTGGTTCTAGAATGTAGCTCAATGCACTCTTTCCTTTCTCCTATGTAGTAGGACATCTAGAAGTTGAATGCTCATGATTTCAATCCCATATTGATTGTTTGTTCGGTAGCTTCTTACAAACTGGATATATATCACCTTCTATTCTTCAAGGTTGTGGATAATCAAGACTATTGTGACCAACCTCACCATAGTCAAAACATACTAGAAGTCTTCTTGGAAACCCTATGTCATTTCGCTTAGGCACTTCTCCTTGTGTTCCTTGACTAAGAGATCCTACAACTCATCTTCCCCATCGTCTATCCTTCAGGGAAGATAGCCTTGTAGTCATCATTTGACTAGGTGACTGGTCCCCAATTTTAGGGGCTAGTAGAGATGCCTCTCTAATCATCACTTGATAATTTTAGCCATTGACTTATAGGGCGAGTTCCTTAGAGTCTACCCTTGATCTCATCACTCTTGGCCTATCAAATTAATCTCTCCTCTCACTACAACAAAAGGCCTCTTAGATGCACTTTTAGACGTGATTTTTGAATTGAGAGAAAATCTTACGAGCACGTCTATAAGCATGTCTATTTGTGCATGTACTATTTCATGTCTGTAGTCGCATGTATAAGGAAATCCACACGCACCAATAGACGCACTCTAGACGTGGATATACACGCATCAATAAACGCGCACAACAAAACCAAAATTATTATTTATTTAATTTCTTTTGTGCGTCTACAAGTGTGTCTACATGGAAGATTAGACGGACACATAGACACGTGCATAGACGCGCTATTACATGTGCTAGTAGACGCGATCGCAAAACAAAAAATCTCATTTTTTTAAAAAGATATTTATTTTTTTATTAATTTGAATTATATAGCGTGTCTATGGGCGCGTGTACTCTGCATTCTAGACGTGAGTATAGACGCATTTTTTGCAATTTAGACACACAAATAGACGCGAAGCACATAATTGGATAATAAAACCAGACAGCATGTGGTTGCTTTTCTCTCTGGTTTTTTTTTCTCCCTCCCATACATCAAATTGTGCATTTGGAAAAAACACAATGGATCTGAAGGCACGAGAATTGAAAACAAAAATCCATGTATTCATTATATATAAAATGCATTTACATGGGGAGTTTAAGTGCTTGCGATATAAAGTGTGGCCGCAAGCACTAGGCTCAAAGATGGATAATAGAAAAACAAGGAAACAAGGCCATAGAGGAGGTATGGTGCTCCTCTACGAATCTAAAGAAAAAACATCTTCGCTAGCACCACCATCGCTACTAGCATCGCTATCCCCCTCCTCGCTATGCTCCACATTGGGGTTCGCCTACACACAGAAAAGATCAAGGTTGCTTATGTACAATTGCAAAGAAAAAGTTATAATTAGCCATACTTTTAATAGGAAAGTAAGAAAAATATACCTCCTCTGGTTGCCAAATCCTCATAGCCCAGTTGTATTGCTCCTCAGTGATGAAATCCTTCTCATAGAAGTGAAGCCATGTGGCTGCGCCGTTATGGCCTCAATGGTAACCTACCTCTCTAGGAGTAGGTATCCTACCAACGATAGTAGTTTGCAAAACAATTATGATATATACAAACAATTATGAGACACAATGTATTAGAACAAATTATATAAAGAATTGAAAAAATATAAATTTTAAAAAACTAGAAATCAAAATATACTTACAAACTCTACCTCCCGCGATTCTCTGCCACCCAATCCATAATGCGATGATCCCATGGTTTCCATTTGGATGCATCCCGCCTCTGCGTGCTAGCGACTCTTCACTTTCTCTATTGCTTTCTTCTTGGATTTCTTCCACTCTATGCGGTGGCACATAGGTGGTTGGCTATAGGCTCCACGCCCGTCCTCTTGTCTCCGCATTGACTCCTTGGCGCGTGTCATGAGGTGAGATATTTTGTTGTGAGGCAAATCCCTCACTTTTGTGCGTCCCCAATCATCCGAGAATCGCTGACCCTCAGGATTTGGATACCTCCTATGGACTGCCCTCAACACCTCCTGCCACAAGCCACTTTTCTGATTCTTGAAGTAAACAAAACAATATTTATACATCGCATGCATGATGCTCCTCATGTATGCCATTACATCCCTTCCTTCATCATCATGAAAGATGCCATCAGTATCTATAACTCTATAGTACTGGCGTACTGGCTCCTCTATGTGATCTTCTGGTGAGGGTGATCGCTCGCCACCTCCTAGGAAACCCCCACACAAGCCTTGTCCTCCCTCTTCCCTCTCTGTCGACTACCCTCTGCCTCACTGGATGCACGTGCTTCCGCAAATGCACATGCGTTGACTGACGCTTGTGCTTCAGCCGATGTATATACAGGCGCTGCACGTGGAGTACTTGCAATTGGAGTTTGGAAATTTGGTGCTTGGGAAGCACTGCCAGGCAAAGACGTCAGAGGCATTCCAGACATGACGCTGAACACCTTGTCTGCTAGTGGGAGAGTGGCCAAGGTGTCTAGTCATCTCTCCCATGAAGTCTTCCTTACTGGGAAAACCTCCAAAAAAAGCATTGATCCCTCTGCTGAACAAGACCAATGTATCATTTATGCACTCCAAATCTGGGTCATTGCTAGATGAACCAAGATGCGACATCTGCAAACAAAACACAGGAATAAGACAATATTTGCTAAACTATTTTTTTATCAAAGCTGGCATGTGTATATTTGTGTCTGAGATGCAGAATAGACGCGCTCTCAGACTCTTCCCTGAAGTCAAACCTTCTGGGCAGAGCGCGTGTATATTTGCATCTGAGATACAAAATAGATGTACTCTCAGACGCTTCCCAAAAGTCAAAGCTTCTGGGCAGAGCGCATGTATATTCGCGTCTGAGATGCAGAATAGACGCGCTCTCAGACGCGTCTCTGAAGTCAAAGCTTTTGAGCAGAGTGCTTGGAGACGCGTTTGCAGATGCGATAACAGCAAAAATAGCTGCGCGTCTATGTCTGCATCTGCACTGGAATCTACACGCGCTGTCAAATGTGCTAAGTCGGCTACTCTCAAGCTGACAACCGCCATCCATGATTTATTTGTGATATAAAAACTTCAATTATAGAAAGAAAGATCCTAATACAAAAAGAGAGAAAGAGGGAGGGAGGGAGAAAGAGAGAGAGAGAGAGAGAGAGAGAGAGAGAGAGAGAGGACTCACCTGGGGTCTTTGGTGTGGACAGGTGGTGGCTTTGCTTCCTTTCCCTTCTTCCTCTCCTTGGTGAGTTGTTCTCCCTTGATGTGCTGCTTGTTGTCTCCTCTCTTTGCCTCTTGTTCCTCTTGTTCTCCTCTCTTTTGTTCTCTCTTTCTTCCTCTCCTTGGCTTTCTTCTCTTTAGCTGTCTTCTTTCCCTTCTTGTCTCTTTGAAGTGAAAGAAGAGGTGAGTCATGAGGAGGTGAGTCATGAAGAGACTAATGGAGGTAGACTGCATGTCAGCTGAGCTCGAGCTCCAGAACGCGCAAAAAACGCAGGAAAGGTGCAGTTTGAAAATAAATCGCTTGTATCTTTTGAATTTTGACGTTTGCATCTATTTTTGTGTGTATATGCACGTCTAAGTTTATGTAAATGTGTTAATAGACGCAGAATTAGACGCGCAGATAGACGCAGACGTAGACGCGCAGATAGACGTAGACGTAGACACGCAGATAGACGCAGGCATAGACATGCATTTAGCGCGCTTGTGTTTTTACCATAAGTTTTTGTATTTAAGATAAGTTTTGATAGTAAGTTCTTATCATAAGTTTTTATGTATTTATGATAAGTTTTTTAATTTAAAACTGAATATCTTAGAATAATTAATACACCTTGAAGTTTTTATGTAAATATATTAATAACAAATTTGATGTTGTCATGAATTAGGTTTAATCATGTCGTTATCATCACCTAGTGCAGTGCATGCTGATGAGTCAATGAGCACATCCTCAAGTGAGGATGAAACATTACGTCTTGATAATCAATATGCATGGCTACGATGAAAAATTAAATGCATGTGTGATCGTTGTTGAGGGTGTATTTTTCAAGCACGTCGAGTTGCAATATCACACCTCAGCATGTTTGGAGAATGGGACCGAGAAAAATCACAGGTATTCATTGTTTTTAACACTAAGATTGCTAGTCTATGTTTGAAATATATATCAAAGTATATGTAACTCCCTTTTGTGGTTGAGCAGGATGCGGTGCCACATCCTCATATGCTCCCTCCCGGGCATCAAGAGGCTGCAAAACGTCGACGCGAGGAGGCTAAGTCTTCAAGAAGAGTGGAGACTAACGACCATGATAGTAGCCCTCATGAAATGCCCCATCAAGTTGTAGAGGATGAAATGCCGTATCAAGTCTATTGGAAAGCTCATGTCATGGAATGCTAGTCATCATTCAAGTGATGGAAAATGGAGAATCCCTGCAGACACACCGGCATGGCAACATATAGACAATTTGTGGCCCCTTTTCAAAGAAGAGCCAAGAAATTTGAGATTTGGTTTAGGTATGGATTGAATCAATCCATTTGGCATCAAAAGCACATCATACAATGTATGGCGAGTGGTATTGGTGAACTATAATATTCCTCCATCCATGGCAATAAAAAAGGAACATGTAATGTTGTCCCTTCTGATTCCTGGAAAAAGCACAAGGTAAAAAACATGGACATTTACTTAGAGCCTTTGATTGAAGAGTTATAAATGTTATGGGAAGGTATTGAGGTGCAAGATACAAGTGCAACAGCATCCTCTAGAGATTTCACTTTGAAGGCCATGTTGTTGTGGACCATGCATGACTTTCCAGCATATGGAGAGTGTTCAGATGCATGTATATAACTCTATATTTGAAATTCAAGACTTGAATCAATTGCATGTTATTAATTCACTTGTTTGTTCAAGTTTAACCACATCACAATATCATGCATGTCCTATTTGGGGTCCCTCTCTAGTTTCCTCTAGGCCGACACATTTAAAGAAGGGTATCTATGACAATCATCATCGATTTATTCCTATTGACCATCCCAAATATGTTCTCCCTACTAATGGAATGACTCCACAATCTCTAACCATTCGAGTTTGAAAGGAGAGATGGATTAATGCTGACAGCCACCCTCCACTCGACATGAGTCGGTAAGAAGTATATTTCTCTTGATTGACTTTAAAGTATTTAGCATGATGAATTGTTTACATAATATATTGTTTGTTTGTGAGGTTCTCTATATTTTTTTGTCTTTCGTATTGGACTGAACTCAAGATCAATCAGGACCCCATACACATATTCAAAAATGTTGTATCTACATTATGGGATCACTTGATAGGGGCTCGTGATTGAGTCAATGTAAGGGAGGATTTACGTAACATTGGTCGCATGAGATGAGCTTGGCCACGCATTGGACCCAGAGGAAAGATTGAGCTATCCCATGCACCTTGGATGCTCTCAAAGAACGATGAAAAAATAGTGAAGGAAAAAATATCTAGCTTTCGAACACCCACAGGATGTATGAGATGTCTCAAGGGAGCCTTCATAAAGAAAAAGAAAAGAGATGTGGAGCAACTGTCTGGTTTGAAGTCCCACAATTGGCACAAAATGATTCAAGTAAGGGTATCTCTAAGCATGAATATAGTAATTAGTGGAGTAACTATGTGTAAAATTTGGGATATAATGAATTTTTCCTCAACTAATCATTTGATCCAGGAATATTATTTACATTTAGTTCGTACTTCCTACTAGCATATCCCATTGTGTATCCAAAGATGTATGTGATATCATTTACAAGATGGGAGAGCTTGTGAGGTGTGTATACATTGTATTTTTTCATTATATATTGCATACATCATGTAATGAATCTCTTTGAATTTCCTCCAACACTTCAATCCACCGACGTTTCCTCATGTTGAGCTCGTTCTGGGTAAAGATCCATTTGAGACTCTTATGATCGGTTACTAGAGTAAACTTGTTACCCAACAGGTAGTGTCTCCAAAGCTTTAGGGCATGGATGACAGCTAGTAATTCCAGATCATGCATAGCATAATTCTTTTCATGGTTCTTCAGTTTCCTTGAAGAATATGCTACTGGATGACCTTCCTGCATAAGTACACACCCCAAGGAAAGAATGCTAGCATTAGTTACTACCTTGAACTCCTTATTGAGGTTTGGAAGTTTTAAAATAGGTGCTGATACCAAACTTTGCTTCAATCTATCGAAGCTATTTTTTTTGGGAGTCGATCATGTAATGGAAGTCTGCTTCTTTACTAAGTCCGTCAGAGGTGCTGCAATCAAAGAATAGTTTTTTATGAAGATCCTATACCATCCTGTCAATCCAAGAAAGCTACGTATCTCTTTGACGGATACTGGTATTGGCCATTCAAGCACATCTCTGACCTTGGCTGGGTCTATTGATATTCCTTTTGATGATACTATGAACCCTAGATATTCAATCTGACGCTTGAAGAATGCACACTTTTTCATTTTTGCATACAGCTTATGTGACCTCATTGTCTCAAGGACAATCTGCAGTTGAGGTTCATGATCTTCTTCCTGTTTAGAATAGACTAAAGTGTCATCGAAGAAGACAAGCACGAAATCATCAAGATATGGCCTAAAGATGTCCTGCATTAATCTATTGAAGGTGGCAGCTGCATTCGTAAGCCCGAATGACATAACCAGGAACTCAAAGTGCCCATATCTTGTATTGAAGGCCGTCTTTGGGATATCTTCTTCCTTGATCCTTATATGATAGTAACCTGACCTGAGATCAATCTTAGAGAAGATCTTTGCACCCTGAAGACGATCAAGAAGCTCATCTATTCTAGGAATAGGATACTTGTTCTTGACTATTGATTGATTCAACCCTCGGTAATCAACACATAGTCAAAGTGTCCCATCTTTCTTTTTGTAAAATAGTACTGGAGCTCCCCACGGTGAATTGCTAGGCCGGATGTAGCCCTGATCTAACAGTTTCTTGAGTTGTTCCTTCAGCTCAATTGCTTCTGGTATGGACATTCTATAAGGTCTCTTTGCAATTGGTGCAGCTCCAGGCACTAACCTAATCTCATGATCCACTTCTCTTTGAGGCGGAAGTTCGGTCAACTCTTCAGGGAATACGTCCGCGTATTCCTTTAGCCAAGAAGGTCCTTCATGAGACTCTTGCTTTTGATCTAACTTGTTAAGTTTGATCAAGTAAATGGGTAATCCTTTTCTGATTCCTTTTATGATCCGAGATACTTTGGCCAATTGGATTCTTGGCACTCCTGCCTCACCTTGAGTTGTGACTAATTCCCTTTTAGAGTTTCGAAAGGAAACTTGACCCTTTCCACAGTGAATGTGGGCGTCGTTGGGCTTAAGCCAATCCATTCCGAGTAGACACTCATGGATACCTAAATTCATGACTCTGAATTTGACCGAAGTCTTCTTTCCTCCCAGAAAGAATTCCACCTTAGCAGTTTTCCTGGTACAAGTTACCTCACGACCATTTGCCAATTCCACAAGCAGGGTAGGTGCTTCTACTGTGACTATTCCTAATCTTTTTGCACATGCTGGTGAGATAAAGGAATATGTACTGCCACAATCAATCAAGGTTTTGAAACCTTTACCTTGATAGTCAGACGGTGTCTGAATCACCGAGAACTGGCGATTCGGCCCTTTCTTGTGTAAAGCGGCATGGACTGTCACTCTTTCGAATTCTGCTTCCATGGTCGGATCTTCCTCATCTTCTTCTTCGCATCTTTGCCTATTGGCAATGTAGGCGGTTCTTCCTCTTCCTCGGATAGCGGTTCCTTGACCACGGCCTGTTTCTTGAAAAGGCGCTTGGTGATGTCCTCCACCAAGCTTGGGACATTGCCTCTTGAAGTGACCGGGTTCGTTGCAGTGGAAACAATGAAGGTTTCGGCCATTACTTTGAGTAGGAACAAAGTTGTTGACGTTATTCGTCCTTGCTTTCTTTCTTTGTCCTTGATTATGACCTTGAACTCTATTCATTTGAGGTCTGAATGCTCCTCTGTTTGGGTCACTATAAGACCAAGTTTTGTTACCCCTTGGTCTATCTTACACCTCCTGAATTATAGGTGCCGCTCGAATGAGTGCATCCTGAAGATCTGATGGACGCATAGATTCGAGATGGGTATTTACTGGTGGATTTAAGCCTGCACAAAATTTGGACACCTGCTGTGTCATGTCCATCTGTGGCGCATACTTTAAAAGTGAAACGAATTTAGAGTAGTATGCGTCAAGAGTGAGTCCTAGCTGTTTTAGCTCGTAGAACTCGTTCATTTTCTGCGTGTGATATGCAGGTGGTAAGTATCTTCCCTACACAGCTTTCTTCAGCTTCTCCCAGGTAACGGATCCCTCTGCAATCCCTTGATCCCTGCACCATTGCTTCCACCAAAGTCTCGCTTTGCCGGTGAGTTTTAATTTGGCAAGCATAGCCTGATTGGTGGGTGCAGTACCAGCTGCTTCGAGGTAATCCTCCATGGATTCAATCCAAATTTCAGCATCAGCTTGGACGAATCTGCCTCTCCCGTCAAACTCGGGTGGCTTAATCTGCTTGAGAAGGAACTTCTTCTCCTAGATCACAGCAGTACTTGATGTAAGAGGCGAATTTGGAACCTGTACCTAGGGTTGTGCCTGAATAAAGGTTTTCTTAATGTTATTATACGATAATCGACGTTAGCTTATATTACATCTTTAATTCAACTATCTCGTAAACAATGTAGCTACTTAACTTTTTATCAACTCTTATGCACAGCCAGACATTGATAAAAAGAAGTCTTTATTTGTATTTACATGGGCATAGCCCTTTCGAATACAACATTTCATGTGATGATAAGCCAATTGTTACATTTAGTTTGGGGCGAACAATGTTGTATTGCATTTATCTACAGGAACTGCGTAATAGTAGGGTTTTGGGTCATGGATCTTCAGGAATCGATAAGTCATTGGAAGTTCAAGATATCCTTTCCGTTGGAATCCATACTTCTCATGGCGGCCCAACACTTTAATCCTGTCGGCGGGGATTACACGAGTTACTTCCTCATATACATATGAGTTCATCTCAACCCTCCGACCTTGAATATGTAAAGTCGAATTTACGTGAGCTTCCACAAAAATGAACATCTTCACGACTTTTAGGTCTTCCAACCACTTGATCCTCTTTAGGTTGGTCTGTAGGTAAGCAAACCGGTGGGCGGCTATGTAATAGATTCGTGAAGCACCCGTCCATCTTCGTTCCAAGTACAAAGGTGATGGATTATAGATCTGCTCCAGGATGTTCATCATCCCAATTCTTTGTCTATAAAGCGGAGAATGCATTGCAGTCATAAACATGACTCGAAATACCAAAAACTTGTTCCACACTTCCTAATTCTGAAAGACAGCATTGAAGGTAAGGAAATGTTTGGACAGCAACAATTGCTTTACTTCATTTATTTGAGATTTCATAAAAACAATTCCGTTGTTGGTCGGCTCTGATACCAATTGTAACGTGTCCACTAGTATCATCCAGGACACGTCTTAGCAGTCCATCGGAAAGGATGTCTAGAAAGCTCTGCCTGGCACTCCCATGGAATGTTACGGGATTTGCGATCTAGGTCTTTCCGCGTCTGCCACGTAGCGAAAGTATCCTGGCCGTTCCCACTTAGGATCGACCGGAATTAGGGTTTTCCTGATTGGTCATTACCTAACAGCAACTAGCGTCGGACCCAAGCGAACTACTTTACGCAGAAACGCCAGGTCCGAAGCAGATTCACGTTGCACTTAGTTCAAGGAGAATGGGAAACGAGAGGGATGCAAAGCTCAACCTCTCTGCCATAAGGCATAGTCCCATTTCGTTCCCCTAAAACAACGTAAATCGGGTAAGACATAACTCTAGGTCATTGCTTTCGTTCTTCTGTCCTTTGACGATCATCCCGCTGTTCTTCGAGATTTGAGAAAAGTTCCTGACTAACCGGGACCACCCAACCGTAGGACGGACCCATGGCCCATCCTCCGCACTTTCCTCGGTTTGTTTTAGTTATGTAATTATCTAACACATTAATTTGACATGTAACAATAAGCTTATTTAATTAAACCGTTAAGCACTGGTTCCTTCACGTAATCTTATCACGTGACATAGAAAAACAATATCAAACAAGTTCTTTATTAACATATCATCATATTTATCTTTGAAATACAAGGAGTTTCGCCCGCAGGCTTGTCCATACTCCGCCCGAAGGCTATCCAGTAATCCACAGGGATCACTAATCCAAGCTTCCACCCGTAGACTAGTATGCGGGCCTTGAGATCCAATCCCGAGTCATATTATCCTCTTGTGCAGGACCCGGAAGGTAAGGGATTTACGGCCAGAGTCCCCCCTGGCACCCAAGTGTCCTCCTGCTCCAAGTAGAGCTCAACGGAGAGACCTCTTGCGGCGAGTTCGGTCCACGTTCCCGGTGCAGTCAACAACCCCCTTGGTTAGGGTCAGGCAGGCAGTCGGGGGTAACTGAGGCTACCTCTCCCTTCAGGCCTTCAACCTGAAGTATAGATATTCATTTAATTTGTAATTCATAAATCAAATAGTGCTCTAAATTCTCTAGCAAGCACAAACACTTTCATTAACCGATGTTGTTGGCAGACTGCTAAGGAATGATTCTTTCCTTTCGAATGCATCAGCACTCATTCTAGGGTGTCTTGCAACTTGGAAAAATCCCTTATATTTTGGGTTAGGGCGTACCCTATTAACCCAACTTGGTCAACCTTAAAGTTCATTGGATACTTTAGTTTCCGGTTTTTAATCTTCCTTACTTAGAAGGATATCAAAGAATACATCATTTTGCAAGATAACTTGCGTAAGGATCCGCCATCCTTGTTAAGGGTACTTAACCTTTTTTTTCTTGTGAATCATTCACAAGACTATATGACTTCGTACTCGCTGCGCAAGTCGTGCATCGTAATATACGATGAAACAATCCGTTTTAGTTTCTTTAAGCTGACGTTTGTCGGACCTAGGGTCTCTTTTTAAGAACCTCAGGGACAAACCCTAGTTCTTTTACATTTATGAATTTATTGTCCCTACAATCAGGGAAGGTAGTCAAGTGTTTAAGGTATAAACGTTTCCTAGTTTTTAAATTATTCCCAAGACATATTTCGCAGCATAGGTATTTCTAGATTTACATTAATTCGGTTAACTTTTAGAAGGTAATATTGAGATCACCTCAGCATGATTTGTTATCCTTGTGACAATTGATTTTTATCAGTCCTAAACTTTTTCAATTAAGCTTCCTTTTTCCTTGCAAATGAACTCATGCCAAATAACAATCTTTTCCTTGCTAAGATATGCAGTTAGCAATGATAACTTCCTAGAGTTCAAGCAACGTAAGAAACCTTTCATGAATTTTCATCTTCTATGATGATTCGTTGCAAAAAAAAGAATAGGGGCTAATAGTGCAAGATGCAATTTTTTTATACCTTCAAGATTTAACCGAAATATACTACTATAGTAGGCAGATAATCTCGCTCATAATTCATTTCAAAGCATGATGCTATTTGAAGGAAACTATGTTTATTATATTATCATTTTTGCATGTACAATTAAACTAAACTCCTTCATCGTAAATAACTAGGACAAAATATATCTTATCCCAAACAACTCATCTTGCATGATTAAATTAAAACCGATATAAAACCAAGAAGGAAAAACCTGGTTTTGGGGTGAGATATCCACATGGATACCGGGAGATGACCCTCCCACAGCTACTCCTTGGACTTTCTTAGGCGGCATCGCAGTTGTAATCCTTCGAACGTGAAGGCAGCTTTTACTCTCCTTTTCGGATTTCCACCACTACTTCAATACTCTTCTTATTTGTGGAACTTACGAGGGAATGGGTGCTTAAATCTCGGGTGGGAGTATAAACCCACTTGGAGGAGGCTTGTGGAAGCCCACAAGGAAGGATTAAGGGCTTGCAATATGAAAAGGGCTTATAGGACCTTAAGGTATTTCATGGGGGAAAAACCACAGAGAGGATTTTTAAATCCCGGGGAGGGTGGAAAAATAGGTTATAAAACCCTTCAAGAGGAAGGCCTATTAAAACCACGGAGAGGATTTTTAAATCCCGGGGAGGATGGAAAAATAGGTTATAAAACCCTTCAAGAGGAAGGCCTATTAAAACCACGGAGAGGCTTAATGGATTTTGAGGCCAAGGGGAGACGGGCTTAAATACGGGTTGGGGTTTAGTGGCTCTATGGAAAGGGGGTTAAGGGTTCAGAAAAAAACCCGGGGAGGAAAAGGGTGAGGGGAAGAAAAACAAAAGAATAATGGGGACATGGGGGAAATAAAAAGGGGCTTAGGGGGTGTGATAAAAGGAGTATGGGGGGTGAAAGGGAAAAAGGATTATAAGGGGGGTGAAAGGGTAAAAGGAATATGAGTATAGGAAGGGGGCTTGAGGGTTTTAAAAACCCAGGGGGGAAATGAAAGAGTAGAAGGGATATGGGTATAGGAAGGGGGCTTAGAGGAGCCCCCCTTAGAAGCTTCAAGAAGCTTCTTGAAGCTTTTGTGGGGGGGGGGTTAGGAGCCACGTGGGGGGGGGATTTTGACGCGACGATTGGGGGGGTAATTTGCAGGTGGTGATGATGGTGCACGGCGGCAGGCGATAGCGACAACTCGGCAGCAATCAGGCGGCGACCTCCTTCCACAGATTTTGGCAGGACGGCAGCAACACGAACGATGACTTCGTTCCCCCACCTCCTCTCTCGTGTAGCTCCCCAGTACCTGCAGCCCTCCCTCTTTATATAGGGGAGGGGAGGGAATCCTCCCCCCTTAACGTGTCCGCCTGCATGGCGATGGAGCTGAGCAAGCTCCAGCGAGGAGCTTGCTGGCTCCCTACCCCCATCCCCCTTCCAGCACGATGCGTCGCCGCATGAGGAGGCGAAATTTTTAAAATATATATTTGATATATTACATTGGAGCCCATCAGATAAGCTTTCTCCTAATAAAAGTTGGGCCCAAATAGTCCATGGTGGGAGCTGCTACAACATAAAAATCAGTCCTGTCCTGAAACCCTAAATAGAGTCTCCATAGCCATTTTTCTTCAAGCTTTTTCCACTTCATTTTCTAACTATTCTTAGCTCAGCTAACCCTTTGTTACTCAAATTTGATAAGTTTCTAGCAAGTTAACCCTCAAGAAGAAGATTTGGAGTAGTCCACCTGAAGATCAAGCATCATCAAGGTTGACAATAAGTTTTTCACAACTAGTATCTTTTGATACTAATCTAATGCTTCTTGGAGCTTGTGTTTTTTTAGCACATTCAAGATTATCTGGTTTGCTGGTTATTCTAAGTTATTTGAAGCTCATTTCTATCTCAAGAATGTCAAGCATGAAGTTTTTTTATTGGTTGTCATTCATGAAGAGTAACATGGCATATGTTGCTCATCTATACTACATGGAATATTTGTTTGTTCCACTTGTACAGATGGATGGATTTACTTGTTTTAAAGTATAATCAATTATCTTATTTGAAGACTTTGAAGACATTCTAGTCATCATACAAGTAAATTTTCTTGAGGGGGACATGAAGACTAATGTAAGCAAAGTAAATGAAGAAAAAGATCATAAGGACCATGAAGTAGATGACCAAAAGATCAATGCAAGCAAAGGGGTGGAGAAGAAGAAGAAGATCAATGCAAGCAAATATACCAAGGATAGGGAGGCATAGCGATGGCGCTTTTTGATGCAAATTAGCAGCTTCGCTATTTGCATCACAAATGTGACGCAAATAGCGGCAATACTCAGACAAAAAAATGCGAGCCAAAGCTCGAGCGTATTATTTTGCGCGAACAAACAAAAGAGAGAGTGAAAGGGAGAGAAAAATCCATGTTGTATTTGAGAGGGAGAGGGAGAGAGAGAGAGAGAAAGAGGGAGAATGAAAGCTTCTCCCCGTCGCCACCGTCGTTTTTGAAGAAGAGGAGGAAGTGTATGGAGGGCGAAGAGGAGCCGCCGTCGCAAAGAGGAGCCCCCGAATCCATCCTCGGGCCTTTGTGGTGAGTGCATTGTTCCCTCTTGCTTTATTTTTATTTTTTCTCCTTTTCTTTTACTTGTTTTTGTTAAAAATCATATGTATTGAGAGAGAAAGAGAGAAAATGAGAGAGGGAGAGGAAGAGAGAAAAATAAAGAAAGAACGAGAGACAGAGAGAGGAAGAAAACATTAAACATAATAGGGAAAGAGAGAAAGAAAGAGAGAGGGAGGAAGGGAAGGGGAGAGAGAGGGAGGGAGAGGTTGTTGTTATTGTTGTTGTTGTTTTATTTCTTCTAATATTTTTTTCTTGTTTGTTGTTGTTGTGGTGGTAGTGGTAGTGGTAGTGGTAGTGGTAGTGGTAGTGGTAGGGGAAAGAGAGAAAGAAAGAGAGAGGGAGGAAGGGAAGGGGAGAGAGAGGGAGGGAGAGGTTGTTGTTATTGTTGTTGTTGTTTTATTTCTTCTAATATTTTTTTCTTATTTGTTGTTATTGTGGTGGTAGTGGTAGTGGTAGTGGTAGTAGTTGTTGTTTAATTTATTCTTTTCTTGTTTGTTGTTGTTGTGGTAGTCGTAGTCGTGGTAGCAGCAGTAGTAGTAGTAGTAATAGTAGTTTTCTTGTTTGTAGTAGTAGTAGTAGTAGTTTTTTTTCTTTTCTTGTTTATTGTTGTTTAGTTTTCTTGTTTGTTGTTGTTGCAGTAGTATATTTTCTTTTCTTGTTTATTGTTGTTTAGTTTTCTTATTTTTATGTTGTTGTTGTAGTAGTGGTAGTAGTAGTAGTTTTTTTCTTCTTTTCTTGTTTGTTGTAGTAGTAGTAGTAGTAGTAGTAGCAACAGCAGCAGCAGCAGCAGCAGCAGCAGCAGCAGTAGTAGTAGTAGTAATTGTTGTAGGTGTTGTTTTTATTTCTTATTTTCTTGTTTATTATAGTGGTAGTGGTAGTGGTAATAGTAGAGAGAGCGAGATGTTTTGTTAAAGAAAATAAGAGAGGGAGAGGAAGAGAAAAAGAAAGAGGAAAGGAGAGAGAGGGAATAAACATACAACATAATAAAGAAATAGAAAAAGAGACAAAGATGGAAGGAGAGAAGAGAATGAATGGATAAAAAACAAAGAGAGAGTGGTCGCGAGGGCTGGTGAGGTCTAATGCATACCACGAGACGGAAAACACTCCAATATACGTTAATTTATGGGTGGGTGGAGACTTTACATACGTTAATTTTGTTGAGCTACAAGAGAAGAAATCCCTTCTCAAACAATTTAAGAAAGAAAAAAAGAATGATAACAAAAAAAATTGTTTTTCGTAACATAGACCAAATGGAAAACGATGAAGGTCGTGATGTTCAAGATCATGAGGCGTATCTTAATCAGCGTGTCCCATGTCCTTGCTCTCAAAACACAATATTAGTGAGTTTGGAAATCTCCCCATTCCCATTTTTTGAATACTAAAAAGGTGGCACCCGGATAACATGCCCATAAGTTTCTCAAAACCATATGATGTGACCTATCATTGGAAAGCACTTGAAAAATACAATCTATTGAGCTATAGACCGCTTGATTTGGAGTTATAGTGTTCAAGTTATGATGAATCCAAAGATTTGACCACGTGTCCCGAACTTATGGAAAATTTCCATATTCTCCAATATGGTGTTTCAATGTAAGATCGCAATTAGACGAAAACCTCGATTGTCTATGGAACACGTACGAGGTTTCGGTGAGTTTCAATCTGAGATCATTGATCACGCGATCTCAGATATTGAGCATACGGTAAGAAAAGTGTATATCAATCATGCATTGTATTCGCAAGCTAATTGAATACCATATACAAAAACATTGGGTGTGGTTGGCAAATTTTCTATCTAGGTGCGTGCTTACACCATTTCAAAACCACACACATGGGATACATATCTACATTTACTTCAGTTTACATATAATAACACCCTTTGCGGCTAGTTAGAAGAGTTTGTGGGCATGCGATGGATGGAGTGCCTGAGTCAATTCACCACTTGAAAGATACTACCCAATCTTTACCGTCAATACCAGAGGAGACAGGTAGTCTTCCAGACTTACCTACAATCTTGGAGCCTGAGATGGAGGCAATGATCGATACATTGATGCCCATGGATGTCGAGACTTCTAATCCACTTAGAGAGAAAGCATCTATACCATTATATGATGGGTGGTGCCGAGTATCTTGCCTGAAGACACTGCTTGCACTTCTAAGTGTGCAAGCAAAATGCAGGTGGAGCTATGCGAGTGTGACCGAGTTATTCAGGTACCTTGTATGTACGCTTTGTTGATTTCTTTTCGGCACTATCATTAAAAACCTTTGTGCTTTTTCAATGTGTTTTATGATTTTTTTTCAGGTTACTGAAGTATCATATTACCACTTGCAAATACCATATATGCCTAAGTCTCGTAGTGATGTGCAGAATAGGTCCGCATATGGAGTTCAACGAACATCCGAGAATTTATACACATTGAACCACATTGACTCTACCTTCCCAGAATTTTCTCGAGAGCCAAGCATTCTTTGGCTTGGTCTCGCTATGGATGGCGTGAACCCATTCGGTCTGTGCTCAAATTCTTACAGTGTGTGGCCTATAGTCCGTGTCAACTACAATATCCCTCCATGGCTTTCTACGAAGAAGGGACATCTCATCCTTAGCTTGCTCATTCCCGGCTGCTACAAAATCAAAAATATGGATGTGTATCTTTTCCATTAGTCGATGAGCTTAAGATTTTTTGGGAGGAGAGGGTCACTGTGCAAGGTATGAGCAAGCGCGTTGGTTGACGGTCCGCCAATATTTGAGTCATTCTCATGTGGACCATGCATGACTTTCCGGGATTCCAAGAGTGATCAAGTAAGTAGGCTTCCGTTCTCATTGATAATATCTATCATAGCTCGTTCAAGTTTTGTATTCACTGGATAGACATGTTGGGACAGGTCTAGTTACCTCAAGTTATCATGCATGTCCATTGTGTGGACCAAAGTTAAACTCCCGAAGGTCATGAACCATGAAAAAGATGATATATCAAGGACACGCCGCTTTCTTGCCAGAGGGTCATGAACTCATGGTAGTTTTTCTTGGATGACCTCCAGCACGTATGAATGCTCAAAGTTGATATGAGCTGAAAATGTTCCACACAGAGTCACGTCCAAATGGAATGCGATAGTTCTCAGTTTTCTATGAGTTGCCATATTGGACCCACTTATAGATCAACCACTTGTTGGATCCCATGCATATTTTTAAGAACCTGGGTAGTTTGCTATGGGACCACATCACAGGAAAGAGAGACACTGTAGGGGCATGAATGGATTTGAAGGAGGTAGGCAAGATGGAGGCACTTTGGCCGCAGTCGGGTGTTGATGGTTGCTTGCAGCTACCTCATGCTCCTTGGGCACGAATGGATTTGAAGGAGGTAGGCAAGATGGAGGCACTTTGGCAGCAGTCGAGTGTTGATGGTCACTTGCAGCTACCTCATGCTCCTTGGGTTTTGTCCACTAAAGAAGAGTGCATTTTGAAGCAGATAGTAAAGTCTATCCGCATTCCGATGGGTATGATGCATTCTGTCAGGTCTGCATTTTCTAAAGACGACCAATTATTAGGGCTAAAATCCTATGATTGGTATAAGATTTGTCAGGTTTGTACCACGAATGGATTGTAAGTGGCCTGTGTATTTTGCTATTTGGATTGTAGTCGTTCATAATGCTTCCTCGTTTGTGGCAATTTGTACTATCAATCACGATTGCAGAATGCCTTACTCAAGAAATACGCGGGGTGATTTACAGGTTGTCGACTTTAGTACAATGGATATCACAAAAGGAGATTAAGACATCCTCTATTGAATCCACAAGGCGGGGAGCAGTGGAGACGGTCTATCTCTTTGAGAAATACATGCCTACCAACATGCTCACGATACAAATCCACCTTCTTGTGCATCTTGTAGATGAAGTGGAGATTGGTGGACTTGTCCATATGCGATGGATGTTCTTCTTGGAGCGCTTCATGAAAACCCTGAAAGGCTTTGTGCGACAACGAGCTCGGCTAGAAGGTAGCATGGCTGAAGGTTGGTTGGTGTCTGAGGCGTTAGTGCATATTTCACAATGGCTATATCAATGGTGGATTCAGACAACAGTATACTATGGTCACTGAAGGATGATGATAGACTGACCGGAGATGTGGTGATTGGAAATGGGGTAGAAAAAAGAATGGATGCTGCAATGGAGGAGAAAGTGAACCACTTTTATATGTTGCACCATGCCTCTATGGAGACGTGGCTCGCTAGGTACCAACAAGCTAGGAAAGATTGAGAGGAAGTGCGATCTAGATTTTTACATAGTACGTACCATCGACCAATTCGATATCTCGAGGGTATGGAGGAGATGTCGCGGTTTATGTCAATGCAATGGTTGCATGGAGCTTTGACCGCAGCGTCTCGTGAAGGGGCGAAGGTCTCAACCGAGGAGTGGAAATTCTTATGGGTATGTAGTCCAAAGATGAAGACGTGTTTAGGGTTTGTCGTATCTATATTTTATATGCGATAAGTAATTGAGTGTTTCAATGTACAATACAAAATATATAGTGTGGCGTGGTCACATGGACATCATTTTCATATGGAGTGTATTGACAAAATGCGCTTCACAACTGATTGTGTTATTATGGCAAGGTTCGAGCAAGAGAGCCGACAATGAGCAACGGATCTAAACACGGTTATAGATGAGATGGAGTATTTTGGGAACTTGCAAAGTATTGTCACAGTGGATTATCATAGCTTCTTCATGATCCTATTTGATGTGCAATGGTTCAAAGTGGTACTTGAAGGAGTTGGAGCAATAGTTCAACGAGGTCCATCTGGATTTCTCGAACTAGATTCCAAAAAAAATTTGATAGATTTACGCGACACGTCTATGTTGCCGGCCCATTGGGAACAGGTATATGAAGTCATGTATTTTTTAATTGTATTACGACATGGTACATGTCACAATAGTTAAATATCTCTCTTGTACATGATTGTGAACATGTAATTGTCTATCCAAACCCCCGACAACCTTGATGGTGGTACGTTATACCTTTAGGTCCCAAAGTACGAGAGTATATGATCAAAGCGATGTTCCAAGCATAGATGAGGACAGTATGCAAATAAAGGGGTCTATATTGCAAGGGGTGGAGGCCACCGAAAGCTTGGAGCATGTACAGGAGCCAACATTGGGTAACAATGATGACAATACAAGAGTCCAAGAATTCTTTGAGAACAAGATGGACTCATCCTTTTGTGGTGATATGTCTACCGACCTTCTAGTGTATGCGGAGTTATGTCAGGAGTTTGACATGGGACCATAGGGTACTTCATACTTGGAGCATCCATCTACTCAATTCGTTGACGAATCGATTATAAGGGTACATAAGATATGCATTTTAAGTAATATCATTTTTTTAATATTTATATTACTATGCTTTGTATGATTTATATTAATTATGTTAATATCAATTTTTATCTATGCAGGTGATCTTTGTGGATATTTAGATCATCACGATGAGTCGAGGGATGAGTGACAAGGAGCTACAGGAGATCTTCATGCGTATGTGTCCAGATCAAATGGTGAGATTCAAAGATATGGTGGAATAGGAGCTCTCTCACACACCATCAGGCCATTCTATTAGATCTACTTTGGTGTGCTCTAATGCTTTAGTTTCCCATAGACAATGTCAACGCTCCAAACTTGGGGCAGACAAAGGGAGTGGTTTAGGGGGATGCTACGGAGATCAAGATGCACTGAGCCTGCGGTCGGCTTGGGATACAGGTGGTACTCCTCGCTCTCATGGCGGTTTCGAGAGAGAGTGGCTCATGTGGTTGCTGTGGAGGTATTGATGCAGTGTCTCCGTCTCGTTGTTTTGCTGGAGCTGCATCACCTCCACGATTTGTCACATCTATGGGGATGCCTACTCCTGTCACTCCTGCTTTTACTCAGCCATCTGCAAGTGGCACCCCTATGGGTGCTAGTCTAAGAGATACTACCCCGATAGGTATACTAGATCCCACTAGCCTTCATTACAAACCGCGATCCCACCAGATCTTTGCAGCACTCTATTACAAACCAAGATCCCACCGACCTTGAGACTCGATATGCAGAGAGACACGTTTTCACTGCATTGATTGACCGATTATATGGACGCAACGAAATATATAAGTCACTCATCTTTCTTATTTGTAGCTACTAAGTTTAATTAAAATGCATTATTGTATGGTGTACTGATATGTAATTGTTTCTATTTTTGCAAAGTTCGATGCTCCTTTACGGCGATGTCGAAGGATTGTCGAAAGTAAAGTCGCAACCACCACAGAGGACTTTGAATAATTTTAGGATAGGAGGTCAATTGCGCAGCAATACAACAGCGGGACGAGGTTTTGGATGGTGAGAATCTATAGCTTTCCCTTGGATCGCTGGAGCTCACATACTCTTCTTTTTTTGTCACATAATCTGTGTAGACATTTTCTACTGTTCTGATTTAAGTACGCTTTGCCTTTATTTACACGAGCATTTTGTACATTACTGAAACTATTTTTTCAAGTAGCTCACCACAAATTATTTTTTTCCTGTTAGCGTCACTATTAGCATCGCAAATTTACTACATGCATCGTATTAGTGTCGCAAAATTTGTCAGTACTAGCGTAAATAGCGACACTGATACCGATGCCAATAACAATGTTGATAACGACGCTAGTACCGATTGCTCTATGGCATCGCCAATAACGACGTTTTTTGCGATGACGGGGGCAAATTTCTTTATGAATATTTTTGTCACTTTTAACGTCGGTATAAGGCCTATATCTTCTAGTGAAAGTGAAGGACAAGGACAATGAAAATAAGATCAAAGAGAAGAAGATCTCTGCTAAAAGAAATGCTCATAATGACATATTTAAATATGAAAAAAAAACCATAAGGGCCTATCAATCCTTGACCCAAAACTTTTACTAGACCTTTCTTTTGTATATGCATGTTTTGTATGTACTTGCCTCTAATGCTCCTTTCATAAGCCATGAAAAACTCCTCATGTAACTTAGCACTACATCCTTCTCTGTACACTTTGTGAAGCCCTTGTTATATCCTCTAGATGTCCACCATGTTTTTGGTACCCATACTTAGCAGCCTCTAGATGATTACCATGTTTGTGGTGTACCCACACTTTGCACATGGTGACTCACTAAAGCCTCTACACACTTTGTGCCTCTTTGGTTGTGATTCAAGAGGGGTATTGAGAGTTTGGCAATCACTCACACCTGTAGGCCTCTTTGTATGGAGCAGTGGGCAAGGGAGATGCAAGTAGTCTAGGAAGAGGTGACTAAATCCCATAAGCATAGTGGTGGAGATTGCTACTATCTAGGTACTAAAAAGCATTGTACTTGACTATCAATTTCATGAAGTTGAATGCAATATATCATGATACTTTCTACTTTCACTTAGTGTTATTATCCTTGTTAGTCTCTTACACAAGATTTTGTTTATGAGTCCAAGCTTCTATCTTGGAACCTAATTCACTTGTAGTCTCTTCACTATTTATGTCATTATGAGTCCAGATACGTGTTTCGAACAACCTTCATGTACCACAAAATCCTCATGATTGTATCTGGATGTGACTTTCAAGGATTTTGCATAAATTGGCTAATCAGTCCCAATGCATAACTGAGGTCAAGACGGGTGATAGTGAGATAAATCAAGTTGCCCACCATCTCTCTATATATAGTGATATTCTCTATTTCATTTCCAACATCAACTACAAGTTTGACATTCTCATCCAATGCTGTTTCAATGGCTTTATACTCATCATGCAATATTTTAGCAACATATCATGAACATACTCTTTTTGCAATAGCCATATACCTTGAGGTGTAGATGCAACCTCAATCCCAAGGAAATATTTTAGCTCTCCATGATCCTTCACCTTGAATTCAGCCTCGTGGAAGATACTACATGTATATCCTCTACATCACGTGCATTCAAGGTCTATTTATAAATATCCTTATATGTGAAATTTTATTGAATAAAACATAACCCTTTTCTATTCAATTTGTAAATAACCCCTTTATATTACACTGTTATGTATGTAAAAAATGTTTAAAATCGGTATTTTAAAAATACCTTATTTTGAACCCATATGATGCACACATATATTCATGAGTAACTTATCCAAGAATTCGCTTATAATCATGACTTAATTTTAGCAATGCCATGATTATCATCTCTAGTGATGATCAAATCATCCACACAAATCACCAAGGAAACATAACCATTCTCTGTCTTCTTTGTAAACAAGCTATGGTCCTACATGACCCATTTGAAAACCAACCTACTATAAATAAGTATTGATACAAGCATTCCATGTTCTCGGTGCCTGTTTCAGCCCAAAAAAGTCCTTTTTCGCCTGCATACATGTGTGGATAGTTAGGATGTACATAGCTCTCAGACTGTTCCATATGTTGAGATATCAAGCTCCACTCGTGATATGCCAGGGTGACCGTTGTGCATTTATGTCACCGACGTGTCAATTTGCAGATGCGATTGGTACACCGCCCATGAATAATAGCTAGATGACAGCTATCCTTATCTACTCTAGTTTGTGGCTCAATTAGTATGCCACCTTAGTTAGTTGTCTTTGGTTTGAGACCCATATATAGGGTTTTTCTATTTTCTTTGTATGAGAGTTTTTTTTTTGGCTTACACAACTAAGAAGAGGAAAACTGTTTTCAGCCTCCACCTTTGTGTGTATTCCCCCATTGTGCAAGCAAGAAAGCCCCCATTGTGCAAGCAAGAAAGCTACAGGTGAGACTCCTTCCTTCTCTCCCAAAATCTTGACATGGTATCAGAGCCTTGTTCGTGGTAAGGAGCTCAAGAAAGCAAGCCAAGCTCGCGGTGTTCTGGTAAGAGGAGTAGTGTTGCTTTCATTTTCTGTTTTGGGAGCAGATCTCTGCAGGCAGCACAGTCGGAAATTGCAAGAGTGCATTGTCTCAGGTTGAGACGCCCTTCGCGATGAAGCAAGAGGACAGTATATGTTGCGGGAGACCTTGTTTTTTTGATTTGAGGCCATTTCGCGGCCTGTTTTGGAGGCAGAAGTTTTCTACACGCACTCAGGAAAAGGCCTAGTTTTATGCTGTGCAGCCACTGTTCTACAGGTCGGTGAAAAGTTACTGTAGAAATTGCATTCTATGCTTGTGCGTAGAGACATTGGGAGTTACAGAATCATCCCTGTTGCCTGTTGATGCAAAATCTTCACTAGAAAGTGACTGTGTGGTCAAATACCACTTTCGCCAGTTTTGCAGATTTTCCCTTGTGAGGGTGAAGCTGTGTTTTTTGCAGTGACAGAATTTTTTGCAGTGTTCTGTAATGGCATCTGATTCTCTGTCATAGATTGTCACTGAAAAGCTTGATAAGAACAACTTCCAAGCATGGAAGTTTAGAATGACGAATTTCCTTATGGGAAAAGGATATTGGGAATTTGTTGTAGGAAATGAAGAAGAACTAGTTCTTCCTGATGTTCCCAATCAACAGCAAATGCAGGCATTTAAAGCATGGCATGAGAGAGCCAGGAAAGTTATGTACTGGCTGTCTATCAGCATTTCAGACTCTATGATTGTGCATATTCAAGATGCAAGTACGCCAAAGGAGGCATGGGATACTTTGTAAAAAATGTATAGCACAAATACGCAAGCCAGGAAAATGCAGCTCAAGCAAGAGTTGCACAATGTGCAAATAGAAAGTATGAGCATCAATGACTACCACATGAAGGTGAAGAAGATTGCAGATGCACTTGCTTCCATTGGGTCACCAGTGGAAGATGATGATTTAGTCTCAGTGACCTTGAATGGTCTAGGAAAGGATTATGCACAGTTCCAAACATCCATTTCTGTCCGTGAAAGATTTTCTGATTTTGAGGAGTTGATTGCTCTTTTAATTTCTGAGGAGCAGAGAAATGGTGGTGCATCTTCTTCAGGAGGAACTTCAAAAGAAGCAGTCTTCTACTCAAATGCTGGAAGAGGTAGAGGCAGAGGTAGAGGAGGCTGATTTGGAGGCCGTGGCAGAAATCAGAATATGCAGCAAACTCAAGAAAACCAGTCCTATGGAGGAGGACGTGGTAACTCTAGAGGCAGGGGGAGCCAAAGAGGTCGTGGTGGATGGCAAAGAGGCCAAAATGCAAACAGTAATGTTGAATGCTACTACTGTGGTAAAATGGGTCATATGGCTAAAGACTGCTATAAAAAGCAGAATGACATCATGAATGGAAAACTGCAACAAGGGAATTATGCATCTTCTAGTAGACAGGGTGATGACAGAAATAATCATTTGTTTATGGTGGAGCACATGAACAATTCTGTGACAAGTGCAGAAGAAAGCAATGATGTATGGTATGTTGACTCAAGTGCATCAAACCACATGATAGGTCATGCAGAATGGATGGAGGATGTAAGGAAAATGGAAAAACCAGGATTTGTGGAGACTGGTGATGATACTGCACATCCTATTGTGCAGATTGGAAAAATTCCTTTGTCTATGCAGGATGGGAAAAAGAAATACCTGTTCGATGTATTTCATGTCCCGAATATCACCAAGAATCTGGTTTCTGTTGGTCAAATGGTTGAGCAGGGCTTGCACGTCAGATTTAATCCTCATGGATGCTTTGTTGAGGATATGAAAAATAAAGGTCGCTTGATAGCAAAAGGAAAGAAGAAGGGCATAATGTTTACGTTGGATGCAGACATATCTGAATTGAGTGCAGCAATGTTTGCACATGGGACCGGTGTAGTTGCAGATATTGATATCTGGCATAAACACATTGGTCATGTTAATGTACAGCGACTTAAATCAATGCAGGCCCAAAATATTGTTGCAGGATTGCCTAAATTCAAGGTTGCAAAAATGCATAAGGTATGTGAAGCCTGTCAGTTTGGAAAACAGGCAAGGAAACCATTTTCTAGACATGTTCAAGAGAGTAAGAAGCCATTGGAATTAATCCACTCTGATGTGTGGACTACTAAAGCTGCATCTCTTGGAGGCTGTCATTATTTTGTCACTTTTATTGATGACTATAGTAGAAAAGTTTGGGTGCATTTTATGAAGAAGAAAAGTGAAGTGTTTGGGCATTTCAAAACTCTTAAAGCTATGGTTGAAAAAGAAACAGGTCTGCAAATAAAATGCCTAAGGTCAGATGGAGGGGGAGAGTACCTCTCAAATGAGTTTGCAAGGTTCTTGCAGGAGCATGGCATAAAGCAGCAATATTCATGTAGTCATACCCCACAACAAAATGGAATTGCAAAAAGGAAAAACATGCATATTGGAGAGGTATCTCGTACCATGCTCAACGAAAAAGACTTGCCAGATTTTTACTGGGCTGGAGTAGTTGCTACAGCAGTTTACATAATGAACAGGACTCCCACTGCAGCAATACATAGGATGACTCCAGAGGAGAGGTATACTGGTAAGAAACCAGATATTTTTCATTTGAAAATTTTTGGTTGCATTGCCTATGTACATGTGCCAGATGAGTTGAGATCCAAGTTGGATCCAAAAGCTGAGAAGTACATCTTTATTGGTTACTCTCTGCAGAGCAGAAAGGGTATAGATGCTATAACCCTTCTACTCATAAGTTTACAGTGAGCAGAGATGTTGTTTTTTATGAGATGAGTAGCTGGTATAAACTAGTAAATGTGATTGATGATGTAGATGCACAAAATGGTAATGCTGCACAGAATTCACAGCAGCAGTCACAAAATATTAGTGGACCTGGAGCGTCCTCTAGCAGTGGTTCACATTCTTCGCCATGGATAGACAGATTGAGATCAGGAGAATCTGCTCAAAGCCATGCAGATAATGGTATGCAGGTATCACGAAAAGGAAAAGAGAAGGTTGATCAGCCCATGTTTGATGTGAATGCAGGTCACTCTTATGTGGATGGTGAATCCAGTGGCTCAGAACAGAGCATTGATGATGAGTTGGATATTCCTTCTATTGTTACACCTAGAGTAAGGAAGACCAGGGATGTTTTGAGAGCACCTGGGAGTGAACCTACTTTGCACAGGTCTACGAGAGCTAGGTATCCTGTGGATAGGCTGAAATATGATGGATTTACAGCCATTCACTATGCATATATGGTCAAAGTGATACAGGAACCAGAACCCACTTCTTTTGAGCAAGCCATGGGAAAAGAAAAATGGGAGAAAGCCATGGATGAAGAAATGGATGCCTTGGAAGCAAATGCTACATGGGAGTTGGTATCTTTGCCTAAAGGTAAGAATGCAATTGGCTGTAAGTGGGTTTATAAGGTGAAGCACAATGCAGATGGTTCTGTGAACAGATACAAGGCAAGATTAGTAGTCAAGGGGTATGCACAAACATATGGCATTGACTATGAAGAAACATTCAGTCCGGTTGCAAGGATGGCAACCGTAAGAGCAGTCATTGCTATGGCTACATCAAAGGAATGGTCTTTACATCAGATGGATGTAAAGAATGCCTTCTTGCATGGTGATTTGCAAGAAGAGGTCTATATGGAGCAGCCACTAGGTTATGTGCATGCTGTTCATCCTGAGTTTGTTTGCAGGTTGAAGAAAGCATTGTATGGCTTGAAGCAAGCACCTAGAGCATGGTCTAACAAGATAGGACAGTATCTTGTCACTATTGGCTTTCAGATTTCCAAGGCAGATTTCTCACTTTATGTGAGAAAAACAGAGAAAGATATTATGCTACTTGTCATTTATGTTGATGATTTGATTATGACAGGTGACAGTGATGAAGATATCCTTCATGTGAAAATGCTATTGAAGTAGAAGTTTGAGATGAAGGATTTGGGAGAGCTGCGTTATTTCTTGGGCATTGAGGTGATTAGATCACCAAGTGGGATACAGCTCTTGCAGAGGCAGTATGGATTGGACATGCTGTCCAAATATGGGATGACAGGCTGTAAGCCTATTTCAGTTCCTTTGGAGCAGAATGTGAAGCTGAGCGCAGATGCAGGTGAGCTTCTGGAAGACCCTACTATGTACAGACGCATAGTAGGAAGCTTGATTTTTATGACTATTACCAGGCCAGATTTGAGCTATGCTGTTTGATTGGTAAGTCAGTTTATGCAAGCTCCAAGGAAACCGCATTTGGATGCGGCTAGATGTATACTCAGGTATGTGAAGTCCACATTGCAATATGGACTATTTTATGAGACTGGGATTCAGATACAGTTGCATGGATACACTGATGTTGATTGGGCTGGTAGTATTTCTGATAGACGATCTACCAGTGGATATGTGTTCTCTTTTGGGAGTGTTTCAGTCACTTGGAGCAGCAAGAAACAGCCTACAGTTGCCTTGTCGAGCACAGAGGCCGAGTACAGGGGTGCTGCAATGGCTGCATGTCAGGTAGCTTGGTTGTATAAGCTACTTTATGATATGCATCAACCTACAGATGGGCCAGTTGTCATTTATTGTGACAACATGAGTAGTATACACTTGGCAAATAACCCAGTCTATCATGCTAGAACAAAGCACATTGAGGTGCATTATCACTATGTGCGAGAGAGGGTTTTACTAGGTCTTATTGATCTAGTTTATGTCAGCACAGAGGATCAGGTAGCTGACATATTCACGAAGGCATTGGGCGCAGAGAAGCTGCGCAAGTTCAGAGATCTGCTTGGTGTGCAGGAATTCGAATTGAGCTCGAGGGGGAGTGTTGAGATATCGAGCTCCACTCGTGATATGCCAGGGTGACCGTTGTGCATTTATGTCATCGATGTGTCAGTTGCAGATGCGGTTGGTACACCGCCCATGAATAATAGCTAGATGACAGCTATCCTTATCTACTCTAGTTCATGGCTCAGTTAGTATGCCACCTTAGTTAGTTGTCTTTGGTTTGAGACCCATATATAGGGTTCTTCTATTTTCTTTGTATGAGAGTTCTTTTTTTGGCTTATACAACTAAGAAGAGGAAAATTGTTTTCAGCCTCCACCTTTGTGTGTATTCCCCCATTGTGCAAGCAAGAAAGCTACAAGTGAGACTCCTTCCTTCTCTCCCAAAATCTTGACACCATATACACCTTCTCAAGCAAGTCAACATTCAAGAATGCAATTTCTACATCCATCTACCATAACTTCTATCCCTTAGAAGTTGCTAATGCAATAATTGTTGTTATGATTTTCATCTTTCAAACCAGGCTAAAAGTCTCCTCACAGTCTAAGCCATACTGCTGTGCATATCCCTTTGCAACCAACCGAGCTTTATATCTTTCCAATGAACCATCTGAATTGCATTTCACTTTATAAACCCATTTACACCCAATGGGTGTTTTTTCTTCAAGAAAACTAACAAAATGCCATGTTTCATTTTCAGCATGTGTTGCATATTCTTCATCCATGGCAGCACACCAATTTTCATTTGGAACTGCCTCATTGAACTTTGTAGGCTCTTTGTAACGTGACACTTTAGTCATATATGCATAATGTCTGGCTGAAAACCCACTATATGATAGCTATCAATTGGTTTCTTAACCCCTTCAAACCTTCTTAGCTCCAGTTCATTGTACGCTTGCCTCTCATGAGGTGACACATACCTGATTTGTCTTACACAAGTGTCATAATTGATAGTATGCCCAATTCATTGTCAAGAGTATCACTACTAGGTGACTCTCTGTAACGTCACACTTTAGTCATATATACATAATGTCTGGTTGAATACCCATTATATGTCAGTCTATCAATTGGTTTCTTGACCCTTTCAAACCTTCTTAGCTGCGGTTCACTTTATGCTTGCCTCTCATGAGGCAGTACATACCTGCTCCAGCTGTCATGACTATTGGTATGCCCAATTCATTGTCAAGACTATCACTACTAGGTGACTTATATCTAGATGTAAGCGGGCTAGTTAGATCATCAAACATCTTATATTTGCCTTTATTCAATCTCCCTCTCATTGATGTATATGTGTCAATTAATGTAGAAACATAACTGCATACTCATCTTATTTGACTAAAAGTAGAAGAACCATCACCTATTGGTCCACTCATGGTAGTACTAGCTAAAGGATAATTTTGATCATGAGTAGGGCTAGCTATTCCATTAGAAACCATTGTATTTGAACCACCATTGTAATATTCCCTGCTCTCTCGGGGCATAGGAATTGGTCCTTATAATTTTCAAGAAAAAATCATTGATTTTTTTTTATTACACCCCCCGTCAACACCGACAGCTAGCGGAGGGAGGGGGAGATAGAGTGAGGCTGACGGGGAGGAAGCTGACGACGCGGTAGAGCTACAAATGGAAACGACGAGCTCAATCTCGTAGACAATGTGAACAATGATGTGGGAACACTACAACAAAAAGGCCTCATAGACGCACATTTAGACGCGATTTTTGAATATAGAGAAATTCTTACGGGCGCATCTATCCTCCCGTCTATTTGCACGTCTACCATTTTGCGTCTATAATCGTGTGTATTAACGAATTTACACGCACAAATAGACGCGCAATAGACACACATATACACGCGCATATAGACTCGCTGGTAGATGCGCTTTTACAAGCACTGGTAGACGCGAACGGAAAACAAAAAATATCTTTTTTTAAAAAAGATATTTAATTTCTTTTTTAAAGCTGAATTATGAAGCGTGTGTATAAGTGCGTGTAGTCTGCATTATAGATGCGCGTATAAACGCAAATTTTCTACAATTTAGACGCACGGATAGACGCGTAAAACAGAACTGGAAAAAAAAAACCAGAGAGCATGCTCTCTGGTTTTTTTTTTCCTTCTTCCACACATCAGATTGTGTATTTGGGAAAAAGACAATGTATCTTACGGGCACGAGAATTGAAAATAAAAGTCCATATATTCATTATATATCAAAAGCATTTACAAGGGAAGTTTAAGTGCTTGCGACCTAAAGCGTGGCCGCAAGCAGTAGGCTCAAAGAGATATCATACATATACAAGAAAAGAAGGCCTCATGAGGAGGTATAGTGCTCCTCTACGAATCTGAAGAGGAAACATCTTCGCTAGTACCACCATGGCTACTAGTGTCGCTATCCCCCTCCTCGCTATGCTCCACATCCGGGTTCGCCTACACACACAAAAGATCAGGGTTGCTTACATAGACAAGGTGGAGAAAAAGTTATAATTAGCTATACTTTTAATAGGAAAGTAAGAAAAACATACCTCCTCTGGCTGTCGAATCCTCATGGCCTGGTTGTATCGGTCCTCAATGATGAGACCCTCCTCATAAAAGTGAAGCCATGTCGATATGCGGTTATGGCCTTGATGGTAACCTACCTCTCTAGGAGTAGGTTTCCTACCAACGATGGTAGTCTGCAAAACATTTAGAGATATACAAACAATTATGAGTCACAATATATTAGACTAAAATATATAAAGAATTGAAAGAAATATAAATTTAAAAAAACTAAAAATCAAAATATACTTACAAACTGTGCCTCCCACGACTCTCTGCCGCCCGATACGTAATGCGACGATCCCATGGTTTCCATTTGGATCCGTCGCGCCTCTACATGCTGGCGACTCTTCACTTTCTCAGTTGCCTTCTTCTTGGCTTTCTTCCACTCTATGCAGTGGCACATAGGTGGTTGGCTATAGGCTCCATGCCCCTCCTCCAGCCTCCGCAGTGAGTCCATGGCCCGTGTCATGAGGTGGGATCTTTTGTTGTGAAGCATATCCCTCACTTTTGTACGTCCCCAATCATCCGAGAATCGCTGACCCTCAGGATTTGGGTACCTCCTATGGACTGCCCTCAACACCTCCTGCCACAAGCCGCTTTTCTGATTTTTGAAGGCAATGAAACAATCTTTATACGTCGCATGCATGACGCTCCTCATGTACGCCATTACATCCCTTCCCTCATCATCATGAAAGATGCCACCAGCATCTGTAACTCTATAATACTGGCGTACAACCTCCTCTACGTGATCTACTAGTGAGGGTGATCGCTCGCCACCTCCTAGGCAACCCCCACACAAGCCTCGTCCTCCCCCTTGACTCTCCCTCCTCCCTCTCTATCGACTACCCTCTGCCTCGCTGGACGCATGAGCTTCTGCAGATGCACGTGCTTCTGTAGATGCTTGTGCTTCAACCGATGTACGTGGAGCATGTGGAGTACCTACATATGGAGTACCTGCATGTGGAGTACCTGCATGTGAAGTCTAGGAAGTAGTGCCAGGCAAAGACGTCAGAGGCATCCCAGACATGACATTGAACACCTCGTTCGCTGTGGGAGAGCGGCCAAGGTGTCTGGTCATCTCTCCCATGAAGTCTTCCCTACTAGGAAAACCTCCAAAAAATGCATTGACCCCCCTGCCAAAGGAGGCCAATGTATCATTCATGCGATCCACATCCGGGTCATTGCTAGACAAACAAGGATACAACATCTGCAAAAAAAACACAGGAAAAAGACAAATTTATTTGCATACAAAAAATCATATATTACCTACATTTTCAAAGAGCTTTCTTTAGACATTGAGCATAACACTTAAGTGCTAATGCTTCTCTTAAACAAGAAAACTGATAAACACAAATATGGGATTGGTCACATTCTAAGAAAAGTGATACACACAAACACTCTAAGAAGCGTAAGGAGAGGGAATATGAAGAACCTATCCCCTTGACCCTCTTTCTTTACATGCAAAGAAAGAGAGACCAACTTAAAGTGCAAGTCTCTAACCTAGCCAAATTAAAGCAGTAACATGCAGAATCTCGGAGAAGTGCCCACAACTACCCTGAACAACATGGAAAAGCAGGATGAATAGAAACCTTCGGGAGGATGTGTGAAGACCTTAACATGGCAAAGACTAACACACTTAAATTAAAAACATGATCTATAAAAGGAGTAGGATGAGTTGCTAGAAAGTTATAGGAGCTCCATTATAAAAAAAGAGAAAAAAATAGTAGAACTGCAAGAATAGCTCGAGAAAAAGAAATCACAACTTCAAGCAAAGAGAGAAGAGATCCACGTGGCTAGATTTAACTAGGATAAGGACATCCAAATACAAGAAAAGGAATCCATAAAAGCACATTTCCAAAAGGTTAGGTGGAAAAAGAAAACGTCTTAAAGAAGTCATTCAAGAAGGAATTGAAGGAAAATGAGAGCTCCTTAAAAGTAAAAGACCAAACTACTAATCAAAGGGAAGCACTACTGTAAAAAGAGCTTCAGCATAAAGAAGGAATCCTCCAAATCACTAAGAAAAAACTTGAGGAAATGCAAACTAGCTACAAAGCATACCAAATAGAAAATGGAAGACTCAAGTAAGAAAATCTATGACTAATCCACGCACTCAGTGAAAGTAAGATGGTGACTTGCCCAAAAAAATTCAAAGTGCAACAGTAAGAAAGGAAAACTGATAAACATAGTCATGGGAGAACTGGGAGACCTGGCGCGTGTATCCCCGCGTCTAAATTGCAAGTTAGACGGGCCCTCAGATGCGCTCCTGAGTGAACCTTCTGTCCAGCGCGTCTATCTGCACATCTAAGATGCTGCACAGACGCGCTGTCAGACGCGCATCCCAGGTCAATGCGCGTGTATAATCGCGTGTAGACTGCAGGTCAACCTTCTGTGCAGCGTGTGTATCATCACGTGTACACTGCAGAGGACACGCGCCAGCACACGCGCTCTAAGATGTGCCCTCAGATGCTCTGAGAGGAAATATGTTTCGCGTCTATGTGTGCGTCTACACTGAGATGTAGACGCGCTATTAGACGCGCTCGGTCGGCCAATTTTAGGCCGACGACCGCCATTGATGATTTACAAAATGCAATACATAATGGAATCACAAATCCTAAATACACATACAGAGCAGAGAGAGGAAGAGAGAAACAAAGAGAGAGAGAGAGAGAGAGAGAGAGAGAGACTCACCTTGGGTGTTTGGTGTGGCGGGTGGTGGCGCTTCTTCCTCTCCTTGGTAAGTTACCCTCCCTTGATGCTTGCTTGCTTGCTTGCTGCTTCTTCTTGTTCTCCTCTTTCTTGTTCTCTCTTTATTCCTCTCCTTGTCTTTCCTTTTTCCCTTTTTGTGTGTTTGAATCATGAGGAGATGAGGCATGAAGAGACTAGGTGAGGCATGAAGAGATTTCATGTCAGCTAAACTCAAGCTTCAGAACCGCAAAAAACACAGGAAAGGAAAGGCGTAGTTTGAAAAGAAATGATTTAAGTATGGTTTGAATTTTGACGTGTGCGTCTATTTTCGCATGTATATGTGCGTCTATTGTTCAGATAGACGCGAGTATAGACGCGAAAATAGACGCCAATATAGACGCGTAGTTAAACGCGGATATGGACGTGCATTTAGGCTTTATCATAATTTTTTGTTTTTAAGATAAGTTTTGATAGTGAATTCTTATCATAAGTTTTAATGTATTTATGATGATTTTTGTGTATTTAAAATTGAGATCTTATGTAAACATATGAATGACAAATATTTTGATGTTGTCATGAATTAGGTTTAATCATGTCGACGTTGTCATCACCTAGAGCAGTGCAAGCTGATGAGTCAATGAGCACATCCTCAAGTGAGGATGAAACATTGCGTCTTCATAATCGAGATGCATGGCTATGACGAAAAATTAAATGCATGTGTGATCGTTGTCGAGGGTGTATTTTTCGAGCACATCGAATTGCAATATCAGACCTCAGCTTGTATGGAGAATGGGACCGAGAAAAATCACCGGTATTCATTGTTTTTTTCTTACCACTAAGATTTCATGTCTATGTTACAGGAATTATATTTCAACGTACATGAAACTCCCTTTTGTGGTTGAGCAGGATGCGGTGCCACATCCTCAGATGCTCCCTCCCAGGCCTCGAGAAGCTGCAAAACATCGACACGAGGAGGCAGAGTCTTCAAGAAGAGTAGAGACTAACGACCATGATAGTAGCCCTCATGAAATGCACATCATACAGTGTATGGCCAGTGGTATTGGTGAACTATAATATTCCTCCATCCATGGCAATTAAAAAAGGGACATGTGATGTTATCCCTTCTGATTCCTGGAAAGCACAAGTTAAAAAACATGGACATTAACTTAGAGCCTTTGATTGAAGAGTTAGAAATGTTATGGGAAGGTATTGAGGTGCAAGATACAAGTGCATCTGCATCCTCTAGAGATTTCACATTGAAGGCCATGTTGTTGTGGACCATGCACCACTTTCCAGGATACGGAGAGTGTTCAGGTACATGTATATAACTCTATATTTGAAATTCAAGACTTGAATCAATTGCATTTTACTAATTCACTTGTTTTTTCAGGTTTAACCACGTCAGGATATCATGCATGTCCTATTTGCGGTCCCTCTCTAGTTTCCTCTAGGCCGGCACGTTTAAAGAAGGTTACCTACGACAGTCATCATCGATTTCTTCCTATTGACCATCCCAAATATGTTCTCCCTACTAATGGAATGACTCCACAATCTCTAACCATTCGAGATTGGAAGGAGAGATGGACTAATGCCGACAGCCACCCTCCACTCAGCATGAGTCGGTAAGAAGTGCATTTCTCTCGATTGACTTTAAAGTATTTAGCATGATGAATTGTTTACATAATATATTGTTTGTTATATTGTTTATGGACTGAGGGAAGCATGGCTGAGGATTGGTTAGTGCAATCATCCCTTGTTTATATCTCTGAATATCTTGCTGAAGTGGATCCCTCTCAACCACGACTATGGAAAGATGATGAAGACTTGAGGATGACCTCTATAGTACCTCAAGGAAAAGGAATGAGTAAAGTGCTAACAAAAGAAGAACTTCGTAAGTTAAATAGTTTTTGTGTGCTCAATAGTGATGTAATGAGCAAATGGGTGACACTATATAATGAAGCAAGGGCAAGAAGAAAAAGCGAAAGACAAGAATTTCGCACTAGATATGGACGTAATGTCTCATTTCTAGATCATCTAAATGCACTCCCACGTCATATTGATATAGATTAGTTACATGAGAAAATTGAGAGAATGGAAAAAGAGGAGGAAATTAATATATCTCAAGAAGAGTGGGAATACGCACGAGGTTGCTTATCAAAGGTGAGACATACTATCAATTAATTTGTTTCTATATGTTTTATTTTATATAAATATTTGACATGTTTGATCTTTTATCTTTTACTACTAGTGCACATTATTCAATGCACTTTGGTGTGAGGGTAAACATCTTCGAACTCAACATATAGATGAAAAGAGAAATACCCAAGATTGTGGTATCCTTGCTCACTTCGAGGATGCCAATGGTACCATGAAAGGTTATTGTGGCTTGATCCAAGATATTCTGAAGCTTGACTTCAGACAATTCTTTATATATATACTGGATGTGAAGTGGTTTAAAGAAGTGGTAACAAATGGTGAGTATTGCACAATCAGACGTCATCCAAGTGGTTTTGTAATCATTGACTCTACAAAATTTCACCAAAATAAGAATGACACATTAGTACTACCTCAATAATGCGAGCAGGTATATATGCAAAGGCTAAATTTTTTATATGTATACATGTGATACATATACACAATATAATAAGTACTTAAGTTTTTTGCTTTTGTTTTTCAAATACAGGTTGTGTATCATCCAATGGTAAACAATAACCGATGGTGGTATGTCATCCCTATATCTAATCGTTCAAAACCAATATATGGTAATATTACCGATATGGAGATAGCAGATGACAATCCAACAATTAATGATGATGTGCATGATGACACCATAATGGATGATATGAGTGATATAGTACAAGATGAACCTCGCGAGGATGTTCAAGGAAACATAGAAGAAGACAATAATGTGATTGTCAATGATATTGATGAAGTTATTAAGCAATATAGCAACACATCTGATAGTGGGATATACTTATTTGTTTCGTTACCTCTTGGTAATATAGACCTAGAAGTAGATAGTTTAGCAAGGGCTGATCTCATTGAAGATGAGATGGATCATTCACTGTAACATACTTAATTTGCTTATTGATTCAATGTGTATTCCTAATTCTATGCTTTTTATCATGCGCACACGTGCATACTCAAGAATCAATAGTCAATTTTAAAGCTAAATTGAAATTTCCATAATAAAAAGAAAGTATCTTTTATCATCTTCAAGTACGTAGAGAAATTACGAGATACATATTGCAATGCTTGCTACTAATTGTAAGGTTTCTGTCGCTTGCCGCTAATTACTTATATCAGGCTTGTCAACAGGAGGAACTACCATTCATTAGAGAGCAATGAAAAAGTAATTATTAACTCTATTTTTTTAATTCAATGATTCAATGTGTATTCTTAATTCTATGGTTTTTATCATGCGCACATGTGCATGCTCAAGAATCAATTTCAGGTGGTTAAATAATTATTAACTTTGGTTTTTTAATTATGTGAATTGCTAATTTTAGGTGGTTAAATAATTGTGCGTCTGCTAGCACGTCTATCTTAGCTTCTATTTGCGCGGATATATAGACGCAAAATTCGCGTCTATTTACATGTACGTTTACATGCACTTATAGACGCTTTGATAGATGCGCCCGACTTTGCGCGTCTAACATGCGCGTCTATGCCTCGTTTCTGTTGTAGTGGAAGGGCACACGTGTGCCATCTCTCTTCCCCTTCCCCCCCCCCCCCCCCCCACCATCTCTTCTTTTCCCCAGATGCATGGGGGCAGCCCAAATTGGCCGCCTAGATAGGTGGTAAGAGGAGGGGACCCGTGCCAAGCCCCCCCAATAATAAACCCCCTCCTAGATTAAACGCCCCCTCCCATCGTAAAGGGGTAGAGAGGTACCACCTCTTTCACCCCCTTGCTGCTGTAAGAGAGAGAGAGAGAGAGAGAGAGGGGGGGAGGTGAGGAGAGAGAGAGACAAAGAAGAAGAAGAAGAAGATGGAGAGAGAGAGAGAGAGACAGAGAGAAGAGAGAGAAAGAGGGAGAGAGTGAATAGTAGATGCATTTTCATCACTTTGAAGGTATATGTTGCAACTTGCATGCCTGATGGATTGCATGGAAAGCAACGTAGTCTAGAAAAGAATCATTTTCGAAGCTTTAGACCTTTTCCCAAACTCTTGTTAATATCTCATGTTTGATAGATTGGGAATCTTGATGTTGTGCTTAGCTAGTACAAACAATGATGATAAGGAGTAAAAACTAATATTCCTTAGGATTCGACTGATAACCACTACGTTTATCAATCTGAATTCAGGGATTGGACTAGATAACAACTCTGGGTCTCAACGGCAAGTAGAGAGCTCAACGGGTTAGGAAAACCTGATTCAAGGGAAATACCAATGCTTTTGTACTTTTTGGGAAGAAGGCTGGGTTATCAATCAATGTAAGTGACTAGTAGAACTTATGTCTTGTATGGTTCCTGAAACCTTAACATATGCCTTAGCCAAAAGAAGGGTGTGTTAAGTAAACTTTACATAGAACCGTTCCTGATCCCAAGGGGGAGAGCAAATATGCGATGGAAAGGTTATCGCGACCATTCCTCCAATGTTTGGAAAAGGATAACATTGTTTTAGTTGATTGATCAAATAACGTCCTAAATGCTTTTGCATTAAACTGATTGTTGGGATGTGATTTAGATGATTATTCCAGGTGGTTATGTTTGATGGTAAATGCATGCCAAAGGTCAGTGATAGCAAGTTGCCATGGGGAATAAAGGAATGTTTTGTTGGAAGATGATATTAGGCTAATTGCCTTGATTATGGTTGGTTCTTAATTAGATTAATTAAGGAAGGATATTTTGGATGGGTGGATCATCTCCAAGGTCACACTGCACTTCAACACAAGAGGGCACTACTCAATTCACTGGCCGAAGGTCGAGTGGTGAAAAGGCTTAACTATACTTGAACATGAGAACAACCTTTTTTTGGAGAGTAAGGAACTTTAGGTGAAGAGATTCTCATAGTTTGAAATGGATTAATAGAAATTGAATACATATGCAAAAGGTAAAAATTTATAATGGAAAAATATAGTTCTAAGTTGAAAGGTAGAAAATTTAGCCTTTTCGAGAGCTTTGAGCCAAAATCAACGGATTCACTATATTTAAACCCTCTATATCATGCGCATTCAAGACCTATTAAAAAAAAACTTATATATGTGAATTTTCAAGAAATAAAACTCACTCATTTTCTTTTCAATCTATAAACGATTCATTTATGTTGCATCTTTCTATAAGTTAAAACCGTGTAAACATGGTATTTTTAAAATCACTTGTTTTAAACCCATGTGATATCCTTACATACTTGTCAATGATCCCCTAAGGAATAAAAAAGGAACAATTTGTTAGTTAGCTTAGAAAAATGTATATAGGTGGAAATAAGCTTAGGGCAAGGCCCCAATCACATTTTCTGATGTACATATTCTCATTATTTAGTAAACAATCATATTGTCTTCTTAAAAATATATATTTTTATCCAAACTTGGGAAAATTATCCAAATTATCGCTTGTATTTTTTCAAAACTTGATCCCATTACACCCCTTTTTTTGAACATTTCTCAAATTATTGCTTATATTTGTTTGAAATTGGATTCCCTCATGCCTCTATAATTTGGTCAAAAATCCTAAAATGCTACTCAAATTTCATCTAAATCGTAGATATTAGCCTTGTAGCTCTTTAAGAGCCATTTAATACACCATGTTTTATATGTATTAATTGATACAATGAATGTGAGCATCATAAATATAGGATAGAATAAGCATTTTTTGTGTTGGTCTACATAAGTGGGATACAAAAGCTTTTCAGCTATGGAGTTAGATTCTAGTGTTGTTGAGATTCTTCAATGGAGAGATCATCCAAGACACACAAAGATAGGTCCCTAATATAAAAGAAGAGGGATAGGTGAGACTAAAAAGCTCAATTGGAAAGAAAGAGACACACCAAGGACTTTCGATAAGTTTTGAAATTTTAGGGATATCTTAGAGAATTTTAGAAACTAAGGGGCATTTTGGGAGTTTTCCATTAGATCCAATCATCCAAGATTCAGTGCACCGTGCACCACTACCGTAAATAAACTTTTCATGTTTACGACTCAAGGAAAAAAATTAAAGTAGCTATTTGAAGCCTAGTAAGTTGGATATAATATTTAGGAAACTAGAGGTTTGCTTTATACTAAAATTAGCTTTGATTTGCAAAAGACCTTGCTAAAATTGTGTAAGAAGGGAAAAATCCCTACCGAAATTATATATACAACAACATAAACAAAAATTACTAACCAAACCCTAAAACTTGCTGATTTGCCCATATGCTTATAATTCATGATAGTGATGAGGAAAGTGATGTACAATATATTTAGTGAAGCTTAACTTTCTTAATCAAGAGATCTACTGAGAGCACAAACATCAGCATGATCATAAATCACATTTGTTGTTTATAAACTGATAGATATTGATAGTTTTTGAACTATATGTTAAACTTTCAAGTGAAATAGTCATAAAGCTAGGTTAGAGTAACTTTGTCTAGGTTGGCATGACCTACCTAGTTCTTGGCAAAATGAATTTGGCTTTAATGTATTGAAGATTGGAGAAGTTTTTCAAATACTTAAGAGTTGTTCTAGGGGTGGGAATATCTGATGGGAGTAATATACAATGGCTCTCAAGGAGAATGCAAATGAAGGTGACTAGGTTTGCCTCAATCTCCACTAGCTTTCGAGGAAGACCTATCATTTTGGATAAGATCCTCTCCATGACAACTATATTTGTAGCTAAAGGAGTGGAGGATAAGGATTTTAGAAGGAGCACGAAATGTTAGGAGAGTAATTTTCAAGCCATTGTCGAGACAAGAAGGCGGTGAAGCCAATGTGGCTATTTTCAAGTTTTCTATTAGACAAGCCACATTGCTAGAAGGTAAATGCCCAACGCTTAACTAGGAGGCACAAGCATCGGCTCTGAGAGCCAAAGTGATGATTAAAAGGGTATGATACTATTAAGAAGTTGGTGGATCTAAAAAAAGGGCATGTCATCCTAGCACAATGTATTCGGTCTCGCCCATTTGGATTCGGTCATAAATCAACCTCGAATACAACAAATCCAACAACAAATGCTAAAATGGCAATCTCAAAGGGATGGTTAGCTGAGGATAGATATTTGGAAAAGAGATAGTGGCATTATGAATGTAGGGCAAATAACAAACAAGTTGAATCTAGAGGAAGAGGATAAGAAGTTTGTTGGGGAAGTTTTGGAGAGGAAGGTTGATAGGTGGCCAGTGGCCTCCTAGGTTGGCCTCAAGAGTATATGGCAGACTGTTCTCCACCATTGGGGAAAACTTGACATGGTTAAAATGAGGAAAAATAAGGATTTCGGCCAATTTAGAAAGCGCATAGAAAGGCCTATTCCCACATATATTGGTGAAGACATGGAAAGGAAAATCGACAAAATCTTGGAAGACCATACACAGCTACCAAAAATTGAATGCATTGTTAAATTAACAAACTTAAAAGGTTGACAATGACCCACCTATTATGGCACTGCTAAGAGGCAAGGATGATATGGAGAATGTATGAAAAAATTGTTTAGCTAGGCAAGTCTTAACAATACCTGACCATGAGAATGGCCTTTTTTTGGAGAGAGAAGAAAATTTACATGAAGAGATTCTCAAAGTCTAAAATGGATTAATAGAAACTGAACACATATGGAAAAGGGAAAAATCCTAATGGAAAAATATGGTTTTGAGGTGTAAGGTAGAGATTTTAGCTATTTTGAGAGCTCTCATCCAAACTTAGGGGATTCACTATATTTAAAGCCTCTATGACATGTGTATGGAAGGCCTATTTAAAAGTACCTGTATATGTGAATTTTTGAGAAGTAAAGCTCACCCATTTTCTATTCAATTTTAAATGGTTGCTTTATGTGGTACCTTTTTATATGTTAAAAATGTGTAAAAATGGCATTGTTAATATCCCTTCTTTTAAACGCATGTGATATCCTTGCATATTTGTGAGTGACCCCTTGAGGAGCCAAAATGGACCCATTTTTAAGATAGCTTAGAAAATTCTATATACGTACAGATACGCTTAGGACAAAACTTGATCACCTTTTCTGGTATACACATTCCCACTATTTAATAAACGATCATTTATCTTCTAGGAAAACATATATTAATCACAGGCAATGAAAATTTTCCAAACTACTACTTATATTTGTTAAAAACTTGATCCCATTACACCCCTATTTTTGATAAAATTCTCAAATTATTGCTCATATTTGTTTAATCCCTCATGCCTCTATAATTTGGTTAGAACTTATGAATTAAAGCTCCTCAAATTTCATCTAAAACTTAGATATTGCCCTTGTAACTCTCTAAAATCAACTTTTCACGTCCAGGACTCGAAGCAAGAAATTAAAGTAGCTCTTTAAGAGCTCGGTGAAATCCGATGCAATCTTTAGGGGAAGAGAGGCTTGTTTTATCCTAAAATCGGCTCCGATTTGCAAAAGACCATCGCAATGCAAAACTTGTGTGGGAAAATCCTTACCAAAATCATATAATATAGCCCAAGGTATCCTGTCGGAAAATTGTGAAGAAAATAGCAACTCAAATTTCCAAGTTGCTCCTCGTTAAAACTCAACAAAACAAGTACGACACAAACAAAAAGTACTTAGCAACCCCTGAAACTTTGTCGATGTGCCCATACATTTTTATAATTCATGATAACGACAAGGCGACTCATGCATGGTATGTTCATGTTGTGTACTTTCCTGAGCAATATGGCATCTGCCGACCAGAGCTCATCAGGATCACCGTAGGCGTAGCAATAATCGCAACAGAAGGAACCAGAGCCCTCATCGGCGCAGCAGCCTGAGCACTCACTGCGGTGCAAGCATTCGTCCGGGCAGCTGGAAAAATCTTGCGTTAATGCCCGTGCTGCTCCCACGAATAGACCCATATTCTGCCTGCCCAGCTGATGATCATCATGACCAGTACGAGTGTCGCTCCTACCGCTCAGTAAGCTCATCTGCACGATAATCAATACGATCGATACCAGCACTACAGTACATGAACTACAGCTGGAGCTTACCATTCTCTCTCTCTCTCTCTCTCTCTCTCTCTCTCTCTCTCTGTGTGTGTGTGTGTGTTTGTGCATGTGTGGCGAGCAGCGATTACAGAGGCAGTTGCCAAATATAACAAGTCTGATCACCTCCTCCAGAAATAGTAGTCAGCAGCGGAACAATCAAGGAAGGATTTTCATCGGCTGCATTGGGGTAGTAGACGGCAGGAATTGGCTTTAATATTGTCATAGGAACCAGCATATGCTGCCTAGCTCTTGCAACGAAGGAAGTATACCATTTCTTGTCACATGTTAAGCTCAAAGACAAGGCATGTTCTTATGCATTATAAAAAAATTCACTAAAAATGTGCCATTACCAAAATTTGTCTACATTCTCAATCTTGACGAGAGATATGACATTACAAGAAGTTGTCCACACACAATTGTTTATTATTCTTTTCCAAATGAGATATTGATTGTACAAGTTCAATTTAATTTGTTTTATACCACAATCCTTTTGTAAGTTGCTGGGTTTTTTCTTCTTGCATAGTATAATTGTTAGCAACTTCAATATTCTCATGCATTTTCTTTACCATTCAAAGGTCGATGGCCCTTTATCTCAATGTTTCTCTTTATCTCCTTAATACTCTTTCATGTTTTAAAACTTGTTTTTGGTTGAATGGTTTGCATGTAGTTTGTGTGTGTGTGTGTGAATATATGAAAGTGGATTATTTTAAGGAGCAACATACATCAAGTAGAGCTCAAGCCCTAATTATTTTCCAATTTGCCATCTCATCAAGCCTTGCATGTTTAAATAGATGATTTGGTTACTAGCTAGCTATATAGGCTACGCTAGCGGTTAAGTAGTGGTTAGAATAAGTTGCATGGATGATTCATTAAACTAATCTCTATTCCCTTGACAAACTTGTGGACCTTCGTGTGATTTGTAAAAGCTAGGGATTGCAACATCTTCCCCTAAAACTAGGTAGGGGATGGCCCATTTCACATTGTCATTTCATGGAGTGGACCTTTCATAAGGAAGCTCTGATGGCAAAAAGATTCACATTGTGGCTATGGAGAATTCTCATTTGCATCAGATTGGTAGTGTGGATTGTGAGCTTTTGGAAGTACTTTCTAGTATACCAAGAAGCAATGGGGGATCCTAGTACTGATGATTCTTATTTTATGGGGTAGATATCATGGGTGAAATGGATATCATATGAACATGAAATGTCTTTACAACGAAAGGTCTATGACCCTCTCGATAGTCCCGAACCACCAATTGCCTTTGTGTCCATGCAAAATGGTGCCCAAATCCAGGAGGGAAAAGTGATTTTTGTTGAGAATGCCTCTCTTTGTGACTGGATGCAATAATGAATTTCGATTCCTCTACTCCTTGTGGTTGCATTCCTATGCTATCCTATGCTAAAGCATCACTAGCGTAGGACTCTTTGTTTAGAGATTTCACGTGAGAGGTTTGACATTGGCTACCCAAGTGTCTCTTGTCAATATTACCGTTGAGTTTTGGATGTTGAAGTTGGGGTGTTATGCCATTTATTTTCCTCCATTCTGAAATGGGGATGAACCTTGAGAAGTGTTTTATCTTGTGTGTAGATTGCTAGATTTAATACTTGGCCCCCTTGTAGGCTCCATTAATGCTGAACAATTGTTGGCCGTTACTAGTGATGGGATAGATAGGAAGCATGTTTGACCTATTGTTAGAAACCCATAAGCTATTTGTGGTTGTGTTATAGGTGGTTGAATGGGAGTAGAGATAAATGAAGTAGATTGGGGGATTCTGAGCATTGAAAGGGAATGAGAGAGATTAAAATATTGTTGCACGTCAATAGTCAAGGCAATTGCTAATGATCGAATGGTTCATTGCTATGGGAGTTTTTCCATTTCCTTGAATCCCTATCGTGATCCAAAAACAACTATTTAGAATCTTCTTGGATTGGAGTACTAAACTAACATTGGTTCTGTGTCACATGGAGGTAATTGCAATTTACCTCATGCTTTGTCTTATTGCAAATTTTGTTGAAATCATGTTTCAATCATTTTCTAAGTGGACACAATCACTGCCTGAATCTCTTGCTTATGATCACTAGATGAAATTTCATCCACACTTTGCACTAATCTTTGGAGAAATTTCATCCACCACTCAACGCATGAAGTTGATTTTTTATCCCTCATTTTGTGGTGTAAGAAGACCAATTTACTAATTTTGGTATAAATTTTGAAAATTGACACCATTCTCTTTAGCCTAACTTCAGAAACCTCAAGAGTAAATTCCATTCATGAGGTGGTGAGCTTGGTTTTTAAAATTCATGTAAAAAAGCGACAAAGTTGAGATTTTTAAATTGCAAATTCAATTCTATTTCCTGAGGTTCACCAAGCTAGATGAATTTTTAACATATTTTAAAAGTCCCTCATGAGTTTTAGTTTGGTGTTGTAAATACAAAGTTAAAAATAAAAGTTGATAAGCTAGACTATAAATATTTTCACATACACTACTATACAAAACACACTAAGTGCCTCATATAGTTCAAAAGATAAAAGATGATGGGAACATATAAGATTGATAGGTATTATTGTAGATTGAATAGAAAAGGGTTATCTTTTATTAAGGGAAGATTCACAAATATAGATATTTTTAAATAGGCATTAAATGCATGTGATATAGAGGGTATACATATGGATAATTACTCAAGAGGGTATACATATGGATAATTACTCAAGACAAAAACAAGGAATGGAAAATCCAAAATAAATGTTGAGATCTTGTTAAAATAAAATAAGACCAAACTCATAGATATCTAAGTAGTTGGTTTTTATAGTTATGAATTGCACAATAGATAGCTAACAATCTTTTGAAATTCATTTATGCTGGGCATTGGTTCTTTTTTAAGATCTAGGTATCATATCAATTGTGGCTTGCTTTTTCGAGGTCATTGTAACGTGTCCACCTGTTATCTTCAGGACACGTCTTAGCAGTACATCGGAAAGGATATCTAGAAAGCTCTACCCGGCACTCCCACGGAATGTTACGGGGTTCACGATCTAGGACTTTCCACGTCTGCCACGTAGCGAAAGTATTCCGGTTGTTCCCACTTAGGACCGACCTGAATTAGGGTTTTCCCTATTGGTCATTTCCTAATGGCAACTAGTGTCGAATCTAAGTGAACTACTTTACGCAGAAATGCCAGGTCCGAAGCGGATTCAGGCTGCACTTGGTTCAAGGAGAATGGAAAACGAGAGGGATGTGAAGCTCAACCTCTCTGCCATAAAGCATAGTCCCATTCCGTTCCCCTAAAACAATGTAAATCGGGATCATTTAGACTCTAGGTCAATGCTCTTGCTGTTCGAATCCTTCGAACGACCCTCCTGCTGTCTATTGTGATTTGAGAAAACTTCCCGACCAACCGGGACCACCCATCCGTAGGACGGACCTATGGCCACATCCACCTCACTTTCCTCAGGTTGTTTTAGTTATTTAATTACCTAACACATTTAGTTGGACATGTATCAATCAGCTTCCTTAATTAACCTGTTAGGCACTGGTTCCTTCACATAATCATATCACTTGACATAGAAAAGCAATGTCAAACAAGTTCCTTGTTAACAAGTTATCGTAGGCTTATCCTTAATCCAGTCGAAGGCTATCCAGCAATCCACACAGATCCCTAATCCAAGATTCCACCCGTAGACTAGTATGCGGGCCTCGAGATCCAATCCCGAGTCATGTTAGCCTCTTGTGCAGGGCCCGAAAGGCGAGGGATTTATGGCCAGAGCCCCCCCTCGCACCAAAGCGTCGTCCTGCTCCAAGTAGTGCTCAACGGAGAGACCTCTTGCGGTGGGTTCGGTCCAGTTTCCCGGTGCAGTTAACAACCCCCTTGGTTAGGGTAAGGCAGGCAGTCGAGGGTAACTGAAGTTGCCTCTCCCTTCAGGCCTTCAACCTGAAGCATTAGATATCCATTTATCCTTTAATTCTTTGATCAAACAAAGCAAAACAGTGCTCTTAAATCTGTAACAAGAAAAATCATTTCCATTGGTCGTTATTGTTGGCCAACTCCTAAGGAGTGAATCCTTCTTTCCAAATGCATGCAGCACTCAATCCGGGAACTTCCAACTTGGCAAGATCCCCTATATCCTGGGATTAGGGCCGTACCATTTTAACCCAACTTGGTTAATACCTTAAGTTTATATGTTATCCCAATTTATTGGTTGGTCTTTTGCTTTCAAGCAATTATCTTTACCCAAGAAAGATACTATGTTAGCATGATTATTCATCCTCTTGTAAGATAACTTGCGTAAGAATTTCCCAACCTCATTCCGAGGAATTTGGCCATTTCCTTGCGATCAATTCACAAGATCGTGCGACTCTACTACTTGTTGCACAAGTGTCACATCAAGCTATGGGACTATTTACCCTCCGAATGCAGTCACGAAACAATCTGTTCCTGATTACTTTAGGCTAACACTGTCAGTGCTCCACGTTCCATCTTTTTAGCGAAAGAATCTTAGGGACAAACCCTAGATCACTTCTCAAGTATGTTCCAATGTCCCTACATTCCGTGAATGTGGGCAAGTCTTTAGGGCATAGGAGTTCCAGCCTTGGCAATATGAGCGACTAGGTCATGTGTTAACTCCTAGTTAGTTCTTTGAAATTGAATTAACTCTTCCTAAACGAGTCCCTTCGCGGTTTTAAGGTGTTTAGGTTTAAGCCAATTTGTTTAATTCTTGAAGATGATTACACTATCATTTCCATAAACACATGACTCATTGTCTACACGTAAGTTGATTTTCAACCCTAACTTTTCACTTTAAGATCAAGCATAGGTTAGGTTATAGCCCAATTACAATTAATCACCCTATAACTTGCGAACAAGATTCATCCTAAAACATGCAGCCTTTTACTAATAAATATGCAACTGAAAAGCGATATTTATACCAATTTACTAGAGTTATGCAACCTAGGAATCATTTCATGCCTTGCAATTTCCTATGGATTATTAGCACTTTCCATAATGACTCATTCCGAAGAAGATATGTCCTAATAATGAGACATGCAATTTATACTTCCATGCCTAAACGGAGTGCACTATCTTTCCGTTTTGTAAATGTGGACATTAATCTAATTTCAGTTCATTGCAATGCATTGCTAGAAATGCATATCAATTTTCTAATCACTTTATTTTGTTCGTTTTATTGAAAATACTAATGACCGAACTTTTCTGTCTCGTGAGCTAATTCTTTCAGAGTTAACCTCAGTATTCAAGATGAAAAATGTATCCTATCTCCAACAATTATCCTCGCACGATTGAATTATAACAATACCAAATAAAAATTAGGAAGGAAAACCTAGACTTGTGGTGAGATGTCCACATGGATGCTAGGAGACGATCCTCCTGCGGTTGCGCCTTGGGCTTTCTTAGGAGCCATAGCGAATGCAGCCTTTCCGTCTTGGATGCGGCTTTGCGAACTCCCTTTTGAAATTCCACTATCCTTTATGAGTTTTCTTTTCCTTCCTTTCGTAGAAGCTCTTTGAAGGGATATTTCTGTGGAGGAGGGGAGAACCCACGGAAAGGGTTTAAAACCCGGGAAGGGGATGTTTTAAAAACCTCCGCGAGTGAGGCCCATTAAAGCCATGGGAAAGGCTTAATGGCTTTTTAAGGACCCATAGCAAAAGGAAAAATAAAAGGTGTAAAAGACCCTTACGAGGGCTTTTGTATGGGGGGAAAAGGTGTCAAAGACCTTAACAGTGGATTTTGTGTGGGGGCTTAAAGAGGGGTCTTTTCTTTTTGTGTGGGGGAGGGGGGGAAACAAAGGTATTAAAGGGGCTAAGAATGAATTTTTTTCATGGGGGGGGAAAGGGGCCTAAGGGAACCCTTAGGAGGGAATTTTTTTTGAGAGGGTGGGAAAAAGGGCTTAAGGGTCCATATGAGGGGGGGGCCTCTTAGAAAGCTTTTAGAAGCTTCCTAAGAAGCTTCTGAGCTTCTGAAGAGGACGTAGAAGCTCCACATGGCGACTGTGGCAGATTGACGTGTCGATGGACAGGGGGGCTGAATGGCGGCTGCTGGCGTGTCGTGTTTCCCTGCGGCAGCAGGGCCTTGGCTCCTCCCTCTTCACGACCACCCTCTCCCTCTACTTCATGGCCACCCAGGAGCAAAGTCTCCACTCTCTCCCTCTATGCTCGGCGGCGACAGAGTGACGGCACCCCACGACTACTGCAGTCTCAGGCTTTCCCCCTCTTGTTCAGCGGCGACACCTCAGCATTATCCTCTCGGCCTCCCCTTTCATCTCCTCCTATGCCATAGATTTAAATAGGGGAGGGGAGGGGATCCTCCCCCCCCCCCCCCCCCCCCCCTAGAAAGCTCCAGCAAGGAGCTTGGTGGCCTTGCTAAACACTTCTCCTCCAGCACGACAGTCGGCTGGAGGAGAGAGGGATTATTTTTTAAAAAAATTTACCATTATCCTAACCTAAGAGGGCATTCACATACAAAATGCGTAGTTAGATTGGAGAATATTACATTCTCTCCCCGTTGGAGGAATCGAGATGTCCTCAACTCGAGACAAACTGGGGATATTGATGGTTGAGAGGACTTTCATCTATCCAAGTGGCATCCTCTTAAGGATAATATTTCCACTCGACTAGGCATTCTCTCAAGGTTCTGGATCTCAGTTGTCTCTCCCTAACATCTAGGATCCTGTCAAGCCTTAGTTCAAGGACTCCTTGACTGATGCCAGGAGGCATATTCCACGGTGGATTCCGTGAGGTTTTACGGTGGATTCCGTAAACTTAGATGTCCGAGGCTCATACACAAAGAGGATTCTTTGTGCGAGAAGTTGATGGGGACACCTGTCCTTTTCGGGCGTTTCATTAATTTAGTGTGTACATGGGTGATTCCATAGCGGGTGATTCCGCAAAATGCATATTAAATTAATAAACGTTTATGAGTTTAGAGTGCGCACTCGTAATAAATTAAGGTTAGGATTTATTTCTAACCAGTTGATTTATTTATGTAGCTGAAGACTGCTAGGTATTCACTTTTGTTGGTTTAATTGTATTATTTTACTAACGATTGTGAATGCTTCAGTTGATGTGTAGAGATAGCAACAGTGGTGGAGGAAAGCATTGGAGTCTAGCGGATTTTCGACCTTTGGACTAGATTTTGATAGGCGCCACGCCTATATTTTGTTATGTCTATTGAGACATCGATTATTTATTATTATTTTGTATGCGCTTATGCGCCCGGATATGTTATTTCTATTTGGACATTGAGATTGGGCGTGCCAGACTTTATGGGCACCGTCCATTAGCTTTATTTTCCTATTTTTGTAGAAAGCAAACTCAAAAGCTAAAAAGCTTGTCATATTTTTGTAATTGGGCTATTATTGAGCATGAAGATTAGAAATATACATAAAATACATGCTTTGTGAAGCGCTCACACAAGGCATGGGGGATATTGAACCCAATTTGTCTCTTGCCTCTTGTTGTGCATGCTTTTACATGGGTTTTTGTGCAAAAACGTAGATTACTTTGTTCTTGGGGACCTTCTGGGATTCATCACGTGAGCTATCTGCGTCCGATCTGCCCACCAGTGGTATCAGAGCGGAGCAGAGATCAAGAGCTTCCAATCGCTATCAATCTCGGGCGAAGGCGGAGCTCCAGGAACAAACGGGCTCTACAGTCACTCTCGTCGTGAACCGTCGATACAAGCAGACTTCTGGCGATCAAGAACCTCTGTTTCCACTGTCAGATCGCGAAGGACCAAGCTCTGCAGGCGGAGGACCACTCATACATCTCTTTCATCAAGTCGTGAAGAAACAGTGAGGAAATTTATAATTTATCTTTTTCAAAGCTTAATTACTAAGCTTATAAGCTTAACAAGAAGCTTAATAGCTTCACGATTATTCGACGTGGTCTCTGAGGATGTCCGAAATTCGCACGACGTCATCAAACACATATTCTTGTCCTCCACGATCTGCGCCGATTACTGACGACTCTTCCCCCTTAATAAGCTTTAGTCACTAAGCTTATTAAGCTTAAGCTTAATTCCTTAAGCTAAGTCACACAACTCTCTGCAAGTTACACAGGTCTGACAAGTTCGCAAACTCCGGATCTCGCACTTCTGAAGTCAAGTTCCGCAAGTCGACGGTAATCAAGTTCTGCAAGTTCTGCAAGTCGGCCTAAGTCCAGCAAGTCAACAACTCTGCAAGTCTTCTAAGTCTGCAACTCTGCAAGTCAGACTAAATCAGAACTGACCAGTGCTTAAAACTCATAGAAGACTTGTTCGTATGCAAAAACTCTGAACTGGAAATTGTTCGCAGCAAGCTGTTCTACCTATCTACAAGTTCATTGAAGTACTTTCAGCAAACGGAGACAGAAATATTGCAGAATTTTTGAAAATTGAAGAAGAAATACCCAAGAATACATAGCCTTGTAACCCCAAATTTGAGCTACGCTCATCCCGCTAACTGATTTTGAGTGAGAAAGGTTTGTTGAGTTTTACAGGATGACTACCCCACATATGGATGATCCTATGGCTGAAGACGACCTACCCGAGCCTACCATGGAACAAAAGCTGGATCTCATCATGCTACAATTGGAAGAGGAGCGAAGAGCTAGGCAAGCCTTGCAAGCGCAATTGACAAAGCTACAAGGAGCGTCCACCGATAAAGAAGAACCTCAAGCTGAAGATTTGATTCGTCGTACCATCGACGCCACTCTTGAAGCACAAACCATTCGCAAGGAATCCAAGATAAGTAAACGAAGTTTCAAGTTTCGCACTTTCAATGGCATAAGAGAAGGAAAGACTGTTTTATCATTCATTAGCCAGTTTGATGACTATTTCCATGAGAAAACTTATCCCGAAAAAGATAAAATCAAGTGTGTTACTAATCATCTGATAGACAGAGCATCACTTTGGTGGACTGTAGTCCGCAAGAGTATAGAATGTCCTGCTACATGGGAAGAATTCAAGAAGAAGTTCATGCAAAATTTCCTTCCACCGCAATTTCATGAGAAGGCTATCAAGCAATGGGATTTACTTCAACAACGAGATTGTGAGCCTATTCCACAGTATACAGAGCATTTTTGGAATGCACTTCTACAGTTACGCATGCTTGAAGACGTACCAGAGACGACACATAAGCGGAAGTATATGTCTGGGCTTCTTGGACATTACTACGCTGAAGTGAACATGTTCAAGCCTGCTACCCTTGAAGACGCCATCTCCTTAGCTCACGACACTGAAGATAAGTTACGCGGAAGAGATCGACGACCACAGCAATTCCAAGCAAACGGTAATTATGGATCTAAACAATTCAATTCCAATTTCAGAAGGTTTAATCCAGGTCATTTCTCATCACCATCTTTCCGCAAGAATTGGCCTAAACCACCTGCATTACCATCCACTGTCAATTCAAATTCTAAGCCTATTCCACAAGCAAATCCAAATATACCCAGACTCCCAGCCATTGCAAATAATGTGACCAAAGCCAAGCCAATAGTATGCTACAAGTGTCACCAGCCAGGGCATCTCGTAGCAAATTGTCATTCAAAGAAGCCATCAGCACATATCAACTACCTTGGGGCCATGGACGAAGACGAGCATGAGGATATGCCAGATTTCACTGAAGATGAGGATGATCCTACTACTACTTCCGACACTTTACCAGGTATGCCTACTTCACATTCATTGTTGACTATGAAATGTATGGTGCATGGAAAAGAAAGAATTATATTGCATGATGATGGTAGTACCCATGACTTTATTTCAGCAAAATTGGTAAAGGAATTAAAATTGCATACTGTACCTACGCATTATCGCATAAAAGCTGCATTTTTAGGCACTAGGTACAATGGCACACAAGAAGTACAAGATTTAGAAATTCAAATTGGTCCATACATTGAAAGAAGAAATTTCTTAGTTGTCCCATTACAGTCAAGCGACATTATTCTAGGAATGCCATGGAGACACCAGCATAATCCAAATATAGATTATTCCACGCACACAATGAATATTAATTTTCAAGGAAAATCTATTACATTATTTGGTATGCATGCATCTCATATGTTTCCACTGCTTTCGCATACTCAAGCAAAACGTGCACTACGCAAGAATACTAAATCATATCTCATTTGGGTGAATGAATTGCATGCAAAGGAAAATCATATGCACCCTAGGCATAAGGAATTTCTCGCATATTTTAAGGACTGTTTTGCAGAAGACCTACCACCAGGTTTACCTCCATCACGTCCAGAAGACCATAAGATTGATCTAATACCTGGCACACAACCACCTTGCAAAGCACCATATAGGCACAATCAAATAGAGCAAAAAGAAATCCAGAGTCAAGTTGAAGAATTACTAAATAGAGGCTTAATTCGACCTAGCAGTTCTCCATTCGGTGCACCTGTGCTCTTAGTCAAGAAAAAGAATAATACTTATCGTATGTGTATTGACTACCGAGCATTAAATAAGATCACTGTAAAGAATAGGTATCCTATACCTAGAGTTGACGACCTTATGGACAAACTGCAAGGATCTTCTATATTTAGTAAAATTGACCTTAAGTCTGGATATCATCAGGTGAGGCTAGATAGATCCGACATATTTAAGACTGCATTCAGGACACAGTTTGGCCATTATGAATTCCTAGTCATGCCATTCGGATTAACTAATGCACCTGCTACTTTCAGTAGAATGATGAACCGTATTTTTTTGAAATATCAATATTGTATGATTGTTTTCTTTGATGATATTTTGGTGTTCAGTCAAAGTGAAAAAGAGCATTATGAGCATTTATCATTACTTTTTCAATTACTGAAAGAAAATCAATTGTTTGCAAATCCTGAAAAGAGTGAATTCTTTAAGACAGAAATAGAATATCTAGGTCATATTGTATCAAAAGAAGGAATTAAAGTTGATCCTAAGAAAATTGATGCAATATTGCTTTGGCCTATTCCTAAAAATGTACATGAATTACGCTCATTCCTTGGTCTTGCTAGTTTCTATAGGAAGTTTGTACGAAATTTCTCATTACTTGCTTTACCATTAACAAAACTTCTTAAGAAAGGCATTGTTTATCAATGGACTGAAAATCAGCAGAAATCCTTTGACTTACTCAAACGTGCATTAACCAATGCCCCTGTTCTACAATTGCCTGACTTTAATAGACCACTCTTTCTAGTTGTGACCGATGCTAGCGGATCAGGAATAGGAGCCGTATTAATGCAAGACAACCATCCAATAGCATATTCTAGTTCTAAGCTGAAACCCTCTGAGCTCAAATATTCCACTTATGACAAAGAACTATTAGCAAGCATTAAAACAATGGAAGCATTATTTAATGGGTTCAGAATTCATGATAAAGACCGACCAGCAAAGCATTAGACATCTACTTAGCCAACCCCAAATTTCTGACCGTCATATCAAATGGGCTTCATTCATTCAAAGTTTCCATCCTATCATTCAGTACCAACCTGGAAAAGAAAATGTAGTTGCCGATGCATTGAGTAGAAGACCTGCAATTCATAACATTTCTATCATATCTTTTGATTCTTTGATTGCTATGAAAGACACATATCACCAGGATATTACTTTTCATTCTGATTGGCAAAAATTAGTTCAAAATAATTTCATTCCTGTTGATTCATTGTCATATAATGATGGATTCATGTTCTTTGAAAAGAGACTGTGTGTTACTATTCCATTCCGATCTTTTGTTTTGAATGAAATTCATTGTCCCCCATATCAAGGTCATAGAGGTATCATTTCTACATTACGAATGTTAACTGAAGATTTTTATTGGTCGCATATGGATGCAGATGTATCTAATTTCGTTTCTGAATGTTTGATTTGTCAAAGAATAAAGAGACATCATGGTAAACAGTATGGATTATTAATGCCTTTGTCTATTCCATCTAAACCTTGGGAACATATATCTATGGATTTCATTACTGGTTTACCAAATACTAAATCTAACCATGACATGATTTGGACAATTGTAGATAGATTTAGTAAGCAAGCATATTTCATTGCATGTAAGAAAACTTTAACAGCATCACAAGCAGCACAGTTATTTTTGAAAACTGTTTTTACTAACCATGGATTGCCGAAAGTGATTATTTCAGGTCGAGATTCTAGATTTTGTAATAATTTTTGGATTACACTGTTTGCAAATCTAGGCACAAAGATTGATTTCTCATCTGCATTTCATCCAGAAACAAATGGACAAACAGAAGCCACAAATAGCACCATTTTAGATCTTTTACGTGCATACACTATCTCTAAACCTCAGACATGGGATACTCATTTACATTTATTACAGTTTGCTTACAATAATACACCGCACACATCTACAAAGAAAGCACCTTTTGAAGTTATTTATGGATATAGATTATCTACACCTGTTGCATCTTTGTCTAATAGAATTCAGAGTGCTGATGATATTGCTGTTATGCATAATACTATTTTTGATGAGGTTAAGGATATGATTGCTAAAGCCCAACAATCATATACCAAACAAGCCAACAAGAAAAGACAAGCTATGAATTTCAAAGTTGATGATTATGTTTGGCTTAGAATAGAAAAGCGTAGACTGCAAAGTGTAGATAGACATCCAGTTGTCAAATTAGCTCCTAGATTCTACGGACCATTTAGAATCATTCATAAGATTAATGATAATGCATTCAAGTTAGAACTGCCATCTCATTGGAAAATTCATAATACATTTCATATTAGTTTATTGAGACCATTTAGAGGCCAATTACCTATCCACCCTGTCTATGAAAACCCACCTTTACTAGAAGAAGAGACTGAAATACTTGAACCAGAAGCCATCATAGACACTGACTACATGACCACTAGAACTGGCCGAAGGTATTCTAGATATCTAGTGAAATTTAAAAACCATCCTGTAGAGGAAGCACAATGGATGCACGCTAGAGATTTAAATGCTTTCCCCACTCTGTTAGCTCCACATTGAGCTAATAGAAATTGAGGTCAATTGCTATCCCACCCCGGGGGTATGATGCCAGGAGGCATATTCCACGGTGGATTCCGTGAGGTTTTACGGTGGATTCCGTAAACTTAGATGTCCGGGGCTCATACAAAAAGAGGATTCTTTGTGCGAGAAGTTGATGGGGACGCCTGTCCTTTTCGGGCGTTTCATTAATTTAGTGTGTACATGGGTGATTCCATAGCGGGTGATTCCACAAAATGCATATTAAATTAATAAACGTTTATGAGTTTAGAGTCCGCACTCGTAATAAATTAAGGTTAGGATTTATTTCTAACCAATTGATTTATTTATGTAGCTGAAGACTGCTAGGTATTCACTTTTGTTGGTTTAATTGTATTATTTTACTAACGATTGTGAATGCTTCAGTTGATGTGTAGAGATAGCAGCAGTGGCGGAGGAAAGCATTGGAGTCTAGCGGATTTTCGACCTTTGGACTAGATTTTGATAGGCGCCACGCCTATATTTTGTTATGTCTATTGAGACATCGATTATTTATTATTATTTTGTATGCGCTTATGCGCCCGGATATGTTATTTCTATTTGGACATTGAGATTGGGCGTGCCAGACTCTATGGGCACCGTCCATTAGCTTTATTTTCCTATTTTTGTAGAAAGCAAACTCAAAAGCTAAAAAGCTTGTCATATTTTTGTAATTGGGCTATTATTGAGCATGAGGATTGGAAATATACATAAAATACATGCTTTGTGAAGCGCTCACACAAGGCATGGGGGAGATTGAACCCAATTTGTCTCTTGCCTCTTGTCGTGCATGCTTTAACATGGGTTTTTGTGCAAAAAGGTAGAGTACTTTGTTCTTGGGGACCTTCCGGGATTCACCACGTGAGCTATCTGCGTCCGATCTGCGCACCATTGACTAGGCATTACAACTTGTTGGTCAAGTACAGATTAGATACTTACTTCTTGAATAGGTTGATATGGAATACATTATGAACCTTTAGGTTCTCAGGGAGTTGCAGTTTATAAGCATTAGGTATTAGGCACTTGAGGATCTTGTACGGTCCATAATACCTTGGACTTAGCTTCTTGCAATCTCCTAAGGATAGAGAACTCTTCTTAGGGCGTACACGAATGAAGACCGTGTCTCCTTCTTTGAAGGCTCTATCTTGACGCTTGAAATCCGCGTATACCTTCTGTCTATCCTTGGCAGCTTGGATGTCCTGTCTTATTGACTTTATTTGGTCATCCATCTCTTCCAACATTTGCCTTGAAGCTTCAACCCTTAAGGTTGAATCTGAGAAGTTTAGGGGGCTTCGACAGTCATGACCGTACAATGCTTGGAAAGGGGTCATCTGAATGCTTTGTTGGTAAGAAGCATTGTAGGCAAATTCAACCAAAGGCAAGTATTGAATCCACCTTTTCGGCTCACGACAGCAGTATGCCCTGAGCATATCCTCGATGATTTCATTGACTCGCTCTCTTTGGCCATCCGTTTGGGGATGGTAAGCTGTGCTAAAATAGAGCTCACGACAGCAGTATGCCCTGAGCATATCCTCGATGATTTGATTGACTCGCTCTCTTTGGCCATCCGTTTGGGGATGGTAAGCTGTGCTAAAATAGAGCTGAGTCCTAATGGCTTCAAAAATAGCTCTCCAAAAGTGTGATGTGAAGAGAGAATCACGATCATTTGTGACTCTTCTAGGTAAACCATGTAGCTTGAATATCTCCTTGATAAACAATCTTGCAATGTGTGAGGCTTTATAGTTTGTCTTTACTGGAATAAGGTGTGCAACCTTAGCTAGCATATCAACCACAACCATGATGGAGTTGTATCCTCCTTCAACTTGGGGTAGGCCAACAACAAAGACCATACTGATGAATTCCCATTTCATTTGGGGAATGTCAAGTGGTTGCAGCTTCCCTGGCATTTTGACATATTTGAGAACGTCACCTTTAAGCCTATCCCAATGGTAGTTCTTTCTAGCTGCATTGAGGGTCTTGGCATAGCCAAGATGTCCTGAGAAAGGGGAATCATAAGCTTCCCATAATATCTTCTGCTTAAGTGATTGGCTTCCCAGTATACATAGCCTTGTTCTATAGTAGACAGGTCCACTATTGACAGAGAATTCATGATACTTAGCCTGCAGCTTTTAGTCCTGATCCTTGATAGAGATTTTCCTTAGCATCTTTTGATAGGCTGGATCATGACATGCTTCCTCTCTAGCTAACTCAAGTATTGGATTGTTTGGCATAGATACTTTTGTAGCTAGAGATCTAGCCGTTGATGGGTTCTGCAAGATTAGGGAATTAAGGAATGCCTTGCAACTGAGTGCATCGACAACTTCTTTCTCTTTTCCTGGTCAGTACTTGATTAGAAAGTCATACTCCTCCAGCACTTCAATCCATCGACGTTGCCTCATGTTAAGCTGGTTCTAGGTAAATATCCATTTGAGACTCTTATGATCAGTCACACTAGAGTAAACTTGTTACCCAACAGGTAGTGTCTCCAAAGCTTTAGAGCATGGATGACAGCTAACAATTCTAGATCATGGGTAGCATAATTCTTCTCATGACTCTTCAGTTTCCTTGAAGAGTATGCTACAGGATGGCCTTCCTGCATGAGCACACAACCTAAGGCAAGCGTGCTAGCATCTGTTACTACCTCAAACTCCTTATTGAGGTCTCGAAGTTTTAGGATAGTTGCTGATACCAAACTTTTCTTCGCTCTATCAAAGTTGGTTTGTTCGGTAGTTGACCATGCAATGGATGTTTGCTTCTTTAGTAAATCCGCCGGAGGTGTTGCAATCAAAGCATAGTTTTTTATGAAGACTCTATACCATCCTGTCCATCCAGGAAAGCTGCATATTTCTTTGAAAGTTGTTGGTATTGGCCATTCTAGCACATCTTTGACCATGGCTGGGTCCACTAAGATTCCTTCCGCTGATACGATGAATCCCAAATATTCAATCTGACGTTTGAAGAATACACACTTCTTCATCTTAGCATAGAGCTTATGTGACCTCATTGTCTCAAGGACAATCCGAAGTTGGGTCTCAGGATCTTCTTCCTGTTTAGAATAGACTAAAGTGTCGTCGAAGAAGACGAGCACGAAGTCATCAAGATATGGCCTAAAAATATCCTACATTAACCTGTTGAAGGTGGCAAGTGCATTCATAGGCCCGAATGACATAACTAGAAACTCAAAGTGCCCATATCTTGTGTTGAAGGCCGTCTTTGGGATATCTTCTTCCTTGATCCTTATCCTGATAGTAACCCGACCTGAGATCACTCTTAGAGAAGATCTTTGCACCCTGAAGATGATAAAGAAGCTCATCTATTCTAGGAATAGGGTACTTTTTTTTGACAGTCGATTGATTCAACCCTCTGTAATCAATACATAGTCGAAGTGTTCTCTCTTTCTTTTTCTGGAACAGTACGGGAGCTCCCCATGGTGAACTGCTAGGATGGATGTAGCCCTGATCTACGCTTGCTTGAGTTGTTCCTTCAGCTCAATTTCTTCTGATATTGATGCCAGGAGGCATATTCCACGGTGGATTCCGTAAACTTAGATGACCGGGGCTCATACGCAAAGAGGATTCTTTGTGCGAGAAGTTGATGGGGACGCCTGTCCTTTTCGGGCGTTTCATTAATTTAGTGTGTACATGGGTGATTCCATAGCGGGTGATTCCGCAAAATGCATATTAAATTAATAAACGTTTATGAGTTTAGAGTGTGCACTCGTAATAAATTAAGGTTAGGATTTATTTCTAACCAGTTGATTTATTTATGTAGCTAAAGTCTGCTAGGTATTCACTTTTGTCGGTTTAATTGTGTTATTTTACTAACGATTGTGAATGCTTCAGTTGATGTGTAGAGATAGCAGCAGTGGCGGAGGAAAGCATTGGAGTCTAGCGGATTTTCGACTTTGGACTATATTTTGATAGGCGCCACGCCTATATTTTGTTATGTCTATAGAGACATCGATTATTTATTATTATTTTGTATGCGCTTATGCGCCTGGATATGTTATTTCTATTTGGATATTGAGATTGGGCGTGCCAGACTCTATGGGCACCGTCCATTAGCTTTATTTTCCTATTTTTGGTAGAAAGCAAACTCAAAAGCTAAAAGCTTGTCATATTTTTGTAATTGGACTATTATTGAGCATGAAGATTGGAAATATACATTAAATACATGCTTTGTGAAGCGCTCACACAAGGCATGGGGGAGATTGAACCCAATTTGTCTCTTGCCTCTTGTCGTGCTTGCTTTTACATGGGTTTTTGTGCTAAAAAGTAGAGTACTTTGTTCTTGGGGACCTTCCGGGATTCACCACGTGAGCTATCTGCGTCCGATCTGTGCACTAGTGGTATCAGAGCGGAGCAGAGATCAAGAGCTTCCAATCGCTACCAATCTCGGGCGAAGGCGGAGCTCCAGGAACAAACGGCCTCTACAGTCAATCTCGTCGCGAACCGTCGATACAGGCAGACTTCTGGCGATCAAGAACCCCTGTTTCCACTGTTAGATCGTGAAGGACCAATCTCTGCAGGCGGAGGACCACTCCCTCATCTCCATGAACAAGTCGTGGATAAAACAGTAAGAAGCCATATCTTTTGCTTCAAAAAGCTTAGTCTTGAAGTTTAAAGGCTTAAGAAATTGGAGAAGACCCACAAAACTTGTCAACGAGGTATCTGAGGACGTCCGAAAAATCCGCGATGTCATCAAACACCTCCTCTTGTCCTCCACGAATCACGCCGTTTTCAGTCGCCTCTTCCTTCGGAATGCCAGGAGGCATATTCCACAGTGGATTCCGTGAGGTTTTACGATGGATTCCGTAAACTTAGATGACCGGGGCTCATACACAAAGAGGATGCTTTGTGCGAGAAGTTGATGGGGACGCCTGTCCTTTTCGGGCGTTTCATTAATTTAGTGTGTACATGGGTGATTCCATAGCGGGTGATTCCGCAAAATGCATATTAAATTAATAAACGTTTATGAGTTTAGAGTGCGCACTCGTAATAAATTAAGGTTAGGATTTATTTCTAACCAGTTGATTTATTTATGTAGCTGAAGACTGCTAGGTATTCACTTTTGTCAGTTTAATTGTGTTATTTTACTAACGATTGTGAATGCTTCAGTTGATGTGTAGAGATAGCAGCAGTGGCGGAGGAAAGCATTGGAGTCTAGTGGATTTTCGACTTTGGACTATATTTTGATAGGCGCCACGCCTATATTTTGTTATGTCTATAGAGACATCGATTATTTATTATTATTTTGTATGCGCTTATGCGCCTGGATATGTTATTTCTATTTGGATATTGAGATTGGGCGTGCCAGACTCTATGGGCACCGTCCATTAGCTTTATTTTCCTATTTTTGGTAGAAAGCAAACTCAAAAGCTAAAAGCTTGTCATATTTTTGTAATTGGGCTATTATTGAGCATGAAGATTGGAAATATACATTAAATACATGCTTTGTGAAGCGCTCACACAAGGCATGGGGGAGATTGAACCCAATTTGTCTCTTGCCTCTTGTCGTGCTTGCTTTTACATGGGTTTTTGTGCTAAAAAGTAGAGTACTTTGTTCTTGGGGACCTTCCGGGATTCACCACGTGAGCTATCTGCGTCCGATTTGCGCACTAGATATAGACATCCTATAAGGTCTCTTTGCAATTGGCCCAGCTCCTGGTACTAGCTTGATCTCATGATCCACTTCTCTTTGAGGTAGGAGTTCTGTCAACTCTTTAGGAAATACGTCCATGTATTCATTTAGCCAAGAAGGTCCTTTGCTAGACTCCTACTTTGGATCACCACAATCAATCAAGGTCTTGAAAGTTTTACCTTGATAGTCCGACGGTGTCTGAATCACTGAGAACTAGCGATTCAACCCTTTTTTGTGAAGAGCGGCATGGACTGTCGCCCTTTCACATTCTGCTTCCATAGTTGGACTTTCTTCTTCTTCGCACATTTGCCTATTGGCAACGCAGGCGGTTCTTCCTCTAGCTCGGGTAGGGGCTCCCTGACCACCACGGACCGTTCCTTGGAAAGGTGCTTGACGATGTCCTCCTCCAAGCTTGGGACATTGCCTCTTGAAATGACCGGGCTCGTTGCAATGGAAACAACGGAGGTTTCGCCCATTGCTTTGAGTAGGAACAAAGTTGTTGACATTATTAGTTCTTGCTTTGTTTCTTTGTCCCTGATTCTGACCTCTAACTCTCTTCATCTGAGGCCTGAATGCTCCTCTGTTCAGGTCATTATAAGACCAAGTTTTGTTGCCCCTTGGTCTAGCCTGCACGTCCTAAATTATAGGTGCAGCTCGAATGAGAGCGTCCTGAAGATCTGATGGACGCATAGATTCGAGGCATTTATTGGTGGATTTAAACCAGCACAAAATTTTGACACCTACTGTGTCATGTCCATCTGTGGCTTATACTTAAGAAGTGAGACAAATTTAGAATAGTATGTGTCAAGAGTGAGTCCCAACTGTTTTAGCTCGTAGAACTCATTCATTTTCTACGTACGATATGCAGGTGGTAAGTATCTTCCCTGCACAACTTTCTTCAGCTTCTCCCAGGTAACGGATCCTTCCGCAATCCCTTGATCCCTGCACTATTGCTTCCACCAAAGCTTGGCTTCTCCGGTGAGCTTTAGCTTGGCGAGCATAGCCTGATTGGCGGGTGCAGTACCGGCTGCTTCAAAGTAATCCTCCATGGATTCAATCCAAATTTCAGCATCTGCTTGGACGGACCTGCCTCTCCCGTCAAATTTAGGCAGCTTAATCTACTTGAGAAGAAACTTCTTCTCCTGGATTACAGCAGTACATGATGTAGGAGGCGAACTGGGGACCTGTACCTAGGGTTGTGCCTGGATAAAGATTTCTTAACGTTATTACTCATTAAACGCTGTGATTTATATTTCGTTTCAATTTTCGCTATCAACCAAGCAATCTAACTACTTAACTTTTATCAATTCTCATGCACAAACAAACAATGATAAAAGGAAGTCTTATTGTATTTATATGGGCATAGCCCTTTCAGAATACAACATTTCTTGCGATGATAAGCCAACTATTTACATTTGGTTTGGGGAGAATAATGTTGTATTACATTTATCTATAGGAACTGGATAATAGTATGGTTTCGGGTCATGGATCTTCAGGAATCGCTAAGTCATTGGAAGTCTAGGGTATCCTTTCCTTTGGAACCCATTCTTCTCATGGCGCCCCAATACTTTAATCCTCTCGACGGGGATTACACAAGTCACTTCCTCATATACATATGAGTTCAGTTCAACCCTCCGACCTCGAATATGTAAAGTTGAATTTACATGAGTTTCCACAAAAATAAACAGCTTCACGACTTTTAGGTCTTCCAACCACTTGATCCTCTTTAGATTGGTCTGTAGGTATGCAAACCGGTGGGCAGCTATATAGTCAATTCCTGAGGCATCCGTCCATCTTCGTTCCATGTACAAAGGTGATGGATTATAGATATCTTCTAGGATGTTCATCATCTCAACCCTTTGTCGATAATGCGGGGAATGCATCGCAGTCATAAACATGACTCGAAATACCAAGAACCTATTCCATGCTTCATAGTTCTGCAAGACAGCATTGGAAGTAAGGAAATGTTTGGATAGAAACATTTTCTTTACTTTATCTTATTAAGATTTCATAAAAACAAATCCTTTGCTGGTTGGCTCTGATACCAACTCTAATGTGTCCACCTATTATCTTCAGGACACATCTTAACAGTCCATCGGAAAGGATATCTAGAAAGCTCTACCCGGCACTCCCATGGAATGTTACAGGGTTTGCGATCTAGGACTTTCCGCGTCTGCCACATAGCGGAAGTATTCCGACCATTCCCACTTAGGAGAGCTGAATTAGGGTTTTCCCTATTGGTCATTTCCTAACGGCAACTAGCGTCGAATTCGAGCGAACTACTTTACGCAGAAACGCCAGGTCGGAAGCGGATTCACGCTGTACTTGGTTCAAGGAGAATGGGAAACGAGAGGGATGCGAAGCTCAACCTCTCTGCCATAAAGCATAGTCCCATTCCGTTCCCCTAAAACAGTGTAAATCGGGATCATTTAGACTCTAGGTCAATGCTCTTGCTGTTCGAATCCTTCGAACGACCCTCCTGCTATCCCTCGTTATTTGAGAAAACTTCCCGGCCAACCAAGACCACCCATCCGTAGGACGGACCTATGGCCACATCCACCGCACTTTTCTCAAGTTGTTTTAGTTATTTAATTACCTAACACATTTAGTTGGACATGTATCAATCAGCTTCCTTAGTTAACCTGTTAGGCACTGGTTCCTTCACGTAATCATATCACTTGACATAGAAAAGAAATGTCAAACAAGTTCCTTGTTTACAGGTTATCATATTTATATTTGAAATACATAATGTCCAGCCCGTAGGCTTATCCTTAATCCGCTTGAAGGCTATTCAGCAATCCACAGGGATCGCTAATCCAAGATTCCGCTCGTAGACTAGTATGCGGGCCTCGAGATGCAATCTCGAGTCACATTAGCCTCTTGTGCATGGCCTGGAAGGCGAGGGATTTATGGCTAAAGCCCCCCTGGCACCCAAGCGTCCTCCTGCTCCAAGTAGCGCTCAACGAAGAGACCTCTCGCGGTGGGTTCGGTCTAGTTTTTCGGCGCGGTTAACAACCCCCTTGGTTAGGGTCAAGCAGGCAGTCGAGGGTAACTGAAGCTGCCTCTCCCTTCAGGCCTTCAACCTGAAGCATTAGATATCCATTTATCCTTTAATTGTTTGATCAAACAAAGCAAAACAATGCTCTTAAATCTGTAACAAGCAAAATCATTTCCATTGGTCATTATTGTTGGCCAATTGCTAAGGAGTGAATCCTTCTTTCCGAATGCATGCAGCACTCAATCCAGGAACTTCCAACTTGGCAAGATCCCCTATATCCTGGGATTAGAGCCATATCCTATTAACCTGACTTGGTGAATACCTTAAGTTCATATGTTATCCCAATTTATTGGTTGGTCTTTTTCTTTCAAGCAATTATCTTTACCCAAGAAAGATACTATGTTAGGATGATTATTCATCCTCTTGCAAGATAACTTGCATAAGAATCTGCCAACCTCATTCCGAGGAATTTGACCATTTTCTTGCGATCAATTCACAAGATCGTGCGACTCTACTACTTGTTGCACAAGTGTCGCATCAAGTTATGAGACTATTTACCCTCCGAATGGAGTCACGAAACAATCTGTTCCTAATTACTTTAGGCTGACATTGTCAGTCGTAGGGCTCCACGTTCCATCTTTTTAGTGAAAGATTCTTAGGGACAAACCCTAGATCACTTCTCAAGTATGTTCCAATGTCCCTACATTTTGTGAATGTGGGCAAGTCTTTAGGGCATAGGAGTTCCAGCCTTGGCAATACGAGTGAGTAGGTCATGTGTTAACTCCTAGTTAGTTCTTCGGAATTGAATTAACTCTTCCTAAAGGAGTCCCTTCGCGGTTTTTAGGTGTTTAGGTTTAAGCCAATTTGTTTAATTCTTGAAGATGATTACACTATCATTTCCATAAACACATGACTCATTGTCTACATGTAAGTTGATTTTCAATCCTAACTTTTCAGTTTAAGATCAAGCATAGGTTATAGCCCAATTCCAATTAATCACCCTATAACTTGCGAACAAGATTCATGCTAAAACATGCAGCCTTTTACTAATAAATATGCAGTTGAAAAGTAATATTTATACCAATTTACTAGAGTTACGCATCCTAGGAATCATTTCATGCCTTGTAATTTCCTATGGATTATTAGCACTTTCCATAATCACTCATTCCGAGGAAGATATGTCCTAATAATGAGACATGCAATTTATACTTCCATGCCTAAATGGAGTGCACTATCTTAATTCCGTTTTGTAAATGTGAACATTAATCTATGTTCAGTTCATTGCAATGCATAAAACTACTTGCTAGAAATGCATATCAATTTTCTGATCACTTTATTTTGTTCGTTTTATTGAAAATACTAATGACCGATCTTTTCTGTCTCGTGAGCTAATTCTTTCAGAGTTAACTTAAGTATTCAAGACAAAAAATACATTCTATCTCCAACAATTATCCTTGCACGATTGAATTATAACAATACCAAATAAAAATTAGGAAGGAAAACCTGGACTTGTAGTGAGATGTCCATGTGGATGCTAGGAGACGATCCTCCTGCGGTTGCGCCTTGGGCTTTCTTAGGAGCCATCGCGAATGCAGCCTTTCCGTCTTGGATGGGCTTTGCGAACTCCCTTTTGAAATTCCACCGTCCTTTATGAGTTTACTTTTCCTTCCTTTTGTAGAAGCTCTTTGAAGGGATACTTCTGTGGAGGAGGGGAGAACCCACGGAAAGGGTTTAAAACCCGGGAAGGGGATATTTTAAAAACCTCCGCGAGTAAGGCCCAGTAAAGCCACAGGAAAGGCTTAATGGCTTTTTCAAGACCCACAGGAAAGGGGAAAATAAAAGCTGTAAAAGACCCTTACGAGGGCTTTTGTATGGGGGAAAAAGGTGTCAAAGACCTTAACAGTGGATTTTGTGTGGGGGCTTAAAGAGGGGTCTTTTATTTTTGTGGGGGGGGGGGGGGGGAACAAAGGTATAAAAGAGGCTAAGAAGGAAATTTTTTCATGGGGGGGAAAAGGGTCCTAAGGGAACCCTTAGGAGGGAATTTTTTTTGAGAGGGTGGGAAAAAGGGCTTAAGGGTCCATATGAGGGGGGCTTCTTAGGAAGCTTTTAGAAGCTTCCTAAGAAGCTTCTGAGCTTCTGAAGAGGATGTAGAAGCTCCACGTGGCGACTGTGGCAGATTGACGTGTCGATGGACAGGCGGGCTGAATGGCGGCTGTTGGCGTGTCCTGTTTCACTGTGGCAGCAGGGCCTTGGCTCCTCCCTCTTCATGACCACCCTCTCCCTCTACTTCATGGCTGCCCAGGAGCAGAGTATCCACTCTCTCCCTCTATGCTCGGCGGTGACAGAGTGGTGGCACCCCACCACTACTGCAGTCTCAAGCTTTGCCCCTCTTGTTCAGTGGTGGGTGGCGACACCTTAGCATTATCCTCTCAGCCTCCCCTTTCATCTCCTCCTATGCCATAGATTTAAATAGGGGAGGGGAGGGGATCCTCCCTCCCTTGCGTGGCAGCTTGCATGGTTCTCCCCCCCTACAAAGCTCCAGCGAGGAGCTTGGTGGCCTTGCTAAACCCTTCTCCTCCAGCACGACAGTCAGCTAGAGGAGAGAGAGATTATTTTTATTAAAAAAATTACCATTATCCTAACCTAAGAGGGCATTCACATACAAAATGCGTAGTTAGATTGGAGAATATTACATTCTCTCCCCCTTGGAGGAATCGAGATGTCCTGATCTCGAGACAAACTGGGGATATTGATGGTTGAGAGTTCTTTCATCTATCCAAGTGGCATCATCTTCGGGATAATCTTTCCACTGGACGAGGCATTCTCTCAAGGTTCTGGATCTCAGTTGTCTCTCCCTAACATCTAGGATCCTGTCAGGCCTTAGTTCAAGGACTCCTTGACTAGGCATTACAACTTGTTGGTCATCAAGTACATGGTTAGGATTAGATACATACTTCTTCAATAGGCTAATATGGAATACATTATGAACCTTTAGGTTCTCAAGGAGTTGCAGTTTATAAGCATTAGGTACCAGGCACTTGAGGATCTTATACGGTCCACAATACCTTGGACTTAGCTTCTTGCAATCTCCTAAGGATAGAGAGCTCTTCTTAGGGTGTACGTGAATGAAGACTATGTCTCCTTCTTCGAAGGCTCTATCTTGACGCTTCAAATCCATGTATACCTTCTGTCTATCCTTGGCAGCTTGGATGTCCTATCTTATTGACTTTATTTGGTCATCCATCTCTTCCAACATTTGCCTTGAAGCTTCAACCCTTAAGGTTGGATCTGAGAAGTTTAGGGGGCCTCGACAGTCATGACCGTGCAATGCTTGGAAAGGGGTCATTTGAATGCTTTGTTGGTAAGAAGCATTGTAGGCAAATTCAACCAAAGGCAAGTATTGAATCCACCTTTTCGGCTCACGACAGCAGTATGCCCTAAGCATATCCTCGATGATTTGATTGACTCGCTCTGTTTGGCCATCCGTTTGGGGATGGTAAGCTGTGCTAAAACACAGTTGAGTCCTAATGGCTTCAAAAATAGCTCTCAAGAAGTGTGATGTGAAGAGGGAATCACAATCACTAGTGATTCTTCTGGGTAACCCATGTAGCTTGAATATCTCCTCGATAAACAATCTTGCAATGTCTGAGGCTTTATAGTTTGTCTTTATTGGAATAAGGTGTGCAACCTTAGTTAGCATGTCAACCACAACCATGATGGAGTTGTATCCTCCTTGAACTTGGGGTAGACCAACAACAAAGACCATACTGATGAATTCCCATTTCATTTGGGGAATGTCAAGTGGTTGTAGCTTCCCTGGCATTTTGACATGTTCAGCTTTGATACATTGACAAGACAAACACTCGGTGACATATTTGAGAACGTCACCTTTAAGCCTATCCCAATGGTAGCTCTTTCTAACTGCATTGAGGGTCTTGGCATAGCCAGGATATCCTGAGAAAGGGCATAGCCAGGATGTTCGGGAGTTGACCATGTAATGGATGTTTGCTTCTTCAGTAAATCCATCACACAGAGGTGCTGCAATCAAAGCATAGTTTTTGATGAAGACTTTATACCATCCTGTCAATCCAGGAAAGCTGTGTATTTCTTTGACAGTTGTTGGTATTGGCCATTCTAGCACATCTCTGACCTTGGCTAGGTCCCTTGAGATTCCTTCCGCTAATACGATGAATCCCAGATATTCAATCTGATGTTTGAAGAATGCACACTTCTTCATCTTAGCATACAGTTTATGTGACCTCATTGTCTCAAGGACAATCCGAAGTTGGGTCTCATGATCTTCTTCCTGTTTAGAATAGACGAAAGTGTCATCGAAGAAGACGAGCATGAAGTCTTCAAGATATGGCCTAAAAATATCATGCATTAACCTGTTGAAGGTGGCAGGTGCATTTGTAAGCCCGAATGACATAACTAGAAACTCAAAGTGCCCATATCTTGTGTTGAAGGCCGTCTTTGGGATATCTTCTTCCTTGATCCTTATCCTGATAGTAACCCGACCTGGCGGCTAGGTTGCAAGCTCCTTGTCCTCCTCCTCCCTTCCCTTAGTAGATTGCTTGATTCTTCTTCTCTTCCTTGCTGTTTGGCTCTTGTTCTTTACTCTCCGGCTCTTCCTTCCTCCTCTTTTTACTCTTATTTCCTTCCCTCCTTGTCTTCATGAAGTGATAGATAGACATGATAAGTGATGTCGAGCTCGAACTGTAGAAAATGTGCAAAAAACGCACAAAAGCACTGGTTTGAAAAGAAATCCACAACTTTTTTATTAAAAAAATTATATTCGCGTGGCACTCTGTAAGTGCGTGTAATTGCGCATCTATATGTGCAGATAAAAGATATTACACATGCTGATAGATGTGATTACAATTAAACTTATGAAAATGCTAGTTTATGGGTTTTTTTGGATCAACATGACTTTCCTAGTCTTTCAATATCAAAATGTTTGTCTCCATGTTGTAAGTATCAAAATATTTAGGGAATATGACATATATGCCAAATGAAATCATATATGTTCTTATGATTCAGGTGTAATTATGTCGTCATCTTCTACTAGTATGGGACATGCTGAGTCAACAAACTGTACATTCTCTAGTGAGGATGAGACATTGCGTCTTCACAATCAAGACGCTTGGCTACGATGGAAAATCAAATGTACGTGTGATCGTTGTCAAGGATGTTTTTCTCGAGCACGTCGAATCATAATGTCAAACCTCATGTACGGAGAGTGGGACCAAGAAAAAAACCCAGTAATTTTTACTACTTTATTTGCACAAATATTATTGGTCTATGTTGCGTCTTCACTATTAAACAAAACCTCCTTTTTTTTAATTGAGCAGGATACGGTACCACATCCTCACATGGTCCCTCCAAGGCGTCGAGAGGCTGCGAAACATCAACGCGAGGAGGCAGAGTCCTCAAGAAGAGTAGAGACTGATGACGACGATAACAGCCCTCTTCAAATGCCCCATGAAGTTTTGGAGGAAGAGATTTTGGACAACATGGTGCACAATTTATTTTCCCATGAGATTCAGGGGGAGGGCGCCACTAGAGAGACATATGACCCGCTACACATAGCGTCAAAAACTCCATTGTAGGAAGGTTGCACATACTCTGTTCTACGTGCAATTCTCGAGATACTGAACTTACAAACCATTTATGGACGGAGTAATGCTAGCTTGAATGCATTATTGAAGTATGTATCATTTGATATTAATTCATAAATGCTTCTAGACAATATTTGTAATTTGTTAACTCTGTTTGCACAATATATGCAAGTTATTATCACAAATGCTTCCAAATGGAAATAAATTACCAACTAGAAGGGAGAAAGCAAGGCATTTCTTGACATCTCTTGGAGGTATCGATTACATTAAAATCCATGCATGTGTCAATGATTGCATCTTGTTTCGTGGGGATCATGCATCTGTACGACAGTGTCCTATTTGTGGTGAACCAAGATACAACCAGGAGATGAAATCAATGGATGTGCCTCGTAAGGTTTTGTGACATTTTCCTATTATTCCACGTATTCAACTTATTTTTAAGTATGAAACTATTGTGACTCATGTCTTGGCATGCTAGTCACCATTCAAGTGATGGAAAGTGGGAAATTCCTTCAGACACACCAGCTTGGCAACAAGTAGACAATTTGTGGCCTACTTTCAAAGAAGAGCCCAGAAATTTTAGATTTGTTCTAGGATTAGATGGAATAAATCCATTTGGCATCAAAAGCACCTCATATAGTGTATGGCCAATGGTATTGGTGAACTATAATATCCCTCCATCCATGGCAGTAAAAAAAAGACATGTAATATTGTCCCTTAGAAAACACAAAGTAAAAAACATGGACGTTTACTTAGAGCCTTTGATCGAGGAGCTAGAAATTCTATGGAGAGATATTGAGGTGCAAGATGTGAGTGCATCATTGTCCTCTAGAGATTCACTTTAAAGGGTATGTTGTTGTGGACCATGCATGACTTTCCAGGCTATGGAGAGTGTTCAAGTAGTTGCGTACTCTATTTTATTCATTCTTACCCTTAATCAAATATATGTCATCATTAATCCACTTGTTTCTACAGATTTAACTACAGCAGGATATCATGCATGTCCAATTTGCAGTCCCTCTTTGGTTTCTTCTAGACTAACACGCTTGAAGAAGGTTATCTATGACAATCATCATCGTTTTCTTCCTATTGACCACCCCAAATATGCACCCCCCACTAAAGGAAAAACAACTATCCGGTTTGAAAAGAAAAAGAAAAGAGGTGTGGAGCAACTATCCGGTTTGAAGTCTCACGATTGGCACAAAATGGTTCAGGTAAGGATTTTCATAGCCATAAATATATTAATTAGTGGAGTAACTATATAGAAAAATTAACAATGTATGAATATTTACATACAGTTCATCCTTCCTACTAGCATATCCCATTGTGTTTTGAAAGATGTGTGTGATATCATTTACAAGATGGGTGAGCTCGCGAGGTATGTATACATTATACTTATTTTTTAGTTTACATATTACATATATCACATAGTAAACCTGCTTGAATTTATGGACAAAACTAATCATCATTCTCAATTGCATGTTGGTAGATTTGTGAGTTTGAAGAAAATCGATCCAAATACGTTGCAAGAGGCTCGAGTATTGTCCATTGAGGTGGTTTGTTTGGTGGAGGAAACTTTTCCTCACTCCATTTTGACTAAAGTACACTTACTCGTACATCTAAATAATGAGATCGCAATTTGTGGGGTAGTTCATGCAAGGTGGATTTTTTTTCTAGAGCGCTTTATAAAAACCCTAAAATATTTTGTAAAGCAAAATGCACGGCCCGAGGAAAGCATGGCTAAGGGTTAGTTAGTGCAATCATCCCTTGTACAAATCTCTGAATATCTTACTAAAGTGGACCCCTCTTTACCATGACTATGGAAAGATGATGAAGATTTAAGGATGACCTCTATAATACCTCACGGAGCAAAGTGCTAATGAAAGAGGAACTTCGTAAGTTAAATGTATTTTGTGCGCTTAACAGCAAAGTAATGAGAAAATAGGTGACACTATATAAAGAAGCAAGGGCAAGAAGAATAAGTGAAAGGCAAGCATTTCTTGCTAGACATGGACATAATGTCCCATATCTAGAACATTTAAGTGCGCTTTCATGTCATATTGATATAGACTGGCTACATGAAGAAATGGAGAAGATGGAAAAAGAGAAGGCGATGGATATATCGCGAGAGGAGTGGGAATACGCATGAGGTTGCTTATCAAAGGTGAGACATACTTATAATTAAATGATCTTTAGTTATATATGATATAATAATTTCACATGTTTTATCTTTAACTAAATCATTAATATGATCTCAACAATGTACTATTAGTGCACATTGTTCAATGCTATTTGGTGTGAAGGCAAATTTTTGAACTCAACGTATAGATGATAAGAGAAATACCCAAGATTGTGGTATCCTTGCAAACTTCCAGGATACCAATGGCACCATGGAAGGTTATTGTGGCTTGATCCAAGATATTTTGAAGCTTGACTTTAGGTGATTTTTTATATATGTACTAGATGTGAAGTGGTTTAAAGAAGTAGTAACAATGGGTGAGCATTGTACAATTAGACATCATCCAAGTGGTTTTGTAGTGATTGACTCTACAAAATTTCACCAGGCCAAGAATGGCACATTAGTACTACCTCAACAATGCAAGTAGGTATATTAGAAGCTATTTATTTTCATATATATTACTTCTTGATACATTCTCAAAATACAATAAATATCTAAGTTGCTTACTTTTTATTTTTTAAATGCAAGTTATGTATCACCCAATGGTAAACAATAATCGATGGTGGCACATCATCCCCATATCTAATCGTTCAACACCAATATATGGCAATACTACCAACATAGAGATAGTTGATGACAATCCAACAATCAATGATAATGTACATGATGATGCCATGATCGATGATATACATGATGTAGTGAAAGATGATCCCCGTGAGGATGCTCAAGGAAGTGCAGAAGAGGATAACAATATGGTTGCAGATGATGATGAAGAAATTGAGCATCGCAATACATCTGACGGTGGGATAGACTTATTTGTTTCATTCTCTATTGGTAACATAGACCTAGAGGTAGATAGTCTAGTAAGGGTCAATCTCATTGAAGATGAGATTGATCATTCATTGTAGCATATAATTAGCTTTGAATGATTGGATGTATATTTGTAATACTCAGAAACAACTAAAATATCAATTAAGAGCCATTTAATTTTGTGATACATATAACGTTTGTTGTGTTATAGTATTAGAATTGAATGCGCATATCCAAAGAACAATGCACCAAGATGTACAAAGAAGTACAATTGGGTAAGCTATATTAGACCACAAAGAAGTAAAGTTGGTCATGTATTCTAAAAAATACTAGCTGTTAAGATGTTTGATCATATTTAGGGACTTTATGAGAAATGAAAAATCTGTGCATTTATTTTTGCATCTATAAGCGCGTTTAAAAACACGGGTATATAGACATGTTTTTCGCGTCTATATACTAGCGCCAATAGATGTGCTGATAAACACGCCCGCTATTTTGCGTATACAGTGCGCATCTATAGGGCCTTTCTCTTGTTGTGAGAGTTTTGACAAGTGACACGGACTTCGACCACAAGCTATACAAGAAGGGAATTGGGTGCTAGTTTATGACAATAGCTTGGAAAATCAGAATAGTGCTAGTCGAGGATGGCAAAGCAGTGGTTTGGTCCATATGTGGTAATTAGGTTTGTTTTTGATAATGCTACCTATGCATTAAATGAGATGAATGGGACAAATCTAAGGAAGGTTTTTCTTTTTTGAGAGAGGAAAATCTCATGAAGAGATTCTAAGAGTTCGAGATATATCTAGAGCCCTTGTGTTTAAGCAAACTTTGATTGATAGAAATAGAACATTTATGCAAAAGGAACAAAAATCCTCATGGGAAAATATAGTTTCGAGTTATAAGGTAGAAATTTTAGCGTTTTTGAGAGTTTTGAGCAAAAAAAGAAGATGGTTTAAAATTATATTCGAAACATCTATATAGGCACAAATAAGCTTAGGGTAAGGCCTGCTCATCCTCTTTGATTTGCATATTACTTATTTTGTAAAATGACATATGTTGATCAAAGCTAGGGGGATATTGGATGCAATATTTAGGGAAAGAGAGGTTTGTTTGTCCCAAATTTGGCTCCGATTTACAAAAGACCTTGCCAAAGTTGTGTGAGAAAGCAAAAATCCTTACCAAAATCATATGGCCCAAGGCGTAATGTTTGAAAATTATGAAGACAAAGCCAACTCAAATTTCCTCCTCCTTAAAACTCAACAAAACAATGACACAAACAAAAAGTACTTAGCAACCCTTGAAACTTCGTTGATGTGCCCATACATTTTTATAATTCATGATAAGGATGAGGCAACTCATACATTGTATGTTCATGTTGTATACCTGATCAATATGGGATCTGCTGAGACTAGAGCTCATCAGGCATGTAATATTCCGCGTTTTAAAAAAAATGAATTGGATTTATGGAAAAAAAATTTAAATTCCCCCCTTATCCCTCCAGCCAACTGACGAGCTAGAGGGGGAGGGGAATAGAAGGAGCTATTAAGCTCCTTGGTGGAGCCTTATGGAGGGAGGGGGACCATGCATGATGACACACCGGGAGGAAAGATCCCCCTCCCCTCCACTATTTAAACGAGGGGGGGCCGCTGGAGAAAGGAGGTTGAGCCGTGAGAGATGAGGCCGAAGGAGACAACCCTGCCGTGAGGAGAGTGCCACCATATCACCGAGCTGAGGGAGAAGGACGGAAGGCTGCTGCCGCCTACATCCTGAGACTACCGCTGCCATCGTCAACCAGTCCACAAAGAGCCGTCAGGGATTCCGTCGTCCTCCACATGGCACGTGCATTCAGAAGCTTCCAAGAAGCTTCTTGGAAGCTTCTAAGGGGGGGATCTTTAAGCCCCCTTTCCCCCCCCAAAAAAAAAGAACTCAGACCTTAAAGGTCTTACTATTCCCCCCCCGTGTCTTAAAACCTTCCAAGCCCCCCTTCCTGTGGGTCTTGAAACCCCCTCCCCCGTGTTTTGAAATTTCTTTTAACCCCCTTCCTTTGTGCTCTTGAAACCCCCCTCCCTCGAAATTTTCCCTAAGGGTCCTTAGGCCCTTACCTATAGTCTTTAAAGCTACTTTTTCCCCCATGTTTTAAACCCCTAGGCCCCTTTTTCCAACCCCTCAAAAGCTTTTTCCCTATAGCTTTTTTTTTGTTGTAAGTTCTCCCTAAAAGGGCCTTATTTCCCCTCCCCCGTATCTCAAATCCCCCCTAAGGCCCCCCCCTTAGCCCTTTCCTTTCTCCATGCAAAATACCCTTGGGGCTTTGTTTTTTTTGTTTTCACTCGTAAAAGGAAAAAGAGTGTTGAGGGTCTTTTTAACACCTCCCTTCCCCACTCAAAAACCCTCGTAAGGGATTCCACACTTTTATTTTATTTTATTCCTTGTTTGTGCGAGTTTTACAAGGCCATTAAGCCCCTCCTATGGCTTTAATGGGTCTTATCCGCAAAAGATTGTGAATCACCCCCTTCCGAATTCCCTACTTCAAGGAGGAAGCCTTCTAAAACTACTTTCTAAAACTACGTATTTTTGGATATCCTTCTAAAAAAGGAAAGTTGTAAACCGGAAACTAACATATCTAAAGCACTTTAGGGTTAACCAAGTTGGGTATGCCCTAACACCGGAATGTAAAAGGATCTTGCCAATTTACAAGACACCTTGGGAACGAGTGCTGATACACTCAAAAAGGAAAGAACACTTCCTTAGCAATTTGCCAAACAACTCGGTTGATTAACGGAAATGTTTGTGCTTGCTAGATATTTTAGAGCTTTTTTTGAAATATAAATTACAAATTAAATGAGTACCTATACTTCAGGTTAAAGGCCTGAAGGGAGAGGCAGCTTCAGTTACCCCCGACTGCCTGCCTGACCCTAACCAAGGGGGTTGTTGACCGCGCCGGGAATGTGGACCGAACCCACCGCAAGAGGTCTCTCCGTTAAGCTCAACTTGGAGTAGGAGGATGCTTGGGTGCCAGGGGGGGCTCTGGCCATAAATCCCTCGCCTTCCGGGTCCTGCACAAGAGGCTAACATGACTCGGGATTGGATCTCGAGGCCCGCATACTAGTTGACGGGCGGAAGCTTGGAGTAGTGATCCCTGGAGATTACTGGTTAGCCTTTGGGCAGATTATGGATAAGCCTACGGGCGGAACTCCTTGTATTTCAAAGATAAAATGATGAAATGTTAAAAGAACTTGATTGATGTTGTTTTTCTATGTCACGTGATAAGATTACGTGAAGGAACCAGTGCTTAACAAGGTTAATTAAAGAAGCTGATTGTTATATGTCAAATTAATGTGTTAGATAATTACATAACTAAAACAAACCAAGGAAAGTGCGGAGGATGGGCCATGGGTCCGTCCTACGGTTGGGTGGTCCCGGTTAGCCGGGAACTTTTCTAAAAAATTTCGAAGAACAGCGGAATGATCATCATCATCAAAACGAATAATGAGAACGATGACCTAAAGTTACGTCTTACCTGATTTACGCTGTTTTAGGGGAACGGAATGGGACTATGCCTTATGGCAGAGAGGTTGAGCTTTGCATCCCTCTCGTTTTCCATTCTCCTTGAACCAAGTGCAGTGTGAATCCGCTTCGGACCTGGCGTTTCTGCGTAAAGTAGTTCACTCGGGTCTGACGCTAGTTGCTGTTAGCTGATGACCCATCAGGAAAACCCTAATTCCGATTGATCATAAGTGGGAACGGCAAGGATACTTCCGCTACGTGGCAGACGCGGAAAGACCTAGATCGCAAAACCCGTAACATTCCACGGGAGTGCCGGGCGGAGCTTTCTAGACATCCTTTCCGATGGACTGCTAAGACGTGTCTTGGATGACACTAGGGGACACGTTACAAGGCATCACCATTGTCAAAATTGATCACATTTGCTATTTATTACCAATGCTTCGGCTAGTATAAACTGGTGGAATCTAGCTATATTGATCCTCAGAAGCAAGAATGACACTACTGTCCAAAGCATGTGCCTGAGTATTAATGCCTGCACTGCTCTAACGAATATGCTCATATTCTGTTTTCCCAGCTGTGCCTTCTTACTACTGCTCAGACCATCGACCAAACTCACATTCAAAATAACAACAATGTCAATTTCGACACTCCTCAGCGGGGGCACCAAAAAAGAGATGTTATGCGAGCAGTGATCAAGAGTAAGTCTCACTCACAATCCGATAACGAGATGTTAAGGAGTGCTGGTTGGGGTAATTGACTTTGTCGAATGCACAACAACACTTAAAAATTTCAAATATTTGATAATACACCACAAGCCACATATAAAAACAAGACAAAACACAATGCCTCTTGAAGCTCAAAACAACTAAAAACCCGAATGTGGGTAGAGCATCACACAAATACAATACAACAAAAATACCAACAATTTGAAAATAAACCAAGTGAAATATATTCCCGTACCTTAATAACCTTGAGCCGATGCTCGACGCTTTGACACCCAAAAGCTCCAACTTCCAAATTGGCATGACAAGAGCTCACTCTAGCATGCGACCCTCCACTCTCCTCTCTCACAAAATACAATTGTAATGAAGGGGGAAGGCCCTTAACTCTTCAATCTCCTCTTCTTATATAGTTTTCTATCCACACTCACACACATTAGGCTTTTTGCTTTCAGCTTTTGGCTTTTGCTTTTCTACTGCTTTTCACTATTTTCGTTTTTTCTCATAAAGAAACTAGATGTATACTCTAGAGAGAAGAATCTAACTAGAATACATATTCGAGATCCAAACGTTTTAATATTTTGATTTCATCTACTTCAACTCTATTTGCCGATCAACCTTGACAAAACCCTTCCAAGAAAATTTTGTGTGCTACGTAAAACAACTGTACTTTGATCTAACAAGAATTCTACGCCTCCGGCCAAGGGCTGACTTGAACATATCATGGAGGAAGTATCAAAAGAGCAAAGTAAAAAGAAAAAAGAGAAAAATGAAGAGCGGAAAGGGAAAAGAGAAAAACATGAAGAGAAAAACAAAGACCAACAAGGGCAAAACACGATGTACACTAAACTCAACACAAAAGGGACTGGACATTAGACTTATCTCCCAACAGTAGAGCCAAACAAGCTCACCCCCAAGCCTAGGAGCTAGCAACACTCCAGGCAACGACCACATCCCAAGGGTTGGCATCCCATACCATCAACCCATGCCATGATAGTGTACAAATGCATTGGCCAATGGGCCAAGAGTCCAAGAGGATGATCACGCAATGGATGTGCACAATAGGTCCTTGAGTCCTATAAATAAGACTTGGGTGCCATAACCCCAAAGTGCCCTCAGTGCATTCACATGGCTATTGTGACCAATTCTACTAACACCCATCCAGATATCCAAGGACATAATAGAATTGATATAAGAGTGGCAAGCAGAGTGTCACTACCAATGAAGTCCACCAATGAAGAATGCCAACCTAGGAGTAGGATGCCCTCTCTAGATGAAAATTTGATTGAAAGAGAGGTCACCATAGACTAAGGGGAGTACACAAGCCTCAAATGGATTACCTAAGGGATGCCCAATCAAGAATGGGTGAGACAAGCCTATGAACCAACTGCGAGACAATAGCAAGGATATTAAAGGCATCATAACCTACCAAAAAAGAGCAACCAAAGGCCATGGGATAGGCATGCAAGAAATAGGGGATGGTAGCTTGATGACAAAGAAAAGAGATCACCACATGAAAGAAAGGACACTATAATCCCTAAAGAACCTCCTCATGATCCTTAAGATCCCCCTCTGAAACAAGAAGGGCCAAAGAATCCATAACCACATCTTTGAAATAGCTTACAAATATGGATTGAAGACCGAAATGCTATTAGCAAGGTTGAATATCACCAACAATTATCTTTTACCATGGGCTTGTTTTGGTTGTGGGTATTACTTAATTCAGTTTCAGGCTTTAGCTACTTTTGTTGATTTGGAGTTGTACTAAGAATGCAAGCATTTGCAATCTCAAACTTTTCCATAGGCTTCTTTTGGGTGCGGGCATTAGTGATGTGGAAAAACACATAAGCATAGAATGAGTTTTCCACTAGCTATAGCATTTTTATAGATCCAAGCTTGCTATACTAATCATCAACTTCATTCTTAGCATCCAAAGCTCTATGTCCTACAAGACAAAAGCCTCACAAAACCCATGTTTCTACAACCCTTATGTACTTAACTATGTCTTACAATGAAATGTCAAAAATGTGTACCTTCTAGCATGTCATGATGCTCTTCATGTTTTTTCTTTACACCTAAAAATCTTTCCAAGTAGCTCCCTGTGTGTTCTTGCTAACTCTTTCCTAGCCAATCACACATATAGTAACCAGAGTGTTTGAGCAAAGCACAATGAAATCATGTGTAGTCATACCTGTATAGTGAAAGTTGCAAGGTGCATGTATGGCCTTTAACACAAATCATTAACATACTTTGTGTAGCTCGCTATGAACTGATTCAAGTTCTACATCCAGTTGCTCCTCTTCTGATACATTGTCTAGATGATGTGTCTCCTTCTTAAGCACCTTGGAGTGATGTGTCTAGATCATGTGTCAAGAAATTTATTATACATTACTTTTGAGTGAATGCATAGCCTACTTAATGCTACTACAAACACATAGACTGCTACAAACACACGAGCCCTTCCTAAACATGTACATAATCATGTATGTTCCCCGTCTAAGGCTTTGCAACCCTAACAAAGACATTGAATAGTCACAAAGGTATAATTATAAGCTAAATCTATCTATGTGTGGCTCTCACAAGGGGTAGCAGACCATTCCCAGGTTATCCCAAGTGAAGGAATCATACTCAAAGTGAGGAGAAGCTACTACCGTAAGCTACTAGGACGGGTTATGCAATCTTGCCAATTCAATTTAAATGTTAGAGGTGAGGAGAAGCTACTAGGGTAAGTTACCATGAAGTTTGTAGATCCAGGTGGACATGTTGAAAAGCAAAGTGGTAATGTTCTCCTTCTATGATTTGATTCAAGGAAAAATAGAAACATTTTACCTTGTGATGAGCAAGTTGTTGATGGAGCTGGGCAGGATGAGAGGCATCATCTGCGTTGAGACACAATATAAGCTACAAGTCGATGGCTCCCTCTGCCAATAGTTCACAAGTAGGTAGCTAGGTTGGATGAGAGGCACCATGGGGGCACAATCCGTAGAGAAAAGATGTAGATTGCAACTAGATGGCTCCCTGAATGAACCAAGGGTCCACAAGTAGGCGTAGGATGAGAGGCACTGTGGGGGCACTGTCAAGAGACACTGTGGGGGTGATGTCCATTAGTAGGCTGGATGAGAGGCACCGTCGTGGACCATCCACACTAAAGAGAGGCATGCCCTCCAACTCGATGGCTCCCTCAACCAAGGATTCACAAGCACCAACAACACCCGCTAGAAATCGATGGTGGAGAGCCAATCCACAACCCTACAGCCCTCGTGCCATTAACACAATGAAATGTTTCTGCCATGCCATTAGTACAACAAATTGCTGCTACTATGCCGTCAATGCAATGAACTATTGCTGCCATGCCATTAGCGCAACGAACTACTATTGCCATGCCATCGACGCAATGAACTATTGCTACCAGAGAACGGGCATGCATCGGAGGGGAGGGGAGGGGGAGGGGGAGAGAGAGAGAGAGAGAGAGAGAGAGAGAGAGAGATAGCACACATGGGGGAGGTAAAGAGGGAGAGTAAATTATTATTTATCTCCATTTAATAACTTTAGAGAGAGAGAGAGAGGGAGAGTGGGTGATTTATTGTGGAGAGAGAGAGTTAGGGCCACCAAAGCATTACCAAGCACAACATTTCCAACCACACCAATCTAACAATTTGATGGTAGATTTGTTCGCCCTTGTCAAGTGCTCCAAGTAAAGGTGGCTACAGTGGGGGAGTATCCCTCATGTCACATCTTATCGAAACATTGCATTACTTCTTTGCCTTGCCGATGCATACCCTAAAGGTAGTGCATTCCAAGTGACTACAACTTGGATAGGAAGCTCATCCAACACTCGTGATTTTCCCAAAATATCACACTTGGCACACATTTTCACCAAGGCATTTCCATGTACAATATATTTCTCCAAAAATATTAATCTAGCAGTCTCATCATGAAATTTTTTTTCCTTATTGAGTGCTTGTACGCCACTACATGCTTTCAATGCATGTGTAAAGGGTGACTAAATCATGAAACTGACCTTTGTGACACATCTTATCAAAGTATTTTAGAGCTTTATAACTGTGGCCGTTTTGTGTATATCAATCAGTGTAGTCCAAGAGAATCTATCATGTCTAGTACCTTTGTTAAGCACTTGTCCTACATTTAGCATACATAGTTATTAAAATGCTTGCAACATAGGGGCTTCTTTCAAGAAACCCTCATTTGTGAATGTCCTCATGTAGACTGGTGCCCTTGAATAGATCATTTTTCTTTGCATATTCCTTCAAAAGTCCCACAACATGAGCAATCTCCTCTGGAAAAGTAGCTCCTTTCTCCTCTTGAGGCATCACTTCACTCAGTTCAAGTGCTAGCATAGATGCAATTTTTCATAGCTCTTCAAACCCCAGGTTAGATTGGACCAGCAATCCAACCATAAGCATTTATTGTCGCTTTGTGCTTGAAATCTAGAGACCTTGCATTGGCCTGGGATTGCACTGAGGCAAAAGGAAAAGCCATGTTTCTATGAGAGCTCACAAGATTTCATGTTTTGTAGAGGTCAAATATTTCATAATCAGATGCAAAGGTTGAAAAAGCCATGTTTCTATGAGAGCTCACAAGATTTCATGCTTTGTAGAGGTTGAATACGTCTTAATCATATGCAAAAGGTTGAATGCATTGTAATTAGATATATCGAGGAAAATTACCTTGCTGTTGCAATTGTCTCAACTCCCACCACTGTTGGGATCTTTGAATTACTACATCCATAATGACTCTGCCTTTGCCTTCTTGAGATTTTATTGAATGCAACGGGGAGCTATAGATTGCAAGATCAGCTCTCTACCAAGACTTGTAGAAATGTTCCTAGTAAGAATGATGATTTGATGTGGGTGATGATGGTGACGATACCTTAGATCCTTTTTGCCACACTAGCTCGAGCGAAGGTAGACCTAATAAGACTATGCTGACCCTTTCTCTATGCCATGCTCACCATATATTCATGCTCTCTCTCTCTCTCTCTCTCTCTCTCTCTCTCTCTCTCTCTCTCTCTCTCTCTCTCTCTCTCTCTCTCTCTCTCTCTCTCTCTCCCTCCCTCTCTCTAGCTTTGCTTTCACAAAATATTACATTTCTACAAAAGTACACATGCACACACTCTCCTTTTCCCTTTGCAAAACAATTAAAGGGGTGAGGAGAGTGCTTTAAGATGAAATTCAACCAATGAACCCTACATATTGTGTACCATTCATGACACTCATGACGCGCATGACCAAGCTAGCTAAATTTTTTCATGGCATCCATATTTGATTGCCTAACATAAGAGTGTCTGATGAATGCTTTTCTTTTCAAATATTGTATTCTTCTAAAAATTATGGTTAAGTAGCATGAAGTTCATATCTCAAGCATACTTTTGATCTTCCACATATGCATAAGATCAAAAGATAAATGGAGGACCCAAAGACTTGAGGGGGGCTTGAGATGTAATTGTACCCCTCCTAAGTCTAGCTATGAGGTGGATATTGGATCTCAATATTCGATTTGATCCTTGTAGAGAGATCACGGAGGAGGGTGTATCCTCATAGGTTGAAGAAGTGGTCTTGGCATATAGTAGATGATAAGGTGATTAGAAGAGAATGCACCTAGTCATTGGTAAAAGTGAGGCCTATCTCAACAAAGTTGTATGATAGGATTTTGTAGGCATAGCTTTTTATTTTGTCTTTTTGTGGAAGGAAGGTACAATGCTATTTTCCCACTATTTGAGGGTTGATATTGAGGATTCTACAAAGAGAAAGCATTAGTTTTTTCCTTATAGACCATATATTTTTGGTTTTAGTGAGAAAGGTACAAACTAATAGCTACGAGTAGATGTTGAAATAGGCATAGGCTCCTTATGAAATAGGGATATCCCAAACAAACTGGTTAGTGATTTGAAATTAAATCAACACTTTGTATACCAAGAAAGAGAGTGGTGGTAAAGGAGATGGGACTTTTATTTTGGGCACTCAAATAGACACATCCCGGGCATACCCCCCCTTCCTATTGCCCTCCTATTGTGACTTTGAAAATTTTGGAATAAAATGACCCATTTATAAGCCTCTTCTGTTTTTAGAAAACTATAAGTCAACATAATAAATATACCCTTTCTTTTGAACTCACGTGGTATCTTACATGTTCTATAAGGTGGACTCCCCGGGTCTAAGACATGTTTGTTCCCGCTATCAGTTTGGAAAATAAGCAAGGTTTCCATTTATGCATCATGTTAGAAACAGTTCTTGACCTTTGTAGTTGATACATTTGGATGTCTAGGGTCCTACCCATAATCCATCTTTTGGTGCTACCAAGTATTATGTGTTATTTATCGATGATTTCAACATATATACATGCCTATATATCCTAAAGCACAAGGATGAGGTGGTTAATATATTCAAGGATTTTAAGACACATGCTACAAATGATTTTGGATGTTATATCTCATGTCTGAGATTTGATGGAGGTGGAGAATATGTCTCTAGAGAGTTTGATAGGTACTTGACAAAATATGGCATAAAAAGCAGCTTACATGTCGTTATATACCATAGTAGAATGGTATGGCAAAGAGAAAGAATCGTATACTTATGGAAGCTACCAGGGCAATGCTTAATGAAAAGAACTTGTCAAATGCTTATTGGGCTGAAAGAGTTGTCACTACTGTTTATGTATTGAATAGAACACCTACAACTAGAATTCATGACTTAACGTCGTATGAGAAATTGTATGGGCACACGCCCAACATCAGCCACCTTAAACAGTTTTGTTTCATTGCTTACGTACATGTACCTAATGAAAAGAGAAAGAAGTTAGATCCAAAAGCTATAAAGAGTGTTTTTCTTGGCTGTGCAAAAGATAGAAAGGCCTATAAGTGTTATAATCCATTCACTCGGGAGACCTTGATTAGTAGGAATGTAGTGTTTAATGAGTTGACATCATGATATGGTTGTAACGTGCCCAAATATCCAATAACTTTTTTAGCGGTCCATCGAGAGAAAAGTCTAAGAGATGCCACCCAACACTCCGATGGAATGTCACGGGATTTGTCTCCTAGGGTTTCTCAAGTCCACCTCGCAACAAAATGTTTGAGGCCAATGAACCCACTAGGATCGACCTAAAACTTGAGTCCCTAGTGGTCAATGTCTCCTGACAGCATTCTAGTCTGAGGTTCTGGACATCCTAATTTATGCAAAGATACCCAATCCAAAGCAGACCCATGCCACACTTGGTTCAAAGAGAATGGGAAACGAGAGGGATGCGCCACTCAACCTCCCTACCTGTAGGGCATAGTCCCATTTCCGTCCCCTAAAACGACATGAATTGGGTTCTAACCTAACAATTTCTAAGGGTTGGTGGACATCAATAAAGCCTTGTGAGAAGCCTCCCAGTTCTCTGGGACCACCATGCCATAGGACACACCCATCGAGGGTTCCATCCACCCACTTCCCTTGATAGCTTTGGTCTCCTAATTAGGTCCTATAACATTTATGTGCGACATTTAAAATCAGCTTCTTTAATTAAGCCGTTTTAGGGAACAGGGTTCGTTCATGTAATTTATGGCACAAACAAAAATACAGAGCAAGCAATTCTTTGACAATCAAGTTCAAAAAAATTCCTTAACTTATCTTTGCGTTAATCTTTGTCTAGTGCCCATACAGGAGAAATTATGTACCCCTTCTCTCCAATAGAAGTACCCGGTCCAAATCACATGGCACCATAATTTTCATCCATTATCTAGAAAAGAATCTTCCAATGTCACAGATGTTGGGCTCATGACAATCTTTAAATCCGTTCTAGACTAGACAATAGGTGTTCGGAGCTCCACCTGACCCGAAGCGACCTAGGAGTGAGACACAACTTCCGTGGTTGGCCTTTTCACCACTCAACCTTCGGCTCGTGAACTGACTTGTGCCCTCTTGGATTGAAGTGTGGTGTGACCTTGGAGATGATCCACCCATGGAAAATATCCTTTCTTAATTAATCCAATTAAGAATCAAGCACAATCAAGGCAATTAACCTAATATCATCTTCCAACAAAACATTCCTTTATTCCCCATGGCAACTTGTTATCACTGACCCCTGGCATGCATTTACCATTAAACATAAGAACTTGGAATAATCATCTAAATCACATCCCAACAATCAGTTTAATGCAAAAGAAATTAGGACGTTATTTGATAAATCAACAAAAACAATGGTATCATTTTTCAAACATTGCAGGAATGGTCGCGATAACCTTTCCATTGCGTATTTTCTCTCCTCCTTGGGATCAGGAGCGATTCCAAGTAAAGTTTACTTAACACACCCTTCTTCTGGCTATGGCATATGTTAAGGTTCCATGCACCATACAAGACGTAAGTTCTACTAGTCACTTCCATTGATTGATAACCCAGCCTTCTTCCCAACAAGTACAAAAGCATCGGTCTTTCCCTTGACTCGAGTTTTCGTAACCCGCTAAGCTCTCTACTTGCCTTTTAGTCCTGGAGTTGTTGTTTGTATCTAGCCCAATCCCCGAATTTGGATTGATAAACGTAGTGGTTATCGGTCGGAACCCAAGGCATCTTAGTCTTTAATCCTTATGATCATTGTTTGTACTAGCTAAGCACAACATCAAGATTTGCAATCTATCAAACATGAGCTATTAACAAGAGCTTGGGCAAAGGTCTACATCTTTGAAAATGATTCTTTTCTAGACTTAGTTTCTTGCCATGCAATCCATCAGGCATGCAAGTTGCAACATATACCTTTGAAGTGATGAAAATGCACCTACTATTGTGAGGACAAGAAGCTGACAATGCTTAAAGCCTTATCTATTTTTTATGAAATCATCGCATAGCATCTAAATACAATTAACTTCTCTTGATACATGCATTTGGGGAATTCAATCCTTCGAATACTTGCGATGCAGTTTATCCTTTTCAATATCCTATTCTCGTGCAGCATAATACGAGTCTAATGCATCTCATGCAAGAATCAAAGAAAGCATTCATCAATTTGAAAATACATTATTTAGGACTGGTACAGCCTTTGGATAGGTAGTGATGCCCTCGCGTAAGGCTTCGTTGCTCATTGAGGGATGGCCAGTTGTGCATGACACTTTCCGCTTGGGGGCCATCCTTGGTCTTCTCCTTTTTTTTACGCAACTTGTATAAGACTTTAGCAACCACTTGCTCGAGAAGAGGACCAATTGGGGAAAATTGGCTTGTGGTTTAAGGGATGAGCTCGGGGAAAAAGAGAAGATAAAATGCATGTGGTCACCCTCTAAGGAGGGGAAGAGAAAGAGAACCTTCTTGGGGGGTTCTCTCTCTTTCTCTCTGTCACCCCCTCTTTCCATCTATCTTTCTCTCTCTCACCCTGTCTCTCCATCTTTCTCTCTGTCTTCTCTCTCTCTCTCTCTCTCTCTTTGTCTTCTTCTTCTTCTTCTTCTTCTTCTTTGTCTCTCTCTCCTCACCTCTCCCTTTCTCTCCCTCTCTCTTCCTCTCTCTCTCTCTCTCTCTCTCTCTCTCTCTCTCTCTCTCTCTCTCTCTCAAAACGATAGCAAGGGGGGGAGGAGGTGGTACCTCTCTACGCCTTTACAATGGGTGGGGGGTTTATAATAGGAATGGGATTATTATTGGGGAGGGCATGACACAGGGATCCTCCTCTTACCACCTATCTAGGCAGCCAATTTCGGTTGCCGCCATGCATCCAGGAAAATTAAGAGATAGTAGGGAGGGGCGAGAGAGGTGGCGCACATGTGCCTTCCCCCCCATCATTGTTCATGTCATCTACAAGATCGAGCCCGCCATTTCCATTCTCAGCTCTGCCACATCATCACCTTCCTCCCTTCTAGCCTCATGCTGTCTTTCTCTCCCTTCGCTAGTTGTCGATGTTGAGAGGGGGTGTAATAATTTTTTTTTAATTATTTTCTCTTGAAAATTAGGGGGGGAGATTCCTATGCCCCACAAGCAGGGAATATTACAATGGTAGTCCAAATGTAGTGGTTTCTAATGGATTAGCTAGCCCTACTCATTATGAAAATTATCCTTTAGCTAGTACTACCATGAGTGGACCTATAGGTGATGGTTCTTCTACTTTTAGTCCTTAGATAAGATGAGTATGCAGTCATGTTTCTGCATCCATTGACATAGATACATCAATGAGGGGGAGATTAGTTAACTGCAAAGATAAGATGTTTGATGATGTAATTAGCCCTCTTACATCTAGATATAAGTCACGTAGTAGTGATAGTCTTGACAATGAGTTGGGCATACCATTAGTTATGACACTTGGTGTAAGACAAAGCATGTATGTGCCACCTCATGAGAGGCAGGCATAATATGAACCACAACTAAGAAGGTCTAAAAGAGTCAAGAAACCAATTGATAGGCTGACATATAATGAGTATTCAGCTAGACATTATGCATATATGACTAAAGTGTCAAGTTACAGAGAGTCACCTAATAGTGATAGTCTTGACAATGAATTGGGCATACTATCAATTATGACACTTGTGTAAGACAAAACAAGTATGTGTCACCTCATGAGAGGCAAGGGTACAGTGAACTGTAGCTAAGAAGGTCTGAAAGTGTAAAGAAACCATTTTATAGGTTGTCATATAGTAGGTTTTCAACCAGACATTATGCATATATGACTAAAGTGTTAGGTTACAAAGAGCCTACAAAGTTCAATGAGGCAGGTCCAAATGAAAATTGGTGTGCTGCCATGGATGAAGAATATGCAACACATGCTGAAAATGAAACATGGAATTTTGTAAGTTTACCTAAAGGAAAAACACCCATTGGTTCTAAATGGTTTTATAAAGCGAAATGCAACTCAGATGGTTCATTGGAAAGTATAAAGCTCAGCTGGTTGCAAAGGGATATGCATATCAGTATGGCTTAGACTGTGAGGAGACTTTCAGCCCGGTTTGAAAGATGGAAATTGTAAGAAAAATTATTGCATTAGCAGCTTCTAAGGGATAGAAGTTATGGAAGATGGATGTAAAGAATGGATTCTTGAGTGTTGACTTACTTGAGGAAATGTATATGGAACAGTCTGAGAGCTATGTACATCCTGAGTATCCACACATATATGAAAGCTAAAAATGACATTGTTTGCACTACAACATATACATGCTATAACGGCGTTTATAATGACGTTTTCTTTATATATAAAACATATCCCCATCGTCGGTATTAGTGTCGGTATTAGCGTCACTACAAAACCATCGGTATTTAGCGCGCTAATACCGACGAAAATAGCGATAGTTACAGAGAATTTCTGACGCTAATACCGACGATTGCAGAATTATTTTCCGACACTAATACGGACGGTTGTAGAGAATAAAAGTTTTTTGTGGCAAAGCTGCAGATGCAGCCCTGCCACAGTTAGAGCCACACACTCTAGGTCATCGCTCTCGTTATTCGTTTTAATAATGATGATCATCCCACTGTTCTTCGAGATTTTTGAGAAAAGTTCCCGGCTAACTAGGACCACCCAACCGTAGGATGGACCCATGGTCCATCCTCCGCACTTTCCTCGGTTTGTTTTAGTTATGTAATTATCTAACACATTAATTTTACATATAACAATCAGCTTCTTTAATTAATCTTGTTAAGCACTGGTTCCTTCACGTAATCTTATCACGTGACATAGAAAAACAATATTAAGCAAGTTCTTTTTTTTTACATTTCATCATTTTATATTTGAAATACAAGGAGTTCCGCCCGTAGGCCTGTCCATAATCTACCCGAAGACTATCCAGTAATCTGCCAGGGATCACTATTCCAAGCTTCCGCCCATAAACTAGTATGCGGGCCTCGAGATCCAATCTCGAGTCATGTTAGCCTCTTGTGCAGGACTCGGAAGGCGAGGGATTTACGGCCAGAGCCCCCCTGGCACCCAAGCGTCCTCCTTCTCCAAGTAGAGCTCAACGGAAAGACCTCTCGTGGCGGGTTCGGTCCACGTTCCCGGTGCGGTCAACAACCCCCTTGGTTAGGGTTAGGCAGGCAGTCGGGGGTAACTGAAGCTGCCTCTCCCTTCAGGCCTTCAACCTGAAGCATTAGATATCATTTCATCTTTTAGTTCTTTGAGCAAACAATGCAAACAGTGCTTTCTAAACTGTTACAAGCACAATCAATTCCAGTGGTCGTTTATTTGGCCAACTGTTAAGGAGTGAATCCTTCTCTCCGAATGCGTCCAGCATTCGATCCGGGATCAATTGTGACTTGGCAAGATCCCCAAGGGTTTGTTTGTTCACCCTTTTGTCCTTGGGTTAGGGCCATACCCTGTTAACCCAACTTAACCAATACCTTAGGTTTTTTTTAAACAGTAAATCCTGGCGACCATGTCGCTTCAATTTATTGATTGATAATTTTCTTCTAAGAAAATACCTAATTTCCCTTTACTTGGCAATTTTTCCCCAAGAACGGTGATGTAATAGGATGACTACTCATCCTCTTGCAAGTTAAACTTGCGCAAGAACTTGCCAACCTCATTCCAAGAAATGGCAAAACTCTCTTGTGAACAAACCACAAGTCTATGCGACGTTGCAACTTATTGCACAAGTGTCGCATCTATTCCATGGGATCATTTCATCCATTGAACGGCGTTTTCTGGTCACAGAATAACCTCCAGACGAGAAGCAGGGTTTAGGGTGTCTTCTTACCCAACCCATTCCTAATTACACTAGGCCGACAACGTTCCTCGGTCCTAGGAATTCCAACTCAATCCGAGTTTCATCATTTGAATGAGTGATCCTTAGGGTAGAAACCTTAGATCATTTTATGCTTGAGCGTCCAATTGTCCCTACATTCTGTGAATGTGGGTAGGACCTTGTGTTCAAGGGTTCGTCTTGGTAACAAGTGCGTGAAACTAGGTCAAGTCCTTAACGTGCTAAACCCTAGTTAGCACTTGGGTTATTTATCGTATCGGTTGAGCCATCCTATGCGAATCCCTTGCGGGTTAGGCGATTTAGATAATTCGATCTACTTGTCTTGCGCCAAGGACGAACCATCCCTAGAGATGTTAACTTAATCTTAAAGGAGAAAGCTAGTTGGAACATCTCACAATTCACCTAAATGCGTGATTCATTGCTTCTACGTACCCCTAAATTCGCAATAACCCTAACTTTTCTTGTTAAGATCAAAATGCATGTTAAATTGCGGCATAACTTCCATTGATCCTACTAGGACTTGCATTCAAGAATCATGCCCACAATTCTTTTTCTAAGCTTTTAAGATTTCATGCTTCAATAAACCATGCAGCCTTTCCCTAAATACAACTTTTGATGAATGAAATTTTTCATATGACAAATGTGCAACATGCACTCCTTTCCTGACTACAACGTAGTGAAATTCATGCCAAAAAAACTAGAGTTGACCTATTCCATTTTACAATCACATGCCACACGCAAATTCCTAGAATCATTTCCGCGTTCTTCTATTTCCTACGGGGTTAAGGACTTTCCCTAATGAATCATTCTATGAAGATTTGTCCAAAAAAAAATGTGACGTGCAATTAATCTTTCCATGCCTAGTCAAAGGTGCACTTAATAATCTCAACCTTATAATGATAGGAAAAAGGTGTTCTAGGCCGTCACTTTGACATGCATGACAAGGCAACATACTATTAAGGACGTTAAATGGATAGACAATTTCTTTATATGGAAAATACCAATGACCCAATTTCATGTCATGAACTAATTCTAATCATTGTTCGAATAGTCGATTTATTTCGAGTTGCATTTAACTTGACTAGGTGATTTTAAGCATGCGTAGGTGCTTCCTAATCCATGAAGTTATCTTGATTAATGCTGAACTTGTGGGCTTGGGGAGATATCCACGTGAATATTAGGAGAAGAACCTCCCGCAGGCGCACCTTGTGACTTTTTAGGGCCCATCGTAGGCGTAATTACGGACTTCCGATTTGCCTTTATCCTTACCCGATCGGTGAATTTACTTGCCTTGGTATGTAGCCTCAAGATCTTGCCTTCTCCCTCATATGCAGGAGACCCCTTCCGAAGTGTGGATCCTTGAGAATACTGGCTTGCAGAATTTGGCCTTATGGGAGGCCTTGCAGGGTTGGAGCTTGGTTTGTGGAAATGGGGCTCTTACAAAGTTCTTGGAAATGGGGATTTTATGAATGGAGTTTCAAAAATTGAGGCCTTACGAGGATGTTCGTGGAAAGGGCTCTTGCGAATGGGCCTTGCAAGAATGGAGGCTTTAGAGTTCTTCTTCTCTTTCCCAAAAATCCTAGGGCCGGCCTTGTGGGTGATTGGTGGGAAGGGCTCGTAGACTTCCCCTTCTTCTCTTCAAAGTCCGAGCTAGGGGGGGCTTGTAGGAGTTACAATGGGAAGGATGGATTTAAATTCCAGAGGGTAGAGTGGACTTAAAGAAGATTCAATGGGGAAGGGGTTTAAACCTGGCTAATATGGCTTTATGTGAGTCCACGAGAAGAGCTTTCAAAGAAAGCCGAGGGATAAAGTGGAATTACGAAGATTCAAGGGAAAAATGGCTTAAAACCGTCTAGTGTGGGAATCCATGGAAGGGTAAAATAGTTTTGTGGAATGCAAGGGGAGCAAGGCTTAAATCCCCGGGTTTGAAAAAACCCGCTTGTAGGGGCAATAGAAAAAGTTTTAAGGATACCCGGGAGTAATAAAAATACCGGGGAGAAAGAAACCACTTGAGAAGGTAATAGAAAAGGGGGCTTAGAGAGCCCCCCACTAGAAGCTTCCAAGAAGCTTCTTGGAAGCTTCTGGACTGCGAACGTGGCGTGGAGATGGGAGTTTGCTGGCGGCTCTAGGCGATTGGATGTCGATGGCAGCAGCTGGCGGCTCTTCTGCGGTGGCAGCCCTTCCTCATGATGCAACACACGGCAACGTTGCTCCCCTCTCTCTCTCTCTCGACTTGGAGACGTCACATCCCTTCCTTCCCTTTTCACGGCAGTTCATAGCTCTCCTCTCTCTCTCTCACGGTGCATCACGGCACCTTGGCCGCCATCTCCCTCTGCCTCCCCCCTAATTATATAGGTGAGGGGAGGGGATCCTCCCTCCCCCACGCGGCATCCTGCATGGGCACACCCCCCCCTCAGGCATCCAACAAGGATGCTTAGTCATCCTTGCGATTCCCCTCCCCTCCAGCACGACAGTCGCTAGGGGAAAAAGGGGGGAAAATAATAATATAAAAAAAATTCCCTTATTTTCAATTTATTATTCTCATGACCTCCTATTAAGAGGAGGTTCATGCGTGCTTAGAAATCGGGAATGTCACAAGCATACAAACAAAGTATGGATGGAGAAATGCGAGTGTGACAGAGCTATTCAGGTATATTATGATGTGTATGATTCTTTATTGAAAGCCATTAAAATGTGCTATGTAGTACTCTAATAACGTGCTTCATTGCAATTTGTAGAACGTTGAAATCTTACATTTTGCCTACCCAAAACACGATCCCTGAGTCTCGTGATGATGCAAGACAAGTGATGCAAAAGCTAGGCATGGATTATAATTGCATTCATGCTTGCCCCAATGATTGTGTTCTCTTCCGGGGAGAGTTTGACTTGTTGGCCACATGTCCCAAGTGCGGTGCGGACAGGTAACGAAATGACTTACAAGGACAGACTGTTCTGCAAAAGGTTTTGAGGCACTTTCCGCTGATACCGCGTGTTCATCACATTTTTCAGACCAAGAGTTTTGCAAAGTTGACTACATGACATGCGGAAAATCGATCCACTGATGGTGTACAGCGTACACCAACTGACTTAGAAGCATGGCATCACATTGACGAGACTTTCCCTGACTTTACAAAGGAGGCAAGGAATCTACGATTCGGTCTTGCCATGGATGGGGTAAATCCTTTTGGTTTACGTTCCACCTCCTATAGTGTATGGCCCGTGGTCCTTGTTAACTACAATATACCGCCATGGCTTTCCACCAAGAAAGGACACCTTTTGCTCAGCTTGCTTATGCTTGGACGATACAAAGTCAAGAATATGGATGTCTACCTCTCTCCACTAATTGATGAGCTAAAGGAGTTGTGGGAGGGAATTGTAGTGGAGGACATGAGCAAACATATTGGTAGGCGATCCGCAACTATAAGGGCAATTCTTATGTGGACCATGCATGACTTTCCAGGTTATGGAGAATGCTATGGTAAAGTGTGTTTTCTTATTTTTCTAGTTTTCTTTGAGCGATGTTGGTGTTATGACATGCCTCATTGTACATGTGTGTTCTGCAGGGCTAGTCACGTCAGGTTACCATGCACGTCCTCTGTGTGGACCAAGGTTGGATTCTTGTATGTCAAAATCTATGAAGAAGATGGTATTTGAGGGACATCGGGCTTTTTGCTAGAGGGTCATGTCATGAGAGAAGGATTTCTTAGTCGCCCTCCTACGAGAATGAATGTACTGAGCTGGTTTGATCGCAGGATGGTAGACCAAGACTCGCTTCCCAGTGGAATGTGATGCTTCTCAATTTTCTATGAGCAAACTTATTGGAAAAAACTGAAAATTAACCACCTTTTACATCCCATGCACATTTTTAAGAATGTGGGTAGCTTGCTATGGGTCCATCTCATTGGGCAGTGAGACACACTAGGAGTGAGGATGGATTTGAAAGCAGTGGGAAAGATGGAACCATATTGGCCTATAAGTGGCGTCGACGGTCGAGTACAATTGCCACGCGCTCCTTGGGTTTTGTCTGGCAATGAAGTGCGACGAGTAAAGGAAAACATCAAGTCCTTTCGCATGCTGACTGGCCTAATGCGTTCTCTCAAGACAGCATTCACAAAGGATGACCAACTGATAGGACTCAAATCCCATGATTGGCATAAGATGTGTCAGGTATGTACGGTATGAGGCTGCGTATGGCATGATTCTGCATATTAGATTTCAGAATCTCCGTTTGTTTATACACAATATTAATTACATGGTTTTCATAGTTCGTATTGCGGATCGTAATCGCGGGGTCTCTGACATCGGAGGTACAGACAGCCATTTACAAATTGTCCGAGTTGGTTCACTTTGCAGTTTGTCTCCCAAAAAGAGATTCACACATCATCGATTGAATCCACGAAATGCATGGCAGTAGAGACTGCTTATCTTTTGGAGAAGTATCTTCCCACTAGCATGCTCATGACACAAACCCATCTTCTAGTGCATATTGTAGATGAATTGCAGGTTGCAGGTCTAGTCCATAGTCGATGGATGTTTTTCCTTGAACGGTTCATGAAGACCTTAAAGGGATTTGTGCGACAACGGGCTCGTCCTGAGGGTAGCATGGCTGAAGGTTGGGTAGTGTCGGAGGCCTTGGTGTACATTTCTGAGTGGTTGTCCACTGTGGACCGGGACAAAGGCTTGATATGGTCACTTAAGGAGGATGATCGTCTGAATGGAGATGTCCTAGTGGGAAACGGAATAGAGAAGAAGATGGACGCATCCATGGAGTCCAAGGTGAACCGATTTTTTATGCTGCATAGCGCTACGATGGAGAAGTGGCTGCAACGGTATGAGGATGCTCGAGCTCAGCGAGAGTCTGCAAGATCTGACTTTTGATGGAGTACGCGGCAATGGCCCATTCGATATCCCAAGGGCTTAGAGGAGATGCCTCTACTCATGTCCACTAGATGGCTACATGAGGCCCTAACCAAAGCATCTCAAGATGGAGAAACAGTTACTGAAGAAGAGTGGGACTTCTCACGTGGATGCAATCCCAAGGTATGCAATCCCAAGAAATTACAATCTATACTGCAAATCGCAACTAATATACTTGTTCTTCTCCCAGTATAAGGTCCATAGTGCAGCATGGTCACGTGGACGACATTTCAGAGTAGAGCACATCGACAAGTTATGCTCGACAATGGACTGTGGAGTGATAGTAATGTTTGAGCAGGAAAGCTGACGACGTGCCACAGATCCAAACCGTGTAGTTGCAGAGACAGAGTATCCTTGCAGTGGACTATCGAAGTTTCTCCGTGACCATATTGGATGTGCAATGGTTCAAGGTTACTCTCGAAGGATCAGATGCAACTGTTCGGTGAGGGCCAAGTGGCTTTGTTGAGATTGACTCAACGAAGAAGTGGACCGATTTGAGTGATACATTTGTTTTGCCAAATCACTGTGAGCATGTAAGAGTCCTTAATACTTGACACACTTTAGCAATCTCAAAGTGGACTATTATACTAATCGTAATATGGATCAGGTCGTCTTTTTCCCTAATCTGCAACAACCTCAATGGTGATATGTCATTCCCATGACATCTAGGAGTATCCCCGTGTTTGCCAAAACCCCCATACCGATCGTAGAAGAGACACCTTTAATAGCGGCAATGACAGAAGGCATACAAGAAACTAGGATGAACCGCCTGGAGGACCAAGACATCTCACCTATGGAGATAGAGGAGATAGAGGATGGGTTTTTTAAAAATGAATTAGAGTCCTTATTTTGTGGAGAATTTTGTATAGATCTCACGGTGTATACTGAGCTATGTCAAGTTGAGATTGTGGAACCCTAAACAAAAGTGACTCGATCAAAACATTCCTTGCACTATAGCAATGCCACTTTTTGCAAATTGGTTAGGACAGTTTGTATGTTTTTGGAGTATAGTGTTTTGTATTATCTAAATTTTATTATTATTTTAAGGTCTTGCTAATTAAGTCTTAGTTTTATTATGTCTTGCAATTCATTATCTAATATTATTATTTTTCCTTGTATGTGCAGGTTTAGGATTTGGGCACGGACGGCAGGATGAGTTGCGATTTTACAGATGACGACATTGACGCGATGCTAGCACGTTTCGCACTGGAGTAGCTAGCACGGGTCAGAGATAGAGCCGATGCACAGCTTTCCCGTTCCACCTCAGTACGATCGGCAGACTCTAGATGGTCCGATGCTTTGGTCTCCAGTAGACGCAGTCGCAGGTCTCGCTTTGCTTCAGAGTCACGTAGTCGAGGAGAAGGCAGCTCTTGTTGTGGGGATACAGATGCAGTCTCTCCCACTCGCACTACCACCAGGGAGTGGACACCGTCTTTCACTGGCGGTTGCGGGCAGACGTCTAATGCTCCCACAGCTCCTTCATGCACCCACCGATCACTCCTAGGGCCGACAAGAAGTACACGAAACCCACTCCTCCAGGTATGTATTTTTGCATCCCTTTTCATAGTAGTACTTATCAATTCAAGTTGTGTTTGACACATTTGTATTAATTTCATGAAAGTACCCGTTTGCAAAATCTTGCAGGTTACTCGTATCTCATAGATAAGGCCACTGGCCATTTATACATGAATGATGAGGGAAAAGCTGTCATCTCTAGGATGCATGAGTTGTGCCAACAAGTATTTCGGCACAACATTACAGACAAGTGGAAGGAGATCCCAGATGCCAGAAGGAGTACATAATCAATACATTGTATCGAGAGTTTCCTCAGCTCTTTAGTAATGATAGATTTTTGAGAGGGTGGATGATGATGTGTATGCGTGACTATCAGTCGCATAGGTGGTCTGATGCACACAAAGCAGTCAAGCAAGGCAAATCAAAGCCAGAGTGGCTGGATACAGAGGACTGGAGTAATCTCCAGGATGAGATGACATCCACTCCAGACAAGTGGAAGCAGTAGAAGGACGCAGCAAAGGCGTGCTTGGACGCAGGATCGGTGCATCACCTTGGTAGCAGTGGCCACGCAACATTCCTGGCAGATTTCCTAAGTATTAATAGGGTAGAGTACTCTAATTTAATGACATCCATATTGATGTATGTATTTCGAACATGAATCTCAAGTACGTTGTTTTTCAATGTTTGTGTGCCACAGCAAGGTTTTACGATCGCGACCCGACTGCACTAGAGGTGACATACAGGGAGAAGCATGGCTTAAGTGCCCTAATCGAGAAGCTCTATGCTCGCGGAGGACCGGTAAGTAGTAATAAATATCATTCCTAATTTGAGAAATATGTCATTATATGTCAGTTTGTATTTGGTACTCACAATTATATATGTATTTGCTGTTGCAGACTCCCTTCGGTATGCCACTACAGCGAGAGGAGTTTTCCGATGCAGATGAGTCGTAGAGAACAGATTAGGCTACATAGGATTACTTCCCATCTTGTATTATGTAAGGCCTTATGGCCTCTATCCTCCATATGTAATAGCTTAGTGTATATGATTCGAACTTCTATGTTGTAGCATGACTCCATATACACATCTCCATGTTATTCACCACATATTGATGTACAGGTGTATACATATTTGCTTTGTCGCAGTAGCACTTCTCAATTTAAATTATGTTATTTTCTTTATCAATTCAGTGCACATTTTTGTTAATTAATGTCATGAAAGTACTTGTTTGCAAAGTCTTGTCATTATTTGGGATCGATTGTCTAACTTCTTTGACAGCAGGAATTGTCTCTTAGCCCTGTGTGGCTCTAACTGTGGCAGGGCTGCATCTGTAGCTCTGCCACCAAAAAAAAAATCTGCAACCGTCTGTATTAGCGTCGCAAAATAATTCTGCAATCATCAGTATTAGCATCGAAAATTCCTCTGTAACCGTCGTCGACAAAATTAGCGACGAAAATAGCGAGGCAAATAGCGACAGTTTTGTAGCAACGCTAATAGCGGCGCTAATAGTGACAACGGGAATATTTTTCATATATAAAGAAAACGTCGTTATAGCATGTATATGTTGTAGTGTATGCAAATAGAGGGGTCAATATTGCAAGGGGTGGAGGCCACCGAAAGCTTGGAGCATGTAGAGAAGCCAACATTGGGTAGCAATGATGGAAATACAGGAGTCCTTGAGAACGAGGTGGACTCATCCTTTTGTGGTGACATGTCTACCGACCTTCCAATGTATGCGGAGTTGTGTTAGGAGATTGACATGGGACCATAGGGTACTTCATACTTGGAGCATCCACCTACTTAGTTCGTTGATGAATTGCTTATAAGGATACATAAGATATGCATTTTAAGTAAGATCATTTTTTTGACATTTATATTACCGTGCTTTGTATGATTTATATTGATTATGCTAACATCAATTTTTGTTTGTGCAGGTGACCTTTGTGGATATGTAGATCATCACAATGAGTCGAGGGATGAGCGACGAGGAGCTACAAGATATCTTCACACGTATGTCTCCAGATCAAATGGCAAGATTCAGAGATATGGCGGACCAGGAGCTGTCTCAAACACCATCAAGCAGTTCCATTAGATCTACTTCGACGTGCTCTGATGCTTCAGTTTCCAGTAGACGAGGTTGACGCTCCAGACTTGGGCCAGATGGAGGGAGTGGTTCAGGGGGATGCTGTAGAGATCTGGATACAGTGAGCCCACGGTTGCCTTGGGATATAGGTGCTACTCGCTCTCATGGCGCTTCCAGAGAGCGTGGCTCAAGTGGTTGCTGAGGAGGTACCGACACAACGTCTCCATTTCCTCGTTTTGCTAGAGTTGTGTCAACTTCGAGATTTGTCACATCTACGGGGATGTCTACTCCAGTCACTCAAGCTTTTGCTTAGTGGTCTGCACGTGGCACCCCTACGGGTGCTAATCTCTGAGAGATACTACCCTGGTAGATATGCCTCCATTACAAACCGTGGTCCCACCAGATCTTTGCAGCACTCTATTACAAACCGCGATCCCATCGGCCTTGAGACTCGATATGCAAAGAGGCACGGTTTCATTGCATTGATCGATCGATTGTATGGACGTGACGGCCTTGTAAGTCACTCATCTTTCTTGTCTATAGTTATTAAGTTTAATTAAAATGCATTATTGTATGGTGGACTGATGTGTAGTTATTTCTCTTTTTGTAGAGTTCGTTTGATGCTCCTTTGCGAAGAGAGGAGGTTTCGAATGGCGAGGATCTATAGCTTGCCCTTGGATCCCTGGAGCTCACATACTCTTCTTTTCTTGTCACGTGATCTATGTAGACATTTTTGATGTAGTAGTAGTAGCTTGCCATGATTGTACCAGTCACTTTCATTATGTGATCATGTATTTATTTCATGTATAAATGTTATGGTTTAAGTACACTTTGCCTTTATTTACACAAGCATTGTACACATTATTGAAACTATTTTGTATAGCCCAAATGAAGCACATATAAGTGCTATATGTGGCAAGGCAGCTTGCTGCCCTGCCACAAATTTTATTTTTTCTATGTTACCGTCGCTATTAGCACCGCAAATTTATTGTATGCATTGCTATTAGCGTCACAAAATTCGTCGGTATTAGTGTCATTATCAACATCGCTACTTGCATCGGTATCAGTGTAACTGATAATTAACGAGGCTAGTACCGATGCAAATAGCGATACTGATAACGACGTTAGTACCGACTATTCTATGGCATCACCAATAACAATGTTTTTTGCGACGATAGGGGCAAATTTTTTTATGAGCATTTTCATCTCTTTTAACGTCGGTATAAGGCCTATATCTTGTCATGAAAGTGAAGGACAAGCACAATGAAAATAAGATCAAAGAGAAGAAGACCTCTGATAAAAGAAATGCTCATAATGACATATCTAAATATGAAAAAAAAAACCATAAGGGCCTGTTGATCCTTGACCCAAAACTTTTACTAGACCTTTTTTTTGTATATACTTGCCTTTGATGCTCCTTTCATAAGCCATGAAAAACTCCTCATGTAACTTAGCACTACAACCTCCTCTGTACACTTTGTGAAGCCCTTGTTACAGCCTCTAGATGTCCACCATGTTTTTGGTACCCACACTTAGCAGCCTCTGGATGATTACCATGTTTGTGGTGTGCCAATACTTTGCACGTGGTGACTCATTAAAGCCTCTACACACTTTGTGCCTCTTTGGTTATGATTCAAGAGGGGTGTGAGAGTTTGGCAATCACACACACTTGTAGGCCTCTTTGTATGGAGCAGTGGGCAAGGGAAATGCAAGCAGACTAGGAAGAGGTGACTAAATCCCATAAGCATAGTGGTGGAGAATGCTACTATCTAGGTACTATAAAGCATTATACTTGACTATCACTTTCATGAAGCTGAATGCAATATATCATGATACTTTTTACTTTTACTTAGTGTTATTATTATCATTGTTAGTCTCTTATACAAGATTTTTTTTATGAGTCCAACCGTCTATCTTGGAACCTAATTCACTTGTGCAACAATTAGTCTCTTACTATCTATGTCATTATGAGTCTTGTCTTCCTCTTCCATCCGCCATACCTGCCATGATCTAGATACATGTTTCTAACAACCTTCATGCACCACATAATCCTCATGATTGTATCTAGATGTGACTTCCATAGCTTTTGCATTAATTGGCTAATTAGTCCCAATGCATAACTGAGGTCAAGACGAGTGATAGTGAGATAAATCAAGCTGCCCACCATCTCTCTATATATAGTGACATTCTCTATTTCATTCCCAACATCAAGTACAAGTTTGATATTCTCATCTAATGGTGTTTCAATGGCTTTATACTCATCATGCCATATTTCAGCAACATATCATGAACATACTCTTTTTGCAACAGCCATATACCTTGAGGTGTAGACACAACCTCAATCCCAAGGAAATATTTTAGCTCTCCAAGATCCTTCACCTTGAATTCAGCCTCCGCGAAGTTACTACATGTATATCTACTACATCATGTGTGTTCAAGGTCTATTTATAATTATCCTTATATGTGAAATTTTATTGAATAAAACATAACCCTTTTCTATTCAATTTGTAAATAACCCATTTATATTACACCCTTCTACATGTAAAAAATGTATAAAATCAGTATTTAAAAAATACCTTATTTTGAACCCACGTGATACACACATATATTCATGAGTAACTTAGCCAAGAGTTCCCCTATAATCATGACTTAATTTTAGCAATGCCATGATCATAATCTCCAATGATGATCAAATCATCTACATAAATCACCAAGAAAACATAACCATTCTTTGTCTTCTTTGAAAACAAGCTATGGCCCTACATGACCCATCTGAAAAACAACCTACTATAAATAAGTATTGATACAAGCATTCCATGTTCTCGGTGCCTCTTTCAGCCCAAACAATGTCATTTTTAGCTTGCATACATGTGTGGATAGTTAGGATGTGCATAGCTCTCAGATTATTCCATATACACCTCCTCAAGCAAGTCAACATTCAAGAATGCATTTTTTACATCCATCTACCATAACTTCTACCCCTTAGAAGTTGCTAATGCAATAATTGTTGTTACGATTTTCATCTTTCAAACCGGGCTGAAAGTCTCCTCACAGTCCAAGCCATACTGTTGTGCATATCCCTTTGCAACCATTTGGGCTTTATACCTTTCCGATGAACCATCTGAGTTTCATTTCACTTTATACACCCATTTACAACCAATGGGTGTTTTTTCTTCAAGCAAACTAGCAAAAGCTATGTTTCATTTTCAACATGTGTTCCACATTCTTCCTCCATGGCAGCACACCAATTTTCATTTGGAACTACCTGATTGAACTTTGTAGGCTCTCCGTAACCTGACACTTTAGTCATATATGCATAATGTCTAGTTGAAAACCCACTATATGACAACCTATCAATTGGTTTCTTAACCCTTTTAAACCTTCTTAGCTCCTGTTCACTCTACGCTTGGCTCTCATGAGGTGACACATACCTGATTTGTCTTACACAAGTGTCATAATTGATAGTATGCCGAATTCATTGTCAAGTCTATCACTACTAGGTGACTCTCTGTAACATGACACTTTAGTCATATATGCATAATATCTGGCTGAATACCCATTATATGTTAATCTATCAATTGGTTTCCAATTGACCCTTTCAAACCTTCTTAGCTGTGGTTCACCTTATGCTTGCCTCTCATGAGGCAACACATACTTGCTCCAGGTGTCATAACTGATGGTATGCCCAATTCATTGTTAAGACTATTACTACTAGGTGACTTATATCTAGATGTAAGCGGGCTAGTTACATCATAAAACATCTTCTCTTTGTCTTTATCTAATCTTCCCCTGATTGATGTATATGTGTCAATTGATGCAGAAACATGACTGCATACTCATCTTATTTGACTAAAAGTAGAAGAACCATCACCTATAGGTCCACTCATGGTAGTACTAGCTAAAGGATAATTTTGATCATGAGTAGGGCTAGCTAATCCATTAGAAACCACTGTATTTGAACCACCATTGCAATATTCCCTGTTGGTAGGGCATCGAAATGTCCCCCTATAAATTTCAAGAGAAAAAAATTTATTTATTTTTATTACACCCGTTGTCAACACTGACAACTGGTGAAGGGAGGGGGAGACAATGTGAGGCTGATGATGTGGTAGAGCTAGAAATGGAAACAGCGAGCTCGATCTCATAGATGACGTTAACAATGATGGGGGGATGGCACATGTGTGCCACCTCTCTCCCCTCCCCCGCCCCCACCCCCACTATCTCTTCTTTTCCCCAGATGCATGGCGGCAGCCCAAATCGGTGGCCTAGATAGGTGGTATGAGGAGGGGCCCCGTGCCAGCCCCCCCAATAATAAACCCCCTCCTCAATTAAACTCCCCGTCCCATTGTAAAGGGGTGGAGAGGTACCACCTCTTTTCCCCCCCTTGCTGCCATCATGTAAGAGAGAGAGAGAAAGAGAGAGAGAGAGAGAGGGAGAGAAAGGGAGAGGTGAGGAGAGAGAGAGACAAAGAAGAAGAAGAAGAAGAAGAAGATGAAGAGAGAGAGAGAGAGAGAGAGAAGAGAGAGAGAAAGAGGGAGATAGAGAGTGAGAGAGAAAGAGAGGGAGTGATAGAAAGAAGGAGAGAGAACCCCTCCAAGAAGGTTGTCCTTCTCTTTCCCTCCTTAGAGGGTGGCCACATGCATTTTCTTTTTTCTTTTTCCCCGAGCTCATCCCCTAAACTGCAAGCCAATTTTCCCCGATCGGTCCTCTTCTCCTCTTCTCGATCAAGTGGCTGCTAAAGTCTTGTGCAAGTTGCATCAAAAAAAGGAGAAGAGCAAGTATGCCCCCCAAGCAGAAAGTGTCATGCGCAGCTAGCCATCCCTCAATGAGCAATGAAGCCTTAGGCAAGGGCATCACTACCTATCCAACTGCGGTAACGGTCATAAGTAATGTATTTTCAAATTCGTGAATGCTTGCTTTGATTCATGCATGAGATGCATTAGACCCGTATTATGCCACACAAGAATAGGACATTGAAAAGGATAAGCTGCATCACAAGTATTTGAAGGATTGAATTCGCCAAATGAGTTTATCAAGAGAAGTTTATTGTATTTAGATGCTATGCGATGAATTCATAAACAATATATAAGGCTTCAATCATTGTCAACTTTCCGTCCTCAAAATAGTATATGCATTTTCATCACTTTGAAGGTATATGTTGCAACTTGCATGCCTGATGGATTACATGGCAAGCAACTTAGTCTAGAAAAGAATCATTTTCGAAGCTCTAGACCTTTTTCCAAGCTCTTATTAATATCTCATGTTTGATAGATTGGGAATCTTGATGTTGTGCTTAGCTAGTACAAATAATGATGATAAGGATTAAAGACTAAGATTCCTTGGGATCCAAGCAATAACCACTATGTTTATCAATTTGAATTCGGGGATTAGGCTAGATAACAACTGTGGGTCTCAATGGCAAGTAGAGAGCTCAACGGGTTAGGATCAAAACCTGAGTCAAGGGAAATGCCAATGCTTTCGTACTTCTTGGGAAGAAGGCTCGGGTTATCGATCAATGTAAGTGACTAGTAGAACTTATGTCTTGTACCATTCCTCAAACCTTAACATATCCCTTAGCCAAAAGAAGAGTGTGTTAAGTAAACTTTACATAGAATTGCTCTGGATCCCAAGGGGGAGAGCAAATACGCTATGGAAACGTTATCGCGACCATTCCTGCAATGTTTGGAAAAGGATACCATTGTTTTGGTTGATTGATCAAATAACATCCTAAATGCTTTTGCATTAAACTGATTGTTGGGATGTGATTTAGATGATTATTCCATGTGCTTATGTTTGATGGTAAATGCATGCCAGGGGTGAGTGATGACAAGTTGCTATGGGGAATAAAGGAATGTTTTCTTGGAAGATGATATTAGGCTAATTGCCTTGATTGTGCTTGGTTCTTAATTGGATTAATTAATTAAGGATATTTTGCATGGGTGGATCATCTCTAAGGTCACACCACACTTCAACCCAAGAGGGCACTGCTCTATTCACAAGCCCAAGGTCGAGTGGTGAAAAGGCTTAACTATACCTGAACAAGAGAATGGCCTTTTTTTGGAGAGTAAGGAACTTTAGGTGAAGAGATTCTTATAGTTTGAAATGGATTAATAGAAATTGAATACATATGCAAAAGGTAAAATATTCTAATGGAAAAATATAGTTCTAAGTTGTAAGATAGAAAAGTTATCCTTTTCGAAAGCTTTGAGCCAAAATCAGCGGATTCACTATATTTAAACCCTCTACATCATGCGCATTCAAGACCTATTTTTAAAAAAACTTATATATGTGAGTTTTCAAGAAATAAAGCTCGCCCATTTTCTATTCAATCTATAAAGGATTCCTTTGTGTTGCATCTTTCTATAAGTTAAAACCGTGTAAACATGGTATATTTAAAACCACTTGTTTTAAACCCATGTGATATACTTACATACTTGTCAGTAAGGAATAAAAAAGGAACAATTTTTTAGTTAGCTTAGAAAAATCTATATAGGTGCAAATAAGCTTAGGGCAAGGCTCCAATCACATTTTTTGATGTACATATTCTCATTATTTAATAAACAATCAGATTGTCTTCTTAAAAAAATATATGTTTATCAAAGTTAGGGAAAATTATCCAAATTATCACTTGTATTTCTTCAAAACGTGATCCCATTACATCCCTTTTTTTATAATTTCTGAAATTATTGCTTATATATGTTTGAAATTTGATTCCCTTGTGCCTCTATAATTTGGTCAAAAATCGTAAAATGCTACTCAAATTTCATCTAAATCGTAGATCCAATTTTAGGGATATCTTAGAGAATTTTAGAAACTAAGGGGCATTTTGGGAGTTTTCCCTTAGATCCAATCATCCAATATTCAGTTCACCATGCACCACTACCGTAAATAAAATTTTCATGTTTAGGACTCAAGGAAAAAAATTAAAGTAGCTATTTGAAGCCTGGTAAGTTGGATACAATATTTAGGAATTTAGAGGTTTGCTTTATACTAAAATTAGCTTTGATTTGCAAAAGACCTTGCTAAAATTGTGTAAGAAGGGAAAAATCCCTACCGATATTATATATACAACAACATAAACAAAAGTTACTAACCAAACCCTGAACCTTTGCTGATTTGCCCATATGCCTACAATTCATGATAGTGATAAGGAAACTCAAGCTTAAGTTTCTTGATCAAGACATCTACCGAGAGCACAAGCATCAGCATGATCATAATTCACATTGTTGTTTATAAACTGATAGATATTGATAGTTTTTGAACTATATGTTAAACTTTCAAGTGAAATAGTCAGAAAGCTAGGTCAGAGTAACTTTGTCTAGGTTGGCATAACCTACCTAGTTCTTGGCAAAATGAATTTGGCTTTAATGTATTGAAGATTGGAGAAGTATTGGAGATAGTAGCATTATCAATGCAGGGCAAATAACAAACAAGTTCAATCTAGAGGAAGAGGATAAGAAGTTTGTTGGGGAAGTTTTGGAGAGGAAGATTGATAGGTGGCCAGTGGCCTCCAAGGTTGGACTCAAGAGTATATGCAAAGGTGTTCTCCACCATTGGGAAAAACTTGTGGTTAAAATGAGGAAAATGAAGGATTTCGGTCAATATAGCAAGGGCATAGAAAGACCTATTCCCTCATATATTGGTGAACACATGGAAAGGAAAATTGGCGAAATCTTGGAAGACCATACACAAATGCAAAAAATTGAATGCATTGTTAAGTTAACAAACTTAAAAGGTTGACAACGACCCACCTATTATGGCACTGCTAAGAGGCAAGGATGATATGGAGAATGTATGAAGAAATTGTTTAGCTAGGCAAGTCTTAACAATACCTAATCATGAGAATGGCCTTTCTTTGGAGAGAAAAGAGAATTACATGAAGAGATTCTCAAAGTTTAAAATGGATTAATAGAAACTGAACACATATGGAGAAGGGAGATATCCTAATGGAAAAATATGGTTTTGAGTTGTAAGGTAGAGATTTTAGCTATTTTGAGAGCTCTCATCCAAACTTAGGGGATTCACTAGATTTAAAGCCTCTATACCATGTGTATGGAAGGCCTATTTAAAAGTACCTCTATATGTGAATTTTTGAGAAATAAAGTTCACCCATTTTCTATTCAATTTTAAATGGCTGCTTTATGTGGAACCTTTTTATATGTTAAAAATGTGTAAAAATGGCATGGTTAATATCCCTTCTTTTAAACGCATGTGATATCCTTACATATTTGTGAGTGACCCTTGAGCAGCCAAAATGGGCCCATTTTTAAGATAGCTTAGAAAATTCTATATACGTACAGATACGCTTAGGATAATACTTGATCACATTTTCTGGTATACATGTTCTCACTATTTAATAAATGATCATCTATCTTATAGGAAAACATACGTTAATGACAGCCAAGGAAAGTTTTCCAAACTAGTGCTTGTATTTGTTAAAAACTTGATCCCATTACACCCCTATTTTTGATAAAATTCTCAAATTATTGCTCATATTTGTTTAATCCCTCATGCCTCTGTAATTTGGTTAGAACTTATGAATTAAAGCTCCTCAAATTTCATCTAAAACTTAGATATTACCCTTGTAACTCTCTAAAATCAAATTTTCATGTCCAACACTCCAAGTAAGAAATTAAAGTAGCTCTTTAAGAGCTTGGTGAAATCCGATGCAATCCTTAGGGGAAGAGAGGCTTGTTTTATCCTCAAATCGGCTTCTATTTGCAAAAGACCATCGCAATGAAAAACTTGTGTGGGAAAAGAAAAATCCTTACCAAAATCATATAATATAGCCCAAGGTATCCTGTCGAAAAATTATGAAGAAAATAACAACTCAAATTTCCAAGTTCCTCCTCATTAAAACTCAACAAAACAAGTACGACACAAACAAAAAGTACTTAGCAACCCCTAATGAAACTTTGTCGATGTGCCCATACATTTTTATAATTCATGATAACGACGAGGCGATTCATGCAAGGTATGTTCATGTTGTGTACGTGGAAGCTTGACTTTCCTGAGCAATATGGCATCTGCCGGCCAGAGCTCATCAGGCATCACCATAGGCGTAGCAATAATCGCAACAGAAGGAACCAGAGCCCTCATCGGCGCAGCAGCCAGAGCACTCACTGCGGTGCAAGCATTTGTCCGGGCAGCTGGAAAAATCTTGCATTAATGCCGGTGCTGCTCCCACGAATATACCCATATCCTGCTTGCCCACCTGATGATCATCATGATCATCATCATGACCACTACGAGTGTCGCTCCTACCGCTCAGTAAGCTCATCTGCACGATAATCAATACGATCGATACCAGCACTAGAGTACATGAGCTACAGCTGGAGCTTACCATTCTCCTTCTCTCTCTCTCTCTCTTACAATCACCTCCTCCAGAAATAGTAGTCGGTAGCGGAACAATCAAGGAAGGATTTTCTTCGGTAGATGGCAGGAATTGGCTTTAATATTGTCATAGGAGCAAGAACATGCTGCCTAGTTCTTGCAACGAAGGAAGTCTACCATTTCTTGTCACATGTTAAGCTCAAAGACAAGGCATGTTCTTATGCATTAGAAAAAAATTCACTAAAAATGTGCCATCACCAAAATTTGTCTACATTCTCAAACTTGACCAGAGATATGACATTACAAGAAGTTGTCCACAGACAATTGTTTATTATTCTTTTCCAAATGAGATATTGATTGTACAAGTTCAATTTAATTTGTTTTATACCACAATCCGTTTGTAAGTTGTTGGGTTTTTCCTTCTTGCATAGTATAATTGTTAGCAACTTAAATGTTCTCATGCATTTTCATTACCATTCAAAGGTCGATGGCCCCTTATCTCAATGTTTCTCTTTATCTCCTTAATACTCTTTCATATTTAAAAACATGTTTTTGGTTGAATGGTTTGCATGTAGTTTGTGTGTGTGTGTGGACATATATGAAAGTGGATAATTTTAAGGAGAGACATACATCAAGTAGAGCTCAATCCCTAATTATTTTCCAATTTGCCATCCCATCAAGCCTTGCATGATTAAATAGATGAGTTGGCTACTAGCTAGCTATATAGGCTACGTTGGTGGTTAAGTAGTGGTTAGAATAAGTTATATGGATGATTCATTAAACCAATGTCTATTCCCTTGAAAAACTTGTGGAACTTCGTGTGATATGTAAAAGCAAGAAAGCGGCATGTCCTTGATATACCATCTTCTTCATAGTTCGTGACCTTCGGGAGTCTAACTATAGCCCACAAAATGGACATGCATGATAATCTGAGGTAACCAAACCTGTCCCAACATCTCTATCCAGTGAATACAAACTTGAACGAGCTATGATAGATATTACCAACAAGAACGGAAATATACTTACTTGAAAACTCTCCGAATCCTGGAAAGCCATGCATGGTCCACATAAGAATGACTCTTGGCGGACCGCGGGCTTGCTCATATCGTGCATGGTAACCCACTCCTCCCACAAAATCTTAAGCTCATTGACTAATGGACGAAGATACATGTCCATATTTTTGACTTTGTAGCGGCCGGGAATCAGCAAGCTAAGGATGAGATGTCCCTTCTTCATAGAAAGCTATGGAGGGATATTGTAGTTGACAAGGACTATAGGCCACACACTGTAAGAAGTTAAGCACAGACCGAATGGGTTCACGCTATCCATAGCAAGACCAAGCTGAAGTTTTCTTGGCTCTCAGACAAAGTCTGGGAAGGTAGAGTCAATGTGGCTCCATGTGCGTGAATCCGTTGATATTCGTTGAACTCCATCTGTGGACCTATTCTGCACATGCCACGTTGTCAAGCTCGCCATGCCAGACGTATGAAACATGTGGTTTATGTGGGGGATAAGTGGAAAGTGTCTAAGAACTTTTTAAGGAATGGTTTGCCGTTGCAAGTCCTATCCATACCTGTGAACACCACACTTTGGACATGTCTCCATAGTCTCATATTTTCCTTGGAACACTATGCAATCATTGATACATGCATAGATGCTATTGTAGTCCATGCCAGGCTTTCGTAAAACATGTCACGCATCATCACGTGACTCAGGCATGGTATTTGCAAGTGGTAATATATTATACTTTAGTAACCTGAAAAAAATCATAAAATACCTTGAAAAAGCACAAATGTTTTTAATGATAGTATTGAAAAGAAATCAACGAAGCGTGCATATAAGGTACTTGAACAACTCGGTCACACTCATATCGCTCCACCCATATTTTACTTGCACACTTAGGAGTACAAGGAGTGTCTTCATGTGAGATACTCGACACCCACCATATAATGGTATGGATGCTTCCTCTCTAAGGGGATTAAAAGTTTCGACATCCATGGGCATCAATGCATTGATCATTGCCTCCATCTTAGACTCCAAGATTGTAGGTAAGTCTGGAAGGTTGCATATCTCCTTTGGTATTGATGTTATAGATTGGGTAGTACCTTCCAAGTGGTGGATTGGCTCAGGCACTCCGTCCATCGCACGACCACAAACTCTTCTAACTAGCCGCAAATGGTTCACTCCTCCTTCGGACGAGACATCACCTCTATAGATAGAAATTTTTCCAGCCACACCCAATGTTTTTGTATCTGGTATTCAATTAGCTTGCGAATACAATGTATGATTGATATACACTTTTCTTACCGTTTGCTCAAAATCTCAGATCGCTTGATCAATGATCTTATATTGAAACTCACCGAAGCGTCGTATGTGTTCTATAGATAATCGACGTTTTTGTCTAATTGCAAGCTTACATTGAGAGCAATGACATGGGACACGCTGATTAAGATACACCTCATGATCTAATTGAACATCACGATCTTCATTGTTTTCCATTTGGTCTACGTTACGACAAACAATTTGTTTTTGTTATCATTCTTTTTTTCTTTCTTAAATTGTTTGAGAAGGGATTTCTTGTCTTGTAACTCAACAAAATTAACTTATGTAAAGTCTCCAAGTCACCATAAATTAACACATGTTGGAGTGTTTTCCATCTCGTGGTATTGCACCAGACCTCACCACTACTCTCTCTTTGTTTTTTATCCATTCATTCTCTGCTCTCCTTCCATCTCTCTCTCTTTTTCTCTTCCTTTATTATGTTGTATGTTTATTCCCTCTTTCTCGTTCCTTCTTTCTTTTTCTCTTCCTCTCCCTCTCCCATGGGCATCAATGCAACAATCCTAAGTGTGCAAGTAAAATATCGGTGGAGAAATATGAGTGAAGACACTGCTTGCAATCCTAAGTGTGCAAGTAAAATATCAAAACTTTTTCTCTTCCTTTATATGGTTGGTGTCGAGTATCTTGCGTGAAGACACTGCTTGCAATCCTAAGTGTGCAAGTAAAATATCGGTGGAGAAATATGAGTGTGACTGAGTTGTTCAAGTACCTTGTATGTACGCTTCATTGATTTCTTTTCAATACTATCATTGAAAATATTTGTGCTTTTTCAGGGTCTTTTATGATTTTTTTTAAGGTTACTAAAGTATTATATATTATCACTTGCAATTACCCTGCATGAGTCTCGTGATGATGTGCGACATGTTTTACGAAAGCTTGGCATGGACTACAATAGCATCCATGCATGTATCAACGATTGCATACTGTTCCAAGGGGAATACGAGACTATGGAGACATGTCACAGGTATGGATAGGACTTGCAATGGCAAACCATTCCTCAAAAAGTTCTTAGACACTTTACGCTTATCCCTCGTATAAGCCACATGTTTCATACGTCCGGCATGGCGAGCTTGACAATGCGGCATGCGCAGAATAGGTCCATAGATGGAGTTCAACGAATATCAACGGATTCAAGCACATGGAGCCACATTGACTCTACCTTCCTAGACTTTGCGCGAGAGCCAAGGAATCTTTGGCTCGGTCTTGCTATGGATGGCGTGAACCCATTAAGTCTATGCTCAACTTCTTACAATGTGTGGCCTATAGTCCTTGTCAACTACAATATCCCTCCATGGCTTTCTATGAAGAAGGGATATCTCATCCTTAGCTTGCTGATTCTCGCCTCTACAAAGTTAAAAATATGGACATGTATCTTCGTCCATTAGTTGATAAGCTTAAGATTTTGTGGGAGGAGTGGGTCACCGTGCAAGATATGAGCAAGCGCGATGGTCGACGGTCTACCAATATTCAAGTCATTCTCATGTGGACCATGCATGGCTTTCCGAGATTCGGAGAGTTTTCAAGTAAGTAGGCTTCCGTTCTCGTTGGTAATATCTATCATAGCTCGTTCAAGTTTGTATTCACTAGATAGACGTGTTGGGACAGGTCTGGTTACCTCAGGTTATCATGCATGTCCATTGTGTGGGCCATAGTTAGTAGACTTGCGAAGGTCATGAACCATGAAGAAGATGGTATATCAAGGGCACGCCACTTTCTTGCTAGAGGGTCATGAACTCGGGCAAAGTTCATGACCCACTTACAGATCAAAGGATTCCATGCATATTTTCAAGAACCTGAGCAGCTTGCTATGGGACCACATCACACGAAAGAGAGACACTGTAGGGGCACGAATGGATTTAAAAGAGGTAGGCAAGATGGAGGCGCTTTGGCCGCAGTCAAGTGTTGATGGTCGCTTGCAGCTACCTCGTGCTCCTTGGGTTTTGTCCACTAAAGAAGAGGGCATTGTGAAGCAAATGGTCAAGTCTATCGGCACTCCGACGGGTATAATGCATTCTCTTAGGTTCGTGTTTTCTAAAGACGATCAATTATCAGGGCTAAAATCCCATGATTGGTATAAGATATGTCAGGTCTGTACTATAAATGGATTGTAAGTGGCCTGCATATTTTGCTATTTGGAGTGTAGTCGTTGTTCATAATGCTTCCTCATTTGTGGTAGTTTGTACTACCGATCGTGATCGTAGGATGCCTTACTCCAAAAATATGCGGGGCGATTTACAGGTTGTCCACTTAAGTGCAATGGATCTCACAAAAGGAGATTAAGATGTCCTCTATTGAATCCGTAAGGCGGGAAGCAGTGGAGACAGTCCGTCTCTTTGAGAAATGCATGCCTACCAGCATACTCACAATACAAATCCACCTTCTTGGGCATCTTATAGATGAAGTGGAGATTGCTAGACCTATCCATACGCAATGGATGTTCTTCTTGGAGCACTTCATGAAAACCCTGAAAGGCTTTATGCGACAATGAGCTCCGCCAGAAGGTAACATGGCTGAAGGTTGATTGGTATTTGAGGCGTTAGTGCATATTTCACAATGGCTACCAATGGTGGATTCAAACAATAGTAAGCTATGGCCGTTAAGAGATGATGATAGATTGACCGGAGGTGTGGTGGTTGGAAATGGGTAGAAAAAAGAATGCATGCTTTAATGGAGGAGAAAGTGAATCGCTTTTGTATGTTGCACCATGCCTCTATGGAGACGTGGCTCGCTAGGTACTGGCAACCTAGGAAAGATCGAGAGGAAGCGGGATCTGAGTTTCAATGTAGTACATGCCATCAACCAATTCAATATCGTGAGGGCATTGAGGAGATGCCACGGTTTATGTCAACGTGATGGTTGCATGGAGCTTTGACCGCAGCGTCTCGCGAAGGGCCGAAGGTCTCAACTGAGGAGTGGGAGTTCTCGAGGGGATGTAGTCCAAAGGTGATAATGTGTTTAAGGTTTGTTGTATCTATATTTTATATGTGATAACTAATTGAGTGCTTCAATGTTCAATACAAAATATATAGTGTGACATGGTCGTGCAGATGGCATTTCCACATGTAGTGTATTGACAAAATGCACTCCACAACAGATTGTGGTACTATGGCAAGGTTTGAGCAAGAGAGCTGACGACAAGAAATAGATCCAAATAGGATTATAGATGAGATGGAGTATTTTTGAAACTTGCAAAGTAATGTCTTAGTGGATTACTGTAGCTTCTCCATGATCCTATTCGATGTGCAATGGCTCAAAGTGCTACTTGAAGTAGTTGGAGCAATAGTTTGACGAGGTCCATCAAGATTTCTCAAAATAGATTACAAAAAAAAAAGGCGGATTTACGTGACATGTTTGTGTTGCCGGCCCATTGTGAACAATTACATAAACTCATGTATTTTTTAATTGTATTACGATATGGTGCATATCACAATAGTTAAATCTCTCTTGTACGTGATTGTGAACGTCTAATTTTCTATCCAAACCCTCGACAACCTCGATGGTGGTACGTTATACCTTTAGCTCCCCGAAGTGCGAGAATATATGATCAAAGCAATGTTCTGAGCTTAGATGAGCACAATATGCAAATAGAGGGGTCAATATTGCAAGGGGTGGAGGCCACTGAAAGCTTGGAGCATGTAGAGGAGCTAACATTTGGTAACAATGATGGAAATGCAGGAGTCCATGAATTCTTTGAGAACGAGGTGGACTCATCCTTTTGTGGTGACATGTCTATCGACCTTCCAATGTATGCAGAGTTGTGTGAGGAGATTGACATGGGACCATAGGGTACTTCATACTTGAGCATCCACCTACTTAATTCGTTCAAGAATCGCTTATAAGGATACATAAGATATGCATTTTAAGTAAGATCATTTTTTTAACTTTTATATTACCGTGCTTTGTATGATTTATATTGATTATACTAACATCAATTTTTTTTTTTGTAGGTGACCTTTGTGGATATTTAGATCATCACAATGAGTGAAGGGATGAGCGACGAGGAGCTACAAGAGATCTTCACACGTATGTCTCCAGATCAAATGGTAAGATTCAGAGATGTGGCAGACCAGGAGCTGTCTCAAACATCATCAGGCCGTTCCATTAGATCTACTTTGGCGTGCTCTGATGCTTCAATTTCCAATAGATGAGGTCGACGCTCTAGACTTGGGCCAGATGGAGGGTGTGGTTCAGGGGGATGTTGCGGGGATCTTGATGAGGTGAGCCCATGGTCGGCTTGGGATATAGGTGCTACTCGCTCTCGTGGCGGTTCGAGAGAGCATGGCTCAGGTGGTTGCTATGGAGGTATCAACACAATGTCTCCATCTCATTGTTTTGCTGGAGTTGCATCACCTTCGAGATTTTGTTACACTTGTGGGGATGTCTACTCCAGTCACTTGGGCTTTTTCTTAGTCTCCGTAGGTGGCACCCCTACAGGTGCTACTCCGAGAGATACTATCCCGGTAGGTACACCAGATCCCACCGGCCTCCATTACAAACCGTGACCCCACTAGATCTTCGTAACACTCTATTACAAACCGCGATCCCACCGGCCTTGAGACTCAATATACAGAGAGGCATGGTTTCATTGCATTGATCGATTGATTGTATGGATGCAACGGCCTTGTAAGTTACCCATCTTTCTTGTCCGTAGTTACTAAGTTTAATTAAAATACATTATTGTATGGTGGACTGATGTGTATTTTTTTTTTTTTGCAGAGTCCGTTTGATGCTCCTTTGCAGCGAGAAGAGGTTTCGGATGGCGAGGATCTATAGCTCACCCTTGGATCCCTGGACCTCATACACTCTTATTTTCTTGTCACATGATCTGTGTAGACATTTTCGATGTAGTAGTAGTATCTTGCCATGATTGTACCACTCGCTTGCATTACGTGATCATGTATTTATTTCATGTATCAATGTTATGATTTAAGTACACTTTGCCTCTATTTACACAAGCATTGTACACATTACTAAAACTATTTTGTATAGCCCAAATAAACCACATAGTGCTATATGTAGCAAGGCAGCTTGCTGCCGTGCCACAAATTTTATTTTTTCCCTGTTACCATAGCTATTAGCATCGCAAATTTACTACATGCATCGCTATTAGCGTCGGAAAATTCGTCGGTACTAGTGGTTTTGAGTTGTAAGGTAGAGATTTTAGCTATTTTGAGAGCTCTCATCCCAACTTAGGGGATTCACTATATTTAGAGCCTCTATACCATGTGTATGGAAGGCCTATTTGTAATATTTCCAAAGGCCAAAAGGATAATGTTCAATAAGGGAATTTTTTTTAATTTATCCCCTCCCTCCCCCAGCCGACGGTCGTGCTGGAGGAGAGAGAGGGGAAGCACGATGACTAAGCACTGTGCTGGAGCTCGTGGGAGGGAATGGCCATGCACTCGGGCCGCATGGGGGTGGGGAGGTCCCCTCCCTTCACCTATAAAAGATCCTATGGGAGGGGAGTAATGGGGGGAAAGAAAGGACTGGCCATAACGTTGCATGTCAGAGGAGTGTGGAAAGGGATACTTGTGAGGGAGGGTCGTGAGTTTGACTAACTGCGCCAAGCCGTGGAGGAAAGGAGCTGAGGGTCAGATGCGCCGCCTGAAGCTGTGAACGTTGCTAGCGCCGTCGCCAATTGGTGTCGTCTGTGGAATCATGACCAGCAGCAAGCTTCCTATTCTCTTTTCCCTCCCTGCCACGTGTAGATATTAGAAGCCTTAGAAGCTTCTTGAAAGCTTCTAAGGCCTCTTCCAAGCCCCCATTCCTGTGAGGCTCTCATAAGGCCTTCCCATGCGGGTTTTTATAACCCCCACCGGGATTTAAGCCCCTTCCCGTGGAGCCCCTATAAAGCCCCTTCCCATTGGAACCCAATTTCCTCCCTCGTGCCCCCTTTTTCTTACACACCCTTTTACCGCACCCCTGTGTTAAAAGTCATTGAGCCTTTATAAGCCTTTTTTTTTCCCCTCCATGCTTAAAGCCTTAAGCCCTTTCTCCCTTAAGCCCCCTTCCCATGGATGGAACCCCCCAAAAAGAACTAAGGCTTGAAAAGTCTTATCCACCTTAAACCCCCGTGTTTAACCTATAACCCCCCTTCTTGTGCTTTTTGAAACCCCCTTTCACCCTTTACCTTTTCCTTGGCTTGGAACTTACCCCCGTGTCCAAAAAAATCCCTTCAAGTTCCCCCTTCCCATACCCTTTCACTCCCGTGCCCAAAGATCCCCCAGGCCCCTTCATATGTTTTTGAAACCACACTCACACACACCCTTGCACCATGTATATACCCTATAGACCCTTTTCTTTAGGCCTTGTAAGCCTTTCCCTCCCAAATGAATTAAGGCCTTAAAGGTCTTACTACCCCCTTTTCGTGGTTAATCCCTTAACGATTCCTTGCCTCGAAAAAGAGAAGAAGAGTATTGAAGCGACGGTGGAATTCTGAAAAAGAGTGTAAAGCTGCTTTCACGTTCGAAGGACTACAACTGCGATGCCACCTAAGAAAGTCCAAGGAGTAGCTCCGGGAGGGTCATCTCCTAGTATCCATGTGGATATCTCACCCCAAAACCAGATTTTTCTTTCTTAATTTTATATCGGTTTTAATTCAATCATGCAAGATGAATCGTTAGGGATAAGATATATATTTTGTCCTAGTTATGAAGGAATTTAGTAATTAAACATGCAAAATAAATAAAGTATAAACATAGTTTTCCTTCAAAAAGTATTATGCATTGAAACAAATTATGAGCAAGATTATTTACCCACTAAAGTAGTATACTTCGGCTAAGTCTGGAAGGTGTAAAATTGCATCTTGCACTATTAACCCCTATTCTTTTTATAACGAGTCATCATGGAAGGTGCGAATCATGAAAGGTTTCTTAGGTTGCTTAAACTCTAGGAAGTTATCATTGCTAACAGCATATCTTAGCAAGGAAAAGATTGTTTATTTGGCATTAGTGTGTTTGCAAGGAAAAAGGAAGATTAATTATATTTACCTAACCTCAAATCAATAAAGTCTAGGACTGAAAAATCAATTGACACATAGATAGCAAATCATGCCGAGGTGATCTCGATATTACCTTCTAAAAGTTAAGCAAATTAATATAAACTTAAAAATACCTATGCTGGGAAATATTCATTAAGAATGATTTAAAATCCAAGAAACGTTTATACCTTAAATACTTGCCCATATTCCCTGATTGTAGGGTCAGTAAATCGTAAACGTAATAGAACTAGGGTTTGTCCCTGAGTTTCTTAAAGGAAATAATAAAAGCTAGGAAATCCTAGGTCTGACAAACGTCAACTTAAAGAAACTGAAACGGATTGTTTCATCGCATAGTATGATGCAGGACTTGGGGGGGAAGTACGAAGTCATATGGTCTTGTGATTGATTCACAAGAAAAAAGGTTAAATACCCTCAACAAGGATGGCGGATCCTTACGCAAGTTAACTTGCAAAAGGATGTATTCTTTGATATCCTTCTAAGTAAGGAAGGTTAAAAACCAGAAACTAAAGTATCCAATGAACTTTACGGTTGACCAAGTTGGGTTAATAGGGTACCCCTTAACCCAGAATATAAAGGATCTTGCCAAGTTGCAAGGCACCCCGGATCGAGTGCTAGAGGCATTCAAAAGGAAAGATTCCTTCCTTAGCAGTTTGCCAACACCAAGATCGATCAATGGAAATGTTTGTGCTTGCTAGAGATTTTTAGAGCACTGTTTGACTTGTTTGACCAATGAATTACAAAGTAAATAAGTATCTATACTTCAGGTTGAAGGCCTGAAGTGAGTGGCAGCTTCAATTGCCCCTGACTGCGTGCCTGACCCTGACCACGTTGGGAACGTGGACCGAACCTGCCACGAGAGGTCTCTCCGTTGAGCGCTACTTGGAGCAGGAGGACGCTTGGGTGCCAGGGGGGGCTCTGGCCATAAATCCCTCACCTTCCGGGTCCTGCACAAGAGGCTAACGTGACTCAGGATTGGATCTCGAGGCCCGCATACTAGTCTACAGGCGGAAACTTGGAATAGTGATCCTTGTGGATTGCTGGATAGCCTTCGGGCGGATTGTGGACAAGCCTATAAGCGAAACTCCTTGTATTTCAAAGATAAATATGATGATATGTTAATAAAGAACTTGTCTGATATTGTTTTTCTATGTCACGTGATAAGATTACGTGAAGGAACTAGTGCTTAACGGATTAATTAAAGAAGCTGATTGTTACATGTCCAATTAATGTGTTAGATAATTACATAACTAAAACAAACCGAGGAAAGTGTGGAGGATGAGCCATGGGTCCGTCCTACGGTTGGGTGGTCCTGGTTAGCCGAGAACTTTTCTCAAATCACGAGGAATAGTGGGATGATTGTCAAAGGACACGAACAACGAAAGCGTTGACCTAGAGTTATGTCTTAATCGATTTACGCTATTTTAGGGGAACGGAATGGGACTATGCCTTATGGCAGAGAGGTTGAGCTTTGCATCCCTCTCGTTTCCCATTCTCCTTGAACCGAGTGTAGCATGGATCCACTTCGGACCTGGCATTTCTGCGTAAAGTAGTTCGCTTGGGTCCGATGCTAGTTGCTGTTAGGAAAGGACCAATCAGGAAAACCCCAATTCCGGTCGATCCTAAGTGGGAACGGCCAGAATACTTCCACTATCCTATTCCTAGAATAGATGAGCTTCCTGATCGTCTTTAGGATGCGAAGATCTTCTCCAAGATTGATCTCAGGTCAGGTTACTATCAGATAAGGATCAAGGAAGAAGATATCCCAAAGACGGCCTTCAATACAAGATATGGGCACTTTGAGTTCCTAGTTATGTCATTCGGGCTTACGAATGCACCTGCCACCTTCAATAGGTTAATGCAGGATATCTTTAGGCCATATCTTGATGATTTCGTGCTTGTCTTCTTCGATGACACTTTAGTCTATTCTAAACAGGAAGAAGATCATGAACCCCAACTTCGGATTGTCCTTGAGACAATGAGGTCGCATAAGCTATATGCTAAAATGAAGAAGTGTGCATTCTTCAAGCGTAAGATTGAATATCTAGGATTCATAGTATCATCAGAAGGAATATCAGTGGACCCAGCCAAGGTCAGAGATGTGCTTGAGTGGCCAACACATGTATCCTCCCATCAAAGAGATACATAGCTTTCTTGGATTGACAGGATGGTATAGGGTCTTCATAAAAAACTAGGCTTTGATTGCAGCACCTCTGACGGACTTACTAAAGAAGCAAACTTCCATTGCATGGTCAACTCACGAACAAAATAGCTTCGACAGATTGAAGCAAAGTTTGGTATCAGCACCTATTCTAAAACTTCCAGACCTCAATAAGGAGTTCGAGGTAGTAACTGATGCTAGCATTCTTGCCTTGGGGTGTGTACTTATATAGGAAGGTCATCCAATAGCGTACTCATCAAGGAAATTGAAGAGTCATGAAAGGAATTATGCTACGCATGATCTGGAATTGCTAGCTATCATCCATGCTCTAAAGATTTGGAGACACTACCTGTTGGGTAATAAGTTTACTCTAGTAACTGACCATAAGAGTCTCAAATGGATCTTTACCCAGAACGAGCTCAACATGAGGCAACGTCGGTGGATTGAAGTGTTGGAGGAGTATGACTTTGAAATCAAGTACCAACCAGGGAAAGAGAATGTAGTTGCCGATGCACTTAGTCGCAAGGCATTCCTAAATTCCCTAATCTTGCAGAATCCATCAACGGCCAGATCTCTAGCTACAAAAGTATCTATGTCAAACAACCCTATACTTGAGTTAGCTAGAGAGGAAGCATGCCATGATTTGGCCTACCAATCAATGCTAAAGGAGATCTCTATCAAGGATCAGAATCAAAAGTTGCAAGCTAAGTATCAGGAATTTTCCATTGATAATGGACTTGTCTACTACAGAACAAGGCTGTGTATACCAGCAAGCCAATCACTTAAGCAGAAGATAATGTGGGAAGCTCATGATTCCCCTTTCGCAAGACATCCTGGCTATGCTAAGACTCTTAATGCAGTTAGGAAGAGCTACCATTGGGAGAGGCTCAAAGGTGACGTTCTCAAATATGTCACTGAGTGTTTGTCTTGCCAACATATCAAAGCCGAACATGTCATGATGCCAGGGAAACTGCAACCGCTTGACATCCCCCAAATGAAATGGGAATTCATCAGTATGGATTTTGTTGTAGGCTTACCCCAAGTCCAGGGAGGATACAACTCCATCATGGTTGTGGTTGACATGCTTACTAAGGTTCCACACCTTATTCTAGTAACGACAAACTATAAAGCCTCCCACATTGCAAGATTGTTTATCAAGGAGATATTCAAGCTACATGGTTTACCCAGAAGATTCATTAGTGACCGAGATTCTCTCTTCACATCACACTTCTGGAGAGCTATCTTTGAAGCTATTGGGACTCAGCTCTGTTTTAGTACCGCTTACCATCCCCAAACGGATGGCCAAACAGAGCGAGTAAATCAAGTCATCGAGGATATGCTTAGGGCATACTGCTGTCGAGAGTCGAAGAGGTGGATTCAATACTTGCCTTTGGTAGAATTTGCATACAATGCTTCTTATCAGCAGAGCATTCAGATGACTCCTTTCCAAGCATTGTATGGTCATGACTGTCGAAGTCCCCTAAACTTTTCTGATCCAACCCTAAGGGTTGAAGCATCAAGGCAGATGTTGGAAGAGATGGATAATCAAATAAAGACAATAAGACAAGATATAAAAGCGGCCAAGGATAGACAAAAGGCATACGCGGATTTGAAGCATCAAGAAAGGGTCTTCGAAGAAGGAGACATGGTCTTCATTCGCGTACGCCCTAAAAAGAGTTCTCTAGTCTTAGGAAATTGCAAGAAGCTAAGTCCAAGGTATTGTGGGCCATACAAGATCCTCAAATGCCTAGGACCTAATGCTTATATATTGCAACTCCCTGAGAACCTAAAGGTTCACAATGTATTCCATATCAGCCTATTGAAAAAATATGTACCCAACCCTAACCATGTACGTGATGACCAACAAATTGTAATGCCTAGTCAAGGAGTCCTTGAACTAAGGCCTGATAGGATCTTAGATGTTAGGGAGAGAGAATTAAGATCTAGAACCTTGAGAGAATGCCTCGTCTAGAGGAAAGATTATCGTGAGGAGGATGCCACTTGGATAGATGAAAGCACTCTCAACCATCAATATCCCCAGTTTATCTCGAGATAAGGACATCTCGATTCCTCCAAGGGGGAGTGAATGTAATATTTCCAAAGGCCAAAAGGATAATGTGCAATAAGGGCAAATTTTATTAATTATCCCCTCCCTCCCCCAGCCGACGGTCGTGCTCGAGGAGAGAGAGGGGAAGCACGATGATTGAGCACTATGCTAGAGCTCGTGGAAGGGAATGGCCATGCACTCGGGCCGCGTGGGGGTGGGGAGGTCCCCTCCCTTCACCTATAAAAGATCCTATGGGAGGGGAGTAATGGGGGGAAAGAAAGGACTGGCCATAACGCTGCACGTGAGAGGAGTGTGGAAAGGGATAATCGTGAGGGAGGGTCGTGAGTCTGACTGACTCTGCCAGGCCATGGAGGAAAGGAGCTGAGGGTCGGATGCGCCGCCTGAAGCTGTGAATGTCGCCAGTGCCATCGCTAATTGGTGTCGTTTGTAGAATCATGGCCGCTAGCAAGCTTCCTATTCTCTTTTCCCTCCCTGCCACGTGTAGATATTAGAAGCCTTAGAAGCTTCTTGAAAGCTTCTAAGGCCTCTTCCAAGCCCCCATTCCTATGAGGATCTCATAAGGCCTTCCCATGCGGGTTTTTATAACCCCCACCGGGATTTAAGTCCCTTCCCGTTGAGCCCCTATAAAGCCCCTTCCCATTGGAACCCAATTTCCTCCATTGTGCCCCCTTTTTTCTTACACACCCTTTTACCGCACCCCCATGTTAAAAGTCATTGAGCCTTTATAAGCCTTTTTTTTTCCCCTCCGTGCTTAAAGCCTTAAGCCCTTTCTCCCTTAAGCCCCCTTCCCATGGATGGAACCCCCCAAAAAGAACTAAGGCTTGAAAAGTCTTATCCACCTTAAACCCTCGTGTTTAACCTATCACCCCCCTTCTTGTGCTTTTTGAAACCCCCTTTCACCCTTTACCTTTTCCTTGGCTTGGAACTTACCCTCGTGTCCAAAAAAATCCCTTCAAGATCCCCCTTCCCATACCCTTTCACTCCCGTGCCCAAAGATCCCCCAGGACCCCTTCATATGTTTTTGAAACCACACTCACACACACCCTTGCACCATGTATATACCCTATAGACCCTTTTCTTTAGGCCTTCTAAGCCTTTCCCTCCCAAATGAATTAAGGCCTTAAAGGTCTTACTACCCCCTTTTTGTGGTTAATCCCTTAACGATTCCTTGCCTCTAAAAAGAGAAGAAGAGTATTGAAGCGACATTGGAATTCCGAAAAAGAGTGTAAAGCTGCTTTCACGTTCGAAGGACTACAACTGCGATGCCGCCTAAGAAAGTCCAAGGAGTAGCTGTGGGAGGGTCATCTCCCGGTATCCATGTGGATATCTCACCCCAAAATCGGGTTTTTCCTTCTTAATTTTATATCGGTTTTAATTCAATCATGCAAGATGAATCGTTAGGGATAAGATATATATTTTGTCCTAGTTATGAAGGAATTTAGTAATTAAACATGCAAAATAAATAAAGTATAAACATAGTTTTACTTCAAAAAGTATTATGCATTGAAACAAATTATGAGCAAGACTATTTACCCACTAAAGTAGTATACTTCGGCTAAGTCTGGAAGGTATAAAACTGCATCTTGCACTATTAACCCCTATTCTTTTTATAACGAGTCATCATGGAAGGTGCGAATCATGAAAGGTTTCTTATGTTGCTTAAACTCTAGGAAGTTATCATTGCTAACAACATATCTTAGCAAGGAAAAGATTGTTTATTTGGCATTAGAGTGTTTGCAAGGAAAAAGGAAGATTAATTATATTTACCTAACCTCAAATCAATAAAGTCTAGGACTGAAAAATCAATTGACACATAGATAACAAATCATGCCGAGGTGATCTCGATATTACCTTCTAAAAGTTAAGCAAATTAATATAAACTTAAAAATACCTATGCTGTGAAATATTCATTAGGAATGATTTAAAATCCAAGAAACGTTTATACCTTAAATACTTGCCCACATTCCCTGATTGTAGGGTCAGTAAATCGTAAACGTAATAGAACTAGGGTTTGTCCCTGAGTTTCTTAAAGGAAATAATAAAAGCCAGGAAACCCTAGGTTTGACAAACGTTAGCTTAAAGAAACTGAAACTGATTGTTTCATCGCATAGTACAATGCAGGACTTGCGTCGCAAGTACGAAGTCATATGGTCTTGTGATTGATTCACAAGAAAAAAGGTTAAATACCCTCAACAAGGATGGCGGATCCTTACGCAAGTTATCTTGCAAAAGGATGTATTCTTTGATATCCTTCTAAGTAAGGAAGGTTAAAAACCAGAAACTAAAGTATCCAATGAACTTTAGGGTTGACCAAGTTGGGTTAATAGGGTAGGCCCTAACCTAGAATATAAAGGATCTTGGCAAGTTGCAAGGCACCCTGGATCGAGTGTTAGATGCATTCAAAAGGAAGATTCCTTCCTTAGCAGTTTGCCAACAACAAGATCGATCAATGGAAATGTTTGTGCTTGCTAGAGATTTTTAGAGCACTATTTGACTTGTTTGACCAATGAACTACAAAGTAAATAAGTATCTATACTTCAGGTTGAAGGCCTGAAGGGAGTGGCAGCTTCAGTTACCCCCGACTACCTGCCTGACCCTAACCAAGGGGGTTGTTGACCACGCTGGGAACGTGGACAGAACCCGCCGCGAGAGGTCTCTCTGTTGAGCACTACTTGGAGCAGGAGGACGCTTGGGTGCCACGGGGAGCTCTGGCCATAAATCCTTCGCCTTTTGGGTCCTACACAAGAGGCTAACGTGACTCGGGATTGGATCTCGAGGCCCGCATACTAGTCTAGGGGCAGAAACTTGGAATAGTGATCCCTGTGGATTGCTGGATAGCCTTCCGGCGGATTGTGGACAAGCCTATGGGCGAAAATCCTTGTATTTCAAAGATAAATATGATGATATGTTAATAAAGAACTTGTCTGATATTTTTTTTCTATGTCACGTGATAAGATTACGTGAAGGAACCAGTGCTTAACGGATTAATTAAAGAAGCTGATTGTTACATGTCCAATTAATGTGTTAGATAATTACATAACTAAAACAAACCGAGGAAAGTGCGGAGGATGGGCCATGGGTCCGTCCTACGGTTGGGTGGTCCCGATTGGCTGAGAACTTTTCTCAAATCACGAGGAACAGCGGGATGATTGTCAAAAGACACGAACAACGAAAGCGTTGACCTAGAGTTATGTCTTCACCGATTTACGTTGTTTTAGGGGAATGGAATGGGACTATGCCTTATGGCAGAGAGGTTGAGCTTTGCATCCCTCTCATTTCCCATTCTCCTTGAACCAAGTGTAGCATGAATCCGCTTCGGACCTGGCGTTTCTGCGTAAAGTAGTTCGCTTGGGTCCGACGCTAGTTGCTGTTAAGAAAGGACCAATTAGGAAAACCCCGATTCCGGTCAATCCTAAGTGGGAACGACCAGAATACTTCTGCTACATGGCAGACGCGGGAAGCCCTAGATCGCAAATCCCGTAACATTCCATGGAAGTGCCGGGTGGAGCTTTCTAGACATCCTTTCCGATGGACTGCTAAGACGTGTCCTGGATGATACTAGTGGACACGTTACACTATTTAAAAGTACCTGTATATGTGAATTTTTGAGAAATAAAGCTCACCCATTTTCTATTCAATTTTAAATGGCTGCTTTATGTGGCACCTTTTTATATGTTAAAAATGTGTAAAAATGGCATTGTTAATATCCCTTCTTTTAAACGCATGTGATATCCTTCCATATTTGTGAGTGACCCCTTGAGGATCCAAAATGGACCCATTTTTAAGATAGCTTAGAAGATTCTATATACGTACAGATACGCTTAGGACAATACTCGATCACATTTTCTAGTATACATGTTCTCACTATTTAATAAATGATCATCTATCTTATAGGAAAACATACGTTAATGACAGCCAAGGAAAATTTTCCAAACTACTGCTTGTATTTGTTAAAAACTTCATCCCATTACACCCCCTATTTTTGATAAAATTCTCAAATTATTACTAATATTTGTTTAATCCCTCATGCCTTTGTAATTTGGTTAGAACTTCTGAATTGAAGCTCCTCAAATTTCATCTAAAACTTAGATATGACCCTTGTAACTCTCTAAAATCAACTTTTCATGTCCAACACTCGAAGTAAGAAATTAAAGTAGCTCTTTAAGAGCTTGGTGAAATCCAATGCAATCTTTAGAGGAAGGGAGGCTTGTTTTATCCTATAATCGGCTCCCATTTGCAAAAAACCATCGCAATGCAAAACTTGTGTGGGAAAGGAAAAATCCTTACCAAAATCATATAATATAGCCCAAGGTATCCTATCGGAAAATTATGAAGAAAATAACAACTCAAATTTCCAAGTTCCTCCTCGTTAAAACTCAACAAAACAAGTACGACACAAACAAAAAGTACTTAGCAACCCCTGAAACTTTGTCGATGTGCCCATACATTCATGATAACGACGAGGCGACTCATGCATGGTATGTTCATGTTGTGTACGTGGAAGCTTGACTTTCCTAAGCAATATGGCATCTGCCGACCAGAGCTCATCAGGCATCACCGTAGGCGTAGCAATAATCGCAACAGAAGGAACCAGAGCCCTCATCGGCGCAGCAACCTGAGCACTCACTGCACAAGGAACTTTCAATCGTTCCCCACATAGGCAATTTGGTGAAATATAGGAAATTCTCCAATATTTCCTATGTACACAAGTACATATTCCCCATCTATAACTAGGAAATTGCATTCCCTACATCTTATAACAGGGAATATAGAGCATTCCCTACATTCCTTTAAAAGTCCCTACGTTCCCTACATCTTATAATAGGGAATATAGAGCATTCCCCACATTCCTTTGAAAATCCCTACATAAGGAATTATAAGGATGACGTGATTAAAGGTACTTTATAGATGTATAACTTATAACAAGCCTACATAGATTTGGAAATCATATATTTTCTATAAGTTGTAGGTCTTCATGTTTATGAGTTTATATATTTGTAACATACGTTTAAATAGTGCACAACATGATTATAAGCCATGTAGCTTTAACCCTATTACTTAGTGAAAAGTTACACAGTATGAGAAATTTTCCTTGGAAAATATAGATTATTTAATACAATTCTTACAATCTACCTTGATGCATTTTATTAAATTTGAATCCTTTATTTATTGTTCATTGTAGCTCCTTAATATTGCAACCCTTTTTAATCAACTCGATTAATTTTGTTGGATTTGCAATATTGATGCCCAATTTTGCATTGAGATTTGAAAAAGTAGAGCAAGTTTCATCTTGTGAATATGATTTGATAAACTAGACCAAGTTTGGATGTTGTGCCCAAAAGCTTCGTAAATCATTTGACAATTATTCCACATAACTTCCATTTAGAGGGTCATCCAGTATGAGGTATTCCTATTTATGAAATCAAATAAATGTGTTGATGGTCTAGAATCAAGTTCTCATGCAAAGAGTATGTGGTAAATTCTTATGTAGCACTTACTTTCATAAGTGTAAGTTAATATCTTATTAAAAAATTACTACATTCACTTCACATATGGCATCTTAAAGTCTGTATCTCATTGAGATGCAGAAAACTTAGTATACAATACTTGTTTTCATTAGGCAATACTACTAAGTATTAATATATCAATATGTACATCCTAGAATATATATTAATATTATCCCAAATATCAAGTGTAGAAACTCCATTGGATATCTAAAGAGTTATTTAAGGGGTCAAAATAGTTGACAGCTTTATAGATCAAAATTTGTTTAAAACTAAGGTGAAGATAAAAAAAATGCATAGTTTTGTGATGGATAAAACTCTTGATAGTTAACCATGTACTAGTGTGAATATAAACTACTTAAAATATCCAATTTACTAATAATATTTATCACTAAAAAAGTATAATTAAAAAAATACTAGATTTGGGATTTTTTTTAAAAACACATGTTAACATTGAACCCAATTTTTGAAAATGAGTAGTTTTTTCATTATTTTTTAGGAAATCTCCTTGGGAGAAACATGCAACTTACCCAAAAATTTTGCAACTATGCTAAAAACTCGAGTGTTGCTTGACCTATAGCGGCTCTATCATCCACTCACCATATTTACACTCAACATCGACTTGGGGGTTGATAGAGTTATGTGATAAAACTAGCAACATCAACTACATGCTCAAGGGGAAACAATCTTCATATCAACTTTCCCTTTGCCCAATGGTGGAGTACTCTTACAGACATCTCACCTCCCTCAAAATCCCTTTTCAAGTTGTGAGGATATCTGACAAGTGCTACAACCCTAAGCCACCAACATAGATAATTAAACTCTCCTCCAAGAAGTAGTCTTAAATCTTTCTATCCAATGAGGATCCTTCTATCACCGAATCTAATGTTATTAGACTCAACTCAAACTCTAGATGATATCTTCCTTTTCTTAGGTTTTGTAAGCATGTAAGAACATTCTCAAGTCAAAACACCTAGAACTAGTAGGTTGTTCTTGATTCTCACAATATTCTTCATGCAATCAATCCCTCAAGTAAAGAGTCATCACTCTCTTAATTCAAGATACTAATCTTTCTCTTTTTTAAGAGTTGAACCAAAAGAAATTTTGGACATGGCAACAACTCACTAAGCCAACTAGTAGCTAGACATCACCACATGATATATAGCACATTTGCCACATGAGGTATAGAGCATTGTATGTATCTCAAGGAAAGGACTATTCATTGTATGATCAAAAGATTGTTCCACATGAAGTCTCAAAGGCACCAAATTTTCTGCATATCTTAGCATTGACCTTTATAATTTGAAAAAAAGGTGCACCATATTCCATCACAACAAAACAAAACTCTCACATGTACTTTGTCATCGTATGGAGTAATGTAAACGTTTCCACTTTCAATAAGTTTCCAAAGAAGGCAAGATGAACCATCATAGGCATTATAGAGCTTCAATATCACCCTTATTATGACGAGTAAATTAAAATCATTCCAATCTTATGTATGATAGAAGAACACATATTTTAACATTTATATGATAAAAGATAAAAATGATTTAACTCTTGTAGTAAAAGATTAATGGTCTAACATGCTCTCAAAATAAATGTTATGGACTATAGGTGTTAAGGCTTGAAGTGGATTCTCTCTTCTAGGCTTGAGTCTCAAGGGTTGTCTTCTCTGGTCTCTCACGTGCCTATTCTTGCATATCAAATTTGGATGCTCTCTAAGTGGTCTACTCTTCCATGAATACAAGGCAACTCCTCCTCCAAATAATGATAGTTTCCTTCAAACTCATTGGCACTCTTGTAGCTTTATAACACCAAGTAGCATTTCTAATTACAATGTCCACAAAGAAGGATGACACCATGAATAAATATCAGTCTGCTACTGTGACCTGAGCAAGTCAGGCTGCTAGACTAATCGCAATAATAAAAGCTGAGCCAAAAGCTATTGAGAGAGGAGTGGTTATAGAGGGGTCTACAGATTTGGATGGAGTGGTAGGTGTTACTGAGCAGGGTAACAGTGGTAGAGGAGATTGACTACGCTGATGAAGGGTTGTAGCATGGTGGAGTTTTTCAAGGCTGCTCCATAAACTGCAGTCATTGCTGCAGCTACCCTACTTTTATGTAATAGGGAATTAAAGGTATAATGAGGATAAGATAAAGATGATGTTTATCACAATTCTCTATTTCTCAATTCAAGTTGATAATTATGGTTTCGAGAAGGTAAGGACAAAGGTGATGATGACTATCATGGTGGTGATGAGGATAAGAAAAATGAAAACGACGAGGAACATATATTTCAATTGCAATTTGAGGCGGCTCCAGTTGATGAGAGAAAGGAAATGCTTTTGTAAAGATTATTCAAACTTTGTTTTAATTTCATCCATGAGTCCCCCCCTTCACACCCAAAGAGACACATGCGTGGACAAAACACAAGATATTACAATTCCACAATGCTCCATGCCAACCATTATCCCCTCCATTCCCATGCAAGCATTCAAGCTTATTTTCTTATAATCACATTTACAACATATGTCTTTTCTAGAAATGCAAAGTTTAAAAATTTTAATCTAACTAAGAGAGAGAGAGAGAGAGAGAGAGAGAGAGAGAGAGAGAAAGAGAGAGAGAGAGAACCTAGGTCCATCTTCTTCTTCTTCTTCCTCTCTCTCGCTCTCTCTCTCTCTCTCTCTCATTTTATCTCCCTCTCAAAGTGTGTGAAAAACTATGTTTGAAAAACTTTAAATTAAAAAAAAACTTTTTTAATGTTTAATTAAAGAAAAGTTTAATCTAACTGAGAGAGAGAGAGAGAAACTTTTGATTTAAAAAGAAGTTTGATTTAATTGAGAGAGAGACAGAGAGAGAGAACCTAGGCCCTACGCATGAGAGAGAGGGGGGAGGGGGGAGAAATTTAATTAAAAAGGGGAAAGGAAAAGAAAGAAAGAGATTATAAGTGAGAGAGAGGGGAGGGGGTTTAAATTTAAAAAAGGGAGGTGAGGGGGAGAGACTTTAATGAAAAAAGGGAGGGGAAGAGAAAATGAGATATTACACGTGAGAAAGAGAGGAGGGGAGGGGATTTTGATTGAAGAAGGGAGGTTTGGAAAAGGGGGTAGGTTCATGAAAAACCCTCTGGAAATAAATAATATAGTAGTAAGACATTAGACCTATATTTCTTTGAAATGTGATACAAAGGAATGGTTACAAATACATTACCCTTCCAATGAAACATAATAAACTTGGAAGAATTATTATATAACTTTCCAATCTCTCTTTTAAAATTAAAGGGGAGCTCTTCTAGACCTTTCAAATGAGAAGTTTGGTGACTCTTCAAATTTGAGGCCTGCAAAGGCCATTTGAAGGAGTCCGCCTTTAAATTTGAAAAAAGAGATTAGAAAGGTATGTAACAATTTTCTAAGTTTTGTACCTTTCATAAGAAAGCTAATATGTTTCTAACCCTTTCCTACACTACAAGAGATATGCACACTAATATGCACACTAATATGGATGTCAAAAAAAAGCCCTAGTATTCACCGCCACTATTTTTGCATGTACATACAAGTGCGTGTATCGATGTTACACCAATGCAATTTAAAAATTTCCCAGTGCTTATATGGATATGTATTCCAACATTGGTAAAATATACCTATATATAGTTGGCAATTTCTCTTCTCTTTTCATCTGATACCATCAAGCTTGAAGGTAAGTCCACAAACCCCACATGATTTTTTAATTTTCCCTCTTCTTTGGGTCATTTGAGGTACACTAATGAACCTAACGGTAATGTAGGTTATAAAGAGTAAAAGATTTATATTTTCTTGTGTATTTTTTGGTAGAGAGGGAGGGAGGGAGGGAGGGAGACAAAGAAATGAAAATAAATGCCTTATTAACATTTACAAGAGGCCAAAAATGATGGATGAAACCAATATTTATAACCAAAACATGCTAGTAGTAGTAATGCAAATGTACAAGAACTGTAAAAGGAGAAAGAAAATCTATATAGCCATAGAAAAACTATATAGTCAAATCTATAATGAGTTTAACTGGCTCATATATGGGTGGCATGATTGAGGGGTATGATACCTTGCTTTAGCACAATAATAATACTCCCATGTATTCTCCTCTACATGTGTCATTGGTGCCTATGTTGAGGTCTGGGACACCTCAATTGGCCAAGCTAGACCACTCGATGTATCACAACCCCTTGTATAAGTATGAGCTATGCCTATGGCAATGTCAAGATGTCCTCAATGCCTCCATTAGGTGCAAAGTGGGGTAGGGACTACTTTGGGATCCTCTAGATACTCCTAAAGAAATCTATAAGGTGCCTCTAGGTAGGACTATGGCGACCTAATGCTTTGCTCCTAAGTAGTGCCTCTCTAAAACGTCATATCTCTGGGAGAAAGAGGCCCAAACATCATTTGTTAGTATAATCCATGATCCTCGATAGTGGTCTAGACATCACTAGTCAATATAATCCATGATCCTCTTGATAGTGATCCAATTGCATCTTTGAATAAACAATCAAATCATCCTTAGATCTCATAGTATATTGTGAAATGGTAACTATAGTGCTCCTCAATCTATGACTCTAGTTGACATATGTGACATTGACTTTCCTATGGGGAGTGAATCTCTATACTAATCTCAATCTCTAATTGATGTGAGGAGGTTTGCAACTTGCCAATAGCACATGTAACTCCATAGGATAGGTGCATGTCCATATATATTGAGCAAACTATAAAGCTATCTTCTGAGGCATGAAAAGAATATCCCAATAGAAAGCCATCTTCATCCCAAGATCCTATAGTGGTGCTATCCATGTCCTTTTGATATCTAACTGAGAGAGAGAGAGAGAGAGAGAGAGAGAAGCAAGAAGAGAGAGAAAAAAATATGTTTTTAAATCAATTAATGGCGCAAGGCATATAATAAAAAATTAAGTGGCTAGCTAGACGTTGCCAAAAGAACATAACAACGTCTCTCCATGGTTGGGAAACCTCTATACTCGAAAGTCCCAAAGCACCATTCTATACCTAGCTAGACTTTGTTAAAGTTCAAGATGTTGGGAAATCTTCAGACTTAAATCTACAAACTTGAAATATAAAGAAGATGTCATACCTTGCACAAGCTAAGGAGACTTTAAGAAAATGATTATAGCAATAAATAATGATTGAAAATGGAGCTATAAAGAAGAGGTTGAGAAATCTTTAGACTTAAACCTACAAAATTGAAATATAAAGAAGATGTCATAACTAGCACAACTTAAGGAGACTTTAAGAAAATGATTCTAGCAATAAATAATGATTTAAAATAACGGTGAGGTTAAGAATTCAACATCATGAATGGAAACCAAACTATATTTGTTGCAATTTCTTTCTTAAGAGAAGGACTAAAAGTTACCTATTCTTTTGGTTTCCCAAGCTGTTTTTACTAGTAACATGTGGGATTAGTTATAACATTTTAATTTATTAAAATAAACAACCCAATCTAAAAACTATTCATAGCATTTTAAGTAGAGAGTAGAGACAGAGACAATGAATGGAAGACAATAGGCTCTAACATGTTATGACCCATGATGAGTTGTGCTTGAAGGTAACATGATATGACAGTTGGAGATTTGCATACATCATTAGAGAGAGAGAGGAAGATGGAGAGAGAGGTAACTTCATAGAATTGGACTTTGATACATCCTGAGGAAGAGGGAGAGTAGTAGAGAGATAGACTGGGAAAAAGGAAGTACACTAGATTTACTCATTTACTTATTTTTACAAGTTGTGAACACTTGCAACTATGAGTTGTAACCTATGTAATGTTATTGAGTATTTCTCTACAATGCATGTAGTCATAAAGGAAAGCTTGTGTAAATAGGGGCCTTTGCAATGGCTAAGAAAGAATAAAATCAAGATATTTATAAGATTTATGAATAAATAGTTTTGTTAATCATTTTGTTCCCCATTGTTTTCTTGAAACGATGCTTTCATCTCTTGACATCACCCACATGACTAGACATGCCTTCATAATGATAATGAAAGTAAAAAGAGACATGCCATCATGCTAGATCAAGCTAAGAGAAAGAAAAACCAACTAACTATGCACCTCAAAAGGCCCATCATCATCATAATATAATAGGTCACTATGAAGAAGAGAGGTCAAATCACCTAGTCGAGCTAGAAAGAGAGATAATCTCTTCAGTCTAGATGTTGAGAAGAGAGAGAGTCCACTAAAATTGAGGGAGAGAAGAATATTAATCATAAAGTGAAACAGAGAGTGTTTAGGAGTTGTAACTTTAAGAGACTATATAATAAGCCTTAGGAGGAAACATTAAGAGACTTTTTAAAGTCATCAGCTATGATTATTCAGTTTTGAATGCATTAGAAAAGGATTGGTAGATGGATTATCTATTCTAAATTTTTGTATATTGACATAGATTGATTCTAAAGGAAGTGTGCTAGACCTACTCCAAGGTTAATTAGCCCTACTCTCAACTCTTCCCCAAGGAGCCGTTTGTCTATTTGATATGCTAGGACTAGAACCGAATGTAAGAGGTCCCTCTTTAGATATTGGACATTAGCTAGGAGTCACCAAGGAGTGAGGGGGAGAGATTATGTATCTCATTAAATTCGTAAGGCGTTTAATGTGCTTTTAGGATGCATGCGCAGGGTTGGTAGCAACGTTCATTTTGTCGCCATTTTGAGGGAGACTTGACCCTTCAGTTTGGGGTATAAGACGTGTTATAATGCAACGTGACCTTCAACAGATCAGCCGGACTGCTGCCCCTGCCTCGTCGCACTTAGATCCATCCCTTGCCATTCCATTACGGCCATATGTTAATCCATCGCACCATATGCGGCCGACATTGATCACATTCGCATGATAATAATCCAGATTTCTCTCTGATCTCATCTGGCTGCTCGGCCGCTGCTGATCGACGTCGCAGCCATTGACAGATACAGTACAGCACATTGTACTGTAGTTTGTGACCATAGCTGCTGCCTCATTTAAGCCGCAGCTGCTTATAAGTACTTGACTTGCAGCATGAACGCTGTGCTCCTGATTACTCTGCTATGCTCCTGATACTCTGGTGCTGTAGCTGATACTCTGCTATAGTTGTTTTCGGTGATCATGTCCCACTATTAGGTCCAATTATTATTCCTGATCCTCTGCGCCATATTTCTGTGTGCACTGCTGGCTGACTGTTTGACAAGAAGGAACTGATCGACGTCGAAGTACTGTCGACAAGAAGCTGGATATTCTGTACTGTGCCGCACTGTGCTCCTGATACTCTGGCGCTGTAGCTGATACTTTGATGTAGCTGTTTATGGTGATCCTGTTCCACTATTAGGTCCAGTTATAACTCCTGATCCTCTGCGCCATTTTGTGTGCACTGCCGGCCGACTGTTTGACAAGAAGGAACTCGACGCTGAACTATTCGACAAGAAGGATATTGTGTACTGCGCCACTGACGAACTGTTCGACAAGAAGGCCAAGCTAGGAACACATTGGACGACGCCGAGGTCACCCTCATCGACGTCGTCTCGACATCTGGGCGCAAGCTCTTCACTCTCGACACGTGTGATGCTCGAGGTCGTCCTCATCGACGTCATCTCGGCATCTGGGCGGAAGCTCTCGTTCACACTCGACAGCCCCCGCACCCGGCGTAGGTACGTATAATTTCTTATTATACTCCAATATGTCATCGAATGGGTCATCTATTTGATCAAGCGGTTCAGAGTCGATTCAGATCAGGTTTAGAGATCAATTAGTGATCTATAGGTTCGGTTGTAGCTTCTGTAGAGGAGGGGGTACTCATCAATTTGATTAAAGAAGCCAATATCAAAGCTTCAGAGAAGCGATCGATAGCTTCAATAGCTTCAATAGGTGATCATTTCAAGGTTTAATTTTTTTTATTTAGGTTTGAAGTTTCAAACAAGAGATAAACAATTAGTAAGTGGATACCTATTTTAGGGCATTGTCTTTTATATGAGTGTTGGGTGAGGGATCTATCATATCCTGAAGCTCCTAATAGCATAAGAGGTATTGTGAACCAATAAAACATGATGTCACATATATAAAGTTATGCTTGAGATTGCCTTGAGTTACTCTTTCTAGGGTTGTAAAAAATCCTAGTATCTTCATTGTAGACTTGAGATTTTAGTAGCTTCTTGTATACCCATCTTGTTAGAGACCTAATTTTATGCATCCTTCATCAATCCACTTTTTGTCTTTCTTGATTTTATGTAAATCTTTCATGGGATACTCTTCTTTTGTTCATATGGTGTCTACTCCTGGGTTACTAACTCTTCACATTCCTTGCTTATCTATATCGTAAGTCAAGTTTTCCTCATCAAGTTTTCTATTTGGTGGAGTTTCCTAAACAATTCCACTTTTCTTGCATCTAATAATATGAGATACACTCTCTTTGAGATGTACCAACCTACTTGTATGTTTGGTATAGTTGTGTTTTACTTGTATAGTTCTTGAGAATCTTTATTTTTATTAAGCCTAAATCACATATTCAATGTACCTTCATACACTTATTGAGAAGTATTTATCTTTTCTAAAGTATAAATCAACTTTTCTATATGCTTTAGCATATCAATCTTCCACCTTTGATATGTAACTTTAATATATAGATTGATTAGTTTTTATTTATGTCTATGTTTCAGGAAGCCATAATGAATAATTTAAGGAGATGTCAGTGCAATTATAAGTGTAGGCATTCAACCCTTGGTTATCAGAATGTTACTAGACAAACTTACTATGCACATAGTCGCAAGGATATGAATGGGATAATACATTCATCAGTTTTGGCTCATCAAGAAGGTCAAAATTCTACTAACAATGATGTTCCTATGAGTGAAGATAACCCTCCTATGGATCAACCATCATCTCACTCTTTGCCTAGACGCAGGCATTTGTGGTGTACATGCAGAACATATTGTGGAGGTGGACGTATGGTTCCTCACTCAACATATGCAAGACACATAAAAATTGAGGAAACATTTAAGAGTCTCACTACTAATCTTGGTTTACGTGACTCTCAAGGACTACCACAAGATGACATTCTACTAGAGCATAATGACATGGGAGATGAGGTCCATAATGACCCATCAAATGAGATTGACAATTTAGACGAAAGGGAGGATAATGAGGTGGAACCACAACATGAAGCGTTCGAGATGGATGATGTTGAACCATCTTTATTTGACAAAATCATTCAAAGAATAATTCAATTGCAAGCACTTTGGGATGAGCATCAAGCTTCAATTGAGTTTCAAGATAAAATGCTTAAAATTCTTTTTGGTGATATGGTCAGTTCTAATCCCCCCCAAGCACATATGGACAATATATATATGCCAAGCTTGGCCAAACTACTAGTGCAAATGCCTAACACATGGGATGGAGACTTGAATGGTATAAATATTCCTACTTGTTGGGAGAAACTTGGTATCATGTTCACACGGCTAGGTATGGTTAACTCCCAATGTTACAGGGTATGCCAAGGAAGTGAGAGCTCTATTCATGCACCATTGCTTTATCAGCCAAGCAAGGAGGATAACTACATTAGAGACACAATTGAATGCTTGTGTAACACCAGAAAAGGAGGAAGGAAGAAGTTAAAGCGTGATTGTTCACAATGTTGTGAAAAGTGTTCCAAGTGTTCTCTACCGAGAAAAGATATGCTCTCTTTTGACTATGTCTCCATTAGAGAACAATTGCGTCTACTAACTAGAAGTAGAACTCTATGCCATGAATTGTTGGAAATGTGGAGAAATAAAAACAAATGGTTAATACAAGAGATTACACTTTGTGATTCTACAATAAATGAGTTATGGGATGGTACAAAATGCAAAAGTGTAAATGATTTTTGGAATCCTGAATCATACTTTGAGCTTCCATTGATATGTAATAACATGCATCGCAAACAAGTCTATACAGCTTGGCCTTCTGCCCAAAGGTCACCATTGCTTGATCATTCATGGGATGATATTGAGAGTGCCTACAAGTTTATCTGCAAATCATGTCGAACTCACATACATGGGTACAAAAGGATTTGTAAGATACACTTTATTATCATGCTCATCTTTTTAATTAATATAAATGAAATTTAATATAGGTTACTAAAATGTGGTGTGTTTTGTGATAAATAGGGTGATCCACGCAATTTCGCCTTGTTATTACATTGGAATGGATTCCAAGCCTCAAAGTCAACCCAGAAGAATTGTGGAGTTGTTGAAATCAAAATTCTCAATGTTGGAAAGAGCTCCTTTATTGGAGTTATACCGGTTTTATTTATTCCATTCAGTTGCAAAAAAGTTATTGGAAGCTCTAGTAAACTCTTTCACATATTCATGCAGCCATTGATAGATGAATTAGAAAGTCTATTTGTTGATGGATTTGAAGTAGACTTCAATTATCCAGTCGCACAGATTGTTGAGCATGAAAATTCTGTTAGTCGAAGATTCACTGCACGTGCTATGCTAATGATGGTAACTGGAGACCATCCAGCTCAGTGCAAGATTGGATCTTTCAAAGATGGTGGTCAATCGTTTTGTCATAGAGACAAAGCAATAGCCTTTTTGGAGGGTGAGGGCTCAGGACGTTACTTGTATGATCAAAATAGATTCCAATTGAGATATAGACCAATTAAAAGATCAACCAATGAAATGCTTAGTTCTTTGACTATGGTAGACCGAGCCCTCACCCAAGCAGAAAGAGAAGAGATTTTGAAATATGCGGGACTTTCTGGTAGATCATGCTTGTGGAGACTATATGAACTCTATGGCTTTGATTTATCCCTGGACCTTGTATACGATTGCATGCATATTTTGGCTCTAAATTTGTTCTCAAAATATATATGTGCTCTAATAAGGACTGTGGATAACAGGATGAAAGTAAAAATTGATGAGACAACACATCGTGTCACTAAAGTGACACTATACTCTATTCCCTATGGTCGCTGGCCAAGATATCCTAGTAAGTATTGTGAGAGCTACAAGGCTGAGGAAAATCAAAAGTGGATTCAATGGTGTTTTCCTTATGTACTATGTGAGATTGAAGGTATTCCGAAGGTATTCTATGACCTAGGATTGATTCTGATAGACATTGCTCATGCTTTTTACAACTACACTCGTGACCATGGTTGGTCTAGAGAAAATATAGACACTTTGAGAGAATTGGTTGGTTCATGGAGAGTAAGCTCTGAGGAGCTCTTAGGATCAAACTCGGCTCCTTTGGAACATGTTGCAGGTATAAATATTTTTTATTTTCTTAGTTTCTTCATTTATATAGCAATTATATTTCACTTTAATCGTATATATTTTCTTGCCTTACTAAATGTAGGTTTTGGAGAATTCTTGGATGACATTATTCGACATGGTAGTCATGATGCTTTCTGGTGTTATATTTATGAGCGTATGGTCTCAGTATATGTCAATATCAAAACAAATAACAAAGATAATGAGATTTCTTATGCAAACTACCAAAGACGAAGATTCTTTACATGGATATTTATGCATATTACAAAAGACCAACGTGACAGACTTATGCCGTATCAAAGGATGACAAGAGAACTCCACAAAGCTTTACTACCACCTAATGGATACTTAGTGGATTCTAATAGGTACGATGAATGTCCAGAATGGCATGCATCAAGTCTCATGCATGTATCATGTGTGGAGAAAGCAAAAGAAATATGGAGTTTTTTGGAAAAGGCTAATGATTGTGCATGCAAAAGAGTAGCTCTAACAAAGGGAATAACCATAGGAGCAAAGAAGTTAAGACGCAGGGATGCAACTAATGAAGAAAAGAGATATGTTCATCATAGCTTCAACATAGAGGTGGAAACAGTGACAGAATATAAAAAGGTTTTTCTAAGGGGAGAAGTATATAAAGTGGGAGATAAAGTGGTGGTAAGATGCGATGAAGACTCTAGAGTGGACATAGATGTTGGCCATTGGAAAGCATGCATATCATCATTTTTTTCGTTTGAATGCAATGGTGAAGTGAAACTATTTTTTGGAGCTTATTACTACAGACAATGTATTGTGGTTGAAAGTGGCCATGAAAGTCTAGTTGTGGATACCACTACAGGTATGAGTGTCTTGCAAAATGGTTTTGTTCCATTTTCATGGGATTGTATAAGACCAATACAATCATTGTTACACAAATTTATTCCACTTCAACGTGGAAACAATATCATCGCATATGAGACAAAAGATTTGAGACCAAGGTCACGTTTGATTAAGATAGATTGCATCGGTTGCATTCCTCCTTGGCTAGAGGAAAATGATGTTGTCTTTATGAAGTCTCATCGGTTATGAAAATTTTCAATAACACAAAAGAAAGTAATTAGATATTTTGTATCAAATTGGGTCACCAAATTTGTACAAGTTTTTGATCCTTAAAGTTGGTACCTGCATCTTGACTTGAAGAAACATTATCGCAAGTAACCTCTTGATCTCCCTTTCTTACATTACCTCTTTTCCCACCTTTTGTTGTTCTTTTATCTATGTTTATATATATACACACAATTACTCAAAGTTTAAAAATATGAATAACTATGAACATTTTAAATTAGGCAAAGAGACTAGTTAAAGCTAGTTAATCTCAAAATGAATCACCTAATAAAGCAAGATGTAATATATGTACAAATTTTAATTTTCAAAGTTTAGTAGAAATAAAGACATATACCTGTATCGTGATTTGAAGAGACATTAGGGCCAATGACCTCCTTAGCTTTCATTGTTCCATTATCTCTTGTACCATCATTTGTGATTTTGTTGCCTTTATGTACACATAATAAACCAAAGTTTAGAAACATAAGAGACTTGTATTTTTTAAAAATAAGTGCTATATCAAACTAAATCACTTAATTTCTTAGCACTTGGATTAGAACACATGAATTAGTAATAAAATTAGGTATAAATTTAGTTATTAGAGTTAGTTACCTTTCACTTCTTCCACAACTAAATCCACAAGCCCAAGTAGTTTGGGATCCTCACTCATCATTTTTTTCAAAAGAGCCATCATCTCTAGATTAGAAGTCGACATGGCAAATCTACATAGGCATGGTAACAATAAGAAAGTGTTTGCAATGCATGTTTGAAAATGTAAATTACATTAAGCAATACAAAACAAAAGACTTCAATAAACATACCGTCATAATGTTTGAAAATGTAAATTACATTAAGCAATACAAAACAAAAGACTTCAATAAACATACCGTCATAACATTGTTGCCTCATGCTCATGCAAACGCCACATGGTAGGTACAATCTTTCTTTTATTGTCAAGTGCAATTGCTTTTGTTTTGAGTACTTGCCATTTCTTTTTCGTAGATACACATAGCCTCCATGGAAGAGATAGCGTATTGCTGATTGAGAAGGAGAGTGGGAGGAGATTTGACATAGTGAAGAAGGAAGTTGCCGTCGAATTCTGCCTCGGCCTCATCTCAGCCCTGCCCGCCAACACACCACCAGAAGGACTGCCCGCCATCACGCCGCTAGAAGAATTGTCTTCTTCCTCCACGTGGAGTGGCCACGCCCACAGAATCTTCTCAGAAGCTTCTTGAGAAGCTTCTAAGGGGAGGATCTAAGCCCCCCTTCATGTGGCTTTCTTAAGCCTTCCTCTAGAAGGTTTTTATAACCCCTTTTCCCCCGGGATCCAAAGCCCCCCTTCCCGTGCCTTTCCTATTGCCTGTACAAAGTGGGTTTTTTAAACCCATCCCCAAGATTTAAAGCCCTTCTCGTGGGTTCCATATAAGTTTTTTTTTAACCCCGGGTTTCTTAAAAACCCTTTCCGTGAGGTTTCCACCCAAGTCCCCTTTCTCTTCGAAATTTCCACCTTAGCTCCTTCTTCTTGCAATTCCTACCCAAGTCCCCTTAAAGTTTGACTTATCCCAGTAATTAAATCCTTGTTCCCCCCTTTTAGCATTTCACAAAGCCCATCTAAAACTACCTTCCTTGGGCTTTTCATAGGCCTTATCAAGCGGGTTTTATTACCCCCAAGGTTTTAAGCACTTTTTTTTTCCTTGCCTTCCCTTTTAAATTCCATCATAGGCCGGGTTATTTTCTTCTATAAAAAAAAACCCTTCCCACATAAGCCTTTTAAAACCATTTCATGGAGGAAGCCTATACAGCCTTCTAAAGCCGATTACGAGAAACCGTGCAAGCGGTCACAAAGGGAGTTTCGCGTTCGAAAGAGACGGGCCAAGATCATAAGTCCGCGACCAATGCGAGAAGGTCAAATTCACGATGGCTCCTAAGAAGGCACAAGGCGCAACCGCAGGAGGATCATCTCCTAATATCCATGTGGACATTTCACCACAAGTCCAGGTTTTTCTTCCTAATTTTGATTAACGTCATAATATTTCAATTGTGCATGGATCATTTATGGAATTAGGATGCATTTTTTTAATTGAAATACCTTGACTAAATTAAAAGAAATAACTTCGATCAAGGAATTGGTCATTTGTATTAAACGAATGAAAAAGAAGAGTATAAGATCTTTATGCATTCCTGGCAAGTGGTTATTATGCATTGCAAAGTAACGAACTCAGATTAACTAATGCCCATCTTTATAAAATTGAAATTACTGATGTACACTTTCGATTATGCATGGGAAAGAATAAATCATATGTCGCATTATTAGGCATCTTTCCTTCGAAATGATTCATTAAAAGAAGGTCGCTAATAATCCGTAGGAATTTACAAGGCATGGAAATGGTTCTTAAAAAAGTAGATTAAAATCTAGTCAATTGGCTTAAATCTCAATCAACTACGTAAATAGTTACGAAAGGTTGTACAATGCTTATTCAGCATACGGAAATCTCATTTAGAAAAGAAGTTAGAAAAAGGTTTCATGGTTCACATAAAACCCTATCGCTTAGTAGCATGAATCTTAAATGCATCAATAGAAGTTATGTCGTAACTTAGCATATGTTTTGGTTTTAACCAGAAACGTAGGGTTTGTAAATATACTCAAACGTGGGAAATGAATCATGTGGTTACGAGAAGGGTATCATAAATACCTCCAAGAATAGATAAGTAAATTGGTTTACCCTAAAAACACCTAAACCGCAAGCAACTCGTTCAAGAAGGGTTAAATCAATGCAACATATCTCAAAGAGCTAACTAGGGTTTAGCACATTGAGGACGTGACCTAATCGCTCTTATTGCCAAAGTGAAACTCTTATACCCTAAAGACTTGCCCTCATTCACAGAATGTAGGGACAATAGGACACACTTGCGAGAAACGATCTAGGGTTTTTACCCTAAGGATCGCTCGCTAAAAGAATGAAACTCGATTTGGATTTGGACCTTTAGGACCGACAATATCGACCTAGTGCAATTAGGAATGGATTGTTATGAAGATACCCTAACCCTGTTTCCTATCTAATCATGATTTCGTGATTAGACAACGCCATTCGATGGGTAAAATATTCCCATGATTTTGATGCGACACTCGCGCAATAGGTTGCAGAGTCGCATGATCTTGTGATTTGATCAAAAGGGAATGGCCAATTCCTCGGAATGAGATTGGCAGATTCTTACACAAGTTTATCTTGCAAGAGGAGAAATAATCGTCGTGATATAGTACCTTTCTTGGGTAAAGTAACCAAGATACGAGGATTAGATATTTGCTTGGAAGCAAAAGACCAATTAGTAAATTGGAATAACATATTTACTGCTAATAGAACTTAAGGTATTGGTTAAGTTGGGGTAGTAGGGTACGGCCCTAACCCAAGGATATAGGGTTAACAAACAAACCCTTGGGAATCTTGCCAAGTCGCAATTGATCCTGGATCGAGTGCTAGATGCATTCGGAGAGAAAGATTCACTCCTTAGCAAGTGGCCAAATAAACGACCACTGGAATTTGTTGTGCTTGTAACAGTTTAGAAAGCACTATTTGCATTGTTTTCTCAAGGAACTAAAGGATGAAAAGATATCTAATGCTTCAGGTTGAAGGCCTGAAGGGAGAGGCAGCTTCAGTTACCCCCGACTGCCTGCCTGACCCTAACCAAGGGGGTTGTTGACCGTGCCGGGAACATGGACCGAACCAGCTGTGAGAGGTCTCTCCGTTGAGTTCTACTTGGAGCAGGAGGACGCTTGGGTGCCAGGGGGGGCTCTAGCCGTAAATCACTCGCCTTCCGGGTCCTGCACAAGAGGTTAACATGACTCGGGATTGGATCTCGAGGCCCGCATACTAGTTTACGGGCGGAAGCTTGGAATAGTGATCCATGTGGATTACTGGATAGCCTTCTGGCAGATTATGGACAAGTCTACGGGTGGAACTCCTTGTATTTCAAAGATAAAATTATGAAATGTTAATAAAGAACTTGTTTGATATTGTTTTTCTATGTCATGTGATAAGATTACGTGAAAGAACCAGTGCTTAACAGATTAATTAAAGAAGCTGATTGTTATATGTCAATTAGTGTGTTAGATAATTACATAACTAAAACAAACCGAGGAAAGTGCGGAGGATAGGCCATAGGTCCATCCTACGGTTGGGTGGTCTCGGTTAGCCGAGAACTTTTCTCAAAATCTCGAAGAACAGTTGAATGATCATCAAAGAAAATGAATAAAGAAAGCAATAACCTAGAGTTATGTCTTAACCGATTTACGCTGTTTTAGGAAAATGGAATTTCAATAAGTGTCATTATCATCTTTAGTCTCTTACACTAGATTGTGTTTATGAGTCTAATCTTTTATCTTGGAACCTAATTCACTTGTGTAATAGTCAGTCTCTTCATTGTCTATGTCATCATGAGTATTGTCTTCATCTTCCACCCACTCTAGATTCGTGTTTTTGACATGGTATCAAAGCTCATTCAAGCATGGATTATCTCTCCTCTCACTCCTCTTAGCTTTTCTTATCAGCTTAGTTTGAATGCATGTCTTGATTCTCTCACCTTGAATCTCATACCCATTGTTTGGAAGTGATAGCCATACTAGACCTATATTACTTTGAGCTTTCATAACTCTCTCTACAAGCCATATCTTATCATGATTTCTTCTATAATTCTCTCCGTTGACTTCCTGCACAATTCTCTATCACATCATAGCACAACATTGTTGCTCCCTCTGCCTGGCATTGCTGAAATTTGTCATTGCTCTCCTATATGCACATGTCATTATTCGTACCATCAATTCTCCTGCTGCACATCATGGTTCATTCAGTAGCTATAGGGAATTTGGAGCCCATCACATAAGCTTTCTCCTAATAAAATTTGGGCCCAAATAGTCCATGGTGGGAGCTGCTACAACATAAAAATTAGTCGTGTCCTGAAACGCTAAATAGAGACTCCATAGCCATTTTTCTTCAAGCTTTTTCCACTTCATTTTCTCACTATTCTCAGCTCAACTAACCCTTTTTTACTTAAATTTTATTAGTTTCTAGCAAGTTAACCTTCAAGAAGAAGATTTGGAGCAGTCCACCTGAAGATCAAGCATCATCAAGCTTGACATTAAGTTTTTCACAACTAGTATATTTTGATACTAATCTAATGCTTCTTGGAGCTTGTGTTTTTTTAGCACATTCAAGGCTATTTGGTTTGCTCTCTATTCTCAATTATTTGAAGCTCATTTCTATCTCGAGAAAGTCAAGTATGAAGTTTTTTGATTGGTTATTGTTCATGAAGGGTAACATGGCATATGTTGCTCATCTATACTACATGGAAGATTTATTTGGTTCCACTTGTATGGATGGATGGATATACTTGTTTTAAAGTATAATCAATGATCTTATTTGAAGACTTTGAAGAAATTCTAGTTATCATACAAGTATATTTTCTTGAGGGGGACATGAAGACTAATGTAGGTAAAGTCAAGGAAGAAAAAGATCATAAGGACCATGAAGAAGATGACCAAAAGATCAATGCAAGCAAAGAGGTGGAGAAGAAGGAGAAGAAAAAGAAGATCAATGCAAGCAAACACTACAATGATACGGAGGCATAGCGACGGCACTTTTCGATGCAAATTAGCGTCGTCTCTATTTGCGACGCAAATAGCGACGGTACTCTGACAAAAAAATGCGGGCTGAAACCCGAGCATGTTATTTTGCATGAACGAACAAAAGAGAGAGTGAAAGGGAGAGCAAAGGGGAGAGTGAACTCCATCTCGCATTTGAGAGGGAGAGGAAGAGAAAGAGAGAAAGAGGGAGAAGAAAATCTTCTCACTGTTTCCACCACCATTTGCGAAGAAGAGGAGTAAGTGTACGGAGGGCGAAGAGGAGCCGTTGTTGCAAAGAGGAGCCGCTGAATCCATCCTCAGGCCTTTGCGGTGAGTGCATTGTTCCCTCTTGCTTTGTTTTTATTTTTTCTCCTTTTCTTTTACTAGTTTTTGTTAAAAATCATATTTATTGAGAGAGAAAGAGAGGAAATGAGAGAGGGAGAGGAAGAGAGAAAAAGAAAGAAGGAACGAGAGAGAGAGAGAGAAAAAGCATTAAACATAATAGGGAAAGAGAGAAAGAGAGGGAGAGGAAGGAAGGGAGGGAGAGAGAGAGGGAGGGAGAGGTTGTTATTGTTGTTGTTGTTTTATTTATTCTAATCTCTTTTTCTTGTTTGTTATTGTTGTGGTAGTCGTAGTAGTGGTAGCGGTAGCGGTAGCGGTAGCGCTAGTGGTAGTGGTAGTGGTAGTGGTAGTGGTAACGGTAGTGGTAGTTGTTGTTATTTAATCTCTTATTTTCTTGTTTGTTGTTGTTATGGTAGTCGTAGTAGTAGTAGTAGTGGTAGTGGTAGTGATAGTAGTAGTAGTTGCTATTTAATTTCTTCTTTTCTTATTTGTTGTTTTTGTGGTAGTCGTAGTCGTGGTCGTAGTCGTGATTGTAGAAGTAGTAGTAGTAGTAGTAGTAGTAGTAGTAGTAGTAGTAGTAGTAGTTTTCTTGTTTATAGTAGTAGCAGCAGCAGCAGCAGCAGCAGCAGCAGCAGCAGCAGTAGTAGTAGTAGTAGTAGTAGTAGTAGTAGTAGTAGTAGTAGTAGTAGTAGTAGTTCTTGTAATTTTTTATTCTTTTCTTGTTTATTGTAGTGGTAGTGGTAGTGGTTTGTTGTTATGGTAGTCGTAGTCATAGTCGTAGTCGTCATAGTCATGGTTGTTGTAGTAGTAGTAGTAGTAGTAGTAGTTTTCTTATTTTTTGTTGTTGTTGTTGTTGTAGTAGTTTTTTTCATTTTCTTGTTTATTGTTGTTTAGTTTTCTTGTTTGTTGTTGTTGTTATAGTAGTGATAGTAGTAGTAGTTTTCTCTTCTTTTCTTGTTTGTTCTTGTAGTAGTAGTAGTACTAGTAGTAATAGTAGTAGTTGTTGTTATTGTTGTTTTTTCTTCTTTTCTTGTTTATTGTAGTGGTAGTTTTTAGTGGCAGTGGTAGTGGTAGTGGTAGTGGTAGCGGTAGTGGTAGTGGTAGTGGTAGAGAGAGAGAGATGTTTTGTTAAAGGAAATTGGTAGTCGAGAGAGAGATGTTTTATTAAAGGAAATGAGAGAGGGAGAGGAAGAGAAAAAGAAAGAAGGAACGAGAAAGAGGGAATAAACATACAATATAATAAAGGAAGAGAAAAAGAGAGAGAGATGGAAGGAGAGAAGAGAATAAATGGATAAAAAACAAAGAGAGAGTAGTGGCGAGGTCCGGTGCAATATCACGAGACGGGAAACACTCTGACATACATTAATTTATGGGTGGTTGGAGTCTTTACATACGTTAATTTTGTTGAGTTACAAGAGAAGAAATCCCTTCTCAAACAATTTAAGAAAGAAAAAAAGAATGATAATAATAACAAATGGTTTGTCGTAACGTAGACCAAATGGAAAACAATGAAGGTCGTGATATTCAAGATCACGAGGCGTATCTTAATCAGCGTGTCCCATGTCCTTGCTCTCAATGTAAGCTTGCAATCAGACAAAAATGTCGATTGTCTATAGAACACGTACGACGCTTCAGTGAGTTTCAATCTGAGATCATTGATCAAGCGATCTAAGATTTTGAGCAAACGGTAAGAAAAGTGTATATCAATCATGCATTGTATTCACAAGCTAATTGAATACCATATACAAAAACATTGGGTGTGGCTAGAAAATTTTCTATCTATGGAGGTGATGTCTCGTTTGAAGGAGTAGTGCACCATTTCCGGCCAGTTAGAAGAGTTTGTGGGCGTGTGATGGACGGAGTGCCTGAGCCAATCCACCACTTGGAAGGTACTATCCAATCTATAACATCAATACCAAAGGAGACAGACAACTTTCCAGACTTACCTACAATCTTGGAGTCTGAGATGGAGGCAATGATCGATGCATTGATACCCATGGATGTCAAAACTTTTGATCCTCTTAGAGAGGAAGCATCCATACCATTATATGGTGGGTGTCGAGTATCTCGCGTAAAGACACTGCTTGCACTCCTAAGTGTGCAAGTAAAATACGGGTAGAGCGATATGAGTGTGATGGAGTTGTTTAAGTACCTTGTATGTACACTTCGTTGATTTCTTTTCAATACTATCATTATAAAGATTTGTGCTTTTTCAAGGTGTTTTATGATTTTTTTCAGGTTACTAAAGTATAATATATTACAACTTGCAAATACCATGCCTGAGTCTCGTGATGATGCGCGACATGTTTTACGAAAGCTTGGCATGGACTACAATAGCATCCATGCATGTATCAACGATTGGCTGTTCCAAGAAGAATACGAGACTATGGAGACATGTCCAAAGTGTGGTGCTGACAAGTATGGATAGGACTTGCAACGGCAAACCATTCCTCAAAAAGTTCTTAGACACTTTCCGCTTATCCCCCGCATAAACCACATGTTTCATACATCCGGCGTGGCGAGCTTGACAACGTGGCATGCGTAGAATAGATCCACAAATGGAGTTCAACAAATATCACCGGATTCACGCACATGGAGTCACATTGACTCTACCTTCCCAAACTTTGCCCACTTACAGATCAACCACTTGTTGGATCCCATGCATATTTTCAAGAACCTAGGCAGCTTGCTATGGGACCACATCACAGGAAAGAGAAACATTGTAGGGGCACGAATGGATTTGAAGGAGGTAGGCAAGATGGAGGCACTTTAGCCACAGTCGAGTGCTAATGGTCGCTTGTAGCTACCTCGTGCTCCTTGGGTTTTATCCACTAAAGAAGAGCGCATTGTGAAGCAAATGGCCAAGTCTATCGGCACTCTGATGGGTATGATGCGTTTTCTTAGGTTTGCATTTTCTAAAGACGATTAATTATGAGGGCTAAAATCCCATGATTGGCATAAGATATGTCAGGTCTATACTATGAATGGATTGTAAGTGGCCTCCGTATTTTGCTATTTTGAGTGTAGTCGTTGTTCATAATGCTTCCTCATTTGTGGCAGTTTGTACTACCGATCGCGATCCCAGGATGCCTTACTCCAGAAATACATGGGGCGATTTACAGGTTGTTGACTTTAGTGCAATGGATCTCATAGAAGGAGATTAATATGTCCTCTATTGAATCTGCAAGGCAGGGAGCAGTGGAGACAGTCTGTCTCTTTGAGAAATACATGCCTACCAGCATGCTCACGATACAAATCCATCTTCTTGTGCATCTTATAGATGAATATGCAATGGATGTTCTTCTTGGAGCACTTCATGAAAACCATTAAAGGCTTTGTGCGACAATGAGCTCGTCTAGAAGGTAATATGGCTGAAGGTTGATTGGTGTCTGAGGCATTAGTGCATATTTCACAATGGCTATCAACGATGGATTCAGAGAACAATATGCTATGGTCACTGAGGGATGATGATAGACTGACCAGAGGTGTGGTGGTTGGAAATGGGATACAAAAAAGAATGGATGCTTCAATGGTGCTTCTATTCTAAACAGGAAGAAGATCATGAACCTCAACTTCTGATTGTCCTTGAGACACTGAGGTCACATAAGCTGTATGCAAAAATGAATAAGTGTGCATTCTTCAAGCGTCAGATTGAATATCTGGGATTCATAGTATCATCCGAAGGAATATCAGTGGACCCAGCCAAGGTCAGAGATGTGCTTGAGTGGCCAACACCAGTATCTGTCAAAGAGATACGTAGCTTTCTTGGATTGACAAGATGGTATAGGGTCTTCATCAAAAACTATGCTTTGATTGCAGCACCTCTACGGACTTACTGAAGAAGCAAACTTCCATTACATGGTCAACTCCGAAACAGAATAGCTTCAACAGATTGAAGCAAAGTTTGGTATCAGCACCTATTCTAAAACTTCTAGACCTCAATAAGAAGTTCGAGGTAGTAATTGATGCTAGCATTCTTGCCTTGGGGTGTGTACTTATGCAAGAAGGTCATCCAGTAGCGTACTCTTCAAGGAAATTGAACAGTCATGAAAGGAATTATGCTACGCATGATCTGGAATTGCTAGCTGTCATCCATGCTCTAAAGCTTTGGAGACACTACCTGTTAGGTAACAAGTTTACTCTAGTAACCGACCATAAGAGTCTCAAATGGATCTTTACCCAAAACGAGCTCAACATGAGGCAACGTCGGTGGATTGAAGTGTTGGAGGAATATGATTTTGAAATCAAGTTCCGACCAGGGAAAGAGAATGTAGTTACCGATGCACTTAGTTGCAAGGCATTCCTAAATTCCCTAATCTTGCAGAATCCATCAACGGCCAGATCTCTAGCTACAAAAGTATCTATGCCAAATAACCCTATACTTGAGTTAGCTAGAGAGGAAGCATGCCATGATTTGGCCTACCAATCAATGCTAAAGGAGATCTCTATCAAGGATCAGAACCAAAAGTTGTAGGCTAAGTATCAGGAATTTTCCATTAATAGTGGACTTGTCTACCATAGAACAAGGTTGTGTATACCAGCAAGCCAGTCACTTAAGCAAAAGATAATGTGGGAAGCTCATGATTCTCCTTTGCAGGACATCCTGGCTATGCTTAAACTCTTAATGCAGTTAGGAAGAGCTACCATTGGGAGAGGCTCAAAGGTGACGTTCTCAAATATGTCACTGAGTGTTTGTCTTGCCAACGTATCAAAGCCGAACATGTCATGATGCCAGGGAAACTGCAAATGCTTGACATTCCCCAAATGAAATGGGAATTCATCAGTATGGATTTTGTTGTAGGCCTATCCCAAGTCCAGGGAGGATACAACTCCATCATGGTTGTGATTGACATGCTTACTAAGGTTGCATACCTTATTCCAGTTAAGACTAACTATAAAGCCTCAGACATTGCAAGATTGTTTATCAAGGAGATATTCAAGCTACATGGTTTACCCAGAAGAATCATTAGTGACCATGATTCTCTCTTCACATCACACTTCTGGAGAGCTGTCTTTGAAGCTATTGGGACTCAACTTTTTTTTAGCACCACCTACCATCCCCAAACGGATGGCCAAACAGAGCAAGTAAATCAAGTCATCAAGGATATACTTAGGGCATACTGCTGTCGAGAGCCGAAGAGGTGGATTCAATACTTGCCTTTGGTTGAATTTGTCTACAATGCTTCTTACCAGCAGAGCATTCAGATGACCCCTTTTCAAGCATTATATGGTCATGATTGCAGAAGTCCCCTAAACTTCTCAAATCCAACCTTAAGGGTTGAAGCGTCAAGGCAAATGTTGGAAGAGATGGATAACTAAATAAAGTCAATAAGACAGGACATCCAAGCGGCCAAGGATAGACAGAAGGCATACGTGGATTTGAAGCATCAAGAAAGAGTCTTCGAAGAAGGAGACATGGTCTTCATTCGTGTACGCCCTAAAAAGAGTTCTCTATCCTTGGGAGATTGCAAGAAGCTAAGTCCAAGGTATTGTGGGCTATAGAAAATCCTCAAATGCCTAGGACCCAATGCTTATAAATTGCAACTTCCTGAGAACCTAAAGGTTCACAATGTATTCCATATCAGCCTATTGAAAAAATATGTACCTAATCCCAACCACGTACTTGACGACCAATAGGTTGTAATGCCTAGTCAAGGGGTCCTTGAACTAAGGCCTGATAGGATCTTAGAAGTTAGAAAGAGACAATTAAGATCCAAAACCTTGAGAGAATGCCTCGTCCAGTGGAAAGATTATCCTGAAGAGGATGCCACTTGGGTAGATGAAGGCACACTCAACCATCAATATCCCCGGTTTATCTCGAGATGAGGACATCTCGATTCCTCTAAGGGGGAAAGAATGTAATATATCAAATGCAAAAAAAAATTTACTTTTTCCCTCCCGACTGTCGTGCTGTAAGGGGAGGGAAATAGAAATGAGGGCAAAGCTCCTTGGAGGAGCTCGGCACCTTCCACCGCCATGCAGATTGACACCTAAGGAGGGGGAGGATTCCACTCCCTCCCCTATTTAAGAGAGGGGTTTCTCCCTCCGTGGAGAAGGTGGACACAAAACGCCATCTACCAAAAGGGAAGGAGGGAAGGCTGCGACGACAAGCTGCATAAGGCATGAGTGAAGGGAGACGACGACCTGACTGTGGGAGACATTGACGCTGGCATTGTAGAAGAAGGAGGAGTGGAGGACGAATCGCCGTGCTACGCCATGGAGGAGAGGGTGACACCAGTGACATGTTGCCGCCTGGGCTCGTTTAGCCGCCGCCAGCAATCCTCCAAGTCACCATGCCGCCACGTACTGCCAAAAGCTTCTTAGAAGCTTCTCTAGGAAGCTTCTAAGGGGGGCTCCTCTAAGCCCCCCTTCCCGTGAAGCCCCTATAAAGCCCCTTCCCATTGGAACCCTCCAAAAGCCTAATTTTCTCCCTTGTGTCCCCTTTTTACACACCCTTTTTTCTCCCCGTGCTATAAGCCCCTTTCACCCTTCACCTTTCCCCTTGGCTTGGAACTTACCCCCCCTGTGTTAAAAATCATTAAGCCTTTTCCTTAGGCCTTAAAGACCCTTTTCCTCCCCGGATGTAATCCCCTATAAGCCCCTTTTATTTGGGCTTTAAAACTATTCACCCCCTTTTTTTCCCCTTGTGTTGCCTTTCATTTTTTTCCCCCCCCCTTGGTTTCAAAACCCCTAAAGTCCTTTTCACTCCTGTGTCCAAAGTTTTCCCAAGGCCTCTTCTTATGCCTTTTGGAACCACACACACACACACCCTTTTTCCCATATATATATCCCCATAGGGCCTTTTCCTTAGGCTTTGTAAACCTTTTCCCCCAAAAGAAACTAAGACCTTAAAGGTCTTATTACCCCTCCTCGTGGTTAGACCCTTAACTGTTCCGTGCCTTTCCAAAATACCCCTTGGACTTGGTTTCTCCCCTGCTCGAAAAAGTGAAGAAGAGTATTAACGTGCAAGGGAGCGTCGGTGGAATTCCGGAAAGGAGTGTAAAGTTGCTTCCACGTTTGAAGGACTACAACTGCGATGCCTCCTAAGAAAGTCCAAGGAGTAGCTGCGGGAGGGTTGTCTCCCGGTATCCATGTGGATATCTCACCCCAAACCTAGGTTTTTCCTTCTTAGTTTTATATCGGTTTTAATTCAATCATGCAAGATGAATTGTTAGGGATAAGATATATTTTGTCCTAGTTATTTACGACGAAGGAATTTAGTTTAATTAAACATGCAAAATAAATAAAGTATAAACATAGTTTTCCTTCAAAAAGCATTATGCATTGAAACGAATTATGAGCAAGATTATTTACCCACTAAAGTAAGTATACATCGGTTAAGTCTAGAAGTATAAAACTGCATCTTGCACTATTAATCCCCTATTCTTTTTACAACGAATCATCATGGAAGGTTTCTTACGATGCTTAACCTCTAGGGAGTTATCATTGCTAATTGCATAAATTAGCAAGGGAAAGATTGCTTATTTGGCCTGAGTTTTGTTCGCAAGGAAAAATGAAGATTAATTGAATTTACCTAACCTCAAATCAATAAAGTTTAGGATTGAAAAAAATCAATTCACACATAGATAACAAATCGTGCGAAGGTGATCTCGATATTACCTTCTAAAAGTTAACCAAATTAATATAAACTTAGAAATACTTATGCTGCGAAATATTATTGGGAATGATTTAAAACCCAAGAAATGTTTATACCTTAAATACTTGCCCACATTCCTTGATTGTAGGGTCAGGAATTCGTAAACGTAAAAGAACTAGGGTTTGTCCTTGAGTTTCTTAAAGAAAATAATAATAGCTAGGAAACCCTAGGTCTGCAAACGTCAGCTTAAAGAAACTGAAACGGACTGTTTCGTAACTCCATTATCGCATAGTACGATGCAGGACTTGCGCGGCAAGTATGAAGTCATATGGTCTTGGGATTGATTCACAAGAAGAAAGGTTAAATTCCCTCAACAAGGATGGCGGACTCCTACGCAAGTTATCTTGCAAGAGGATGTATTCTTTGATATCCTTCTAAGTAAGGAAGGTTAAAAAATTGGAAACTAAAGTATCCAATGAACTTTAGGGTTGACCAAGTTGGGTCAATAGGGTACGCCCTAACACCAGAATATAAGGAATCTTGCCAAGTTGCAAGACACCCCGGATCGAATGCTGGATGCATTCGAAAGAAAAGATTCCTTCCTTAGCAGTTTGCCAACAACAAAAATCGATCAATGGAAATGTTTGTGCTTGCTAGAGATTTTAGAGCATTGTTTGACTTGTTTGACCAATGAATTACAAAGTAAATAAATATCTATACTTCAGGTTGAAGACCTGAAGGGAGTGGCAGCTTCAGTTACCCCCGACCGCCTACTTGACCCTAACCAAGGGGGTTGTTGACCTCATCGGGAATGTGGACCGAACCCGCTGCGAGAGGTCTCTCCGTTGAGCGCTACTTGGAGAAGGAGGACGCTTGGGTGCCAGGGGGGCTCTGGCCATAAATCCCTCGCCTTCCGGGTCCTGCACAAGAGGCTAACGTGACTCGGGATTGGATCTCGAGGCCCGCATACTAGTCTATGGGAGGAAACTTGGAATAGTGATCCTTGTGGATTGCTGGATAGCCTTCGAGCGGACTGTGGATAAGCCTACAGGTAGAACTTTTGTATTTCAAAGATAAATATGATGATATTTTAATAAAGAACTTGTCTGATATTGTTTTTCTATGTCACGTAATAAGATTACGTGAAGGAACCAGTGCTTAACGGATTAATTAAAGAAGCTGGTTGTTACATGTCCAACTAATGTGTTAGATAATTACATAACTAAAACAAACCGAGGAAAGTGCGGAGGATGGGCCATGGGTCCGTCCTATGGTTGGGTGGTCTCGGTTGGCCGGGAACTTTTCTCAAATCTCGATCCTAAGTGAAAACGGCCAGAATACTTCCGCTACGTGGCAGACGAGGAAAGCCCTAGATCGCAAAATCCCGTAACATTCCAGGCGAGTGCCGGGCAGAGCTTTCTAGACATCCTTTGCGATGGACTGCTAAGACGTGTCCTGGATGATACTAGTGGGCACGTTACATTTTAAGTAAGATCATTTTTTAAACTTTTATATTATCGTGCTTTGTATGATTTATATTGATTATGCTAACATCAATTTTGGTCGGTGCAGGTGACCTTTGTGGATATTTAGATCATCACGATGAGTCAAGGGATGAGCTACGAGGAGGTACAGGAGATCTTCACGCGTATGTCTCCAGATCAAATGGCAAGATTTAGAGATATGGTGGACCAGGAGCTGTTTCAAAAACCATCAGGCCATTCCATTAGATCTACTTCGGCGTGCTCTGATGCTTCAGTTTCCAACAGACGAGGTCGATGCTCCTGACTTGGGCCAGATGGAGGGAGTGGTTCAGGGGGATGCGGCGGAGATCTGGATATAGTGAGCCCATGGTCGGCTCGTGATATAGGTGCTACTCGCTCTCATGGCGGTTGGAGAGAGCATGGCTCAGGTGGTTGCTGTGGAGGTACCGACACAATGTCTTCGTCTCGTCGTTTTTTTGGAGTTGTGCCATCTTCAAGGTTTGTCAGACGAGTGGGAATGTCTACTCTAGTCACTTGGGCTTTTGCTTAGTTGTCCGCAGGTGGCACCCCTACGAGTGCTACTCCGAGAGATACTACCCCGGTAGGTACACCAGATTCCACCGGCCTCCATTACACACCGCGATCCCACCAGATCTTTGCAGCACTCTATTACAAACCGCGATCCCACCGGCCTTGAGACTCGATATGCAGAGAGGCACGATTTCATTGCATTGATCGATCGATTGTATGGACGGGACGGCCTTGTAAGTCACTCATATTTCTTGTCTGTAGTTACTAAGTTTAATTAAAATGCATCATTATATGGTGGACTGATGTGTAGTTATTTCTTTTTTTGCAGAGTCCGTTTGATACTTCTTTGCACCAAGATGAGGTTTCAGATGGTGAGGACCTATAGCTCGCCCTTGGATCCCTGGAGCTCACATACTCTTCTTTTCTTGTCACGTGATCTGTGTAGACATTTTTGATGTAGTAGTAGTATCTTGCCATGATTGTACCGCTCTCTTTCATTACGTGATCATGTATTTATTTCATGTATCAATGTTATGATTTAAGTACACTTTTTCTTTATTTACACAAGCATTGTACACATTACAAAAACTATTTTCTATAGCCCAAATAAAGCACATAGTGCTATATGTGGCAAGGCAGGTTGCTGTCCTGCCACAAATTTTATTTTTTCCTTGTTACCGTCGGCATTAGCATCGCAAATTTAGTGCATGCATCGCTATTAGCGTTGCAAAATTCATCGGTACTAGTGTCATTATCAGCATCGCTACTTGCATCGGTATCAGTGTCACTAATAACGACGCTAGTACCAATGCAAATAGTGACACTGATAACGACGCTAGTACCGACTGTTCTATTGCGTCGCCAATAACAATGTTTTTTGCAACGATAGGGGCAAATTTCTTTATGAACATTTTCATTTATTTTAACATCGGTATAAGGCCTATATCTTGTAGTGAAAGTAAAGGACAAGCACTATGAAAATAAGATCAAAGAGAAGAAGATCTCTGCTAAAAGAAATGCTCATAATGACATATCTAAATATGAAAAAAAAAAACCATAAGGGCCTGTCGATCCTTGACCCAAAACTTTTACTAGACCTTTTTTTTGTATGTACTTGCCTCTAATGCTCCTTTCATAAGCCATGAAAAACTCCTCATGTAACTTAGCACTATAGCCCCCTTTGTACACTTTGTGAAGCCCTTGTTACAGCCTCTAGATGTCCACCATATTTTTGGTACCCACACTTAGTAGCCTCTGGATGATTACCATGTTTGTGGTGTGCCCACACTTTGTATATGGTGACTCATTAAAGCCTCTACAGACTTTGTGCCTCATTGGTTGTGATTCAAGAGGGGTGCTGAGAGTTTGGCAATCACACACACTTGTAGGCCTCTTTGTATGGAGCAGTATAGGAAGAGGTGACTAAATCTCATAAGTATAGTGGTGGAGAAAACATAACCATTCGATGTCTTCTATGAAAACAAGCTATGGTCCTACATGTCCCATCTAAAAACCAACCTACTATAAGTAAGTATTAATACAAGCATTCCATGTTCTCGGTGCCTCTTTCAACCCAAACGATGTCCTTTTTAGCTTGCATACATGTGTGGATAGTTAGGATGTACATAGCTCTCAGACTGTTCCATATACACCTCCTCAAGCAAGTCAACATTCAAGAATGCATTTTTTACATCCATCTACCATAACTTCTATCCCTTAGAAGTTGCTAATGCAATAATTGTTGTTACGATTTTCATCTTTCAAATCGGGCTGAAAGTCTCCTCACAGTCCAAGCCTTACTGATGTGCATATCCCTTTGCAATCAATCGGGCTTTATATATTTCCAATGAACCATCTGAGTTGCATTTCACTTTATAAACCCATTTATAAACAATGGGTGTTTTTTCTTCAAGCAAACTAGCAAAATTCCATGTTTCATTTTTAGCATGTGTTACATATTCTTCCTCCATGGTAGCACACCAATTTTCATTTGGAACTGCCTCATTGAACTTTGTAAGCTCTCTGTAACCTGACACTTTAGTCATATATGCATAATGTCTGGCTGAAAGCCCACTATATGATAGCCTATCAATTGGTTTCTTAACCCTTTCAAACCTTCTTAGCTCCAGTTCACTCTATGCTTGGCTCTCATGAGGTGACACATACCTGATTTGTCTTACACAAGTGTCATAATTGATAGTATCCCCAATTCATTGTCAAGACTATCACTACTAGGTGACTATCTGTAACGTGACACTTTAGTCATATATGCATAATATCTAGCTGAATACCCATTATATGTTAGCCTATCAATTGGTTTCTAATTGAACCTTTCAGACCTTCTTAGCTATGGTTCACCTTATGCTTGCCTCTCATGAGGCAGCACATACCTGCTCTAGGTGTCATAACTGATGGTATGCCCAATTCATTGTCAAGACTATCACTACTAGGTGACTTATATCTAGATGTAGGCGGGCTAGTTACATCATCAAACATCTTCTCTTTGCCTTTATCTAATCTCCCCCTCATTGATGTATATGTGTCAATTGATGCAAAAACATGACTGCACACTCATCTTATCTGACTAAAAGTAGAAGAACCATCACCTATAGGTCCACTCATGGTAGTACTAGCTGAAGGATAATTTTCATCATGAGTAGGGCTAGCTAATCCATTGGAAACCACTGTATTTGAACCACCATTGTAATATTCCCTGCCAGTGGGGCATAGGAATGTCCCCCTATAAGTTTCAAGAGAAAAAATTTGAATTTTTTTTATTACACCCCCTGTCAACACCGATAGCTGGCGAAGGGAGGGGGAGACAACGTGAGACTGATAACGCGGTAGAGCTAGAAATGGAAATGGTGAGCTTGATCTCATAGATGACGTTAACAATGATGGGGGGAGGGCACACGTGTGCCACCTCTCTTCCCCCCTCCCCCACCCCCACCCCCACTATCTCTTATTTTCCCCAAATGCATGGCAGCAGCCCAAATCGGCGGCCTAGATAGGTGGTAAGAGGAGGGGCCCCGTGCCAGCCCCCCAATAATAAACCTCCTCCTAGATTAAACTCCCCCTCCCATTGTAAAGGGGTAGAGAGGTACCACCTCTTTCCCCCCCTTGCTGCCGTCATGTAAGAGAGAGAGAGAGAGAGGAAGAGAGAGCGAGAGAAAGGGAGAGGTGAGGAGAGAGAGAGAGACAAAGAAGAAGAAGAAGAAGAAGAAGAAGAAGAAGACGGAGAGAGAGAGAGAGAAAGAGGGAGAGAGAGTGTGAGAGAGAAAGAGAGAGAGGGAGAGAGGGAGTGATAGAAAGAAGGAGAGAGAACTCCCCCAAGAAGGTTGTCCTTCTCTTCCCCTCCTTAGAGGGTGGCCACATGCATTTTCTCTTCTCCTTTTCCCCGAGCTCATCCCCTAAACTGCAAGCCAAATTTCCCCAATCGGTCCTCTTCTCGATCAAGTGGCTGCTAAAGTCTTGTGCAAGTTGCGTCCAAAAAAGGAGAAGACCAAGTATGGCCCCCAAGCGGAAAGTGTCATGCACAGCTAGCCATCCCTCAATGAGCAACGAAGCCTTAGGCAAGGGTATCACTACCTATCCAACTGCGGTAACAGTCATAAGTAATGTATTTTCAAATTCATGAATGCTTGCTTTGATTCCTGCATGAGATGCATTAGACCCGTATTATGCTGCACAAGAATAGGACATTGAAAAGGATAAACTGCATCACAAGTATTTGAAGGATTGAATTTCCCTAATGAGTGTATCAAGAGAAGTTAATTGTATTTAGATGCTATGCGATGAATTCATAAACAATATATAAGGCTTCAAGCATTAGTCCTCAAAATAGCAGATACATTATCACCACTTTGAAGGTATATGTTGCAACTTGCATGCCTGATTGATTGCATGGCAAGTAACTTAGTCTAGAAAAGAATCATTTTCGAAGCTCTAGACCTTTTTCCAAGTTCTTGTTAATATCTCATGTTTGATAGATTGGGAATCTTGATGTTGGGCTTAGCTAGTACAAACAATGATGATAAGGATTAAAGACTAAGATTCCTTGGGATCCGAGCGATAACCACTACATTTATCAATCTAAATTCGGGGATTGGACTAGATAACAACTCTGGGTCTCAACAGCAAGTAGAGAGCTCAACAGGTTAGGATCAAAACCCGAGTCAAGGGAAATACCAATGCTTTTGTACTTTTTGGGAAGAAGGCTCGATTTATTGATCAATGTAAGTGACTAGTAGAACTTATGTCTTGTATGGTTCGTGAAACCTTAACATATCCCTTAGCCAAAAGAAGGGTGTGTTAAGTAAACTTTACATAGAACTGCTCCGGATAACAAGGGGGAGAGCAAATACGCGATGGAAAGGTTATCGCGACCATTCCTGCAATGTTTAGAAAAGGATACCATTGTTTTGGTTGATTGATCAAATAACATCCTAAATGCTTTTGCATTAAACTGATTGTTGGGATGTGATTTAGATGATTATTCCAGGTGCTTATGTTTTATGGTAAATGCATCCTAGGGGTCAGTGTGATGACAAATTGCTATGGGGAATAAAGGTATTAGGCTAATTTCCTTGATTGTGCTTTGTCCTTAATTGGATTAATTAAGGAAGGATATTTTGCATGGGTGGATCATCTCCAAGGTCACACCACACTTCAACCCAAGAGGGCACTGCTCGATTCACAAGCCGAAGGTCGAGTGGTGAAAAGGCTTAACTATACCTGAACATGAGAACGGCCTTTTTTTGGAGAGTAAGGAACTTTAGGTGAAGAGATTCTCATAGTTTTAAATGGATTAATAGAAATTGAATACATATGCAAAAGGTACAAAATTCTAATGGAAAAATATAGTTCTAAGTTGTAAGGTAGAAAATTTATTCTTTTTGAGAGCTTTGAGCCAAAATCAACGGATTCACTATATTTAAACCCTCTATATCATGCATTCAAGACCTATTAAAAAAAACTTATATATGTGAGTTTTCAAGAAATAAAACTCGCCCATTTTCTATTCAATCTATAAAGGATTCCTTTATGTTGCATCTTTCTATAAGTTAAAACTGTGTTAACATGGTATTTTTAAAACCACTTTTTTTAAACCCATGTGATATCCTTGCATACTTGTTAGTAAGGAATCAAAAAGGAACAATTTTTTAGTTAGCTTAGAAAAATCTATATAGGTGCAAATAAGCATAGGGCAAGGCCCCAATCACATTTTCTAATGTACATATTCTCATTATTTAATAAACATTCATATTGTCTTCTTAAAAACATTACACCCCTTTTTTTATAAATTCTCAAATTATTTCTTATATTTGTTTGAAATTTGATTCCCTCGTGCCTCTATAATTCGGTCAAAAATCCTAAAATGCTACTTAAATTTCAACTAAATCGTAGATATTAGCTTTGTAGCTCTTTAGGAGCCATTTAATACACCATGTTTTATATGTATTAATTGATACAATGAATGTGAGCATCATAAATATAGGATAGAATGAGCATTTTTTTGTGTTGGTCTACATAAGTGGGATACAAAAGCTTTTCAGCTATGGAGTTAGATTCTAGTGTTGTTGAGATTCTTCAATGGAAAGATCATCCAAGACATACAAAGATAGGTCCCTAATATAAAGGGATAGGTGAGACTAAAAAATTCAATTTGAAAGAAAGAGACACACCAAGGACTTTCGATAAGTTTTGAAATTTTAGGGATATCTTAGAGAATTTTAGAAACTAAGGGGCATTTTGGGAGTTTTCCCTTTGATCCAATCATCCAAGATTCAGTGCACCGTGCACCACTATCGTAAATAAACTTTTCATGTTTAGGAATCAAGGAAAAAAATTAAAGTAGCTATTTGAAGCCAGGTAAGTTGGATATAATATTTAGGAAACTAGAGGTTTGCTTTATACTAAAATTAGCTTTGATTTGCAAAAGGCCTTGCTAAAATTGTGTAAGAAGGGAAAATTTCCTACCGAAATTATATATACAACATAAACAAAAATTACTAACCAAACCCTGAAACTTTGTTGGTTTGCCCATATGCTTACAATTCATGATAGTGATAAGGAAAATCAAGCTTAACTTTCTTGATCAAGACGTCTACTGAGAGCACAAACATCAGCATGATCATAATTCACATTTGTTGTTTATAAACTGATAGATATTGATAGTTTTTGAACTATATGTTAAACTTTCAAGTGAAATAGTCAGAAAGCTAAGTCAAAGTAACTTTGTCTAGGTTGTCATGGCCTACCTAGTTCTTGGGAAAATGAATTTGGCTTTAATGTATTGAAGATTGGAGAAGTATTGGAGATAGTAGCATTATGAATGCAGGGAAAACAACAAACAAGTTCAATATAGAGGAAGAGGATAAGAAGTTTGTTGGGGAAGTTTTGGAGAGGAAGGTTGATAGGTGGTCAGTGGTCTCTAAGGTTGGCCTCAAGAGTATATGGAAAGGTGTTCTCCACCATTGGGGAAAACTTGTGGTTAAAATGAGGAAAATGAAGGATTTCGGTCAATATAGCAAGGGCATAGAAAGACCCATTCCCTCATATATTGGTGATTACATGGAAAGGAAAATGGGCGAAATCTTGGAAGACCATACACAACTGCCAAAAATTGAATGCATTGTTAAGTTAACAAACTTAAAAGGTTGACAACGACCCACCTATTATGGCACTTCTAAGAGGCAAGGATGACATGGAGAATGTATGAAGAAATTGTTTGGCTAGGCAAGTCTTAACAATACCTCACCATGAGAATGGCCTTTCTTTGAAGAGAAAAGAAAATTACATGAAGAGATTCTCAAAGTTTAAAATGGATTAATAGAAACTGAACACATATGGAGAAGGGAAATATCCTAATGGAAAAATATGGTTTTGAGTTGTAAGGTAGAGATTTTAGCTCCTTTGAGACCTCTCATCAAAACTTAGGGGATTCACTATATTTAAAGCCTCTATAACATGTGTATGGAAGGCCTATTTAAAAGTACCTGTATATGTGAATTTTTGAGAAATAAAGCTCATCCATTTTCTATTCAATTTTAAATGGTTGCTTTATGTGGCACCTTTTTATATGTTAAAAATGTGTAAAAATGGCATTGTTAATATCCCTTCGTTTAAACGCATGTGATATCCTTGCATATTTGTGAGTGACCCCTTGAGGAGCCAAAATGGACCCATTTTTAAGATAGCTTAGAAAATTCTATATACGTATAGATACACTTAGGACAATAGTCGATCACCTTTTCTGGTATACACGTTCTCACTATTTAATAAATGATCATTTATCTTCTAGGAAAACATATGTTAATCACAGCCAAGGAAAATTTTACAAACTACTGCTTGCATTTGTTAAAAACTTGATCGCATTGCACCCCTATTTTTGATAAAATTCTCAAATTATTGCTCATATTTTTTTTAATCCCTCATGCCTCTGTAATTTGGTTAGAACTTATGAATTAAAGCTCCTCAAATTTCATCTAAAACTTAGATATTACCCTTGTAACTCTCTAAAATCACTTTTCATGTCTAGAACTCGAAGTAAGAAATTAAAGTAGCTCTTTAAGAGCTTGGTGAAATCCGATGCAATCTTTAGGGCAAGAGAGGCCCATCGCAATGCAAAACTTGTGTGGGAAAGGAAAAATCCTTACCAAAATCATATAATATAGCCTAAGGTATCCTGTCGGAAAATTGTGAAGAAAATAGCAACTCAAATTTCCAAGTTCCTCCTCGTTAAAACTCAACAAAACAAGTACGACACAAACAAAAAGTACTTAGCAACCCCTGAAACTTTGTCAATGTGGCCATACATTTTTATAAATCATGATAACGACGAGGCGACTCATGCATGGTATGTTCATGTTGTGTACGTGGAAGCCTGACTTTCCTGAGCAATATGGCATCTGTTGACCAGAGCTCATCAGGCATCACCGTAGGCGTAGCAATAATCGCAACAGAAGGAACCAGAGCCCTCATCGGCGCAGCAGCTAGAGCACTCACTGCGATGCAAGCATTCGTCCGGGCAGCTGGAAAAATCTTGCATTAATGCCCGCAGTGCTCCCACGAATATGCCCATATTCTGCGTGCCCAGCTGGATGATCATCATGACCACTACTGCTAATTATAGTATGGGTGTCGCACCTAGCGCTCAGTAAGCTCATCTGCACGATAATCAATACGATCGATACCAGCACTACAGTACATGAGCTACAGCTGGAGCTTACCATTCTTCTTCTCTCTCTCTCTCTCTCTTACAATCACCTCCTCTAGAAATAGATTCGGTAGCGGAACAATCAAGGAGGAATTTCTTCGGTAGACGGCAGGAATTGGCTTTAATATTGTCATAGGAACCAGAACATGCTGCCTAGCTCTTGCAACGAAGGAAGTCTACCATTTCTTGTCACATGTTAAGCTCAAAGACAAGGCATGTTCTTATGCATTAAAAAAAAATTCACTAAAAATGTGCCTTTAGCAAAATTGGTCTACATTCTCAATCTTGACCAGAGATATGACATTACAAGAAGTTGTCCACACACAATTTTTTATTATTCTTTTCCAAATGAGATATTGATTGTACAAGTTTGATTTAATTTGTTTTATACCACAATCCTTTTGTAAGTTGCTGGGTTTTTTCTTCTTGCATAGTATAATTGTTAGCAACTTCAATGTTCTCATGCATTTTCTTTACCATTCAAAGGTCGATGGCCCCTTATCTCAATGTTTCTCTTCATCTCCTTAATACTCTTTCATATTTAAAAACTTGTTTTTGGTTGAATGGTTTGCATGTAGTTTGTGCGTGTGTGTGGATATATATGAAAGTGGATTATTTTGAGGAGAGACATACATCAAGTAGACCTCAAGTCCTAATTATTTTTCAATTTTCCATCTCATCAAGCCTTGCATGTTTAAATAGATGAGTTGGCTATTAGCTAGCTATATAGGCTACGTTGATAGTTAAGTAGTGGTTAGAATAAGTTACATGGATGATTCATTAAGCCAATGTCTATTCCCTTGACAGTCTTATGGACCTTCATGTGATATGTAAAAGCAAGAAAGTGGCATGTCCTTGATATACCGTCTTCTTCATGGTTCGTGACCTTTGGGATTTTAAATGTGGCCCACACAATGGACATGCATGATAACCTGAGGTAATCGGACTTGTCCCAACACCTCTATCCAGTGAATACAAACTTGAACGAGCTATGATAGATATTACCAACGAGAACTGAAGCCTACTTACTTGAAAACTATCCGAATCCCAGAAAGCCATGCATGCACTACAAGAGAAAGGCCCTATAGATGCGCACCATACACACGAAATAGCCGGCGTGTTTATCAGCGCATCTATTGGCGCTAGTATATAAAATGCGTCTATATACCCGCGTTTTTAAATGCACTTATAGATGAAAAAATAAATGCACATATTTTTCATTTCTCATAAAGTCTCTAAATATGACCAAACATCTTAATAGCTACTATTTTTTTGAATACATTACCAACTTTACTTCTTTCTGAGTATTACAAATATACATCCAATCATTCAAAGCTAATTATATAGGCTACAATGAATGATCAATCTCATCTTCAATGAGATCGGACCTTGCTAGACTATCTACCTCTAGGTCTATGTTACCGATAGGCAATGAAACAAATAAGTCTATCCCACTGTCAGATGTATTGCTATGCTCAACTTCATCATCATCATCTGCAACCATATTGTTATCCTCTTCTGTGCTTCCTTGAACGTCCTCACGGCGATCATCTTACACTACATCATATATATCATCGATCATGGCATCATCATATGCATCATCATTGATTGTTGGATTGTCATCAACTATCTCTATGTTGGTAGCATTGCCATATATTGGTTTTGAACGATTAGATATGCGAATGACGTGCCACCATCGGTTATTGTTTACCATTGGGTGATACACAACCTGCATTTAAAAAACAAAAATTAAGAAACTTAGATATTTATTGTATTTTGAGAATGTATCAAGAAGTAATATATATGAAAATAAATAGCTTCTAATATACCTGCTCGCATTGTTGAGGTAGTACGAATGTGTCATTCTTGCCTTGGTGAAATTTTATAGAGTCAATCACTACAAAACCACTTGGATGACGTCTAATTGTGCAATGCTCACTCGTTGTTACTACTTCTTTAAACCACTTCACATCTAGTATATATATAAAAAATCTCCAAAAGTCAAGCTTCAAAATATCTTGGATCAAGCCACAATAACCTTCCATGGTTCCATTGGTATCCTGGAAGTTTGCAAGGATGCAACAATCCTAGGTATTTCTCTTATCATCTATATGTTGAGTTCGAAAATGTTTGCCTGCACACCAAATAGCATTGAACAATGTGCACTACTAGTACATTGTTGAGATCATATTAATGATTTAGTTAAAGATGAAACACGTGAAATTATTATATCATATATAACTAAAGATAATTCAATTATAAGTATGTCTCACCTTTGATAAGTAACCTCGTGCGTATTCCCACTCCTCTTGCAATATATCCATCACCTCCTCTTTTTCCATCTTCTCCATTTCTTCATGTAACCAATCTATATCAATATGACGTGGAAGCACACTTAAATGTTCTGGAGATGGGACATTATGTCCATGTCTAGCACGAAATGCTTGTCTTTCGCTTACTCTTCTTGCCCTTGCTTCTTTATATAGTGTCACCCATTTGCTCATTACTTCGCTGTTAAGCACACAAAATACATTTAACTTACGAAGTTCCTCTTTCATTAGCACTTTGCTCATTCCTTTTCCTTGAGGTATTATAGAGGTCATCCTCAAATCTTCATCATCTTTCCATAGTCGTGGTAAAGAGGGGTCCACTTTAGTAAGATATTCAGAGATTTGTACAAGGGATGATTGCACTAACCAACCCTCAACCATGCTTCCCTCGGGCCATGCATTTTGCCTTACAAAATCCTTTAGGGTTTTCATAAAGCTCTAGAAAAAACATCCACCTTGAATGAACTACCCCACAAATTGCAATCTCATCAATCAGATGTACGAGTAAGTGTACTTGAGTAGTCAAAATGGAGCGAGGAAAAGTTTCCTCCACCAAACAAACCACCTCAATGGACAATACTCGAGCCTCTTGCAACGTATTTGGATCGATTTCCTTCAAACTCACAAATCTACCAACATGCAATTGAGAACGATGATTAGTTTTGTCCATAAATTCAAACGGGTTTACTAGGTGATGTACATAATATGTAAACTAAAAAATAAGTATAAAGTATACATACCTCGCGAGCTCACCTATCTTGTAAATGATATCATGCACATCTTTCGAAACACAATGGGATTTTGCTAGTAGGAAGGATGAACTGTATGTAAATATTCATACATTGTTAATTAGTTTACATAGTTACTCCACTAATTAGTATATTTATGGCTATGAAAATCTTTACCTGAATCATTTTGGGCCAATCGTGAGAGCTCAAACCGGATAGTTTCTCCTCACCTCTTTTCTTTTTCTTTATGAAGGCTCCCTTGAGACATCTCATATATCTTGTCGGAGTTCGAAAGCTATATATCTGCTGCTTCACCATCTTTTCTTCGGTCTTTGACAACATCCAAGGTACATCGATAACTAGATCTTTCCTCTGGGTCTGACGCGTGGCCAAGCTCGTCTCATACGTCCAATGCTACGTAAATCCTCCCTTACATTGATAGAATCATGAGCCCCGATTAAGTGATCCCATAATGTAGAGGTAATATTCTTGAATATATGCATGGGGTCCAACAAGTGATTGATCTTGAGTTCAGTCCAATATGGGAGACCAAAAAATATAGAGAATCTAAGGCACAAACAATATATCATTTCTCGTTCCCATAGTGGAGTGTACTTTAAAGACAAACAAAAGAAGTAAACTAGTTAACGACTCATGCCGATCATTGGCGTGTGTCCAAGTGTCCTTCCAATCTTGAATGGTCAGAGATTGTGGAGTTCTTCCATTAGTGGGGGGTGCATATTTGGGGTGGTCAATAGGAAGAAAACGATGATGATTGTCATAGATAACCTTCTTCAAGCATGTCGGTCTAGAAGAAACCAAAGAGGGACCGCAAATTGGACATGCATGATATCCTGATGTAGTTAAACCTATAAAAACAAGTGGATTAATGATGACATATATTTGATTAAGGGTAAGAATGAATAAAATAGAGTACGCAACTACTTGAACACTCTCCATAGCCTGGAAAGTCATGCATGGTCCACAACAACATGCCCTTTAAAGTGAAATCTCTAGAGGACAATGATGCTCTCACATCTTGCACCTCAATACCTCTCCATAGCATTTCTAGCTCCTTGATCAAAGGCTCTAAGTAAACGTCCATGTTTTTTACTTTCTATTTTCCAGGAATCAAAAGGGACAACATTACATGTTCTTTTTTTATTGCTATGGACGGAGGGATATTATAGTTCACCAATACCACTGGCCATACACTATATGAGGTGCTTTTGATGCCAAATGGATTTGTTCCATCTAATCCTAGACCAAATCTCAAATTTCTGGGTTCTTCTTTGAAAGTAGGCCACAAATTATGTACGTGGTACCAAGCTGGTGTGTCTGAAGGAATTCTCCACTTTTCATCACTTGAATGGTAACTAGCATGCCATGACATGAGTCTCACAATAGATTCACACTTAAACATAAGTTGAATATGTGGAATAATATGAAAATGTCGCAAAACCTTACGAGGCACATCCATTGATCTCATCTCCTGGTTGTATCTTGGTTCATCACAAATAGGACACTGTCATGCAGATGCATGATCCCCATGAAACAAGATGCAATCATTGACACATGCATGGATTTTAACGTAATCGAGACCTCCAAGAAATGTTAAGAAATGCCTTGCTTGCTCCCTTCTATTTGGTAATTTATTTCCATTTGGAAGCATTTGTGACAATAACCTGCATATATTGTGCAAACAGAGTTAACAAACCGCGAATATTGTCTAGAAGCATTTATGAATTAATATCAAATGATACATACTTCAATAATGCATTCAAGCTAGCATTACTCCATCCATAAATGGTTTGTAAGTTCAGTATCTCAAGAGATGCACGTAGAACGGAGTAGGTACAACCTTCGTACAATGGAGTTTTCGACGCTATGTGTAGCGGGCCATCTGTCTCTCTAGTGACGCCTTCCCCCCGAGCCTCATGGGAAAATAAATCCTGCACCATGTTGTCCAAAATCTCTTCCTCCAAAACTTGATGGGTCATTTGAAGAGGGCTGCTATCGTCATCATCAGTCTCTACTCTTCTTGAGGACTCTGCCATCGTAGCCTCTCGACGGCCTAGAGGGACCATTTGAGGATGTGGTACCGCATCCTGCTCAATAAAAAAAAGGAGGTTTTGTTTAATGGTGAAGACGCAACATAGACCAATAATATTTGTGCAAATAAAGCAGTAAAATTTACCGGGTCTTTTTCTTGGTCCCACTCTCCATACATGCTAAGGTGTGACATTGTGATTCGACGTGCTCGAAAAAAATATCCTCGACAACGATCACACATACATTTGATTTTCCATCGTAGCCAAGCGTCTGGATTGTGAAGACGCAATGTCTCATCCTCATTGGAGGATATATTGTTTGTTGACTCAGCATGTCCCATACTAGTAGAAGATGACGACATAATTACACCTGAATCATAAGGACATATATGATTTCATTTGGTATATATGTCATATTCCCTAAATGCATTGATACTTACAACATGGAGGAAAACATTTTGATATTGAAAGACTAGGAAAGTCATGTTGATCCAAAAACAACCAAAAGCTAGCATCTAGTCAGTTTAATTATAATTGCGCGTCTATCAGCGCGTGTAATATGTCTTATCTGCATATATACACGCGCAATTACACATGCTTACAGATGCGCCACGCAAATATGAAAAAAAATTAAAAAAAGTTGTGGCTTTCTTTTCAAATCAGTGCTTTCTTGCGTTTTTTACGTGTTTTCTGCAGTTCGAGCTTGACATCACTAATCATGTCTATCTATCACTTCATGAAGAAAATGAGGGAAGGAAATAAGAGTAAAAAGAGGACAGGAGGAAGGAAGAGCCAAAGAGTAAAGAACAAGAGCCAAAGAGCAAGGAAGGGAAGAAGAATCAAGCAACCTACCAAGGGAAGGGAGAAGGAGGACAAGGAGCTTGCAACCTCGCCACCCGTCGGAACAAGCAAAGAAAGTGAGTTCTTCTTCTCTCTCTCAATCTTGTTTGCTTTCTCTTTGTCTGTTTGTGCCTCTCTCTCTCTCTTTACAAGCTTTAGATTGTCATCTATGGAGATTTTTTGCACGTTTTTTATAACAGTTTGCAAAATATGGTCCGACTTTGCACGTCTGTCAGCCCATCTAGATGATAGTTTAGCCGCAGGTATAGATGCATTTATAGACGCACTAACAGACACGGGTATAGACGCAGGTATAGATGCACCATGTAATATGTTTTATCTGCACAGGGTAGTAATGGATTTTTGCTTGTGTAGATGTGGAATCCTGGATCTTCCAGCACTGATCCTGAGTTGGAACGCATGAATAACACCTTAGCAGAGTTTTCTAGAGGTGTTAGTATCTTTTTTGGAGGTTTTCCGAACAAGGAGCAATTCATGGGGGAGATGACCAGTTATCTTGGTCGCCCTCCCACTACAGAGGAGGTTTTTAGTGTCTGGGACACCTATTACATCTTTGCCTAGCATTGTTGCACAAACACCAAACCTTGGCACACCAAACCTAGGTACACCTCTACTAACAGATACTCCATGCACTATGTATACACACAGATCAGCTAATGCACAGGGATTAGCTGAAGTACATGGATCGGCTGAAGCATGTGCATCTGCAGAAGCACATGCAGCGAGTGAGGTAGAGGGTAGTGCCCGTCAAGGGAGGACGGAGAGTCATGTGGGAGGACGAGGAGGTCGAGGGCTTTGTGGGGATTGCCTAGGAGGTGGCTCTTGATCACCTTCATCGGGAAATGAGAGAGGTGAGCCTCCAGAAATGTACTACTCTGTCATAGATGTTGGTGGTATCTTGCATAATCCTGAGGGGAGGGAAGTGATAGCCTACTTGAGGAGTGTCGTGCATGCCATATACAAAGATTGTATGATTCCCTTCAAGCACAAAAAAAATGGTCTGTGGCAAGAGGTGCTGCGGGCAGTACATAGAAGATACCCTAATCCCGAGAATTCACGATTCTTAGATGATTGGGGACGGTCAATGATGAGAGACGCGCTTCATAACATGCAGTCTCACCTTATGACGCATGCCAAGGAGTCACTGCAAAGACAAGAGCAGGGGAGCCCTAGATATGGCCAACCACCCAATTACCACCGTAGGAAGTGGAAAGAGGCCAAGAAGAGAGCAGCACAGAAAAGGACAAGTTGCCAGCATGCAGAGGCGCGATGTATCCAGATGGCAACCATGGGATCTTCGTATTATGGATCGGGTGGCAGGGAGTCATGGGAGGCTAAGTTTGTAAGTATTATTTGATTTCTTTTTTTAAATTAAATTTTGTAATTTGTTTCAATTCATTATGTAGTGTGTTCTAATACGTTGTATCTTAAAATTGTTTTGTAGTATTATATCGTTGGTAGGATGCCTACTCCTAGAGAGGTAGGCTACCATCGAGGTCATAACCGGGCGTCCACTTGGTAGCATTTCTATGAGGAGGGACTCATCATGGAGGAGCAATATAATCATGCCATGAGGATTCCACAATCAGAAGAGGTATGTTTTATTTTTTACATGAAAAGTATAGGTAACTCTAATTTATTGTTTGTAATGCTATTTATATACATTAATCCTTTGTGTAGGCAAACCTTGATGCAGTTGAGGATAGCGAAGGGGGGGACTAGCAGTAGCGGTGGCGGCACCGGCACCAGCATCGGTAGCGGTGGTGGTAGCGACGATGATGTCTCTTCTGAGGAGATGTAGAGGAGCCCCATGCATGCATGCCTCCCCTTGGCTTGTAGTTTTCATTTTTTATATGTATTACTTTCAGCTAGTGCTTGCGACCATGACCATGCTTGAGGTCACAAGCACTAGAACTTGTAATGTAAAAACGTTTGATCTATATATATGAAATTTCATATTCTACATACATTGTTTTGTTTTTAGTACAAAAATCTTCAAAATATGTACAAATATTTTAGCATAGTAAGCTCATGTTTTAGCATAGTACGCTCATCATGTGTTATTATCAATATGTAAACTTTGGCTCTCCACATTCTTTTACTTTTAGTATAATAATATTTCTCTGTTTTCCCTAAGCATACAATTTGATGTTGATGGGGGGAAAAAAACCAGAGAGCATGGTTTTTTTTTCATACCTCTGTTTTTGCGCGTCTATCCGCGCGTCTAAATTGCAGGAAAAATGTGTGTCTATTATCGTCAAAAAATTACAAAGTACACGCCTTTGTAGATGTGCAATTACACGCATATATAGATGTAGAATATAAATATATCTACTTTTTTTATAAATATGATTATATATTTACGGAGCACGTCAATAGGCACGCCTATATGCGCATGTAGGTTTCACTATAAGCACGCTTGTAGACGCGAAATTTTAGACGCGCCAATAGACACGGTAATAAACGCACTCGACATTTTTTAACACAGTTCAAATATTGCGTCTACAAGCACGTCTATGGAGCCTTTTTGTTGTAGTGATGGTCCACATGAGAATGACTTGAATATTGACGGACTGTTGACCATCACGCTTGCTCATATATTGCAGGGTGACCCACTCCTCCCACAAAATCTTAAGCTCATCGACTAATTCTTCATAGAAAGCCATGGAGGGATATTGTAGTTGACAAGGACTATAGGCCACACACTATAAGAAGTTTAGCACAGACCGAATGGGTTTACGCTTTCCATAGTAAGACTGAGCCAAAAATTCCTTGGCTCTCGAGCAAAGTCTGGGAAGGTAGAGTCAGTGTGACTCCATGTGCGTGAATCCATTGATATTTGTTGAACTCCATCTGTGGACCTATTCTGTGTATGCCACGTTGTCAAGCTCGCCATGTTGGATGTATGAAACATGTGGTTTATGCAGGGGATAAGAGGAAAGTGTCTAAGAATATTTTGAGGAATGGTTTGCCGTTGCAAGTCCTATCTATACCTGTGAGCACCACACTTTGGACATGTTTCCATAGTCTCGTATTCTCCTTGGAACAGTATGCAATCGTTGATACATGCATGGATGCTATTGTAGTCCATGCCAAGCTTTCGTAAAACATGTCGCGCATCATCACGAGACTCAGGCATGGTATTTGCAAGTGGTAATATATTACACTTTAGTAACCTGAAAAAAAATCATAAAACACCTTGAAAAAGCATAAATTTTTTAAATGATAGTATTGAAAAGAAATCAACGAAGCGTACATACAAGGTACTTGAACAACTCGGTCACACTCATATTGCTCCACCCGTATTTTACTTGCACAATTAGGAGTGCAAGCAATGTCTTCATGCAAGATACTCAACACCCACCATATAATGGTATAGATGCTTCCTCTCTAAGCGGATTAAAAGTTTTGATATCCATGGGCATCAATGCATCGATCATTGCCTCCATCTCAGACTCCAAGATTGTAGGTAAGTTTGGAAGGCTACTTGTCTCCTTTGGTATTGACTTTATAGATTGGGTAGTACATTCCAAGTGGTGGATTGGCTCAGGCGCTCCATCCATCGCACGCCCACAAACTCTTCTAACTGGCCGCAAATGGTGCACTCCTCCTTCAGACGAGACATCACCTCCGTAGATAGAAAATTTTCCAGCCACACCCAATGTTTTTGTATATGGTATTCAATTAGCTTGTGAATGCAATGCATGATTGATATATACTTTTCTTACCATTTGCTCAAAATCTCAAATCGCTTGATCAATGATCTCAGATTGAAACTCATCGAAGCGTTGTACGTGTTCTATAGAAAATCGACGTTTTTGTCTAGTTGCGAGCTTACATTAAGAGCAAGGACATGAGACACGCTGATTAAGATACGCCTCATGATCTTGAACATCATGACCTTCATTGTTTTCCATTTGGTCTATGTTACGACAAATAATTTGTTTTTGTTATCATTCTTTTTTTCTTTCTTAAATTGTTTGAGAAGGGATTTCTTCTCTTGTAACTCAACAAAATTAACGTATGTAAAGTCTCCAACCACCCATAAATTAATGTATGTCGGAGTGTTTCTCGTCTCGTGGTATTGCACCGGACCTTGCCACTACTCTCTCTTTGTTTTTTATCCATTCATTCTCTTCTCTTGTTCCATCTCTATCTCTCTTTTTCTCTTCCTTTATTATGTTGTATGTTTATTTCCTCTTTCTTGTTCCTTCTTTCTTTTTCTCTTCCTCTCCCTCTCTCATTTCCTTTAACAAAACATCTCTCTCTCTCTACTACCAATTTCCTTTAACAAAATATCTCTCTCTCTCTTGTTAAAGAATCTCCCTCTCTCTACTACCAATTTCCTTTAACAAAACATCTCTCTCTCTCTACTACTACCACTACCACTACCACTACAACTACCACTACAATAAACAAGAAAAGAAGAAAAAACAACAATAACAACAACTACTACTACTACAAGAACAAATAAGAAAAGAAGAGAAAACTACTTCTACTACCACTACTAGAATAACAACAACAAATAAGAAAACTAAACAACAATAAACAAGAAAAGAAAAAAACTACTACTACTACAACAAACAAGAAAACTACTACTACTACTACTATTACTACTACTACTACTACTACTACTACTACAACCATGACTACGACTACCACAACAACAAACCACTACCACTACCACTACCACTACAATAAACAAGAAAAGAATAAAAAACAACAAGAACTACTACTACTACTACAAACAAGAAAACTATTACTACTACTACTACTACTACTACTACTACAATCATGACTACGACAACTATGACCACGACTACGACTACCACAACAACAACAAATAAGAAAAGAAGAAATTAAATAACAACTACTACTACTATCACTACCAGTACCACTACCACTACTACTACTATTACTACGACTACCACAATAACAACAAACAAGAAAATAAGAAATTAAACAACAACAACTGTCACTACCGTTACCACTACCACTACTACTGCCACTACCACTACCATTACTATGACTACGACTACCACAAAAAAAAAAAACAAGAAAAAAAGATTAGAAGAAATAAAACAACAACAACAATAACAACAACCTCTCCCTCCCTCTCTCTCTCCCTCCCTTCCTCCCTCTCCCTCTCTTTCTCTCTTTCCCTATTATGTTTAATGTTTTCTCCCTCTCTCTCTCGTTCCTTCTTTCTTTTTCTCTCTTCCTCTCCCTCTCTCATTTCCTCTCTTTCTCTCTCAATACATATGATTTTTAACAAAAACAAGTAAAAGAAAAGAAGAAAAAATAAAAACAAAGCAAGAGGGAACAATGCACTCACGGCAAAAGCTCAAGGATGGATTCAGCGGCTCCTCTTTGCGACAACGGCTCCTCTTCGCCCTCCGTACACTTCCCCTCTTCTTCGCAAATGGCGGTGGCAACGGTGAGAAGCTTTCCTTCTCCCTCTTTTTCTCTTTCTCTCCCTCTCCCTCTCAAATGCAAGATGGAGTTCACTCTCTCTTTTGCTCTCCCTTTCACTCTCTCTTTTGTTCGTTCGTGCAAAATAACACACTCGGGTTTTGGCCCGCACTTTTTTGTTTGAGTACCGTTGCTATTTGCGTCGCAAATAGCGACGCCGCTAATTTGCGTCGGAAAGTGCCATCGCTATGCCTCTGTATCCCTATAGTGTTTGCTTGCATTGATCTTCTTTTTCTTCTCCTTCTTCTCCACCCCTTTGATTGCATTGATCTTTTGGTCATCTTCTTCATGGTCCTTATGATCTTTTTCTTCCTTGACTTTACCTACATTAGTCTTCATGTCCCCCTCAAGAAAATATACTTGTATGATGACTAGAATATCTTCAAAGTATTCAAATAAGATCATTGATTATACTTTAAAACAAGTATATCCATCCATCCATACAAGTGGAACCAAACAAATCTTCCATGTAGTATAGATGAGCAACTCTTCATATAACCAATAAAAAAAACTTCATACTTGATGTTCTCGAGAATAACCAGCAAACCAGATAATCTTGAATGTGCTAAAAAAACATAAGCTCTAAGAAGCATTAGATTAGTATCAAAAGATACTAGTTGTGAAAAACTTAATGTCAAGCTTGATGATGCTTGATCTTCAGGTGGACTGCTCCAAATCTTCTTCTTGAGGGTTAACTTGCTATAAACTAATAAAATTTGAGTAAGAAAGGATTATTTGAGCTAAGAATAGTGAGAAAATGAAGTGGAAAAAGCTTGAAGAAAAATGGCTATGGAGACTCTATTTAGGGTTTCAGGACAGGACTGATTTTTATGTTGTAGCAGCTCCCACCATGGACTATTTGGGCCCAAAATTTATTAGGAGAAAGCTTATGTGATGGGCTCCAAATTCCCTATAGCTAATGAATGAACCATGGTGTGCAAGAGGAGAATTGATGGTACGAACAATGACATGTGCATATAGGAGAGCAATGACAAATTTCAGCAATGCCAGGCAGAGGGAGCAACAATGTTGTGCTACGATGTGACAGAGAATTGTGCAGGAAGTCAATGGAGAGAATTATAGAAGAAATCATGATAAGATATGGCCTGTAGAGAGAGTTATTAAAGCTCAAAGTAATATAGGTCTAGTATGGCTATCACTTCCAAATAGTGGGCATGAGATTTAAGGTGAGAGAATCAAGACATGCATTCAAACTAAACTGATAAGAAAAGCTAAGAGGACTGAGAGGAGAGCTAATCCATGCTTGAATGAGCTCTGATACCATGTCAAAAACACGAATCTAGAGCGGGTGGAAGATGAAGACAAGACTCAGGATGACATAGACAATGAAGAGACTGACTATTACACAAGTGAATTAAGTTCCAAGATAAAAGCTTGGACTCATAAACAGAATCTTGTGTAAGAGACTAAAGATGATAATGACACTTATTGAAATTAGAAACTATCATGTTTAGCTTCATGAAAGTGATAGTCAAGTACAATGTTTTATGGTAGATGGATAGTAGCGTTCCCCACCACTGTGCTTATGGGATTCAATCACCTCTTCCTAGTGTACTTGCATTTCCCTTGCCCGCTGCTCCATACAAAGAGGCATATAAGTAGATAGTGTGATTGCCAAACTCTCAACAAAGTGTACTACTAATTATGGAATGTTTTATGAGCATGGAAAGTTGCTTGACTTAACAAGTTATATAGATGCAGATTGGGCTAGTTGTGCCTATGATAGAAGGTCATCTAATGGTTATACTTTTAGCCTCGGTAGCAGTATGATCAAGTAGAGTAACAAGAAGCAGGTTGTCTTGTGAAACTACTTCATGACTTGGGTATACAGTTAGACAAGAAGCTCATATTGCATTGTGACAATCTTAGTGTGATATTGACTAGCAACCCTCTCTATCATGCTAGATCCAAACACATAGAGATTCATTACCACGTCATCAAGGAGATGGTTCTTGCTGGACAAATGGATCTACTCCATGTAAAGATAAAAGATAATGTAGTAGATATATTTACCGAATCACATGGTAAAGAGAAGTTTGTGTATTTCAGGGAGCTACTTGGAGTACAACAATTAGTTTGAGCTTGAGGGGGAGTGTTAAGATTCAATCTCATGATCACCATCACCAACTCTATCTTGACAGCTATAGTTATATATCTATCATCATCTACCATGTGTGTTGTAATAAATGAGTGGAAGACTCAACCATAGTTAGTGACCTAGACTATTATGTAGTGTTTGACTAGACCTTAGTCTACAGTTCTCAATAATGAAGGTGAAGAATATGACATTACTCCACCCTCTGTGTGTGGGCTTCTCTCATTGTCTATCTTTCTCTCTCCCTCTAAAACTTTGACACTCTAGTGGATTGTGGTTGTTCACTTCTCAGTGATGGGTTTATTCGTTTGTTTTTGTGGTTCCAAGAGTGTTGCAAGTCCTATTGGTGAGTTCATTTCTCACCTTAATTCCCCCTTAGTGTGTTTCTTGTTAATGAGATTACTTTTCCAGTTTATGCCTACTCATGATCACCATCACCATTACTTTGCCAATTGTAATAAATGAGTCAAAGACTCAACCATAGTTAGTGACATAGTTAGTTAGTGACCTAGACTATTATGTAGTGTGTGACTAGACCTTAGTCTGTATGCTCTAAATAATGAAGGTGAAGAATATGAGAGTTCTCTACTCTCTGTGTGTGGGGTTCTCTCATTGTCTGTGTCTTTCTCTCTCCCTCTAAAAGTTTGACACTCTAGTGGATTCGGGTTGTTCACTTCTTAGTGATGGGTTTCTTGGTTTATTTTTGTGGTCCCAAGATTGTTGCAAATCCTATTGGTGGGATTATTTCTTAGCTTAATTCCCTGTTAGTGTGTTCCTTGTTAATGAGATTAATTTGCTAGTTTATGCCTACTCATGCACTCGAATGGTGTGATGCAAGGTGAGTTGTGCAGAATTAGGCTTTCACCTTCAATGTAAGATGAGCTACGCATAACCAAGCTTTTCACTTTTCTCATGCACCTCAGTGCCTATAATGCAATGTGAAACCTTCAATGAAATCATTCAAACACCCACCCAAGCAGTCAATGATCAATGTCTCTACTAGGTAGCAAGTTGTAAATGATCGGCTAATTTGGTCAATTCTTGGGCCTAGTGGGGAAAATTCTGATGTTGGTCAGTTCTGTGGTCACACTCGCAGCTCTGGGATCTAGATAGGGTCGCTCAATATTTAGCTCACAACCTATGATATGTTTGGGAGTCTAGCTGGTACTTAAGAATGTCTTCTGGTCCTAGTAATCTTCCAATTCTGATGTCCCAGATGCGAATCTCTAATCCTTCGAGTCCTAGATTTGGTCAAGGGCTACTTAGAACTCGGTCATCTGAGTCATAGTAATATTGTTGGAGTGGTGGAAAAAAGACACCAAATGACAAAAAATTAATGACAATGAATTAGTTTATCAAATGCGCTTCCAACAATGACACTATCCTTATTGTTCAATTAGCAAGGAGGGTTCTAGGCATACATGGAATCACTGAAAGAGATGCCACAATGGATTTTTGATGCTCTCTGTGGACCTAGTGCTCTCTTTGTCAATCTCTCAGAAGCTCAAATGAGTTGTTTCCCCCCTTTTCTTTCCTTTTAATGGTTTCTATTTGTTCCCTTACTCTCTATTTTTCTTCCAAGATATTCAAAATCTTTTTTCCTCTCTTTCTCTACTTCCTTGTTTCCTAGTTATTACAAAGACTTATCTTTTCTTTCTTCTTTATTATTTCCCAAACCTTAATGTATCCTACTAATGAAAACAACATACCACTAATCTAATTAATGTTTCCAAATCTTTCAACATCTTAACTATCAAGCAAAGGAGATCAAATATCCTCCAACTCTCTCACTTCCTACCTAAACTGAGGATTGTTTCAGAGACAAACTCCTACTCCATTCCTCAATTTGCAATGCACCAGCACTCAAGATTGGATTTGTTAGTCCCAACAATAGAAGAAAAATGTCATTGCTATTGGTAGCAACCACTAAGACCATACGCAACACTTATCAAGTCAAGCATTTCAAGCCAGTGGTAATGGCTACCTCTCACATAGCCATTCATGCTCTCGTACAAGGATAAAGTGAGCTTACCATTGAATATGATCATTGCAATCCTCCTCCTTGAGTCCTTCAATGGCTCCATGATTTAGGATGCTAGCTCAAGCAAGCTCCATCTCTCCATGCGCCAAGCTCCAACCTCCATAGTTGTGAGTGTGAGAAAAGAGAAGAGAAGTGTGAATAGTTAATCTTCTATCCAAACCCTCGACAACCTTGATGGTGGTATGTTATACCTTCAGCTCCTCGAAGTGCAAGAGTACATGATCAAAGCGATGTTCGGAGCATAGATGAGGACAATATGCAAATAGAGGGGTCGACATTGCAAGGGGTGGAGGCCATTGAAAGCTTGGAGCATGTAGAGGAGCTAGCACCGGCTAATAATGATAGAAATACAGGAGTCCAAGAATTCTTTGAGAATGAGGTGGACTCATCCTTTCGTGGTGATATGTCTATCGACCTTCCATTGTATGCGGAGTTATGTCAAGAGATTGACATGGGACCATAGGATACTTCATACTTGGAGCATCCACTTACTCAATTCATTGACTAATCGCTTATAAAGGTACATAAGATATACATTTTAAGTGAGATCATTTTTTAAGGATTTATATTACTGTGCTTTGTATGATTTAAATTGATTATGCTAACATCATTCTTTGTTTGTGCAGGTAACCTTTTCAGGATGAGTCGAGGGATGAGTAATGAGGAGTTGTAGGATAACTTCACACGCATGTCTCTAGATCAAATGGCGAGATTCACAGACATGGCCGACCACGAGCTGTCTCGGACACGCCGCTCTACTAGATCCACTTCGGCGCGATCAAATGCTTCAGCTTGAGCAGACAAGGTCGACACTCTAGACTTGAACCAGAGGGAGGGAATGCTTCAGGGTCAGGGGGATGTTGTAGAGATATACAGAGGCAATGAGCCTGCAGTCGGCACGGGATACAGGTGCAACTCCTTGCTCTCATGGTGGTTCTAGGGAGCGTGGCTTAGGTGGTTGCTGTGGAGGCACGAACATGGTGTCTCCATCTCATCGTTTTGCTGGAGTTGCATCACCTCTAGGATTTGTCACACCTGTGGGGATGTCTACTCCAGTTACTCCGGTTTTTACTCAGCCGTCTGCAGGGGGCACCCCTATAGGTGCTACACCGATAGATACTACCCCGGTCGGTACACCGGATGTACAGGGGTCTCCTGGATATGCCCAAGAGCATGGATGTAGGTGGGAGAGGACCCATCATAGGCATACCCCAGAGGGATATGCCTATCTTGTCGATGATAGGTCAGGAGCCATCATCATGAATGATGAGGGGAGGAGGGTGATGGCTCGCATGAGAGAGTTTTGCCAACAAGTTTTTTGGCACAACTACTTAGATCATTGGAAAAACATACTAGAGGGGAGCAAGGACTACATAGTAGCATCCTTGCATGAGGAGTTTCCGACCACAGCAGATAGATTTTCTATGGGTTGGATGATGGACTGCATGTGTGCATATATGTCATACAGACAATCTGATGCATGTAAGGCACTCAAGAGTGGGGCTGCAAAGCCCGAGTGGCTAGATGCGGACGATTAGCACCGACTAAGGGAGGAGACTATAGATTCTCCAGGATGTTGGAGTCAGTAGCGCGAGGTGGCGAGGGCACGACTAGAGGCCGGAGTGGTCCATCATCTTGGGAGTGGCGGCCATAGGACATATCTGGAGGACTTTGTAAGTTTTTCTTTTGTTTTGCTTGCTTATTTTTTTGCAATATCCTTTGTACTAACAATTATGTTTCTAATAGTTAGTATTTTATTTTCTTTGTAGCACTCCATTACAAATCACGATCCGACCGGCCTTGAGACTCGATATGCAGAGAGGCACGGTCTCACTACATTGATTGACTGATTGTATAGACACGACGGCCCTGTAAGTCACTCATCTTTCTTTTCCGTAGTTACCGTGTTTAATTAGAATGCATTATTATATGGTGGACTGATGTGTAGTTGTTTCGTTTTTTGCAGAGTCCGTTCGATGCACCTTTGAGGCAGGATGAGCTTTCGATTGGCGAGGATATGTAGCTCACCCTTGGATCCCTGGAGCTCACACACCCTTCTTTTTTGGTCACCTGATCTATGAAGACATTTTCTATGTAGTATTGATATCTTGTCATGATTGTGCCAGTCTCTTTCATTATGTGATCATGTATTTATTTCATGTATCAGTGTTATGATTTAAGTACACTTTATTTTTGTTTACAGGAGCATTGTACAATTTTTTTTTCCTGTTACCGTTGCTATTAGCATCGCAAATTTACCTGCACGCATCGTTATTTGTGTCGTTATTAGCATCGCATAGTGTCATTATCAACGTCGCTATTTGCGTCGGTATCAGCATCGCAAACGCTGATACCGACGCAAATAGCGGCACTGATACCGATGCAAATAGCGACGCTGATACCGACGCAAATAGCGACACTTATAACGACGCTAATACCGATTGTTCTATGGCGTCGCTAATAACGTTGCTTTTTGCGACGACGGGGGTAAATTTTGTTATTTACATTTTCGTCGCTTTTAACATCGGTATAAGGCCTATATCTTGTAGTGGACATATTTCTTTTTAGCCTTGCACATGGTAGAAATATTCTTAAAACTACTAAGACTACATGCTGTCCATTCTTGTAATCCAAACACAAACACAGTTTCCCCCTTTCTTGGAGCCATAATTATCTTCCTAGAGGCATTGCCATAAGTCTCCACTTACAACAATGCTGTCTAAAAACCCTTAAACTCTCATGCATTAGGTGGCATGGGATTATCCTGTAGCCTATCCCAATTGTGGGGATGATTCACACAAACAGTGAGAAACTGTACCACCTTTGTATTGTCTTTACTCCAAACTCGAGCATATGAAGAATCATCATCCAAGGCTTTTGTTTCAAGCCTTGATTCCGAAATATAGGGCTGCCCCAAAATCACTGGATAACTATATGAATCTTGCACAAAAAATCATATTCATCCCTAACATCTCCAATAGTCAAGAGTACATTTGGACAAGCCATATAAAGATCCCGTGATGAATTGTTTGCCCATATGCGCCATTTAGGATCTACATCAATCGGCCAACCTCCATTCTTAAAAAAACTGTGTGTCATAACATTGATTTTAGAACCATGATCCAAGAGAGCTATGCAAAGTGTCTCTCTTTCTCCCACTTTAACAATCATCTATGTTGTAGCACGAGCCCAATGCATTTGTGAATAATGATTTCTTGGGATAAAATGAGCATCTTCTTCTTCATGTACTTGTTGATGGACATCCCCATTATACATACCCTTCTCTCTATGCTTACTACTGCCCATAAGACCAATTTCAGCCACCACAAGCTTACTATCTACACTCCCATTTAACCCATTTTAAACATCAGCTTTGCCCAAATCAGCATTACATGCATCATCATATTCCCTATGAAGTTGTTTCTCTATGTCTTTGTCAACCTATATCAATGCTTGCAAAACTTCACCATCAAATTGTCTTTTTCCTTTCAGCATATCAATGATTACATCATGAAATTCAAGCTTTACGATTCCAATAACTTCGCCAAGTGTGAATTCCACTCTATTGCAAAGTATGCAATCTTCCAAGACCTTTTTAAGGTTTATGGCACCCTCAAGATCCGATTGCAACATGTAATCATGCTGCTTGCCCCTTTTCATCCCTTCTTGTTTCTTCCCCTAAGATGCATCTTCCATAACATGCTCAGCTATGGCTTTTTCAACATCTTTCTGTTGCTCCATTTTACTTTATGTTATGCACTTAGATGGGCCTAAAAAGGAAGGACCAGTAGTATCCTCATCTCTTCTTCTCTTTTCTTTCACAAGAGCTTCTTGATTATGAACTTTAGCCAAATAAGCATAGGCAAAAAATTAATCTACTAGTGCACTCCATCATGTTCTTCCTCGTATACTTTCACTTGCATCAATCAATTCGGACTTTGTTATTTTGCCCTTTTCCATGAAATCTAATGCTTGCATCTAAATGTGAGATTTTGCTTTAGCCATGCCTCCTTTATGAGCTTCATCAGTCCTTTCAATTCTCAACCCATATGTGGCTGCATCTATGGCAACAAATGTTGTCCTTGTAGCCATCTCTTTCAACCTCTTCTGCATGCCACCATTTCCAAAATTTGGATCTATTGGAAGACTAAATTCTATTGCATATATTTTTCCATCTTTCCAAAAGACTAACCTTTTTTCTTCCACTTCACGATAGGTTGTAGAGTTTCGCTTTTCATTTTGTAATCTGTCACACCCAATGCATCTCCTTTTGTGTCCTTCTTTATACGGCCTTTGGGCTATTGCCTGACCCTTCTCTTCTACCTTGACATTTAATTTTTCAACCTTTTCATAGATTTCTGTCAAATTTAGCCTCAAATCACGCATGCCCTTTATTGATTTATCCACAGCATCACCTTTAAGACTCGAACCAATAGGTATTGCTAGTTTTTCTACCATAGCCATAGGCACCTTGGCTGCAATTTTAGTCCCCCTTTTAAGCACTGGCAAGCCTAGTGCATGTACCCCATCTTAATCTCACACGCTCTCTCTTTAACAACATATGCAATACCTTAGTTACATTAGCATAATTTGATTTCAGTCCCGTTTCAGAATAGGCATATTCTAAATGATCACTCAACTTCTCCTGCAAGAAACGATCTACAGCCTTAAAAAATAAATCAATTTTTTGACTTTCCAATGATTGCTACTCATCGGTTCCAATTGTGCATACAGAATTTCAAATTCACTAAGCAAAGCTATAGCACCCAACCCTTTATTGGGCTTTTCAATCCAATCTATAAATTTCTTTCTAGTTATTACCAATCCTGCATCTTCCAAGAAAAGCTCTTCTCTCAAATTTTTCTTAAAAGCTACCCAATCAGCATCTCTTCTATGTAACTCATTAATCTGATCATGCAATGCATGTATGGCCCAACGGGAGAAATAATAACTCCATGCATACTGCGGTACCCCATTAAACAACATCTTTTCTTCATACAATGAGATGAGGGTTGAAACATTTTGACCCTTTAACTGCTCCAATTCTTGTCCCACACTGCCTGCAATGCCTTCACATCTAAGAAATTAATTCTTTTTTACTTCTTGCCAAGTTTGCATCTATTGTTGTAACAACAACTGCTACTGTTGTTGTTTGCTGCAACAAAGCAACCATCTGTGTAAAGCATCACCACTACTTGAACCTGCAAAATCCCCCATCTTTACACACCTGCTGCTATTGACTTTCACATCGGGTTCACCACTGTCGGAGCGTTAGGGGGGTTAAAATTCTACCACGAGGGTAAGAGATAGTAGGGTGAAGGGAGATTCAAGGTGAGGAGTAGATGGAAGACAAGGGGTTTAAAGAAATAGAAGATGTAGAAGAATACTCATAGAGGTGAAGCCTATCAATTTATTTCTACATCCTGAGAAGATAAATCTCTTGTAGACAAAAAACGTACATAAAATAATAACTTCCTCTCTACTGATCTGGCTGCCAATTTGATGCTTCCGTTGGCACTGAAACGGGGGTAAAATATTAGGATACTTGGCGAGAAGTCCCCTAAATCACTCCTTGTTCTTCTTGCAGTTCGGACTGTTGTTCACTACATGAAAACTGTGATTGCGCATCACACGATTTCCCTAATCCTTCTTTTTGCATAAAATCCCCCAAAAATGATTGAAAGCCACTTTTTTTTTTACATGTCATCCTATTCTAGAAGTTGTCTAAAGTTTTTGGATATTTACAAGAGATAATATCTAAAATATCTAAAATTGGCTAAACTTGTGCACAAATCTAGTATTTTTGAACCATCCACAACATGGACACTGACATTAATGAATAATATGGCATCGGCTGTCTAGATCAATAAGAAAGCCGAATGACGATGCACTCTAGAGGTTTTCACACTCTGACTGTAGTAGCAACACGACAACAAACATGGGTTTTGTATTTTATGATTCACAACCCTCAAATATATCACAACCAAGCCTCAAACAAATTTTTTGTTAACAAGATTTGTATCATGAAATTAAAAAAAGAATCCGAATTTCTTATAAAAAGAGGCTTGCCACCATTTTTTGGGTTTCGAGTCTCAAAATTTTTTAGATAGCCACCAGACCCACCATTAGTTTCCAAATAGCATTTGCCATCACTCCTTAGCATTGACATAATCTCATATCCATGTGGTTCAACCCGGACAATCGATCTTCATCCCGATTTTCTCCAAAGAATACCCGCATGAAGGGCCCAATGGAGGAGAGAAAGGGAGGAGAGAGAAGGACTAATTTTCAATCTTCACGATCAAGTCAGCAATTTCAAAGCTGCGGCCGATGAAATGGAGTGAGAAATTTGAGAAGTAAGTTCATATATTTAGACTATATGCTTCTTTGTCAACCCCCATAGCCCCTCTCTCCCTCAATCATGTTGTCAATAGGGAGATGTCCTTTTTTTTTCTTTTTTTTCAAACCCCCCCCCCCCCCCCTTTGTCACATTAGTTTTTGGGGGCCTTGGGGAGGGCCCAAATGTCACATCCCATCTTTCCAAGTCACTTCTACACTTCTCTTGGTCCTTCACGCGTCCGACATCTGATTTCAACTGCGAAAATTTCTACATGATTGTCTCGGAGTCCCACACTACCTAGAGCTTGTCTTGCTTCATTTTGGCACCTAAAAAAATTATGAGAAATTTGAGACCATTGTGAAATCCGCCTTCAGGAGTATTTGAAATCTCACCTTCCACGACCGCTTAAAATTATTGAATCCGCATCCACCACTTCTAATGAGCTTTGAGTTTTGCCTCAAATTGACAAAGCTAGCACATTCTTGGCACTTTTTGGGTTGTAAAAGCCCTAAAATCCTACTCCGAATTTCTACTCAAAAAGGTCAAGCTGCTTGAATTTAATGGTGATGAAGTGAGTTTAAAAAGAAGGGAAAAAACTTGGATTGAGTAGATGGAGGATTATTTCTTTGCTATTGGAACTAGTCCAACAAATCAAGCACTGATCATTCAAATGAGACTTACAGGAGAAGCACAGCTATGGTGGAAATAATGGTGCCATGATAAGGCTATCTCTAAGGCCATTGTGATATGGAGCCAAATGAAGGTAGCAATCCAAAGTCAATATCTATCTCTTTTCTATCACATTCAAAAAATCAATGAGTTCTTTAAAACCAAGTAGCAATGGTTGACTCTTGAAGGCTATTATTCTTACTTTGTGACCCTGGTGCGCAGATCGGACGCACAATGCTCACGTAGTGAATCCCGGAAGGTCCCCAAGAACAATGAACTCTACCTTTTTGCACAAAAAACCATGTAAAAGCATACACGACAAGAAGCAAGAGACAAATTGGGTTCAATCTCCCCCCATGCCTTGTGTGAGCGCTTCACAAAGCATGTATTTTATGTATATTTCCATCTTCATGCTCAATAATAGCCCAATTTACAAAAATATGACAAGCTTTTAGCTTTTGAGTTTGCTTTCTACAAAAATAGGAAAATAAAGCTAATGGACGGTGCCCATAGAGTCTGGCACGCCCAATCTCAATGTCCAAATAGAAATAATATATCCGGGCGCATAGGCGCATACAAAATAATAATCAATAATCGATGTCTCAATAGACATAACAAAATATAGGCGTGGCGCCTATCAAAATATAATCCAAAGGTCGAATACTCGCTAAACTCCAATGCTTTCCTCTGCCACTGCTGCTATCTCTACACATCAACTGAAGCATTCACAATCGTTAGTAAAATAATACAATTAAACCGACAAAAGTGAATACCTAGCAGTCTTCATCTACATAAATAAATCAACTGGTTAGAAATAAATCCTAACCTTAATTTATTACGAGTGCGCACTCTAAACTCATAAACGTTTATTAATTTAATATGCATTTTGCGGAATCACCTGCTATGGAATCACCCATGTACACACTAAATTAATGAAACGCCCGAAAAGGACAGGCGTCCCCATCAACTTCTCGCACAAAGAATCCTCTTTGTGTATGAGCCCTGGTCATCTAAGTTTACGGAATCCACCGTAAAACCTCACGGAATCCACCGTGGAATATGCCTCCTGGCATCATACCCCCAGGGTGGGATAGCAATTGACCTCAATTGCTATTAGCTCAATGTGGAGCTAACAGAGTGGGGAAAGCATTTAAGTCTCTAGCGTGCATCCATTGTGCTTCCTCTACAGGGTGGTTCTTAAATTTTACTAAATATCTAGAATACCTTCGGCCAATTCTAGTGGTCATGTAGTCAGTGTCTATAATGGCTTCTGGTTCAAGTATTTCAGTCTCTTCTTCTAATAAAGGTGGGTTTTCATAAACAGGGTGGATAGGTAATTGGCCTCTAAATTGTCTCAATAAACTAATATGAAATGTATTATGAATTTTCCAATGAGATGGCAATTCTAACTTGAATGCATTATCATTAATCTTGTGAATAATTCTAAATGGTCCATAAAATCTAGGAGCTAATTTGACAACTGGATGTCTATCTACACTTTGCAGTCTACGCTTTTCTATTCTAAGCCAAACATAATCATCAACTTTGAAATTCATGGCTTATCTTTTCTTGTTGGCTTGTTTGGTATATGATTGTTGGGCTTTAGCAATCATATCCTTAACCTCATCAAAAATACTGTTATGCATAGTAGCAATGTCATCAGCACTCTGAATTCTATTAGACAAAGATGTAACAGGTGTAGATAATCTATATCCATAAATGACTTCAAAAGGTGCTTTCTTTGTAGATGTGTGCGGTGTATTGTTGTATGCAAACTGTAATAAATGCAAATGAGTATCCCATGTTTGAGGTTTAGAGATAGTATATGCACGTAAAAGATCTAGAATGGTGCTATTTGTGGCTTCTGTTTGTCCATTTGTTTCTGGATGAAATGCAGATGAGAAATCAATCTTTGTGCCTAGATTTGCAAACAGTGTAATCCAAAAATTATTACAAAATCTAGAATCTCGATCTGAAATAATCACTTTTGGCAATCCATGGTTAGTAAAAACAATTTTCAAAAATAACTGTGCTGCTTGTGATGCTGTTAAAGTTTTCTTACATGCAATGAAATATGCTTGCTTACTAAATCTATCTACAATTGTCCAAATCATTTCATGGTTAGATTTAGTATTTGGTAAACCAGTAATGAAATCCATAGAAATATGTTCCCAAGGTTTAGATGGAATAGACAAAGGCATTAGTAATCCATACTGTTTACCATGATGTCTCTTTATTCTTTGACAAATCAAACATTCAGAAACGAAATTAGATACATCTGCATCCATATGCAGCCAATAAAAATCTTCAGTTAACATGCGTAATGTAGATATGATACCTCTATGACCTTGATATGGGGGACAATGAATTTCATTCAAAACAAAAGATCGGAATGGAATAGTAACACACAGTCTCTTTTCAAAAAACATAAATCCATCATTATATGACAATGAATCAACAGGAATGAAATTATTTTGAACTAATTTTTTCCAATCAGAATGAAAAGTAATATCCTGGTGATATGTATCTTTCATAGCAATCAAAGAAACAAAAGATATGATAGAAATATTATGAATTGCAGGTCTTCTACTCAATGCATCAGCAACTACATTTTCTTTTCCAGGTTGGTATTGAATGATAGGATGAAAACTTTGAATGAAGGAAGCCCATTTGATATGACGGTCAGAAATTTGGGGTTGGCTAAGTAGATGTCTAATGCTTTGCTGGTCGGTCTTTATCATGAATTCTGAACCCATTAAATAATGCGTCCACTGTTTTAATGCTTGTACAACTGCTAATAGTTCTTTGTCATAAGTGGAATATTTCAGCTCAGAGGGTTTCAGCTTAGAACTAGAATATGCTATTGGATGATTGTCTTGCATTAGTACAGCTCCTATTCCTGATCCGCTAGCATCGGTCACAACTAGAAAGAATGGTCTATTAAAGTCAGGAAATTGTAGAACAGGGGCATTGGTTAATGCACGTTTCAGTAAGTCAAAGGATTTCTGCTGAGTTTCAGTCCATTGATAAACAATTCCTTTCTTAAGAAGTTTGGTTAATGGTAAAGCAAGTAATGAAAAATTACGTACAAACTTCCTATAGAAACTAGCAAGACCAAGGAATGAGCGTAATTCATGCACATTCTTAGGAACAGGCCAATGCAATATTGCATCAATTTTCTTAGGATCAACTTTAATTCCTTCTTTTGATACAATATGACCTAAATATTCAATTTCTGTCTTAAAGAATTCACTCTTTTCAGGATTTGCAAACAATTGATTTTCTTTCAGTAATTGAAAAACTAATGATAAATGGTCATAATGCTCTTTTTCACTTTGACTAAACACCAAAATATCATCAAAGAAAACAATCACACAATACTGATATTTCAGAAAGATACGGTTCATCATTCTACTGAAAGTAGCAGGTGCATTAGTCAATCCGAATGGCATGACTAAGAATTCGTAATGGCCAAACTGTGTTCTGAATGCAGTCTTAAATATGTCAGTTCTATCTAGCCTCACCTGATGATATCCAGACTTAAGGTCAATTTTACTAAATATAGAAGATCCTTGCAGTTTGTCCATAAGGTCATCAACTCTAGGTATAGGATACCTATTCTTTACAGTGATCTTATTTAATGCTCGGTAGTCAATACACATACGATAGGTATTATTCTTTTTCTTGACTAAGAGTACAGGTGCACTGAATGGAAAACTGTTAGGTCAAATTAAGCCTCTATTTAGTAATTCTTTAACTTGACTCTGGATTTCTTTTTGCTCTATTTGATTGTGTCTATATGGTGCTTTGCAAGGTGGTTGTGTGCCAGGTATCAAATCAATCTTATGGTCTTCTGGACGTGAAGGAGGTAAACCTGGTGGTAGGTCTTCTGCAAAACAGTTCTTAAAATATGCAAGAAATTCCTTATGCCTAGGGTGCATATGATTTTCCTTTGCTTGCAATTCATTCACCCAAATGAGATATGATTTAGTACTCTTGCGTAATGCACGTTTTGCTTGAGTATGCGAAAGTAGTGGAAAAATATTAGATGCATGCATACCATATAATGTAATAGGTTTTCCTTGAAAATTAATATTCATTGTGTGTGTGGAATAATCTATATTTGGATTATGCTGGTGTCTCCAAGGCATTCCTAAAATAATGTCGCTTGATTGTAATGGGACAACTAAGAAATTTCTTCTTTCAATATATGAACCAATTTGAATCTCTAAATCTTGTACTTCTTGTGTGCCATTGTACCTAGTGCCTAAAAATGCAGCTTTTATGCGATAATGCGTAGGTACAGTCTGTAATTTCAATTCCTTTACCAATTTTGCTGAAATAAAGTCATGAGTACTACCGTCATCATGCAAAATAGTCTTTTGCTTTCCATGCACCAAACATTTCATAGTTAACAATGAATGTGGAGTAGGCATACCTGGTAAAGTGTCAGAAGTAGTAGTAGGATCATCCTCATCTTCAGTGAAATCTGGCATATCCTCATGCTCGTCTTCGTCCATGGCTCCAAGATAGTTGATATGTGCTGGTGGCTTCTTTTTGAATGACAATTTGCTGCGAGATGCCCTGGCTGGTGACACTTATAGCATACTATTGGCTTGGCTTTGGTTACATTATTTGCAATGGCTGGAAGTGTGGGTACATTTGGATTTGCTTGTGGAATAGGCTTAGGATTTGGATTGACATTGGATGGTAATGCAGGTGGTTTAGGCCAATTCTTGCGGAAAGATGGTGATGAGAAACGACCTGGATTAAACCTTCTAAAATTGGAATTGAATTGTTTAGATCCATAATTACCATTGGCTTGGAATTGTTGTGGTCGTCTGTCTCTTCCGCGTAACTTATCTTCAGTGTCATGAGCTAGTGAGATGGCGTCTTCAAGGGTAGCAGGCTTGAACATGTTCACTTTAGCGTAGTAATGTCCAAGAAGTCCAGACATATACTTCCTCTTATGTGTCGTCTCTGGTACGTCTTCAAGCATGCGTAGCTGTAGGAGTGCATTCCAAAAATGCTCTGTATACTGTGGAATAGGCTCACGATCCCGTTGTTGAAGTAAATCCCATTGCTTGATAGCCTTCTCATGAAATTGCAGTGGAAGGAAATTCTGCATGAACTTCTTCTTGAAATCTTCCCAAGTACTAGGACATTCTATGCTCTTGCGTACTACAGTCCACCATAGTGATGCTTTGTCTATCAGATGATTAGTAACACACTTGATTTTATCTTTTTCTGGATAAGTTTCCTCATGGAAATAGTCATCAAACTGGCTAATGAATGATAAAACATTCTTTCCTTCTCGTATGCCATTGAAAGTGCGAAATTTGAAACTTCGTTTACTTATCTTGGATTCATTGCGAATGGTTTGTGCTTCAAGAGTGGCGTCGATGGTACGGTGAATCAAATCTTCAGCTTGAGGTTCTTCTTTGTCAGTGGATGCTCTTTGTAGTTTTGTCAATTGCGCTTGCAATGCTTGCCTAGCCCTTCTTTCTTCTTCCAGTTGTAGCATGATTAGATCCAGCTTTTGTTCCATGGTAGGCTCAGGTAGGTCGTCTTCAGCCATAGGATCATCCATATGTGGGGTAGTCATCCTGTAAAACTCAATAAACCTTTCTCACTCAAAATCAGGTTAGCGGGATGAGCGTAGCTCAAATTCGGGGTTACAAGGCTATGTATTTTTGGGTATTTCTTTGTCTATTTTCAGAAAATTTGCAATATTTCTATCTTCATTTGCTGAAAATACTTCAGCGGACTTGTAGATAGGTAGAACACCTTGCCACGAACAACTTTCCAGTTCAGAGTTTTTGCATAGGAACGAGTCTTCTAGGAGTTTTAAGCACTAGTCAGTTTTGACTCCAGTTGACCTGTCTGACTTGCAGAGTTGCAGACTTAGCCGACTTGCAGAGTTACAGACTTGCAGAACTTAGGCCGACTTGATGAACTTGCAGGACTTGATTCCACGTGACTTGCAGAACTTGACTTTTGCGGTGCAGGACCTGGAGTTTGTGGACTTGTTTGCCTTGTCTGACTTGAGTAACTTGGCTTGACTTAAGGAAGTTAAGCTTAAAAAGCTTAATCAACAGTCGTCTGATTTTCGTGGGGGGGGGGCCATTTTTTGTCTGTGCGAAAAAATCGGAAGGGTCTTCTGATATCACGACTGAAATTTATGAAGCTTGAAGCTTTTTAAAAGCTTCTAAGCTTAAGATTAAGCCTTGATGAAGCAATTAACTTGAATATGAAGGAAGCTTATCTCTGGTTTTTCCACGACTTGATGAAGGAGATGGATGCGTGGTCCTCTGCCTACAAAGCCTGGTCCTTCGCGATCTGACAGTAGAAACAGGGGTTCTTGATCGCCAGAAGTCTGCCTGTATCGACGGTTCGCGACGAGATTGACTGTAGAACCCGATCGTTCCTGGAGCTCCGCCTTCGCCCGAGATTGGTAGCGATTGGAAGCTCTTGATCTCTGCTCCGCTCTGATACCACTGGTGCGCAGATCGGACGCAGAATGCTCACGTAGTGAATCCCGGAAGGTCCCCAAGAACAATGAACTCTACCTTTTTGCACAAAAAACCATGTAAAAGCATGCACGACAAGAAGCAAGAGACAAATTGGGTTCAATCTCCCCCCATGCCTTGTGTGAGCGCTTCACAAAGCATGTATTTTATGTATATTTCCATCTTCATGCTCAATAATAGCCCAATTTACAAAAATATGACAAGCTTTTAGCTTTTGAGTTTGCTTTCTACGAAAATAGGAAAATAAAGCTAATGGACGGTGCCCATAGAGTCTGGCACGCCCAATCTCAATGTCCAAATAGAAATAACATATCCGGGCGCATAGGCGCATACAAAATAATAATCAATAATCGATGTCTCAATAGACATAACAAAATATAGGCGTGGCGCCTATCAAAATATAATCCAAAGGTCGAATACTCGCTAAACTCCAATGCTTTCCTCCGCCACTACTGCTATCTCTACACATCAACTGAAGCATTCACAATCGTTAGTAAAATAATACAATTAAACCGACAAAAGTGAATACCTAGCAGTCTTCAGCTACATAAATAAATCAACTGGTTAGAAATAAATCCTAACCTTAATTTATTACGAGTGCGCACTCTAAACTCATAAATGTTTATTAATTTAATATGCATTTTGCGGAATCATCCGCTATGGAATCACCCATGTACACACTAAATTAATGAAACGCCCGAAAAGGACAGGCGTTCCCATCAACTTCTCGCACAAAGAATCCTCTTTGTGTATGAGCCCCGTTCATCTAAGTTTACGGAATCCACCGTAAAACCTCACGGAATCCACCGTGGAATATGCCTCCTGGCATCAGACCCTTTAAAAGTACGTGACTTACATATGCATGAGCCAACAAGTGGCACATTTCTATTAGGTCCTTAACCCACCACTCAATGGTAGTTGGAAACACTCCTCAAAATCCTCATAGAGAAGGTAACTTTAATAATCAAGGACACCGGCATGGGGCAAGGCGTGAATCTAGTTGGATAGGGAATAGGACAAGGAGTAGGGCATGGATCTTGGATCCATGTTTGTGCCAGTACAAGCAATGAGTTGGATCTATCTTTTGATGAAGAAGTTAAAAGAGAATCTATGCATGCTTCAATCAACAATCAAAACATTGGGTAGCAGTTTTCTATCATCCAAATTTCAACAAAATATTAAGGTATCCCCTTCCAAATCTTGATCGATCGTGGAACTACACATTTATTTATTTCTCCTAAATGTGAGAAATGACTAAAGTTAAATCTTACACCCTCTAAAAAACTCATTGCGGAACTAGCAAATGAGAGGGAAACAATGTCAACTTAATCCATCAACAATGTCTAGTTTAAACTAGGAAAAGAGACCACAATAACAAATTTTTGAGTTATGCCCTTAGGAATTTCTAATTGCTTATTAGGAATGGAATGGTTACCACGCAATCAAACAAGCATACACTATCAGAAAGGTTTGGTGACATTTAAAAATTTATTGAAAAAAATTGTCCAATCGCAAGGAAATTCTGACAAACCAAAGATCTAGTTAGCCAAGGCTAATCTAATCATGAAGGGATTAAGGAAAAGACTTGTTGTTTATCTAGTGAAGCTCAACAAGGTTGAGGATAGAATAATAAAGACAATCCTTCATGGTTAAGTGAGTTCTTTGATATCTTTTTCAAGGAGCTAACACAATTACCTCCTAAAAGGGATGTAGATCATGAGATCAAATTGGTCCCTACGGCCAAACCCATGGCAAACCCATGGCAACCCCTATAACTCAAGTTCATATTAGGAGCTACTCCAATAGCAAAGAGACCCTATCGAATATCTATTCTAGAATTCATTGAGTTAGAAGAGAAACTCAAAAAATCCTTCAATCAAGGATACATTAGGCCAAGTAACTCATTGCAGGGAAACGTGGTGTTTTTTCAAAAGAAAATGAACATGATTCTTTGCCTTTAGATGGATCACCATGGGCTGAACCAGGTGACAATCAAGAATAAGTCTATGATACAAAGGATTGACAAACTACTTGACCATCTTCATGGGGAAAAGATCTTATAAAAATTTTATCTAATCTTAGGCTATTACAAGATATGGATAAAAAAAGAAGATGTTTGAAAGACTGCCTTCAATACAAGATATTACCATTACAAAAGAAATTATCGTGATGTTTTCTGGATTAACCGATGAGTATGTGACCTTCAACAGGTTCATCCAATATATTTCTGGCTCTATCTTGATGACTTTATCGTTTTCTTATTTGATGAAATCTTGACCTAGTCAAATAAGAATGAATATCATGAGCCGCAACTTTAAGTTGTCCTTGAAACAATGACGCCACACAAACTTTATGTTAATCATAATAAATGTGCCTTCTTCAAGTGATAGATTGAATATCTTAGGCACCTCCAATGACAACTAAGGAAGTTCAAAGATTTTTGGGCTTAATAGGATGGTACAAAATATTTATCAAGGACTATCCCTTGATTGTTGCACCCCTAATTGACTCACTCAAGAAGCAAGTTGCTATTGTGTGGACTTCCACTAAATAGTCTATTTTTGAGAAGCTTAAACGAAGCTTAATCATCATAGCTCCTATCTTGAGACTACTTGATTTGAGCTAAGAATTTGAAGTTATGACTAATGCAAGTTCTCTTGCATTAAGTTGCGTACTCACACAAGAAGATCATTCAATAGCCTATTCTTCTAGAAATTTGAAGACACATGAGAAGAATTATGCCATGCATAATCTAGATCTACTTGTTGCGATTCATGCCCTCAAACTATAGAGACAATTTTCTTGGAAACAAATTCACTTTAATCACTAACCACAAGAGTCTCAAATGGGTCTTCACTCAATTAGATCTAAAGATGAGGGAATAAAGATGGATAGAACTCTTCTAGGAGTATAACTTTGAAATTAAGTATAGCCCAAGAAAGAAGAATGTCATTGTAGATGCCTTGTTTCTCAATGCCTTCATCTTAGAGGAACCCTCTAAAGCAAGATCTCTAGTAGCTATGGTGTCAATGCCAAGTAACCCAATCATAGAAATGGCCAAAGAAGAAGTAACTAAGGATCTAAAGTATCAACATATGTTAAAAGTGAGCCTATCTAAAGAGATAAATCCTAAACTCAAGTTCAAGTATCTAAACTTCTCTACATATTAAGGACTTGTCTACTTCAAGACAAGAGAGTTTAAATCATCAAGTCAAATACCAAAGAGAATATAGTTTCGAAAGCCCATGATTCTCCATTCTTAGGACAACCAAGCTATGCAAAGACTCTCAATATTGTAAGAAGATGTTATCACTAGGACAAGCTCAAAGGAGACATACTTAAATATCTCATTGAATGTCTTAGCTACCACTGAGTAAAAGCTAAACATGTTAATATAGTAGGAAAACTCCAACCACTTCCATCTCGCAAATGAAATTGGAATTTATCAGCATGGATTTTGTAGTTGGATTAACATCTATCCAAGGAGGATATAACTTGATCCCACTGATTGTGGATATGTTGACTAAAGTTACTCATCTTTTGCTAGTCAAGACCAACTACAAGGCTTCAGATATTATAAGGATTTTTTTGAAGGAGATATTTAGATTACCTGGATTCCCTAAAAGGATAATTAGCAACCACGATTCTCTTTTCACTTCACACTTCTGAAAAATCTTATTTGAGGGCATTTGCACCTAACTTTTTTTAACCATAACTTATCACTCCCAAATTGATGGTAAAATTGAGTGGGTTAATCAAGTTATTGAAGACATACTTAGAGCTTACTGTTGTAGGGAATCTAAGTAGTAGATACAATACTTACCACCCTTCATTGAATTTGACTACAATACATCCTATCATCAAAGCATTTAGATGAATCCATTCCAAACTTTGTATAAACAATAATATCTCATCTCATTGAGTTTTTTTACCCTACCCTAAAGATAGAACCTTCCAAGAATATGTTAGAAGAAATGGATGATGAGGTTAAGGCTATCAAACAAGACATCCAAGCTCCCAAGAGTTAGCAGAAAGCATATGCTAATCTAGGAATGCAAGAATGGATCTTTGTGGAAGAAGATATGGTTTTTGTTTGTGTTTGTCCTAAGAAGAGTTTCTTATCTTTCGAAAAATTCAAGAAACTAAGCCCAAGATATTGTGGGCCATACATGATTCTTAAGTGACTCGACCTCAACACTTACAAGTTATGACTTCATGAACAATTGAAAGGTCACAATGTATTTCATCTTAGCCTATTGAAAGGTTATGTAGCTAATTGTGATCATGTTCTTGATTATCATCAGGTTGTAATATCAACCAAGGAGTCCTTGAGCTTCAACTTGATAAGATACTTCATGTAAAAGAATGTAATCTTAGAAATAAAACCCTTAGGAAATATCTAATCTAGTGGAAAGACTACCTAGAAGAGGATGCCACTAGGATTGATGAGGAAACCTATGTAAGTGATTTTTTCAAAATTTTTGACATGATGATATCTTCATTCCTCTAAGGGAGAGAGCATGTAATATTTCTCCCACCCTTCATGTGAATAAGCACTTGGGGATGCTTTTTAAATATTCAAAAGCATCACCACCTCCCTCTCAATCTAAATGCTACTCATCCAAGTGTGCAATCATGACCATGCGTCAATAGCATCATAAGCCTCTGCCATCACACAAATGAATGTCATCACCAAACTAACTTTGAAGCATAAGAAGTGAGAGAAGACTCCACAACAGTGTGAGAATGTATAGACCCTATTAGCCTTCACACGAGACTATAAAAGCATTAGGCAAAGGCATTAAGGTAGTTTTATCTCTTGCAAAGTCTGAATATGCTAGAGAGAGAGAGAGAGAGAGAGAGAGAGAGAGAGAGAGAGAGAGAGAGAGAGTGTGTGTGTGTGTGTGTGTGTGTGTGTGTGAAGGAGGGATTGAGAGAATGGACAAGAAGATGAGGAGAAAAAGAGAATGAAGGAGAAAGATCAAGGGAAATAAGGGAAGAAGAAGAGAAGAAGAAAGGAGGAGAGAAGCTAAAGGAAAAGAAGGGAAAAAGAGAAGGAGAAGAAGAGAAGGGAGGAGACAAGATCAAGAAGGAGAAAATTAGAAGAAGAGGACGGGAAGAAGAGGAAAAAGAAATAGAAATAGAGAAAAGAGGAAGAAAGAGAGGTAAGAGGGGAAAAATAGGAGAAGAGCAAGGAGGAGTACAAGAAGAGAAGATAAGAAGAAGCAAGAGGAGAAGTAGAAGAAGACAGGATAAGAAGAGGAGAGAGGAATGGAAGGGAGGTAAAGAAAGTGAAAAGGAAAATAGAGAAAATAGAAGCTTCAACTAGTATGATGAGCCAACATCACATCACAAAGAGGTCAATGACATCTAGTAAAGGTCCATCTCTCCCCCCATCTTGCAGAGGCCTTGCTGACATTCCTAATCTCCTTCCCTAATACCTTGTCAAATCTCTATCTTGCATCTCTCAAGATTCTCACACCCATCACAACAACCCCATCTTCCTCTTGCAAGATCCCATTTCACAAAGACTCTACCTAGCTAGTCGAGACTACCAACTTATTCATTCAAGTCTAATGAAGTTCGGAGGCTAGCACTTAAGAGGTTCCACATCTATGATGGCCCGACAGAAGACAACAAGCTCTGAAGCAAGAAGCATTGGAGCCACAATCAAAGCTACAAGCATGGACAACACGCCCTCAGATTGTGAATGACTCATGTTTTTGTACATTGAAATTAAAGGTTTGTGTAATACAAAAGATTTAAAAAGAAATAACAAGTTTCTAGAAATTATCAAGTTAAAAAATTAATAATTAAAAAAGAAAAATATAAAAATTAACTACTAAAATAAGTAAATTAGGATAGTAAAAGTCAGGAATGCAAAAATTAAGATAAATTGAAAAGTAGTTGAATTTAAACAAATTTCATCAAGAAATAGATCAAACATTAACCGTTGGTAAAGTTAATTAAGAAATTTGGATAAATTTTATTTTGTTCAATGATTGAAAAAAACGAATGACTACATCAAATATATTTGAGTCATCTTAAGTCATGTAGAGATAGGAAATAGAAGGATTGATCAAATCAAAGATAATTTGTTATTTTGTTACAAAAATAAGTTAAATGTATAGAAAAACATTTTCTTTGATAGAATAAGTTATGCATGTTAGTAATAAGTTAGAAATCTTGAGAGAGAATTCCGAAATATGTATCTAGTCCATTGAGGGAGTTTAGAATAACAAGGACAGATTCACATCAACCCACATAAAGGGGGTATGATTCTTATTCGAAGAGGTAAATATGAGAGCCTATCAATCCTCTCCAAAAATACTAGAAACTTAAACTTTAGAAAAATAGAACACTTTAATAACTTACCATCAATCTCAAAACATGCTTGCACTAGAAAGACTCGAAAGTTTTGACTTAGCTTTCATAAGCTAGGATAAGATTTGATTTAGCCCATACATCAACAAATAGAAAACTAACTTATCAACCAAGGCTTGCAATTAGGTTGATCATCCAATCCTCAAGAAGAGACTTAGATAAATAGAGATTGCGATCAATGACCTAAAAAAATAAGGCAAGCTGAGTATAGCCAAGGAAAGATTCAATGGGAGGATTTTTAGCTTGAGGTTTTGAAAACCATAGAAACTTCCAAGAAAAATAGAAATCAAGTTGGAAGGACGTTGAAAGAATTGCCTACTAGATTAAATCCTACTTTTTATTTCTATCTTGTTTGTGATTATAATAGTGCTTGCAAAAGGTTGCTTGATGTAGTTAGAAAGATATGATTGTATAATTTAGGATCCTAATTGAATCAAATTTATAACAACATAAAAGAGTTATGCTAGACATCTCCCAAGGCTAGCTACAGAATGCTACACCAAGGAGGTCGGTCTTTTAACACCTCCAAGAGCTTAGATTGGCCGCTATTGTGACAAATCACTCTCTAGGGAATCTTTGGACAAGAGGAGGTAAGGTGCTAGGAGGGCTCTAACTTGTAAACCCCTTAGGCTCTTGGGAACCTCCCAACCCTTGCTAACTCAGGGTGGACTTCCTAAGAACCCTCTTACTAGTTAAGGATGGAATCTTGACGGAAATAAAATCTTTAGGTTATTTTTTTTGTATGGGTAAAAGGTGGATTTATATAAAGCTCTTCAAGTTAAATAAAAGTTCTTTTCAAAGGGATTTTTTCATTTGTTTGAGTATCATGATGATAAATTAATTGCATGAAGATATCCTATGTGCTCTAAATGGTTAATTAAAGAAGTTGGTTTTATATATTCAAACATAAGTGTGTTAGATAATTGGTTAACTAAAATTGATCAATTGAGGAAAGTGGGACAGAAAGATTCCTAATGAATCTACCCTAAGGCAAGGTGGTCTCGGTGAGCTACTGAGAGCTTCTTTACAATTTAATATACTAAGTTTGAAAAAAAATGCTAACCAAGTAGAGATACCTAGAACCCTATGTCTATATCATTACAGGAGGCTGAAGTGAGAATATACCCTATAAGAAAAGGGGTCAATGTGCTTGTACTCCCCATCCTTTATCACTCACCTTGAACCAAGAGTGACATGAGTCAACTTCAGTTTGAGTGATCTAGCACAAGTAGACACTCAAAAATTGATGCTAGACAAACATAGGTGACCTTACCTAACTTAAGATGTGGAATTTAGGTTGATCCTTATAGGTATGGTTGAAATCTTTTGTTATGGTGAAGTTGACTCAAGAGAGCTTAAGCAACAAACCTTGTTTTACTCTAAAGAGTATTGAGTGGTGTCACTTATGAAAAACATCTCTATGGACCACTAAATCATGCTACTGAGGGCTTCTTAGTCAAGCACTTCATATTTGGTCACTTGAGTCTTGAAAGCCATTATGAAAAACATAGGAACCATATATTCTACCAGTACATTGTGAGCAAGCTTTCTTCTACCCCCCCGGTTAGAAGATAGGCATAGGAACCCATTGTAAGCAAGGGTGTATGAGGGCAGATGGATATGAATAGCGTGAAGGAAGGGGAAACCCTAACCCTAGCTAGGCAGAGGCTATATAAACAGCCTATGGGTCACTATCAATGTGGAGAGAGTGTACCCAAGTTTTACTTGTAAGCAACTTAGTAAACAAGATGTTCTTGTACTTTGAGCTCTCTTCTCCCTCTTGTGCACACATTCCAATGCTTTCCTCTCTGATATTTTAACATGGTATCAGAGCCATCTCTAATCTACTCATCTTCCCACAGTTCTATCTCAGTTAAGTGCACAAGAAGAACTCCATTTTTCATCCTATCTTCTTCACCTCCATAGCCTATTCTGGACCCCCTGACCTTGGTGGACTTGCTGCATGCATAGGATGGAATTTCAGCTCCTGCTATCTTCCAGAAACCTTGTCTCCACGTCAAGGCACAACTATGTGGCAAGAATCAGAGCTCGGCATTGGGCAGCCAAGAGCACTGCATTGCAGGTTTTCTCAGAATGGTGCAATTCTGAACAGTCTGGCAATTTGTACAATGGCGTGGCCTGTAGCAAGCGTAATGATGGCAGTTAGCATGGGTCTGTGATAGCCCCCCAAGTTGACTATCTCCACCCAAGAGGGTTTTGTGAAACTCTTCTTCTACTTCTCCCACAAAGTTAAACCCTAACTATGGGTTTCATGGCAGCCATAGCCACAAGCTTGAAAGCTTGACCTTCTTGTTTTTTTCATCTTTTGCTATCACTAATAGTGATTTTAATCACTGAGTTATCTCTTCTAGAGTCAGCTACTAATCTGTGAACTCCATTTCAGAGGTGCTTTCACTTGGTAGGGCATCACCAAGCTCATTAAGACCGACATCCACCATCTCTACAAGCATAAACTAGAGATGAGTGCTTGTAAGAACTAAAGCACATTGCTCAATCATTTTGCTATTGGTATTTACTCAATTTGAGTTTTTCATCAGAAAATTAAAACCATTAAGTGCTATACTTCATTTTCTAAGGCTATGTGTACAACTATAAACACATAGACCATCCCATCCTAAACTTGTGTTGCTTCCTGCATATCATGTTTGGTTTCTTTCACAAATATATTGGTCAATGAAATCAGAGAGATGAGTGTCATTGTACTCTTGTCAAAGTCATCAACAACAAGCATTGAAATCATAGACCTCATCCTTGTCCAAAAAACAAGGTTCATCTAATAAACCATACCACAAGGAGGAGCAAGAAGTCCAATCTAGGTTCACATCATTGAAGCCTAAAAAGACCATTAAACCTCGAAAGAAGATTGCACATAAGAAAGGACCACCAAAGTCATATTTTGAAGTACTACATATGTATGTGTAATATATCAAATATTGAAAATTCATGGGAATTTTTTTTTCTTCCGACGGCGACGGTTCGTGCTGGAGGGGAAGAGGGATTTAGAAAGGCCAGCAAGCTCCTCACTGGAGCTTGCTTAGCCTCAATGGCCATGCCTCATGACACGAAGGAGAGGGAGGATCCCCCTCCCTCCCCTATTTAACAGAGAGGGACACCGTCGTGTTGCAACGGAAAGGGAGAGTAACCGCCGCCATAACGCCGTGCCGTGCCGCTACCGTAAGGAGGGAGGGCCACCTCATTTTGGTGCTGTGGACAAGGTCTGGGCTGTCATGCAACCAATGGGAGTCACGGCCTTCCTTTTCGCCGTTGACAGATGGCTCTCTCACCCCCCACGTAATATTCTGGAAGTCAGAAGCTTCCAAAGGGGGGTCCTCCTTAACCCCCCTTCCTATACCTTATTATCCCCCCCCCCCCGATTTTAATCCCCTTAAGCCCCTTTCACCCCCCCTTGTTGTGCCTTTCAAAAACCTTTTCACCCCCCGTGTCTAAACCCGCCTTTCCATGGGTATTAGAACCCCCCCTGCCGGGTTTTAAAAATCCCTTAAGTCCCCTTTCACCCTCGTGCTAAAACCCTTTCCCTTCACTTTGGAATCACTCCCCCCAAGAGCACGAAGGCCTTAAGGGTCTTATTACTTTTTTTTCCCCCCGTGTATAATCCCTAAAAGCCCTATCCCTTAGCTTCGGGATCACACCCCCCCCTCCTGTTTTATCCCTTGAAACCCCTTTCACCCTCGTATCGTAAAACCCTCCAAGTGCCCTACTTGTGCCTATTATTACCCCCCCCCCTCCCCCTCGTGTTTAAAGGTCTATAAGCCCCTTTTTCCCCAATAAAGAGTGGGCTTAGAGGTCCTATTATTACTCCCCCCTCGTGCTTTCAATCTCTCTTAAGCCCTTTTTATTGAGCTTTGAAGGCCGTGCAAAAATACCCCTTGGAACTCTCCCGCGCCTTGTGTTTTTTCCACACCTTTCTATTCTCGTTTGTGTGAAGTTTACAAAGACCATTAAGCCGTCCCTATGGTTTAATGGGTCTTATTTGTGAAAGATTCTGAAACACCCTTTCAAATTCCCGACTTCAAGGAGGGAGCCTTCCAAAAAACTACTTTCGACGGACGGTGCAAGGGAGCGACAGTGGAATTCCAAGGAGGAATTGTAAAGCTGCTTCCACGTCCAAAAAACTACAATTGCGATGCCTCCTAAGAAAGTCCAAGGCGCAATCGCAGGAGGGTCATCTCCCAGTATCCATGTGGATATTTCACCCCAAACCCAGGTTTTCCTTCCTAATTTTGATTTGATATTGTTGTAATTCAATCATGCAAGGTTAATTGTTAGAAATAGAATATATTCTCGTCCTAGTTGTTCATGACGAAGGAAGTAGTCATCAATACGTTTAAATGAAACATGCAAATTAAGAAAGCATAAAAGAATTTCTAGCAAATAGCTTATGCATTGAAATGAATTATAAGATTAGATTATTATCCATTGAAATAATATACTTCGATTAAGCCTAGAATTATAAACTGCATCTCGTACTATTAATCCATATCCTCTTTGCAATGAATCATCATGGAAAGTGCAAGCATAAAATGATTCTTATGATGCATAAACTCTAGGAAAATATCATTTGTCAACAGCATAAATTATTAAGTAAAAGGTTACTTGTTTAGCATGAATTTTGTTTGCAAAGTGTAGGAAGATTATTTGGAATTAACTTAACCTCAAATCAATAAAGTTTAGGATTGAAAAATCAGTTTACACATAGACAATGAATCATGTGGAAGTAATCTCGAAATTATCTTCTAGAGTTAATCAAATTGACATAAACTTAAAACACCTATGTTGCGAAATACTCGTTGGGAATGAGCTAAATTCCAAGAAATGCCTATACCTTAAATACTTGCCCACATTCCTTGAATGTAGGGACAGTGAATTGTAATCGTAAAAGGAACTAGGGTTTGTCCTTGAGAATCTTATAAAGATGAAGCTTGGAAACCCTAGGTCTAACGATGTCAGCTTAAAGAACCTGAACAAATTGTTTCATGACTCCATTGTCTCATAGTTCTATGCAACGCTTGCGTAGCAAATGCGGAGTCATATGATCTTGTGACTGGATCACAAGATAATGGCCAAAATCTTGCAATGGGGTTGGCGGATCCTTACGCAAGTTATCTTGCAAGAGGATGAATACTTTAGTATCCTTCTTGAGTAAGGGAGATTGTTTAGAAACTAAAGACCAGCCGATAGACTGAAGTAACCAATGAACTCAAGGTTTGACCAAGTTAGGTTAATAGGGTATGCCCTAACCCAGGATATAGGGGATCTTGCCAAGTTGCAAGTCATCCCGGATCGAGTGCTGGACGCATTCAAAAGGAAGGATTCATTCCTTAGCAGTTTGCCAACAAAAACGATCAATGAAAATGTTTGTGCTTGCTACACATTTTAGAGCACTGTTTGGCTTTATTTGATCAATGAATTAAAAGATAAATGGATATCTATACTTCAAGTTGAAGTCCTAAAGGGAGAGGCAGCTTCAGTTACCCCCGACTGCCTGCCTAACCCTAACCAAGGGGGTTGTTGACCACGCTGGGAAAGTGGACCAAACCCGCCGCGAGAGGTCTCTCCGTTGAGCGCTACTTGGAGCAGGAGGACACTTGGGTGCCATGGGGGGCTCTAGCCGTAAATCCCTCGCCTTCCGGGCCCTACACAAGAGGCTAACGTGACTCGGGATTGGATCTCGAGGCCCGCATACTAGTCTACGGGCGGAAACTTGGATTAATGATCCCCTGTGGATTGCTGGATAGCCTTCGAGCGGATTATGGATAAGCCTACGGGCTGGACTCTTTGTATTTCAAAGATAAATATGATAACCTGTTAATAAGGAACTTGTTTGATATTGTTTTTCTATGTCAAGTGATAAAATTACGTGAAGGAATCGTGCCTAACGGGTTAATTAAAGAAGCTGGTTGTTACATGTCCAACTAATGTGTTAGGTAATTAAATAACTAAAACAACCTGAGGAAAGTGCGGAGGATGAGCCATAGGTCCATCCTATGGATGGGTGGTCCCGGTTGGCCGGGAACTTTTCTCAAATTCACGATGGACAGCAGGAAGATCGTCAAAGAACACGAACAACTAAAGCGTTGACCTAGAGTTAAGAGTGGACCCGATTTACGCTGTTTTAGGGGAACGGAATGGGACTATGCCTTATGGCAGAGAGGTTGATCTTTGCATCCCTCTCATTTCCCATTCTCCTTGAACCAAGTGCAGCGTGAATCCACTTCGGACGTAGCGTTTCTGCGTAAAGTAGTTCACTTGGGTCCGATGCTAGTTGCTTTTAGGAAATGACCAATAAGGAAAACCCTAATTCAGGTCAATCCTAAGTGGGAACGGCTGGAATACTTCCGCTACGTGGCAGACGTGGAAAGCCCTAGATCGCAAACCCCGTAACATTCCATGGGAGTGCCGGGCAAATCTTTCTAGACACCCTTTCCGATGGACTGCTAAGATGTGTCTTGGAGATACAAGTGGACACGTTATAGTATGATTTTCAAACTTTCTCTTCATTGAAATTTTGAATATCAATTGTTCCTTGATTTGCTTCTACATTCATTAGCAAGTTTATAAGGGACTAGACAGTGCCCTTGTTTTAGCAAATTTTAAGACCTTCCCAATGGCTACAATATATGTTGACGTTCCCCCTCAAATTTGTAAATTTGATGGCAAAGATTTCCACCCATGGTAGGTACTTATCAAGTACCTACCATGGCAATTCTGAACAGTCTGGCAATTTGTACAATGGCGTGGCCTGTAGCAAGCGCAGTGATGGCAGCTAGCATGGGGCTGTGATAGCCCCCCAAGTTGACTATCTCCACCCAAGAGGGTTTTGTGAAACTCTTCTTCTGCTGGTCCCACAGAGTTAATGTCAAGATTGTGGGAGAGAAGGAAGCATCTCACTTGTAGCTTTCTTGCTTGCACAATGGGGGAATACACAAAGGGTGGAGGCTGAAAACAGTTTTCCTCTTCTTAGTTGTGTAAGCCAAAAAGGAACTCTCGTACAAGGAAATAGAAGAACCCTATATATGGGTCTCAAACCAAACTCAACTAACTAAGGTGGCATACTAACTGAGCCACAAACTAGAGTAGATAAGGATAGCTATCATGTAGCTATTATTCATGGGCGGTGTACCAACCGCATCTGCAACTGACAAGTCGGTGATATAAATGCACAACGGTCACCCTGGCATATCACGAGTGGAGCTCGATATCTCAACACTCCCCCTCGAGCTCAATCCCAATTCCTGCACACCAAGCAGGTCTGTGAACTTGCGTAGCTTCTCTGCGCCCAATGCCTTCGTAAATATGTCAGCTACCTGATCGTCTGTGCTGACATAAACTAGATCAATAAAACCTAGTAAAACCCTCTCTCGCACATAGTGATAATGCACCTCAATGTGCTTTGTTCTAGCATGATAGACTGGGTTATTTGCCAAGTGTATACTACTCATGTTGTCACAATAAATGACAACTGGCCCATCTGTAGACTGATGCATATCATAAACTAGCTTATGCAACCAAGCTACCTCACATGCAGCCGTTGTTGCACCCCTCTACTCAGCCTCTGTGCTCGACAAGGCAACTATAGGCTGTTTCTTGCTGCTTCAAGTGACTGGAGCACTCCTAAAAGAGAACACATATCCACTGGTAGATCGTCTATCAGAAATACTACCAGCCCAATCAGCATCAGTGTATCCATGCAGCTGTATCTGAACCCCAGTCTCATAAAATAGTCCATACTGCAATGTGGACTTCACATACCTGAGTATGCGTCTAGCCGCATCCAAATGCGGTTTCCTTGGAGCCTGCATAAACTGACTTACCAATCCAACAGCATAGCTCAAATCTGGCCTGGTAATAGTCATATAAATCAAACTTCCTACTATGCGTCTGTACATAGTAGGGTCTTCCAGAAGCTCACCTGCATCTATGCTCAGCTTCACATTTTGCTCCAAAGGAACTGAAATAGGCTTACAGCCTGTCATCCCATATTTGGACAGCATGTCCAATCCATACTGCCTCTGCAAGAGCTGTATCCCACTTGGTGATCTAATCACCTCAATGCCCAAGAAATAACGCAGCTCTCCCAAATCCTTCATCTCAAACTTCTGCTTCAATAGCATTTTCACATGAAGGATATCTTCATCACTGTCACTTGTCATAATCAAATCATCAACATAAATGACAAGTAGCATAATACCTTTCTCTGTTTTTCTCACATAAAGTGAGAAATCTACCTTGGAAATCTGAAAGCCAATAGTGACAAGATACTGTCCTATCTTGTCAGACCATGCTCTAGGTGCTTGCTTCAAGCCATACAAGGCTTTCTTCAACCTGCAAACAAACTCAGGATGAACAGCATGCACATAACCTGGTGACTGCTCCATATAGACCTCTTCTTGCAAATCACCATGCAAGAAGGCATTCTTTACATCCATCTGATGTAAAGACCATCCCTTTGATGCAGCCATAGCAATGATTGCTCTTACGGTTGCCATTCTTGCAACCGGACTGAATGTTTCTTCATAGTCAATGCCATATGTTTGTGCATACCCCTTGACTACTAATCTTGCCTTGTATCTGTTCACAGAACCATCTGCATTGTGCTTCACCTTATAAACCCACTTACAGCCAATTGCATTCTTACCTTTAGGCAAAGGTACTAACTCCCATGTAGCATTTTCTTCCAAGGCATCCATTTCTTCATCCATGGCTTTCTCCCATTTTTCTTTTCCCATGGCTTGCTCAAAAGAAGTGGGTTCTAGTTCATGTATCACTTTGACCATATATGCATAGTGAATGGCTGTAAATCCATCATATTTTAGCCTATCCACAGGATACCTAGCTCTTGTATACCTGCGCAAAATAGGTTCACTCCAAGGTGCTCTCAAAACATCCTTGGTCTTCCTTACTCCAGGTGTAACAATAGAAGGAATACCCAACTCATCATCAATGCTCTGTTCTGAGCCACTGGATTCACCATCCACATAAGAGTGACCTGCATTCACATCAAACATGGGTTGATCAACCTTCTCTTTTTCTTTTTGTGATACCTGCATACCACTATCTGCATTGCTTTGAGAAGATTCTCCTGATCTCAATCTGCCTGTCCATGGCGAAGAATGTGAACCACTGCTAGAGGACGCTCCAGGTCCACTAATATTTTGTGACTGCTGCTGTGAATTCTGTGCAGCATTACCATTTTGTGCATCTACATCATCAATCACATTTACTGGTTTATATCAGCTACTCATCTCATCAAAAACAACATCTCTGCTCACTATAAACTTACGAGTAGAAGGGTTATAGCATCTATACCCTTTTTGCTGCAGAGAGTAACCAGTAAAGATGCACTTCTCAGCTTTTGGATCCAACTTGGATCTCAACGCATCTGGCACATGTACATAGGCAATGCAACCGAAAATTTTCAAATGAGAAATATCTGGTTTTCTACCAGTATACCTCTCCTCTGGAGTCATGCCATGTATTGCTGCAGTGGGAGTCCTGTTCATTATGTAGACTGCTGTAGCAACTGCTTCAGCCCAATAAAAATCTGGCAGGTCTTTTTCATTGAGCATGGCACGAGATACCTCTCCAATATGCTTGTTTTTCCTTTCTGCAATTCGATTTTGTTGTGGGGTATGACTGCATGAATATTGCTGCTTTATGCCATACTCCTGCAAGAACCTTGCAAACTCATTTAAGAGGTACTCTCCCCCTCCATCTGACCTTAGGCATTTTATTTGCAGGCCTGTTTCTTTTTCAACCATAGCTTTAAGAGTTTTGAAATGCCCAAAAACTTCACTTTTCTTTTTCATAAAATACACCCAAACTTTTCTGCTATAGTCATCAATAAAAGTGACAAAATAATGACAGCCTCCAAGAGATGCAGCTTTAGTAGTCCACACATCAGAGTGGATTAATTCCAATGGCTTCTTACTCTCTTGAACATGTCTAGGAAATGGTTTCCTTGCCTATTTTCCAAACTGACAAGCTTCACATACCTTATGCATTTCTGCAACCTTGAATTTTGGCAATCCTGCAACAATATTTTGGGCCTGCATTGATTTAAGTCGCTGTACATTAACATGACCAATGCATTTATGCCAGATATCAATATCTGCAACTACACCGGTCCCATGTGCAAACATTGCTGCACTCAATTCAGACATGTCTGCATCCAATGTAAACATTCTGCCCTTTTTCTTTCCTTTTGCTATCAAGCGACCTTTATTTTTCATATCCTCAACAAAGCATCCATGAGGATTAAATCTGTCCTGCAAGCCCTGCTCAACCATTTGACCAACAGAAACCAGATTCTTGGTGATATTTGGGACATGAAATACATCAGACAGGTATTTCTTTTTCCCATCCTGCATAGACAAAGGAATTTTTCCAATCTGCACAATAGGATGTGCAGTATCATCACCAGTCTCCACAAATCCTGGTTTTTCCATTTTTCTTGCATCCTCCATCCATTCTGCATGACCTGTCATGTGGTTTGATGCACCTGAGTCAACATACCATACATCCTTGCTTTCTTCTACACTTGTCACAAAATTGTTCATGTGCTGCACCATAAACAAATGCTCATTTCTGTCATCACCCTATCTACTAGAAGATGCATAATTCCTTTGTTGCAATTTCCCATTCATGATGTCATTCTGCTTTTTATAGCAGTCTTTAGCCATATGACCCATTTTACCACAGTAGTAGCATTCAACATTGTTGTTTGCATTTTGACCTCTTTGCCATCCACCACGATCTCTTTGGCTCCCCCTGCCTCTAGAGTTACCATGTCCTCCTCCATAGGACTGGTTTTCTTGAGTTTGCTGCATATTCTGATTTCTACCACGGCCTCCAGATCGGCCTCCTCTACCTCTGCCTCTACCTCTTCCAGTATTTGAGTAGAAGACAGCTTCTTTTGAAGTTCCTCCTGAAGAAGATGCACCACCATTTCTCTGCTCCTCAGAAATTAGAAGAGCAATTAACTCCTCAAAATCAGGAAATCTTTCACGAACTGAAATGGATGTCCGAAACTGTGCATAATCCTTTCCTAGACCATTCAAGGTCACAGAAACTAAATCATCATCTTCCACTGGCGACCCAATGGAAGCAAGTGCATCTGCAATCTTCTTCACTTTCATGTGGTAGTCATTGATGCTCATACTTTCTCTTTACACATTATGCAACTCTTGCTTGAGCTGCATTTTCCTAGCTTGCATATTTGTGCTATACATTTTTGACAAAGTATCCCATGCCTCCTTTGGCGTACTTGCATCCTGAATATGCACAATCATAGAGTCCGAAATACTGATAGATAGCCAGTACATAACTTTCCTGGCTCTCTCATGCCATGCTTTAAATGCCTGCATTTGCTGTTGATTGGGAACATCAGGAAGAACTGGTTCTTCTTCATTTCCTGCAACAAATTCCCAATATCCTTTTCCCATAAGGAAATTCGTCATTCTAAACTTCCATGCCTGGAAGTTGTTCTTGTCAAGCTTTTCAGTTACAATCTGTGAAAGAGAATCAGACGCCATTACAGAACACTGCAAAAAATTCTTTCACTGCAAAAAACTCAGCTTCACCCTCACAAGGGCAAATCTGCAAAACTGGCGAAAGTGGTATTTGACCACAAGTCACTTCCTAGTGACGATTTTGCATAAATAGGAACCAAGGATGATTCTGAAACTCCCAATGTCTCTGCGCACAAGCATACGATGCAATTTCTACATTAACTTTTCACCGACCTGTAGAACAGTGGTCGCACAGCATAAAACAGGGCCTTTTCCTGAGTGTGTGCAGAAAACTTCTGCCTCCAAAACAGGCCCCGAAATGGCCTCAAATCAAAAAAACAAGGTCGCCATGGGCTAAAGCCCTCTCCCGCAGCATATACTGCCCTCTTGCTTCACCGCGAAGGGCATCTCAACCTGAGACAATGCACTCTTGTAATTTCCGGTTGTGCTGCCTGCAGAGATCTGCTCCCAAAACAGAAAATGAAAGCAACACTGCTCCTCTTACCAGAACACCGCGAGCTTGGCTTGCTTTCTTGAGCTCCTTACCATGAACAAGGCTCTGATACCATGTCAAGATTGTGGGAGAGAAGGAAGGAGTCTCACTTGTAGCTTTTTTGCTTGCACAATGGGGGAATACACAAAGGGTGGAGGCTGAAAACAGTTTTCCTCTTCTTAGTTGTGTAAGCCAAAAAGGAACTCTCGTACAAGGAAATAGAAGAACCCTATATATGGGTCTCAAACCAAACTCAACTAACTAAGGTGCCATACTAACTGAGCCACGAACTAGAGTAGATAAGGATAGCTATCATGTAGCTATTATTCATGGGTGGTGTACCAACCGCATCTGCAACTGACAAGTCGGTGACATAAATGCACAATGATCACCCTGGCATATCACGAGTGGAGCTCGATATCTCAACAGTTAAACCCTAACTATGGGTTTCATGGCAGCCATAGCCACAAGCTTGAAAGCCTGACTTTCTTGTTTTTTTCATCTTTTGTTGTCACACTGATAGTGATTTTAATCACTGATTTATCTCTTCTAGAGTCAGCTACTAATCTATGAACTCCATTTCAGAGGCGCTTTCACTTGGTAGGGCATCACCAAACTCATTAAGACCGACATCCACCATCTCTACAATCATAAACTAGAGATGAGTGCTTGTAAGCACTAAAGCACATTGCTCAATCATTTTGCTATTGGTATTTACTCAATTTAAGTTTTTCATTAGAAAATTAAAACCATTAAGTGCTATACTTCATTTTCTAAGGCTATTTGTACAACTATAAACACATAGACCATCCTATCCTAAACTTATGTTGCTTCCTGCATATCATGTTTGGTTTCTTTCACAAATATATTGGAAAATGAAATCAGAGAGATGAGTGTCATTGTACTCTTGTCAAAGTTATCAACAACAAGCATTGAAATCATAGACCTTGTAACAAGGTTCATCTACTAGACCATACCACAAGGAGGAGCAAGAAGTCCAATCTAGGTTCACATCATTGAAGCCTAAAAAGACCATTAAACCTCGGAAGAAGATTGTACATAAGAAAGGACCACCAAAGTCATATTTTTAAGTACTACATATGTATGATTTTCAAACTTTCTCTTCATTACAATTTTGAATATCAATTGTTCCTTGATTTGCTTTCGCATTCATTAGCAAGTTTGTAAGGGACTAGACACTGCCCTTGTCATAGCAAGTGGTCCCAATGGCTACAATATATGCTGATGTCTGCCCTCAAATTTGTAAATTTGATGGCAAAGATTTCCACCCATGGTAGGTACTTATCAAGTACAAGATGATGGAGAGAGGGTATTGGCGTCTCATTCAAGGCACTAGAGCTATAAACTCTGCAAATTTGATTGGTGTAGAGGATGAAGAATGCGCCCAAGCAATCATCATGTTACACTTAGATGAGTCCTTGATTCATCATGTTGATCAACTAAATACAGCTAAAGAAAAATGGGATGAGCTTGAAAAGCTCTATGGATCCATTGGTAAAAATACTAAAATCTTCTTTAAATTTGAATTTTTCAACTCGGAATATAAATCAGGAGAAGACTTGGGAAAATTCATTCCTCACATGAAGGGTCTCATAGCATATATTGCCTCAGTACAAGCTCCAATCCATGAAGAGGATGCTATTGCTATTCTCCTAAAAGCTGTGAGTAAGGTGTTTCCTACCCTTGTAACCACTCTTACCAACATTCCAAATCCTACCTTGGCAAGTACCATCAATCTTGTTTCGATGAAGAAAAGAGGAACCATAAAGAAGGTAGCACCAATCAGGCATCAAGTTTTGGTACATACAGTTCTCACTAAATTTTATTTTTGTAAGAAAAACAGGCATATTGTAAAAAACTGTTGGAAGAAGTATCCAAAAAAAAAGAAATGTAACAAATGTAAGAAGACAGGGCATATCACTAGTAAATGCTCCAATGTTCCTGAAGTACCCAAAGAACTGGTGGCTAACTATGTCTCCAATCTATCTAATGATCGACTTTTTTTAGTCTCTAAACCATCTACCTATAAACACTCTTGTAGCTTGATCTATAAAGGCATCCCATTTGCTCGAGGGGGTGGACATCTTACATGCTTTGTAATCCAATGCCACCTTGGCATTGAGGGGGGGTGTTAGAAGAGGCATAGGAACCCACCGTAAGCAAGGGTGTATAAGGGTAGATGGGTGTGAATAGCCTGAAGGACAGGAGGAAACCCTAACCCTAGCTAGGTAGAGGCTATACAAACAACCTATGGGTCACTATCAATGTGGAGAGAGTGTACCCAAGTTGTACTTCTAAGCAACTTGGTAAAAACAAGATGTTGTTCTTGAACTTTGAGCTCTCTTCTCCCTCTTGTGCACACATTCCAATGCTTGCCTCTCTGATATTTTCAAACCCCTCCCCAGATTCTCCAAATCCATGGTGGCAAGTTGTGCCTATCAACCCTTGAGGACAATGGATGTAGGACACCACCAACCATGCTCGGATTTTGGAAGAGTTAATTCAAGACAATCACGTTGAGGATGACCAACTTCTACACAACCTTATCCCCTCATAACATTAGCATACAATGACTACTATAGTTGGGAGGAGAGCAATAATGATGCAATGGATAGTGAGATAGAGGATCTTGCATTCGAATTGGACATCGAGACTTTAGTAAAGCCTCAACCATCAATTGCTTTACCATCCACTCTCCATGCTGACTAAGAGTTAACAAATGAGGAGCTTTAAGAAGCATTAGAGGATAACGAAGAGATCAAAGTGATCGTCTATCTCTTTCCAATCTCAATCGACCTAAAGTTCAAGGTATTGTATCAAGTATGTTTGCAAAGTAATTATTGCTTTTAGGAGAAACTAAGTCTTGAATTTCTGAGACTTTCTACTGGGTTGAAGGAATGATAGTGAGCATTTTGATCTATTGATTAGAATGAGTACTCGGATCCATTGGTATGCACAAAATCCCTGGATTTAGAATTTCTCGTAGATCTTTTTTGAATCTTACTAATAATGAGTGGATTGGGTGGAGAGTCTTATGGTGATAATCATGTATGGTTAGTTGGGGTTTGATTCCCCATAGACTCCATTTTGTCTTTTGGAACCAGTCACACCTTGAATGAGAAGGAAATATTGGTTTATCCTCATTTATGATAGGCGAGTGTATTAAATTTGAAGAAGAATTAGTGTATATCTCTATGCACTTCAATTCATAGCATTATAGTTAAAGAAATAATACAAGAGGCATCAATTTTGGGGCCCATCAGATATTAGGCATCTAAGATTAAGTGGTAACATTTGCATTTTTAGTTTATGTATATCTTATGATTGTTGTAAATTGCTTAAAATGAGATCCTTATCACCCTTGCCAGGAAGAAAGGCTCATTTAAGAATCATTGGCAAAAGGAGTATTGGTATGACAATCATGTTGATCACAAGGGTGGGTCAAAAGTGGTTTTTGTAAAGCCTCATCTTCAATATTAAAGAAATACCATAAGGGGAAAGAGTGCTCTAGTTCTCAAGATCCTTGACATGTCATTTATTTTCTTTGCTCAATTGAATAGTTTGTGTGTTGTGCGGTAAGTTTATATTCACCATCATGTAGATCAAATCTATAGGTTGGTTTCAATTAAAAGAATGAATTATATAGTTTTTCACATAGACTTAGTTAGTTTCCTTCTTATTAATCTCTCTCTCTCACTCACACACACACACATACACACACTCTCTCTCTTTGTGTATGATTTTTATGTATATGTTCTGTAGACAGTATTATATGGAGTGGAAGTATGGGGGGGAAGCATCTTCTCATTTGCATGGAACGACATTGAGAAGCTGCAAAAAGCTTTTATTCGTAGACATTTGGGAATCAAAAGCACCACACCACATGTACTTATGCTTTTGAAAACCGGGTGTCGGCCAATTGAGGTACATGCTATGATCCGACGTACTGAGATATGCCACCCGAGTACGTCAAATGGATGATAGTAGGCTCCTCAAATGGGCATGGGATGCTAGCATACCCCTAAAGAAAACATGGAAAAGTAAAGTGCTTTCAACAAGATGGGTGTTGGATATGAAAAAATGGTTTAAAGGGTGGGGAGTGGATAGATATCTAGATATGGCATCCGAAGATATATACATGGACACATTTGAATCAGACCTCTTACGAGTGTATCAAGCAAAACATCAAAGAAAGGGAGTAAATAGCAAAATTTCTTATTACAATATGCATATCTATCCTTCATGTTGGGAATCCTACATGTAGGTAGAGGCACACACACAGCCATACATAGCCAACCAGCTCTCAATGGTATTTAGATGGAGTATTGCACAACTTCGAATGCGATCACACACTTTATTGATCGAGACAAGTGCACGGAGTGGACATGCAAGAGGGACGAGGTTATGCAAGTTGTGCGGACTACAGAGTGTAGAATTAGAGGAGCACATGATTATGACATGCCCAGGATATGCACACATACAAGCTAGTTTGATATCCCTTTACAAGGGTCACTTCACCAAATTTTGATCACTACTCCTATATCAAAGCTAGGCGAGTGTATTGAATTTGAAGAGGAATTAGCCTATATCTCTATGTACTTCAAATCATAGCATTATAGTTAAAGAAATACTACAAGAGGCATCCATTTTGGGGCCATAGGATATTAGGCATCTAAGATTAAGTGGTAACATTTGCATTTTTAGTTTATGTATATCTTATGCTTGTTGTAAACTACTTAAAATGAGATCCTTATCACCCTTGCCATGAAGAAAGGCTCATTTAAGAATCATTGGCAAAAGGAGTGTTGGTATGTGACAGTCATGTTGATCACAAGGGTGGGTCAAAAGTGGTTTCTATAAAGCCTCATCTTCAATATTAAAGAAATATCGTAAGGGGCAAGAGTGCTCTAGCTCTCAGGCTCCTTGACATGTCATTTATTTTCTTTGCTCAATTGAATAGTTTGTGTGTTGTGTTGTAAGTTTATATTCACCATCATGTAGATCAAATCTATAGGTTGGTTTCAATTAAAATATAGAATTCTATAGTTTTTCACATAGACCAAGTTAGTTTCCTGCTTATTAATGTGTGTGTGTGTGTGTGTGTGTGTTTGTGTATGATTTTTTATGTATATGTTCTACAGACAGTATTATATGGAGTGGAAGTATGGGGGGGGCATCTCCTCATCTACATGGAACGACATTGAGAAGCTGCAAAAAGCTTTTATTCATAGACCATATGTACTTATGCTTTTGGAAACTGGCCGTCGGCCAATTAAGGTACATGCTATGATTCGAGTACTGAGATATGCCACCGTAGTACGTCAAATGGATGATAGTAGGCTCCCCAAATGGGCATGGGATGCTAGCACACGCCTAAAGAAAACATGGAAAAGTAAAGTGCTTTCAATAGGATGGGTGCTAGCTATGTGAAAATGGTTTGAAGGGTGGGGAGTGGATATATATCTAGATATGGCATTCGAAGATATATGCATGGACACATTTCAATCAGACCTCTTACAAGCATATCAAGAAAAGCATCAAAGCAAGGGAGTAAATGGCAAAATTTCTTATTATAGTATGCATATCTATCCTTCATGTTGGGAATCATACATGCAGGTAGAGGCACACACACAACCATACATAGCCAACTACCTCTCAATGGTATTTGAATGGAGTATTGCATAACTTTGAACATGATCTCACACTTTATTGATCAAGACAAGTGCATGGAGTGGACAAGAAAGAGAGACGAGGTTATGCAAGTTATGTGGACTACAGAGTGTAGAATTAGAGGAGCACATGATTATGACATGCCGAGGATATGCACACATACGGGCTACTTTGATATCCCTTTACAAGGGCAACTTCACCAAATTCTAACCACTACTCCTACATCGTTCTTTCACCATAGCTACCCTTTTCTACCATGGGGGAGGGGAATCATTGTATATCCGGAAAGGTCCCATGGGTCATAATTTTTCCTTTTGTGGGACAATAATAAAGTACTCTACTCTTTCTCTCTCATGCAAGAGATACTAACCATGTATTATTTTGTTGATGTTATATAAGATGTGGCACCTTAGTCACTACTCTTCTTTAGCTCCATCCCAATCCAAACTCTCACTCAAGCTAAGCAATCACAAACTTTTTGTCGCTCTCTACTTTGTAAGAAGATAGGTTAGAACAAGATGATACTATTTCAAATAATTAAAAGAGTTCATTGATAAGCACAACCAAACTATGTGGGCTCCAAGCACGTAAAGCTCCATTGAATGTCCCATACATTGACAAAATATCCATCCACCTCCAAGCGATATGATCCACCCATCTGCATCGATATTACATGTGACTCCATAGGAGGAAATGCAAGTATTGCTGATCAGAGGTCGCTCACAAGGGTGTGGCAAATATGTGGGGATTCAATGAAGAGGATGCCAAGGTCATAGATATAGATGTTATTGAGATGGCAAGCTCAACACATGTGGATATTGATGATGGACTGTCCGATTAGATGAGTCTACACATCTACACTTAGCACCTTAGTGGTCATTATGATCCTCACATGGCCATTGACTTATCACTTATTATATTTGGTTTGTTACACCTACTTACAACTGGTATAGTTATAGTGCCAATCAATTAGTATAGTCAATTATACACTATTTGACTAAGTAGGCCACTTTCTTTTATGTTGTATCTTATCTATACTTTGTGTACATTGTATTGCATATGAAAGAAGAAAAAAAAACTAGCAATAAAATAATTTGGCCTCCATCTCTCCTCTTCTGTTTTTTAGTAGGTTTCCTCTGTTAGAAATGCGGGATCTAGAGCATGGCTATGGCGGCTTGTAGGCATAGAGTGAACTCATGATGGAGAAGACAAGGACACTATTTGTTACACAAGTGAATTAGGTTCCAAGATGGAAGCTTGGACTCATAAACACAATCTTGTGTATGACTGACAATGACAAGACACTTAACTGAAAGTACAAGGCATCATGACATTGTATTCATTCTATATGAAAAGTGGTAGTCAAGTACAATGCTTATATAGTTGTTGGATGGGTAGCAATCTTCCCTCTCTGTGCATATGGGATTACTGCAGCCTGCATGTCCTAAGCCTAGACTGCCTCATACAAAGAGGCTACATTAGGTGTGATTGCAAATATCTCAACACCCCTCCTCAATCACAACTGGAAAAGGCACAAAGTGTGTAGAGGCTGTAGTGAGAACCATCTGCAAAGTGTGGGCATACCACAGACATGGCAAAACACCAGAGGATGTCGCAGAAAAGGCTAAGTGTGGGTACCATAAACATGGTGGACATCCAAAGGCTGTAACAGGGGCCTCACAAAGTGTACAGGGACTGTAATGCCAAGTTACATGAGGAGTTTACAAAGCTTATGATAAAGACATTTGGGCTAGACATTACAAGGCTAAAGAAGTCAGTAAAAAATTGGGTCAAGGACCGGGAGGTCCTTGCAGTTTTCAGCATTACTTTTGACATTCAATTTATTGTAGGTCTTCTTGTCGGAGTAGTTTAGCTTGCCCTTTTTGATCATGTACTTGCTGTTCACTTTGCTTGCTGCTTCAGAGTCTTCATGATTTTTCTGCTTCTTCTTCTTCTTCTTTTTCTCTTTGATCTTTCCTTCATGGTCATCATTTTCATGGACTTTGCTTGGATTAGTCATCTGGTTCTTGTCTTTAAGGTCCCCCTCAAGCAAAGGTACAGTCTTTGAGATAGCGTAAATGTCTTCAAACTTTTGCACTTTCATGTCTTCAAGGTCTTCAAATGGATGCACTAATGGAATTTGGATATAGTCAGCTCCTTGTCTTCTTATAGGGAGAGTAACATCTTCTATGTAGTGTATTTTGGCAAGGAGAATTGTATCACTTTTCATAACAAGCATCTTCATAAAGGAATTCATTTTGGTCATTCCCATAAATGAGAATGAGCTTCAAATTTTGAGTTTGCACCGCAGAAGAGTTACACTTTAATGTGTCAATAGACACAAAAAAACTAGTGTTTATCAGCACTGAATGAGTATCAAAAAATATACTATCTTGAAGCTTGGTGTTGAAACTGAGTTTGATTTCTTAATTCCCTTACTAATTTGAATTGGAAACTCAGTAGATCAGAGTGAATTAGAACTGCAGAGGGTTGGTTGAGCCCAAAGGAGTGAGAAATTGAAGAATTTTATGAGCTTGAGTTAAAAAGCTATGGAGGACTATTAGGGTTTGAGGTACAGGCGACTGATTTTTTCGATGATTTAGCAGCTACGATGGATCATTTTGTCGCATATTTGATGGAGATGAAGCTTAGGAGTCCTTCTTCAAATGCCCTATGCCCAGAGGGTAAATCGCGCAGCGCAGAGGTCAAGTCGGACGTACGACCAGCACAGGCCCAGATCTGGACAGCAATCTCGAATCTGGGCAATGCTGGAGCATAGACGGACCAATGTCAGACTGTGATGTACCAGGAGGCTTCGCCCTAACCTAGACAAGATATCTCAAGAAGAAAGCATGAGGAGATAAGGTCTGTAGAGGGAGATCTCAGCCCTCTATCAGAGGTATGTCCAGGCTGGCTATGGTGGCCATAGGACAGAACCACAGAAGAATGACAATGCTAAAGCTATAGGAGCCCAATGTCAGTGATTGATGTGTCAAGAAGAAGCTCTGGAAGTAGGGGAACACTTTCCCAGAAGGAAGCAAGTGAAGATATGCCCTGTAAGTGGAGATCCAACTCCTCCAACAGAGGTAGGTTGCAGGTTGGCTATGGCTGCCAAGGGATAGAGAGTGAAAATGGAGTTGGAGATTAAGTCAAACACTTGAGCTGAGCTGGATAGAGATTATGAGAGACTGAGGGAGCAGAGAGAGGACCTGAAACATGCTAAGCCATGCTCAGCTACGCTCTGATACCATGTTAGAAATGCGGGATCTAGAGCATGGCTATGGCGGCTTGTAGGCATAGAGTGAACTCATGATGGAGAAGACAAGGACACTATTTGTTACACAAGTGAATTAGGTTCCAAGATGGAAGCTTGGACTCATAAACACAATCTTGTGTATGACTGACAATGACAAGACACTTAACTGAAAGTACAAGGCATCATGACATTGTATTCATTCTATATGAAAAGTGGTAGTCAAGTACAATGCTTATATAGTTGTTGGATGGGTAGCAATCTTCCCTCTCTGTGCATATGGGATTACTGCAGCCTGCATGTCCTAAGGCTAGACTGCCTCATATAAAGAGGCTACATTAGGTGTGATTGCAAATATCTCAACATCCTCTTGTGTGTATGGTGTGTGTTTAGCACAATAGCTCAAGCAAGTTTCACACCATGCAATTCTTAACATGGAATTAGAGCTATGTGATTAAAAGAGTGTGGTTTTGAAGGATTAAGTGAAGGAGAAGAAGAAAGGATTTGAGCAAGAAAGTAATAGATAACAAGTTATCCCATTCTTTCACTCTTTCTCTTAGATAGTGCCTATGGAGGTATCGGAAGCAAGGCAGATCAAAAATCTTAGATTGCTGTGAGAATTGGTGTGTAAGCAAAGCACTATATAGTCTCCAAATGAGCCCTTTAGGGAAAACTATTACTTTTTTGTCCATTTGAAGCCATTTCAGGTCTTGTTTTAGATAAGTTTTATGTGTACATGGAAGCAAACATGAGTTTTGTTTGTAAACAAGTTGCACATTATAATATGTATATTGAGCAATTAGTGAAAAATATTGCATGGTGTATTACTATACACTTGTTGTGAAAGGTTATAGAAAACTTACTTGTTTCTTTGTATTATTTTGTGATAATGTTAGAGAATAGTAGAAATCCCATCAAGGAGAAGCTAGCCAAGAATGGCTATCCATCATGGAAGTTTTGTGTGACAAACATCATTATTAGAAAAGGCCTCTTCGAGTTTGTTTCAGGTGAAGAAAAGGAGCCTTGACATGTAGATGGATTAAAGACATGAAAAGAATAGAATGCAAAAAACTTAAGCCTTCAATGCGTATATTTTGAAGGTGAGTAGCATTGCAAATGATTTAGCAGCAATTGATGCAATGCATAATGATGATGATTTAGTATCATCTACTTTGGGTGGTCTTACTAATGAAAAGGCTTGAATTTTTTTAATTATTCTATGTATGTATGGAAGCCATTTCTAGATTTCAATGAATTCGTCTCTCTTGTGATAATTGAAGAGATCAATATACACGAAAAATCATATAAAAAAATTGGTGAACATGTCTAATAATTCTACTCTAATTCAAGAAGGGGACATGGTAGATCCTCTTCAAGAGGCTGTGGTATGGAACATACTAGTGATAATTAGCAAACTAGGTTGAATCAATGGTTGTGTGAAACACATGTTTTAGAAGACCGTGAAGACTTTAGAGGTAGGGGGAGCTCTAGAGAAAGAGGTGGATAGAAAAATAGGGCTTACGGTAATTCTAGTAATGTTTATCATTATTATGGCAAAAGAGGTCATATTGTATCCTATTGTTATGATAAGAAGAATCATATCCATAGTGATAGTTTGTAATAAGAAAACTATGCATGGTCTTTGTGATAGAATGAAGACAAAATGAACACCTGTTTATTATGCAACATATGATAAATGTTGTTATAGAAAAGGGGACACATGATGGTGTATGGTGTATTTGATCAAGTGCATCTTATCATGTGACTAGCTATGCTGAATGGTTTAGAGAGATGCTGAATTCATAAAATCCAGGTTGTATAAACGTGTGAAGATTCATACCACTGAATTTCACACATTGAAAAAGTTAGATTGTCCTTGTATGATGGAAGGACTCTAGGTTCAATTTAATGGAAAAGGCTGCTTTGTGCAAGATTTTAATGATAAGTACACATTAGTCACAAAAAGAAGTAGAGTTCGCCACATATTTACTTTAGATTTTGGAATTCATGTTATAAATGTTGCTATGTATGCTTTAAAAAAGGAGTGGCCATAGATATTGAAATATGACACAAATCTAGTGGACATGCAAATGTGCAAAGGCTAAAATTAATGTAGCCCAAAGAGTTGGTTACCTGGTGGCTTGCTTTTAGAGTTGCAAAATCTCATAAAGTGTGTGAAGCATATCAGTTTGGTAAGTAGGCAAGAGAACCTTTTTTTACATGGTAGAGATGTGAGCAGAAATATACTTGATGTTGTGCATATATATGTGGGCCTACAAAAAATATATTTCTTAGTGACAATACATATTTTGTCATGTTCATTGATGATTATTTAAGAAAGCTGTGGGTATATTTCATGAAGGAAAAAACTGATGTATTTGAGCCTTTCAAAACTTTCCATGCCACTCTTGAAACAAAAACAAGCTCAAAATTTAAGTGCTTGAGGTCAAATGGAGCGGGAGAATACCTCTGATGAGTTTAGTGACTTCTTAAAGTCTCATGCGATAAAGAGATAGTTTAATTACATATGTATCCCATATTTAAACAAGATTATAGAAATAAAAAATGGACATGTTGTAGATGTTCCACGGGCATTGATGGTTGAAAAGAACATGTTAAAATATTAGTCTAAAGTTGTTCATACTACTATCTATATTATGAATAGAACTCCAAGAGCTGCAATTGATGGGATGTCCCTCGAAGAATGCTTTACAAGAAAGAAGCCTAACGTGTCACACTTGAAAGTGTTTGGTTGTATTGTATATAGTCATGTTCAATATAAGCTATAGAAGAAACTTGATCCAAAGGTTAAAAAATATATTTTCATTGGATACTCTTTAAAACAAAAAGAGTATCACTATTATAGCCTTGTTAGATGTGAGTTTAAAGTAAGTAGGGATGTTTTTCTTTATAAGATGAGTAGTTGGAATACATCTCGTGGTGATATATTGGATGATGATGATGATCATGATAGTTATGTGTAGAAAGAGAAGCAATAATCATGGAGCCTTAGTGGACCACAAACATTATCAGGTACTACATCTACAGTTAACCCTTGGGCTGGGGGGAGACTAAGTGCATCTACTAGTGTTCACCATAGCATATAGACCCAATAGCGATGTTTAAAGCAACAGATTTATTCATGGACAAAATTACCCCATTCATCGCTATTCGCATCCCTATTAGTGACACGATGAATTCATCGCTATTTGCATCACTATTTGTATCGCTAATTAGGATAGCGATGCTAATAGAGATGCAAATAATGACGGTTGTAGAGTAAATTTCTGACGCAAATAGCGATGGTTACAAAGGGAAAAAATTTAGGTGGAAAGGCATGCAATCCTGCCACCCTTCTAGCTCTATGTACTAAATGTTCTTGTATAATTAATTTGCCAATGTCACCTACACCTAATTTTTAAAAATTGTGCATTAGATTTTCAAAAAAAAAAGGAATCCTTTGATTGCAAAAGCTAAATATAATCAATTCGAAAAGGTATTACGCAAGGAGCTTTTTCATCACTTTCTTAGGCCCAAGAAGAGGAAGAGCTTGTGATTGCAAAAGGTAGATATAATCAATTCAAAAAAGTATTACTCAAGGAGATTTTTTATCACTTGCTTAGGCCCAAGAAGAAGAGCTTCACTTCAAGCTTTCATTGCACTCAGAACCCTGAGGTATGAATAAGTCCCATTGATCTTCTGCTCACTCCACAAACTTGTTCAAGTCATTTTGGGGGAGCATTTTGACATTTGTAAGAGTTATACCATTGCATTGGAGTCAAAAACACTTATATAGGAAGTAGTAGTGTCTCTGAGCTCTACTTCTTTCTTTTTGTTTTTACCTATGTCTAAGTCATATTCTATCTCTTCTTTATTTGCCTCATCCTAAATCTCAATGAATGGAGGTGTTTCAAGATCGGAACAATCAAGCTCATCCTCCCCCTTCTCCAAACTCAATTTCTTGAGCTCAGACTATACTGTACATAGCTCCCTGAAACAAACAAATTTCTCTTTACCAAGTGAGTTGGTAAAGATATCTGCTACCTCGTCTTCTGTCTTCCCATGAAAAACATCAATCTGCCCTAGAAGTACCATTTTCCTGATGAAATGGTAATGAACCTCTATGTGCTTCGATCTAGCATGATAGATGAGGGTTGCTAGCCAACATCACATTACGGAGATTGTCACAATGCATTGTGACTTTGCTATCCAATTGGATATCCAAATCATATAGCAATTTCACAAGCCAAACTGTTTAGCATGATGCTAAAGATACACTCTTTTATTGTGCCTTTGTATACTTGGATAAAGCAATGGTGGGTTGCTTCTTCCAACTCCAGCTGATCATACTACTTTCTAAATTGAAAGCATAACCACTGGTTGACCTCCTGTCATAGACACAACCAACCCAATCAGCATCCGTATAACCTTTCAACTTGAATGATTTCCCATGCTCTGTCTTCTGTGTAAACAGACCGTAATGTTCATGACCTATCCAAAAACCAAGCTATTGCAAATAAGTACTTAAGGAAGCATTCCATGCTCTCGATGCATGTTTCAACCCATAGAAGGTCTTTTCTAGCTCACACACATATGTTAGATAGTCATGGTTGTATATAACCCTCAAGTTGCTCCATATACACCTCCTTAAGCAAGTCACCATTCAAGAATGCAATTTTGACATCCACCTACCATAAATTCTAGCCCTTAGAAGCCACTAATACAATGACTCTTCTTCGTAATAAAAGTACATGTAGTACATCATGTAGGCTCTTCTTTTTGCCACCAAGCAGAAAGCATGAGCAACAAAACCATACTTGTATGATTAAAATCATAATGTGTTTCATCACCGATACATACAAATCCATGAGACCCTACTCGTCAAACCATTCACCATGAGGAGTTTTATGATTGGATGCTCTTGAGTCTATGTAGCATTTCTCATCTTTGCCTTGCTTAGGTGTATTCTTTGATACATGCTACATAGCAAATAGTCTAACAGTGCTTGGATCTAGCATGATAGACGGTAGCCAACATCACATTACTTAGATTTTCACAATGCAATGTGACTTTGCTATCCACCTAGATATCCAGATCATATAGAACTTTTACAAGCCAAACTCCTTCGCATGCCGCTAAAGTTGCACCCTTGCATTGTGCCTTTGTATACTAGATAAAGCAATGGTGGGTTGCTTCTTCCTACTCCAGCTGATCATACTACTGCCTAAACTGAAAGCATAACCACTGGTTGACCTCCTGTCATAGACACAACCAACCCAATCAGCATCCGTATAACCTTTCAACTTGAATGATTTTCCTTGCTTTGTCTTCTTTGTAAACAGACCCTAAGGTGCATGACCTATCTGAAAACCAAGCTACTGCAAATAAGTACTTAAGGAAGCATTCCATGCTCTCGGTGCATGTTTTAACCCATACAAGGCCTTTTCTAGCTCACACACATATGTTAGATAATCATGGTGTATATAACCCTGAGGTTACTCCATATACACCTCTTTAAGAAAGTCAACATTCAAGAATGCAATTTCTAAATCCACCTACCATAAATTCCAGCCCTTAGAAGTTGCTAATACAATGAATCGTCTCGGTAATAGAAGGTACATGTAGTACATCATCTAGGCTCTTCTTTGTGCCATCAAGCAGGAAGCATGCGCAACATAACCATACTTGTATGTTGAATATCATAATGTGTATCATCACTGGTACATTTGAATCCATGAGACCCTACTACTAACTCATCAAACCATTTTCCATGACCAGTCCTATGATGGAATGAGGAGTTGTATGATTGAATGTTTCCCTTGCTTAGGTTTATTCTCTGATACGTGCTGCATAGCAAACAGTCTAACTCCCTAGTCATCTTGAGTACCACTTGGAAGATGTATAATGTCCATTCTCTTCTGCAATAATAATAGTCTTTATATTTGTTAGACTACCCATGCAACTGCTGGGAGGCACCTCTTCCGTAAGGTGATATCCCTTGCCTCTAAAGGATCAAGATCCTTGTTATCCTTGTATATTTGAGATGTGCCAAACATTTTTCTACTGATGTTTATGTTTGTTTCGAGTATCTCCTCGACCCTTAAAAGCTCCATGAGCTCTGTCACACCTCTAGCTTGCTGACTAGAGAAAAAGACTCACTATTTTCGTGATGAAATGTTAATGAACCTCTATGTGCTTGGATCTAGCATGATAGACGGGGTTGCTAGCCAACATCACATTACTGAGATTGTCACAATGCAGTGTGACTTTTCTATCCAACTAGATATCCAAATCATATAGCAATTTCAAAAGCTTAACTACTTCGCATGCCCCTAAAATTACACCCTTTTATTGTGCCTTTGTATACTAGATAAAGAAATGGTGGGGTACTTCTTACTGCTCTAGCTGATCATACTACTACCTCAAATGAAAGCATAACCACTAGTTGACCTCTTGTCATAGACACAACCAACCCAATCAACATCCGTATAACCTGTCAACTTGAATGATTTTCCATGCTCTGTATTCTTTGTAAACAGGCCATAATGTGCATGACATATCCAAAAATCAAGTTGCTTCAGATAAGTACTTATGGAAGCATTCCATGCTCTTTATGCATGTTTCAACCCATACAAGGCCTTTTTTAGCTTACACACATATGTTAGATAGTCAAGGTGTATATAACCCTTAGGTTGCTCCAGAGACACCTCTTTAAGCAAGTCACCATTCAAGAATGCAATTTTCACATCCAGCTACCATAAATTCCACCCCTTACAAGCTGCTAATACAATGACTCTTCTTGGTAATAGAAGGTATGTGTAGTACATCATGTAGGATCTTCTTTTTGCCATCAAGCAGATAGCATGAGCAACGGAACCATACTTATAAGCTGAATATCATAATGTATATCATCACCGGTATGATACAAATCCATGAGACCCTACTACTAACTCATAGAACCATTCACCATGAGGAGTCAAATGATTGGATGCTCCTGAGTCTAGGTACCATTTCTCATATTTGCCTTGCTTAGCTGTATTCTTTGATACATGCTGCATAGCAAACAGTCTTACTCTGTAGTCATCCTCAGTACCACTTGGAAGATGCATAATGTCCATGATCTTCTGCAATAATAACAGTCTCTATGTTTGTTAGACTACTCATGTAATTTCTAGGAGCCACCTCTTTCTTAAGGTCATATCCCTTGCCTCTAAAAGATCAAGATCCTTGTTATCCTTGTATATTTGAGATGTGCAAGGCAGATATAGAAAAGGATGACAAGGAGCTTGGAATGGGACCTGAAAGTTGGTTTCCAGAGACATTGAAATCTTGTAGCTTTGGCAAAGTGAGATTTGGGAGGAGCTCTGTGAACCTGTTGTTCTGCAGCTCCAAAGTCAAGAGCTTGGTGATGCGGTTGATTAAAGAGGGAATGAACCCACTAAGCATGTTATTCAACAGATCCAATCTCCATAGACGCTTGAGGGTGGAGATAGAGGCTGGGATTGAACCTGTGAAGTGATTTCCCAACAAATAGAGAGCCTTCATGTATTTCCAATTGGCGAAATTCGGCAGAGAGCCATTGAATGCATTGTTGTCCAAGCTCAAGACCCGTAGTCCATCGAGCTGATTGAGCAAACCAATGATGCCCCTAAGCTGCAGGCCCTCTAGAACAATGTGGGTCACCCTGCCGTTCTCGCATTTCACTCCTTGCCAAGCCCCAAAGCAGTGGTCCATGCCAGTCCAGCTTCCAAGCTTCTGAGACGCATCAACAAAGGACTTGAATGCCAGCAGAGCAATGTGGTCAGTGGTGGCATTCTGAGCCGCAGCGAGGAGTAGCAAACAGAGAAGCAGCGGCAGCCACATTGTGCAACTAGCTGCATCCATACTTCTCATGCCGCTAAAACTGCACACTTGTATTATGCTTTTGTATACTAGATAAAGCAATGGTGGGTTGCTACTTACTGCTTAGGTTGATCATACTACTACATGAACTAAAAGCATAACCAATGGTTGACCAACCCAATCCGCAATTTCACAAGCCAAATTGCTTCACATGCTGCTAAAGTTGCACCCTTGTATTGTGCCTTTGTATACTAGATAAAGCAATGGTGGGTTGCTTCTTGCTACTGCAGCTGAACATACTACTGCCTAAACTGAAAGCATAAGCACTAGTTGAGCTTCTACCATAGACACAACCAATCCAATCAGCATCCATATAACCTTTCAACTTAAATGATTTCCCATGTTGTGTCTTCTTTGTAAATCGTCCCTAATGTGCATGACGTATCTAAAAACCAAGCTACTGCAAATAAGTACTTATGGGAACATTCCATGCTCTCGATGCATGTTTCAACCCATACAAGGCCTCTTTTAGCTTACACACATATGTCAAATAGTCAGGGTGTATACATCTCTTTAAGAAAGTTACCATTCAAGAATGAAATTTTGACATCCACCTCCCATAAAACCCACTCCTTAGAAGCTGCTAATACAATGACTCTTCTTGGTAATAGAAGGTAAATGTAGTACATCATGTAGGCTCTTCTATCTGCCATCAGGCAAAAAGCATGAGCAACGGAACCATACTTATATGCTAAATATCATAATTTCTATCATCACCGGTACAATACAAATCCATGAGACCCTACTACTAACTCATCAAACCATTCGCCATGAGGAGTTGGATGATTGGATGCTCCTGAGTGTATGTACCCTTTCCCATCTTTCCCTTGCTTAGGTCTATTCTTTGATACATGCTGCATAGCAAACAATCTAACTCCCTAGTCATCCTGAGTACCACTTGGATGATGCATAATGTCCATGCTCTTCTGCAATAATAATAGTCTTTATGTCTGTTAGACTACTCATGCAATTGCCAGGAGCCACCCTCTTCCTTAAGGTGATATTACCTGCCTCTAAAGGATCAAGATTCTTGTTATCCTTGTATATTTGAGATGTGCCAAGATTTTTCTACTGATGTCTATGTGTGTTTGGAGTACCTCCTCGAACAACCCGAAAAGCTCTACGAGCTCTACGACACCTCTAACTTGTTGGCTAGAGTAAAAGACTCACTATTTTCCTGATGAAATGGTAATGAACCTCCAAGTACTTTGATCTAGCATGAACAACGGGGTTGCTAGCCAGCATCACATTGCTCATATTGTCACAATGCAATGTGACTTTGCTATCCAATTATATATCCAAATCATATAGAAATTTCACCAGTCAAACTCCTTCTCATACTACTAAAGCTCCACAAGCTCTACCACACCTCTAGCTTGCTAACTAGAGTAAAAGACTCAAAATTTTGTTGATGAAATGGTAATGAAGCTCTATGTGCTTGGATCTAGCAAGATAGACGGGGTTGCTAGTGAACATCACATTACTCAGATTGTCACGATGCAATGTGACTTTGCTATCCAACTACATATCCAAATCATATAGCAATTTTACAAAACCAAACTGCTTCACATGCCACTAAAGCGTCACCCTTGTATTCTACCTTTGGATAGTAGATAAAGCAATGGTGGGTTGCTTCTTACTACTCCAGCTAATCATACTACTGCCTACAGTGAAAGCATAACCACTGGTTGACCTCCTGTCATAGCATAGACAGAACCAACCCAATCAGCATCCGTACAACTTGTCAATTTGAATGATTTCCCATGCTGTGTCTTCCTTGTAAACAATCCATAATGTGCATGAACTATCTAAAAAACAAGGTGCTGCAAATAAGTACTTATGGGAGAATTTCATGCTCTCGGTGCATGTTTCAACCCATACAATACTTTTTTAGCTCACACACATATGTCTGATAGTCAGTGTGTATATAACCCTCACGATGCTCCATATACACCTCTTTAAGCAACTCACCATTCAAGAATCCGATTGACATCCACCTCCCATAAAACCCACTCCTTAAAAGTCGTTAATACAATGACTCTTCTTGATAATAGAACGTACATCATGTAGGCTCTACTTTCTGCCATCAAGTAAAAAGCATGAGCAATGGAACCATACTTATATGCTCAATATCATTATGTGTATCATCAGCAGTACAATACAAATCCATGAGACCCTACTACTAACTCATCAAACCATTCGTGATGAGGAGTCGTATGATTGGATGCTCTTGAGTCTATGTACCCTTTCTCATCTTTCCCTTGCTTAGGTGTTTTCTTTGATACATGCTGCATAGCAAACATTCTAACTCCCTAGTCATCTTGAGTACCACTTGGATGATGCATAAAGTCCATTCTCTTTTGCAATAATAATAGTCTTTATGTTTGTTAGACTACTCATGCACCTGCGAGGAGCCACCTCTTCCTTAAGGTGATATCCCTTGCCTCTAAAGGATCAAGATCCTTGTTATCCTTGTATATATGAGATGTGCCAAGCGTTTCGCTACTCATGTGTCTGTGTGTTTTGAGTATCTCCTCGACCCCGAAAAGCTCCACGAGATCTACCAAACCTCTAGCTTGCTAACTAGAGTAAAAGACTCACTATTTTCATGATGAAATGGTAAGGAACCTCTATGTGCTTAGATCTAGCATGATAGACATGGGTGCTAGCCAACATCACATTATTGAGATTGTCACAATGCAATATGACTTTGCTACCCAAGTGAATATCCAAATCATATAGCAATTTCACAAGCCAAACTTCTTCGCATGGCACTAAAGCTATAACCTTTTATTGTGCCTTTGTATACTAGATTAAAAAATGGTGGGTTACTTCTTACTACTCGAGTTGATCATACTACTGCCTAAATTGAAAGCATAACCACTCATTGACCTCTTGTCATAGAAACAACCAACCCAATCAGCATTCATATAACCTCTCAACTTGGATGATTTCCAATACTTAGTGTTCTTTATAAACAAGCCGTAATGTTCATGAACTATCCAAAAACCAAGTAGCTGCAAATAAGTACTTATGGAAGCATTCCATGCTCTCAGTGCATGTTTCAACCCATACAAGGTCTTTTTTATCTTACACATATGTCTGATAGTCAGGGTGTATATAACCCTCAGGATGCTCCATGTACACCTCTTTAAGAAAGTCACCATTCAAGAATGCAGTTTCGACATCCACCTCCCATAAAACCCATGCCTTAGAAGCCGCTAATACAATGACTTGTATCAGTAATAGAAGGTATATGTAGTACATCATCTAGGCTCTTCTTTCTACCATCATGCAGAAAGCATGAGCAACAGAACCATACTTGTATGCTGAATATCATAATGTGTATCATCACGCATACATAACAAATCCATGAGACCCTACTACTAACTTGTCAAACCATTCAACATGAGCAGTCATATGATTGGATGCTCGTGAGTCTATGTACCCTTTCTCATCTTTCCCTTGCTTAGATGTAGTCTTTGATACAAGTTGCATAGCAAACAGTCTAGCTCCCTAGTCATCTTGTGTACCAATTGGAAGAGGCATAATGTCCATGCTCTTCTGCAATAATAACAGTCTTTATGTCTGTTAGACTACTCATGAAACTGCTAGGAGCCACCTCTTCCTTAAGGTGACATCCCCTACCTTTAAAGGAGCAAGATCCTTGTTATCTGTGTATATTTGAGAAGTGCCAAGCATTTTTCTATTGATGTTTATGTGTGTTTGGAATACCTCCTCGATGTCCCTGACAATCTCCACGAGCTCTAGCACACCTCGAGCTTGCTAACTAGAGTAAAAGACTAACTATTTTCATGATGAAATGGTAATGAACCTCTAAGTGCTTCCATCTAGCATGATAGATGGGGTTACTAGCCAACATCACATTACTGAGATTGTCAGAATGCAATGTGACTTTGCTATCCAAATCATATAACAATTTTAGAAGCCAAATTTCTTCGCATGTCGCTAAAGCTACACCCTTGTATTGTGCCTTTGTATACTAGATAAAGCAATGGTGGGTTGCTTCTCACTACTCCACTTGATCATACTACTGCCTAAATTGAAAGCATAACCACTTGTTGACCTCCTCGCATAGACACAACCAACCCAATCACCATCCGTATAACCTATCAACTTGAATGATTTTCCATGATCTATCTTCTTTGTAAACATGTTGTAATGTGCATGACCTATCTGAAAACCAAGGTGCTGCAAATAAGTACTTATGGAAGCATTCCATGCTCTCGATGCATGTTTCAACCCATACAAGGCCTTTTTTAGCTTACACACATATGTCAAATAGTCAGGGTGTATATAACCCTTAGGTTTCTCCATATACACCTCTTTAAGAAAGTCACCATTCAAGAATCCAATTGACATCCACCTCCCATAAAACCCACTCCTTAGAAGTCATTAATACAATGACTCTTCTTGATAATAGAAGGTACATGTAGTACATCATGTAGGCTCTTATTTCTTCCATCAGGCAAAAAGTATGAGCAACAGTACCATACTTATATGTTGAAGATCATAATGTCTATCATCACCAGTACAATACAAATCCATGAGACTCTACTACTAACTCATCAAACCATTCACCATGAGGAGTCGTATGATTGGATGCTCTTGAGTGTATGTACCCTTTCTTATCTTTCCCTTGCTTAGGTGTATTCTTTGATACATGCTGTATAGCAAACAATCTAACTCCCTAGTTATCCTGAGCACCACTTGGATGATGCATAATTTCCATGCTCTTCTGCAATAATAATAGTTTTTATGTCTGTTAGACTACTGATGCAACTGCCAAGAGCCACCTCTTCCTTAAGGTGATATTCCTTGCCTCTAAAGGATCAATATCCCTATTATCCTTGTATATTTGAGATGTGCCAAGAATTTTGCTACTGATGTCTATGTGTGTTTGGAGTACCTCCTTGAACCCGAAAAGCTCCACGAGCTCTACCACACCTCTAGCTTGCTAACTAGAGTAAAAGGCTCACTATTTTCCTTATGAAATGGTAATGAACCTCTAAGTTCTTGGATCTAGCATGATAGATGAGGTTGCTAGCCAACATCACATTACTTAGATTGTCACAATGCAATGTGACTTTTCTATCCAACTGGATATCCAAATCATATATCAATTTCACAAGCCAAACTACTTCGCATGCTGCTAAAGCTACACCCTTGTATTGTGCCTTTGTATACTAGATAAAGCAATGGTGGGTTGCTTCTTACTACTCCAGCTAATCATAGTACTACCTAAATTGAAGGCATAACCACTAGTTGAACTGCTCTCTCATGGACACAACCAACTCAATCAGCATTCGTATAACCTTTCAACTTGAATGATTTCCCATGCTCTGTCTTCTTTGTAAACAGGCCGTAATGTGCATGACCTATTCGAAAACAAAGATGTTGCAAATAAATACTTATGGAAGCATTCCATGGTCTAGGTCATAGATGATTTTAGTGGCTATATGTCGCCAAATGGCTATACTTTTATTTTTTTGGTTTTTTTTTCCAAACTCGAGTAGGTTGAGTTATAACTCTAAATTTTTTATTTGCCAACATTTCTAAGGTATATTGAGATTTTAAAGGCTCTTTCGCTATTCATGCAAAACAAATATTGAAAGAAATATATTATATTTGCCACAATATTTGTAAGTTATGGCATATATATAGAAACATTCGCCACATGTACATATATACTCATACACATAGTACATACATAGACACATGTCACATACTACTTATCCTTGCTCCTTCTTTACATACTCATACACATGACTCACACACACCCCTCCACACACACACATTACTCAGCATTACATCTACTCTTGTATTCATACATACATATACACAATTCATAGAACCAAAAGGTTTGAGGTACTCATGGTCCAATAACTTGAGCTAGTCAGATCTTTGAAGCATTCATCTCGAAAGATGCAAAGCAAGACAGAGCTCTACCTAAAACCCATAAATGCTAAGGGACTTCCCCTCTTCATATAGACTTGAATACAAATAATACCTCCCCTTCAATGAATGGTTTATCCAAGAGCAAGCTAATTTCAGCAAGGTGCCAAGGACTCTCTCCATTTCCACATCCAAGATTCTAGCAACACACTAGGACCAATCGACAACACTCTTGGGCTCAACTTCGGCTAGCACTGAGAGATGCTTGTGGAAAACATTAGCACATCCTACTCATTAGTAAAGGTGCATCTATTTTCGTCCTAAATAAATGTGATAGTCTCTCTTCAGTAAAGGTGCACATTTAGTCTCTCTTGAGACTATCCCATTTATTTAGGACGAAAATAGATGCACCTTTATTGATGACTAGGATAAATCACATTTATTTAGGATGAAAATAGACACACCTTTGTTGATGACTAGGATATGCTAATGTTTTCCACAAGCATCTCTCAGTGCTAGCCAAAGTTGAGCCCAAGAGTGTTGTTGATTGGTCCTAGAGTGGAAATCCAAGAAACTTGGCTAGCATTGAGAGATGCTTGTGGAAAACATTAGCATATCCTAGTCATCATCAGTAAAGGTGCATCTATTTTTGTCCTAAATAAATGTGATAGTCTCTCCTTGATGCTTAGCTTTGAGAGAATTGAAGTAAAATTGATATGGAGCATCTCTCAGGAGGTCCCACCTAACTTAGCAAGAGGATCCAAATTGAATGTTCAAGCTACTAACACACAATGATAAGTAACAATGTCGATCAAGAGGTTGGGACCCTCAAGCTGGTTAGCTATGTGCAACTCCCTCTCGAGTAGGGTTTATACAAGAGGGGGTGATGCTCTAATTCTTGGTGTAGACCAGGTTACATGAGAGAATGATGGAGAGAAGAGAAACGTTGTTGCAGTGAGTTGGATTCGATTGAATTGTTTTAGTGGTACATTGCTAGTCTACATTGCTCATGATTTGACAATCCCTACAGGCACTGTCAACTCGATGCGTATATGATTTCTTCTAAAATGGGCATTGAGAGTTGCATTTTATTTGATTTTGTTGACTCGAGAAAGAGAATGTTTGTGTAGATTTTGACTATACAAACAGAAACGATGATAGGCAAGAGAATGTGGGTAATTTCAAAGCTTAACAAGAGACAAAGTAAGCATTTTATGAGCCAGATTGCTATTTTTGGATTATGTCAATACAATTTTTGATGTGTTTCTCTTGAGATAATGAATATTACCATGTAGTGTTGCCACCGTACTTTTATCTAAGTGTGAGTTGATAAGGTTTGATGTGGATATGAGATAAGTGTGATACAAGCTAAGGTTAATAGGTTGGAGCTAATAGAAAAAAGGTGATTTTGTGCTAGGCGTTGCATTAGATGCTAAGTGTACAATGCTTATAAAAGTGCAAGAAGTGTTCAAAAAAAGCTTATAGCACCACATGTAGCCTCTTGGATTGTCCCAACTGCTCGATATCTGGACATGGACATCATGATAAAGCTTTGAAATGCTCTGCGCACATCCAAGATGAAGATTTCTCTCTAAATGCTCTTGTGTAGGTTTACGCACTTACACATGTCTAGGTCTATGACTCAATGAACATAAACACACTTTGTTTAAATTAGTGCTCAAAAGAGAAAAATACAAGGGGAGATAGATAGATAGATAGATAGATATGAGGGATAAGTTTATGAATCAGTGAATATAAACACACATTGTCTAAATTAATGTTCAAGTAGTGCAAGAAATGTAGGGGAAGATAGAGAAAGAGAAATATATATCTAAGAAAGTGTGTATATTAAACTTTCCCATGTGCGCATACACACACACACACACACATACACAGAGGGTTGTATTTGTGAGGAAAATTTTAAATCTCGACAAAGGTGGAGAAGTGAGCCACCCATTCTTGCAAGTTGCAATGGTGGCCCTAAGGCTATTGAGTATGAAAAACCAAGATAGTATGCAACATGAAAATTAGGTGCTCCTCTACGCTTCTCCAATCTTTGGAAGAATCTTAACAAAGATTCATTGATGAGCCATCGCCACCCAATGATAAGCTCCAACAACACCATCCCAAGGCTGACAACATCGAGTTCAAAGATCCCTCGCAACGGTGTCATGATGTTATGAGGACATAGTGTGAAAAAGTATGGAATGCATCATCATCCGACTTCTTTATTGATCTAGAAAGTCAATGTGATCTGAGCCATTAGTACTAGTGTGAGTTGCATAGATTATCCAAAAATACTAGATTTTTGGATAATTTTAGTCTATTTTATTTATTATTTATTATAAAAATCCGAAAAAGTTAGAAAAAGCTTCTAGATTAGGATGGCATGCAAAAAGCTAGTTGCTTTTTCAACCAGTGGGGAGAATTTTCATAAAAGAGACACCCCCTCTGACAGTGGTGGGACAATTGCAACAGCAAGGTTAGTTTGCCCAAATATATTTTATTATGAGTCATGGCATATTCCACATCTGCAAAACATGAAATCTTGTGAGCTCTCATAGAGACATGGATTTTTCTTTCACCCACTTTAACTAGTGCAAGGTCTCCAGTTTTCAAGCACAAAGTGACAGTAGATGCCTTGTGGTTGGATTGCTGGTACAATCCAACCTAGGTTTTTGAAGAGGTCAAAAAAATTGAATCAATGTCCACATTTAAATTGAGCAAAGGGGAGTCTCATGAGGAGAAGCAGTTGTCTTTCCAAGGGAGACTACTCACGTTGTGGGATTGATGAAGGCTTGTGCAAAGCAAAAGGATCTATTCAAGGGAACAAGGCTACATGAGGACATTTGTAAACGGGGGTTACTTGAAAGAAGCCCCTATATTACAAGCACTTTAATAACTATGTATGCTAAATTTGGTCCTCTTGCAAAAGCACAGCAAGTGCTTGACAAACATATTGTTCATGATGGATTCTCTTGGACTGCACTGATTTGCAAGAAATGTGCAAAATGGTCACAGTGATGAAGATCTAAAATGCTTTGATAAAATTGTGGGCATACCTCTGTATATCTAAAATAGTATGTGTTTTGCGGTAGTTATTGTAGAGAAATGAAAATAGTTCAATATGAGTGTTGTTATGCATGGTGTGTTTGAATAAATCCCTACAAAGCAAAGTGGTGTGTCATGGAGCATAATCCTATGATGGTGACTTCAACATACTAGATTGTGTGGCAGATTTTGCTTGCATGTAAAAAAGTGCTTTCTCATGCTTAACTATCATGATTTTGCTAAAAATACATTATAAACCAAAAAAAAGAAATTGAAAGGAAACCTTAATACCCATGCTTGTTGTTTATAGCTTGCACTTAATACTTGATAAGATGAAAAAAATTCACCATGCTCGCAATCATGTACATTCACCTTGCTTTTATTCCATGCAACATTGATTTTTAGAAACTATAAAAAGATGAAATTGTCAGATATTAACATTTGTTTAAGAGTTCATATTGCCAACTATTAGACACAAAGCTATTTTTATCAAGATTGCTTATCTTTATCCCTTACCAACTTATCCCTATTCATGGACTACAAAAGCATGCAACTTATCCCTATTCATGGACTATAAAAGCATGCATACCTTTTAGATATGGAAGGGGAAGATCATAGTTAGAAACATGCAAGGGTGGGACCCACTATCTTTGTCCATAGCTAAATGAATTGATTTTAGTTTCCTTTTAAATATGGAAGGGGAAGATCATAATTAGAAACATGCAAGGGTGGGATCCACTATCTTTGTCCATAGCTAAATGAATTGATTTTAGTTACTCGCAGTGTAATACCCACCAAAGAGAGGCTCCACTTGTTCTGATCAAAATTAAAATATTCCACCAAATAATCAAGGTGTGCAAAAGCTCATACCATGTTTACATTTCAAAGCTCATTTTGAGACTATTGGTAGGCCTTCCTAGAGCTCATGTATTTAGCTTATGAAATGAGAAAATTATTCAATGGAGTTGAGTGTCATGGAGGGGTAGTGGGGGAAAAGGCCTTTAGATATGCTTCATGGTGGCAACACTATTGCCATGGTGGTTTGGTGGTTACTTCTACTTTTTGACTATGATGTTAGTAGAGGTAAAGAGTCAAATGGAACACAAAAAGTCAAATGGGTAGTAGCTTGTTCACCCAATGATATCGTTTAAGCTTGCAAAAATATCTAATCATACAAGCCTGATTTTTTTTAGCAAGGCTAAGCCCCCAATTCTTTTTGCAAAGCTAAAGAATAAACATGCTGCTTTGAGAGAGAGAGAGAGAGAGAGAGAGAGAGAGAGAGAGAGAGATTTGCCTCCTACAGCACTGCCGATGCACCAGAAATGCCATCCAAGCCCAGAGCTTGCATGCATACTTCTGCCTCCAGCACCTAGAAACCCACCCTGTCCTTGGCAACTACCTGGTAGCTACACTTTCCGCCTCAGGGAACTTGCATGATGCCCATCGTGTATTCCTCCACAGCTTGCCCTACCCCACGGAGCACTACTGGACTTGCATCATCTCTGCCTATATCAACTGCGGCTGGCCACACCATGCCTTCCACCTCTAACACCAGATGCCCCTGCATTGTGCACAACCTAGTTGATTCACATACGTGGCCCTGCTCAATGCCTACTCTTGGCTCCAAGATGCTGACGTGGGCAGGCAAACACACACTGATATTGTCCAGTGTGGATTGGATACAGAAAGTAATGTGTATGGCACCCTGGTGGACACGTATGGGAAATGCCACTCCCTCATTGAAGCACACCAAGTTTTCAAGAGCCTAATAGTTCAAAATGTAGTTTCTTGGACTATGCTCATTGCAGGGTATGCTGAACATGGTTTCAATCAGCACAAGGAACCTTTAATCATTCCCTATGTATGATATTTTATGAAATGTAGGAGATTCATTGATATTTCCTATATATGTATCCATGTATTTCCTACATATAACTAGGGAATCAAATTCCCCACATCTACTAGTAGGGAATTACACATCAAAAGAAAGAATTTCCTACATTATTTCAAAATTCCCTATATAAGAGAATAGGATAATCTTATTCTCCACTTCTAATAGTAGGGAATTATAGATCATTGTAGTGAATTCCTATGTTATCTCAAAATTCCCTACCTAAGAGAATGTAAGAATTTCATTCCCCACTTCTAATGGTAGGGAATTATATGTACTTATGAAGAATTGCCTACATTCCCTCAAAATTCTCTATATAGGCCCAGAATATACAAAATTCAACCATTGCTCTAGGTATTTAAGATCTAGCTTATAAAAAATTTATAAATTTGTTTAAGTTGGAATTGACCATATAAAGGTGTCTAAGAGCCATTTATCCCAAGTAAACACATATACACACGTATACATGCATGTACACACACACATGCCCTCTCCACTCCTAGTTAAGAAGTCATATCTAGATGCAATTTTGGACTTGTTTTCCTTGCATTAAATGTTAGGAAACTCATTGAAAATGGCTCCCATATTATATAAATGGGTGGCCTCAAGCTAGCTGCTCAATCCTATGCTAAACATAGCTCTATTTTGTTCATTTCATGCCCATCTAGTGTAACAATGCTTCTTTCTTTTGCTTTGTTAATTTGAGAATTTCTTCTCCTTACTCCTTCAAACGTTTATTTCAATGGTGCAACAAGCCATGTGAAGGTAACATATGACTAGCTAATAACTAACTATTAGTCGGCATTTGAGTAGCTCAATACATATAAACACTAGTAGACATTATAGTTTGATTAGTAGGAGGTTGCAGCCTTATGTCAGCTAGACAACTTGATGATGCAGGGTATTTTGTGTCTTTTGGAGACTCTGCATGGAAGATTACTCGTGGCAGGCTTGTGCTTGCAAGAGGTGCCAAGTCTAGTAGCCTTTATCCCTTACTGGTATCTGGAGCTACATTCGATCATGTTTTGTCTGTGGGTTCTATCCCCCATGTATCCCTTTGGCATGCTCATTTGGGGCATATGTCTCCCTTAAAGGAATGAAAATGCTCCGTGCTTTGCAGTATCTTCCGCCTTTTTGACTCTTCACATTTTGATTCTTGTGATCATTGTTTGTATGGCAGGCAGACTAGAGATACACATAAATAGTCTAATAACAAATGCATGGGTGAACCCCTAGCTCTTGTGCACTCAGATGTATGTGGGCCCATGCCCTATCAGTCACTCAATGGAGCAAAGTACTTTGTTACTTTTATAGATGATTACTCACGTAAAGTTTGGGCTTATCCCATAAAGAGAAAATCCGATGTCTTAAGACACATTTCAGCATTGGCTTGCATTGGCAAATAACCAGTCTGGGAAAAGGCTAACATTCCTAAGGTCAGATAATGGGGGTGAGTACGTATCACATGCTTTGGAGCAGTTTTTTGATGAGCGGAGTATTAAGCGTTAGTTGACTGCCCCTTACACCCCTCCCCATAATGGTATGGCTAAACGCATGAATAGGGCCATTCAAGAAAGGGTCTATAACATGCTTAGTCAAGCTGGCTTACCACAACATTTTTGGGCTGAGGCAGTTATACTGCAATGCATCTTTAACAGGTCACCTAGCAGTGGCATTGACTTTCAGGTTGCAAAGGAGGTATGGGCATGCAAGCCCCCCTCTAATGATCATTTGCGTGTCTTTGGATGTGAGGCACTCTGCCATGTGCCCAAGGAAAAATGCAATAAGCTAGATCCTAAGAGTGTCAAATGCATTTTCATTGGCTATGGAGATGCAGGAGAGGTGGGTTACTGTCTATGGGATCCACATGCGCGAAAAATGATCCGCAGCCATGATGTCATCTTTCATGAGGAAAAAATGCATATGCAGCATGAGAAAGTGGTTGAGGTACGCAGAGTTATCTTTTAGGAGGAGCCACCTGCTCCTATTCAGCCCACCCCATGGCCAGCTAGACAACGTGTAGCATCATCTAATGCTCATGACCCATATGTTAGAGATGCTGATGTTAGACAGGATGTCGGTCACGTAGTAGAGCCTAGATTGAGGTGTTCTACTAGAGATAGATGACCTCCTGACCATTTACTCCCTTTATGGATTATGTACTGGTTACAGATACATGACAGCCTCTCACTTATGATGAGGCTTTGTAGAGGGGTGATTGTCACTCTTGGGAGAGGGCTATGCAGTCTGAGCTTGACTCATTGCATAAGAATCAGAATTGGGATTTGGTTTCCTTGCCTCAGGGTAAGAAAGCTTTGCTATGCAAGTGGGTGTACAAGCTAAAAAGTACCCCTAGACATCCCAAGTCGGCATACAAGGCTTGATTGGTTGCTAAGGATTTTAAGCAAGAGCATGGTGTTGACTTTGATGAAGTTTATTCTCCTGTGGTCAAGATAACCACCCAATGCTTAGTCTTGGCCTTGGTTCCATAGCTTGACCTGGACTTGTACCAGATGGATACAGCTTTTTTACATGGGGACTTGCCTGATGAGATTTACATGGAGCAGTCTAAGGGCTTTGCAGACCCTGGCATGGAACACCTAGTGTGTAAGCTAAAGAAGAGTCTATATGGCTTGAAGTAGGCACCTAGGGAATGGTACCATAAGTTTGATGCATTCATGTAGTCACAGGGCTACAGCCGCAGTGCGATGGATCCATGCTTATACACGAAGAAAGCATGTGACTGCTCTTTACTCATTTTAGTACTCTATGTGGATGACATGCTTTTAGCAGGGACAACTCATGAGGAGCTAGATGCTCTTAAGGCTCAGCTCAAGAAGAGATTTGAGATGAAAGATCTAGGACAGGCCTCTCATATACTTGGTATGCACATTATGTGTGATAGATCTCAGGGACAACTCTATTTGTCACAGAGGGAGTACATTCATAAAGTCCTTGAGCACTTTTGCATGCAGGATGTTAAGCCTATTGGCTATCCATTACCTTATCATGTGAAGGTTTCAGAGGCTGATTGTCTATAGACATGTCCGTAGACAGATGAGCTGAGGGCCAAGATGGCCAAGATTCCCTATGCATTAGCCATGCGCAGTCTTATGTATGCCATGATAGCCACCCAGCCAGATATTTATTTTGCAATTGGGGTTGTGGCATGTTATATGGCTACACCTGGCAAGAAACATTGGGATGCCGTGAAGGGTATCATGAGATACATGAAGGACACAACAGATATGTGTATTTGCTATGGCAGCCACGACATAGGAGTCGTGGGGTACACTGACTCTTATTATGCAGGACATGCAGATAGTAGGAAGTCCACTTCTGGCTATGTGTTCACTTATGCCGGAGAGGCTATCTCTTGGATGTCTAGGGCGCAGAAGTGTATGGCCCTTTCTACTACAGAGGCCGAGTATATTGCAGCCATAGAGGCTTGCAAGGAGGCTATCTGGTTAGGCCGTTTGATTGCAAACCTTGGTATGACAGATGCTATGCCTACACTACATTCGAATTCTATGAGTGCCATTTAGTTGGCCAAGAATCCCCGGTCTTCCATGCAAAGACGAAACATATTGAGGTGAGGTATCACTTCATTCGCGAGGTCGTTGAGGACAAGTCTGTTGACCTTGTCAAGATTCTGACTGAGCAAAATCCTGCCGACTTGCTCACAAAGAGCCTCACTACAAAGCGCTTTGCCTTCCTCAGGAGATTGATGGGCATTGGATGAGATGATATCTTTTTCCTCATTCTGTTGTACATGTGTACATGTTGTACTATCTTTTCTTTTTTCTCTCTCACTAGGGCAGATTCGCCTTTAAGTGGGAGGATGTTGGAGGTAAAGCCGCCTCCGCCTAGCTGCCCGTGTATTACTACATTAACAGTACCCACCACTACACATTGCAGGTGGCGGCGCCCGTCACAGTCACTTAATCTTTATTCTTTTAGTGACAGTTTGAATAAAGGAAGGCCCGACCACACATTATGGTCATTGGAATTCCCACTTTAAGTCTCTCTCTCTCTCTTGGCTCTTGCTTTCCATCTGCCATAGCTCGCACCACCAAGCTTCTTCCTCCTGGGTTCCACTTCCCTTTCATTAAGAAGAGGAGAAGAGCGACTAAGGCAATAAGAGGAGGAGCAGATAGACCTGGCCATTTGGAGATCAGTGGAGCAATCATCCCAATCTTAGAAATTGGCAATGATGAGTCTAGTATGAGATGACATGCCAAGCACAAGCGCAATGGTAGAAGAGGCAAGACCAAGACGGTGGTGAAAGGCAAGGATAAAGCCCCTCTATGCGCAATCCTATTAGTTATGGCCACCCCTATGATCACCCCAATACAAGGAACTACTAAAGGGGTGGTCAATGAAAGCAACATCATGGCTTGGGTGCAGTTTTTAGTAATCAAAGTGTAAGAAATTGCACCTACCCCTAGTGAAGAAGCCCCCCTTGTAGGAACAAAGAGGCTAGTAGTAGCAGTCAATACACAATCACAGCAAGGGCCAAATGTTCTAGGGCCAAAGGTACCTCGTTTAGAAGTGTCAACTACTTTGGTGCCTTCAGCCATGTGTAACATTGAAGATCATGAGGAATAGGTAAAAGAGCTTCAAAGCCAACTTGACAAGATGACGAAGGAGAAAAATACTATGCTTGCAAAGGTGAAAGAAGGGAAGATTACCTTTGCAGCCTACAAGGTATAAATAACAAGAGTAATGACCATCTTAAATAGGGAGATAATTGCACTAAAAGAGGCCTTAAAGGTAAGGGAAGGAGAAGAAAGGATTTGTCCAATGAGGAAAGAGACAACTGTATTGCCCTGGACAACATGTGTGTCTTCAACTCCGAGGAAAACAGGCACCTAGAGCAAGAAATTGAGGAGTTGAAGAGGCATAGAGAGAAGGCAAGGAAGGAGCTCCATGCGGCAAAGACTCAAAGAGATGAGGAGACCACAAAGAAGCAGGCATAGAGAGGAGGCAAGGAAGGAGCTCCATGCAGCAAAGACTCAAAGAGATGAGGAGACCACAAAGAAGCAGACAGAGCTACACAACTAACTTCAAGGAGCTCTCCATGAACAAGTTATACTAAGAAAACAAGTAGAATGAAAAAACGAGGAGCAACAACAAATGCACACACTATGGCAAAAGCAGGAGCAAGTGATCACCATCCTAGCCCAGTACCATAATAAAGTGCTAGAGTAGATGAAAGAGAAAGCAAGGGAATGGGCAGATAAGAGCAAAGATAGAGTCAAAGAGTTAGCTTCCATGCTAGCCCATTCTGAGAGTGAATGTCTCTTGGTGGGAAGCAATGCCACGACTATCGAGACAATAATGTTGGAGCAATAGCAAGCATTTTTTAGCACAATGTTGAATGTCACAGAGTCAAGAGAAGAAGAAACATTAGAGGAAGTAGGAAGAAAACTAAAACTAGTAAGAAGGATGCTACAACATGAAGTACATGTCAACGCACCAAAGCCTAGCACCAGCTTGGGAGTAGAGGAGCAGCAAGTTCATCTAATCTGAGCTAGCTTAACCTCACAAGAGGAACTCACCTTACCAGGATTTGGGGAGCTAGAGTGGTAAGTAGAGTGGCCTCCACAAGAGCCAATGAAGCCGATCCAAGAAGAAGGTCTCGATTTTGAACATGACCAACAAGAGAAAGAACAAGTACATGAATCGATTCCCCCTGTGCAGCCATAAGTAGAGTGAGAAGAGCAAGGAGAGGAAGTTATGCCACCTGAACGAATGGTGGATATGAGGCACAAACAGAGAGAATAGCTGGAACTTGCTCACATAAAGCTCCAAGCCAAGACACTCTGCAAGTTCCATAGGCAGCCATCTCTCAAAGCATGGAGTGTGACTCTATCAACTAGGGCTAGGAGCTTGTAGTGTGGGAGCAATGGGAAGACCGTGGCCACTCTTTTGAGTTCTCCTTCACCAAGTTTCCTCGTACATTGGATAGGGCACTATCTTTAAGGGTGGTGGAGGATGTCATAAAGCTCTCAACAAGGCTAGGAAGGAGATGGCTAGAGGAAAGAATGAGACACCCCACGAGGTGGCAGCAGCATCCTGCAGATTACTGGAAAGACAAGGTAGTGGAGGTATCCTAGAGAGTGGAGGGATATGAAGCTCAGCCTAGGTGGTGCAGAAACATTTGGGACTCTAACTTAGAGAGGCCTGGATGGCTTTTTGTAGCACCCTACTGCATGAAAGGGATGATCCTATCTACATGCTCTATATGAGGAGGATTGAAGCGTGAGGTGCATGGTAGGTATGCCTTCCCTCTAATCTACAATGTAAAGGCCTTAGCCTTGAAGAAAGTCCGAATCTTCATCCAAAGGGACCTCCGCCCATCCATAGCAAGTTTTCTCAGAGACTTTTCTTCATGCCCCAACCCTCCATTCATCACCACCTGTAACTATCTCCATCTTGCTTCTCTTTTTCCTTCGTGCACGTGCAATTATGGAGGTCAAAGCTTGGAGCTTGGAGATGGAGCTTGCTTGAGGGTGCGTCTTGAATCATGGAATCATCGATGGTTTCATGGGAGAAGGTACTCCATCAGATTCAAAGGTAAGCTCACTACATTGGTTTGTGGAAGAGTATGTTTAGCTATATGAGAGGTAGCCATACCTTGCAACTTGACACACTTGAAGCAATAACAGTTTATGGGTCTTGGTGGTTTCCCCAAGTATCTAATTTCTCTGTAATAACCTATAAGCAATATGTAAATGGCCTAGAATAATCTATAGCACCTATAAATTGCTGAAAATGCACCCCAATAAATGTCCAAGAACCCTATTAAAGACCAAAAGGACCTAGTAACAACCTATAATCCCTATCATTTGGTCAACAAAGACCTTGTTTGAGTGCTCCTTTCCTAACATCTTCAAGTCTTTTAATTCTCCACTCACACTACCTCCGTGAGGGATAAACCGGCAGATGGGCTCTCTACATGGATGCCAAATTTGGGATGTGGGAACATTTCCCTCGAATTGGTTGGTCACACCCCTTTGCAATCTTCAATAGTGAGGGAGGATCACCTCTCTTTTATCCCACTATCTCCCCTAGGATCCCCCTTTTTCCTCAGTGGATATATACATGGCAAGAGCATTCTACTCTATGAAATGCATTACTGAAATAAGACTTTTAGCCTTTCATAATACACTTGGATTCATCAATTAAAGGAAAATGTAAAAATGAGAAAGGGTCTTATGACTAAAAATCAAGGACTCACAGATTGAATACTTACGCTTTACAATTTATTCTTGGGTACAAGAGAAACAAAAGATCAAATTATGGTTTTATATTAAAGTAAGCATCTCTCTCTCTCTCTCTCTCCTCTTCATCTCTACTCTCCCTCTCCATTGTTTTTAGACTTATTTTTATTTTCTCTTACCCTTTGTTTTTTATTCTCTTTTTCTCTCTCTATTAACTAAACATTAATAAATTTCTTCCACTTTCTCCCCTTCAATCACCCTCTCCTCCCCTCTCTCTATTTCTATGTTCCTTCCCCTCTTTCACTAATTCCAAAACCTCTCTCTATCTCTCTCTCTTGCTCTCTCCCCCACCCTATTCCTTCTCCCCCTCTCTCTCTCTCTCTCTCTCTCTCTCTCTCTCTCTCTCTCTCTATTTTGATATTCCTCTCTCTATTTCTCTCTCCCCCTCTGTCTCTCTATTTCTCTCTCCCTATCTCTCTTTATTTCTCTCCTCTTTCTCTCTCTCTAGATCTAACCCTCCATGCCTCTCTCTCTCCCCCTTCTCTCTCTATTTCTCCCTCTCTCTCTATATATTTCTGTCTCTCTCTCTCTCTATACATACATACATACATATATATATATTCCTCCCTCTTTCTATTTCTCTCCCCCTCTCTCCATTTCTCTCCCCTCCCTCTCTCTCTCTCTCTCTCTCTCTCTCTCTCTCTCTCCATCTTCATCTCCTTTTCTCATCTCTTTCCCTCCCTCTCTCTCAGAAGCATAATGGAAAAAAACAAAGAAAAAAGAAAATAAAATCATAGCCCTATTTTTCTCTCTCTTCATCTCCATCTCATTTTCCCTCTCTCTTTCTTCTCCCTCTCTTAAGAACAATGCATGAAGAAAAATCAAGAAAAAGGAGAGGAAAAGACCTGCCTCAAAGCTTGAATAAGCACTCATTCGCAGTCCTCTCTTTTAGAACCTGTCTACTCCCTTTCTTATTTTTCTCTTTTAGTCATCTTCTCCTTCGTGGATCTCTCTCTCTCTCTCTCTCAACCTCCCTTGCTTTCATTTGTGCTCTCTCCCTCTTTATTTCCTTGTTCGCACTTGTTCGCAATGATAAAACATCCATCCTTTGCATTGGGCACTTTTATTCCCATAGTATGTCATATCTATTTTCGTCTTCACATTGATATTAGTGTCAGTGTAACCATCCGTCATCTTGCGAGCGGAGAGTGAATATAATCAACTCTAACAACCCAAGATACAAAATCACAGGAGCGTCGATATAAGTTTGTGGCTTAGTGCAATTCTCAAAATAGACCGATTTGTTTATCTCAATTAGACGTAATGAAACCCTAGTCCTTCTAGAAGACAAGGCATTTAACAAGATCCGTCCCCAAACCACAGCCCATACAACATCTTTCACCACCAATATTCTCCTCATACAAAGCGCTGCATCCAGTATTTCTTTAAAATATTCTATTCGAGTTGAAAAGCAAATTATAATCCTAAAAAAAACATAAAGCTTAATTTTAGCATTGAAACCCAACTTCCAATAATCACAATGCATTAAGTTCATAATGCCGTAATGCTGAGAATGCTTAAGCCTCATTTAGTTTCTTCTTTGCTTGTCTACTTCTTTGTTTCCACCATCAACAAAGAGTCAACATCAACTTCCACTTAACTAATAAAAAAAACTGTCAGCCTTTGAACTAAAGTCAGTGAACTTAATTCGTGCTAGATAACTTTCCCTTAGAGTTGAGGCAGATGAGCTGTTGATCCTCTCTATCAAGTTGAGCTCTGATGTTAGTAGCCAATACAATCTGATGATGATGCTTGGGAAGGAGAGAACCACAGCAGCATCACTACCAGAGATGACTACCAGACCATCACTATCACCGCAAACACAACTGCTTGTTCGACATGAGAACCCTACTTTCCAAGCCAATGTCTCAATCTAATAAAGTCTTCTATTCTCCTTCAACCCTTGCTGCTACGTCCTTCATTCCCAGGATAATCTGCCACTCAACGTGTTACAATATCTATCGTCTCCACATGATAAGGCTCAAAAATCTCCAGACCGATGCTTAGAAGCTCTCTGATAATGACTGTATCTTCAGATATTCTTCTCCCAGAAAGGAATCGCTGCCACCTCCCTCCCACATTGAAAATCATACAACATCCCTCTGATCATATAAGTCTCCTTTGTGTGGCTGTAACATGTCCTTTCGTTGAACAACGCTTCCCCATAATTTGTCGACAAGCAGCCCAAAACAATGTGGATAATGAAATAGTGTTTGTCAATCCATCCTTCTTCATGATCCTAGTTTCCGACTGCAAGAAATGATATCATCCATCACTTGCTATGCCCCCTCCCTCCTCTTCCATATGGCCACCTCCCTCTTGTTGTAATCCTTCCTCCAATCAACAAAGTTGTGGCTTCAAAACTTTTCCTTTAAAGCTAAGTTTAGTCTTGATTCTTTACTTTTCCTACACGCTTTCTTTGCGTGTATTTTCATAAATATCATTAATATTGAAATCACATCTTGTTCTTGGATACATTCATATGCCCAAGTATCAAGGAAATATCCGATCATGTCTTGATGTGAAACACCTATTGAAGTCAAATTTTCATGTTTTTTGAATAAAGTTCACCTCATTCATGGAATCAATCTCATGGCTACTTAAGTTTCTGAGTCATGTAAATACAACCTACCATAACTCTCAACCTGCTAACTCTCTCAAAACTAGACTTCTTGTGTCCAAATTATTGCAAGCTAGTGTGTGCTTGCTCCACTTCACCAAGATGTAGTTTTGCACTTATGTGTGATAGATCCATCTATCGCGAAAACATGTGACACCATACTACCATCAGCATATACACTGGTATTAGCCTTGGTATATAACAACGGCTATCACAATGAACTTTTAATCCTTCCCTATATAGGAAAAAAAAAGGGCATTCCCTATCAATTCCCTAGTTAAAAATACACATAAGTAGGAAAACTAACTAATAGTGAAAATGGAACATTCCCTAGTTAGAGAAACTAGGGAGTTGCAAATAGGAAAACCCTAGAACAGACCTACTATAGTACTCTTAACACCTCTAGACTTGCATTTTTGGACTAACAAGGTAATTAATCTAAAGTCTCATTCACTAGATAAAATGATAATTTTTCACCACTCCAAGCACGAGAAGCATAACAATACTCAAGTATAAACGTAGTGAACACCAATAAGTGTAATATTTCTGTTGAAAATATTACGAGCCGCGTGAGTCTCATGCAATGACAATTCCAGCATTGAAGATACGGACGGTGAGAACTTTAACGGTACACGACAACATGACCCTCCACTGGCAAAAATCGAGACTAAGGTTTCAAGAAATTGTGCCGCCATTCTTTCGCCTTCTATGCCGCCAACAATCATTAGAAAAATCGTCTTCTCTCCTCCAAGTGGAGTATCTCATGGCTACAGAAGCTTCCAAGAAGCTTCTTGGAAGCTTCTAAGGGGGCTCTCTAAGCCCCCTTTCTCATTGAAATTCCCACGCAAGTCCTTTTTAACCCCCTTTTTGGACCCTTTTTCCTTGCTCCCCCGGGATTTAAGCACCCTTCCCGTGAAAATTCCCACTCAAATTCATATTACTTGTAGGTTTCTTAAAAAACCTTTTCTATTGCCCTTCTCAAGCGGTTTTTTTTACACTCCCCGGGAATTAGCCCTTTTCCCCCTTGCATCCCCCATAAATCTCACACTAGCCGGGTTTTTAAGCCCCTTTCCATAGCATTTCCACAAGGCTTTTAACCCCGTTTCCTTTTAAAAGCCTCCCATTGCATTCCTACACAAGCCATATTAGTAGGTTTTAAACCCTCTTTTCCGTTGGTTCTCCTTAAGTTCACTCTAACCACCGGATTCAAAAACCATTTTTCCTATTGCAACTCCCACAAGTTTTTCTAACCGAATTAAAAGGCCCTTTTGAACCCTCTGAAAGCCCAAATTTCTTTCCCCTCTTAAGCTTCGAGGAGGAAGCCTATAAGGTCTTCCAAAGCTCAATTTCACAAGACGGAGCATCAGTCGGAAGCCAATTCTCAAAGGGAATTGCGCGTGCGAGGGAGACGGGCCAAGATCATAAGTCTGCAGCCAAGGCAAGAAGGTCGAATTCTTGATGGCCCCTAAAAAGGCACAAGGCGCACAAGGCACAACGGTAGGAGGATCATCTCCTAACATTCATGTGGACATTTCACCGAATCCACAAGTCCAGGTTTTCTTCCTAATTTGGGTTTACGTCGAAATATTGCAATTGTGCATGGATAATTTATGGAATTAGGATGCACTTTTGGCTATTTTAAAGGAAATAACTCACAATCGAAGAATCAGTAATTTGTATTTTTCAAAGAAACAAATGAAAGAAGGACATAAGACGTCTATGCATTCTTAGCAAGTTGTTTTTATGCATTGCAAAGTAACGAATTTAGATCAACTAATGATCATCTTTACAAAGTCGAAATTATTGTTGTACACTTCGATTATGCATGGAAAGATAAAATCGCATGTTGCATTATTAGACTCCTCTTTCTTCGCAAGGATTCATTAAAGAAGATTGCTAATGACCTGTAACGTGTCCACTAGAATCATCCCGGACACGTCTTAGCAGTCCATCGGGAAGGATGTCTAGAAAGCTCCGCCCGGCACTCCCATGGAATGTTACGGGACTTGCGATCTAGGTCTTCCCGCGTCTGCCACGTAGCGGAAGTATCCTGGCCGTTCCCACTTAGGATCGACCTGAGTTTGGGTTTTCCTGTTTGGTCATTAGCTAGCAACAACTAGCGTCAGACCCGAGCGAACTACTTTACGCAGAAACGCCAGGTCCGAAGCGGATTCACGCTGCACTTGGTTCAAGGAGAATGGGAAACGAGAGGGATGCAAGGCTTGACCTCTCTGCCATAAGGCATAGTCCCATTCCGTTCCCCTAAAACAGCGTGAATCGGGTAATAGTTAATTCTAAGTCATCGTTCTCGTTACTTGTTTCGGAGATGACGATCATCCTCTGTTCGTCGAAGACTTTGAGAAAAGTTCCCGGCTAACCGGGACCACCCATCCATAGGACGGACCCATGGTCCATCCTCCGCACTTTCCTCGGTTTGTTTTAGTTATGTAATTACCTACCACATTAGTTTGACATATAACAACCAGCTTCCTTGATTAGCCATGTTAAGCACTAGTTCCTTCACATAATCTTATCACAGGACATAAAGAAAACAATGTCAAACAACTCCTTTATTATCATTTTATCCTTTTATCTTTGAAATACAAGGAGTTCCCGCCCGTAGGCGTATTCATAATCCGCCCGAAGGCTATCCAGTAATCCACGAGGGATCACTATTCCAAGTTTCCGCCCGTAGACTAGTATGCGGGCCTCGAGATCCAATCCCGAGTCACGTTAGCCTCTTGTGCAGGGCCCGGAAGGCGAGGGATTTACAGCCAGAGCCCCCCCTGGCACCCAAGCGTCCTCCTTCTCCAAGTAGAACTCAACGGAGAGACCTCTCACGGCGGGTTCGGTCCACGTTCCCGGCGCGGTTAACAACCCCCTTGGTTAGGGTCAGGCAGGCAGTCGGGGGTAACTGAAGCTGCCTCTCCCTTCAGGCTTCAACCTGAAGTATTTAGATATCTTTTCATCCTTTAGTTCATTGAGCAAACAATGCAAACAGTCCTTTCTAAACTGTTACAAGCACAATCAATTTCAATGGTCGTTTAGCTGGCAAACTGTTAAGGAGTGACTCCTTTTCTCCGAATGCAACCCGCATTCGATCCGGAATCAATTGCAACTTGGCAAGATTCCTCTCATTCTTGGGTTAGGGTCATACCCTACCAATACTTTAGGTTTTGTTGTGGCAGGATCCAGCGACCATATCGCTTTAGTTTATTGTCTGGTCATTTGCTTCAAGGCAAACACCTAACCTTTCCTTTTCCTTGGCAGTTATCCCCCAAGAAAAGTGAGTAACAGGATGATTACCCATCCTCTTGTAAGTTAAATTCTTTCAATAACTTGCCAACCTCATTTCGAGAGATGATAAAACTCTCTTGTGGGCAAATCTCAAGTCTATACAAAGTTGCATCTTTTTGCACATGTATTGCATCTATTCCACGGGATCATTCTACCCAATTGCTTAGCGTTTTCCGGTCACGGAACTTACCTCCAGCCGAGTGGCAGGGTTTTAAGGTATTCTCCAAACCATTCCTAATTATGTTGGCCCATGATCCTAAAAATAGGCAACTCCGTCGGAGTTTCATCATTTTCAACGAATGATTCTTGGGATAAAACCTTAGATCATTTCATGCATGAACTTCCAATTGATTCGACATTTCGTGAACGTGTGTAAGATCTTTGGGTTTGCGGTTTTAGACTTGGCAACAAGTGTAAAACTAGGTCGAAATCTTATTGCACTTGGCACTTGGGATACCTTTCATATCGACTGAGCCATGCCCATATGAATCCCTTGTGTTTTAGGTTACTTAGACAACTCAATATTCTTGTATTGCAACAAGGATGAACCTTCTAAAGGTAATAAACTAAATCTAATGGAGAACAATAATTACAACTACACCAATACGCGTAAACATGCGATTTATTGCTTCTACGCATCACATGGTTCACAATAACCCTATCCTTCCTTGGTAAGGTAAAAATGCCTGGTAATCTGGACACTAACTTCCCTAGGTCCTACTAGGACTTACATCAAACAATCATGCCACTTGCATGTCCATAGATCATTTTCGTGCCCTTTTATTCCTTTTCGAGTAACATCTTATGGGTGCTAACTTTTCCTCATGAATCATTACAAGGAAGATCTATCTAAAAATGGGACATGCCATTAATCTTCCCATGCCTAGTAAAAAGGTGTACCTCAATAATTTCAACCTTGTAATGAGGTAACAGTCGTCCTAGGCTCGTCGCTTTTGAATGCACAAAAGAAAACTTACTAATAAGGTCGTGCAAATGCATAGACACCTTATACTCTTTTCATTAACTCCATTGAACGTACCAATGATCAATTTCCATATCTTAGGCTATCTCTAATAAATGTTCAAATAGCCAATTCATTTTCCAATTGCATTTAACTTGACTAGTTGCATTTGACATGCATGAGTGCCTCCTAATCCATGAAGTTATCGTGATTAATTCAATACTTCTGTGTGGAATCCAAATAGATAAAACCTGGACTTGTGGACTCGGGGAGATATCCACTTGTATACTTGGAGATGAACCTCCCGCAGTCGCACCTTGTGATCTTTTTGGGGCCATCGTAGGCGTAAATTCGACTTCCGATTTGCCTTTGTGGTCTACGGAGTGTCTTGCCTTAGCATGCAACCTTCCGACCTTTGCCTTTCCTCGTAGGCGGAAGATTTCTTTACGGGATGTCGCTTGCGGCAAAAGGGCTTTAAAGACTTATTGCGAAAGCCTTTTTCGAAGGGTCTTGGGGTTCTTTACGGCCTTCACCTCCTCCTCTTCAAAGTCCCGGGGAGGGGTATGAAGGGGTCTTTTTGGAAATGTGGTGGGAAGGGACCTTAAGGAGGCCCCCCCCTTAGAAGCTTCTAAAGAAGCTTGTGAGAAGCTTCTGCTTCTACAGAACCACGGGGGGGGGGGGGGGGGGGGGGTCGTGATCCACGTGGCGGGCGGCCTGAGATGGCCGGCGGTCAGGGCGGCAGCGATGGCGGATCGTGGCGGTGGCTGGCGGACCGGCAGCTAGCGGCGGACTGGGCGACTGTGCGCGGCGGTGTCGGCGACCTCCTCCTGCTCGGTGACCAGCACGGTGACCTCCTCACGCTTTCCCTCCTTCAGCTCCTCTCTCACAGCTTCTCTAGCACACCCCCCTGCTAGGGGGTGTTTATATAGGCATGGGGGGTGGGGAAGAGGGCCTCCACACACGTGGAGGACTCCCCTCATGCAGTCCCCACTTCACTCCTTCTTGGCCATCCCCCCTCCACACTCCCTCTCCTCCAGCCATGCATCGGCTGGGGGAAGGGATAATAATAATAAAAATTTGCCTTGTATTTATCCTATTGCCCTTCCCAAGCGGACGTTTCCTCGCGGTTTTTACGGTCCTCAACCCCGGCCTTTAATTCTTGACGTGGAGACCTCATTTTCGAGCGTGCATGGTGTGGATTAGGTTACCAATAATCACGAAGTAGGGGAATACTCTTGCACAAGGTTTACACGGCGTGCGGGAAGTTAATATTTACGGTACGCGGTACGCGGAAATATTACATTCTCTCCCCCTTAGAAGAATCGAGATGTCCTCATCTCGAGGTAAACTGGGGATATTGAAGATTGGGAGAGCTTTCATCCATCCAGGTAGCATCCTCCTTAGGATAATCTTTCCACTGGACGAGGCATTCTCTCAAGGTCCTGGATCTTAGTTAGCATCTAAAATCTTGTCCGGCCTTAGTTCAAGGTCTCCTTGACTAGGCATTACAATTTGTTGGTAAACAAGTACATGATTAGGGTTAGGTACATACTTCATTCTTCAATAGACTATTATGGAATACATTATGAACCTTTAGGTTTTCAGGGAATTGCAGTCTATAAACATTAGGTCTTAAGCACTTGAGGATCTTGTATCGTCCACAATACCTTGGACTTAGCTTCCTGCAATCTCCTAAGGATAGAGAACTCTTCTTTGGGCATACGTGAATGAAGACCATGTCTCCTTCCTCAAATATTCTATCTTGACACTTCAAATCCGTGTATGCCTTCTGTCTATCCTTCGCAGCTTTGATGTCCCGAGAAAGTGAAATCATAAGCTTCGCACAATATCTTCTATTTAAATAACCGGCTTGCTTGTATACATGCTCTCATTCTATAGTAGACATGTCCATTATTGACAAAGAAATCACGATACTTAGCCTCTAGCTTTTGTTCCTGGTCCTTGATAGAGACTTCCCTTAGCATCCTTTGATAGGCTAGATCATGGCATCCTTCCTCTCTAGTTAGCTCAAGTATTAGGTCGTTTGGCATGGATGCCTCTGTAGCTAGAGATCTAGCTATTGATAGATTTTGCAAGATTAATGAATTAAGGAATGCCTTGCGATTGAGTGCATCAACAACTACATTCTTCTTTCCAGGTCGGTACTTGATCTTAAAATCATATTCCTCCAATACTTCAATCCATCGACGTTGCCTCATGTTGAGCTCGTTCTGGGTAAAAATCCATTTGAGGCTCTTATGATCGGTTACTAGAGTGAACTTATTTCCCAACAGATAGTGTCTCCAAAGCTTTAGAGCATGGATGACAGCTAATAACTCTAGATCATGCGTGGCATAATTCTTTTCGTGACTCTTCAATTTCCTTGAAGAATATGCTCATGATTTTCCTACATGAGCACATATCTTAAGGCAAGCATGCTAGTATCAGTTACTACCTCTACTCCTTGCTGTGGTCTAGAAGTTTTTGGATCGGTGCTGACACCAAACTTTGCTTCAACCTATCGAAGCTAGTTTGTTCGGCAGTTGACCATGCAATGGACGTTTGCTTCCTCAATAATTCTGTCAAAGGTGCTGCAATCAAGGCATAGTTTTAGATGAAGATCCTATACCATCCTGTCAAGCCAAGAAAACTACGTATCTCTTTGACAGATACTGGTATTGGCCATTCAAGCACATCTCTGACTTTGGCTGGATCTACTGATATTCCTTCTGATGATACTATGAATCCTAGATATTCAATCTGACGTTTGAAGAATGCACACTTCTTCATTTTTACATACAGCTTATGAGACCTCATTGTCTCCAACACAATCCGTAGTTGAGGTTCATGATCTTCTTCCTGTTTAGAATAGACTAAAATGTCATCGAAGAAGACAAGCACGAAGTCATCAAGATATGGTCTAAAAATATCCTGCATTAATCTATTGAAGGTGGCAGGTGCATTTGTAAGCCCGAATGACATAACCAAGAATTCAAAGTGCCCATATCTTGTATTGAAGGCCGTTTTTGGAATATCTTCATCTTTGATCCTGATTTGATAGTAGCTTGACCTGAGATCAATTTTGGAGAAGATCTTTGCACCTTGAAGGCGATCAAGAAGCTCATCTATTCTAGGGATAGGATACTTGTTCTTGACCGTTGATTGATTCAACCCACGGTAATCAATACATATTCGAAGTGTTCCATCTTTCTTCTTCTGGAATAGAACTGGGGCTCCCCATGGTGAATTGCTAGGCCGGATGTAGCCTTGGTTTAACAGTTGCTTGAGTTGTTCCTTCAACTCAATAGCTTCCGATATAGTCATTCTATAGGGTCTCTTCACAATTGGCACAGCTCCTATTACTGTCTTGATCTCATGATCTACTTTTCTTTGAAGTGGGAGTTCTGTTAACTCTTCAGAACTACGTCCCCGTATTCCTTTAGCCAAGTGACCAAATCACTTTACTTCAATACTCATAGTCAAGACAATCGTTGATTAAAAAGTTTTATTCCATTCATATCAGCATAGCCCTTTCAGGCACAATTATTTCTTGGGGCGATGGAATAAGTTAATACATTAATTCGAAGAGAATAAGATATTATTGCATTCAGCTACAGGAACTGAGTAGTAGTACGGATTGGGGTCATTGATTTTCAGGAATCGATAGTTCATTGGAAGATTAGGGTATCTCTTCCTTCGATATCCATTCTTCTCACGACGCCCCAAAACCTTGATTCGGTCGGCAGGGATTCTTTGAATCACTTCCCCGTACACATACTTATTCTGGTTAACCCTTCGACCTCCGACCCGTAGGGTCGTGTTTGCGTGAGCCTCAATAAAGACGAACAGCTTCAGGATTTTCAAATCCTCCATCCACTTGATTCTCTTCAAGTTAATTTGAAGGTACGCAGGTTGATAGGCAGTTATGTAATAGATCCCTAAAACACCCATCCATCTCCATTCCACGTACACAGGTGATGGATTGTAAATGCGGTCTAGGATGTTCATCATTTCAATTCTCTGCCTATAATGCGGAGAATGCATTGCAGTCATAAACATGACTCGGAACACTAAGAACCTGTTCCATGCTTCATAATTCTGCAAGACAGTATTCAAAGTAAGGAAATGTTTGGGACACAACATTTGCTTTACTTCTTCTTATTAAAATTTCCTACAAACAAATCCTTTGTTGGTTCGCTCTGATACCAACTGTAACGTGTCCACTAGAATCATCCCGGACACACGTCTTAGCAGTCCATCGGGAAGGATGTCTAGAAAGCTCCGCCCGGCACTCCCATGGAATGTTACGGGACTTGCGATCTAGGTCTTCCCGCGTCTGCCACGTAGCGGAAGTATCCTGGCCGTTCCCACTTAGGATCGACCTGAGTTTGGGTTTTCCTGTTTGGTCATTAGCTAGCAACAACTAGCGTCAGACCCGAGCGAACTACTTTACGCAGAAACGCCAGGTCTGAAGCGGATTCACGCTGCACTTGGTTCAAGGAGAATGGGAAACGAGAGGGATGCAAGGCTTGACCTCTCTGCCATAAGGCATAGTCCCATTCCGTTCCCCTAAAACAGCGTGAATCGGGTAATAGTTAATTCTAAGTCATCGTTCTCGTTACTTGTTTCGGAGATGACGATCATCCTCTGTTCGTCGAAGACTTTGAGAAAAGTTCCCGGCTAACCGGAACCACCCATCCATAGGACGGACCCATGGTCCATCCTCCGCACTTTCCTCGGTTTGTTTTAGTTATGTAATTACCTACCACATTAGTTTGACATATAACAACCAGCTTCCTTGATTAGCCCTGTTAAGCACTGGTTCCTTCACGTAATCTTATCACAGGACATAAAGAAAACAATGTCAAACAACTCCTTTATTATCATTTTATCCTTTTATCTTTGAAATACAAGGAGTTCCCGTCCGTAGGCGTATTCATAATCCGCCCGAAGGCTATCCAGTAATCCACCATGGATCACTATTCCAAGTTTCCGCCCGTAGACTAGTATGCGGGCCTCGATATCCAATCCCGAGTCACGTTAGCCTCTTGTGCAGGGCTCGGAAGGCGAGGGATTTACAGCCAGAGCCCCCCCTGGCACCCAAGCGTCCTCCTGCTCCAAGTAGAACTCAACGGAGAGACCTCTCACGGCGGGTTCGGTCCACGTTCCCGGCGCGGTTAACAACCCCCTTGGTTAGGGTCAGGCAGGCAGTCGGGGGTAACTGAAGCTGCCTCTCCCTTCAGGCTTCAACCTGAAGTATTTAGATATCTTTTCATCCTTTAGTTCATTGAGCAAACAATGCAAACAGTCCTTTCTAAACTGTTACAAGCACAATCAATTTCAATGGTCGTTTAGCTGGCAAACTGTTAAGGAGTGACTCCTTTTCTCCGAATGCAACCCGCATTCGATCCGGAATCAATTGCAACTTGGCAAGATTCCTCTCATTCTTGGGTTAGGGTCATACCCTACCAATACTTTAGGTTTTGTTGTGGCAGGATCCAGCGACCATGTCGCTTTAGTTTATTGTCTGGTCATTTGCTTCAAGGCAAACACCTAACCTTTCCTTTTTCTTGGCAGTTATCCCCCAAGAAAAGTGAGTAACAGGATGATTACCCATCCTCTTGTAAGTTAAATTCTTTCAATAACTTGCCAACCTCATTTCGAGAGATGATAAAACTCTCTTGTGGGCAAATCTCAAGTCTATACAAAGTTGCAGCTTTTTGCACATGTATTGCATCTATTCCACGGGATCATTCTACCCAATTGCTTAGCGTTTTCCGGTCACGGAACTTACCTCCAGCCGAGTGGCAGGGTTTTAAGGTATCCTCCAAACCATTCCTAATTATGTTGGCCCATGATCCTAAAAATAGGCAACTCCGTCGGAGTTTCATCATTTTAAACGAATGATTCTTGGGATAAAACCTTAGATCATTTCATGCATGAACTTCCAATTGATTCGACATTTCGTGAACGTGTGTAAGATCTTTGGGTTTGCGGTTTTAGACTTGGCAACAAGTGTAAAACTAGGTCGAAATCTTATTGCACTTGGCACTTGGGATACCTTTCATATCGACTGAGCCATGCCCATATGAATCCCTTGTGTTTTAGGTTACTTAGACAACTCAATATTCTTGTATTGCAACAAGGATGAACCTTCTAAAGGTAATAAACTAAATCTAATGGAGAACAATAATTACAACTACACCAATATGCGTAAACATGCGATTTATTGCTTCTACGCATCACATGGTTCACAATAACCCTATCCTTCCTTGGTAAGGTAAAAATGCCTGGTAATCTGGACACTAACTTCCCTAGGTCCTACTAGGACTTACATCAAACAATCATGCCACTTGCATGTCCATAGATCATTTTCGTGCCCTTTTATTCCTTTTCGAATAACATCTTATGGGTGCTAACTTTTCCTCATGAATCATTACAAGGAAGATCTATCTAAAAATGGGACATGCCATTAATCTTCCCATGCCTAGTAAAAAGGTGTACCTCAATAATTTCAACCTTGTAATGAGGTAACAGTCGTCCTAGGCTCGCCGCTTTTGAATGCACAAAAGGAAACTTACTAATAAGGTCCTGCAAATGCATAGACACCTTATACTCTTTTCATTAACTCCATTGAACGTACCAATGATCAATTTCCATATCTTAGGCTATCTCTAATAAATGTTCAAATAGCCAATTCATTTTCCAATTGCATTTAACTTGACTAGTTGCATTTGACATGCATGAGTGCCTCCTAATCCATGAAGTTATCGTGATTAATTCAATACTTCTGTGTGGAATCCAAATAGATAATACCTGGACTTGTGGACTCGGGGAGATATCCACTTGTATACTTGGAGATGAACCTCCCGCAGTCGCACCTTGTGATCTTTTTGGGGCCATCGTAGGCGTAAATTCGACTTCCGATTTGCCTTCGTGGTCTACGGAGTGTCTTGCCTTAGCATGCAACCTTCCGACCTTTGCCTTTCCTCGTAGGCGGAAGATTTCTTTACGGGATGTCGCTTGCGGCAAAAGGGCTTTAAAGACTTATTGCGAAAGCCTTTTTCGAAGGGTCTTGGGGTTCTTTACGGCCTTCACCTCCTCCTCTTCAAAGTCCCGGGGAGGGGTATGAAGGGGTCTTTTTGGAAATGTGGTGGGAAGGGACCTTAAGGAGGCCCCCCCCTTAGAAGCTTCTAAAGAAGCTTGTGAGAAGCTTCTGCTTCTACAGAACCACGGGGGGGGGGGGGGGGGGGGGGGGGGGAGTCGTGATCCACGTGGTGGGCGGCCTGAGATGGCCGGCGGTCAGGGCGGCAGCGATGGCGGATCGTGGTGGTGGCTGGCGGACCGGCAGCTAGCGGCGGACTGGGCGACTGTGCGCGGCGGTGTCAGCGACCTCCTCCTGCTTGGTGACCAGCACGGCGACCTCCTCACGCTTTCCCTCCTTCAGCTCCTCTCTCACAGCTTCTCTAGCACACCCCCCTGCTAGGGGGTGTTTATATAGGCATGGGGGGTGGGGAAGAGGGCCTCCACACACGTGGAGGACTCCCCTCATGCAGTCCCCACTTCACTCCTTCTTGGCCATCCCCCCTCCACACTCCCTCTCCTCCAGCCATGCATCGGCTGGGGGAAGGGATAATAATAATAAAAATTTGCCTTGTATTTATCCTATTGCCCTTCCCAAGCGGACGTTTCCTCGCGGTTTTTACAGTCCTCAACCCCGGCCTTTAATTCTTGACGTGGAGACCTCATTTTCGAGCGTGCATGGTGTGGATTAGGTTACCAATAATCACGAAGTAGGGGAATACTCTTGCACAAGGTTTACACGGCGTGCGGGAAGTTAATATTTACGGTACGCGGTACGCGGAAATATTACATGACCGTAGAAATTTGCAAGGCATGGAAATGATGCTAGGGCTGCATGAAGTAGATTAAACTCTAGTCAGTTGGCATAAAACTCAATCAATTACGTAAGTAGTTACGAAAAGTTGTGTAATGATCATTCAACATACGAATAACTCATTCAGAAATGGAATTAGGAAAAGGCTGCATGGTTCGTTTTAACATAAAACCCTAAAAAACTTAGTGGCATGAATCGTGAATGCATCAATAGAAATTATGCTGTAACTTAACATACGCTTTGATCTTAACCAAAAAAGGTAAGGGTTGTAAATCTAATCATATGTAGGCAATTAATCATGTATGGTATTGTAATGAAACTAGTTTTTCTTCTCATTGGTCAAGACAATATCTTCATAAATAGACAAGTATATTGTTTTACCCTAAACACGTGAACCACAAAGGACTCGCTTAGGAATGGTTAAATTGATGCAACATATCCCAAGTGCTAACTAGGATTTAGCACGTTGAGGACGTGACCTAGTCGCACTTATTGCCAAGTTGATACTCTCATACCCTAAAGACTTGCCCACATTCACAGAATGTAGGGACGATAGGACATACTTGCAAGAAACGATCTAGGGTTTCTACTCTAAGGATCGCTCGATGAAAAAAGAAACTCAGTTTGAATTGGAACCCTAGGATCGACAATGTCGGCCTAGTGCAATCAGGAACGGATTGGATATGAAGACACCTTAACTCTGTTTCCTATCTAATCATGATTTCGTGATTAGAAGACACCGTTCGATGGGTAGAATAGTCCCATGGATTAGATTCGACACTTGTGCAACAAGTTGCAGAGTCGCATGATCTTGCAGTTTGATCACAAGATGTCAAGAATCGCGTGGTGGAGGGGGTTGCTCAAGATACTGCGCCGTACACACACAGAATGCATAAGGAGAAGCTCACTCAAGAGACAAGAAGAGAGATGGAGGCCAAAACGTTTTCTTGCTGATTTCTTCTTCTTCTTCCACACTCTTTACAATGTACACAAAGTATAGATAAGATACAACATAAAAGGAAAGTGGCCTACTAAGTCAAACAATGCATAACCGACTACACTAGTCGACTGGCGCTATAACTATGCCAGTTGTAAATAGGTGTAACAAACTGAATATAATAAGTAATGAGTCAGTGGCCATGTGAGAGTCATAATGACCACCGACGTGCTAAGTGTAGACGTGTGGACCCATCTAACCAGGCGGTCCATCATCCATGTCCACATGTGTTGAGCTTGCCATCTCAACACTCCCCCTCAAGCTCAACTGCATCTCTGCAACTCCAAGTAAGCTTCAAAACTTTTGAAGCTTCTCTGTACCCAATGCCTTCGTGAAGATATCAGCTATCTGATCCTGTGTGCTGACATACACCAAGTCAATCTCACCTGCTAGTACCTTCTCTCTCACAAAGTGGTAGTGTACCTCAATATGTTTTGTCCTGGCATGGAACACAGGGTTCCTAGCCAACTGTATACTGCTCATGTTGTCACAATAAATGACAACTGGACCTTCCACCTGCACATCCAAATCAGCCAGTAACTTTTGCAACCATACTACCTCACATGCTGCAACAGCAGTACCTCTATACTCAGCCTCTGTACTCGACAAAGCAACTGTAGATTGCTTTTTGCTGCTCCAAGAAACTGCTGCACTACCAAGAGAGAACATGTATCCGCTGGTAGATCGTCTATCAGACATACTACCAGCCCAATCTGCATCTGTGTATCCAAACACCTGTACGTCTGTACCTGCCTCATAGAAAAGCCCATAATGTAATGTGGACTTCACATATCTCAATATGCGTCTCACTGCATCCAAATGTGGCTTTCTAGGTACTTGCATAAATTGACTCACAAGACCAACAGCATAGCTCAAGTCTGGCCTTGTAATGGTCATGTAGATCAAACTCCCCATTATCCTCCTGAACATAGTAGGGTCTTCTATCTCATCCCCAACATCAGCACTCAGCTTTACATTCTGCTCCAACGGGACTGAAAGTGGTTTGCATGCAGTCATACCATACTTGGACAACATATCCAAGCCATACTGTCTTTGGAACAGGCATATACCATCATCACATCTGATCACCTCAATGCCAAGGAAGTACCTTAGCTCACCTAAATCCTTCATCTCAAACTTCATCTTCAAATAGCCCTTGACTTCAGCAATCCCACTATCACTATCACCTGTAATAATCAAGTCATCCACATAGATGACTATGATGACCAAACCTGCATCTCCCTTTCTCACATAAAGTGAGTGATCAGCATCAGAAACATAAAAGCCAATATTGACAAGATACTCTCTGATCTTGTCAAACCATGCTCTTGGTGCTTGCTTGAGCCCATAGAGTGCCTTCTTCAACCTGCACACATACATGGGATGCTCTAAATCTTCATAACCTGCTGGCTGATCCATATACACTTCTTCCTGCAAATCACCATGCAAGAAGGCATTCTTTACATCCATTTGCTGCAACCTCCAACCTTTGGCTGCTGCCAAAGCAATCACACATCTGACAGTTGCCATCCTAGCAACTGGACTGAAGGTTTCATCATAATCTATGCTATATGTTTGGGCATAGCCTTTTGCAACCAGCCTAGCTTTGTACCTACTAATAGAACCATCTGCATTGTGCTTAATCTTATAAACCCACTTACATCCAATAGCTTTCTTTCCCTTTGGCAATGATACTAGATCCCAAGTCTTATTGGCCTCTAATGCAGCCATCTCCTCATCCATTGCTGCATCCCAATGAGCATGACCAATAGCCTCCTCAAAACATGTGGGCTCAACATCCTCAACTAGTTTCACCATATAAGCATAATGGTGAGCTGCATAACCCTCAAAACCAAATCTTTTAACAGGGTATCTCACCCTGCTAGACTTGCGTACCACTGGATCACTCAATGGAGTCTTTGCATTAACACGTGCTCTCTGCACACCTGGAGTCCTCACTGAAGGAATGCCAAGCTCATCATCCAAGCTCTCTGAGCCACTGGAGTCTCCATCAAGAACTGCATCAATGCCTTCTGACACTTTATTCTTTCCTTTGTCTTTACCTGTAGTGCTACTAGATGCACTCGAAGATGTAGAGGTACTCCTTAGTCTCCCAGACCAAGGACTACCAGATGATGTCTCTGGTCCACTAAGAGTCCGTGATTCTTGCCTTTCAGCCTGCACATGAGTGTCATGATCATCATCAACATCCAATGCATCACCACTAGATGCATACCAACTGCTCATTTCATCAAAGATGACATCCCTGCTCACTCTGAACTTACATGTGACAGGGTTGTAACAGCGATACCCTTTTTGCTCTAAAGAGTATCCAATAAAGATACACTTTTCAGCCTTTGGATCCAGTTTCTTCCGCAACTCATCTGGCACATGAACATACGCAATGCAGCCAAATACTTTCAAGTGTGAAACATCAGGCTTCTTACCTGTAAAACATTCTTCGGGGGTCATACCATGAACTGCAGCTGTGGGAGTTCTGTTCATAATATAAACAGCAGTATGAACAGCCTCAGACCAAAAATGCTTAGGCATATTCTTTTCAGCCATCAAGGCGCGTGAAACTTCTGCAATATGCCTGTTTTTCCTTTCTGCAACCCCATTTTGCTGTGGGGTATACCTGCATGTGAACTGTCTCTTTATCCCATGAGACCTCAGAAAATCACTGAACTCATTTGAGAGGTACTCTCCCCCTCCATCTGACCTCAGGCACTTTACTTTCAAGCCTGTTTCTCTTTCAACTGCAGCCTTAAAAGTTCTAAAGTGCTCAAAAGCTTCACTCTTTTCCTTCATAAAATATACCCACAGCTTTCTAGAACAATCATCAATGAATGTGACAAAGTATGAACTGCCTCCAAGAGATACATTTTGTGTAGGCCCCCAAATGTCTGTATGCACAACATCAAGGATATTTCTGCTTACATCTCTGTCATGTGAAAAGGGTTGTCTTGCCTGCTTACCAAACTGACATGCTTCACATACCTTCTGAAATTCTGCAACTTTAAATGTAGGCAAACCTGTAACCAACCCTTTGGACTGCATTAATTTCAGCCTTTGTACATTTGCATGTCCAATGCGTTTGTGCCAAATTTCAATGTCTGCAACAACACCTTTTCCTTTGGCATACATAGCCGCATTCATAGTAGGAATTCCAGCATCTAGAGTGAACATACGTCCAACTCTACTTCCCTTTGCTACCAACCTGCACTTGTCATTGAAGTCTTCTACAAAGCAGCCCTTTGCATTAAATCTGACTTGCAGCCCTTGCTCTACCATTTGACCGATTGACACCAAGTTCTTTGTAATAGATGGTACATGTAATACATCTGAAAGACTCTTTGTGTTACCATCATGCAAGGACAAGGGAACTTTCCCAATGTGTGAAATTGGGTGGCATGAGTCATCACCCGTCTGCACATAACCTGCATTCTGCAAATCCTGCATCTCTCCAAACCATTGTGCATGGCTGGTCATATGATTGGATGCACCTGAATCAACATACCAAACATCTTCATGTGTTCCCTTTCCTGTAACAGCATTCAGCATATGCTGCATAACAAACAAACGTTCATTTTTGTCTTCATTTTGTCGTGAAGACGATGCATAGTTTCCTTGCTGCAACTTACCACTGCGGATATCATCTCTCTTAGCATAACATTGGGCTGCAATATGACCTGTTTTGCCACAGTAGTGGCACACAATACCAGAGTTGTTAGAACCTCTGTTTTGCCATCCACCTCTTCCTCTAAAGCTCCCCCTGCCTCTAAAGTTACCACGACCTCCTGAAACCTGCATATCGCCAAATTGGTGATTCAATCTGTTTTGCTAGTTGTCACTACCACGTCCTGTACCACGGCCTCTTGAAGAGAACCTGCCGCGTCCCCTTCCAGAACTGGAGTAGAAAGCTTGGACCTGTTCACC